>NC_090829.1:129082071-130332071 GCF_028021215.1 Eschrichtius robustus
TAATTTCAATCCATTTTTCATCTTTTTGAAAACATCGCGTTGTGTCTGAGATCCTAGTTTATTTTAGGCCACTGAAAATTTGTGTATGTGTATACTGGCTACTGTCATGTCTATCTTTCTGTGTTTCTGCTGAACTCCAGACCCACTTTTAGTTAGTTAATGGGCATTTCTACTGGGTTTTCCAACAGGAAATCATCCCCCAAAGGCAACACATCATTGGTAACCTCAAATCATTTTTTCTGCTCTTGCAATTCATATCTTGGTGTATAAAACCATCTTCCTCCCTCCCAAAGGCAGACATGAAGCATCAAAATAATGTCTCTCACTCCCTCTTGCTTCCCTCCTCTGACCTTATCCAAACAGTCACTAAATTATGAGTCGACCTTGTTCAAATGTCTCCAATCTGCTTCACCTTCCGCTCTTGCAACCATCACCGTAATTCTGTCTCATGCCATCTCTTGCCTGCCTGCCTGACTGTTCAAGATTCTTATCTGATCTCCTTCCTTCCAATCTGTCCCTTTTCCCACCTAGAACTATGCTGTCCAATATAATAGCCACTAGTCACGTGTTTATTGAGAACTGAAATGTAGCTGGTCCAAGTCGAAAGGTACTATTCATGTAAAACACACATTAGATTTTGAAGACTTAATCCAAAAAAAAAAAAAAAGTGAAATATCTCATTAATCATTTTTATATTGATTACATGTTAAAATAAAATTTAGAATATATTGGATTAGGTAAATTTTATTGCTAAAATTAATTTCACATGTTCTTTTTATTTTCTTTAATGTGGCTTCTAAAAATTTTAAATTACATATGTGGCTCTTGTTTGTGGCTCACGTTAAGTTTCTACTAGACAGCACTGACATAGACGATAACAGGTACTCAAGGAACATTTTCAAGTGGAAACCTGCCTCTGAAAGAACACTCTGAAAAAAGACTAGCTATATGAATGTGATCAGGGGTACAAAGTGAAGGAGAAGAGAGAAAGAAAAATAGATCACACACTCAGCTATGTACTGGGGATTGAGTAACCCAAGAAGGAGGAACAGGAGCTCCCAATAATTTGCTTTAACCTAATCATGCTGGGGGATGAATCTGAATTTGAATTCTGAACCATGAGAGTTGGAGAAGGATTTTTGAGACAAATGTATATGTTAGTTAAACATGAACTAACTAAATGAATGCATAAATTGAATGCATGCATAAATTGGCCTGGAGTACCCTACAAACCCTTAAATGTCAATCAAATAATTTTTTGAAAAACAATGATCAGACAAAGACAAATAGAAAGGGATATCAGATAAGAGCAATGTGATTTTGGAAAAGGGAATGAAAGAGACAAGCAATTAATAAGCAATATAATAGAAGAAAATCTCAGAAATACGATTAGCATTCCAAGAGAGGTCAAGAAATGTATACTATGAAGCATTTCAGAAAATATAAAGGAGCCCTTGGAAGTTAAAAATATGTTGGTAGCAATGAAAAACTCAGATGAGTCAGAAGATAATATTGAGGAAATCTAGAAACTAGAGCAAAAAGACAGACATAAAGTGGGATTAAAAAAGGATAAGAAAATTATATGATCAGTTTAGGACTTCCAACATCCCAGTAATAGAGGTTTCAGAATGAGAAAATGGAGAAAATTATCAAAGAAATATATTTTAAAAATAATTTCAGCACAAAAGAACAGAGGTTTCCTAATTACAAGGGCTCACCAAATGTCCCACACCATAAATAAAAATAGACCCAGACCAAGAAAAAGAACTGTGAAATTTAAGAGCAATTTAGGCAAAGAAAATCCTCTAGAAACTTCCAGAAAGAATGTTTTATGCAACAGATGAAGTATTAGAAGGTCATCAAAGTTCTTAATAAAAGGTTGGAAATCAGAAGACATTGGAGAAATACTTTCAAAACTCTTTGCAAAAATGATGTACAAAAGAACGTTTATACCAGCTAAACCAAATATCCAGTGTGTGAGTTCAGGGATAAGATAATTTAAGATATGCAAGAACTCAAAAAAATTGTCTTCCATAACCATGAAACTTTTTCAAGACATTGTGTTCTGCTAAAGTCAGGGAGAAAACCTAGAAACAGGAAGCCACTGGGTCCAGCACAAGGGGGAAGCAGTGAGAATTCCCAGGAAGGTGGGAAAGAAGTCCCAAGACTATAGCTTTGCACAGTCCTACATCAACCACTTTCTATTTGCAGCACATCAGAATGAGCTGAGAAAGATGTTTTTAAGATTACAGTTTTAAGATGATTAATGTGTTTAACTGTACCATACTGAGAGGAGATTCATATGTTTCGGAGAGCATCTGAAAATAAATCAAAGATAAGAAGGGAGTAAATGAAACAACAACAACAAAAAATCAAGGCAAATATGAACTTCAGGGAAAGAAAAATGTTTTTCAGAAAGAAAAAATAATTACTGTCTACATTACTCACCTTATGATAGATAATACCATATTGATCTAAACAAAATTACAATGCAATTCCCATGGATTGTTGGGGGCAGAGTGAAGTTTGTGTGTGTGGTGGGCTTATGGGGTGAATGAATTTGAACAAAGTAAATCTTTGTTTTTCACAGAAAGGCAATTAGTTGAAAACATCTAAAGCTTAACATTTAAACATACTATTTAGAGACATAGATGCAGTATTACGGTTCCCTAGAGAAGCAGAACCATTAGAAATATATATATGTATATATTCCTATATATATATATATATGATTTATTATAAGGAATTGGTTTACATAATTATGGAGGCTGAGAAGTCCCACGATCTGACATCCCCAAGCTTGAGACTAAAGAATGCTGGTGGTGTTCCAGTCCCAATCCGCGGGCCTGAGAACGAGGCATGCTGATGGTGTAAGTCCCAGTTTGAGGGCAGGAGAAGACGGCTCATCAGTCAGGCAGAGAATGAATTCTCCCTTCCTCCATCTTTTTGTTCTATTCAGGCTACACCCACATTAGGAGGGAAAGCTACTCGACTTTACTCAGCCTTCCAATTTAAATGCTAATCTCTTCCAGAAACAGCCTTACAGATGCACCCAGAAATCATGTTTAACCAAACATCTGAGCAACCCCATGACCTAGTCAAGTTGACACATAAAATTAACCATCACAGATGTAAATATAAAATTTATCCATTAAAGGATATTTTCCATATCCTCTGGAAAGTATTAAGCATCTACTCTTTCTCATAACCAGTCTTGTAGAACTGTTAGAGCTTTAAAAAATGACTTAAACAATGTGCATGAATAAATACAATTAATTAACAAAGTGTTTGAACTTGCATGTAGAGAACCACTGCACAGTTAGAGCATACAGACACAGTTAAATAGGGACAAAATCTATAGACAAAACTCAGTTCACAGCCCCTGCCAGTGCCTGCCAGAACAAACAGTCCCAACATGGTGACACAAAGCCCCAGCCTCAGATTTTAGGGAGAGCCATGGTTCAACTCTCAAACTTCCACTGATGGGGTCCAAGACATCTTGCTCAATTTTTAAAATACACTTTAATAACCGAATGTACCTATATGAGCTCTTACAGAGTTTCTAATTTGTACAAATTTGATACAGTGTCTATGTGAAGTATGACTATAAAGTAACAGGGTAGACCTGAGAGTAAGCCTGCTGCAAGGCACCTATTATCAAATAATAATAGGGAGCATTACTGAATACTTTGTAAGTGTGAGACACTGTCGTAAACCGCTAATATATATTTCCTCACTCAGTACTCACGTGAGAAAAAATGAGAGGTGTATGCAATTATTTCCACTTTATTGATGAAGAAATTAAGGCTCAAGATATAAAATAATTTGCCCAAAGTTCTACATGTGCTTTTAATCCTTGAACTATAATAAGTGGTGATTTTTTTCAGAGTACTAATTTTGAGAGGTGTTACATTTACTTCATTGATACTTCTGCCATTTGCTAAAAGAATTAAAAAGTATATGAATTCCCACTTCAGATTTGCCTTTCATATCACTCTTGAATATTCTCAGCAAGCAGATATTTTGTTCTTTAAGAATGGATTTGATTTTCCTTTATATACAAAGTCAATTGGAGCCAAGCTTGATAAAGTAAATTGATAGTTCATTTGGATAATGCTATTTTTTTTTTTTTTTTGGTCAAAAACTACATTTGTGAATATAAAGCATGGTTTGTGACTAATAAATCTGCTTACGAGGAAGTTCTCAAAGAAAAGTTCCAAATGTGTGGTTAGCAGACACTATCATAAAAATATATACAACCTCAAGTGACAATGTTTTAAATGACAATATACATTTGAATGCATATCTATCTATCATCTATCTATCTATCTATCTATCTATCTATCTATCTATCTATCTATCTATCTATTTATCTATCCATCCATATTTGTTCAAATTTCTGAAAGGGAAACTAAGGAGCAGGTACACCGTCACACTTTTCAAAGTCACGATCTGTTTCTGGAGGAGCCATCTTTTCTGCCCAGTCTCCTGGAGAGCAGGACATGGTCACCCTCACTTTGCCTTGCATTCCCTAGTACCTAGCTTTTATGTAGTACCAAGTGCTTGATCAATAAATACTTGCTATGACAGGCATAAAAAATATTCTATGCTTTTACACTAAAAATATTGTAAAACATTAGGAAATGCATTGCTGTTGCCCTTCAGTAGTTAACATACCTAAAAAGGAGTGAAGTTATATAGTCCAGAGGGCATTTCCCAGCATCTGGCCCTCTCTGCTTTCAGCTTCCAAGTTCTCCTTAAAGAGAAATATTATGACTGCTGCATTGCCACATTCTAAAGTAGAATCTTAGTTTTGAAATTTCTTAGTCATCTTGTTTTCAGAGTTTAGTCTACTGACCTGTAGAGTTCCTACAGATCATGTCTTTTGATTTGTGCTTGTCAATAAATATTAATGAACTTGTTTCCTGGGATGATTATTTTAAAGAGCAAAACTGAATGAATCCATTAAACCCTAAAATATGAACACAATAATATTTTACATGGTTGATTGAATGAGATACAACTAAAGCTTTAAGTACAAGTATTGAGGGAAAAAGTGAGGTACCACCATGAAGCTAGACTTACTTCCTAGAAGTTGTTTGCTTGCTGATTTTGCTGTTTCATCTGCAGTTTGGTGACAGGTTACTGGGTCTATTGCTGTGTCACCATGACTGGAAGGTGGCATGTGCATTTTGTTCACTCTGATAGGCATCTTATACTGGTTAATGAAACAAATAACCTCACTCTGATGAAATGCTAACATTTAACTAATTATTTCAATGGTGATACAGAACCTGTCTACTCATCTCCTGGGTGGCCCATCCCATCCTGGTTTTCTTTGTCAGATGTATTATTGGCTCTTTCAGTTTTCTGTAAATGAGAAAGAATCTTAGGTTAGTATCATTCCAGTTTTCAATTCTCAGCACAAATTTCCAAATTATGGCTAAAAGTTGGTGAGGATGGCTAAGTGCTTGCTGCGTGTTTTTAGTATTCTCTTCTGGATTTATATGCTTGTTTCATTTTGCTATCTCTAGTCTTAATCAGATGCTGAGTGGCTGAGAAGCAACCCTAACTATAGAGCTCATTAATAGTAAGAAAGAAGGTCTTGCTAGAAAGACTAATCATTTAATAAAGGTAGTTGTCTCTGGTTCTTTATTAGCTTCAGTAGTCTGAATTCTTGTTTACACCTCATTGATTAAACCTCACACAATCCCTCCTCCAAATCAACAAAGACATGAATGATGTTGGAGAGAACATTGAATGGCTAGAAGAATGAATCCTTGCACCCTCATATATCAGGGATAAGACAGTACAAAGAAAGAGACAAGAATGTCTTGGGTAGAGATGAATTATCTTATGTAAGAGAAGTCAAAACATTCTACTCCAACTCTCATTTCCAAATCATATAGAAGCCTGGGCAGAGACAGAAATATTTGACTTGGCTGAAAGGCAGACTGACCTAGGGAATATGATTAAGCTGTGCTTTACACGATGTGGTTTAAAGCCATTATTAAAAGCTGGTACAAATAAATCTCATAATATGTAAGAGACTGGAAAATACAAGCAAGGCCAGCCTTGGGCAAAATGCTCAGGCAGAGACATTTTTGATCTTGTAGTTCTCCTCTTCAACTGCTTCTGATAATGGTCTTGCCTGGTCCCTGCCGTCTATCACCAATGGGTCATGATCTGTAATTGACACACTAAAATTTGGATGGCCCCAAAGACTTAATATAGTATTCCTCCTGGACAATTTTTGGAGATCAAGAATGGGGTTCTTCAGCATCTTAAGCTAAAAGATGCCTCCGTGGACATATCAACAAAGATGAGGAGATTCTTGGTCAGGATTCTATTTTATTTTTTTACATATTGTAAGTCAAAACCACATAGACATTTATTACATGTCTTCTAATTGCCTTCAGAGAAAAAAAATTCCCTCTGCTTCTCCTTGTTTTCTGAAGTTCTTTCCACAAAGGGGTTAACATGCCCGAAATAGCTTGCACTTTATTGTTACTTGTTTAGGAATAAAGAAAACACAAAAAGAATATAACTCATGGTCTCTTTACTTTTAGAAAGTTATTTGTGGAAGTTTATTTGCTTCTAGTTTGCTCTTCAGGAGCGTTTATAGTCGCTGGAGAGTTGCTGTCTGGTTTCATGGACAGTTACTTGGTTTAATAATCAGGGAGACGAGGGACTGAATTGCAGCTCAGTTGCTAACTGGCTTTGCGCTGGCTCTCGGCTTGAATGTTCTCATCTGTGATGAGGGGGCCATAGAGCCCTCCTAACAGGGTCCGTCTGAGCATCTGCCAGTAGACAGCCTTCAGACTTGAACTGCAGCCTGGGTTCTTCCCTGGGTCTCAAGCCTGCCAGCTTACCATGCAGATTTTGGACTTGCCAGCCTCCATAACTGCATGAGCCAATTCCTTGAAACAAATCATCAAATCATTCTCTCTCTCTTCATGTATATATAAATATGTATGTTCATAGATATATCTCCTATTGGTTCTGTTTCTTTGGAGAATCTTGACTAATACAGATTTTGGAAGTAAGAAGCCTGACATTTGGTGAGTCTTCTTTAAACCCTCATCCTGTCACCTTATTTCTATGTGAGAAAAGGATGATAGTTACCCTTTTTCCATTGCTCATTTTCATCTTCTTGGTTTAAGTCAGAGAGGCAGGAGAACTAGATAAACACTAAAATTTTAAATGTTTTAGCAGTCAATAGCAAAGTGTATGAAAGATTTATTGGGCACCAACCAAATATTTGATTTCTGCTTGTTGACTCAAAATTTTGGTTGATTTGTTTATCAATTATCTCTCTCATATACTCAACAAACGTATAATGAATCAGCATTATGTGCCAGACAGTGTGAAACTTGCAGAGAATGCACAAATAATCCTCTAGTGGAAAGATGCATATGCAAACCTTTATGATATTCATCATAATTAATATTTAATGAGTTATTTTACATGCTACACACTGTGCTAATCCTTTTACATGAATTACACCTCAGAATGACTTTATGAGGTAGGTGGTATTATTATATTAATTCTACAAATGAGGAATAAGATGCAGAGATTAACTAACTTGCTTAAGGTCAAATAGCTGTTAAAGTCAAACAGCCAAGATTCTGAAGGCCCTTAGCCACGTCAACCTCAGCTGGGGGATATGGGACATATGAGCAGTTCTAAGCCTATGAAGATGAATCAAGTGTCACAGATGAGATCATCTTTGAGCTGAGATGGTTAGAGGAAATAAGGATGGACATGTTAATAAAGCCCTGGCCAGAAATGGCTTTATGTGCTGCTGTACCATCTTGTGAGATGAGAAGACATCTAAACCTTAAAAAAGGTTTTTAATGATAGAAATGAACTTATTTACAAAACAGAAACAGACTCACAGACTTAGAGAATGAATTTAGGGTTACCAGGGGGAAGGGTAGGGGAGAAAGGGGTAGATTGGGAGTCTGGGATTGACATGTACACACTGTTGTATTTAAAATAAAATGTCTTTCCATGAAAAAAAAAAAAAAAAGAATAAGTTTCAGAACTTTTACAGAAACTATTGGGGGGAAAAAAGCTCTTTTTTTCTGCCAGACTCCATGCTGAAGTGATGTGTGGAAATACTGGGACCCACCAAGCAGAAAAAGTCCCAATGACATTATTGAACTTCTAGATCCAGCCTTGCCTGAAGTCCTTGAAATTTTAGTTTTATGAGCCAAGAAGTTTCCTTTTCTTTTTCCTTTATTTTTTTTAAACTCATTTTAAATTTGGGTTCTATTACTTGCAAATGCGAATCCTGACAATACTTCAACAGTATATACTGGTTTTGTTTATTTGCTTGTTTTTAACCTTGGTCTGTAAACTAGATGTGCTTTAGGGAGTAAACATTTATATAGCAAAACAATAAATACAAAATAAAAAGCTTTTACATTAAATTCTCTGATCTGATTTGGGTTTTAGGAAAGTAACTCTGGCAGCAATAGAGAAGGAGAATCAGACAGGAATTAGACCAGAGACAGGGAGACAGGTGAGGGAACTCCCAATTGTCTGGGTAAAGTTGATGAAGGGCTGAACTCAGGCTTCAGAACGGGGAGGAGGGATGAGATGTCAAAGGGGTGATGAGTGGCTGGGATAATTTACTGGTTTGGGGGCTTGCAGGTGAGAGAGGAATCCTGGATGACTGCTACTCCTCCAGACCATCTTTCTACTTGGGGTGCCTAGAGGAATGATGATGCCTTTCTCTGTAATAGTGACTGGGGACAATGAATAATCTTTTATTGGGCAGATGGTTAGGAGGATTTGATAAGGAACTCATGGACACCGAGGCAGAGATGCCATTGGTCTGTTGACTATGTAGATCCAGACCTCAGAAGAAAAATTAGGGCAGGGATATTAATGCAAGAATCATCAGCATTTAGGAGGTGGTTGAAGTATATGGAAATAAATGGGGCCAGGGAGTGTATGGACGGAGGGGAAAGAAAATGCTCAAGGTCAGAGCCCTGGCAATCCTAATATTTTAAGCGTGAGCAGAAAGAGGAGGCAACAAAGGAGACAGTGAAGCGGGAAATAAAACAGGAAGGTTACTGTCCTAGAACTTGAGGAACGAGGATGTTTCAGTAGTAAAAATTATTAGTAATCTATTAATTACATTAATAATATTAACAAAACCATCAGTAATTATTGCAATTTTGTGCCATGGACTGTGACGGTGGCTTTACTCACGCTGCCTCATTGAATCTTCATAACCATCCTAGTTGCTTGTAATTATTACCTCTAAGTTGAGGCTCCAAGAATTTAAATAATTTGTCTAAGATCACACAGAAAGCAAGTATCAGAGCCGGGATTTGAAATCTAGGGAACTACTGCTAAGACTTTTGCGATTGGCCACGGATCAGAAACTCTAATACAAAAAAGTTAAGAACTAAAAATAATTTGATACATAAGAAATGATGGAGACAAAAACCAGATTTCAATTGGTTGAGGAGAAAATGGGAGTTTTAAAAAAGTGATAATCCAAGTACTCTTTGTAGAAATTTGATTGTGAAAGTGTGAAGGGAAGGGAAGAGAGTTTTTTTTTTTTTTTAACCTTTTTAGAGTAGTAGAGCTACTGCAAACTAAAATGCAGTTAATAAACTGAGGAAATGGGAAGTTGTTTCAGAGGGAGACATTAACAATTTCTGAAAAATGGAAGTTGATAAAATTCATAGAAATAGTGAATGGCATAAAACATCTACCATGAAAATAATACTGAATTTTTCCTTCTGTATTTCAACTCTATTTGAATATTTAAAAGGACAGTAAGTGGCTTTTGATCACTTTTATGTTTTTGCTTTTTTTCCTGTTTCATGATTCTTGATCCTGTGAATGATGATATATATGACTGCATTTTCATTATTTATAAAAAGTTATCCAAAAACCTTCTTACAGTGCTTGATCAGCTGTCTCCCAAGTTTCATTTCTGTATATACAACTTTGCATTTTGCCACAGTGGAGAGATTTATGAGTGCACATCTTTCCATCCAGTGCTTAGAGACGCTTCTCACATTTTAGCAGTTTCAATTGACAAAAGAATTTCTTTTCCTCTTAGATTTTCCCCAACTGCTCAAGACTTTGGAATGGCTATATGGATGAAACAAATGACTCTTCTGGCGTTGGATGTTGAATGGCTTTACTTTCTCACACATTCTTGGACCTTGGAGTGTTTTTCCCGTGCAGGGCCTGTGACCTACAGATGGCTGTGGTATATTCAATACATTGAAAAAAATACAAAGATGTTCATTATTATATTATTCTACATTTTTCCTTCTTTTCTCGTGGGATTGTTTCACAATGGCTAAATTTAGTGGTCAGCATTTACTGCAAAAAACTGGTGACACAGGGACTCAGGGTCCAGAAATTTATCTCAGCAGAATGGACTTCTAAAATGCCAATCCATATAAACAAGGGAATCATAAATTTTAGTAGCAAGTTGATACATATATATCTCGGAAGGAAAAATGTTTCATTAGACAGTGTAAAAACTTTTCAAGTAAAAGTTATTAAGAAATGTTCTAGATTTGAGAGTGAACATATACAGTAAAATAATATTTTACATCAAATAAGTAGGAAATTATATCAGAAATTGTGATTATTCTAGTAACAAAAAAATTAAATCAAATACATTTCACTTTTAAAATTATTTTTATATTTCTGGGTGAGCCGATTATAACATATACTTGGAAACCAAATATTAATGTGGATCAATTGTGGAATAGAAGAAAATAAAGTTTTGTGTTGAAGAATGCTGATATCTTCAAAAAAGCCAGTTTTGAGATTACTTAGTTTTCTATTTTGAGAAGTGATAAAATATTAGAGCATCAATATCAGACTTGCCTGATACAGTATTTTCTTCCTGTTGAATAATCACTTAATAATACCAGGTCAAAATTTTTCTAATTTTGGTTTGGTTTTGAAACACATCTTCAAAGCTAATGGGTGTTATAGAAGGACTCATAATAAAACATACTCCAGAATCAGGAGAAAGGTTAAGGGGAGGTAAGATAGTGGTTAAGTTCAAGGGTTTGGAGTTAAATAAACATGGCTTCAAATCCTAAGTTTTACTGTGTGACTTTAGGCAGGCTTTAGTTTTTCTATTAAACTTTGCAAAGACTTGGTTTCTTCACCTGCAAAATGCTGATGTAATACTGCTCCAAGAACTAAAGTCTACCACCTTAGAAAGAACTCAATAAGTGATGTGGTTGCTTTTGGTGAAAACAAAATGGTCCAAGTTGCGGAATTGTGTTCATCAAGCTGATTGCAGTCAGTTATTTTGGAGTCCTCGGGGGCAGGGCTGAGGTGGGGATGTAGGGAGGCACACAGCCTTTTGTGGGAGGTGGGTGGATACAGAGTGGGGATAAGAACCTTCCCAAGAAAGCCTGATTCTTTGGTATTGGGTGGAGAGTTGGCAGTGGAGTGCTGGTTGAAGGAGAACTAGTCATTAAATTGAACGCTCTTGCCCTGTTCCAATGACCACATAAATGAAGAAATGGGAGGAAAAGTAAAGAGATTAGTACCTGGGAAGATGGTAAACAGGATGAATATGGACAAGGGGCTTGGAATTAAGGTGGTGGTGAAAGCAACTACCTAATACGTACATGGGGAAAGCATGTAGAGAGTCGACAAATGTGAACTAGGCCGCTATAAGTTATAAAGTTTACAAATGTGTGTTATTGGCATTATGATGTTGAGGAATGGGGTGGAATAATGTAGCATCAGAGCCAATGTTGTGAACTTATGACCTGTGCAGTCACATAAGACCTTGTGCTTACAAAGACCCGATGCTTAGTTTAACGCTTTGCTGCAGCCATCTTAGAATTCTTAATATTTTTGAAAAAGGGGCCCACATGTTTATTTTACATTGGGCCCCAGAAATTATGTAGGCATTCCTGTGTAGCATGCCTATTTTAGATAAATGGGTTTTTTAAATTTTGGGTTTTTTTTTTTTTTAAATTGAAATATAGTTGATTTACAATATCGTGTGAGTTTCAGGTATACAACAGTGATCCAGTTATATATATATATGTAATGAATATATACATTATATATAATGAATATATATATAATGAATATATATTATATATAATGAATATATATATTATATATAATGAATATATATTATATATAATGAATATATATATTATATATAATGAATATATATATAATGAATATATATTATATATAATGAATATATATAATGAATATATATTATATATAATGAATATATATATTATATATAATGAATATATATTATATATAATGAATATATATATTATATATAATGAATATATATATAATGAATATATATTATATATAATGAATATATATATTATATATAATGAATATATATATTATATATAATGAATATATATTATATATAATGAATATATATAATGAATATATATTATATATAATGAATATATATATTATATATAATGAATATATATTATATATAATGAATATATATATTATATATAATGAATATATATATATAATGAATATATATATTATATATAATGAATATATATATTATATATAATGAATATATATATAATGAATATATATTATATATAATGAATATATATATTATATATAATGAATATATATATAATGAATATATATTATATATAATGAATATATATATTATATATAATGAATATATATATTCATATATAATAACCTAATATATATATTAGGTTATTACAAAATATTGAGTAGAGTTCCCTGTGCTATACAGTAGGTCCTTGTTGGTTATTTGTTTTATATACAGTAGTAGTGTGTATACGTTAATCCCAACCTCATAATTATAATAACGGTTTTTAACCAGAGTGATTTTCCCTCCCACCCTGCCAGGGACACTTGGCAATATCTGGAGTCATTGTTGATCGTCATAACTGGGGGAACAAGACTGACATCTATTGGATAGCGCCCAGGGAAGCTGCTAAATATCTTTTAATGAGCAGTGGAGTACCTCACAATAAAGAATTATCTGGACCATAAGTGTCAGTAGTGCTGAGGTCGAGTAACCGTCATTCAGTCTGATGGCAGTTTTATTAAGGGCAGATTTATGTATGGATCTCTGGGCAATGTTATTGTTACCTAATTGGGAAGGTGCAAAGTTAGCTGGTAAACATTAGGTGAACTAAACTCCATACAGTACTGAGTTGTGCCTTTGGTATAACATTCCTGCTAATGGAAGGATGTATTTTTAAAACTGAGTCAAGACATCATAAAACTGAACTGACTTGATGCCAAAGAAGACTCATTTGACTTGGCACCTATAATTAGCCCACCAGCAGCACGTGTGTAACTCTTATGATCCTTATTTTTTAAATCGGCAATGAGAAGATGGATTCTGGCTGACTGGTGAGAAAGTTTCTTTTCTAAGTGCCAAATCAAGCTTCTTGCTATAGTTCACTACTGGGTCAGTTTCCTCTTAGCTCAGAGAAAACATCTCACTCCCTTATGTTCATTGGTTAAAGCAATGCTCTGAAGAAAGTAGGGTTTTCTTAAAGACTTTTGGAATAAATATTGCAGCATGTAAAGAGGGCTTTGTCAACTACTGCTCTGATGTTTTTGTTCATTTGTTCTCGTGGATTACAGAGATTGAGCCAAATAGCCTTGCACATTTGAGATTATTTTACATGAACCATAATTGTGGGTTTCCTCCCTACATAGGCAGGATTGCTTCAGCCACAGGGAAATTATTTTATGGTCACAGATCTGACACCTACATCTAAGGGTCAGGCCAGAAATGTGGATATGTATGGCCAGGGACATAAAAAAATGGAAACAGGTGATGGGAAGTGGATTGATTTATTAACAAGACTGGAAAAGAAAAGTAAGATGCGTGCCGTAATTACTGTGAGACAATCACGGTGGATTTATGTAAGAGAGTCAGCAAGGTTGTTTATAAATTTTAATTTTAGACTATGGAGTTTTTCTTAACATTTCTTTCTCAGATATTTCTTCCCACTTGCATGAGAGTTCTTTATCACTCTTCTGGAAAGACTTAAGGATTAATTGCAATTAAATTACATTATATCTGAGGGAAATTTAAATGTAGTCGTGGATTCTAAGTCTGATTTCTCTGCTTTCCAATCGTTTACACATTGGTTGTATGGACTTTGTAATCCCATTTGAATTTTAAAAAGTGATTTTCATGTTATTATTATAATGACTGTATTTAATAGCTACCCAAGAACTCCAGACCACAGAGAAAGTTCACACAATCTGGAGTCTCTCAGGCCCTTCAATATCTGAAATGTTTAACATGAAGAGATATTTTACGTATTAGAAGCACTTATCATCCCTGATAAAGTCTTAGGACGTCTACTCTTTACATATAGTACAAACTAAAAGGAATAAAACCAGTCCTCTTAAACTGAGTAATTTTAGTGTATTATTTATTGTCTTCTTCCTATGTGGACAAGTCAAACTTTGTTCTTTGACATGTTTATGCTGTTTTAATAGTGTTTTTTATCCCTAAAGGTATAGAGGAAATAACTGACATTATTGTTGATTATTTTTTTCTAAGTTAATTATTGTTTAATTATTCTTATCTAGGGGGATTATTCCTCTCTAAGAAATTTTTTCTCTCTGATTAAAAAAATAACTTCAGAAGTGTATTAGTCAGAGCTCTCTGGAGAAACAGAACCAATAGGATTATAGAGAGATATATAAGAGAGGAGATTTATTGTAGGAATTGACTCACATGGTTATGGAAGCTGGTAAGTCCCATGATCTGCCATCTGCAAGCTGGAGAACCAAGAGGCCCAGTGGTGTAATTCAGTGTGAGTCCTAAGGCCTGAGAACCAGGGTAGGGGGAGGAGGTGGTAATGGTATAAGTTGCAGGCCCAGTCAGATTCTGAAGGTCCAAGGACCTGGAGCATCTGTATCTGAAGGACAGGAGAAGACGGATGTCTCAGCTCAAGCAGAGAGACCTCTTCCAGAGATACCCTCACAGATACACACAGAAATTATATTTTACCAGCTATCTGAGCATGCTTTAGCCCAGTCAAGTTAGCACATGAAATTAACCATCACAAGATGTTAAACTCGGAGGGATAATTCTTATAAACCATTCCATGTAGGAAAAGGAATAAGAAAAAAATAAAAAATAAAAACATAAGACATGTGTTCCCCCCAAATTATGCTGAATTCCTAACCCCCAGTACCTCAGAAAGTGACTGTATTTGGAGATAGGGTCTTTAAAAAGATAACTGAGTTAAAATGAGGTCTGGAGAGTAGACTGTAAGCCAGTATGACGGATGTTCTTACAAGAAGAGGAGATTAGGACATGTACATAGAGGGAAGACCATGTGAAGACACGTGGAGAAGATGGACAGTTGCAAGCCAAAGAGAGAGGCCTGGAAAAGCTCCTTCCCCCATGGACCTCAGAAGAAACTAACCCTATGGACACCTTGATCTTGGACGTCTAGCTTCCAGAACTATAAGAAAATAAATTTTTGTTGATTAAGCCACTCAGTCTGTGGTATTTTTATGGCAACCCCAGCAAACTAACACAGCATATAACTAGTGTTCAGCATGGACCATGGATTTTGCTTTTATCTGGTATTTTTAGCATCCATTGCAATACTTTGCAAATAACAGAACTTCAATAAGTGTTTTTGTTGTTGTATGATGGCTTGGGATGAGATAGGAAGAGGTATTTGTCACATAAATGACCAGATATTTATCAAAACTTCATGTCCTCACCCACAGTTGCCTAATCAGGGTCTACGTGCCTCAGTTCCCTTGCATCTAAGTGGGACATTTGATTATTTCTCCTTGTCAGAGTATGCTAGGGTGCGTTTTCCTGATCAAAGATGGAAAAAGCACATGTGCCTTCTCCATTGTTTTTTCCTTTCTGCCTTTGGATGTCAAAGCCCAAGGCAACATCTTACTGAAGATGATGGATCTTTTATCCATCTGAATCCCTAGGTGAGTGAATGTAGCAGAAGCACTTTCCTCACTCAATTAGCCCTCATGATAAAGCATCTTCAGAGGACTGTTGCTTAACTGAGAAATAGCCTATCCTGTGTCAAACCACTGAGATTATGCAGTTCATTTGTAAAGCAGCTAGCATTACTCTTAAGCTGTATAAAAATTGTTGTATTCGGTGGGTGCTGCTGTAATAAAAACCTAAAATATCTGGTACTGATTTAGCAAATCAGGCAGCAATCAAAGAGAAAACTTATGCTTCAGAAAGAGCCATGTACTGTAATGGCAAAACATTAAAAATGTTGCGTAAAATTTTGCCTGTAATACATTGGAATGCCAACTAGTTGTTTACTAAGCTTGTAGGGAAAAAAGGTTGGAAAGTCAGCTATTAATAGCTTATGTTGGTTGTCAGTTGCTGAGTTTAGCAAATTATCACAAAGAAAGAGATGAGTTCAAGCAATAATTGGTTTGATTGAGAGCATACTTAGAAGAGATTAAAATTGTGCAGGAATTTGGGGCCTCTCATACCGGAAAGACCTCCATTGCCCAAATGGGAAGAGAGACACCTAAAAACCTTTTAGTTTCAAGGACCCATTAAGACTCAGCACTACATCAAAGATCATATGAATTGTGGATCTTCCTTGCCATCCTATTGGTATAGTGGCAACGTAGCCCCCATGGACTTGAAAGGGAGAACTCTTAGGCCTAAGAAACCAATGCACGAATCAGGTTGAGGACAGTATCTAGAAAGAACTTTGGGTTTTATTATTGAAACATGAACACAAAGAATTCAGGGTAAGGTTGCCAGATTTAACAAATGAAAATGCAAAACACCCAGTTAAATTAAAATTTCAGATAAATAATAAATACTATTTTAGTGTAAGTATGTCCCAAATATCATATACTATATTTATTATAGAAACTATTACAGGGAACATGCTTATATTAAAACATCACTTGTTGTTTATCTGAAACTCAAATTTCACTGGGCATCCTGTATTTTATCTGGCAACCTTAATTCAGAGGCCTTCAGTCTTTTGAAGGGAACTCTATTATGAAGAAGCCATGAGCCCAAATAAAAGAAATCTTTGAGTACTGGAGCCTTTAAACCAAGACTTGGGCTCCAAAAATTGTATGAGAACGAAGGGAGCTGGGAAATCTGAGAAGCCCACTAGGAAGGCATTACTTCCTAATGCTTACTTTAGATGTGACCACAGAGAATAATGCTCAGGAAGAACCTTCCAGAAGTCAGAGCCAAGGGCTGCAGAGAACAATGGACAAGGGCATTCCTTGGGGTCTACTTAAGGAAATGCTTCCAGTGCTAAGGCATTAATACCTACAGGAGATTTTCCATTATTTCTCTGTATGTTGCTGTTGAGTCTCCTGTTTTTCCTTGTTATGGGTGATAATGATCGTGTGCTAACCTTGCTTCATCATTTTATTCTGATTGTGAAGAAATGAGTGGATGTGAGATGATAACTTGTACTTTCTGATCTTCTAGAGCAGGAGGAGCCCTATCTGGACTGGAAAGTAGAAATCCTAGACTTTGAGCTGGATGCCATATCTGGGTAGCACTTAAGGTGGTTCCCCTAGAGAGAGTGTAAAGCTTCTCTGTGTGGGAAAGGTCTACACATAGGAATTTGGAGGCCAGAAGGGCTGAAAAACCTGTCAGGGATTTTTTTTTTTTTTCACATAGTGTATGCCAGACTCAGCAGATTTTTCTGTCCAGATACAAATGGTAAATATTTGATACTTTACAGGTCTACAGGCAAAATAGAGGGCACAATGTAGGTACTTATATAACAACCATTTAAAAGTATAAAACATATTGTTAGCCTGTGGGTCCCACAAAAATAGGCAGTAGGCTGGATTTGGCTCAAGATATGTTTCTGACCCTCTATATAGAGCTGATGTTAGAGAACAACTTCCTGCCCAAGGATTTTATTCCTTAGGTTCCTTTGCATTATGGTAGGGTCATGTGACTACTTATGACCAACAGAATGTGAGCAGAAATAAGTGTGGGTCATTTCTGGTGTAACGGTCCACATTTTCTTTCTTACTCCATCACCTGATTGTCACACACAGGATAACCTGAGACATCAACAATTAAAAATGCAGAATGAAAATCAACTGGCCCCCTAATAGAAAGACAAAGCAGATGTCTACAACCCAGGAACAAATGCCTTGGTATATTATGTGAAAAAGTAATACTTTTCTATTATTTAAGCCATTGAAATGCTGGGTGTTTTATTTATTACTGCATCTGGTGTTGTGCTACTTAAAAGACTGCTCATTTCATAGATATGTTCCAAGATTGAGACTTTATTTAAATACTGTATCCCCCCCAGAAGCCTAGAATTGCTATCCATTAAAAGCAATTTTCTTACCCATATTAATTTTGACAGATCCTAAATAGTGTTCACTTTTTTTCACTAGTACATTTTATCCATTCTCAGTCAGATTAGTTCATATCACATTTTAACTGGCTTTTGACTTACTTAATCAGAGATATTTTTTTCCAAATCAACACACAAATTATAAAGTTATGTCTTAAAAAATATGTTTAAATGACATAATAATTAGCTGTTAAGAGAGGAGTTGATGAGCAGTGGAAACTTTGAAGCTGTATCTGGTATCTTGTTTTGTATATGCGTCCCTTATCACTATATCGGTGAGAAATAGGTCACCATATAATATCCCCCATGATCTGAATAGAAAACACAAACTGAAATGAACAGGAAGATAATTTTTCTGTACCTTTCTAATTTATACACTTGTATGCTCATTAACTCGAAAGAGGAGAAGAAGACCCTTAGTGAGGAATCTTCTCCTTCTAGCGTCTCCACTGCTCTACCAACTTGACAAATATGAAGTAAAATTTGATGTCATTTGTGTAAAACTGAAATGATCAAATATTCATTAAAAGGATCAGAAATCATTGAACCTTAGAAGGGGTGCAGACCCAATACAGAAGAAAGTAGAATAATGAAGTTAAGGAAACTGAGATGTTCCTAAAGTAACTAAACATATTTGTTGTATCATCAAACAAAACAGATCAGAGAATTAAGGATGTCTTAAGGCTCATTCAATGCATATGGGAAAATAAGAGCCACAGTGAAACACAGGGCCTGTATTTTCAGCATCTAGCTCTAAGCAAGAAGTAGTTTCCTGGTACTCTTCCGCAGCTAAATATCACTTTCCCTTTGCAATATCAGACAATTTGATACACATGATATTTTATTTTATATTGTTTTTTTATTGAAGTATAGTTAATTTATAATATTATATTAAACTTGGGTGTACAACACAGTGATTCAATATTTTTGTAGATTATACTCTATTTAAAGTTATGACAAAATAATGGCTGTATTTCCCTGTGCTGTACAATATATCTTTGTTGTTTTATACACAGTAGTTTGTACTTTTATTTATTTTATACACAGTAGTTTGTATCTCTTAATCCTCTACTCCTGTCTTGCCCCTGCCTCCTACCCTTTCCCCACTGGTAACCACTAGTTTGTTCCCTATATCTGTGGGCCTGTTTCTTTCTTTTTTATGGCTGAGAAATATTCTATTTCATACACACACACACACACACACACACACACACAACAACTTCTTTACCCATTCATCTGTTGATGGACACTAACTTAGGTTGCTTCCATGACCTGGTTATTGGAAATAATCCTGCTACAAGCATTGGGGTACATGTACCTTTTCCAATTACTGTTTTCTTTTTCTTCTGATATATACCCAGCAGTGGAATTGCTGGATCACATGGTAGTCCTATTTTTAGTTTTTTGAGGAAACTTCACACTGTTTTCCACAGTAGCTGAACCAATTTACATTCCCACCAACAGTGTACTAGGATTCCCTTTTCTTCACCTCTTTGCTAATATTTGTTATTTGTAGACTTTTTGATGATAGCCATTCTGACTGGTGTGAAGTCATATCTTTCTGGATCTGTCTCCTATGGCAACAGAAACAAAAACAAAAATAAACAAATGGGACCTACTTAAACTTAAAAGCTTTTGCACAACAATGGAAACCATCAGCAAAACCAAAAGACAACCTACTGAATGGGAGAAAATATTTGCAAATGATACAACCAATAAGGAGTTAATATCCAAAATATATTACAGACAACTCAATATCAAAAAAACAAACAACCAGATTAAAAATGGGCAGAAGACCTGAGGAGACATTTTTCCAAAGAACATACACAGATGGCCAACAAGCACATAAAAATGCTCAACATCGCTAGTCATCAGAGAAATGCAAACCAAAGATACACAGGCTATTTTAAAATAAAAGTTAAAGTTATGGGTTTTTAAAAATGTATAATATATTTGAATGATCACTCTGTGTAGTCCCAGAGTTTCAAGGGGTGTTATTTTTCTGATGAAATATTTACTTCATCATCTGTAAAAGTTATAAAGGGATAGACCTAGAAATAAGCCTCAGAAATATGGGTAGATATGTCTTGCATAATCATGTGAATATTTGTTGATGTAATTAGTGAAGCTCAGACCAATATAAATCATATATTTCAAAAAGAAATGATAAATATTATGTTCCCAAAATGGTAGGAAATTTCAAACAAAATTCCAGCTGGTAGCTACACTCCTGAGCTTTTCCACCTGTCTGGTGTCTTCAGCTTCTGAGGCTTTCTGGAGCCGGGCCTCTTAAGGGATTTCACATCACCACCTTGGTGTCCACTTTCTGTGGCCTGCTAATTCAGTTACCATTTGTCCATGAGTTTTCCAAATTCTCGAATTTTATTGCTATTTTATCCTTCTCGTTACTTTTATTTTTGTGGGTGCATGACCTTTTTTGGGACAAAAACCCCACAGCTTTTGTTGACATATTTGTAAGGTCTCAGGAGAATGTGGAATCAAGTATCTATCAAATCCACCATGCCCATTTATAACTTCAGAATATTCTATAATAGAGGATAAACACAGTTTGATGATGCTGGAACCTGAGTTTTGAATAGGCAAAGTAGTTTTTCCAGAGGGAAGTGTCTACATTTTATCAAAATAACAACAGTCCTCTTAGGAATGATCAGTATCTAACCACCAAGCATTGGTCCCTAAATTACTCATGTCATTAAAGTAGAACAGAGCGCGGTGAATAGAATCCATCCAGGCTTGTTATAAACAGCCAGGATCTTACATGGGGAATTTAATCTCATTCTCCTGGAATCCAAATCTTGTACCAATTTACTCTAGGCTAGGAATGTCCTTTTGTTTTTCTCTTAAGAAGAAAAACTATGAAAATGTAATTAGACAGTTTGTTCTTGGATATTTTAGATTTGGTGGAGACAGCAAACTTTTTCTCTAGAGAGCCAGATAATAAATATATTTGACTTTGTAGGCCCAAATGGTCTCTGTCTGTCATTCAAAAGCAGCCATAGTCAAGAGACAAACAACTGACACTTCTGGGGTGCATTGTTATAGCCTGATGGCTACACAAGACCATGGATGCATTTTATTTATTTATTTATTTATTTATTTATTTATTTATTCATTCATTCATTTATTTATTTATGGCTGTGTTGGGTCTTCATTTCTGTGCGAGGGCTTTCTCTAGTTGCGGTAGGTGGGGGCCACTCCTCATCGCGGTGCGCGGGCCTCTCACTATCGCGGCCTCTCTTGTTGCGGAGCACAGGCTCCAGACGCGCAGGCTCAGTAGTTGTGGCTCACGGGCCTAGTTGCTCCACGGCATGTGGGATCTTCCCAGACCAGGGCCCGAACCCGTGTCCCCTGCATTGGCAGGCAGATTCTCAACCACTGCGCCACCAGGGAAGGCCCATGGATGCATTTTAAATGAAGCATTTCAGAAGCCACATAACAATGTAAGAAGACAAATTTTTATCTTGATTATCACTGCCATCTAACAAACATTAGTTCCTGAAAAATAATTTTCAGCTAATTGGGAATTTCCTGTTACCCAAGAGATTCCCCCACAGCTGCTAAAACACAGGTACTTTTGTAAACCATCTGTCATAAGAGGGAGCTTAAAAGCATGTTTAGCTAAAGATAAAAATAATAGAAGATGCTTTGTATTGGTATTTCCTTTGTTTTAAGTATTTCATCTTTCTGAGTTCATGTAGCTCTATGAGATAGCATAAGGTAGTGATCATCAAATGTTAGCATGTATAAGAATCACAGGGAGGGTTTGTTAATATACAAATTTCTGGATCCCACTACTAGAGACTCTGACTTGTTAGGCCTGGCGTGGTGCCTGGGAATTTGCATTTACAATGTTCCAAGTGATTTTATTTCAATTGAATCACACAGGGAAATCTTCACTCAGCACCTACTCAAGTAAATTCTCTAGGATTGGGATCTGGGCCTATGAATTCTTAAAAATTCACCTTATGAGATTTCAGTATTCAATTGGGTCTGAAGTGAGTGGCTAGAATATACAAATGTGGTTTTTCCTTGGTGCTTTTGTAGAATAATTCTATTTTTGAAATCTTGCTTGTATCTGGCTATCAGTAAATCTGATTATTAATCATTAGAAATGGATCTCAGAAAGGAAACTATCTCCATCTGAGAAGGTCACAAACATGGGCAACTGCTTTTGATCTCAGAAGACTTTAAACCTCCACCATTCTTCTGTCTTTCATGGGTAAGGAAAGTTGATGAAGAAGTCAGTTTTCCAAGTTCCTTATTGAATGATGATGATAATAATAATGATGATAATTTAACAAACAAATAAATTGATGTAAAATAGTAATTTCTATTTACTAACACTCTCTCAGCCTGGATAAGTAACTTTATCTACTGAAGCATTGAGTTCATTTTATAATATGTCCCATATTGGATTTAATACTGATGCTTTATATTAGATTTTTAGTTATGACATATTTTTTCTTCTGCTGCTAATGTAACTGGGAAGATCAACTGTGATTTCAAAACAGAGTCACATTAAAAAAACATGTGCCTTGTAATACCTGTGGATTTATGGGAAATGGTAAAACAGAAGATAAAAAATTGCCTAAGACTGGACTGTGCAATTGCATAATTTTCCTTAGCAAACAGCTGTAATTCTTACTTTTTGATTACAAATATCATGTGATTTTGGGGGGAGGAATTCAGAAGCTGTAAATTATTTTCCGTGTTACTTTATAAATTACATTTAAAAAAAATTTATTGTCTTTTATGAGCATATTCCCTTTGTTCTTTTTTTTTCTTTTTAATCATTCTCTTGAATAAGTTAGGCTTTTAAATCTGTTTTCTTTGGAGTTCAGAGTTTATTCTTCAAATGTTTAAGACTTTCCTCTTTATCTTTTTTTTGTCTGCTTACCTCTACTAGGATTCAAAGTTGAGTGGAAAAATACTGGACTTCCTTTGTAGGAGGTTTCTGTTTACAGGGTCCATTGCCCCCTTATCTATTTGACTTTGCTCTGACATTCCATTTGGGAGCAGAGTTATAAAAAAGCATGAGAACCTTCTGGACTTTCTTTCTGATGCTTTTTGATAATTCTGACTCATATTTTGACTGATAATAGAAAAGGACAATAAGAAAATACTGCAAGCAAGTTATTTATTATTTTCAATGATCACAATGATCTGGTATCCTTTAAACATCATCTGAGGGAAAACAGGAAGCCCGTTCTTGCCCAGTTTGCTACTTTTCTTACTGAAATCATGGAATCATGTAGGTGGAAGTTTGGGGAAGTCTTTCAGCATTACAGTAAGTTGAGCATTAGACACTGATTACTTTTGGATAAATATAATTTTCAAAGGCACATTTTTAATTTTAATTCCTCGTCCTGACCTCCCCCAAATCATTTGGTCTGCAGACAGTAGAACTGTTAATAAACGAAAATATGAAAGCCATATAAAAAAAGGGAAAATATAATGCTTTTGCAGAAAATGCAAGGCAATTTAGTCCTTTGTTATAGAAAAACAATTGATAATGAGTATGCTACAGCATTATGGTTGTGGATTATACCACCAATTGTTATCCCAAGGGACAGAATCCAATTAGGAGAGAAAACCCAGCATGACTAATATCTTATGTCTCACTTTTTCTGTCTTGATCAAATGTCCCTTGTTTAATGACTGCTCAGTTGCTATGAGTTTTACTGACCTTTCCCATGTGCTTTGGAAACCCATACAAATTCCCTTTGTCACTTGCTGTTTCTTTACATAGCATTTATTTCACTCTACCCAAATATCTGCTATTTTCTTTTCCTGTTCTCACTTCTTTTTCTCACTGTCTTTCCATACAGGTGAGATTACTTCTTCACTGCTCAGGCCATATATTTTCTACTCTGCTCCCATTTTTGGCTGGTGTGTGCTCCCAAAGATATGTTCTAGGTCACCAGGTTTACAAAAAGGATTCCATTCTGGGTATCTGGTCCCTCTGATGACTGACTTCAAAGATCTACTGACTAGCAGGTTGAGAGTCCTTCATTGGACAGATAACAAACCTGGAAAAACTATTGTTTAAAGAGGAGAGAATTGGTCTCAGAACCAGATAACCTGGCAGAACCCCAACCGATCACTGAAAGGTTGTTTCACCAGTTCCTTACCTTTAAATGATTATAAAGTCTTGTTTGTATGGTTGTGAGGACTAAATGAAATAATGCTTGTAAAGTGCTTAGCACAGGTTTTGAATCACTATAGGAGATAAATATCTATTGACTCTCAAAAAAGGAAGATTGCATTTTACTAAAGGCCACAGGCTGAAGACAATCTAGGATCTAAGGAGATTTTATCTAAGGTCTGTTTACCCAAGAGGAATAGGTTTTTTCAATCACTCCTTTATAGAATTGCATAGAACATAGGAGTTAAGGAAAATAAAGTGTAATATGTGCAGACAAAAAGGAGAAAGCAAAATGATATAAGACTTCACTTTAGGTTTCCAGCCAACTAAAAGAAATGAATGATGGGACTTCCCTGGCAGTCTAGTGGTTAAGACTCTGCACTTCCAATGCAGGGGGCAAGGGTTCGATCCCTGGTCGGGGAACTAAGATCCCACATGCCGTGGGCCGTGGCCAAAAAATAAATAAACAAATAAATAAATAAATAAATGATGCCTTCCTGATACAGATAATAACCTGGTGCAGAAATGAATTAGAATTCTGTAAAAGGAGTCTCAACTAAGCTTATTTGCACAAAAATCTCTTTCAACTAAATACAGAGGGATTGAAAACTTCTTGAGTTTTTCCAATCCTATTTGAGAGAAAACAGAAGAAAGAATTAGAATGATGACATCAATTTATATGATTCTCATCAATAGGAAGTAACTGATTGGTTCCTGGTTAGAAAAGTATGATAGAAACTTAGGGAGAAGAAGCCATGCCATTTCATTTTATTGTTTATAATAGCAAAGGGCTGGAAGGAAGAGTCCAATGTGAGCTGCCATCTTTAGGAAGACAGGCTTTAAAATGTTCAGAATAAAGAAATTCCATAGCTTGAAATTCTGAAAGGTAGACTGTTTTGAGAGAAGGGAGAAACTTAAAAATGCTATAATTCTAACTATACTCACAGATGTTACCAATCCTAAAATAAAGGGAGATGAATATTTTAAAAATGGTGTCTCTATAATGAAGTTATAGAAATAAAACAACATAGCAGTTAGGAGTTTAGGCTTTGGAGCCAGATTGCCTAAGTTTAAATGTCAACTGTTGCATTCACACGTGGAGTGATACTGTCAAGTTACTCCACCTCTCAGAGCCTCAGTTTCACTTCTAAGAAGTAGAAGATATACTTTTACCTACATTTTAGGATTTTGTGAGAATAAAATGAGTAAAGAACTTACCAAACTTACCAGAGTTTCATATGTAGAAAAAAAATAAATTATACGTATCATTATTAGTTTTTTTTTCCCTCAACTCCATGTCCCCCTATTCATAATACAGACTAGGCAAAGGACGTGGGCTGAGGTGTACATAGAATAGATTTATTCTGCCTCCTCATTCTGTATGGTTATTGTAAGCAAACAGCCTGTGGTAAGCACTGAGAAGCCTCAAGGTATTATTTAAAAGGAAAAGTTATAGAATACAGATAGCAAAGAATGTTATAAAATTACTATGTACATACTAAGATAGTCAAAAGGGAGGCATAACCCAATTGAGCAGAGTCATACGAACAATATGTTTTTCCCATTACAGCAATATGATGAACTAGAAAAAGATAAACTTAACTATGTTCAGTAATGTAACACTGAGGGATAAAAAGAAAAGCAAATGGACTTTCATTTTTCTTGTGAATTATCTGATAAGAATAATCTGCAGAAGGAAAGGGGTAGGAATGAACATAAATAAAACCGAAGATAAATGAACATTGGATGAGCAAACATCTAAGATGCTTTTAACAACTAAAAGTCTTGTCTTTAGAATAAATTGTATATGATTGGATAAAGATTTTTATGAAAATGTAGAGATTGAAAAGGTTCTGGAAAACTGGAGAGAAACAAATGTCTTCCAGCATTCCAAAAACGAAAAGAGTGAATTCCACACTTAGCAGTATTATTAGTGATAATAATAGTAATTGTGGTAGTAGCAGCAACAGCAACAGTAATAATAGTAGCTAATATTAATTGCATACTTACTATGGACTAACCATAGTACATGAAATACTTAAATCGATTTTAACTTCAAAAAGTTGTATAAAATATGTATTATTATTATTATTCATATTTTACATATAAGAAAAATAAGGCTCAAAGAAGTTGAGTAACTTGACCAAGGTCATGAAACTATGCAAATGTGGAGCAGAAATGGAACCCAAGCAGCCTGACTCAGGCGTCCTTGTTTTAACCCTGTTCAGTACTGAATATACTACATTTTTGAAGTGTATTTAACTTTAGTTTGCTGAGGCATTATGTTATAGATATCTAAAGTAAATAATATGTAGGCTTTATTTGAAAAACAATTTTGAGAGAAATAGAATGCATCGTAACTTTTCAATCTGTCTGTTCTATTTCTTGCTAAGAAATAATAATAATATGACATTTGGTCAAGGTGATTTGACTTGCTGACCAAACATTTGCCTGGTGTCTTTACTGAATTTTGTGTTGTTTGATTTTCCAGCTAGTTGCTTCATGACTCCTTGGCATCTCTAACAAAAACTAATAGCATGAAAAACAGTGATAAATTGGGATTGTCCAGCACAGTACCAAAGTTGATGCTTCAGCATATTTGTTGATGGTGTGAAGACTACAGTTATAATAAAAGAGCTCCACCCATTTCTTATGTAAATTATTTGATGACACAAAGACTAGGGAACTACTACTATATTGTTTGGAAGTTAGTGGCCTATTTTTTTAAAAATTTTTTCTCTGCTTTCCTTCTCTACTTACGTTGAAGTCAAAGGATCCCTTCCAGGTGTTAGAAGGCCTGACTTCTATGAGTATGGAAGATTGGATATAGAATTCTAAATTAACAGTCTTTTACTTTCTGGATGTTAAAAATGCAGTTCATTAGTATCTGTTGAGAAGTATGCAATTATTTTCATGCTTATTCATTTGGAGGTAATGTGTCTTTTATCTCTGGATTCTTTTAAGATTTACTCTTTATAATAGTTTTTAGTAATTTGATAACAAGGCTCAATGGTTTCCCCTTCCTTTCTTCCTCTCTCTCTCTTCCTTCCTTCCTTCTATTTATTTATTTAATTTTTCACCTTATCTTTATTATTGACTAAGGTATAGGGTTGTAATATGGAACATATTTTCAAACTCATTTCATCATATATACTTTCATTTTTGTTCTATTAATAGAGCCAACTTTGTCAATTTCACATAGTAGGTTTCCAAGGGATTAAACTGAATCAGCCTGCGAAATATTTTTCCTTACTCAGAGATACTCCTATAAACCAATTCAAAATTCCAAAGAAATATATAGAAGATTATAGGAGATTATACTATAAAAGCAAATAATAGAAGTTAAAAAGCATGTAATTACATATTTTTTAAAAAATAAATTTATTTATTTATTTATTTTAGTTTTAGCTGTGTTGGGTCTTCGTTTCTGTGCGAGGGCTTTCTCTAGTTGTGGCAAGCGGGGGCCACTCTTCATTGCGGTGTGTGGGCCCCTCGCTATTGCGGCCTCTCTTGTTGCGGAGCACAGGCTCCAGACGCGCAGGCTCAGTAGTTGTGGCTCACGGGCCCAGTTGCTCTGCGGCATGTGGGATCTTCTCAGATCAGGACTCGAACCCGTGTCTTCTGCATTGGCAGACAGATTCTCAACCACTGTGCCACCAGGGAAGCCCTGTAATTACATATTTTACCTGAGCCAATTTTCTGCTGGATTTTTGAGAAAATTCAATACCTTATCTCTTGCAGAAACTCTGAATTTGATCTCTGCCATGCATTTGATTGTTCCTTCAATAAGTTGCAAACATCACTTTTTATCTTATGAAATTTGTACTAATGTACTAACACTTTCTTTCCCACATTTCTTTTGTTCAAAGTATAGTAATACTTTACATTAAAATCAATTTGATTAACAGAAAGAAAAAATTCTACTCACTCCACTGAGATTTAACCTGTATCACTATCTTTACCAGTAACATCACCAAAGTCTCAATGAACTAGAATATAATATTAAAGTGCAACTTAGCATTATATGGAAAAATAATTATTATACTCAAATAAGGAATGTTTTAGATAGAGAAAATAGCTTTATTCAATAAGGAAAATTCTGTAGTAAAATGTACTTCAGACTCTGAAGTAAGTCAATGAAGTAATTTCTTACATTATAATTCAACTCATGGACATAGGTAGACAATATCTCTTTCAGAAATTCAAAAATTTAGGAGTTTAATTAAAAACATTTTCATTTGGGGTCATGCAGAATCTGATTACTATTTTTCTTATTCATCACATAAAGAAGGATCAAAATTTATTATCTTACGGAGTGAAAAATTATTTTGTAAAATAATTATAAATTATATCTTACTTTATAATTTGTACAATCTGCTCACACATTAAAAATATGACACTTATGAAACACAATATTCTCAAGAGCTATATCTATAATGCTATATCTATTATAACTGAACTATTTTCTTGACTAAGTAATTGATTTTGTAGTTTCTTTCTTTCTTTAGTCATTTTTTTTCTAAAAATGTAGTTCCAGCTACAAACATTCTATTCATATGCCAAGTTCTGGAAAGATATCTAACACATAAGCTCATACACAGCCTTATGAAAACATCTGTTTCATACAATACGATCTGTGAAAAATATCACATTTAAAATTCTGCATTCCTGAAATCGTTAAAGGAACAGGTTTGTAGAATAGAATTTCTAGCAAGAAATGATAGCGTGGAAGGAGGCCCAAACTGGCTGAAATTGCTAATATAATCTAAAAATATGTACAAAGTAAGATGAACTAAAGCAAGATTAAAAGGGCAATATTTTTATTCATTTTTTTCCTTCATACTTTTTAGAATTTTCTCATTTGTTTGAAGCAAAAGAAACTTTTTGGACCATGTCCTTTAAGGCCTGTTTCACTTGCTGGTTCCTTAGGCTAAAAAGGAAGGGATTCAATAAAGGGGTAACTGAGGTATTGAGCACAGCTACTCCTTTGCTTAAAGTCACTCTATCATTTGCTGATGGTTTTATGTACATGAAGATGCAGCTGCCATAAGAAATGGAAACTACAATCATGTAGGAAGAACAGGTAGAAAAAGTCTTCAGTCCTTAGCTGAGCAGGAGGGAATTTGAGAACTGTATTGATGATATAACCATAGGAGAGACTCACTAACATCAGTGTGACCATCAGTGCCTTTCTTTTTTTCTTTCTTCCTTCCTTCCTTCCTCCCTTCCTCCTCCCTCTTTCTCTCTTTCCCTCTCTCTTTCTTTCTCTCTTCCTTCCTTCCTTCCTGCCTCCCTCCCTCCCTCTCTCCCTCTTTCTTTTTCTTTCTTTCTTTCTTTATTCCTTCCTTCCTTCCTTCCTTCTTCCTTCCTTCCTTCCTTCCTTCCTTCCTTCCTTCCTTCCTTCCTTCCTTCCTTCCTTCCTTCCTTTCTTTCCTTCCTTCTTTCTTTCTTTCTTTCCTTCTTTCTTTCTTTCTTTCTTTCTTTCTCTGTGCAAGATACGTATGTACATGCACACAGACAAAAAGTCTTCAGGCTTGCATAGCCATATCTTCTTTCTTTTTTCTCTGTGCATGTAGGTCTATCCTGCTTGGAGTTTGTTGAGATTCTTGGAAATGTAGGTTGATAGTTTTCATCAAATTTAGAAAAAAATTGGCCATTATTTCTTTAAATATTTTTCTGGCTCCCTCCTCTTTCAGGCACTTCCATTACACAGATGTTAAACCACTTATTATTGTTCCAGAAGTCACTAAGTCATTTAGTTTTATTAAACTTTTCTCTCTGTATTTCATTTTGGGTGGATTCTGTTACTATTTCCACTTTTAAGTCTCTGCTTTTCTCCTCTTCTCTCCTCTTTTCTTCTCATTATGCTTATGCTTTCCTTTAAATAATGGAGTACTTGAATATAATTATAAAGGCTGTTTTGACATGTTTGACTGCTAATTACATCATCTCTGACATTGTTTTAAAATGTAAGTTCTTTTATTATTCAGTTATGACAAGGCCAACGGATCAAGAGACAATTGTCATTGAAAAGATAACTTGCTCAAGAGGAGGAGGCATACCACTCCATGAGGGGTCACACAGGGTCAGTCAGGAGGCAGTGAGAGTGAGGGGAAAAACGTGGGCACCTTTGTTGTGGTTTTTGTAGGAAATATAGGAGAGTTGGTGTAAGAAGGTTTGGAGTTGGCTATTTTGAATAATTTGAGTTTGGATGCATAAGGCTTGTCTCTAGTTGTCTGGTACCTGGCCCTGGGTTGATTAGGGCAGAGGAATAGTGGCCCTGAGTGAGAGAGCCTGAGAAAAAAGTTGGTTGGGGTGTGCACTCAGGATTTGTTAGTTTGCATGTGAAAGGTGTGTTTCCAGATGAGTCCTTTACTGTCTCTATGAATTGGCTGACCTTGGGAGGGCCAGTCCCTCCAGGGTCAGCAAGGCCCCAAGACATCAAAGCATCAAATACAGAAACTAGAAAATGTTGTTGTTACATATATCTCTGTATCCACATTTATACTGATTGATTTTTCTCCTAGTTATGGTAGTATCTCCCTGCTTCTTGGAAAGTTTAGTACTTTTTGATTAGATGTTGAATATTGTGAAATCAGATTGTTGAGGGTCTGGAACCTTTTGTGTTTCTTTAAGAGTCTGACTTTTGTTTTGGTAGGCAGTTAAATTACTTGCAGATTAGTTTTATCCCTTTGATTTGTGTTTTAAGTTTTACTAGAATGGGTCTGAATAGATGTCACTCCAAGAAGGTGCTTTCAGCCTTAATACCAAGGCAGACATTTACTTTTCTTTATGGGATCATTTTTTTTTCTTTATTAATGAAAATCATGAATGCTTATAATACACTAAGAACTGTACTAGAACTGTGCAACAAAACATGGAAAAGGTGAGACACTATTTTCTCATAAAACTCTTAAGTAGAGTTAAGCATGTGAACTAAATGTTTGACTGACAATGGCATATGAAAAGTGTGATACTGTACAGATTTTTGACCAATAATAAAGTACATAAATATGATAATACTTAAATTACAATGGATTCAGAGTAGTAAAGCCTGGAATAGTCTGGTAGGGCTTTACAAAGAGGTACGTGCTTTAGAATTTGAGCGTCTCATGTGCTGCTGGCCTAGTATTATTCTAGGTTGTAGAAATAGCATGACAGAACACATCCCTGGCTAGAAGGAGCTTATCATCTTTTGAGGGAGAAAAACAAGTAAATAGTACTACTAGAAGGATAATTTTTTGTGCTATGACAACAGTAGATATGTAAACTAGTTATTAGGCATCAGGGAAACCTTCCAAGAGAAAGTTGTATAAGCTGAGACCAAATGATTACTAAAATTCAGTCATATAAAGGAGCAAGAGAATAAGGAGAAGAGTTAGAAGTGATTCATAGCAGAGGAGATGGCATGAGTAATAACTTAGTGGCACAAGAATAGTGAACATTTGTGTAATGAAAAGTGTAGTAGTTTGGTACTGCTGGAACATGGTAGTTAGAAAGAAGGAAATGTGGTCCATAGCAAGACTAGATAGGTAGACAGGGGCCAGATGATGGAGTGTTTGCAATATAATATGAAAGGGTTTGTATCTTGACCTGAGAGCAATGGGGTCACTCAAATTGTTTTCAGTAGTGAGTGTTATACATATGGAAAGATGCATAGTTAATAAATCTATGAACATGAAGCTTAGGAGAAAGAGCTGAGATGATATTTAATGCTGAACCTTGAAGGAGAAAGAGAAGGTGCATCATGTGTATTACGTTGCTAGGGCTGCCATAGCAAATACCACAAACTGGGTGGCTTAAACAATAAGAACAGTTATGAAAGCTAGTGGTTTGAGAACAAGGAATTGGTGGGGTTGGTTCCTTTTGAGGGCTCTGAAAAGAAATCTGTCCCATTCCTCTCTCCTTGGCTTGTAGATGACTGTCTTCTCTCTGTGTCTTTACATTGTCTTCTCTGTCTACATTTCTATGTCCAACTTTCCCCTTCTTATAAGGACATCAATCATATTGGATGAAGGCCCAACTTAATGAACTCATTTTATATTGATTACTTCTGTAAAGACCTTATACCCAAATAAAGTCACATTCTGGGATGAGAAAAGCTAGGGCTTCAATGTATGAATATTTAAAGGACACTATTCAACCCATAAGACCATGCATATAAGAGTTGGAAAGGGAGAGTGACTAAGCTGTCCAAACACACATAATGGTTGGAGATAATTAACTCACGTTCCTGTAGATGCAACAACTATGAAGGAAAATAAAACAGATAAACATAGGAAGTAAATAATGCTGACAGTCATTATAACATAATGGATTAGCTCTGAGAAAGTTACGAAGTGGAGAAATTTTGCATTGAGACATCTTTCTCTGCTGTGTTGAGAAATGATGATTTTTAGAATTCCACTGCCCATTTTGGTTTATAAATTCTCCATTTAAAAATGAATTACAGTTTCATCCCTCTAGGGGTTGGTTACTAGGCTATAGGACCACTGATATTATTTTTGCCTTGTTACCAAATAAGGATAATGGTCATTTTTATCCACTTCTTTTAGCCTTTAAGTCAGGGTGTGATTAAATAAAATTCCATGAATAACTTGATCACTATGAAATGAAATCTGCCTCACTATGTTTGCATTCAGTTGGTTACATCAGCTGCTGTTTCAAAGTTCTTTTCTCAGCAACAATAAAATACTCAGCCTTGATATTCCCATAGAGAATAGAATGAATTCTTTTGACCTGGAGCTATAACTAATGGCAAAGTTGTAGAAAAATCACACCCATGTTAAAATAGATGCATTGCTCTTACCTCTAAAGAGACAAATACTGGAAGCATTATTAAAAATGAAGTCATGTTTTAATATTTTTTCAGCTCAAGAATTAAGTGCTAATTTATTTCTTCCCTGAATTTGTTGAAAACTATTTTTATTGCTTGAGGCACTACTCAGGAAATCAGGATTCTGGATTTTGACTTGAGTCCACCATTTTGTATTACGTTTTTTAGGTTTTGGCGTCATTGTGTTTTCCCACAGCTTCCTAGCTTTCTGCATAAAATAGGCCAGTTAACAGGAGCCTTAACTATCTAAACTTTAATTACATAAGGAGAGACAGCTCGACTTGCTACCGTTCCTAAAAATTCTAGCTTAGGACTGATGTCCATTCCCCATCAATTAACTGTGTCCAGGTGTGGAATCTTGGAGAAAGAGACTGCCCATCTTGGGTCAGATAATGATTGCTAGACAAAGCTATTATGGACAAGAGCTAGGGAACTAATTGCACATGTGAGCGCTTGTAGGAAACATATGTATGGATTCAAAGAGAGGTGAAATATGAAGGAGCAAAGCAATTTTCAGAAAAATGAATGTGCTGAGTAAATATCTCCTTAAATAGGTATCCTACAATTTTGTTTCTTTAAACCTTGATTAAATTATATATTCATTCCTAATTAATTTTCAATAAAACCTTTTTGAGTATCCCTGTGCCTGGCACTGCTCTAGGGTTTGATATAAAACAATAAATAAAACAAAATCCATGACATCATGATGCTTACTTTCTGGTGTGGGGTTAGGAGATGGGCAGTAAACAAATAAAGACGTGAATAAATACCTGCCCAATGGTGTAAGAACCATAGAGAAAAGTTAAAATAGTAAATGGGGAGAGGAAAAACTAAATTGACAGTCCAGATGCTGTGTTATATTTGTGATTAGCAAGACCTCTCTCTCTGATAAGATGATATTTAAATAAAGACCAGAAAGAAGTGAAGGAGTGACCCATGGGGCTCTCTGAAGAAGGAACATTCTTGGTTCAGGAAATGGCATATTAAAATCACCTAAAATGAACAGAATTTTATTTTGTTCTTCATTTTTACTTCCTTTCCCTGTTTTATTTTTTTTTTTGATGTCTTATTATATCATTTTTACTTTGTGTACCCCTTAACTAATTATTATAATTATAGATGATTTTACTACTTTTGTCCTTCATAAGTGGTTTTCAAAGTGGTTGTACCACTACCTCTACTATATATTTGCCTTTAGCAGTGAGGTTTTTTCTTTTACATATTTTCTTATTTTTAGCTATTGCCCTTTTTTTTTTCAGCTGAAAGAAATCCCTTTAAAATTTATTGTAAGGCTGGTTGGGTGTTGATAAACTCCTTAAACTTTTGCTTTATGGGAAACTCTTTATCTCTCCTTCAATTCTGAATGATAATCTTGCCAAGCAGAGTATTCTTGATTGGAAGTTTTCTCCTTTCAACACTTTAAATATATCATGTCACTGTCTTCTGGCCTGCAAAGTTGCAGCTGAAGAATCAGCTGATGGTCTTCTGGGGGTTCCTTTGTACACAACTAGTTTTTTTCTCTTGTTATTTTTTTTAAGATTCCTTATATTTAAAATTTGACATTTTAGTGACAATGCGTTTTGATGTGGATCTCTTTGGGTTTATCTTGTTTGGGACACACTGTGCTTTCTGGACCGAGATGTCTGTTTCTTTCCCCAGGATATGGAAGTCTTCAGCCATTATTTCTTCAAACATGCCTTCTACCCCTTTGTCTCTCTCTTCTCTTTCTGGAACCTGTAAAATGAGAATGTTAGTATGCTTGATGTTGTCCCACAGGTCTCTTAAATTTCCCTCGTTTTTAAAAATTCTTTTTTCTTTTTGCTGTTCTATTTGGGTGATTTCCACTACCTTGTCTTCCAGGTCACTCATCCATTTTTCTGTATCATCTAGTCTGCTGTAGATTCCCTCTACTGTATTGTTCAGTTCAGTTACTGTATTCTTTAGCTGTGTGAGTTCTGTTTGGAACTTGCCTGTATTTTCTATGTCTCACTGTCTTCATCTTTTATTCTTCTGGGATCCGTGAGCATTTTTTCATTTATTTTTAAAATCTTTATTGGAGTATAATTGCTTTACAATGGTGTGTTAGTTTCTGCTTTATAGCAAAGTGAATCAGCTATACATATACATATATCCACATATCTCCTCCTTCTTGCATCTCCCTCCGACCCTCCCTATCCCACTGCTCTAGGTGGTCACAAAACACCGAGTTGATCTCCCTGTGCTATGTGGCTGCTTCCCATTAGCTATCTATTTTATATTTGGTAGTGTATATATGTCCATGCCACCCCCTCATTTCATCCCAGCTTACCCTTCTCCCTCCCCGTGTTCTCAAGTCCATTCTCTATGTCTGCATCTTTATTACTGTCCTGCCCCTAGGTTCTTCAGAACTATTATTTTTCTTCGCATACAGTATTTGTTTTTCTCTTTCTAACTTACTTCACTCTGTATGACAGACTCTAGGTCCATCCACCTCACTACAAATAACTCAATTTCATTTCTTTTTAAAGCTGAGTAATATTCCATTGTATATACGTGCAACATCTTCTTTATCCATTCATCTGTTGATGGACACGTAGGTTACATTCATGTGCTGGCTATTGTAAATAGAGCTGCAATGAACATTGTGGTACATGCTTCTTTTTGAATTATGGTTTTCTCAGGGTATATGCCCAGTAGTGGAATTGCTGTGTCATATGGTAGTTCTATTTTTACTCTTTTAAAGAACCTCCATATTATTCTCCATAATGGCTGTATTAATTTACATTCCAACCAACAGTACAAGAGGGTCCCCTTTTCTCCACACCCTCTCCAGCATTTATTGTTTGTAGATTTTTTGATGATGGTCATTCTGACTCGTGTGAGGTGATACCTCATTGTAGATTTAATTTGCATTTCTCTAATGATTAGTGATGTTGAGCTACCTTTCATGTGTTTGTTAGCAATCTGTATATCTTCTTTGGAGAAATGTCTATTTAGGTCTTCTTCCCATTTTTGGATTGGGTTGTTTGTTTTTTTGATATTGAGCTTCATGAGCTGCTTGTATATTTTGGAGATAAATCCTTTGTCAGTTGCTCCATTTGAAAATATTTTCTCCCATTATGGGGGTTCTCTTTTTGTCTTGTTTTATGGTTTCCTTTGCTGTGCAAAAGCTTTTAAGTTTCATTAAGTCCCATTTGTTTATTTTTGTTTTTATTTCCATTTCTCTAGGAGGTGGGTCAAAAAGGATCTTGCTGTGATTTATGTCACAGAGTGTTTTTCCTATGTTTTCCTCTAAGAGTTTTACAGTGTCCAGTCTTACATTTAGGTCTTTAACCATTTTGAGTTTATTTTTGTGTATGGTGTTAGGGAGTGTTCTAATTACATTCTTTTACATGTAGCTGTCCAGTTTTCCCAGCACCACATATTGAAGAGGCTGTCTTTCTCCATTGTATGGTCTTGCCTCCTTTATCAAAAATAAGGTGGCTATATGTGCGTGGGTTTATCTCTGGGCTTTCCATCCTGTTCCATTGATCTATATTTCTGTTTTTGTGCCAGTACCATACTGTCTTGATTACTGTAGCTTTGTAGTATAGTGTGAAGTCAGGGAGCCTGATTCCTCTAGCTCCCTTTTTCTTTCTCAAGATTTCTTTGGCTATTCGGAGTCTTTTGTGTTTCCATACAAATTGTGCAATTTTTTGTTCTAGTTCTGTGCAAAATGCCATTGGTAGTTTGATAGGGATTGCATTGAATCTGTAGATTGCTTTGGGTAGTATAGTCATTTTCACAATGTTGATTCTTCCAATCCAAGAAAGTGGTATATCTCTCCACCTGATTGTATCATCTTTAATTTCTTTCATCAGTGTCTTATAATTTTCTGCATACAGGTCTTTTGTCTCCTTAGGTAGGTTTATTCCTAGGTATTTTATTCTTTTGGTTGAAATGGTAAATAGGACTGTTTCCTTAAATTCTCTTTCAGATTTCTCATCATTAGTGTATAGGAATGCAAGAGATGTCTGTGCATTAATTACCAAATTCATTGATTAGCTCTAGTAGTTTTCTGGTAGCATCTTTAGGATTCTCTGTGTACAGTATCATGTCATCTGCAAACAGTGACAGCTTTACTTCTTCTTTTCTGATTTGGATTCCTTTTATTTCTTTTTCTTCTCTAGTTGCTGTGGCTAAAACTTCCAAAACTATGTTGAATAATAGTGGTGAAAGTGGACAACCTTGTCTTGTTCCTGATTTAGAGGAAATGGTTTCAGGTTTTCTACCATTGAGAACAATGTTGGCTGTGGGTTTGTCATATATGGCCTTTATTATGTTGAGGTAAGCTCCCTCTATGCCTACTTTCTGGAGGGTTTTTATCATAAATGGGTATCAAATTTTGTCAAAAGCTTTTTCTGCATCTATTGAGATGATCATATGATTTTTATCCTTCAATTTGTTAATATGGTTTATCACATTGATTGATTTGAGTATATTGAAGAATCCTTGCATTCCTGTGATAAACTCCACTTGATCATGGTGAGTGATCCTTTTAATGTGCTGTTGGATTCTGTTTGCTAGTAGTTTGCTGAGGATTTTTGCATCTATGTTTATCAGTTATATTGGCCTGTAGCTTTCTTTCTTTGTGACATCTTGGTCTGGTTTTGGTATCAGGGTGACGATGACCTCGTAGAATGAGTTTGGGAGTGTCCCTCCCTCTGCTGTATTTTGGAAGAGTTTGAGAAGGATAAGTGTTAGGTCTTCTCTAAATGTTTGATAGAATTTGCCTGTGAAGCCATCTGGTCCTGGGCTTTTGTTTGTTGGAAGACTTTTAATCACAGCCTCAATTTCAGTGCTTGTGATTTGTCTGTTTATATTTTCTATTCCTTCCTGGTTCAGTCTTGGAAGGTTGTGCTTTTCTGAGAATTTGTCCATTTATTCCAGGTTGTCCAATTTATTGGCATATAGTTTGTTGTAGTAATCTCTCAGGATCCTTTTTTTTTCTTCAGTGTCAGTTGTTACTTCTCCTTTTTCATTTCTAATTCTATTGATTTGAGTCTTCTTTTTTTTCTTGGGGAGTCTGGCTAATGGTTTATCAATTTTGTTTATCTTCTCAAAGAACCAGCTTTTGGTTTTATTGATATTAGCTATTGTTTCCTTCATTCATTTTTCATTTATTTCTGATCTGATTTTTATGATTTCTTTCCTTCTGCTAACTTTGGGGGTTTTTTTTCTTCTTCTTTCTCTAATTGCTTTAGGTGTAAGGTTAGGTTGTTTATTTGAGATGTTTCTTGTTTCTTGAGGTAGGCTTGTATTGCTATAAACTTCCCTCTTAGCACTGCTTTTGCTGCATCCCATAGGTTTTGGGTTGTTGTGTTTTCATTGTCATTTGTTTCTAGGTATTTTTTGATTTCCTCTTTGATTTCTTCAGTGATCTCTTTGTTATTTATTAGTGTATTGTTCAGCCTCCATGTGTTTGTATTTTTTACAAGTTTTTTCCTGTAATTGATATCTAGTCTCATAGCATTGTGGTTGGAAAAGATACTTGATACGATTTTAATTTTCTTAAATTTACCAAGGCTTGATTTGTGTCCCACGATATGATCTATCCAGGAGAATGTTCCGTGAGCATTTGAGAAGAAAGTGTATTCTGTTGTTTTTGGGTGGAATGTTCTATATATATCAATTAAGTCCATCTTGTTTAATGTATCATTTAAAGCTTGTGTTTCCTTATTTATTTTCATTTTGGATGATTTGTCCAGTGGTGAAAGTGGGGTGTTAATGTCCCCTACTATGATTGTGTTACTGTCAATTTCCCCTTTTATGGCTGTTAGCATTTGCCTTATATACTGAGGTGCTCCTATGTTGGGTGCATAAATATTTACAATTGTTATATCTTCTTCTTGGATTGATTCCTTGATCATTATGTAGTGTCTTTCTTTGTGTCTTGTAATTATCTTTAATTTAAAGTCTATTTTGTCTGATATGAGAATTGCTACTCCAGCTTCCTTTGATTTCCATTTGCATGGAATATGTTTTTCCATCCCCTCATTTTCAGTCTGTATATGTCCCTAGGTCTGAAGTGGGTCTCTTGTAGGCAGCATATATACAGGTCTTGTTTTTGTATCCATTCAGGCAGTCTATGTCTTTTGGTTAGAGCATTTAGTCCATTTACATTTAATGTAGTTATTGATATGTATGTTCCTATTACCATTTTCTTAATTGTTTTGGGCTTGTTATTGTCGGTCTTTTCCTTCTCTTGTGTTTCCTGCCTAGAGAAGTTCCTTTAGCATTTGTTATAAAGCTGGTTTGGTGGTGCTGAATTCTCTTTGACTTGCTTCTCTGCAAAGGTTTTAATTTCTCTGTCGAATCTGAATGAGATCCTTTCTGGGTAGAGTGATCTTGGTTGTAGGTTTTTCCCTTTTATCACTTTAAATATGTCCTGCCACTGCCTTCTGGTTTGCAGAGTTTCTGCTGAAAGATCAGCCGTTAACCTTAAGGGGATTCCCTTGTACGTTATTTGTTGTTTTTCCCTTGCTGCTTTTAATTTTTTTCTTTGTATTTAATTTTTGATATTTTGACTAATATGTGTCTTGGCATGTTTCTCCTTGGATTTATCCTGTATGGGACTCTCTGCACTTCCTGGACTTGGTTGACTATTTCATTTCCCATATTAGGGAAGGTTTCAACTATAATCTCTTCAAGTATTTTCTCAGTCCCTTTCTTTTTCTCTTCTTCTTCTGGGACCCTTATAATTCAAATGTTGGTTAGTTTAATGTTGTCGCAGAGGTCTCTTAAAGTGTCCTCAGTTCTTTTCATTCTTTTTTCTTTATTCTGCCTTGTGGTAGTTATTTCCACTATTTTATCTTGCAGGCCACTTATCCGTTCTTCTGCCTCAGTTATTCTGCTATTGATTCCTTCTAGAAAATTTTTAATTTCATTTATTGTGTTGTTCATCATTGTTTGTTTGCTCTTTACTTCTTCTAGATCCTTGTTAAACACTTCTTATATTTTCTCCATTCTATTTCCAAGATTTTGGATCATTTTTACTCTCAGTATTCTGAATTATTTTTCAGGTAGTGTGCCTATTTCCTCTTCATGTGTTTGGTTTTGTTGGCTTTTATCTTGATCCTTCATCTGTTGTGTGTTTCTCTGTCTTCTCATTTTGCCTAATTAACTGTGTTTGGGGTCTGCTTTTCTCAGGCTGCAGGTTCATAGTTCCCATTTTTTTTTTTGGTGTCTGCCCACAGTGGCTAAGGTTGGTTCAGTGGGTTGTGTAGGCTTCTTGGTGGAGGGCACTGGTCCCTGTGTTCTCGTGGATGAGTCTGGATATTGTCTTTGTTTGGGTGCTGCGTTTTGGGGTGTCTGTAGACTTATTATGATTTTAGGCAGCCTCTCTGCTAATGGGTGGGGTTGTGTTCCTGTCTTGTTAGTTTTTTGGCATAGGGTTTCCAGCACTGTAGCTTGCTGGTCATTGAGTGGAGCTGGGTCTTAGTGTTGAGTTGGAGATCTCTGGGAGAGCCTTTGCCGTTTGATATTATGTGGAGCCGGGAGGTCTCTGGTGGACCAATATCTTGAACTCAGCTCTGCCAACTCAGAGGCACAGGCCTGACACCAGCCAGAGCGCCAAGACCCTGTCAGCCACACGGATCAGAAGAAAAGGGAGAAAAAATGAAGGAAAGAAAGAAAAAAATAAAGTTATTAAAATAAAAATATTAATAAAAATAAAATAGTTAAAAAGTAATACAAAAAAAAGAAAGAAAGAAAGAAAGAAAGAAGAGATCAACCAAACCAAAAAACAAATTCACTAATGATAACAAGCACTAAAACAATAGTTAAAAAAAAAAAAGACAGACAGAACCCTAAGACAAATGGTAAAAGCAAAGCTATACAGACAAAATCACACAAAGAAGCATACACATACACACTCACAAAAAGAAAAAGGAAAAAAAAAATCTTATATTAAAAAAATGGAAGAAAGCAACCAAATCAATAAACAAATCTACCAATGATAATAAACTCTAAATACTAAACTAAGATAAACATAAAACCAGAAACAAATTAGATGCAGAAAGCACACCCCAAGTCTACAGTTGCTCCCAAAATCCACCACCTCAATTTTGGGATGATTCATTGTCTATTCAGGTATTCCACAGATGTAAGGTACATCAAGTTGATTGTGGAGATTTAATCTGCTGCTCCTGAGGCTGCTGGGAGAAATTTCCCTTTCCCTTCTTTGTTCACACAGCTCCTGGGGTTCAGCTTTGGATTTGGTCCTGCCTCTGTGTGTAGGTCACACGAGGGCATCTGTTTTTGCTCAGACAGGACGGGGTTAAAATAGCAGCTGATTAGGTGGCTCTGGCTCACTCAGGCCATTGTGAGGGAGGGTACAGAATGCTGGGTGATCCTGCAGTGGCAGAGGCCAGCATGACGTTGCAACAGTCTGAGGTGCTCCGTGTGTTCTCCTGGGGAAGTTGTCCCTGGATCATGGGACCCTGGCAGTGGTGGCCTCCGCAGGCTCTGGGGAGGGGAGGTGTGGATAGTGACCTGTGCTCGCACACAGGCTTCTTGGTGGCGGCAGCAGCAGTCTTAGCGTTTCTTGTCCATCTCTGGTGTCCGTGCTGATAGCTGCAGCTCACGCCCGTCTCTGGAGCTCATTTAGGCGGTGCTCTGAATCACCTCACCTTGCGTACCCTGAAACAATGGTCTTTTGCCTCTTAGCCAGTTCCAGACTTTTTCCTGGACTCCCTCCCAGCTAGCTGTGGTGCACTAGCCCCCTTCAGGCTGTGTTTATGCAGCCAACCCCAGTCCTCTCCCTGAGATCTGAACTCCGAAGTCCAAGCCTCAGTTCCCAGCCCCCACTCGCCCCGGCGAGTGAGCAGAGAGGCCTCTCGGGCTGGTGAGTGCTAGTTGGCACCGATCCTCTGTGCAGGAATCTGTCTGTTTTGCCCTCTGCACTCCTGTTGCTGCACTCTCCTCTGTGACTCCGAAGCTTCCCCCCTGCCACCCCCCTGTCTCCACCAGTGAAGGGTCTTCTTAGTGTGTGGAAACTGTTCCTCCTTCACAGCTCCCTCCCAGTGGTGCAGGTCCTGTCCCTATTCTTTTGTCTCTGTTTTTTCTTTTTTCTTTTACCCTACCCAGGTTCATGAGGAGTTTCTTGCCTTTTGTGAAGTCTGAGGTCTTCTGCCAGCGTTCAGTAGGTGTTCTGTAGGAGTTGTTCTACATGTAGATGTGTTTCTGATGTATTTGTGGGGAGGATGGTGATCTCCACTTCTTACTCCTCTGCCTTCTGCCATCTTGATGGTTTCTTCCCCGTGAGCACTGTTATGACCATTATCTTGAATTCTTTATCAGGTAAATTACTTATCTCCATTTTATTAAGGGTTTTCTTTTTTCCCCCCTGTGGTTTATCTTGTTTCTTCATTTGGAACACTTTCTTCTGTTTCTCAATTTTGCTTGATTCTTTGTGTTTGTTTTTGTGCATTATACAAAACAGCCATCTCTCCCTGTGTTGGAGCGGTAGCCCTATGTAGGAGATGAACCTTATTGTTTAACGTTGGTGTAGTTTTTGGTTGTCTCTCAAATTATCTCTCTCCACTTATTTCAGCCTCATGGGGTACAGAAACATGCTCCAGCTAAGCCTGGTGATCAATGGGGTGTCCCCTGTTTGGGCTGTGTGTGCCTGTTGGCTCTGACAGGTTGTGTGTACGACATTGGTAGGGGCAAGTCTCCTTGTCCATTGGTTATGGTGGTGTCACACAAGTGGCATGATGGGGGCGGGCTGTTTGCCTTTTGCAGCTATCACTGTCAAGTGCAAGGGGTGCAGGTGGGGCGCAGGGGCTGCTCACCTACCACCTTTATCAGGTTAGAGTGAGATGGCAAAAATGGCGCCCACCAGTGTCAATGCCAGCAACACTGAGGGAGTCCGTACTAATGGCATCAGTCAGTTTTCTGTTCCTGGAGAGTGAACCAGGGGATTTCTGCCCCTCTGGCAGATGCTTTATTAGTAAGTGAACCTCTCCTTCACATAAGGTCTAGGTTCTTTTCAAGTTGCTGCTTTTTGTGCTGGGTCCTGGGGCAAATGGGTCTCTGTGTGAGCCCTTTAAAAGCAGAATCTTTGTTCTCTATAACCTTATGTTTCTCCTGAACATAAGACACATTGGTTTTCAAAGACAGACATTTTGGGGCTCATCTTTCAGGTACAGGGCCCAAGGGTTCAGTTGACTGGTGTGGGGGAGAAGCTCCATTTTATATATGTGTGTATTTATTTATGTTTGACATCTCTCCAGATTGTGAGTTGCTACAGCTGGGGTAGGTTTTGATAAGCGTGTGTCTCTGCCTCTCCTACACATCTCCCTGTGGCCCTTTTATACTTACTTTTAGAGCAAGTGTTCATCTAGTTCTCAGGATTTTTCAGAGGGATTTGTTTCATACGTAACTGTATATCTGTTGTGTCTGTGGGAGGAGGTGAGTTCAGGATCTTCCTATACAGTTATCTTGAACTGCCTCATGATCTTATTTTTGATGATTGGCAAATGAAAAAATCACTTAGTGAAGAAATTGGAGACTGCAGGTATGGAGAGTTGTAGTCATTACTTGGGTTTTGTGACTCTTGGCCGAATGGCTTACCAGGCAGTGTAGAAACGATATTTGAATTTCCCTCAAGTTTCCCCCCAGACTACCATGAACACAGAGTCTCAGAGTCATGCTAAATAAATATGGTTTAAAAAAGGCTGACAATAAAAAGAACCAATCATTAAAGAGAGTGTGATTTAAATATCTTAGGAAATAAAAATTTTGCCAGCTGTTGGCAGTAATGCCTTTATTATTATTTTCTCATCTCTTCTTAAGAATGAGATGTCAATGTAAATACCTGACAGGTTCCTCTAGTAACTAACTGCCCAGGGAACTATGTAGACTGGGAGAGACAGTCTGTCAAAGACCTCCCCTCCTTTCATTCCATTCATTCCTCTCTCATGCCTCCCTTGCTGGAATTCTACCAACATGCCCTTTTGACATTGTTAACTTGAAATGTCTGTCATCCATCTCTGTTAGTTCTAGGGAGCTTTGATTTTAGATTCAGGGCACAATATAATATTTACTAAGGCTAAATAAGTGTTTGGTTATAATACTATATATATATGTGTGTGTGTATATATATATTTTTGTTTTACCAAATAAATATTTGTTTTACCATGTGCAGTGCTAGTGTATCATTTGTTCTATGGGCAAATATAATTTGAAAAAAATATTTTAAATAACTTTTAGTTTAAAATGATACCTTCAGTGTACATTTTAATTATTTATCACTGTTATTAAAATTGCTTAAGGTCAAATAACTAGAATGTATAAAGAAAATAATGCAACTTGAAGTTTATACAGTGTTCTACTAAATGATAATATATTCTTTAAATTCCCATTTGTTCCTACATCAGATATAATCTTATATGTTATAAGACAACATCAAGGTTGATTAATTTTCTAATAGTAATTTTCTATTTACAATTAAGTTTTGTTTGCTGCATACACAGTGGATTTGAACCATACCTGAAGAACTCCAAGTTTGGGACACCCACATCTTTTATAATGGGCTGCAAGCAAACCTGTCTGGTCCTTGCCCCAATGGGAGACATTATCTTTATTTTACCGGAAAGCAAACAAACCTGTCTTATGATCCATAGGGAGAGACTATATCCCCCAAAGCTGTTTGCAAACAACTCTTGGAGAGAATGATCTAGAACAAAAGCAGTCAGTGCCCACAAGACATGCAGAAATGTAAGAGACTCATGGAGGTTTGTCTCCCAACATGCTACTTCCTTGCTGCTCAGTCTTTCAAAATACACCTCACATTCTACTCCTTCATGAATTCTTTCTTGATTCCACCAATTAAGCCTATTTTTCTCCTTTTAACTCTGCTGCATTTTGTGTTTCTCTTTTAAGACACGTATTGATTTGCACTTCTTCATTGCATCTGTATTTCTTTATCACCCTATACTCTATGGATTGAACTTCTCTTGATAGCAGGGAGTATATTTTATTCATCCTTACATCTCTTATAGGCGATGAGGCATGTTTTACCTATTTCTTTTCCCTTCTTTTGGAAACTGTTTAGCTAACAGGATATGACAAAGAATCCTTCCTTATGAATCAGAAAAGCAATAAGCTTATAGTGAAATATGGTCAATAGACCATGATACAAAAAATACCTAAAATGCCTTTTAAATATACAATATACTTCAGTCAAATGATAGCCCTGAAGTATTCAAAATAAGAGATATCTTTATATAGTGTAACTTTGAAGAAAATCTAGATTATTCTGTAATTACATTATATGTTATAATTAATGATATGAAATGTTTTTCTCTTACTACCATTGTTGCTGCTACTACCAGCAATACTACCTCAGTCACTTTTTACTGGTCTCACCATTAGTGTATGAGTATTCTGTCATGTGCTAGAACCTATGTTAAGCACTTTATAACATTGGCTATTTTATTATTTTTTCAGATTTTTAGGACTTAGGGATTTTTATCAACCCGATTTTCAGATGAAGAAATCTAGGCTTCTAGAGTAATCTTCCCAAATTCACATAGCAAATAAGTGGTACAGTTGAGATTCAAATCCCCTTTATTTAATGCTGAGGTCTGAGTTCTGAATAATTTTACTATCATAATGGCCTGGGATCTACTTATAGAGACTCACAGTAAGTTTACAATCAACCAGGAAAGGAATATTCTCTCATATTGATTAAGTTTCTTAAAAAGTATTCCATTTAGTTCAACAAATTGTAGTACCCTATTCTATTCTCAGTTACTGAGGAGGGAACTCTCATGATATGTGACTCTAAGTTACCTTCACTCTTTTGCTATTTCCAGTTGTGTACATAGAGTATTAATTTATAAACTGACTATCAAAACAAAGAGAAATTTAAAAAAACAATCACTGATTCCTGGAAGAAGTCCCAACCCTGAGATAATAAATTACATGTATTTTGAGTAGGTTTTTCCAAATACCAAGCAATGTAGTGCTAATTTTACGATTCTGATAGTTGAAGTCAGACTTTTGGATTCAAAATAACTACAAAATGATTCCTGAATTATCACCTGTTGCTCATGGGAAAGGGAAGGAGAAGGTACTTGGAGACTGCTTTCTGGTGAGTGCTATCAGACACCTTAACTAGTGTTCTGATTTATACAGCCATCTTTACAGCATCCTAAACCATATCTTGTAGTTACATTACGATTCACTGAACCATTATAAATGGAGATAACATTTTTTAATGGAGGAAATTGTGGCCCCTCTCACTGCAAGACATTCTATTTAAATCTGAGTGACTTTAAAATATGAGACAGTTTTTCATTGGATTTGGCTTTGCTTGCTTTTTTTGTTAATCAGACTCTTCCACAATGCCAAATTTTGAAGTTTGCATGTTCAGGTTATTGAGAGTGTTGTTTTTCTGAGTGCAAATAGAGTTCAGGTTTCTTAAAATAGGGAAAATTATTGCTCCCTTCCCCCTCCAGCTTAAAGAGGAAAATGCTATAGTTCAACATTATTTGATTTAGGTCAAAACTAAAAATAAAATTCTTCCAAGTTGTGACTAAACAAAGAAAATTTCTCCTCAAAGTACTTTAAAAAAAAGTCATAACGGAGCATAAAGAAGGTAGATGAAGAATGGCTTCTACTTTTAAAATTTAACCCTGACCAAGTATTTTCTTTTGGAAAATAACTTCAGGCCCAAACTGCTAAGGATTTCTAGATCTGTGAGCCTCAGCAAAAACCTGACTTTGTTGTTGATTTGCAAACCTCAGTCAGCACATTAGATTTTTAGTTTTCCAGTCTTCAAAATAGGGTGTTGCTTGCTTTGCACAATTCTTAAGAAAGTAAATTACCAGAACTCTTAGAATAAGACTGTATTTTGGGAATGCTTTCTCATAAATATTGTCAGATTTTTTTTGTGTGTGTGGGGGTGCTGTGCCATGAGGCTTGAGGATCTTAATTCACAGACCATGGATTGAACCCATGCCCCCTGTAGTGGAAGTCCTAACCACTGGACTGCTGGGGAATTAACAATATTGTCAGACTTTAATAAAACTGTACCCATGAAAGTATTGTGAGGGGGATCAAGCATTTTAGTTCCCTCTCAATTTCCCTTTCTGCAGCTCCTTCTTTCCTGAGGTCCTAGCATCTGCCTGTTCCCCACTTCTGCATCAAGACCTCCTTATGGAGGGTCCTCAACTAGATTATGCATAGCCTCAGGAAGTCTCCTTCCCTCCAGCTTTTCTTTCCATGATTTCCAGTCCCCTGTCTCCTTTCACTAACTCAAATATATTTTTGAGTTAGTGAAAGGAAATAGAACCAAAGAACCACTCAAATATATTTTTCTATATTTCATTCAGCACTTGTCACTATATGTTCATTGTCTACTGTGGGCCAGACACTATCATAGACAGTAAGGATATGGGGATATATACAAGACAGTAGGTCCCTGCCTTAAAGGAGTTTATATTCTAAAAAGGATAAATAAATGACCTAAATAAATAACTAATTAAAAATGAGAGAGGATTGCTGATTACAGTGACTGCCAAGAAGGAGGTAACCATGGAACTAATGGAAAGTGATTAGGGTTGGTCCATACGGTGGGATATTAGTTAAATATTAATATTAGCATATTAGATAGGAAAGTCAGGGAAGGCCTCTCTCAGATATTTTTCTGCTTAGGTTTGAAGGTCAAATAAAAGTCAATTAGGTGAAGAGTCGTGGGAGAACACAGCTCCACCTGTTCCAGGACAGTGTGTCCAGAGAATGATCCACAAGTGGTAGAATGATGTGAAATAGGATGGAAAGGTAGGAGAAGCATACTTTTAAAAATGTCCTTAAACCTTCAAAACATGTTTGGATTTTGTTCTAAGAGCAAGTGATGTTATTGTGAAATCTGCAGTTTGCTCAGTTCTGAAGTAATGTTTTCCTCTGACACAGTATGAAGTCAAGAGCATGTGTTTGTTGACAATGTAATACCTTGATCAAGTTAGTGGTTCCACAAGAAAAGAAATTTCAGGCAACATGCAAAGCTCTGTCTCACACTGAGGTAAAAGGAAGAGTTTGGAACGTGTTCCTCTAAACCCCGTTAAGTAGCCAAGTACCTACTCTGCCTAAATCTGAGGTGGTCTCTTGACATTGTTTTTTTTTCCCAGAAGTCATATTTTGGGGATAATTTAGGAAATACGGAAGATGCATTAACTCCATCAGTGATGTTTGCAGTACCCACGTGATGTGAAAAAGTTTGTATAAGCTTCCAAAATTTCTAAATTATTCATTTGGAAGATTTGGTTATCAAATGCCTTTCTCAGTATAATACATTCTAGGTTGATATCAATCACGCCACAGAAAGAATTAAGAATAAGAGAGTTCTGAGATAGCCTCGTCCACCAGAGGGCAGACAGCAGAAGCAAGAAGAACAGTTCGCAGCCTGTGGAATGAAAACCACACTCACAGAAAGATAGACAAAATGAAAAGGCAGAGGAATATGTAACAGATGAAGGAACAAGAAAAAACCCCAGAAAAACAACTAAATGAAGTGGAGATAGTCAATCTTACAGAAAAAGAATTCAGAATAATGATAATGAAGATGATCCAGGACCTCGGAATAAGAATGGAGGCAAAGATCGAGAAGATGCAAGAAATGTTTAACAAAGACCTAGAAGAATTAAAGAACAAATACCTGGAAGAATTAAAGAACAAAGAGGGATGAACAATACAATAACTAAAATGAAAAATACACTAGAGGGAATCAATAGCAGACTGAGGCAGAAGAACGGATAAGTGACCTGGAAGACAGAACGGTGGAATTCACTGCTGTGGAACAGAATAAAGAAAAAAGAACGAAAGGAAATGAAGATAGCCTAAGGGATTTTTGAGACATTAAACGCACTAACATTTGCATTATAGGGGTCCCAGAAGGAGAAGAGAGAGAGAAAGGACCTGAGAAAATATTTGAAGAGATTATAGTCGAAAACTTCCCTAACATGGGAAAGAAAATAGCCACCCAAATCCAGGAAACACAGAGGGTCCGAGGCAGGATAAACCCAAGGAGAAACATGCCGAGACACATAGTAATCAAATTAACAAAAATTAAAGGCAAAGAAAACTTATTGAAAGCAACAAGGGAAAAATGACAAATAACATACAAGGGAACTCCCATAAGGTTAACAGCTGATTTCTCAGCAGAAACTCTACAAGCCAGAAGGGAGTGGCACAATATATTTAAAGTGATGAAAGGGAAGAACCTACAACCAAGATTATTCTACCTGGCAAGGATCTCATTCAGATTTCATGGAGAAATCAAAAGCTTTACAGGCAAGCAGAAGCTAAGAGAATTCAGCACCACAAAACCAGCTCTACAACAAATGCTAAAGGAACTTCTCTAAGTGGGAAACACAAGAGAAGAAAAGGACCTACAAAAAAAACCCCAAAACAATTAAGAAAATGGTAATAGGAACATACATATCAATAATTACCTTAAATGTAAATGGATTAAATGCACCAACCAAAAGACACAGGCTCGCTGAATGGATACAAAAACAAGACCCATATATATGCTGTCTACAAGAGACCCACTTCAGACCTAGGGACACATACAGACTGAAAGTGAGGGGATTGAGAAAGGTATTCCATGCAAATGGAAATCAAAAGAAAGCTGGAGTAGCAATACTCATATCAGATAAAATAGTCTTTAAAATAAAGAATGCTACAAGAGACAAGGAAGGACACTACATAATGATCAAGGGATCAATCCAAGAAAAAGATATAACGATGATAAATATATATGCACTCAGCATAGGAGAACCTCAATACATCAGGCAAATGCTAACAGCTATAAAAGAGGCAGAAAATCCAGGCAGAAAATTAATAAGGAAACACAAACTTTAAATGACACAATAGACCAGATAGAGTTAATTGATATTTATAGGACATTCCATCTGAAAACAGAAGATTACACGTTCTTCTCAAGCGCACACAGAACATTCTCCAGGGTAGATCACATCTTGGGTCACAAATCAAGCCTTGGTAAATGTAAGAAAACTGAAATCATATCAAGTATCTTTTCTGACCACAATGCTATGAGATTAGAAATCATTTACAGGGGAAAAAATGTAAAAATCACAAACACATGGAGGCTAAATAGTATGGTACTAAATAACCAAGAGATCACTGAAGAAATCAAAGAGGAAATCAGAAAATACCTAGAGACAAATGACAATGCAAACACGATGATCCAAAACCTATGGGATGCAGCAAAAGCAGTTCTAAGAGGGAAGTTTATAACAATACAATCCTACCTCAAGAAACAAGAAAAAACTCAAATAAACAATCTAACCTTACACCTAAAGGAACTAGAAAAAGAAAAACAAACAAAACCCAAAATTAGTAGAAGGAAAGAAATCATAAAAATCAGAGAAGAAATAAATGAAATAGAAACAAAAAAAATAGCAAAGATCAATAAAACCAAAAGCTGGTTCTTTGAGAAATTAAACAAAATTGATAAACCTTTAGCCAGACTCATCAAGAAAAAGAGGGAGAGGACTCAAATCAATAAAATTAGAAATGAAAAAGGAGAAGCTACAATGGACATCGCAGAAATACAAAGCATCATAAGAGACCACTACAAGCAACTCTATGCCAGTAAAATGGACAACCTGGAAGAAATGGACAAATTCTTAGAAAGGTTTAACCTTACAAGACTGAACCAGGAAGAAAGAGAAAACATGAACAGACCAATCACAAGTAATGAAATTGAAACTGTGATTAAATATCTTCCAACAAACAAAAGTCAAGGACCAGATGGCTTCACATGCGAATTATGTCAAACATTTAGAGAAGAGCTAACACCTATCCTTCTCAAACCCTTCCAAAAAATTGCAGAGAAATGAACACTCCCAAACTCATTCTATGAGGCCACAATCACTCTGATACCAAAACCAGAGAAAGATACCACAAAAAAGAAAATTACAGACCAATATCACCAATGAATATAGATGCAAAAATCCTCAGCGAAATACTAGCAAACAGAATCCAGCAACACATTAAAAGGATCATACGGGGGCTTCCCTGGTGGTGGTGGTTAAGAATCCACCTGCCAATGCAGGGGACACGGGTTCGAGCCCTGGTCTGGGAAGATCCCACATGCCGCGGAGCAACTAAGCCCGTGAGCCACAACTACTGAGCCTGCGTGTCTGGAGCCTGTGCTCTGCAACGGGAGAGGCCGCGACAGAGAGGCCCACGCACCGTGATGAAGAGTGGCCCCCGCTCGCCGCAACTGGAGAAAGCCCTCGCACAGAAACGAAGACCGAATACAGCCAAAAATAAATATAAAATAAATAAATTAATTAAAAGAAACGTTTAAAAAAAAATTAAAAAAAAAAAAAAGGATCATACACCATGATCAAGAGGGATTTATCCTAGGGATGCAAGGATTCTTCATTATACACAAATCAATAAATGTGATACACCATATTAACAAATTGAAGAATAAAAACCATATGATCATCTCAGTAGATTCAGAAAAAGCTTTTGACAAAATTCAACACCCATTTATGATAAAAACTCTCCAGAAAGTAGGCATAGAGGGAACCTATCTCAACATAATAAAGGCCGTTTATGACAAGCCCACAGCAAACACCATTCTCAATGGTGAAAAACTGAAAGCATTTCCTCTAAAATCAGGAACGAGACAAGTATGTCCACTCTTGCCACTATTATTCAACATAGTTTTGGAAGTCCTAGCCATGGCAATCAGAGAAGAAAAAGAAATAAAAGGAATACAAATTGGAAAAGAAGAAATAAAGCTGTCACTGTTTGCAGGTGACATGATACTATACAGAGAGAATCCTAAAGATGTCACCAGAAAACTACTAGAGCTAATCAATGAATTTGGTAAAGTAGCAGGATACAAAGTGAATGCACAGAAATCTCTTTCATTCCTATACACTAACAACAAAAGATCAGAAAGAGAAATTAAGGAAACAATCCCATTCAGCATTGCAAGAAAAAGAATAAAATACCTAGGAATAAACCTACATAAGGAGGAAAAAGACCTGTACTCAGAAAACTATAAGACACTGATGAAAGAAATCAAAGATGATACAAACAGATGGAGAGATATACCATGTTCTTGGATTGGAAGAATCAACATTGTGAAAATGACTATACTCCCCAAAGCAATCTACAGATTCAGTGCAGTCCCTATCTAACTACCAATGGCACTTTTTACAGAACTAGAACAAAAAATCTGAAAATTTGTATGGAGACACAAAAGACCCTGAGTAGCCAAAGCAATCTTGAGGGAAAAAAATGGAGCTGGAGGAATAAGGCTCCCTGACCTTAGGCTATACTACAAAGCTACAGTATTCAAGACAATATGGTACTGGCAAAAAAACAGAAATATAGATCAATGGAACAGGTTAGAAAGCCCAGAGATAAACCCACACACCTATGGTCAACTAATCTATGACAAAGGTGGCAAGGATATACAATGGAGAAAAGACAGTCTCTTCAATAATTGGTGCTGGGAAAACTGGACAGCTACATGCAAAAGAATGAAATTAGAACACTCCCTAACACCACACAAAAAACTAAACTCAAAATGGATTAAAGACCTAAATGTAAGGCCAGACACTATAAAACTCTTAGAGGAAAACTCTCTTTGACATAAATCACAGCAAGATCTTTTTTGACCCACCTCCTAGAGTAATGGAAATAAAAACAAAAATAAACAAATGGGTCCTAATGAAACTTAAAAGCTTTTGCACAGCAAAGGAAACTATAAATAATATGAAAAGACAACCCTCAGAATGGGGAAAATATTTGCACATGAAGCAACAGACAAAGGATTAATCTCCAAAATATATAAACAGCCCATGAAGCTCAATATTAAAAAAACAAACAACCCAAACCAATAATGGGCAGAAGACCTAAACAGACATTTCTCCAAAGAAGACATACAGATGGCCAAAAAGCACATGAAAAGCTGCTCAATATTGCTAATTATTAGAGAAAAGCAAATCAAAACTACAATGAGATATCACCTCACACTGGTTAGAATGGGCATCATCAGAAAATCTACAAACAGTAAATGCTGGAGAGGGTGTGTAGAAAAGCGAACCCTCCTGCACTGCTGGTAGGAATGTAAATTGATACAGCCACTATGGAGAACAGTATGGAGCTTCCTTAAAAAAATAAAAATTGAACTACTATATGACCCAGCAATCCCACTACTGTGCATATACCCAGAGAAAACCATAATTCAAAAAGACACATGCACCCCAATGGTCATTGCAGCACTATTTACAATTGTCTGGTCATGGAAGCAACCTAAATGTCCATCGACAGACAAAAGGATAAAGAAATTGTGGCACATATATACAATGGAATATTACTCAGCCATAAAAAGGAACGAAATTGGGTCATTTGCAGAGATGTGGATGGACCTGAAGACTGTCATACAGAGTGAAGTAAGTCAGAAAGAGAAAAATATCGCATATTAACGCATATATATGGAATGTAGAAAAATGGTACAGATGAACTGGTTTGCAAGGGAGAAATAGAGACACAGATGTAGAGAACAAACGTATGGACACCAAGGGAGGAAAGTGGGGGTGGTGGTGGTGGTGGTGGTATTAATTGGGAGATTGGGATTGACATATGTACACCAATATGTATAAAATAGATAACTAATAAAACCTGCTGTATAAAAAATAAATAAATTAAATTAAATTAGAGAAAAAGAAGAGACACACATTTTAATATGTTAAAAATTCAAAAAATACAAAAAAAAAAACGTATAACAGAGTTCCTGTCCCTATGAAATTTTCAACTTAAGGTCGTCTACATATAAATATAACTAAGAGCAAAGTCTTATTGGAAATGAATGTTAAGATTAATTACAATACCTGGCTAATATTCGATTCTATTTTTGGAATCTTCTTCAAGCTTCATCCAAGTGCATCATATATCCCATAGTATAAAATTGATCTGTTTTAGTTCTTCCTACAAGCGTTCCCTAGATTTTGCCTCTCCATTTTTAGGTAATATAGGCAAATAGTATCCAAGGAGTTAAAAGAGAGATCATTGGATCCAAGACCGACTCCATAGGTGCACTATCTGTGCTGTCACACATGAACCCCGCCTCAGCAAAGCTCTACTCTGCTGTCGCCATCTTGAATTCTTAATGTTTTTCTTGAGCTTGTGTTTTATAAGTGAACTTTTAGCAATGGAGCACACATGTTTTTTCTTCTTTATTAAATTTTCCACTGACCTTTAAAAATTATATAACCCATCCTGATTGGACCAACTGCACGCATGCCTATGGTCATTGATCTCTAGGAGCCATAATTTCCTCCATTTCTTTATCATCATCAGACCTGGCAACCAGTTGAAGTAGCAGCTGGCCATCAACAACTTCAAAAGTTTTGAGGTATGAGATAAGCTTCCAAGGTGGGTGCCAGGATAGTAAGCTACAAGGAAAAGATTTTCTTTTTTGTAAACTGTGGTAAACCTGTCTTAAAATTGTAAAACTTTTTCTAAAATTGTGTTGCTAAACACTTATGTTTTTAAAACCAAAGTTGCCAACTAAGGGTCAGTGGGTCAAATTCAGCCTACAATTATGTTTGACCAGCAAACATAATTTGTTTGACCAGCATAGAGATTTACTAAATGTGACTGTGAGTGCTTTTATTATAACTGGGACCCGAATTCCAGGCATCCAATGGCTTAACCATTTAATTGTCTTTGCAAGCCAGTTACACAGATTGATTTACTCTTTTTGGTCTTTGAGAGTATTAACGGTGGTTCTCAAACTTTAGCATACATCTAAATCACCTATAGGGCTTGTTAAAGCAGATTGCTAACCCCACCCTCAGGGTATCTGAAACAGTAGGTCTAGGGTAGGACCTGGTAATTTCCAACATATTCCCAGGCGATGCTGGGGCCTCTAATCCAGAAAGCACAGTTTGAGAACCACTGGTGTAAAATAGTAACGGCCGTTCCTGCTACTTGCTCTTAACTATAATAAACTTCACTTACTCAGTTATGACTGAGATTATGTAAATAAAGCACATATACTTTAATTATTCAAGCTAACTGAATAAAAAGCATAGCTGTGACAGCATACATTAGCTGAAGCAATTAGCGAGTTTGCCAATTTTTTATCTCCTAAAGGGAAAACTATCTTGCTGTTCACTAGTCATATCACAATCCCATTTCAGCGTTCTCCATATTTTTACCAACGTGCTTTGCTTTTTCCCCAAATAGTTAAACAGCTTTAAAGTAATCCAATTTAAAATGTTGTAGAATTTTGTCACCCTCTGTAAATATCAAAAGCAATGAGGTAATGGAATAAGATGGTTGGGACTGCTGATGATCGATTCACAGTGGACAGGCTCTTATTCGACTGTCTAGGAGCTGTAAGTGCCCTGAGACAACAATGCCAAGATTGTCCTAGATATTTAAGAAACTGGCAATATCCTTCAGATAGATGCAGCTCTAAGCTGGAAGCCCTGTGGCTCAAAACATTCTAATGGAATAGAGAGTTCATACTGGAGTCATTTTCCTCTTCAGTCTCCTCTTTGAGACTTAGAGGGTCAAGTCACTCAAACAAGGTTGCTCCGTGACCATAATCAGCCATCAGCTTCAACCCACACCTTTTAGAGGATATGTGATATGGCAGTGTGGTGACTAAACTGGTTTTTCCAAAGCTAGTACGTTCCAAAATCCCTCTTTATGTCTGCTTTCCATTTGTTTAATAACTTTGCTTGGGTAATGGAATGGGAGATGACTGAAAAAATATTAGCATCTAAATTTTACCTTTTTGTTTCCATTGTTTTTCTTTGTGTGTGTGTGGAGTAAAGGAGAATTATTAGCATGCTTTTATTTGAAGCACCAGTGGAATTTTCTCTAAGACTTGTTTTTAATGGGTTTATTAATTTGACTTATTCTTTTAACCATCATCAGGCATAACTACAGTTCATTTAGTTTTATATTCAGATCATCCATCTTCCATAATAAAGGGAGATTTTGAGAATGTGAATAAATTACATCCACAGTCCTGTAATTATGTGCATGTCCCTTTAACCCTCTAGACTACAAATCACTTGAGCTGGGGACTGTGTCTCATTCATCTTTGTCCCATGCAGCAATAAACAAAAAGTTGCTATGTATTATGGGTAGATATTCAATACAAGTGGATTAAATAGAAATGACTTTCCCAATCCCCCACTCCACCCACCCCCACACATACACACGACTTTTTGCTTTAGTTTCTCATTTATGAAGAAGGGATAATAGTTTCTATCTGACAGGTTTCTCAAAAGGACTGAATAAAATGCTGTATGTAAGCACTTAGCTCCATGCCATATAATAAATGAGCATTTGATTCATGTTTGTTTAAAATTATTAATAGCTACTTTTACAGCCTTCCTGATTATTATCAGTATTAATGGTTTCAAGCTCTCCTATGGTAAATGCTTTAATGAAAGGGTCATTTTACCAATCAAATTGGACTGAATTATCTTCCATCTTTCTTCTGCTCAACGTTTTGTTAATTCTTTCATATTCATGTAACTCAGATTGACTTTAAATTCTGACATCAACAAAACAGTGTAATCTACAGTACAGCCTCAAGGCTGGGGGATATAAAATTGCAATAGAGCAAAAGGATAGTTGAAAAATAGAACATTCCCTCTTCTTGAAAGAAAATTTCCTCTCTGAGGTAAAGGGGGATGCATGTCCCCAGCGGTGTCTGGACTAAGCCTGTACTGTAGCCTGAAAGAGGATGATCTGTTGTCCGAAGTCATATTTCAGTCACTTAGTAATTTGTGCTCATCCTTACTGCATATCATATTAATATGTGATACTTCATTAAGTTTCCTTTTTCTCCGAGGGTTTAGTCAAAAGATAATGCTGGAACAGGAATCAGAAGACCTAGACTATTTTCTGCTCTCTCCCTTTTTAATGAACAAATCATTTAGCTTTTTCTGGATACGAATCACCTCACCTGCAAAGTAATTTCTATCACAGACATAATGTTGGCCACAGGGACTGGTACACTTTCTTCCTAAGAGTGCCCAAAAGGCTGCCCAGGTTGTGCACTGTACAAGTCAGGGGTGCAATTCATGGAGATCTACAACACAGCTACTTCTTCCACACCTTTTCATCCAGGAAGGACTGAGTTAAGCAAACAGATGTGGGAGCCTTTGGTAGTCATGCTGTCCTTTCCCTGACATGAAGAAGGATGGCCTATTACATCAATTATTTGTGCACAGTACCAAAAACAACCAAGAGAACAAGGAAGACATTAGCCATATTTAATCAATTTACTTCTGTTCTCACCACTTAATCTTTAAATGGGCTAGTGTTGGGGGATTCCTTAGAATCGAGGACTTACATGTAGCCATAAAGACTGTTTACTACAAGATTCTAAAACTAAAAATATTATCAAAAAGCTCATTCACTTAAACACAGTAAAATGAATGAGCTTTTTTTTTTTTTTGCAGAAGGAGTGTAATCAGTCACCTTTACATGCAAATACATCAGGCAGATCCAAGAAAGCCATCTCTATGTGTTAGCTACTTCACATACAGAGAATGTGGGGCTGTCCAAACCCGCACAGCTGTTAGCAATAAGGGGCTGTCTATGGAATTCAGGACTGAGGCCAGATTTGCCTTTGTAGCACATCTTTTTTTTAAGCACACAATTCCATATTTCACTTCTCGACTTGATTTCATGGAACTCATACATTGCTACAGAAAAAAAGCATCATAAACTCTTGCTATTCATTGGAATGGTGCCAATGGAAAATTAATGGACTTTTTTGTAATTATGGAATTGTCTCAATTGATTAATTATTGGGTGCTCTGGGATTTCATACAAAAAGACCCATATGGCTATAGCATCCTAAAATTGGTAAAAGCCTTAGACATCATTTCATCTGTATTTGACCCAGTGTAAGCCTACTCCCAGCTTCTCTTGCCCTGCTTCTGGCCCCTGCCATGGCCAAGACATCCATTATCACCATCCATCTTCTAATTCTGTGCCTGACTCTGCCTCCCCAGGAGTGAGGCTGGTCTTCAATATGGTCCATGCTGTTCCTGATGATGTGGGAGCTGCACTGATGCTGAGACCCCAGTCTGACCCCACTGCACCACATTGGCTGTGCTTCTTCTATTCATTTCTAGGGTCAGAAGAATCCCTGGGCTGTGAGATCTGACTTCCCTAGTGGCAGCTCTGAGGGACTGGGGTTGAGAAACTAAAAGTATGAGTGATATTAGTGCCCCTTGGTGTAAATTTTCACTAGTCAGAGACAAAAAACTGGAAGGATCCAGCCAATGTGTTCTCCTCCCTTTTTTTTTTTTTTTTTTTACCAAATAGAGTATTCTGAAAACTAAAGATATGATCTCTCTAGAGATGCTCCTCATGTCTAAGCCACAGACTGTATTTCTCTTTTAAAGGTGTGGCCAGTTGAGCAACTGATCACCTTTTATATATTTCCTTCCTTTTCTGCCTTGTCTTTCTTCATCCCTTATTCTTGCGGCTGTGACATGGCACCTCGCACCCCTCATCCCCAACCCCAAAGCATTAGTGTGTAATCTTCACATTAGGCTCTGTTTTTGGAAGCTGGGTTCAGCCATGTTTTAAATTCCTTGTCCATGGGTGAAAAAATGGAAACTCAGAGCAATTAAATTAATTTCCCACGATCAAAGTGTGCAAAGCACATTGTTTAAAAGTTCATTTCCTTTGCTCTCCTTATCAAATATCGATGATGGTAAAACTAACCTGTTATCTACATCCAACTTAAGCAATCCTCCAGCCCCGCTGCCTCCCGAACCCTTACGACTCATGCAGATCATTCTCCCTGTTACATAAAACACCTACTTTTTGATTTTGCTGCTATTTGCATATATTCATCTCATAATTTCAAATGGAACATGCTTTATTTCCTTGTGAGCTAGTCAGTTCCCTGAGAGCAAGAGGCTCATTTGAATTTTATTTTTCCCTAGAATTCTGCATACAGTAAGGACTTTCTGTGAGGTTTTATGAAGAGCTCTATTACAGCTAAAGAAGAATGCTTCTTCTTCCTCTCAGGGACTTTTACAATCGCAGCCAGACTCCTGAGAGACCCTCCACCACAACCTGTTAAAAACACCACTGGCAAATTTTTCTTGTAGTCCTGGATGCCCTGCTTGCCCTCCTTAGGGACTACATTAACTCCCTACCCAGTTATTTCCCCTACTCCATGCTCGTCACAACCAGAACAATAGCTACTACCACAATTTAATTAATTAGTATCCCAAATCAAAGCTTCTGTCAGATGTGGTATACTTATTAAAGCAGATTAACACAGCTTCTGGTGTGGCTATTGATACAGTGAATGCATTCTTTTTCAAAGTCATTGGAAAGTGGGATTAGAAACAATTCACAAGTAATAATTAATGGTGTTTATCCATTGTCTTGCTCCAGTGCTATGTTAAGTCTCCTACTCTCGGTCACAATATAGAGTCCGAAGGGCCTTGGTCCATCTGGATATTCTGCAGAACCCTCATTAGTCCACAGTGTTGATGATGTCATGTTGATTGGAACTGAGAGCAAGTAATACCAATTCTGGAGGCTTTGGTAAGAAATACACACTCCGGAGGATGGAAAATGAACTCTAAAACATTCAGGAGCCTACTACATCGGTGTTATTTTAAAGACTCCAGTTGTCTGGGGCAACATGTGATACCTCTTCCAAAGTCAAGGACAAGTTATTGAACTTTGCATCTCCTTCAACTAAAACTGAAGCACTTGCCAAGCGGCTTTGTGACCAGAAGTACCCAACAGGAGCTAGATACTTTCAGAGTCCTCAAGTCATGAGTTTGGGTGACATAGAGAGCTGATGATTATTGGTGATTATTTGTTGGTAATTTTTAAAAAGAAAAAAAAAAAACACAGAGAACTAGAGATGAGAATCTTTGCATCTTTTCTTCTTCATATTTTGGAAAAAAATAAGACTTCTTATACATATTTGATATTTGAAACTCTAGTGAGAGATATGAAGCAACTAGATCTTTTATTTTTTAAAGTATAGTGTTCTAAAATAACTGGACATCCCTCCTACACTGTTGGTGGGAATGTACATTGGTGTAGTCACTATGGAGAACAGTATGGAAGTTCCTTAAAAACCTAAAAATAGAGTTACCATATGATCCAGAAATCACACTCCTAAGTATATATTTGGAAAAGATGAAAACTCTAATTCAAAAAGATACATGCACCCCAATGTTCATTGCAGCACTATTTACAATAGCCAAGATATGAAAACAATCTAAATGTCCACTGACAGATGAGTGGATAAAGAAGATGTGGTTTATATACAAAATGGAATATTACTCAGCCATAAAAAATGAAATAATGTCATTTGCAAAAACATAGATGGACCTAGCAATTATCATATTAAGTAAAGTAAGCCAGACAGAGAAAGAAAAATATCATATGATATCACTTATCTATGGAATCTAAAAAATGATACTTATTTACAAAACAGAAATAGACTCAGAGACATAGAAAACAAATTTATAGTTACAAAGGGAAAGCTAGGGGAGGGGAGGATTAGGAGTTTGGGATTAACAGATACACACTACTATACATAAAATAGAATAGAATAGAATAGAATAAAATAAAATAAAATGACATTATTGGAAACCACCCATTATCCACACTATTGCACTCCATTCTTATTCTGTAAAACTTGTCTCCAAGGCAAAAAGGGTAACTTCAAAGTGGTCTTCAACTTATTTTCAGTTATTTCACCCAAGGAAATCTAGACTAAGTGATGTAAGCATTTGTCAATCCAAGGAAGATGACAAATAATATGAACCCCCTCTGAAAACAGTTTGGATCCAGATAGGATATTTAAAATGAGTTTTTTCTCCCTTCCCAATAGGGAAGATCCAGTAAGTAAGAATAACGGTTCATATGAAAAAAAGTGATTCATTATGATAGTTTTCCCCAAGGCACAATATCAAAAACTATCTTTGGCCCCTAAATATGGGTTTTGAAGGTATTGGAGGGGGCTGGAGTTCTCTAGGAGGAGCGTTGACTTGCACGAACAAGTGACACACATCACATCTGTCTGATATCCAGCAAAACTAATGTTTTCATGATCTATGGGCTGTATGCCTGTACATTCTTAACAAGTAGTCAATTTCTTTCATTTAATACTTCGGGAGTGAATACTAAAGGTTTTTGCATATATAACCTTACTTCAGGTTGTTTGAGAGGCACCTCGGGGCTCCTAAGGAGGACAAACAATTGAATGAATGTGCCATGAAAACTGAGGACTATTGAGTAACAAATGTGAAACTGCAAGTTGTGTTGGTAATTAAATTGCATCGTGTGACGATCACAAATGCATTTCTTGTTAATATTCAGTCCACTGAGCTCTGTTTAATTAATTTATTCTGTTTAAAATGGAGAAAAGCAAATGAAAGTAGTAAATAGACCATCAAAAACTAAAAATGCCTCTAATTGTTAGCTATTTAATTTGCTAATCAGATCACATAGTTAATTTATTTTTTTAAAAAAGAAACAATTGAAATTGTGCACTGTTCTTCAATAAAATAGCCCATTTATTTATTTACTTACTCACTTTTAAAGAAACTGCTTTGGATTTAATTGACTCTCCCACTGAGATAGAAAACAACCAAAACTCTAAGAGTACATAACACTAATCAGTCAGAATACTTTCTGGAACAGGATAATTCCCATTCCTTCACAACTAATTATACATGATTCAATATATCTATTTTAAATGATGTTTCCTGATAAAAATATTTATTATATCATGTGTAAATTATGTATTTCACAATATAGTCAAATTATTTTATAGTCTGTATCAGGAATTAGCAAACTATGTCTCATGAACTGGTCAATTCTCTTTTGTAAATAAAGTTTTATTGGAACATTGCCACTTTCATTTGTTTACATACTGCTGATGGCTACTTTCCTTTCATGCTACAACAGCATAGTTGATTAATTGCAACCAATACCTTATGACCCACAAAGCCTAAAATATTTACCATCTGTCCCTTTACAGAAAAAGCTTGCAGACCCCTATTCTAGCACATAAAATAAAGTAATATATGGCATGTTTTATTACTTACATTGTATACATAACTGCATCATATTTTAAATTAGCAAGTAGCAGCTGCTTTAGAAATCTCACTCTATCCTCATAATAGATACAGAAACGTTTCCTGTTTTCACTTAAAGCATCTGTAGAAAGTAGGAAACAAAGAGTATGTTTGTTTTTTTCTTTCTTTCCTTCTTTCTTTTCTTCTTTCTTTTCTTTTTCTTTTCTTTCTTTCTTTCTTTCTCTTTCTTTCTTTCTCTTTCTTTCTTTCTTTCTTTCTCTTTCTTTCTTTCTTTCTCCTCCCCCTCCCTCCCTCCCTCCCTCTCTCCCTCCCTCCCTCTCTCTCTCTCTCTCTTTCTTTCTTTCTCTCTTTCTTTCTTTCTTTCTTTCTTTCTTTTTTTCTTTCTCTCTTTCTCTCTCTCTTTGGTCAGTGTCTCTTTAGCAACTCTGGAGAAGATTCTAATAATAGTCAAGATCACCCAGTTCCTGCTGCTGAGTTGAGATCTGCTCCACCAGTTCCTGAGAAGTGTCCAGAAGGATTTCAAAGGAGGTTCTATCTGGTGATGCAGAATCTTCATGCTGTGACCTTGAAACTGCTCTCAGGATAAACTTCAAAGGAGATTAACACAAATAGTTTCCATACTTTAAAATGAAGTGAAAACTTGACCCATTAAAATTATTTACCTAAATTATTTGAAATAAATATATTTGTATTTATTAATGCTATAATATAAATATATACGATAAATTATATAATATTTAATTTATGTAATTATGAATTATAAAAATAGTTATTTTTATTTTAATGAACAAAGAAGGCATTTCTCCTAGAAAATGATCATTTAGCACTTTTAGGCTATGACGACATGTTAGAAACACAACCCAAAGAAACTGTGTCTATGAGTGTGTATGTGTGTTTTTCTTTTTTTTTCTTTCCTTCTCTTTGGCTCTAAGCATAAACTAGAGCCTTTGCATGGGGGTAAAACTTTTAAAAAGTCAATTGACTAGTGTAAGTTGTGGGTGTTGGAAAACTTGATCTTGACATAGAGGGTTGCTTGGGAAGGAAGAGGATCACGTGGGGGACCATTTTAAGAGGTGTAAAATGGTTTCAGAGTTAATTCCAGGAACAGTCAGAACTGGGTAGGTCAACCAGTTTTGCAGGTGGGTCATTATACACAAGAATTCAGTCAGTATGCATGAGGTCAGGACTCTGGGGGGTCTGTCCATGCAGGAAAAAGAAGCCAGCAAGTAGGTTTGAATAGGCAGGATCTAGGTCCCTGGGTGGTAGATGGAAAGAAGAGCAAAATTATATACTTAGGCATTGGTTTTCCCATCACATGGATCGGGCCTCAGTGCAGGAATCCAGTCTACAGAGGAAACAGGGTACTACTGAGTGGAGTGACAATCTTTTGGATTCCAGAAGGAACATCAAGACATTTGCTCTGAACCATCAGGAAGTTAACAAATGATGGTAAATTGTGGACTGACCCCAGGAAGAGATACCTTGCGCCTGAAGGACAGATATATTTGAGGGAAACTGTGCCTGTTTCTAGGTCCTAGAACTATTTGAACTTCCCTGCCTCTTGGAGGGTATGATGAGATGCTTCTCCCAGGATAGAGCTTACAGTTGTGGCTGGTCTAAGCTTTGGAGTTGGCCAGAAGACAGAAAACAAGGCAGGGTCTGATATGTTCACTGGAGCTTCCTTTGGAGGCATCAAACCCATCCAAATTATACAACCTAAGCCATTCAACCTGGGAATGGAAGAGGAGTAGGGAGAGTTTGCTGACAAATTTTAAAATATACTTATTGAACCAAGATGTAGTAGACAAAAGGTCCTATCATGAGATTTTCTTTTGGGGGGACGGGGGAGGAGGTCATTCTCAGATCAGGGTCAGGTATCGTGCAACTCACATAATGACTTTGATTTGGCTATCTGATTCATATCTCCTGTGTTTTAGCTGTCAATTCCTGATTACTGCATCTATTTCATACAAGATGTTGATTTCAGAGTTTTTCACACCAGCATAATGACCCTTGTTTTTGCCTAGGAATTGACAGTTCTTGACCTGTGGTGTACTCTGCCTCCAATGAATCTGATTTAGTGACTCAGCAGGAAAAGCTCAAATCCCTTCCACATGCCAAATTGATGATCTTGCTATTTTCCACACTAGTTCATTCTAGTGAGTGAACTTTTCCAAAATCTATCTAGCTGCATTGTTGCCTGATAGCACAGCTGGATTGTTGCCTGATAGCCTGTCAATGCCACTTTACACAGGGGACTCTCTCAGAGTAAGTTTTTCAAGAATATTTGTCTATTGAATTATGACAATCAAAGGCTTTTAGTAATTATTAGATTAACTTGTATCATTATGGGAAAGCACCAGAGAATTTCATGAACGCTAGCTTTCAAATCTCAAGTTTAAATGAGTGTGTGTACATTTATATACACAAGCTTCTGAGAATTTACATGTCTACCACTGGTTCTCTAACATTTAAAATAGATATCTAGAGGATGGAAACTCAATTACGAATACTTAAAATGAGAAATTAGCAAGGGTGATATTAGTATTGAACCCATGCTTCAAATTCAAAGGAAAGCTGTTTAACATCTTAGATTTATATCACTTTTCATAGCCTTAATTGAGAGAGACATACATTATTGTTTTAATGCTAGGGAAACATAAGGTTGATTTATTTTAGGTTTATGTCTAGTTTGTCAAAACATAAGCTAAATAATTCTACCTATTTTAATTATGCCCAAAATCATATTGTTTTTGAGAATAAAGACTGACATGTGAAGAACCACAGGGAAATTAGAGATAATGTGGAATATAATTTAGTAGCAAATCAATTGGCCATTACTAGAGAAAATTTTAAAAGCTGATAGGTTGCAAAGATACATAAGAAAGGAAGTCAGGGATTTCCCTGGTGGTCCAGCAGTTAAGAATCCGTGCTCCCAATGCAGCAGTCCCGGGGTTAGATCCCTGGTCAGGGAGCTAGATCCTGCATGCCACAAATAAGAGCCTGCATGCCGCAACAAAAATAAAAAAGATCCCGCAGGAGGCAACGAAGATCCCGCTTGCAACAACTAAGACCCCGTGCAGCCAAATAAATAAATTAATTAATTAATATTAAAAAAAAGGAGGAAAGTCAGATTACGTGGTTCTTCCCAGCATTATAGACATTGAAAGATATTTTTCAAAGCCCAAATAAGAAAACAAGTCATTGAAATTGAGAAAAGAGAGATAAAAATAAAGTGGAGGGAAAAAACTTTGGGCTTGACCATAGTAAGAGTCTGCATCTAAACTTTGCAGCAGCATAAACTAAATTTGACCTAAAAATCCAGGTTTTTTAGGTTTTTGGTAATTCTAATTTACCAATTATTGTGTAAGGACACATTCAATACACAATGGATTAATGACTAATTTATAGACCTTAGCTGTGTTTTGCAATGTGTGCTTTGCAGCCAACTGGTAGTTCCTGGGATAATTTCAGATGGTAAATTAATGAACATTAAAAATAATTTATATTTAGATATTAAATATGAATTTGGAAATGTAACAGGCGCATAATAACCATGATTTAGGTAGTTGCCCAAAGTTTTTGTTGTTGTTGTTTCTGATAAATTATATCAGTTAAAAATGTGAGAATTTTAAAATGAAATATTAAATATATAATAAAATGTGACATACAGATTTGGCAAAATGTGTGAATGTAATGTGAAATTAACTGATGTTTTGGAAACCCTGAAATAGAATCGCAATGAGACTAGACCTTTTCAGGAACTGAAGTGCTCCCATTCACCACTGGGCTACTTTGCTCTTAGTTAAGGTTTTTATGAAGTCAAACTGGAGATCAGAAAGTTGATTGGTAAGCACAGACTCAACAGCAAAGGTATTTGTCTAGTTTTGATAACTCTATCGGCAAAGTCAAGAAAAATCTGGAATCCACTTTAGAACAATGTAGTCTTGTCATAGCCTATGATATTACAGATACTGTAGTTATTATTTTTTACAATGTGCAAGAGTTCGCTCTATTATCAAGGGATAGTCTTTATGAATCATTTTGTAGGAGAGCCCAGAGAGGCTCCTAAAATATTAAAATTAACAACCCTGAAGAAAAGAGTGTGTGTCAACTTATAAGGCGGACAAAAGCCCTGGGAAGGCAGGCCTTCCCCTTGAGGGAGGCGGCAGCTGAAAAATGTCACCCCAGCAGGAAATACCAGATTCTAGTCAATGGAGAGGTGCTTTTGTTGAGTTTGAAATAAAGTTCCACTCAATTTCTGCCCTTATCTCTTAACCCTCTGCTTCCAGTCTGTAAAGTAACTTACAGAATTGCTGAGAAGAGTAAGCAAAATGATGTCACATGGCGAGCATGCAATAATAATATTATGATTTTTTTTGCCCTGAGAAGCTGGTCGTGGTTTTTTCTTTCTTTCTTTCTTTTTTTTTTTTTTTTTTGTGAGAATGGTGATTGTGAAATTGAAGAAACCATATTATTTGGAGGGACATGAGGGGAGTATGGGCAGTCTTAAGTATAGACCTGAAATCACTCAGAGGGAAAACTTTCTTTCCACCCCGAAGCTCTGTCAGTACTGGCTACTGGGGTGGCAGCAGCAGCTGTGGTAATAAAACAAGGCATGGAAGCAACAAGGTTGACCTGGCAGCATCAGTGGGGAGTTGACAGCAACGTGAGTGAAAGAACACTTTGAACTTCCAGGGAGTATCTGGGGAAAGAAACGATAAGCAATGTTAAGTTCCAACACAAGGAGGGTCTTGGGAACAGAGGGGCATGGTGGTAAAATGATGGACTCTGAACTTAAATAAGTTCAGTACCAGTTATGTGCCTTTAGAAAAATTATTGAGCCTCCTAAGGTCTGTTCTTTCATCTGTAGTAAGGATGATTACTGAGCTAGGCATTGATACCTAGCTCAGAGCACTGCTGGGAGAATTTAAGGAGAAATCTAGGTACAGTACCGAACACAGCAAAAGCACTCAGTAAAAACTGGCTCCCAAGGAAAAACAAAACAACAACAACAGAAAAAACAAAACAAAGGACTAATATCTCCCATGTTGTAGTGTTGAGAAACAAAAGAATGGATTTTTATAACTGAAGACACTTATCCTGAGCCTTGACACCATGCACACAGTGAATCTATGATCACATATGATATGTGAGTGTGTGTTTCTTTTTTTTATACTGCAGCAATACGTTTCATACTAAACCTTTTGATTTTTGCACTTACTAAGAAAGCTAAAACACCAGGTACTTCTTGTGCGCATTTAAGATAATTATATTTTCATTTTCAGAGTATCCTTTGTCAGAATGCCAGTGAGTCCCATCTCTGGACATACTTTTGGAATAAAGATGAGCAGTGTTTCTTGTCAACATTTAAAATAAGGTGTCCTTTATTTCCTGGGAATTAGTGACAAGCTACTATCTTTGAAAATACCCGCCCTAGCCTATTGGAGAAAATGTGCCGTAGAAATGGGAAAGCACCAAAGTAAGGAGAGTAAGTACCAGTAGCTTTAAAAAGTCGTAGTCTGAAGTTATGTGCCCCTAGGGAGACCCCCCTGGAAAAGTGCTGAGCAGACCAAAGTCTTCACTTGGAGCAGGATACCAAGGCTCCCTAAGGGTTTGATTGCAAAGATTAATGGAATGTACCTCCCTTCACAGGAAGGGAGGATATGCCTGTCTTCCTATCCTGGGGTCCTCAGAAGACAAAGAAATAACATTGAAATGTTGACACATCAGGCTTGGATACACTAATATTGCCCTTTTTCTGTTTCTGTTTCTAGATCTTGAGTATTTAGTGATGGGTATCCCCAATGCAAAAGTTAATCCTTAGACTATGAATGAGAAATTTGCCTTCAACAGTGCAAAGCCATACAGAAAAAGGAGTATTAAGTTTACTACAAGAGGGCTGTTACTTAAATGCTGTTGCATTTGTCAGATCTGCTGCCTCTCTGAACTCACTAGGCAGAAATACCCCTTTAAACGTTGAGGGGATGAAGAGGGAGTGCTTTCTAGTTCTGATTATTATCTCATCGATTTCATGAGGGATTAAATGAAAGGTAATGCCAGGCCTAAATACCCCACATATAACTCATCGGTCTCTCCAAAAAAGACATTTATAACTGAGAGAGAGAGAGAGAGGGAGAGAGGGTGGGAGAGAGAAAGAGAGAGAGAAAGAAAGAAAAAAATATCTATTTGAATCCTGAAAAGGGAGAGATTAATACTATCTGAAAAGGTGTGAATTGACTTCCCGAAGTTGGCCTGGTTGAGAGTGGAGTCTGGCTTCAGATGGCCTCTGTTCAAATCAGACTCTACTAGTGCAGCCTTTGTCAAATTAGCATTTGGTACGTCAACTTTTTCACTGCTCAGAAAGCAGTAATAGGGCTTCCCTGGTGGCACAGTGGTTGAAAATCTGCCTGCTAATGCAGGGGACACGGGTTCGAGCCCTGGTCTGGGAAGATCCCACATGCCGCGGAGCAACTAGGCCCGTGAGCCACAACTACTGAGCCTGCGCGTCTGGAGCCTGTGCTCCGCAACAAGAGAGACCACGATAGTGAGAGGCCCACGCACCGCGATGAAGAGTGGCCCCCGCTTGCTGCAACTAGAGAAAGCCCTCGCACAGAAACGAAGACCCAACACAACCAAAAATAAATAAATTAAAAAAAAAAAAAAAAACAAAAACCGCAAATGAGTTAAAAAAAAAAAAAAGGCAGTAATAATAGAACCTACCTCATGCCTTGGAGATATTAAATAAATTACTAAATGGAAAGCACTTAAAATACTACATGGCATTCAGTCAACTCTACATGAATGTTAGTTGTCATTATTGTGGAAAAATATGCATGTAAGTTAGGCATTTGTGCTCATGTTTCCCTTGTATGTTCTACCATGAACTTGCTTCCTGACACTATAATTCTAAGATTACAGCATGAACTATCATGTCCTTCCCATCTTGTATACATTTGTAAAGATGCATATTAGTCTTGGCTCCCAGCCATAGCATCTGACTCTCATGGTTAAGGAAACTGAGATGTCATTTTGAGGAGATGGATTTATTTTTTAAGTCTTCATGAATTAGGCATATAAGAACTAGTGACTTCTGAATCAAATTATGAAAGTTAATGTTTGGAATAAAAATAGCTAAAGATGTTTAAATATGGACATTTCTGAGGTAATCCTTTTAACTGTGTCCTTTACCTAAAGTAACAGAATGAAATGTTGAGACTAATTTAATTTTGATAGCCTGAATTTCTGTACTGTTTTAAATATAGTTTAATCATAGCTTGGTAGGGACATCTGCGGTGTAATGGAAAGTTGATTGGATTTGGAATTAGAATAATGCTTTCCAAACTCTTGTTTGTAGGAAACAGGTTCTGTCAGATGTTTACAAGTGTTCTGTGAAGAGATTTCTTTGGCCAAATAAGTGGGAAAATGCTGAACTAGCATATCTGAGTTCAGAATCCAGCTCTTCTATTTATATAAGATACATACTTTAGAAGTCACAAGTTTTCTGAACTCCACTTGTAAGAAACCAACAGTGCTATCTCACAAGTTTTGTTTTCTTGTTAGAACAAATAAAATAATTTTACATGAAAAGATCCAAGAAATGCATTCTTGGTGTCTGCTGATGAACTCAGCTTTAGAGTTTACAAGTGGACCTGAACTTGAACTTTTTTAAAAATGTGTTTGACATTCAAATTAAGAGACAAAGTAACTCCCATTGGAAATGGAAAAAATCCTTTGCTTATTCAAAAAAATACTATCTGCAATTTCAGACTTAGATATGAATAAAGAAATCGATACTATTGATGATTTTTAAAATATTGTTTGCTGCATAGCTATGTTTTCTCTTTGAGGCTTTTTTCTATATAATATTTCTTTAATATGTTTCATCATTGGGGAAAACAAAAAAGAAGTGTGGAGAAAGAATCAACAGCAGAATGGGAGTTGAAGAGGAAGCAGAAAAACTTTAAAACTTTACCATGCTAAACCCATCAGTTAAAATGGATGCAATTATAAAAATAGTTTAGTGTATATATGTTTAGAAAACCTATGAAAAATAATAGTTGGAAAACTTATGGTTCCAAAAGAAAAACACAGACACTAACATATATTAGAAAGAAAGTGGAACAATCGGAAATGTTACACACTGTTGGTGGGAATGTAAAATGTACAGTCAGGCACATGGAAAATGATCTGGGAGTATCTACTAAAGCTGGACATAGACGTACCCGATGACTTATAATTCCAGAAATACCTGTTTGCCAAAATACATGTACTAGGATCTCAATAGCAGCGCTGTTTGAAATAGTCCCAAAGCAGAAACTGTCCAAATGACCATCAACAGTAGAATGGACAAGTAAGCAGTGGGCTATTCACACAACTGAATCTACAGAGCAAGAGAATGAACCACCTAGAATGTAAGCAAAAATACAAAAATGTATTTCACAAACAAATTTGGGTGACAGAATCCAGACATGAAAAGTACATACTGAATGATTTTACTTTTGTCAAACAGGCAAAAACTACCTATGTTAGAAGTTAGGATAGTGATTACCTTGGAGAGGCAGTGACTGGAACAGGATTCAACAGGCCTGTTCAGGACTTGGACTGGTTCAATTTCTTGATCTGGTACTGGTTTCATGGATGTGGTCAGTTTGTAAAAATGTATTGAGCTTTATACTTAGGCCGTGCATACTTTTCTGTGGTATATTTTACTTCAGTAAAAAGATAAACAAGAACATGTACATGTTTTAAAAATTTTGATTAAATTAAAAAAAAAATATTGGCCCCCAAAGAGACCCAATCCAACTTCAAAACTGAGAATTACCTCTAGGTGTTATATGAAATGCCCATTGACAGGTTTCTGCTTTATATAAGATGCTCATTTTTTTTTCTTTTTATGCACAATGTTAGTGTTGACCCACTAGAGAATAATGTTCTTTATTTGTTATTGGCTAATGAACCCTTCTATCTTTAAGTTGTTTCGAGGACACTTCAAATACCAACTAATAAGAGCCTTAAGACCAGGTTGTATAAAACACCATTTTTAAGGCAAGTAGCTGTCCTTGCTCTGTGACTTAGCCCAGCCTATCCTATCTCTGGTCACTACAAAACACAAAGAATGGACAAATACAACAATTATTACTCTATCAAATATAGTTAAGTCAAATCCAGAGAGTTTCACTATACAAATAACCATGAATCTTTGCAGTTGGTGCTGACAAGAGACTTTAGCAAGTAGAAAAGGCATTCCGAAAATTCATATTATGGCTATTTTGCAGTGAAATCTCAAGAAGAACTTAGCAATCAATAAAATTATTCTGCAAAATGAAAATAATCAGTACCTGGGTATCAGTTATGTATTTGAATAAAATTATGAAGTTTATGAGCATTTTTCTAACATATATATGCTTCTGGCCTCCTATTCTAAAATGTTGGGGCTTTTCCACTATTACTTCTCTTTATTGTCTATTTTAATTTCTCACGGCTCACTTAGATAATATAGACTTACAACATTAAAGTAGGTAGGATATGATAGTAGCACTGAGATCATTAACATGTATATTCCCAGAAATTTACAAGTAAGGAATTGAATAAATGAGCAAAGAGCTGACCAGGATTTCAAAGATTCGTTTTCCAGTTTTACCGTCTTTCAGGAAAATGAGAGTGATTGCTTTTTCTTCAGTAGCGGCACACGCTGGCTGCTAAATTAAGTTTAAATACATTAAAATGTTGCTAATTCTGAAAGTGTCTAAGGAAACTTTAAAATATTAAGAAATGAATAGATTACCATATGAAGAAAAATAAATTTATAGCAGCATCCTTGTAACATGCAAGATTAAACTGTTTATGTCTGATACTTTAGACTCTCCAATCAGTGATTTCTAAAGTTTAAGATCATGAAAAGACTTTTTTGAAATACAAAGTGCCATAAATTTTCCTTCAGTTCATGATGGTGCCATGGCAAGTCTTTACATTTAGGGTTATTTTTGAAATAAAAATTGAGTCAATGAAAATACGTAAAAGAGAAGACAGTGAAAAACTTTTAAAAAATATGATAACAAGTAACTTGGCTCACAGCATGATTTAGATAAGAGAGCATCTCTTAAGCCATCAGTGGATAAATATTCCATGTTCAGTTATACTCTCAGTAGCAGGTTATTTTTATTAAATTATACTTTGAGTAGTTAGTTATGCCAGTTTTACTTCATTGCATCTCCTCATTACAGTGATGCTTTTTCTGGTGAGGCTGCTGCTAAGTAACAAAGTAACAAAACAAAAAACTTAATTTATGTTACAACCAGTACAAGATAAACCAACAAATCATTTTCATTGTTCATTGAGGAATTCTACCTACTGGTCTCAAAATATTACAAGGCTCCACATTCTCTTCCCATAGTGACTTATGGTAAATATAAATAAATGACATGTGTGTGTGTGTGTGTGTGTGTGTGTGTTTAAATTTCTATCGGAGTATAGTTGATTTACAATGCTGTGTTAGTTTCTGCTGTACAGCAAAGTGAATCAGTTACACGTATATCCACTTTTTTTTAGATTCTTTTCCCATACAGGTTACTACTATAGAGCATTGAGTAGAGTTCCCTGGGCTATACAGTAGGTCCTTATTAATTATCTATTTTATATATAGTACAGTGTGTATATCATACTGAGTGGGGTGGGTTGGACGAGAAAGACAAATATATGATTTTGCTTATATGTGGAATCTAAAAAGGTGGTACAGGTGAACTTGTTTGCAAAATAAATGAGTTTTAACAGTGAATTACTCAGTGACTCACAGTCAAGGTGATGTATAATAAGTATACATTAATACATTTCTCAATGGTTAAGTCATAGAAATATGGATTTGACAATTAACCAACAAACTGAGGAATAATATGCTAGAATAACAAGTGTTGATTCTCTGTACCATTTGGGCATATAACACCCTTCCTATTTCATTTATTTTAGAGAACTTGCCTGTTACTGAATCCAAAATATTTCCTTAAATCAAAGTCATTTCTTTTTAGATTATTTAATATTTAGAATAGATATATTACATTTTTATTAAGTTCTATTTTGACCATTCATGAATGGATAACTTTGGAAGCTTATTTGGAAACTCCATACCCTTTTAAATAGTTTACATAGTAAGTTGGAATAGTAAGTTGCTTACCAAGTTTTTCTGATGTCTTTTAGTTGATAGACTAAATTTTAAGACCTGATTCAGAGGATCCATGCTTTTTATTTTAAAAAAAAACAAAAACAAAAAAACTCTTGCTTATCAGGTTTTATCCATTTGAGACTTTGAAAAAATGTAAACATGAAAGAATTTGAAAGGATTTTGATAGATTTTATTCTCCATATTATGTTTCTCAAATCCAGAGTTCATAAATAATTGTAGATTCTTTACAAAAAGTGTCATCATGAAAGTATATTATGATTATTACAATAGTAAGCTTATGGTGAAATTTTTATCCAGCATCATAGAGGACTGACTATCCTACATAAGTAAGACTTTGCTATAGCAAAGATTTCATTTGTCTTTATTCATGTTGAATGCCAATTTTTCTATGATGCATTCCATATGCGCTGCTAAAGAGAGGCTTAAAAACTCTCAGGTTGTCATGATGACTCCAGTTATGCATAAGGTCTGGAGCCAAAGATTTTCAGACATGGACTAAATTCTTGAGGTCACCTAATCTAGTTAGCCATTTGATGCAGGTTTCTTAGCTGTTTCCTCCCAAATATAAATGAGTAGCCCGACCAAGTATCCTGTGTGATAGGCTTGAATTTCAGATCTGACTCTTTAATTTCCTCTGCTATTTTGGGTAAAGCATGTGGCCTCCCTGCACTTCACATTCCTACGTAAAAAATGAAAACAACAGCATTCACTAGCATTGGTATAACAATTCAATACAATATGATATGATGAAGCTTAGTAAACAAAGATTCTATTATGTGGAACCTTACAAGAAATGGAGGAGAGAAATGTTTTTGCTTGGCTCCCAATAGCTGAATAATAGATAAATACAAATATATTTAATATAAAACATAACTTATATGCCAATTGTGACTTGAGGTTTTTAAAATTGCTGCACGTGAATTTGCTTTTAAAAATCACACAGTCTTTTTATATTACTCAAAGCCAATCACTTTTTATTTAGATGAAATTCCCTCTCTGCTATTCTTGGAATTTAGTTTACTGAAACATATCAGAAATACTGCAGGCCTATACTTCAAGTGACATTTTCAAAAGCCGCTTTTATTCTGACAAACAACAACAGTGGGGAGATGATAAAATGGCTTCTGTGTGCAGTTAGGGTTACTGTGAGAGACTACTGGCCTGCCTCTGCTCTTACCTTACTTTGAAGTCTTGAAAAGCTACTATATTTCTCTGGGTCTCAGACTCTCCATCTGTGAAATGGGCCAATAATCCAATAGAATCATATCTGAGCTTATATACATACATGATCTTTACTCAAGTTCAAATAATAATTTCCAACATCCTTTTCTGTGGAATTTCTTCAGGAATATGGAAATCTGATATCCAATATTAGAGTTTTCACACTTACAGCACCTGAAGCTATTTATAGAGTAAAAGATGACAATAAAGCTAAATATTAGGCTTTTGAGAAATGAAATTTATAGATTTTCAATACATTATGATGGCAGACACTGTTAGCTATCAACTCTATAGCATTTTACCACCCTCCTTCTTTCCTTCTTAAAATAAACCCTTAGTTTTATCAGGAATCTGATCTGGTACATATATTTCAGGGAAGTCTGGCTCCTCCATCCTTTGTCAACAATCTTAATTAGTTTATTTAAATAATGGTAACTCTATACCCTCTGACTGGGATTGATTTAGAAAGGTCATTGTGACATAATTCTTGCCAATGACGCACTAGACAATATAAGCTTGGTGATTTCTGGAAAAGATTTCTTCTTTCTTCAAAAGAACTGAGAAAGGAAATTCTCTTTTGGTCATAGGGAATTGTGTAAAGATTTGGAACTGGGCTTGAGGCAGCCATCTTGTCACCATGAGGGTAGTATCAGGTAGGGCCCAGTAAAGAATCAGAAAATACAACGATTATTTTAACATAGAGGATTTAATGTAAATAATTATTAATCACATATTGGAGAACTGAAAAGGCAAAAAAGAACATCAAAAAAAAAAAAAAAAAGAATACTGAGGTATCATGGTTGTGTTCACTATAGGGAAGTATCTGCCAGTCTTACAGTTGAGGAAACAGAGGAAAAAGTTTGGAATTATTAAATTTTGGAGTTGGAGGAATAGGTCCAACAGCTATGATTCTGACTTCTGTGGAGGGAACACTGATTGGCTGGCTCTGAGTCTCAGAGGGTGAAATGAAGCTTGTGGAGGGACTATTGGAGCACGTGCAAACTGCAGTCATCTGGTGGAACTGGACGTAACCACTGGTGCCTGTGGGAAAAGTTACTGTTTGGTCCACCTGACAAGACAGGAAGCTGAGAGGAGTCTGGCTCTTCTCTGCCCCTCTGTCCAGTCTCCCTCTCGCGCCCCCTACTGGCAGAGTCTAACAGGGAGCCACCTGGCACTGTGAAATGTGCTTTGCAGGACATCAGCCCCAGCGTCACAAGCAGAGTACAAAAGCGTGGCTCTGAAGCTGATAAACAATTGCCTAATGGCCAGCAAAGGATACAAGTCTGAGGACAAAATCATCATTATGAGGGTAGAAGTGTGTGAAAAGACAACACTGAGCTCCTAAATTAGCCACCTCTGAAAAACATCAATGTAATGCTTTATGTGTATATCATAAACTCATTATTGTTTAAGCCCATTGAGTTAGAGCTTCTTTTCCTTGTACCTGAAGTATCTAAATTGGCAAATATGCAGTAAATGGTTGATCATAGCAGTAAAAATCAGCATAACAAATGAAGACAAGTCTAAGGTTAAACAATTTTTCAAAATGTCCTTTTCACAGAAGAATTATTTGCAAGAATGTATGTGCAATTATATTCTTCTCAGTGTCATTTTAACAACATAATATGAAAAGTTTTAAAAATTGTTTTCAAAGACTATTTGCATAAAAACGAGACTCACAGTGCTGAAATTGAGTAGTGTCCCAATTCTCTAAGTAACCTAAATATTCTCTATCTCTTTCAGCTCTCTCTCTCCTCTCTTTCACACACACACACACACACACACACGCACACATACATTAAACCCAGTCATACCTAAAGAAAAACTAGGATGAATCTATACCAACTTTTAAATAAAGATTAACTATGAATGACAGAATTGCAGATGGTTATTTCAATTTTCTCTGGGATTTCCTGAGTTGTCTTTTTCTTTTCCCCTTCAATGACTTTGCATTCTTTTTGTAATTACAAAAATATTTTAAAAATACTTGTTCCTTTAAGTCATTTTTTAAATGGTATCTTCTCATATAGATTTTCCTTGGTATGTTATCTAAGATTGTAATCTAGAGACTTTAAATTTCCCTTTCTCTACTTTATTTTTCATTTTAGCACTTAACACTATCTACCATATTATACATTATATTTATTTAGCACATTTATTTTGGCTCCGTTGTTAATATATATGCTTCATGAGAGCCAGGATTATCTCCTGTTTTGTTCATTGATGTGTCCTCAGCACCTACAATGGTCCTGTATGTACTGTAGCATGAGCTCAATAAATATTTGTTGAAAAAGGAATTAATTTGCTAAATACACATCTGTGATACATGAATAATATTAAGGCTACTTATGCTAAGCAAGCAAACAGTAAAGGAAATAAAATATTCTTATGCATGAGAGATTAAAAGTCAAAACTTTCTAATGAGATTAGGAAAATCAAATAAAATACTATACACAGAGGCTTCTCTCTAGTCAATGTGATAGACATCTAGAAATACCAGTGTCTTTGTTAATGACTCTCTTAGTGTTTTGCTAAAGCTGAGAACCTAAATGTTCCTGTGTAATGGTTTGAAGCCAGCCATCTCTTGGAGGGAGGCTTAATACTCAGGGTAGAGGGAGGCAAATGATCTTTACAAAGAATAAAAGTTTATTTTTTAATGCTGTGGAAAACCAATTCTAAAAAAGTCAGCTTTTAAGTGTTTGGACAGTTCTTGCACTTCTGGTTATGCTTGTATAGAGACTAAAAGGGTGGTGGCCTTGTAGCTGTTCCTACAAAAAAACTGGCTGGTGCCCCAGCTGCTGTTGAGATCCATTGAAACCTGGCAGGAGAACTAGCTTCAGTTCTTTCATCCCCTTTCTTCTGCTGCTTGTTTGCTTTGGACTTTTGGACCGCTCTCGTTAATGAGTGTTAACAAGGCCTTTTAAAAGGATCAAGTAGTAAGGGGAAAAATAACAAGAGAATGAAGGAGAGAAGTCAAACCAAAAGCAGGAATAGAGTAGAAAGCAAAACAGAAAGGAGCAATTCAAAAAAGTTTCAAGTGATTATATTCAAATATGGAAGCATATCACGATCTGGTTCCTTACCAAACCATGGAAATAGCATCTTCCAAAAATCCATCATTTCCTTTAAACTAAATTTCCCCAGTGTGCAATTTACTGAAAGTGAAGTCACATCAATGTAAACATCATACTAAACCAGATTCAATTACTGAATAGTAGTTTTATCCCAGTTTTTAGGAACATTGAGATGTCTGGACCACCAACATCCTTGTCAATTTTATTTCCTTAAAAATAAACAGTTTTGGTGTCTGAAGCACTTGATATTAGTGACTAAAAAATTAAAAGAAACCAAACACTTGGTTTGTTTTATGTGGATTTCATTTGAATAAACTTATTAAAAAAACACTAAAACTCTTTTAGTTTATTGGAATGCTACTTAGTATCCTGAATACTAATTTACTCAGTGATATTTGAGTGACTTGAAAGAGGTTAAACAACTGTCTAAGTACCTAAATTAAACCTAGAGAAAAATGGGTGCACCAAACACAATTATGATAGTACTAAAAGGTTAATTAGAAAGTCATTTAATTCTAACTTATTGATTCATTCAGGTAAAATGAATGTGATTCACTAGAATAATTTTTATCGAGCACCTCCTATGTGTCAAGCACAGTTCTAGGTACTTGGGATATGCATCAGTCAGCTTTTTGCTAGGGATGTGTTACATAACACACAACCCCTAGTCCCAGTGGGTTACAAGAACATTTAGGTCTTGCTTCTGGATCTGTAGACTGTCTGTAGCTCTGCTGGGCTATGCTGGGCTAGGTTGAGTTTGGATTTAGGCATATGTAGGATTCAGGTCCTCAATGTATATCATTCTAGAAACATACCCAAAAAAGCAGTAGCTACCACAGACATGTTTTTGTCATGGAGGAAAGTCTCCATCTAAAAGTGGCATGCTGTCATTTCTGCCCACATTCCACTCACCAAAACAAGTGACAGAGCCAAGTTCAACATAACTGGGGAAATAAAGTATACTCTTCCTGTAGAGGAGGAGTATTACATAGTTGCTTAAAAATTTAAAAAGAAAAAATATCTGTCAGAAGTATAGAATGAGCAAAAGTGAAAAAGATACCTGCACTCATGGTACTCACATTCTTGTGGGAGATAGATAACAATAAAATGATATAATACAAATACATTAATGTAATTTAGAATATAATGTATTAAATAAAGCAGCATAGCACTCATTGAAAAGGTGAGCTTTGAATAAGGAGTAATGGATTAAGCCGTGAGGATATTTAGAAGAAAATTATTGCAGGCTGAGGCACTAGCCTTTGCTAAAGTCCTAAACAGAGAGGGTGCTGGGCATGTCAGAGAAAGAACAAGGAACCGAGTGTCTGGAGTGAGATAGACTAAGGGGAGAGAAGTAGTGGGTGAAATCAGAGATATGATGGGGCGAGGCTCCCTGAGGGACTGATTAGGTAGGTCATTCAAGGCCATAATAAGGCTATCACTCTAATTGTATTATGGATCCATTGAGGCAACGAGTGTAAGTCTGGGGATACCCAATTCAGAGTCACCAGTGTCTAGATGGTTTTTTGTTTTTGTTTTTGTTTTTGTTTTAAGATTTATTTATTGATTGATTGATTGCTATGTTGGGTCTTCATTTCTGTGCTAAGGCTTTCTCTAGTTGCAGCAAGCGGGGGCCACTCTTCATCGCGGTGCGTGGGCCTCTCACTATCGTGGCCTCTCGTTGCGGAGCACAAGCTCCAGACGTGCAGGCTCAGTAGTTGTGGCTCACGGGCCTAGTTGCTCTGCAGTATGCGGGATCTTCCCAGACCAGGGCTCGAACCCATGTCCCCTGCATTGGCAGGCAGATTCTCAACAACTGCGCCACCAGGGAAGCCCGTCTAGATGGTATTTAAAGTCAAGGGACAAGAGGAGATCACCAAGGAACTAGCACACATCATGAAAGTAAAGAAGGATAGACCCTTAACATACCCCAAATCATGAAATGTCAATTTCCTGTAGAATATTTCTTTACTCATGCATGCTCAACAATAGTCAATACAGCCTCAAAATTAGCTTTCTGGTCTAGTCACTCTTCTGATTCAGAAAATGTCTGTCTAGCTGTGCAATCCATCTACCTATTGTGGTGGAAGAGCTGTTGTCCTTTCCGATTAGTAGAATTATGCCTATGGGTTGCTGATATTTTTTTTTTTTTAAAGATTTATTGATTGATTGATTGATTGATTGCTATGTTGGGTCTTCGTTTCTGTGCTAGGGCTTTCTCTAGTTGTGGCAAGCGGGGGCCACTCCTCATCGCGGTGCGCGGGCCTCTCACTATCGCGGCCTCTCTTGTTGCGGAGCACAGGCTCCAGACGCGCAGGCTCAGTAGTTGTGGCCCACGGGCCTAGTTGCTCTGCGGCACGTGGGATCCTCCCAGACCAGGGCGCGAACCCGTGTTCCCTGCATTAGCAGGCAGATTCCCAACCACTGCGCCACCAGGGAAGCCCGGGTTGCTAACATTTTAAACCTGACTTTGAGCTGATGAATTCCTAAAGACATTTATCTGTTTTCTCGTTTAGGCTCCCAACAACAGAGCAAGCTTACTTCTATATCAGGGAGTCTGTGACTTTGACTTTGTTGGGCCATCTCTAGTCGTCAGGAAATTCTGCCTTAGAGATATCTGATGTTGCTCTCCCTATAATTTCTAGTCTTTTGTTCCAGTACTGGCCTTAGGAAGGTCACAAGGTAAGTCTCATTATTCTTCCATTTGCCAGTGGTTCAAATATTTGACAGAAGCTCTCTTCTTAACTCCTCCAGACAAAACATTTGAATATCCTTCACTGTATGGTGTAATACGGTTAGTTAAGCCATACACTATCCTGATCACTCTCTTTTGGGTATTTTCTAGTTTGTGGGTTATAACCAAAATGATTTAAAAGAAGGATTTCCCATTATAGAAAACAGTGATCCTAAAGATGCTACCAGAAAACTACTAGAGCTAATCAATGAATTTGGTAAAGTAGCAGGATACAAAATTAATGCACAGAAATCTCTTGCATTCCTATACACTAATGATGAAAAATCTGAAAGTGAAATTAAAAAAACACTCCTGTTTACCATTGCAACAAAAAGAATAAAATATCTAGGAATAAACCTACCAAAGGAGACAAAAGACCTGTATGCAGAAAATTATAGGACACTGATGAAAGAAATTAAAGATGATACAAATAGATGGAGAGATATACCATGTTCTTGGATTGGAAGAATCAACATTGTGAAAATGACTCTACTACCCAAAGCAATCTACAGATTCAATGCAATCCCTATCAAACTACCACTGGCATTTTTCACAGAACTAGAACAAAAAATTTCACAATTTGCATGGAGACACAAAAGACCCCGAATAGCCAAAGCAATCTTGAGAACGAAAAATGGAGCTGGAGGAATCAGGATCCCTGACTTCAGACTATATTACAAAGCTACAGTAATCAAGACAGTTTGGTACTGGCACAAAAACAGAAATATAGATCAATGGAACAGGATAGAAAGCCCAGAGATAAACCCATGCACATATGGTCACCTTATCTTTGATAAAGGAGGCAAGCATATACAGTGGAGAAGAGACAGCCTCTTCAATAAGTGGTGCTGGGAAAATTGGACAGGTACATGTAAAAGCATGAAATTAGAACACTCCCTGACACCATACACAAAAATAAACTCAAAGTGGATTAAAGACCTAAGTGTAAGGCCAGACACTATCAAACTCTTAGAGGAAAACATAGGCAGAACACTCTATGACATAAATCACAGCAAGATCCTTTTTGACCCAGCCCCTAGAGAAATGGAAATAAAAACACAAATAAACAAATGGGACCTAATGAAACTTCAAAGCTTTTGCACAGCAAAGGAAACCATAAACAAGACCAAAAGACAACTCTCAGAATGGGAGAAAATATTTGCAAATAAAGCAACTGACAGGGGATTAATCTCCAAGATTTACAAGCAGCTCATGCAGCTCAATAACAAAAAAACAAACAACCCAATCCAAAAATGGGCAGAAGACCTAAATAGACATTTCTCCAAAGAAGATATACAGATGGCCAACAGGCACATGAAAGAATGCTCAACATCATTAATCATTAGAGAAATGCAAATCAAGGCTACAATGAGGTATCATCTCACACCGGTCAGAATGGCCATCATCAAAAAATCTAGAAACAATAAATGCTGGAGAGGGTGTGGAGGAAAGGGAACACTCTTGCACTGTTGGTGGGAATGTAAATTGATACAGCCACTATGGAGACCAGTATGGAGGTTCCTTAAAAAACTAAAAATAGAACTACCATATGACCCAGCAATCCCACTCCTGGGCATATACCCTGAGAAAACCATAATTCAAAAAGAGTCATGTACCAAAATGTTCATTGCAGCTCTATTTACAATAGCCAGGACATGGGAGCAACCTAAGTGTCCATCATTGGATGAATGGATTAAGAAGATGTGGCACATATATACAATGGAATATTACTCAGCCATAAAAAGAAATGAAATGGAGGTATTTGTAATGAGGTGGATGGAGTTAGAGTCTGTCATACAGAGTGAAGTAAGTCACAAAGAGAAAAACAAATACAGTATGCTAACACTTATATATGGAATCTAAGGAAAAAAAAAAATAAAAAAGGTCATGAAGAACCTAGTGGCAAGATGGGAATAAAGACACAGACCTACTAGAGAGTGGACTTGAGGATATGGGGAGGGGGAGGGGTGAGATGTGACAGGGTGAGAGAGTGTCATGGACATGCATGCACTACCAAATGTAAAGTGGATAGCTAGTGGGAAGCGGCCGCATAGCACAGGGAGATCAGCTCGGTGCTTTGTGACCACGTGGAGGGGTGGGATAGGGAGGGTGGGAGGGAGGAAGATGCAAGAGGGAAGAGATATGGGAACGTGTGTATATGTATAGCTGATTCACTTTGTTATGAAGCAGAGGCTAACACACCATTGTAGAGCAATTATACTCCAATAAAGATGTTTAAAAAAAAAAAAAGAAAGAAAACAGTGGATACATATTCTGCCTTTTATAGTTATCAATATTTGATGCACACTTTAGTTTTATAGCAGTGCTTATAAAATTAAAATTTTATGAATGCTTTACTTGTATAATCTCCTTATAGACTGTGACTTATTTGTATTAGGCAAATTGTAGAAAATACTCTAAATAACATTAGTTACTGCCCATGAAAATAATATACAGATTCAAATCTACATTTTTTTCCCCATTTTTGAAAAGTTTAAACATCTTTATTGAGATAGCCTTTTAAAAATCACTCTTGTTTTAAGCGACCTTAAATGCTCCCAAACTCCCTATTTACTCACCTTAAGACCTTTCTTTTCTGCTTCTTTATGAAAATATGTAACTGTGTAAGTGAAGATTCACTTCTGAGATGTTCCCTTACATTCTGAGTGATCTTAGCCTTAATCTGGTCATGGGATCTCCCCCAAATTGTTTAATTCTCCAAAGCCTGCCAGAAAATGCAAACTCCTCCTGGCTATTTGTATGGTCAGGGTTTTCTTATCTCAAAGTTCTTGTCATTTCCACTTCACCAAGCAGATAACTCAATTTTCATAGGAACAAAGTAAAAAACAAACTTCTAATAACAAAATAATAGTAATAACATTTATTAAATGCTTCCTATATGCTAGAACCGTTCTAAATGCTTTACATTTGTGCTTTACTCCTTAAATCATGACAAAAATATTTTCATTTTAAGAATGAAGTAGCAAAAGCAAAAAGAGATTAGAAACTTGCCCAACATAATTAAGTGGATTGGACAAACACCTAGCAAGTGACCATACTGGGATTCTACCTCTGGCAATCTGCTTTAGAGTGGACACTACTTGACCACTAAGTAGCTCATGTGTGGGTTGAGTTTTCATATCAATTTTATTTAAAATTCCGTGGATCGGCTGCTGAAGCTCACATACGTAGAGCCCGTGCTCCGCAACAAGAGAGGCCACCGCAGTGAGAAGCCCGCACACAGCAACGAAGAGTAGCCCCTGCTTGCCGTAACTAGAGAAAGCTCGCGCGCAGCAACAAAGACCCAACGCAGCCAAAAATAAATAAATAAATAAATAAATGTATTAAAAAAAAATTCAGTGGATATTAATGTTGCACCTTTTATGTTTGTGGTACCATTCTATTTACTTTATACTCTATACCAGGGGTCCCCAAGCCCCGGGCTGTGGACCGGTACTGGTCCGCGGCCTGTTAGGAACTGGGCTGCACATCAGGAGGTGAGCAATGGGTGAGCGGGCGAAGCTTCATCTGCTTTTCCGCATCGCTCCCCATCGCTCGCATTACTGCCTGAACCATCCCCCCCCCACACACCCCTGTCTGTTTCTTCCATGAAACAGGTCCCTGGTGCCAAAAGGTTTGGGGACCGCTGCTCTCTACGGCATTATGGAAGAATAGAAGAAGGAGATGTTACTGAGTCTGCAGGTCTGAGAGTGTGTAACAATGAAAGTGACATTGCAATGGTCCATAAAGGTGAGTGTAATTCCACCACTGTGGAGCAGGGTATATGAAGAGGGGACTGTCTGTTAGAAAGATATCTGATACAAAGGGAAGGAAGAAGAAGGTACATGAAAGAAAATAAAGTGTAATGGAAATAGTGCAATTGGGGCATAAGATGCTTTTGAGGGTGTAGGAGAAGTAGCAGGAGATAAGGTGCCAAAGACAGTTTGGCTGTAAGTCTGTGTGATCGGGAATTTGGATCTGTCCTATAAGCAACGCAGTCCTCTTTAAATGTTTCAAAGCAAAGGGGATATCTGAACATCTATAGATTTAGAAGGATACCTCTGGCAGTGTTATGAAAATTTATAAAGATTTGAGGGACAACTTATAAAATAAAGTATATGTCTTTCTAAAAATGTTACTTTCAGGTTGGAGGGGGAGGCTCTCTCCTACTTTTAAAGTTAAAAAAGAAACGTGTCTTAATCTGTACCACATCCTCAAATCTATCAGTCTGTGTGATGGAACTCAGTGCATATGGACCATGGATTTTTTTGTGGTTACTAATTTACTCTGGTATTTGCAAAGCTCATTAAATCTGAACTCAACTCCTCAATGCCTTTGTGAATAGCGATAGCTCCCCAATTATAAATACAGGAATATGAGGACAGATAGATATTTGGTTAGTAGCTACCCAAGCATGTAAAGCCTATATAGAGGCAGATCAAATGAAGTTCAACTTCACTTGAACTTCTTTTGAAGTCCTGACTTCTCCAGTTATAGGATATAACTATCCTCTAGACCTACACTTCAATAGTGGTTCACTTTTCAAGAAATTTGAAAACTACTGTTTTCATCTTACTGCACTATGAAACAGTGACTAAACATAGTCCTGAAACTGTTACCGAGATGAATCTCTAAGAATAAATCGGTAATTGAGATTAGATTGTGTCTCTGCAAGTATTGTCACTGTTGAGTACATATTCTTGATCTCCGTCATGGTAGAAGAGATATAATAAATTGCCCAACCTTCTTCTAATATAAAAATATCTTTATTGTTTATAGTCCTTGAAAGTTTATTAAATTATATTTTATATATTATTTTGTATAAGACAACATATGTTAACAATATTAAAGAATATCACACGAGCAATATGATTGCTCAAACAGCAGTTTCTTTTTAAAAAGCATTTTAAAGTGAAATTGATCTTGAAGTTCATCTAATCCAAGAACTAATGTAATCTAAGAACTAATCCATAGTTCTTCTTTTTTGGATGAGAAATTGAAGTCCAGTGAAGCAAAAAACTCACCTAAATTAATAAATGTACCCAGATTTTCCGTATTCAAGTTCACAGCTCTTGCCACACACCACACAGGCACAGAACAATTTTGTGACAGTCAGGTCCCAGAAGTAAGAGTCTGTATTTTGCAGACAAATTTGAGGCTCCCATAAGAATCTACTGGCTTTCCTAAGATCAGGTGACCAATGAGTGGCTTTACCATGGGCATATTTTGAACTCTGAAGGTAAGTAGTATTATCTTAAAATAACTGCATATTTTATTAATTAATCAAGCTCTTTTCAAACAGGATATTACAGTTCACAAGTGGATCTTAGTAAGTAATTTTATTTTCAACAAAACAATTTTCAATCAATATTTGATAATCCTTAAACTGGTGATCCGTGGCATGGCAGCTTAACGTGTAGAATGCCTTGACTTGCTTCTTCTTGCCCTTTTCCATTGCACCTTCACTAATTTGGACTCAGAAAATGCACAAAGAAATAATGAAATCCAGATTAAATTGGATATTACAAAAACTAAGTAATTTTTTTCAACTGAGCTTTTTTAGTGCAGTGAAAATTGCATAAAATGTTTTAATTAGTTATTTTATCTTAGTAAGTACAGGCTAAAAAGTATAATTGAAGCTTTCTTTGGTGATCAGAGGAATTTATTGTCTAAAGCTAATTTTTTAAAATTATTTTCTTTCTATAACACTTTTAAGTATCACAATTAGAGAGATGCAATCCACTGGAATACCAACTCCTAATGTTGACAATAGAATTGATTTTTGTTTAAAAATTTGCAGTGACATGTATTCAGAAAGGCACATTCATATATATATATATATACACATGAATGTACGTGTGTATAAATGTATATATATATATATTATATATATGGCAGTGACTAAGTTGTTTTACTTTTATTTAATACTATCTTCTTGAGATAAAGAAAAAAATTAGAAAACGTGCACTATTTTCTGGTTAAGTGGGTACCGATTAGCTAAGATGTCACAGTATTGCCAATAAAAATCCTATGTTTCTTGGTGGCATTAAGCATATCATAGACTTTTTAAAGTAGTGGGAACACAGTTTCAGTGGTAGAATTTCATAACTTTTGAATAATAGATTAACAAATACCCACCAAGAAGCAAAAAGAAAAATGAGGAAAAGTAATCCCATACTATTTTACTCAATAATAATGTTTTAACAATATAACTTGAGCTATATAATTGCTTGTAAAATATTTTCTTATGCTTTCATTTCCACTTCCACTTGTTCTGCAGATTTTTTTTTTTTATTGTATAATAAGTTCTAGGTGTTGTCATAGGCAACAAGGACAAGAGAAAATAGAACATGACCCTTCTCATTAACGAAAGTAAATCTATTATAGGAGACAGGTCAAAGTATTACCGTGGAATTTGCGTAGAAGTTTAATGATGGAGATAGACACATTTTAGAGCAGTAATATTCAATAGAATATTGATCCACATATGTAATTTAAAATTCTATTAGCCATGTAAAAAGGTGAGAATGGATAGGTGAAATTTATTTTAATGATATATATCATGTAACCTAATACTGCAAAATATTTTCATTTCTATATGTAATCAATATAAAAAATGATTAATGAGATATTTTGCCTTCTTTTTCTCTGTTAAGTCTTTAAAATCTGGCATGTATTTTATACTTATACAGTGTACCTCAATTTGGACCAGCCAAAGTTCAAGTTCTGTTTAACTGTGTGTAGCTGGTGGGTAGAGCAGGTCTAGATCAATAAAGGGAGTGATTATTCATACTGGAGAAAACCAGGGTTGCCTCACTGAAGCAGGAACTCAGGAATCAGGACAGAGAATGTGCAAAGCCTTGAGAAGTGGAACAGTATGAAGAGTTTCAAGTCATACCTTAGGGCTAGAATGAAGGACTAACAAGAGAAGTGGATGGAGAGACCATCAGGGACCAGACTCTGGAGGGTCCTCATAGATAACTTCCCTCCAATAAATTCTCTGCCCTAGAATGAGCCTGTGGCATTAAATCTCAATGACCTGACCATATTAGAAAAAAAAAAAAAGTTTAATTAAATGTCTTCTTTATGCCAGAAAAAAATTCATCAATGAGTAAATGTCAGTCTTAAGAAAAAAGATCATATGTCTTCATTTTGAGGCTGTTACTGAAACCACCAGCACAGTCTTTCACCTTCCTGGCTCTTTCTTACTTTGAAGGCAATTTTGCAAATGAACGGGAAACCTACAGGATTAGCTCATGTTTTTCTTGGCCTCTTGAGATTTTGCTCTTCAGATGCCCACAGTGCATGTCTGAATCCTATGCTGGCAGAAGCTGGTAAAATATTTGGATTCAACAAGAGGAATGGGAGAAAAAGTGTTAAGAAATGTTTGGTGCCTTTAGTTTCCTTTTACATGACGTTCTTTCACACATTCATTTGTTAGGACCAACGATTCCTAACACTGCAGTTGCAACCACAGACTTCTGACCTTTACTTAACAGAGAATATTTATTTAAATATAGACTCTTGGGCAGGAACAGAGTGCCCTAGAGAGAAGTCATTCATTTTTCCTTGGGATAACCTACGCTTGCACTTTTCCAATTGAGGAAATACAGAGCAATAGTCTATGATCCCTAGAAAGTGTGTGCAGCAAGCTGCATCCAGGAATATTTGCTAAGTTTGTTTTGTGGGTATTTAGCTTGGTTTTGTTTCCATTTAATTTTTAAAAGAAAAAAGGAGTGTCAAATCATGTAACTTCTCCTTTAAGAAAAAACAATTTTTTTCTCCATCAAATGAATGTGAGAAAATGTCACATGAAAAGTAACTATAGCTTTTATGTTCATTTCATTTCTTTCTATCCTTTCTTCCCATATTGGATCTAAATTTGAAATATGTGTGTGTTTATATATACCTATATATTTCTATTTGTGAAGCTGTTAATTACATATTCATTTTTCTTCCTCTCTCTTTCTCTTTAAAACATGATTTTCTCCAATGCTCTATTTAAAACAATTTCTCTCTCGGTATTTACCCTGTCCCACAAACCACACTTCTGAATTCAGCTCTTTCATATGGTGTTTGTATGTGTTTCCTGCTGCTGCTGTAAGAAATCGTCACAAATTTAGTGGCTCAAAACAACATAAATGTATTATCTCATAGCTCTGGAAGTCAGGGGTCCTAATATCGAAGTGCTGGCCGGGCTGTATGCCCTCACCTCTTCCACGTTCTCGAGGCTTCAAGGCCAGCAGACTAGCATCTCCAAGTCTCTTTCTTTCTATTCCTGTCTCCTTCACAGCTCCTTCTTTGACTCTCCTGAGTTCTTAGTTCTAAGCTTTCCCTATAAGGACTCCTGTGATTAAATTCTGCCACCTGGATAATCCAGAATAATCTCCCCATCTTGAGATTCACAGATTAATCACATCTGCAAAGTCTCTTTTGCCATATAAAGTAATATGTTCACAGGTTCTAGAGATTTGGGGAGGAGGAGGTATTATTCTGCCAGCATCAGTGATGACTCCTAACCTTTTCTAGCCCCTCATCTCCCTTATTTTTCCAACTGTATGTACGTACACCGGCATATCAAACACAACAGGCTCAAAGATGAATGTTTTTTCTTCTCCCACTAAACTGAGTGCTTCAGTTCCATCAAAACACCATCGGTGCATCACGTAAGCAAAGTCACCAAGCTGGAGAACTAGGGATGGTCTTGGCCTGAGTGTTTTCACCCCCACTTGCGCCAAAGTCAAGGCTTTGACTATTTTTTTAGCTCCTACACCTCTCTAAATGCATATCCTCTGTTTTATTTCTACTACCTCTTTCCCGGTTCACGTATTGTTTATTCTCATTTGAACTTCCGCAATAGGCTGTGTTCTCTGCCCTCATCCTGCTCCCCCAAATGTATTCCCCAGGGTTCATTCTAAAATGCAAAATATGGTTCCTACAGTTAAGCCTTTTAATGTCTCCCCACTGCCTATGGTCACGCATTCTTTCACATTGCATGTGATCTTGTCTCTGATTATTTCTTCATCAGTATATTTTACAACTTCCCATTACACATCACAGAACTCGGTTCCTTGCTTGTGGTTCATTTGCTCTCATTCACATTCCTTGAGCTTTGTTGATTCTCCTAACATAACCCTGGCTAGCTCTGGCTTTGAATCAACATCTATTGCACTGTGTGGGTATCATCCATGTATGTGTTTTTCTAAACTGTAAGTTTCTTGAAGACATTTCTTATTTGATTTTATGTCCCCAGCACTTAAGTAAGTCCTTAGCACAAAGTGCATTTTGAATAATAAAGCCTGTTATTTTGGTTTAGTCAATTCATGAGCCAGAGGCTTTTTAAACTCTTTCAAATTATAAAAAAGGATTAGCTTAAGTGTTCCGGGAGATCTGATAATTCATGAGAACTTTGGCCTAATGCATTCCTTGGGGGATGTGGGAAAATTAAAGAGAAGTATTAGGTTTTATAATAAAGCAGGAAATTATACTGACTACCTGGAAAGCATGTGAACTTTTGGTGAAAGAAATATATAAACATATTTTCCGTAAAATATGCTTGTCCAGAATTTCCATGTGTTTGAAATGCAGGCTGTGTTCTTTTCTCTTTTTCCTTCTTTCTTTTTTCTTTCTCCCTTTCTTCTCCCTGCCTCCTTCTCTTTCTCTCTCTCTTTTAATATCGCTCTTTCTTTCCTTTTCTTTTAAAATAATGTGCTTGAAATTTACCACAAGTCACTGTTCTCATCAACGGCTTGTTTTGGGTGGTTTCAGGCATAAGAATCTATTTTTAAAAGATCCTCTTACAGTCTTTTCTCTCCGTTCCTTCAGCCTCACCCCTGTTTTAACCTAACCATGACCTGAGCAGCTCTCAACTTCAGCTGTACCTCCGTCCCTCACATATGTCTGTTTTTGTTGTTGTTAAGTGTTAGTTTGGCATATAAGACTCAAATGCTGCTAGCTCATTTTGAGAGGTCTGAGATACCCTACCAACCTTACCCAGTTACATACAATTCCTGAAGCAATTATTCCTGCCATTGACTTTTCTTCTACATTAGTTCATGCAGAGAGGAAGGAACAAGAGTTTGGTCACTAGCTGAAATTTTGTATAAGAATCTTTATCTCCAGCCGTCCTGGCTGTTTGTGTTTACATGTTTGTACATAGGTATGTGCATGATCTTGTTTTACCCATAGCTCACGTGGAAAGGTCTGACAATATGGGTAGGATGAGAGGAAGTTGGAATTCCTTTCAGAAAAATCCAGTATTTAATATCACTGCATACACTAAAATAAGACGCACCACGTGGCAAGTTCTTCACTGGAAATGGCTATCGTGAATACAGAGGACATTGGTCTTTCCTTAGCTACACACTATATCAAGCTTTCTATCCTGGGAAGGAGGTATGCCCTGTCTTGATCCCTAGCTGCCAAAGTGTGGCCATTTGACCTTGTGTTTGTCAAGCAGATGCCCCCACTGAGAAAATGGCACAAAGATACAAAAGCAGACATAACCAATGAGAAGCTGGCAATTGAGAACCCAAGGTGCTAGAGTTAGTTTCTAGTGATTGGGGCTTTCTAAGTAGACAGTTTTTAAGGAAGAACCATGACTACGTTCTCACCACTCATGTCTCTTTGCTTCTGTCATTTTCTAAGCCTAGTTCTCTAGGCTTTCATTCATTTCTGGAGGCATCTGACAGCCTTGTTGCAAATAGCCTCTACCTGTTGAGGAAATAAAATTTATATTTTAAGGCAGGACAGGAAAAAAATTAAACAAAATTCTCTCTGTGTGTTTGTTTGGGTCTCCTCCTTTCCTCCCTAATATGCAGTGTGCATCTGCATTACACATTAACCAGAGCTCCTCAAAGACGGGAGTGTCTGCTCAACCATAAAGAGCAATTTTTTTTTTCTTAATTCTGACTCTAGCAATGTAACTTCTTAAAAGGATAGTGTTCTTTCCCAACTCTGTAAGAGGTCATGGTGACTCTGCTCGCTTTGTACGTGCTTACCTGGACTGTGGATCCTTGATGACCTTTATGTAAAATGTCAGTTTGTCATTTTGATGTACAATCCTTTTTCTCAAACATGTATATGACTATGCCTTTGACTTCTAACAGGCGAAATAGTTCTCAGAGCTTTCTGAGAATTTGCTTCCTGGGTTACAATCCTCAGTTTGGTTCAAATAAAATTCCCTTTTACTTCTTAACTTGATAGTTAATTGACTTTCATCAACACTGTCAAGTTCACTAGAATTGGTTTGTGTTGTTTGCAACCAAGAATGCTGACTAATTTGGTTAGGATTTGGTGAGAAAAGAACACTGAGGAAAGGTGTTGAAGTTCCATTTGTCACTGACCGAGGGCACTTCCTGGGGATGGTAATTCTCCAACTTTTCCATACTGTCCAGCTCACAGACTGAGAAGAGACTCTTGGTCTTAGAGCCACAAATGCTTACAGTGAGACATTTACTGCCCATGTGGCAAGAGCGAATACTGTTGTAAGGGCTTACACAGAGGGCACTAACGTTGTGATGGCTTTTGTGATGTGTCAACTTGACTAGGCTCCAGTTCTCAGTTACTCAATCAAACATGAATCCAGGTGTTGCTGTGAAGGTACTTTGTAGATGTAATTAAAGCTCCTAATAATGTGTCTTTAAGGAAACAGAATTATCCTGGATAATCTGAGTGGGACTAAGTCAATCAGTTGTAAAACCTTAAATAGAGGGCTGACATTTCATCAAGACAAACAGAAGAAATTCCTCTTGTAGGCAACACCTTAGACCTCTGCCCATGGAGTTCCATCTTGCTTGCTATCTTCCCTTCTCATGGATGACAGTTTCAGCCTGAACCATGGTTTCAAAGCTTCCTCTTTCTAAACACCTACTCCATGGATTTCAGACTTTGTTGGCCAGTTCCCACAACCATGTCATCTATCTATCTATGTATCTATCTATCTATGTATCTATCTATCTATCTATCCATCCACCTCCTATCTTGTTTGTGCACAGACACACATGCTCTACAGGTTCCACATCTCTGGTTGTATTCTGACTTGTATAGACAATTTTGGTACTTGGCAGTGGGTACTGCCATAACAAAGACATAAAAAATGTGAGGGAGGCTTTAGAATCAAGTGGGTGGAGTCTGGAAGACATTGAGGAAAATTTTGAAAGCATGGTAGAGAATGCCTAAATTGTCTAGCAGGAAAATGGGGATGTCAATCCTACACCTTCATGGAACTAGATTCTGTGCCAACAACCTAGATAAGCTCAGAAGACATTCTTCCCCAGAGCCTCTAAATAAATGACCAAGTTGTCCAACACCTTAAATTTGGCAGGCTTCCTGGACTTCTGACATACAGAATTGTGAGAGAGTTTTTTAAAGCCTCTAAGTGAATGATGATTTGTTACGTAGGAATAGAAAACTAATACAAACACTATATACTAGCGGCCAGTCACAATTAAAGCCTTGCAAAAGAAAGATTAAGTAAAATAAACTACACTCTCCACCACTGCAGTTGACCCCAACCTCATACTGTTTCTCTTCTTACTAACCATTCTAGATTTTGTTATCCTCCAACAGCACTTTTGTTTGTCCAGTTTGCTTGCACATAGCCCTGAGCAGGGAATCCAGGTAAGATCAGGCAGGTACAGAGGGCATGACTCCCATGCTACCTACTTATGTTGCACTTTCTTCTTTCCTTTTCTTTTATATCTTTTCTTTGAGTTTCAGAGAGACACTTTACAATGACCCAACAGAGAAGGAAAAGACTTTGGCGTGCTTCATGAGCCAGCCTAGTGTGTTGATGAGGGCTACAAATGGATGGCTGTCACACTGTTATGGAATGAATGTTTGTCATCCCCACCACCCTCAGTTCATATATTGAAGCTCTAACCCCCACGCTGGTGGTATTAGGAGGCGTGGCTTTTGGGAGGTAATTAGGTTTAGATGAAGTCATGAGGGTGGAGCCCCATGATGGTATTCATGCCCTTATAAAGAGAAGTAACACCAGAACTTACTCTCTTTGTCACGTAAGGACACAATGAAAAAGTGGCTATCTACAAGCCAGGAAGAGGGCTCTCACCAAGAACCAAATCTGCTGGCACCATGGTCTTGGACTTCTCAGTCTCCATAACTATGAGAAATGAATGTCTGTTGTTTAAGCCACCCAGGCTATGGTAGTTTGTTATAGAGGCCTGAGCTGACTAAGACACACACTTTAGGTCCATTGAACGTGGACCTCCTAAACAGTAGTGTGGTGAAATCTTTCCATGGGCAGATCTTCACCTTTGAGTGAATTCCTGCTTACTGATTTCTTATGTAACTGTGTTTTCTACCTTGCCCACTTGTGGTTGTTAATGGGTTAAGATATATCTAAACATGCCTCAGTGCATCCCCTGATGCTTATGCCTCTATTTTTTTTTTAACAGCAATCTAAGTGTCTCACAATACTCAGGGTTGATTATACCTGCCAGTACAGTAACTTGCCCCCCTCCCCAGGTCTACTGGCATGAAGAGCCCAAAATGATCATGCAGAATTAGTAATTTTAAAGTTCAATCTTTATTATTTTAAGTTAAATCCTTACTATTTCTCTTGGTCAAAGAGTCCTCCCTACCCCACCCATCCTCTACCTGGCATCTGTACTTCTATCAGTAGTTCAGCAGGGCCTAAAGTCATTGGAAAGAGAGGTATAAATTTTTTTCAGTGGGTCCCTGAGAATGATGGTGTGAGGGGTCACACTTTTTTCTACCTCTTGATTCCCAAGCCTATGTGCTCTATCTGGGTTATTGTACCATGCCATGGCTGTTGACTTTAAGTATACACGTTGTCTTGAATGAGAATGCCCCAACTCCGTAGACTGTCCCATGTAATCAACAATTTAGCTGTGCTTTTCAAAAGCTGTTTCAATGCAACTTCATGGTGATGAAGTACATACTACAAATTATTAGTCCTGTGGCCATGTGCCCAGGGTCACAGATCTTTCCCATCAATTTGGTCGCTTGGTTCAAGGTAATATTTGCTGTTAAGTGGAATTTTTAATGAGTTTGCATTTTGGTGCTGGCCAAGACATTGTGAGCATGACAGGCAAGCCCATATTCAGAAAACATACCAATCCCTGTAAGGGAAAATTGCTGGTTCCCCAGCCCCAGTGTTGAAGTATGCAAATCTTTTGTGTCTCACGTTAATGCCCATAAGAGAGGGATGGTTGGTCTCAAAGGTTTGTTTCAGTCTGCTCTTGATAGGTTAAACATTTAGCAGCATTGAAGCTTGATCAGGGTTGGTGAAGAGAATTAAAGGATTCTATTCTTGAGCCCATGTGTACCCCTTCTATCAGAGTTACTTATGGATAGGCCCACTGTGCAAACACCGGGGTGGCAGATGACAAAGTTTTTCTTACTTCCACTGGATGGGTCATCCTGTGTATAGGTTTGTTTAGTGCCTTATGACTTTTGCTGTTTCCAGACACTTAACTATGCAGCCAAGCCATTAGGCACTGCTCAGGATTCCATTAACTTAGGCCACTTCTCTTTCACACAAAGTTTATGACCACAAAAACATCTCAAAGCTCTGCCCACTGACATATTTCTCTCTCATCAGTGACTTTTATAGTCATTCCTAAATGGAGTTATATTAGTATGACAACAGTCCATTTTGACTCACAGCAACATATTAAATTGATCCATCCATAAACTAGGACCAGATTTTCTACCCTCTCTATCATCTGGTTGTAGGGAGTCCTCCACAAGGTCATAGATTTGAGCTAAAGATAGGAGTCAGGGAAAGAGACATAGGTGACTTGAGATCTTAGTTATCTATTTCACATAATTTGTTCATGCCCTTAAGAATTGGTTGGGCCCAAATTCACTATTTGTATGATTTGATAGATGTTAATGTGCTCAATCTAACTTATGATTTGATGGATCAGACAATATCCAGCTCTTGATGGGTGTCTTTTACCACACTGCCACTTTATATCATGTGCTCGGTTGCTCAGTCTCTAGTAGGGCCCAGTAGCATATAAGAAGCTGTTTTTCAAATGGTGACTTGTTCTTTGCTAAAGATGGTATGGGCTTGCTCTAATATCTAGAGCAAGGTCATTTTCTCTGTGGCTTGCCAGAGATGAGATATAATGTCCTATCTACCAAAAACCCTCCTGCACCGTGGAATTGGCTAAATCATTTGAGTCAAGTGGAAGGGTTACTTGTACTACAGCCTGAAACTACTGCAGAATCATCTCTCTCTGGGGCACATTGAAGACTACCAGCCTTCTGAGTCCTTCAATACATGGGTAAAATGGTATTCTCAAGTGTGGTATGCATTGTTTCCAAAATCCAAATAGGCTAGTTGAACTTTTCAACACCCTACTTTTCACCACCTGTGATGGATTGGAGTACAAGTGAAGAAATAATGATTTGTTTTGTAATAGCTCTTCACAGGAAATACATGAAATGAATAATAATTATCAAGATTATTAGATTGGTTAGCTGTTGTTAGTGACCACATAGGCTCTGAAGGAAGAAAATAGAGGTTAACAAATAAAGTCACAGAGTGAAAGCCAGAAGCTATTCTTTGCAGCATTTAAACAGGCTCACATCTCCTTTAGCTGAAGAGCAGAATGCATGGAAAACCAGGCTTGAGATTTGATAGTAAGAGAGTTACAGTTGAAAGGAGGCTAAATTTGTATTTCCTGGCAAATTTTTCTATATTGAATTCTGGGTCCTGCTAAGGGAATACTAGAATACTGAGCCTAGATGGAGACATTTGGGAGAACGCTCTTGGACCCTACGAGCCAGCAAGGATCTATCCCCTCCCTCCATCTTGATAGCCCCAAATTGACTAAAACTATGCAAAGAATTCACCTAAGATAGATGCCTCTCAAGATAACGTTGTTCTCACTATCGACTCCTACTTCTCTTCATTGCTTCTAAACCAATCATACAGATTAAGTCTTAACCTGGCGTGACCACGAAAATCATGTTCCTGCTAAGGGAAGAAAGGGACTATTCAACATATAACTGCAGATCAGGCTAATATGTACCAACAAGAAATGGGTGCACCTGCCTGGGGATGGATCTTGAAGGCGCTGGATTAGGGAGAACGGAACACATGCATGGATAAAGGTGACTCCATTCATATGGCCACAATCAGGAAAAAAAAATAGCATTCATCCATTGTAGCTACAGAAATTTACTGCATATGTGTGCGTGGGTATCTATTTTTTCTCCAAATTTGCCTTCCTAAAATATTATAAATTCTTTGAGACCCAGGACACCATCATGTTTGACTTGCCCCTCACTTTCTACAATTTCAATAAATATGCATTGAATAAATGATGTAGGAATGATACAGGAAGAAAGCAGTAAACCACTGGCCTGTCATTGATTCTGATTTGCATCAATTATGCCTGAAAGTAGATGTTTTGCAATATGAGGTTGTTCTAAGAAAGCAGCACTCATGAGATTCTTCAAGAGAAAATTGCACTTAATTTGATTTATCATTTTGATCGGCGACTACAAAGTTTTCATAAAAGTTGTAAGTTTCTACTCTTGTAGGAATGTCAGATGATAAAAAAGAGCGGGTGCAAACCGAAATATATGCAAGCAAAGTGTCACTGTTAAAAAGGAAAAAAAGGAAAATACTTCTAGATTCTAGAAATAATTGACAGCTTGGAAAAATCCACCTGGCCAGTTAGCTTTCCTCATTCTGCAAACACTGAATAGCATATTTTCATTATAAACTCACGGCCAAAGTGTAAGACTAAACTCTGAAATGCCTGTGATTATTCGTGTGGGCAGGAACTGTTATGATTGGCTGGGTTTCAGGTTTGAGTGTCTGTAGACAGAGCAGCGCCAAAAGGTATTAGATCAGAGTCAATCTCCTCCAAACATCTTAAAGGGGGACTGAGCTAGGGGCTCCAGGAGTCTTCATTTGGTTTCACCATTGAACTTGCTTCCTTCTCTATGTACCTGGACTTTGAAGACCTCCCCACCCATGAAACTAGGAACCACTGCTTCCCAAGAGTCTCACAGAAAAAAGAAATAGAATTGCAACCCATGGAATAAAGTGTACTTAGTGGTCATTGGGAACAGCAACTGTTTTTCAGAAAAGTTTATTTCCTATATTCTCAGAATTTCTAATTTTTCTTTGGCTAAACAGTCTCTTTTAATTCTAGTGTACATCTGGCATTATACATATATTTTTCATTTTTCCTAGGAATACATCTTTTGCAAACCTAAATTAACAAATGGAAGGAAGCAAAGTATGCTGCTTTTATGGCTTGGGTAATTTCTCAGTTTATTTATACACCTGAATCTTAACTGCAACAGCACACCATTAGCTAGGAAAACAGAATCATCCTTTAGGCAGTGAGAGGAAAATTAGAAAACATACTTTGTTGTAACAGGTTTCATTTATTTATTACAACATGGTCACAGACTGAAGTATAAAAATAGCACTGTGATATTGTGATTTATAATAAGAAATATTTATTTGCTCTTTGACCCTATTTCTGTCACAGAGCTCCGAAAACTCTTGGAATTTCCTAAATGTTGAGAGCCTTAAAGGTGTCTTTTGTTATGTTAATGAAATGAACGGGGGGGGGGTGGTTGCCATGACAACCAAGGGAGCGATTAGAGGGGTTGAAACTTTCAGTCTCACCCCACTTCTTTACCCAGCCCACCTTTGGGGGAGGAACAAGGGGGAAATCTCCAGCTGCCAATGATTTAATCAATTGTTTCTAAGTAATAAACCTCCATAAAAGCCCTAAAGGACAGGGTTTGGAGAGCTTCTGGGTTGGTGAATATGTAAAGGTGCGGAAAGAGTGATTCTCAGAGAGGCATAGAAACTCCTGGCTCTTTCCCCATGCCTTGCCCTGTGCATTTCTTAGATCAGGCTGTTCCTGAGTTCTATCCTTTTATAATAAACTGGTGATCTAGTAAATAAAATGTTTCTCTGCGTTCTGTGAGCTGCTATAGCAAAATAATCGAACCCGTGGAGAAGGTTGTGGGAACCTCTGGTTTATACCCAGTTGTTCAGAAGTACAAGCAATAACCTCGCCTTGCACCTGGCGACTGGTACCTGCAGTGGGGGGAGAAGACAGCAGTCTTGTGGGGCTGAGCCCTCAACCTGTGGAATCTGATGCTAGCTTTGGCTAAATAGTGTCAGAATTGAGTTGAACAGTAGGACACCTAGCGGAGTCTGGAGAATTGCCTGGGAGTATGGGGAAGCCCGCCCCTATGCACCACACACTATGCACATTGAAGTTTGGGTGCAGAGCACAAATAACCACAAACTGATTACCTTCGATTTTTCTTTTTTAAAAAGTTAGAGAGTTTATGTGGTCTGAATTCTTTCTCCATCACATTCCTCCTGGTCCCCCCCCCATTCCACCCCCCCCCCCAGCCTGGCCCTTTCTCCCAGGCCTTGAAGCAACTTCTTAAGGTAAGTCTACAAAAGAAAAAAACTATTTGTGAATAAACTAAGTTTGAAGTGTTGATTAAAACTAATTCCTGATCGTCGGCTTCTAGCTCTCTTGAACGTTTTATGGCCAGTTTATGTCATTTAACATAACTTTGCTTCTTTTCATAAAAAAAGAAAAATAAAACAACAGCATCAAATTAAAAGCTCTCACTTCTGCTGTGAAGCTTGTGATGTCATCAAAATCCACTCTACTGGATGGTATATATTTATCATTACAAAAATATTGTATATATTTAAATTGTACAACGAGAAGATTTGATGTACATAAACACTGTAAAATGATTTGCACAATCAAGTTAATTAAGACATCCATCAACTCATATACTTAACTCAGTTTTCTTTTTGGGGGGATGAGAACACATGATTTACTGTCAGCAAATTTCAAGTACACAATACCGTATTATTCACTACAGTCACTATGCTGTACATTAGATCCTTAGAACTTACTCATCTTATAACTAAGTTTTTACCCTTTGATTGACCTGCATCTCCCCATCTCCCCCACCCTTACCCCTGGCAATCACCATTTTATCATTTCACATTTTTCTCCATGATATCATTATTTTTGGTGTTGTTTTTTAAGATTCCACATAAAAGTGATACCATGCAGTATCGGTCTTTCTCTGTCTGGCTTATTTCAATTAGCATAATGCCCTCCAGTCTCATCTACATTGCCCTGAATGGCAGAATGTCCTTCTTTGTCATGACTGAATAATATTTCATAATATATAGCACATTTCCATTATCCATTCATCCCTTGTCAGACACTTAGGTTGTTTTAATGTCTTGGCTATTGTAAGTAATGCTGCAATAAACATGGGAATACAGATGTCATTTCCCTTGGATATATACCCAGAAGTGAGATTGTTGGATCATATGAAAGTTTTGTTTTTAATTTTTGAGGAATCTCCACACTGTTTTAAAAAATGGCTGGGGCTTCCCTGGTGGCGCAGTGGTTGAGAATCTGCCTGCTAATGCAGGGGACACGGGTTCGAGCCCTGGTCTGGGAAGATCCCACATGCCACGGAGCGGCTGGGCCCGTGAGCCACAACTACTGAGCCTGCGCGACTGGAGCCTGTGCCCCGCAACGGGAGGGGCCGCGATAGTGAAAGGCCCGCGCACCGCGATGAAGAGCGGTCCCCGCACCGCGATGAAGAGTGGCCCCCACTTGCCGCAACTAGAGAAAGCCCTCGCACGAACCGAAGACCCAGCACAGCCAAAAATAAATAAATAAATAAAAATAAAAGTAGCTATAAAAAAAAATTAAAAAAAAAAAAAATGGCTGTACCAATTTATATTTACACCAATAGAGCACAAGGGTTCCCTTTCTCCACCTTCACCAACATTTTTTACCTCTTTTCTTTTTTATAATAGCCATTCTAACAGGTGTAAGGTGATATTTTATTGTGGTTTTTGATTTGCATTTCCATGATGATTAGTAATGTTAACACCTTTTCATGTACCTGTTGGCCTTTTCTATATCCTCTTTGGAAAAATATGCCTGTTCAGGTCCTTTACCTATTTTTTAATTGGATTGTTTATGGTTTTGTTTTTGAATTGTATGAGTTCCTTATATACTTTGGATATTAATTCCTTATCAACTATGTGACTTGCAAATATCTCTACCCATTAAGTAGCTTGCATTTTTATGTTATTCATTGTATCCTTGCTGTACAGAAGCTTTTTAGTTTGTTGTAGTCCCACTTGATTATTTTAGCTTTTGTTGCCTGTGTTTTGGCAACATATCCCCAAAAAACTTATTGCCAAGACCAAGAACATGAGATACCTTTCCATTTATTTGTATCATCTTTAATTACTTTTATCCATGTCTTACAGTTTTCAGTGTACAGGTCTTTCACCTCCTTGGTTAAATTTATTCCTAAGTATTTTATTGTTTTCAGTGCTTTGTAAATGATATTCTTTTTGACATTTCTTTTTCAGATAGTTTTTGTTAGTGTAAAAAATGCAACTGATTTTTGCATGTTGATTTTGCACCCAGCAACTTTACTGAATTTGTTTATTTGTGCGACAGGTTTTGTTGGAGTCTTTAGGGTTTCCTGCATATACAATCATGTCACCTACAAACAGAGACAATTTTACTTCCTCATTTCTGATTTGGATGCCTGTTCTTTCATTTTTTATCTAACTGCCTGGCTAGGACTTCCAGTACTATGTTGAATAGAAGTGGCTACAGTAGGCATCCTTGTCTTGTTTCTCATTTTAGAGGAAAATCTTTTAGCTTTTCCTCATTGAGTAGGATGTTGCCTGTTGGCTTGTCATATATAACTTTTGTTATGTTGAGGTACATTCTTTCTATGCCTAGTTTATTGAGAGTTTTTATCATGAGAGGATACTGAATTTTGTCAAAAATTTTTTGTATCTATTGAGATGATCACATGATTTAAAATCCTTCATTCTGTTAATGTGGTGTATCACATTTATTGATTTGTGTATATTGAGCCATCCTTGCATCCCAGGGATAAATCCCACCAGATCATGGTGTATGATCCTTTCATTGTGCTTTTGAATTTATTTTGCTAGTATTTTGTTGAGGATATTTGCATCTATTTTCATCACAGATATTGCCCTGTACTTTTCTTTTCTTTGATATCCTTGTATAGCCTTGGGTAATGCTAGCCTTGTAAAATATGTTTGTTTGGAAATATTCCTTCTTTGATTTTTTTGAAGAGTTTGAGAATAGTTGGTATTAATTCTTCTTTAAAAGGTTAGTAGAATTCACCAGGGAAGCCATCTGGTCCTAAATTTTATTTCATGGGACATTTTGAATTATTGATTTAATCTCCTTGCTTTTTATTTGTTTGTTCAGATTTTCTCTTTCTTCATGATTCATTATTGGTAAGGTATATGCTTCTAGGAATTTATCCATTTCTTCTAGCTTATCTTATTTGTTGGCATGTAATTGCTCATATTAGTGTCTTATGAGCCTTTGTATTTCTGCGGTATCAGTGTAATGTCTCCTCTTTTACTCATAATTTTACTTATTTGAGTCATCTCTTCTTTTTTTAAGTCTAGCTAAGATTTAACAATTTTGTTTATCTTTCCAAAAAACCAACTCAGTTTTGTTAATCTCTTCTATAGTCTTTCTGTTTCAATTTTTTTCTGATTGCATCTTTATTATTTTCTCCCTTCTGTTAATTTCAGGCTTAGGCTATTCTTCTTAGTTAGTTTCTTGAGGTGTAATATTAGGTTGTTTATTTCAGACTTTTTTTTTATGTGTAGGTGTTTATCACTATAAACTTCCCTTTTAGAACTGATTTTGTTGCATCCCATGAATTTTAATATGTTGTGTTTCCACTTTCCTTTGTGTCAAGATATTTTCTGATTTTTCTTTTAATTTCTTCTTTGATCCATTGTTTGTTCCGATATGTGTTAATTTCCATGTACTTGTGGATTTTTCAGTTTTTCTCCTATTACTGAGCTCTAATTTCACGCCACTGTGGTCAGAAAATATTTGATATGACTTCAGTCTTCTTAAATATGTTAAGACTTAGTTTGTGGTCTAACATGATTTACCCTAGGGAATGTTCCATGAGCTCTTGAGATGAATGTGCATTCTCTTGTTGTTGGATGAAATGTTCTATATATTCCATTGGGTTCATTTGTTCTAAAGTGTAGTTCAGGTCTATTATTTCCTTATTGATTTTCTGTCTGGATGATCTATCCATTGTTGAAAGTGGGATATTGAAATCCCCTACTAGTATTGCATTGTTGACTATTTCTACCTTCACATGTTAATAATTGCTTAATACATTTAGGTGCTCTGATGTCGGGTACATATATATTTACAATTATTGTATCCTCTTGATAAATTGACCCATTTTTTATTATATAATGACCTTCTTTGTCTCTTGTTACAGATTTTGAGTTAAAGTCTATTTTGTCTGATATAAATATAGCCACCCCTACTTTCTTTTAGTTACCATGTGCATGGAATATCTTTTTCCATTTCTTCACCTTCAGCCTATGTGTGTCCTTAAGCTAAAGTGAGTCTTTTGTAGGCAGCATATAGCCATTCTATACCTTTTGGTTTAAGAATTTAATCCATTTACATTTAAAGTAATTATTGATATATAAGAAATTACTAATGCCATTTTGCTGATTGTTTTCTGACTGCTTTGTAGTTCTTTTGTTCCTTTTATCTTTTTTTGCTGTCTTTCTTTGTGAATTGATGATTTTCCATAGTGGTATAATTTGATTCTTTTATCTTTATCTTCTGTGTATCTACTCTAGGTTTTGATTGGTGGTTACCATAAAACAACTTATAACAGTCTATTTTAAGCTGATAACAACTTAACTTCAGTTGTATACAAAAGCTCTACACTTTTACTTGCTGCTCCCCCACATTTTATGTTGCTGATGTCACAATTTAATCTTTTCTATTGTGTATGCATTAACAAAATGTTGTAGCTACTACTTTTAATTTTTGTCTTTTAACTTTTATACTAGAATTTAAAGCAATTTAACACCACCATTACAGTATTAGAGTTTTGTGAACTTGACTATACATTTACCTTTGCCAGTGAATTTTATGCTTTCATATGTTTTCATGTTACTAAGCATCCTTTCATTTCAGCCTGAAGAACTCCCTTTACTTTAGAAGGCAAGTCTAGTACTGATGAGTTCCCTCAGCTTTTGTCTGGGAAGTCTTTATCTCTCCTTCATTTCTGAAGAACCACTTTACCATGTAAAGCATTATTGGTTAACATTATTTTTCTATAAGCACTTTGAATATATCATCCCACTGTCCTAGCCTGCAAAGTTTATACTGAGATATTCACTAATAACTTTATCAGGGTCAAAGCCCTGATTTAGGACCCAGAGGGTGGTTAAGGCTTCAACTTAGGACAAAGTGGGGGGGGGGGGGCAGGTTGAACATAGTGGCAGCTCCAGTCTTGTAGATGGTAAAGTTTTGTGGTGTCCCCATCCTGGATAGCCAGGTGTGGCAGCCACTACAACCTCTGGGGGCAGGTCTCACCACAGTGACAGCTCCAGCCCTGGGGAGAGGATGCATAGAAAAACTACTGGCAGCACTACAGTTGAGTACAGCAGTGGTGGAAACTGTGCAGTTTCTCTACAAAGGCTGCAGATGTCCACCGATGTCCAGGATTGCTGGGCCCCACCTGTTCTCCTTTCGCATCTATTTGAAATCTCTCCAATGTCATCTCTCTTGGTGTTGAGCTGCTCTGGACTGGAGTATGGGGTGACACAGGTAAAATGCTCCCTGTGCTTTTCTATGCGGGCACCCTTTTTCTGTGCTCCACAGGTTTTTGTAGAACAGAGCTTTCCCAGAGCTACTTTTGTTGCTTTGTAGTCATTTATTGTTTGTGTATGTGTGTATGTGTGAGAGAGAGAAGTGTTGGACCTCCTACTCCTCCATCTAGCTGACATCACCTGTCATGGTACAAATTTAGAAATAACCTCTCATAATAGAAAAAAATAATTGATTAATTTATTTTTTATTAAAACATATATTATAGAAAATTATGTGCCCTCATAGTATGATATAATATTGTTGAAGCTTTTATTTAATTAATAACTTCATGTTTAATGATGAAACTTTTTTTGTTAGTAGAATTTATTTGAAACTTTTTTTTTCTTTTGTTTTCAGGGAAAATTGCACCATGCCATATCTGAATAATACCTGTGCTATTTTCTAAAGCTTTACATGTTTGTCATAAAGATCAGTAGAAGAGTTCATTTATTCCTAAATGAGAAATAGATAAAGAAAGAATCTGACTTCTGGAAGTTTGCCAGTTCAAGTAAATTTGGGACTAGCCACTTTAACAAAGAGTCTGTCTCATTCTTTTCCTGCATAGTCCAAAGGTATATGTGGAAAATATGTATTCGGTAGCATAGTCTAAGATATTCAGTAGTATGAGAACTTTGAAAGTATAAAATAATGGAATTGGCAAAGATAATCAGATGGTTTTTCTTTTATGACCAACTACTGCAGGAGCCAGGATACTAGTGCAAATAGCCCCAGTAGAATGCCCAGGCACGTGAACCACATACTTGATTGGGTACTTTACCCCTTGAATCACATACACTAAGGTCAAGTTGCTAGTGTAATAGGACCTCGTGACATTTTATAAGGTAGATAACAATTGTAATCCTTTATAGGTTGACATTCTGAGAGTAGAATTTTTTAAAAATAATGTTTTCTAGCCATTCTTTTGGTTTATAGAAATTTAAATTGATGCTAAAGTAGCTAAATCTTGGTAGATTTTAGGAAACAGTCTTACTATCTTTCAAAGGTAACTCTGGAGACAATACAGAGACAGGATTTCATGTTAATTATCAACTCACTGAAAGCTCACAATTCAAACAAATCACTTCTATAATTTGCACTGAAAATGTCTTTCTAACTTTCATTTGGGATGATTTAATTTTTAACTCAAAATTCTCACTGATTTCTAAAACACAATATTTCAAAGAGAAAAGTTAATTTTTAAAATGAAATAAATTTGAAAGAGTTGGTACTTATTTATCAGCTGATTAAATTTAACATTTCAACATAAATATGTTCACTGAAGAGTCTCTAAAATGAGATACTAGGTCTTTCTGGAAACTAGCTTTTCTTAGTGTTTTTCCTTATTTTTTTGCTTCTCTTTGACATGCTCTTTTTTTGTCAGTACCTTCATGGAATACAGCTTAGGTGACTGTAGAGTGGATGGATAACGTCATCCACATTTCCTATACTTCCCTGAAGTCATCTCCAGGCCTCCTCAACCTTCCACATGCACATCTCCCTCTTAACCTAAGTAGCTTTCCACAGGACAAGGAGTCAGTATGGCTACAGACTTTTATTATGAATATATTGAAGAGATCTACGTAATATCTTTTTTTATTATACCAATCAAGCCAGCATCTGTTTGCTATTGTTGTAGTTTGGTTGTTGGCTGTTCAGAGTGCTTTTCTATAGGTGGTGAAGGAAATGAACTTTCAAATTGTACTGAAATCAGTACTTACAGGTTCACCACACAGTCCCAATGACTTAATTACTACTACTTAGTAGACAGTGCTCAGTGGGTTAAGGTCTGGTACCTTTGACCAGATTTCAGTTTCTAGACTAGTTCTAGTCTAGCTCCTATTTTTCAGCTTTCTTTCCCAGACCATTTCCAGAGTCACTAATTATTTTTTTGCACATTGTATAATGTTAGTTATGCTAGATGCATATTTGTCATGGGGCAGGCATATCTTATTAGTAGTTGCCATCGGAATTACTGTTTAGAAAAGCTAATGTATTTATTCAGAGAAAATGAGAAAGAAAAAACAAAACAACAACAAAAATATCTCTTGACAAGTGATTGAGAGAAGGCGAGATCTTCAGGGACCTTGAAGTTGATGAAAATGTTTTAAGTGAGATTTAAAAAAATAATAAGGTACCTGTTGATCTAAGAGAAAGAGAGACAAACAAGGGAGTGGAGCTGTGGTAGAAAGCTGGATGGAATTTAAAGTCCCTCCACCCATTATTTCCCAGATGTTGACTGAAGTTGCCAAACTCAGAAATGCTTGCTGTTTGTAGGTGTGAGTGTGTATATGTGCTGTGAGACTGTGGGTGTGTACATAAACCAGTGATGGGTCTGGTATTGTACTGACACAGGACAAGCCCACACAGACCGGCACATACTTAGAGGAAACCCTGAAGATCTTAGTCTCGGCAGCTTCCAGAAACCGTGAGGAGGGTTCTGGACAATCACATACTGTGAAATTGTGTTTCAGGCCAGGTTTAACTAATCTCCAAGGATCAGAAGGATTCAAGATAGCATATGTTTCATTTGAGACTGATAAATAAATGAGGAATGATTCCTTGGAAAGAGAACAGAACTGGGAGTCAACCCTTGGTTCTGGCTTTTCTCCTGATTAGGGAGAAATAAACATCATTTAAATTGTAAAATGAGAACAGTTTTTGGACTAGATTAAGCCAAAAAATTCTTCCCCCACTCTGAGCTCACGGAGATCTTCTCTTATATTTTCTCCTATTAGCTATATAATTTTCTTTTTCACATGTAGATATTTATTCCATCTAAAGTTTATTTTGGGATGTCGTGTGAAAGGACCCAAATCTATTTTTTGTTCTTATAATGAGCTGATCTTTCCAATATCATTTAAAAATAACGCATCTTTTCCCCAGTGGTTTGTGATGCCCCCCTAAATGCTTCTCATCTAATCATAAATTAGTTCAAATCCATTATCTGATAGCCTTTCTCATGATTTCATTGTAGATTTATAGCTTTTTTTTCTTTTTCCTTTAAAAAAATTAGTAGGAAGTAAATTTCAGGGGATTTAAAAGGAACTGAACGTGATTCATGTAGCATCTTTGACATTTTATGAAATAGAAATACCAAAAATATTAAAATTAAACTCAAAACCACAAGGTCTTAATAAAAAGACTCATAGAAAAGTATCAGTTAGATTCATGTATTAAACCTTCACTACAGAAACATTTATTGAATGCCTATGTCAACTGGGAAAACAAAACAACAACAACAAAAAAAGTGAGCAACCTAAAAGTTGAAAGTTATGTTCTATTCGGTGGGAATTTTTAGGACTTCAAGCCCGGAGGCAGCATCTCAAGTAACCCTGAGAGAAGTGCTCTGAGGAGGCGAGAGGGGGAGCCAGGATATATAGGAGTTTTGCAACGAAGGGCAGGTAGTAGAAACAAAAGATTACTGTTAATAAAAGAAAACTAGATATCTCAAGTTAAGGAATTTAGCGCTTTTCTATGCATGGGAAGATGCCAGATTCTGGGCTCACTGAAATCATTTCTTTGATATGCACCCCAGCTATCTGGGGCCAGTATCCTGTGTTTTCACATCCTGAATTTCCTCAGGGCTCACTGTGGCGAGTGGCTGCAGTCTGATGGCTGCTGGATGGCAGGTATTCTTTTCCTTGCTGAGTTCCCTCAAGGCTCACCGGCTCACTGTCTGGTGGTGGCTGCAATAGCTGACGACTGTGACATCCTTTGTTTACTGATATGGCAGGAAATATTCTATTTATCACCTACCATTTGTCAGACACTGACTGAGGCTCTAGGAATATAGAAATAAATGAAGACTGAGGGCTGTCATTTGTGTTACTTTATTTACCTTTATTGGTCCAATGTCCTCTGTCAAAGAGCTTTCACATATACAGCTCTGTGCTAAGTGCTCATTGTCATTAGATGTTAGCTGGATCTTAGAGTTTAGAGAAAACAGAAGAAATAAAGTTTACTTGTTCAGCCCACTACAGATCAGAAGCAGAAATTAGAAGTGTAAAGTTGTAAAACTGTGGTAACCACTAGAGGAAGACAACTGACATTAGAATTCTAGCATGAAAGATGACCTGGGAGTCAGAAATTCAGAACACAAAAGAGCACAGCAAAGTAAAACTCTGAATTTAGCATGATGGCAAATGGTCCTATGTCCCTTCTTCATTTGGCATAATGGTGTGTACCCTCAGCCTTGAAGAAAAGGTACATTTACACTAAGTATCTTTGGCTAAAAGACAGATACACTTGATTTTTGTTTTAGAATACCTTTTTTTTTTTTCTGAAAATGAGTTAAGTTTTAGAAAGAAGGGAGATATACATATATCAGATTCAACTCTGCTGCCAGACACTGTGATGGATTTTTCACAAATGTTATTTCATTTACTTTGATACTGCTGACTTAAAAAAAAAAAAAGCACAACATGAGCCTTGAGAGTTAAGTTTTATTTGGGGCAAAAATGAGGACTACAGCCTGGGAGACAGCATCTCAGGAAGCTCTGAGAAACTGCTTCAAAGAGATAGGGGGGAAGGTCAGTATATATGTGATTTTGGTGAAGGGGGAGTACATGCAATCAAGCACATATTTTTTTGCAGAAGGTTTCTGCTAGTCTTGTGAAGGTTACTGCTAGTCACGAGGAGCAGACATCACCAAGAAGGATGTTAGTGTTTTTCTAGATATGAGGAGATACAAGAATTGGGCTCGTAAATTGGTCTCCTGAAAATAGCTTACTATCTGAAGACATGTTCTGCCAGTTTTTCTGAGAGCACAGAGTGCCTCATTCCTGATCTCCATTCTGAACTCCTTTCAGGGGGTGTTGAAAGTAAGCAGCTGCAGCGGCTCATAATTTAATCCTTGTAGAGGTAGACGACAAGTGCCAATGGCAAGAACCAATTTGTAGTTGACAATATATACATGGTAATAAAGTATGCATTATTGCTCATACTTTTACAAACTAAAAAACTTACCCTGAACTGTTTCAGTAACTCACTCCAAATCACACCACTAATTAGTGACTGCCCTGGAATTGGAATAGGTCTGCTGTTCTGACTTCATGTGATGCAGTATAAAACGATGGCTATGACCACTATCAAGTCAGAGATCCCTAAGTTGGAATTTCAGATTTGATGTTAGCCATTTGGCCATCAGAAATGACTTAGTCTTTCTGAGACAGAACTTCCTCATATGTAAAATGGAAATAGTAAAGCCCAGGTCAGATAGGATAGTCATGAGGATTTGATGAGATAAAGAACATAAAACACTATACACTGTGCTAAGCACTTTGTAATCACTCAATATATAGAGCTATTCTATGCCTCTTAATTGGAGAGGCTTCTGTTATCTGAGAATGCAGATTTAAAGATAACTTAGAAATCAGGAATTCAAAATAAATTACTATATGTACATTAGATTTAATATATGACAAATAGTAAGTGCTCATTTTGGTATAATAGTTGGCCAATGAATGTACTTAAGGTGTTTTTGTCTGAGAGTCATCTGTTTTCCTACTCTTTAACTTTGTAATCCCTGTATTTCCAAACCCTAGAAGTCATATTTCAAGGTCTTCCTATTTGACATCAAAGGAGGTAGTTGAGTGTGTGTTGAGAAATTAGTATAAAGCTAATCCAAATAGTCTGAGGAGAAAAATCAAATCATATATTGTAAGTGGCATTATATAAATATGCTGACTAGAAATAATTAGTTTTAAAATAATGGGATTCATATAAATTTTTATATCATATCTCTTGTTCAAAATAGACACCAGCAAGACAACCTGATTTTCCAACAACTGATAAATTCCCAACATATTTTCCTTGTTGTTCCACACTCTTTTCTATTCTCCACATAGAATCTAGAGTGATCGTTCAAAGTAGTTCATGTGACTTTCTATTAAAAACCTCCAAAGGCTTCACATTGCATGTACAATAAAGACAATCTTCTTATGGCCTACAAGGTACTGTATGATCTGGTTCTTGACTTTCTCTGAACTCTTCTTCCTTCTGTCCTTTTCCATGCTTACTCTGCAGAAGACCTAATGTTTTTTTCTAATGATTCTTGAATGTGTCCAGCTCATTTCATACTGAGGATCTTTTCACTGAGGGCACCTTTCCATTTATTGCTGGTTTATTTTCATTTGGCACAATATTTTAGTTTCCACTCAGAAGTCCCTTCATCTTCCATGACTCCTGCCTGATTATGTTCTGTCCCATCATTTTCTGTGCATAACACTTACCAATACCCACAAGTATATTTGAACCAGAGTATCGAGTGTGATATACTTGGTGCAGTACTATCAGGAGAAGTTTTTGTTTTCTCCCATTTCTGCCTAAAAATATTCTCTGTAGTACTTCTCTTCACTGTCTTTTGTTAGCATCTTGGGCATGGTCCTTAGCTTTTTGGTCACTCCCAAGTGTTAGTCCCATAATTATGATTCTCAGCTTCATTTTTCTCTCTTCCCTCTTTTGACATTCCTAATAAGCTAAGATCAACTTTTGATATCTACTATCCATAGCATTTCCAGACCACCAATTCTTGCTTCATCTATAACCATTATTTTATTCAGCCCATATATTAATTAAGTTTTTTTCCCAACAGCTATATTTACCTCCAATATCTCTAAAGGATTATTTTTATGGCAAATTACCTTCTGTTTTTGTTTCACAGATGCAACTTTTACCTTTATTAATTACACTTGTTTTCAAGTCTTTTTCTGATTGCTTTAGTACTACTGTTTCATGTGTCTGAGTATTTTGGTTTGCTATCTGATTTTATGGTCTCCATGCTTTTCAGATAACGTGGAGTCTTTTTGACGGCTTCAAATTCACAAATCCTTAACAATTGCCTGCTGCCTCTTCTTGCAGTAGAGTGAGAGGTAGGAACTTCCAGAGTTCATGTTCCTTACTTTGTCCATAAGATGAGAAAATGATGAGACAGTGGCTTTACATCTGCTATTCCTTACCTTTTCTCAGTTTTGATTGGTTTGGACCTTTCACTGGGTGGTCCCTGTCAGTTGCCTCTCCCTCACCCTGAGCATCTACCATCTTTAGGCATAGAAATCCTTGTGACAGTTCCCACTTTATTTGGTATTCTCTTCCACAGGGTCTCACAAGTGTCCTAAGATGTCATTTTCCTCTTAGTTTGAATCTCATCTGCTTTATGTTTTTCAGATATTCTTGAAAGTAACTTCTCTTTTGTGTTTCTGAGAGAATCCATGCATTCACTCTATTTAAAAATATATTTTCCAATATTTTTATGATCTGATCAAAGGAAAGGGATTGTAGAATTTGCTCACAATATGACTTAAAAGCAGAATTAAAGGCATAAGTTACTTTGGAATAGAAATTTTAATTAAATATAAAATTGCAGCTTTTCTTTAAAGAATCTAGTGATATCCCTGGTAGCCCCTGAATATATATGTTTTCTAATAGAATCCCAGAAGTATTCTTGAAAAACTCATTCTTAGCCTAATATCTCTTTTTGCCAAGGTACATGCTCTGCATTTGCATGATGTTTTATAGTTTGCAAAGATATCATTATTGGCTAGTCATGGTACTGATTGTTTTTATATCTATAATGTCCTGTAGTACTCATATTTTATTGATATTCATAATATACTGCTAAGAACCCATGTAATTTTAAGAATCCATATTTATTTTGGGATGGATAAGAAAAATAAAATATTGAGAGATTAGAAAATTAAGCCAGAGCTATAAACATGTCTGAACCAGAAATAATAAGTTGCTGACCATTTTAAGACTAAGAAAATATATTGCTTTTTTCCTTGAAAATGTATGACACAGCAACATGGATGCATGTCAGACTTATCCCCCATTTCCTAAAGTACATATAAGTCAATCAGTGTTTATTGGAAGACTACTCTGGTCAAAATACTGTCATACTAGAAAAAAAAAAAATCTCTTATCTGAATTTACCTTATAGATAGAGCCTAAGAACAATGATTATTTAAAGAACTGTTTTAAGCATATTCCATATGAAAAAAAAAGTTGTCAGTGTTTTTTCATCTACAAAGGTTCACTTCAATCCCATCTTTATATGGCTTGAGGGGATAGATGATGTCAAGATTAAAAGAGGGTATTCCTTAGGTTCTACTAGGGCAAAAAATGTTGGAAAAGATTTAAGTAAACTCAAGGGTGGTGGTGGTGGGATGAATTGGGAGATTGGGATTGACATATATACACTAATATGTATAAAATAGATAACTAATAAGAAACTGCTGTATAAAAAATAAATTAAATAAAATTCAAAAATTCAAAAAAAAAAAAAGATTTAAGTAAACAGGAAGCTACTTGACTGTTAGCAAGATTATACTTTCAAGAGAACTTAGTTTTAAAGACCACTGAGTAGCAAAATGTAGACCTATAATTTAAAAATTCTCTGCCATTCCTATCAGGGAAGAAAGCTTACTTTGGTCTCTAAATTTCAGTACTTAAGCAGAGTTAATAAAATAATGACTTTCCCCACCTTTAACTTGTGTTTATGAACCCAACCAGTGTAGAAGTTTCCACTGAAATTGTTGGTTTTTTTTTTTTTTTTTTTTTTTTAAGTTCTTTGGATATGATTTTTGGCCTGTTTTTGATGTTACTCATTTGTTTTTGGATCAGCTTTTACCATGTGGCTGGGATTTTCTGTGTTGTAATACCAAGTTGCTTGCACCATTGCTATTCTAAAAAGTGGAACTGAATTGAAATTAAACCTCAAAAAAACACCATGTTAGAGCAATGTTAAAAGTCTCACTTGAACTGACAAGGGCAGGGCAGAGCAGAACATTTCTTGTAGTATCTGATTCTTTGTGTTAGAAGCACTGAGTTAGGAAGCAGTGGGTTTTCCCATACATATCATACTCAGCACTAAAATATATGACAAAAATCCTGAGTTGATCTGGTTTTTAAATAAACATCAGCTGTAAAATGAAATCTTATTATGTAAATGCAGTTTATTTTATTTTAATTTATAGCTAGAAGAAAAAAAAAACTTTATTTTAAACCTTTAATTAACTAAATAAGAAGATTTTGACATCTTAGAGGAACATATTGGATCCAGTATGATGCTGAATCTTCCTGTTCAAATATTCTGTATTTAATTAGTCTTTGGAAAAAGTTATGTTATAATTTTCCTTGAAAATACTTAACTCCATGAGGCGCTCTTATTTAAAATTGCAGATGAATTACTAGCATATATGTGACAATTTTGCTTTATTACTGGCATATATGTGACAATTTTGCTTTATATGCTTTATATAGAAGTTTGAAAATTTAAGAGTACTGGCATTAAATGGGTATTAATGTTGCAAAAAAGGAGTTTCCCATAACATAAATGCAAGATCTGACTTCTGCTTCCTCCCTACCCCCAAAGAGTGGAAAGTTGTTCATTTTGCTAACACTATATAAATTTTAATCAGTACCCTGTTAGTATTGAATGGAATTCACACTAAAAATAACCTTATTAAAACCTTAGTTTTAACCTTAAAAACCTTAGTTTTTATTATAGTTTAAAGCTCTTTTTCTCATCATTAAAGCAAAATACCATTTTTAAGTTAAAAGTATTTGGAAAAAGAGTTCTATTATTTATCTATAATTGGTGCAATTTCTTTTAAAATCTTTTATTGGTATCTACTAGGTAAAATATAAAATGGAACTAATAAAGGAAATTAAAAGAAATACCGTGTGCTAGAGCACCTCAAAATCAAAGGAAATTTTAAATTGATCATATAGTTCTCTTTTTGGTAAAAATGTCAATCGTTTGATCGTCTTCCAAAAATACATGATTGCCCAGGAGGCCAGATTATTCTGTGGAAATATCACTGGATTTTGAAACCAACAAAAAAATGACCTGTGAAAATAACCAAGCCAAAAAATTTGATGTTCAAGTAGTTTTCTCATAATTCACACCCATGAAATAGCTTTGTCATGATTTTACATTGGCAAGCATTTTATCAGGATCATAATGAGGTAAGGAGATAGGCATTGTGAGCATTCTAACCTTATAAACCAACGTCTTTCTTTTAGAAAGCATGATCAGAGAGTTTACAAATCCTCCGTTTAACATTCTTAGTAAATACTTGACATGTACAGAATTTTAGGTAGGGAAAGGAATTAAAAACGTTTTGGTTTCTTTATGTGTACAAATTACTGTTTTTCAGAAAACATAATTGAGACATGGTGAAATAGCTCTCCTCAGTGCTTTACACGCATTATGTCACGTAGTTCTCAGGACAACCCTAGGAGATGGGCAGTTTTACTATCGTATTTACAGATGCATAAACTAAAGCTTAGAAAAGTTGAGCAACTTGCCCATGATTGAGCAGTTGATGAGGGTGAAGTGGGAGAATGAAGTGAGTAACCTGTCTCCAGAGCCAATCTTCTCTACCTTGTCTACACTGCTTTCCTGTGCCTGGGTTCATGACAGCAGTAAGAGGGAAGGAAAGAGTGGTAGTATGTGCCGTGTGTGTGTGGGAGGGCTGTTTGATCTAGGGACAAGCAAACATAGTTTGGCATGGAGGGAGTAAAATGCCTAAGGCAAGAATTTTAAATTTAATCAATATCCTGTGATAAACCATAATAGAAAAGAATATAAAAAAAAAGAATGTCTATATGTGTATAATTGAGTCACTTTGCTGTACAGCAGAGACTGGCACAACATGGTTAATCAAGTATATTTCAATTAAAAAAAATTAATTTTGTAAGCAAAGAAAAGGAAGTCTAAGGCTGTCTCTGAGCAGACAGAGTTGACTTTATTTTAGATTTGGGACTAGGTCTTCAGCAGATTAAAGCAAATTAAAATTGATCAGTAGGGACTTTAGCCAGAAATACGCAATCATTTGTTTATTCAAAAGGTATTCATTGAGTATCTATTGCATGGCAGCCATTTTTCTAAATTTGGGGGATACAATGGTGGACAAGGGCAACAAAGGCCCTGAGCACATAGAACTTACTTTTTATAGTAGTAGAAAGCAAAAATAGACAGTCAAACCAATAAATAAATAGTGTAATTTCAGGTAGTGAATAAGCTGTGAAGAAAGTAAAACATGATGAGGGGATGGATAGGAAAGGGGAGGAAGGATATTTTACCAATGGTGGTCAAAGGAGTCTTATCAAGAAGGTGATAATTGTACCGAGACCAGAACGTTAGACCAATCTATCCACGTGAAGAGCTGCAGTAGTAGTTTACTAGGAAGAGGAATGCACAAATATAGGATCCCGTTTTAAACAAATGTTCAGGAACAACAGAAGCTGGGTGTGAGTGGAGGAATAGTTGGTGAGTGTAAGAGTGATGGGATGTGAACTCAACTAAGTGGAAATGGTCTAGATTATGTAGGGTTTTGTGGGTCAGAATAAAGAGTATGAAATTTAAACAAAATGGAAGACTTTACAAAGATTTGAACAGAGGTGTTATGTGGAAAATTGACTGGGAGTTGGGGCGGGAGGAAGGGTTAATGGGAAGTTCAGTTAAGAAGATGTTGCAGTGCAGCAGGCAAGAGATAATGGTAGTTTGGACTAAAGTCTAGGGAGATGGGGAGTAGGTTTTTTGAGGTAAGTAAATCTATTTGACATTGAACATGTTAAGTTTGATAAGCCTAACAGCATGCAAGTGAAGTAGAATGGGCATTTGAAAGTGGAGTTCAAGTTCAAGTTGATGTTGGGGATGGTGATATAATATTTATATAGGTGTTAATAAATATTTAGCAGGACAGAATAGGACAGGATCTTAAGGGCTACAAAATATAGAGGTCAGAAAGAGGAGATAAACCAATTTATCTATTATAGAAATGGAAAAATAAGAAAATCAAGGTGTTCTTTTATTTATTTATTTATTTATTTATTTATTTATTTATTTATTTATTATTTTTTAACATCTTTATTGAAGTATAATTGCCTTACAATGGTGTGTTAGCTTCTGCTTTATAACAAAGTGAATCAGTTATACATATACAATATGTTCCCATTTCTCTTCCCTCTTGCTTCTCCCTCCTTCCCACCCTCCCCATACCACCCCTCTAGGTGGTCACAAAGCACCGAGCTGATCTCCCTGTGCTATGCGGCTGCTTCCCACTAGTTATCTATTTTACATTTGGTAGTGTATATATGTCCATGACACTCTCTTACCCTGTCACATCTCACCCCACCCCCTCCCCATATCCTCAAGTCCATTCTCTAGTAGGTCTGTGTCTTTATTCCCGTCTTGCCACTAGGTTCTTCATGGCCTTTTTTTTTTTTTTTTTTTCCCTTAGATTCCGTATATATGTGTTAGCATACTGTATTTGTTTTTCTCTTTCTGACTTACTTCACTCTGTATGACAGACTCTAACTCCATCCACCTCATTACAAGTACCTCCATTTCATTTCTTTTTATGGCTGAGTAATATTCCATTGTATATATGTGCCACATCTTCTTTATCCATTCATCTGTCGATGGACATTTAGGTTGCTTCCATGTCCTGGCTATTGTAAATAGAGCTGCAATGAACATTTTGGTACATGACTCTTTTTGACCTATGGTTTTCTCAGGGTATATGCCCAGTATTGGGATTGCTGGGTCATATGGTAGTTCTATTTGTAGTTTTTTCAGGAACCTCCATACTGTTCTCCATAGTGGCTGTATCAATTTACATTCCCACCAACAGTGCAAGAGTGTTCCCTTTCCTCCACACCCTCTCCAGCATTTATTGTTTCTAGATTTTTTGATGATGGCCATTCTGACCGGTGTGAGATGATATCTCATTGTAGTTTTGATTTGCATTTCTCTAATGATTAATGATGTTGAGCATTCTTTCATGTGTCTGTTGGCCATCTGTATATCTTCTTTGGAGAAATGTCTATTTAGGTCTTCTGCCCATTTTTGGATTGGGTTGTTGGTTTTTTTGTAATTGAGCTGCATGAGCTGCTTGTAAATCTTGGAGATTAATCCTTTGTCAGTTGCTTCATTTGCAAATATTTTCTCCCATTCTGATGGTTGTCTTTTGGTCTTGTTTATGGTTTCCTTTGCTGTGCAAAAGCTTTGAAGTTTCATTAGGTCCCATTTGTTTATTTGTGTTCTTATTTCCATTTCTCTGGGAGCTGGGTCAAAAAGAATCTTGCTGTGATGTATGTCATAGAGTGTTCTGCCTATGTTTTCCTCTAAGAGTTTGATAGTGTCTGGCCTTACACTTAGGTCTTTAATCCATTTTGAGTTTATTTTTGTGCATGGTGTCAGGGAGTGTTCTAATTTCATACTTTTACATGTACCTGTCCAATTTTCCCAGCACCACTTATTGAAGAGGCTGTCTTTTCTCCACTGTATATGCTTGCCTCCTTTATCAAAGATAAGGTGACCATATGTGTGTGGGTTTATCTCTGGGCTTTCTATCCTGTTCCATTGATCTATATTTCTGTTTTTGTGCCAGTACCAAACTGTCTTGATTACTGAAGCTTTGTAATATAGTCTGAAGTCAGGGAGCCTGATTCCCCCAGCTCCATTTTTCGTTCTCAAGATTGCTTAAGGTGTTCTTGAAGTCAAGAGAAGAACAAGTTTCGAGATGGTTAAGTGCCAAGCATATATAATTCACATAGATGAGAACTCAGATAATGTGCACAACATTCCTTGACAGAAACTTCGACATGTTGAAGTTTGGTATAATTGTCTTTGTGTCCATGTGCCAGTATCAAGTTATTTTTTCAACTCTTCCACACACTCATTCAAGTTGTTAAATATCTAAAGATTAAAATAGCTTTATTATATTATTATAAAATAGTATATAATTATAAACAACAATCAGTAATGTAAAGAAATACAAAATGATAGAAAAAAATTACCTAAAATCTCCATACTCATACTTAAACACTCTTGGTATTTTGACAAATAAATTCCTGACATCATTTTTTGCATACATAAAGAGAAATAAACATATATACATAATTTATATAAATGGTTGATTCTTTGTATCTTTTAAACTGCTTCTTCATTCAACTCTGTTATAAATATCAATTAAAACATTTCCATATGAAATATTATGTCTTCATAATATCTTATTTTATTTCAAAACTTTTGTGTTGATATTCATTGAATTTCCATGATTTTGATAATATAATAATGCTATGATGACTATATTTAACCAATCTTTAATGTACATGTTCAATTATTGTTTAAGATAAATGCCCAAGATGAAAGTGCTGGGTCAAGCAGTATATATGTTTTACAGTTGAATCGTGATATATTTAACATTTCCAGATGTGCAAAGAACTCAGTACGAAACTGTAGCTTTTGAAAGCAGTATTTTTTCAATCAAACTGTGTTTTTGCAATCTCAAATATAATTAAGTTAAAATATTCCAATAAGCACTTAGAGTGGGGGTCTTTGAAATTAATAATTCTGTATTTATTCTTGGACATTAACTTTGGTCAAGTTGTAGTCTACACATTCTTCTTGCTATTTTTATTATATATTTTATTACTTATTTTTATTATAATTCCAGTAATAAGAGACTCCCCGCCCCCCAAATTCTATGATTGTGGTCTCCTGAATGGAAAAATAAATCCAAAATTATTTTAAAAATTCCAGAACTTTTCACGTTCACAGATTGCTTAAAATTTGACAAATCTGTTTCAAAAATGAAAACAATTTTGAATATTCTTCTGGGTGATTTTGCCACAGACATATTTCATAATTCTGTACTAAGTTCAAAAGTTATTTCTTAGATTCCAGTGTTCAAAGTCTCCCTTTGTAGCTGCAAATGATGACCTCTCAGCTGCCCTGATGAATTTATGGGAGTTGTACATGAGAAGGTAGCTGCCAACTGGTTGGATCACTGTTCAGTCTGGATAAAAACAAGGCCTGAGAAAAAGATAATACAAATGAACTTATTTACAAAAGAGAAATAGACTCACAGACATAGAAAACAAACTTATGGTTACCAAAGGGGAAAGGGTGGGGGGAGGGATAAATTAGGAGTTTGGGATTAATATATACACACTACCTTATATAAAATAGATAACCAAGAGGGCCCTACTGTATAGCACAGAACTATTCTCAATATCTTTTAATAACCTAAAATGGAAAAGAGTCTAAAAAAGAATAAATATATACATATATATATATAACTGGATCACTTTGCTGTACACCTGAAACTAATACAACATAGTAAATCAACTATATTTCAATAAAAAAATTAAAAAAAATAAAGTTCAGGGACAGTAATATAAAGTTCAGTAATATAAAGAAGTTAAACATTTGAAATATCGATAACGTGGAATTAAGCCTTTAAAAAAAATGACTGAAATATTTTATAAGGCTTCTGAGAAACAACTACAATGGACTTGACTCTTGATTATTACTAATACCTAATTTGTCTGTTCTTTCAATTATTCCTCCCATCCTACACATGTATACTCACTTATAAAATGCATAATATATAACAACAATTAAAGATTATTTGGCCAGCATCATACAGTTATTGTGAGGATTAAAGTAATATTTAAAAGTCTTAGCACAGAAATCCCTCAATATATGGTATTCAAATAATAACATTAAAAGTCACTTGCACAGAGGCCAAACCCAAGGGCTCCTTGTTCCATGTTCAAGGCTATTCTCAGTGTTCTAGGACCTCTTCTATTTGTATGGCATCAAAAATGCACAAAGATGATTCTTTATTTCAGCTTGGTTAATATTTTTCTCTTTACCAAGTTAAAAAATAAACTCTAGTTCCTAATATAAGCTATTTATTTTTGAGTATGAAATTAGATCTTTCCTTATTTTTATCATTATGCCATAGTTTGGATAAGAGAGAAAAAACACTTTCATATCCTTTTTAAGCATAATTGAACGTTATTTTGAGTCAATTAGACAGGACACCTGTTAGCTAAGCTTTTAACAAACAGCTTATTCAAGTTATCTGCAAAATAATCTTCCAGGTGAGATACTTTTTGTTGACTTTCTCTTTTCTTTCTTCTCGACTAATAATTTCTGTAGTCATTCTTATTGCTTTGAAGTTAAAAAGTAAATTATCTTTTTATAATCTTTTAGATACCCAAAGTTGCTTCAAATTGTATATAATTGCAACAATATAGACCTTTTAGATGGAGTGTTTCCAACAGATGTGATTATAGTAAGTGATTTTATTTTTCATCCTATATAGTATTGAGAAATGTGTTTTAACTGCCCTGGTATTTAACATAATAGAATTAAAGTAATGATGACAATTTCAACCATAACAACAACAACAATAATAAATAAAACAATTTCTGATTTTTGTCTCTTTAATGTACTCACTTGGAACATTTACTTAAAAGTAGAATAGTATAGAAAAGAAACCTTGAACACATATGTTAACACTGCCAAATTATGTTCATTTTAAATTGATTACTAGGTTTAAGATTGATAATTTTAATTGCTATCAGTTTCAGCCTTTATCATTACACGTTGTGCGTCAAAACTTTCTCAAAATGATCACTATTTTAATATGCTATTTGTAACCAGGAATACAGTGAGGTGGAAAAGTATAATAAAGTGGACATCTGTTCAATAAATATATATATATATTTTTTTACAATTTCACTTTTTAATATTTATTTATTTATTTATTTATTTATTTATTTATTTATTTAGGCTGTGTTGGGTCTTCGTTTCTGTGCGAGGGCTTTCTCTAGTTGCGGCAAGTGGGGGCCACTCTTCATCGCAGTGCGCGGGCCTCTCACTATCGCGGCCTCTCTTGTTGCGGAACACAGGCTCCAGACGTGCAGGCTCAGTAGTTGTGGCTCACGGGCCTAGTTGCTCCACGGCATGTAGGATCTTCCCAACCAGGGCTCGAACCCATGTGCCCTGCATTGGCAGGCAGATTCTCAACCACTGCGTCGCCAGGGAAGCCCCAATAAATATTTTTGAATTAATGTGCCTGAATATTCTCCACAATGTATCTTGAGGAAAAAAACCTGAGTTTTTGTGGCTCTTCCCTGTGAGGCCATTGAGCAAAAGAAAAAGAAATAATTGACATTACCCACCCCCCCATCCCCTTTTATATGTCTTGTTTTGGAGAAAATAAATTTTGAATCTATTTCATGAGTTCATTTTTACGTAAGAGATGAACTCTGTTAAGTCTAGGTAAATTAGTCAACCAGGTAATGTGGGCTTGAAATGGGATAGATTTACAATAGATAATGTTTTAAAGACAAAAACATCTTGCACTGTTGAGTCAATAGGTACTTTCTAAAATTCCATGCTGATCTTAGTGCTGAATCTCTGCATCGTCAGTTTCCTTTTACCATGATGATTTCTCTTGCTCTTTGTAGTGTCTGCTCTTTTTCTCTCCCAATAGTTTCTCTGTTTTAATATAATCATGGCTGGAAAAAAGTGAAAAATAATTTGAATGAGGTTTTCTTTTATACCAAAATTGTTATTGAATTTCTATGCGTAAGCTTTAACAATAAACCTTAACAACAGAGACAAGATAATGTGTTTTTTTATCTGTTAACCCTTTTATCACTGAAAAGGTTATTGCTACAGTTTCCAGAATAGCAGCTAAAAGGGGAAGGAAAAGTAATGGGGGATTTATTTAACTATTCTTATATTGGATTGTTCTTTTTATCTAAATATGATTCTTGCAGTAAAATTTAACTTGCTGTTTTATTAAAACATGTGTGCATATAGTAAGAGAAAATAAACAGCAACAAACAGGATTGGTGACATTTTGATAGATATATTTAAAGGAAATTACACCAACAACGTTATGTAGAATAAATAGTAATGGGAGTTGGATAAAGTGAGATAAATCAGTATGGAGGTTTGGGGAATAAACTAGTCATAGGTTATCCAGCTATCCTTTTCCAGTCCCTTTGCCAGACCATCTTTTAGCCAGTCTTTTTTTTTTTTATTATCTTCTCTGTGCTCATGAATTTACAACTTAAACATTCAGATGATTCCCAAATTTTTATGTCCAGTTCACAGAATCTAACTTTCTACTAGACTTGTCCAGTTGGGTATCTAAAAGTCACCACAAACCCAATAAGTCCAAAATGGAACTTGTGGTCATCTTTCCTCAACCCGGCCCCCCTCCAGGACAGGGTTTCCTGTCTTCATCATTCCTAAACCTGGGCCCCCTCCAGAGCAGGGTTTCCTTATGATGTGGGGCTAAAAGTCAGACATTATCCCTGACATAACCTTCTCTCACTCACCCCCACATCCAGTCAATCACCAATCCTACTGATTTTACCTTCCAAGTGTATCTTTAATTCACGTACTTTTCTCCATCTTTGCCATCAGCATCATTTTAGCCCAAACTACTCTCATCTGTTACTGCTTCTTTGGTTTCCTTAAAAGGCTTACCCACATCCACGCTATACTTTTTCATCTATGCTATGCTTAGCAACCTTAGGGAGATCTTAAAATTTGAATCAGATCATGTCATGCCTTCGCATAAGAAATTTTTCATTGTCCTTTGCAAGACAGTGATAATTACAAAAAGTTTAAAACAGTTTAAAAAGAGATTCAACTTCTGGCCTCTTGATATCTCTCCAGGCTTATTTGCACACCCTCCATTTCTCAGCTCTAGTCACTTGGTCTTTCAGTTCCCAAGGTGTTCTGCCCTTCCTGCTTCTTGTGGTTCCTTGCCCACATTGTGTTCTCTGCTTGAAAGGTTTATATCCTGCTCATTCTCCCTCACTTCCTCAAGAAACATTTTCAATAGTTGAAATAGTCATTATATTTTTCTTTTGTAGCAATTATCACAGTTTATAACAATATTTTATCTGTACACTTATTTACTCTATAACGTTTTTCACTGAACAGTAAGTTCTATCAGATAAGGTCATAGAGTCTACTGGTTAAAGAACATGGATTCTAGAACAAGAGACCAAGTTCAACTCCAAGCTCTAGAATATAACCATGACATGTTACATAATGTTTATAGATCCTTGTGCTGTCATCTGAAATATCTTCTTAGAATTCCTGTGAGAAATAAGTGAGTTTATGTTAAATGCCTAGAATAGTACATGACACAGGGTAACATATAAATATTAGCTATTGTTGTTTGTTTTTGCTTATCATTGTTCAACATTGAGCAGAGTACCTGGGATGTAGTAGGTGGTTAATGAATTTGAATTTATGATATTAATAAGGAGGATTTCTCTGTGATGGATAAAATTATCCATGAAAAGGATGAATACAGTTGTTACTTAAAAGGAAATCTGGAAGGACTTTGTGAATGAAATGTATGAAGCAAAATGAAGGTTTACGGATTTCTTGATTAGAAAACTAGCCATTGATCTTTGGTCAAGATGATACATTTAGAAGATAACTTTGGTTTAGGAGAGAAGAGCTAAGATGAAATTGATTTGTAGCTTATTGATCTTGGGCCATGAGAAATCCAAACTGAAGCATGTGGATGGCTTCTGAAGCTGTGCGGTGAGGTGATGAGAAAAGCTCATGACTGATAGCCAAGGGCATAGAGATTTCAATGAAATCACATGAATTTGTGTTGTGGTGGCAACACTCAACTATCCACGGAAGTTGCCTCCTTTCTTCATTGATAATAGAATGAGAACTGTGCACGTGGTTGCCTAGCTGGACTCCATTTTTCAGCCTTCTTTCAGTTTACCATTCTATAGGCACAAATGTATGAATATGGTTCCTCCATGTTCTCTCTTCTTCCCTCCTGCTGAGAGTTCCTGCTGATAGCTCCACTTAGACCATGCATCAAGGCCTTAAGGATGGCAGAACCACAAAATGAAAGGGATAGGCATTCATGATTGAAGAACCATTTGACCATCTGTCATGCTTTTCTCGAACTTTTTGTATAAGAAAGAAAGAAATTGTCTCATTTTTTTCTTTAGATTGCTGAATTTGGAATCCTTTGTTATAGTAGATTGGTCTCTCCTACCAATGTTAAGAGGAGAGTTTATATTAAAAAATCTATTTTCTGGCTCTAAGATTTACTCGAGATGTGATAACTGGGATAACTGACATAATCTCTTTGATTATATTCACTATAAATAGAGACAGTTGATAACAAGTTGTTTAGTGATAACACAGGTCACTCACTGAACTGCCTGACCTAGGGTAAGTGAGCACTAAATTATAGCAGTTATTATTATTATTATTGTGTTTCTATTTCTACTTCTTTCTTCTTAAATGAAATATGAAGTGCATAGGTTAATTATAAACCTACCAATTCCTTTGATCATAATATGGCTTACTGTTTATTTTTCAATAAAGATTTGCCAAAGCTGTAGTGTATTAAAAAAATAAAATATTAAATGTGATACAGAAAGTTCATTTTCCTGCTGAATGCAACATTCTCATTATTATAGTTTACATTGGAGGTGATCTTTTATTAAAAAATTAAAACTCAAGAATACCATAGATGGTATGTTAAAAATGTATCCTCAGCTAATGTAAGATACTAGAAAAAATGAATACTAAAAACAAGTAGCTTGCCTTTGCAAACTAATGAGGGTAAAATTCAGTATAGCCTGTTTCCTTATTTATCACAATAATTATCCTTAATTTTCACATAGAAAATATGAATTGCATTGTAAATAATTTTTATGAGTATATGCAATGAAAAACAGGTAGTAGTAAATTTTTTTTTGGCCATACTATGCAGCATGCAGGATCTTGCCCCCTGCAGTGGAAGCGCAGAGCCTTAACCACTGGACCGCCAAGGAAGTCCCAGGTAGTAGTAAATTTTTTTGAGTTGAGCTAGGTACATTTTATATAGTTTTCAGGTCATCAAGAGTAGTTTCTTCATCTTGAATAAAAGGAAGGGCATATTTCATTCAAATATATTTGAAATATAAATTTATTGAAACAGTGACAATGCATTAATAGGGTCTTTTATTTTTATTTTTCCTTTTTGGTACTAACATACAGCCTCATTTTCTTTTCCCTGGAAGAGAATTTGTTTTCTTCTGACTAAAGGAGCACCGTGTTAAAGGATGTAACAAATATTACAGACATTTCCATGGCATTCTCTAATGTGGATAGAAAATAATTAGAAATTTGAAGGTTTCACTTTCAAATTGTTTAAACACAATATCTCTATTATGAATGGGACTAATTTTCCTGACTATTAACTGCAATGCTCAGAGACAGTGAATAAAGTAGGGAATGGCTTGGTTTTTAGTTAACTTAGTTTAAACCGTGATTAAAACATTGACAGGAGATCTGAAGGAGCAATACCTCAGGCTTAATTTGGGCCCCATTGAGCAGGAGGGGCACAACTTTCCCACCCCCAGAATCCTCTGGGGGGAGGGTGGCCTTGTGGTAGAACAGAAATGTAATGGAGAGCAAAGGCATATCCCCCTGACTTTGAAGGAAAACTTTTCAAAGCAGTGAAAAGACAACTTTTCCATTATATGATAAGGAGCATTTTCATGTTGTAAAGAACCTGAAAATCTTTATATCATTCAATCAGTAAAAAAATTCAAATGCTGTACAAAATACCCCCACGACATTTATGATGACTTAGGAAAACACTTAGAAGATGGACTTGTATTTTGATGGCATTCTCAGGGAAATTGACTCACATATCTGTGAAGAACACAGCGAAAGCCACTTCTTCAACCAGAAAATCATATTGATCTTTAAAAGACTGAAGAACTTTTCTAAACATAAAAAGAGAAAACCGTTCAAAAACAACGCGTCAGAGGTATACAAGTTTTGGTAAAAATGGAGACTGAATTTAATATAATTCCCTTGGGGTTATGAAAAATTGAACAGATGTACACTAGGATTTTCTAAGTTTAGTGATGTTTGTAAACATCTGGCCTTACTGAAAAGATAAAATATGAAAAAGTCTAGAACCTCCAGTTTCTGGTTCTTCACGTCAAGAGCTTGGAAGTCCCCACTCCGTTCTAATAACGAGTGAAAAGCTGGATAGACTGAAAAAACAACAACTCTTCTTGGATCCTTAAGAGAGGGGAGGATGCAGGGCAAATGACTGCCCCCAAGATTGGAGAGACAGACAGGTGAATAGGAGTCATGGCTTCCCAGAGCAGGGACTCTTGAGCAGAAAATACCTCGGAATTGGTGCCAGGGAAGAAAAATCTGAACTGTCATCAGCAAATTGTTGGAGGCTCAGCGTAGATAACGTGGAGAGTTAAAAATTCTAGGAAAATTGTGGGAATCACACCCAGGAGCTCAACCAGGTTCTGACAGTAAATACTGGAGAAAAATTCTTTCCTGGGAATAGAGTTATTCTTCCTAAGAAGGCCTGCCTTCAGGGACAATGAATTAGCAGAGCTTAACCTTCTGGTGTGTTATCAGAGTCTAACTGAGCTGGGGAAAGGCCAGCCCACTCTAGCCATCATGTTCCACATATGGGGGTGGAAGGAAACCCTGAGAAATTCTTGTGACATTCAGAGTCCAAGCAAAGAGTAAGCAAAGAGATGAGTTTCGGTGCCACTTCTGCTACTAAAAGCTTGGGGAATGTTGGTTGGGCATGTCACTTAACCTTTCTGAGTTACAGTTTCTTCATTTGTTAGGGGACATATTTATATTTGATATCACTAAGATCTTGCTGGCTATGAAATTTTATTTTTTATAATGTGAAATCTATCTGCTAAATGCATTCACTTATAAAGGAAACACAAACTATTGTTATTCTCCACTGTGTACTGTGGAAAAAATATCATTTCAAAGTTAAAATAACAGATGTCTTGCAGCTTTTAAGCAATGTGATTAAATACACTAGTATAATGGGGATGAAGATTAATATATGCTTCACAATTTGTTGAAATATAACAAAGCAAACTCAGTAAGCTTAGCTCAGTCTTTTCTGAAACCTCTTACTTTCTACTTTCATAGGAGCCTTACAGTAAGACAGGTACTTCCCTCTGGGTGGGCAGCCAGGAATTTGGGGGATAAATTAAATTATTGACGATGGTGTTAGGAATTCAATTATGGCCATGCATCTAAGCCACCTCTTCTGATCCACTTTTTTATCAGTAGTAACTGTGATGCTCAGGGACCCCCCATATGCATGTTGATTCTTGCGTCCTTTTGGCTGTTTCTACATTTGAGAAGAAAAATATGGTTATTGATAAGGCACTTAAAATCAAAACAGATACTCTTGTTAATTCTCCTCTTTTTCTGTTCAAGATTTCAAAAGTCATTAATAACACATTCTATGAATATCTTATACCAACTTTTACAGAAATTTATAAAAAATACCCAAAAGAACAATCTGAAACTTTACATTTGCTCATTTTTTCACTAACATAAAAGATACTTGGCTATAGTCAGTTCAGTTTCAATTTACTTTTGAATGTGAGCTAAAGGAGTATAAAATTTTTCTTCCTGTCACAGTTTTATGAGTTGTTGATCATCACAACTAGTCATTGATGTTATTTCAAGCTAAAGCCAGAGAGTGAGGGCTGGTTAGTGCAGTATTTTTGGTGATTTTTCTTTCTTGCATTATCAGGAAAATGACTCTTCCCCAAATATATAATAAATAGGCTTGGAAAAATTTAAGATAGGATTAAAAATCTTAAAATCTGAATGAGTTTGGTTTGGTGGTCTTAGAGAATGGTCCTAATTTCCCGTGAGTTTTATTACTGATATTTTCTAGTAAACTCCAAATATAGATAAACATCTATATAAAACAGAAAACATCACAAAATATGCTTTATATGCTTGTAAGACTTTTCACATCGGTGTTAACATGTTTTTACAGGACCAGTTCCTGTGCAGCAAAAAATATAAAGTGATTGATTCCTTGTGTTCTGTCCTATTTTGCCAGTAGATTCCAGTAACTGCCAAGACCACATTGGTGGGCTTATGAAGGGTGATATCCACACTCCCCACCCATGGTGAATCATTTCATGGTGAGACTCATAAAGGGTGGAGAAAGTCTCAGTGTTCTGAGGCCTCTTGAAGAAAAACATACTGTGAAAGTGCAAGTCTCTTGTCCTAAAGACAATACAAAATTTGCAAAGATTCAGTGACACGTGGTTAATCCATCTTGAACTCATTATTAGAAACTTGAAAAAATTAGTGTGGTTTCTGCTGCAGAGTGTTTTTTTATTATGATTAAATGTATGATTGTTTGTCTCTGTACACCCTTTTGATTTTGGTAATCTTTATAAGTGGTCTAAAAGAGAAGACATGTATTCCATTTTATAGTAGGAATGTAAAATTCTTAAGAGCTCTATGCCCATAAACTTTACATGCACTGAAATCCTAGCTAGAAAAATAGCAGTTAGGGAAAACTGTCAAGTGCACATATCTTTTCCTTATTTGTTTCTTTATTCTATTTCATTCTGTGCCCTCTCTCTCATATATATATATATATATATATATATATATATATATATACACATGTATATATACATATACATATATACACATATCTATGTTTGTGTATATATATATATATATATATATATATATATATATATATATATAAATTTCTGCAAAAAATTAGAAACAGTGTGATAAACTGCATTTTTCCTTAAATTGTTACCATTAAGCAAAATAACATGAAAGACATTAATTCATTTTAATTTCAAGTTTTGCTCCTGAATGTCATGGGATAGAAGTGTTAATTACTTTGGAGGGTTAAGATACTTAGTAGAGCAGAGGCTTACGTTGATTAACTTATTGAGAACTAGAATAAAGAGATGCTGCAGATACTAATATTACCACAGCATTGTGATATAAAAATAATATTCTCTCTGTGATTATATTATGGTATCATATTAAAAAGAAATGGGACTTACACTCTCAAACAAGATGGAGTAACATGAACCAGATTTACACTCCTGCATGAAACCATCAGAACATAGATAAAATATGTGAAATGATGGTTTTCAAGGCACTGGACCTAGACATAATATAATTCAAGAGAGTAACCATTTAGAGGAAAACATGGGAAGAACACTATAATTGCCCCAGCATACTGCCTTGAGGGGGTTTCATGCCACAAGGTAGGGAGAAGGAACACAGGCAGGTTTGGTGGACTCCCTGAGTTCAAGAGAGAGAAATGAGAGTACAGGGATCCCAAAGGGAATAGAGTTTGCGGGACCAAGTACTAGAGAGGAGATTGCTGGACAGAAAGGGAATCTGAAGGTTTTGCCCCAATTACTCATCTGAATATGGATCAGTGCATGTATGTGAGGAAACTCCCTGAGGCCAAGGAAACAACTATAGGAAGAGATTAGAGTTAATAGTGCTAGGTACTCACAAAGGACCCCCAAAAACCAGAAACACTAATTCATAAAGATACATGATCCCAATGTTCATAGCAATGTTATTTACAATTGTCAAGACATGGAAGCAACCTAAGTGTCCATTAACAGATGGATGGGGCTTCCCTGGTGGCGCAGTGGTTGAGAGTCTGCCTGCCAATGCTGGGGACACGGGTTCAAGCCCTGGTCTGGGAGGATCCCACATGCCATGGAGCAACTGGGCCTGTGAGCCACAACTACTGAGCCTGCGCGTCTGGAGCCTGTGCTCCACAACAAGAGAGGCCGCGATAGTGAGAAGCCCACGCACCACGATGAAGAGTGGCCCCCACTCGCCGCAACTGGAGAAGGCCCTCACACAGAAACGAAGACCCAACACAGCCAAAAATAAATAAATAAATAAATAAATAAATTTATTTAAAAAAAACAGATGGATGGATAAAGAAAATATGATATATGTATATAAACACACACAATGGAATACTACTCAGCTGTAAAGAAGAATTAAATTTTGTCATTTGCAGCAACATGGATAGACTTGGAAGGCATTACGCTAAGTGAAATATGTCAGATAAAGAAAGAAAAATACTGTATGATATTATGTTTATGTGATCTAAAAATATAACAAACTAGTGAATAAAACAGAAAAGAAACAGACTCACAGATACAGAGATCAAACTAGTGGCTACCAGCAGGGAAAGAAGAGGTGGGGAGAGCAATATAAGAGTAGGGGAAAAAAGGGTCATTATGGGATTATATGAAATCATGTGTGTGAAACTTTCAAAAATTGTAAAGCACTATAGAATTTAAAGAATCTTTCATTCAATTAATTTTCTTTTTTAAAAAAGGACAAGGAATAGTGCCTGTTCCTGCTAGATAGATTGGAGAAACTCATGAATAGGGGTTATTTGGTAGAGGACTCAAAAGGCAGTTACCTCAGTAGTGGAAAGTGCTTATTCCTAGTCTAAGCACTTTTCTAGTTGTGCCTAAAAAAAAGTTTAAAAGCAAAACTTGAAAAGATTGAACTGTTTCCAAACAACTTAATTGCATCTGCAATAAAGCTGAGTTGATTTATCAGAATATAAAAATGCTCAGCATAAGGCAAAATACACAATATCTGGAATTCTCTCAAAGATTATTTGTCATACAAAGAATAAGAAAATACAATGATGAGGAGGAAAGTAGAATTAAAACTTACCGGAACTGGCATAGATGATAGGATATAATTAGCAGACAAAGACATTCAAATAATTATTTTAACTGTATTACTTATGTACAAATGTTTGTGAAGAGACCTGGAAGATATTTTTAGAAACCCATATCAAACTTTTGGAGATTAAATGTAGCCTAAATTGAAAATTGCATTGGATCTGATAATATCAAATTAGACCTTGTGGAAAAAAATATTAGTGAACTTGAAGACACAGAAAATGTTCACAATAAAACAGAAAAAAGAGAATAATAATTTTAAAAAAATGAACAGGATATCAGTAAGCCTGGGACAAGTTCAAGCAGTGTAATATATATGTAATTGGAGTATCTGAAGAAAGAGAGACAATAAGGGAGAGAGATATTTGAAGAAATAAGGCACAAATATTTCTATATTTGAGGAAAGCTGTAAATCATCAGATCTAAAAATATTAATGTCATCAGGAATAGAAAATGAAGAAGACTGTGCCAAGGAATACCATAATTAAATTTCTCAAATTTAGTGATAAAGAGGAAATCTTGAAAACAGTTAGATTGGGGAAAACCAAATAACAAAAAACAAGAACATGTGGTATGTACATAGGAAGAAAGATAAGAATGACATCAGTGTTTCTCATTGGAAAGAGACAAATCAAAAAGAATGGATCAATATTTTAAAGTATTGAGAGAAAATCTTGTCAATTTAGAATTCTATACCTAGCAAAAACTATTTTTTCAAAAATAAAAGCAAAATAAGAAGGTCTTCATATCTATAAAAGCTGAACAATTTAATCACCCATGTACCTGCACTACAAGAATGTTGAATCCCTTGAGACAGAAAGAAAATAGTACTAGTTACAAATCTGTATCTACACAAAGGAATGAAAAACAACTGAAATGGTACTACCTAGATAATTATATAAGAATTGTTTCTTATTATTTAAATATCTTTGAAAAATAATTGAGTGTTTAAACAAACAAAAAAAATCAACATTGTGTGGAGTTTATGAAATAAGTAAAAGTAAAATGTATAAGAAAAATATCACAAAGTTTAGCAGGAGAGAAATGGAAGTATACTGTTGTAAGGTTTGCACAATATATATAAAGTATTGTAATACTACTTGAAGCAGATAACTCTAAGTTAAAGACCTACACTATAAACCCTCAAGCAACCACTAAAAATAGAAAACAAAAGAAAGATTTATAGCCAATAAGCCAACAAAATAGAATCATGAAAATATATAATTAATCTAAAAGAAAGCAGAAAAAAAGAGGAAAAAGGACAGATGGGCTAAGAGAAAATATAGAGCAAGACAAAAGATTTAATCATAAACATATTGATAATCACATTAAATCCAAATTATCTCAATAACTCAGTTAAAAGATAGAATTTGTCAGTTTGTATAAGAAAGCAAGATCCAGCTATATACTGCTAAATGAAATATACATTAATTGTAAAGAAATGAATAGAATAAAAGTAAAAACGTGAAGAAATACACTGTACTAACACTAAAGAAAGCTTTATTAATATCAGATAAATTAGATTTCAGAACAAATATTATTAAAGTTAAAAAAGAAATTTCATAATGAAAAGAAGCAAGTCATCAAGAAAACAATTCTAAATATTAACACATCTAAGAATAAAGCTTCAACACACATAAAAGCAAAATTGATAGAAATGCAAAGAGAAATAGACAAATCTATATTTATAGTCAGAGGATTCAGTACACTCTCTCAATATCTGATAGAACAATAAGTAGACAACCATCAAAAATATAGTAACTTGAACACCACTTTCAACCAATGTGACCTAATTGATATTTATAGAGCACTTCACCTAGCAACAGTAGATCACCTGTTGTTTTTAAGTGGGCTCCTAACACTCACTGAAATAGCCTATATTATAGGCCATAAAACAAATCTCAATAAATTTACAAGTATTCAAGGAATATAATATGGACACATAAAGTTGAAAGAAAACACACCATATTATCTAAAAACAATAAAATTACGATAGAAATTGACAGAAGAAAGACAACTGGAAAACCCTCAAATATTTAGAAAATGTAATTTAGTTTCCCACTTCTAAATAACCCATGAGTTAAATAAGAAATCAAAAGAGAAATTGGAAAATATTTAGAATTGAATGAAAATGAAAACTCAGCATATCAGAATTTGGGGAAAACCATTAAAGTAATATTTAGAAAAAAATTTCCTAATATAAATATTGTATTATTATATAACATGCTAAACACATATTAGAAAAAAAGGCTCAAATCAATGACTTCAGCATCCATCTTGAGAAACTGTAGAAAGAAGGAAACTTTAATCAAGTAAGCAAAGAAAAATAATACAGGTCAGAGCAAAAATCAGTGAAATAGAAAACATAAAAGTAATAGAGAAAATTAATGACACCCAAAACTGTGTCTTTGAGAAGATCAAAATTCATAGCCAAATAGATCAGGAAAACATGAGAGAAGACACAAAATACAGTTATCAGAAATGAGAAAAGAGAAATTTCTACAGATTCTAGAGATAACAGAAGGATAAAAAATTACTACTACTAACAATTTTATGCCAATAAGTACGAAGTTAGATAAAATGGACAAATTTATTTAAAGACACAAATTACCAAAACTCATTCAAGATTAAATAGCTAAACTAAATAACCTATATGTATTTTAAAAATTGAATTTGTAGTTAAAACCATCCCACAAAGAAAGCTGCATGTACAAATAGTTTCACTGGTGAATTCTACCAAATGTTTAAAAAAGAAATAAAAATAATTTAACCTACGCTTTTTAATTATCATATTAGCAAACTAAAAATAAAATCATATAATTATCTTAATAAATGCTGGAAAAGCATTTTACAAAATACATCCATTCCTGTTAAGAAATCTTTCGTGTGGTGTGATGAATTGGAGATTGGGATTGACATATGTATAAAATGGATAACTAATAAGAACCTGCTGTATAAAAAAATAAATAAAATAAAATTCAAAAAAAAAAAAAAGAAATCTAGGAATAAAAGGGAACTTTCTCAAGCTCATAACAGATGTATGCACAACACCTGCAGCAAGCACCATGCTTAATGATGAAACTAGGTGGTCTTACCACATCTATATAATATTATAATGGAGCTTCTATCCAACACGAAAAGATGAAAAAGAAAATGGAAAGAAGTTGGATGTGAATGAATAAATAAAACCACCTTTATTTTCAGAGGACAAGATTATCTATACAAAAAATAAAAGAAATCTATGAAAAGGCTGCTAACTAAATGATTTTAGAAAGATTTCAGAATACAAGATTAATATACAAATTCAAATGTTTTTCTATATATCAGTGACAATTAAAATGAAATTTACAAATACCATTAAATATAAGAAAAATATAAAATACTTAGGGAGAAATATAACAAAAATTTGAAAGATCTGTACACAAAAATGCTACAAAACATTGCTGAGATTAACCACAGAAGATCTAAATGAATTGGAAGATATACCTGCTTTTCTTGTCTCAGAAGACTCAATATTGTTAAGATGTCATTTCTTCTGAAAATGATCTATAGATGCAATTCATTCCCAATTAAAGTCCTAGAAGGAATTTTTGGACAAATTGATTCTTAAATATATATGGAAATGTAAATGACCTATAATAAGCAAAACAACTTTGGAAAGAACAAAAATGGAGGACTAACATTACCTGATTTCAAGACAATATAAATCTACATTAATCAAGACAATTTATACTTAAAGACACATATACAGATCAATTGAGCAGTATAGGAAATTCAGAAACAAACCCACACAAATATGGACAAGGACACACATACATAGATAACTCAGTGGAAAAAGTTTTACTTTTTTCAACAAATATTACTGGAACAAATTGATATCAGTGTTGGTTTGCTATGGCTGCCAAAATAAACTTTCAGAAACTGAGTGGCTTAAACAACAGAAATTTATTTACTCACAATCTGGAGCACATAAATCCAAGGTCAAGTTGTCAACAGGGTTGATTTCTTCTGAGACCTCTCTCCTTGGCTTGCAGATGACTAACTTCTTCTGTTGTCTTCACATGAACTTCCCTTTATGTTTGCTTGTCCTAATCTCCTCTTCTTAAAAGGACACTAGTCATAGTGAGTAGGGCACAGACTTATGACCCTATTTCACCTTGATTACCTCTTTAGAGACACTATCTCCAAGTACAGTCACATTCTGAGATACTGCAGGTTAGGACTTCAACATATGGATTTTGGGGGAATACAATTCAGTCCCTAAGAATATTCATATGTAAGCAAACGAACTTCAATCCATACCTCAATGTATGTCTACAGAAAGATTTGCAGGTGAATGTTTATAACAGCATTATTCATAAATGTCCAAAACTGGAAACAACCTAAATCCTCTTCAATAGATAAATGGATAAAAATTTTTGTTATATTCATACAATGGATTACTATTCAGCAATAAAATAAATGAACTACTGATACATGTTACATCATGGTTGACCCTCAAAGCCGGTATGCCAAGTGAAAGAAACCAGGCACAAGTGATCACATATTTTATGACTCCATTTATACTAAATGTCTATAAAAAGCAAATTTACAGAACAGAAACTAGATGATTGGTTGCCTGAGGCTGAGGGTGGGAACAAGGATTAACTGTACATGGGTATGAGAGATCTTGTTAGAGGGGATTGTAAAAATGTTCTAAAACTGATTTATGGTGATAATTGCATCACTTGATAATGTTCCTAAAAAGATATATTGTTGATGGATGCATAATAGCTAAGTGTATTACTCATAGGAAAATGATAATTAAACCTTAATGAGATATCACTACACACCTATTAAAATGGCTAAATTTAGAATGACTGGCCATACCAAGCATTGGCAAGGTTGTGGAGGAATTGGAGCACTCATACGCTGCCGGTGGAAACAGAAGATGGTACAATTACTTTGGAAACCAGTTTGGCAGTTTCCTTAAAAAAATAGACAAAGAGCTATTACAAGATCCAGCCATCCCACTCCCAGGTCTCAAGGAAATGAAAACGTATGTCCGTACAAAAATTGTATGCAGATGTTTGAATAGATTTATTTGTAATAGCTAAAAACTGGAAACAACCCATCACATGGATTAACAAATGGTGATATACCCTAACAACGGAACATCACCCAGAAAGAAAAATAAATCATCTATTGATACATTTAACAACATAGATGTATCTTAAAATAATTATGCTGAGTGAAAGGAGCCACATAAATAACAGCAACAACAACAAAAAGCCATACATACTGTATAAATAGCCATACTATGCTTATAAAATTCTAGAAAACTTGGTCTAGTCAAGTGACAGAAAGTAGGTAAGAGAATTCCTGAGTTGGGGGGAGTGAAGTCAAGAATGATGAGGTAACTTGTAGGTGATGAATATGTTGACTATCTTAATATAGGATGGTGTATTAGGCAAGGTTCTCCATAGAAACAGAACCAGTAGAATATGTGTGTGTGTGTGTGTGTGTGTGTGTGTGTATAAGAGGAAATTTGTTATAGGAATTGGCTCAGACAAATATGGAAGCTGAGAAGTTCCACAGTTTGCAGTCTGTAAACTGGAGACCCAGGTAAGAGGATGGTGTAATTTAACCCAAGTCGGAAGGCTTGAGACCTGGGAGTGTTTGTGTCCAAAGGCAGGAGAAGAAGAATGTCCCAGCTCAAATAGAGCAAAGCATCCTTCCTCTGCCTTTTTGTTCCATCCAGGTCCTCAGGATTGGCTGATGCCCACCTGCGTTGGTGAGACTAGATCTTTCCTCAGTCTACCAATTCAAATATTAATCTCTTCCAGAAACACCCTCTTAGACACACCCAGAAATAATGTTTTACCAGCTATTTGGGCATCCCTTTGTCCAGTCGACACATAAAATTAGCCATCACTGTTGGTTTTGTGAGCATATAATACGCTAAATGTATGATATTATACACTTTAAACAAATGAAGTTTATTGCATGTCAGTTATATCCTATTACATCTGTTAAAAGTCATACAATTAAAAATCTAGATGTGAGATATGAAAAAAAAAACATAAGTAGGACATCTGTTGTCATCTTTACTTAGATGAACAATGTATTATGTAACAAAAACACTCAAACATAAACCTAAACAAAGTATACATTTCAGCTTTTTCTTTCTATTATTATACAGAAACTTACATTGCACTCAGTCTATGCCAGTGGCCATACTAAATACATGTAAAATGCAAACTTACCTAAGCCTTAGAGCAACCCTCTGAGGTTTTTTAACCATATGATTGAAAATCCTTTCTAATGGTTGTTTCCACCAGCTACCACTACCACCTCATGGTATCAAATACCCATATCTTCCATACTTTATTTAAACCCAAATAATATAACATATAATGCTACTAAATATTTTTATTCTCTTCTTAAATATCTGCTAAAATAATAATCTATTAGAATGTTAGATAAATGAGCTTCTAATTGAATGCTATTTTAAAAAAGGCATTTACTGGGACTTCTCTGGTGGTCCAGTGGTTAAGACTCCCTGGTTCCAATGCAGGGATGGAGGGGGCAAAGTTTCGATCCCTGGTCAGGGAACTAAGATCCCACATGCTGTGTGGTGCAGCCAAAATAAATAAATAAATAGACAAATAAATAAATAAATAAATAAATAAATAAGGCATTTACTCACATGGACCATTCAAAAGCATACATACTGATTATTTGCTGTTTTCAAACTCACAATTTTTTATCTAATTTCTATCTGATACTCTATTAGTCATTCATTAATATTTCAATAAGCTGTATGGATTTCCTTTTTTTAAAATGACTGATTCTGTGATTTGGGGTTAAGTATCAGTCCACATAGTTGTTTACTTAATTTTATATATCAATGTAAGAATTCAATTATATATTATCTGAACAATAAACTGGATAAAAATGACATTCACTAAATAATTGTCAAAATAATGTAATATTTTGCTGTTCTACTTTTTTTTCTTTACATTTAATACCTCTATGTCAAGTGAGATAGAAGAGAATTAGTTTTCCTCTCTATGCCCCAACCAGTGCCGTTCTAAGTCTGTGTGGATTCTAAGACTATCTTCCAATAGCTCTAAGTAATGCTACTCACCACAAGGCAGGCAGTGTGAGTACAGTCAGGCAAGGTCCTTGACAGTTAGGGCTTGAACTCTTACTCTCCTGCAACTGACTGAGTTTAAACTACTTTGCCCCTCTGGCTCAATCTCCTTGTCACCAGTCTTATGAGGTTAATACCTCTCTCTTTACTAGGTCTTTACCAGAATCCAATAAAATAATATATTCATTGAATTTTAAGTAATGAATGAACAGAGTGTGAAGAAAGAGGGCTACAGGGAGAATATGATGAGCAGGTCCTGTCTGAAGTTCAGATTCTAGCAGGGAATACAGAAAGACAGGAAAAAAATGAATCACAATTAAATGTAGCTTAGATTGAATTCACACTCTAAGGAAACAGAGTGTTGTGTCCGAGAGCAGCAGCAAAGACTAATTTAGAAATGTAAAAGTCAGGACACATTATAAACAACTGTATTTAAAAGATATTAAACAATTGAGCAAAGCAAGACAATGTTACTTTGCTCTTTTAGAATACCTAGGCATTTCAGTTGTACCTTCATTCTAGATTTTTAATATTTTTGCTTGAGTTTTTCTTACTTGTGTCCTTTCTACTATCCTTTGCTACCTTTAAGATTTTGGGGAAATGTGTAATTACTACCCTAAGGCCTTGGTATTCAGTAACTACTCTTTTTTGAAGAACTGAATGAAAGATTAAATGAAGGATTATTCATTTGTTGTACAAGTTTGTTGTACAAGTTTGGAGAAGTTAGCATCAGTCAGGGATAGAGACCCTAAGGATTTATGGAGCTGTGGAAGAATTATTGCTCAAGTCCAGTAAGAAGGAATTTTATGGGGTATCAGAACAGGTTTAGCAAGTGCAGATGACTGAAACAGACGTGGAGCCAAAATTCATGAGCTTCCATTGTGCTCAGTAACTTAGATAGGTGTCATCAAAAAGATGTAGCCTAAGGAAGAACTGGTGGAATTTTCTAGGTCTTTTCGTTCCCTCCCTTCCTTCCTTCCTTCTTTCACTCCCTCTTCCCTCCTTCCCTCCCTCCCTTCCTTCCTTCCTTCTTCCTTCTTTCCTATTTTCTCTTTTGCATTGAGTTTGTGGTTTAAATTGCTATGAATTTTATTTGTCTTTGTTTCCCTGAATGAAAAGTATACTATTTAAAGAAAAATAGCACAATCTGCAGTATCTCAGAGAAACATAGGGGATTGGACCTCTTCCGAAACAGAATTTTGTTTTCTTATTCAACATTTAAGACATTCTTTGGATATGAGAAGACATTTCTCAAAAATAGACATACAAAAGGCCAACAGGTACATGAAAAGATGCTCAACATTACTAGCTAATGAAAATTAAAATGACAATGAGATATCATCTAATTCTTGTTAGAATGACCATTATCAAAAGGACAAGAGATAACAAATGCTAGTGTGGATGTGGAGGAAAGAGAACACTTATGCACTGTTGGTGGGACTGTAAATTGGTACAGCTGTTATGCAAAATAGTAGGGAGGCGCCTCAAACAATTAATAATAGAGCTACCATATGATTCAGCAACTCCAATTCTTGGAATATATACAAAATAATTGAAAACACTAATTCAAAAAGATATCTGCACCCCGATGTTCATAGCAGCATTATTTACAATAACCAAGACATTGAAACGATGTAAGTGTCCATTGGTGGATGAATGGGTAAAGAAGTTGTGATTATATACATAATGGAATATTATCCAACCACAAAAATGAAGAAGTCCTGTCGTTTGCAACAAAATTGTTGGACTTTGAAGGCATTACGTTAAGTGAAATAAGTCATACAAAGACAAAAACCATATGATCTCATTTATATCTGGAATCCAAACAAAAACATAAAACAAACAAACAAACAGAAAACCAAATTCACTGCAAAAGAAATTAGACTTGTGGTTACCAGAGGTGGTGAGTGATTGAAGGAGAATTAGAGGAAGGTGGTCAAAAGGTATGAACTTCTAGTTATAAGATAAATAAGTATCAAGGATGTACTGTACAGCATCATGACTATAGCTAACAATGCTTCAGGATACACAGAAAAGTTGAGAGAGTAAATCCTAAAAATTCTCATCACAAGAATTTTTTTTCTTTCCTTCTCTTTTCTTTTGTATCTGTGTGAGAAGATGGATGTTAGCTGACCTACTGCAATCATTTCACAGTATATGCACATCAAACTATCATACAGTATGCCTTAAATGTATACAGTCAATTATTTCCCAATAAAACCAGAAAAAAATCTCTGATCCATCACTTGAAAATATCTGAGTTCCTCTAGTCACTGGTATATTTATTGCATCTCTGCTCTCTTTTGGGTGAACTATGATAAAAAGAAGTGGATTTTATATTTATGTGTTCACTGATTTACTTTTTAAATAAATAGGTGCTAAATTTCATATATATCAGGCTTTTTGAACAAGGCACTGGGAAAAGAATTGTGAATTCAACAGCCTATGTTCCTAAGGAGTTTGATGGTTAATAGTTTGGACAAATCCTTAGATAGTTACCTGTAACAAAGGTCTGGAGTACCTGTTATGGAGCACAGAAGAGGAAGTGGCTAATTCTATATTGAAGTATGGGTTAGAAGAGTGGGTCTTGCTTAGAAAGGTTTGAGGAGAAGTATGTGGTTGAACTGAGTCCTGAAAATTGAGAGAATTTTTACCAGATGGATGAAGGTTTGAGGGGGGGATCAACCAGTGAGGAAGAAAAGCCTTACAAAAAATAGAGGTATAATGGCTGCTGAGATGCTTCAGGGACCAGAGTTCAGGGTATTAGATGGGACAGTGGTGTTTATTAAAGTCCCCCAAAGTAGGCAGAGAATACATCCGAAATGGCCCTGTATGTGACACTAAAGGATTTGAAATTTATGCTTGGATAGCCACTGGAGACTATAATGAAAGTAAGAAGATGAGTTCAAGAATGAGCTCTGGGTGACATGTGAAGATAAATATAGGGTATGGCCAGAAAGAATACAGAAAAACCTACATAATGACTATTTTATTAATCTAAGGACAATTAAAATAGTGGCAGTGAGAATGGAGAGTCGGGGTTGGATCTGAGGTATTTTAAGAATGTAGAATCAGTAGGTTGGATTGGTTGGGCAGTAGGGGATTGAGAAACCGTTGAGAAATAGAAGGGAGTCAAGGATGACCCCTAGATTCCTGATTTATGAAAAATAGGTGTAAATGAAATATATGATATGAAGATTCATTTGGTTTACGTCTTTTTATTGAAGAATTTACTGAAGAATTCTTGCTTTTTCTTAACCCACTCTTTATACCAAGCTATTCAATTCATTGATTGAAAATCTAAAGCAGAAGAAATATATAAAGGTTTCAAAAAGAGTCACATTAAAATTGCAAGCAAATTGGTCTCTGCATATAACAGTATCCTATTATGTTCATTATCTTGTCCTAAGCTGGAGTCATTCTTTATCTAAATTCCCAAATACTATTTTTTTCTGATTAACTTTATATAGTATTACTATACATATTAGAAACCTTAACTTTGGAATGAGTAGATAGAAATTACCCTCAAATATAAGTTGCATGAATTTGAGGACTATATTCCAGCATTAAGCACAGGGCTTCACATAAAAACTCAATCTTGTTGATGGAATGAGTGAACAAATGAATGAACAAAAGGATTATACAATAACAAACTCATTGTTTCAAAATGCCAATCAGTTGTTCAATCTGTTAGGAATGATTTAGAAGTGAAATTTCTTTACGATAATATAATAGCAGAAATATTCAGTTCAATTTAGTTTCCCAGCTACCAATTCCCTGCTCTCTAAATGCAATCTAAATCAGGTCTGTAACCAAGTATTCTTTATTCATCAAATAAAAATAATGTTTTTAGAAATTGTCTGGAGGTGACCCAATGGGTAAGCATTCAGAATTACTTTAGATAGGACCTCATTTTAAGAAATGTACATATTAAAAGTAGATAGCACATTTCCTCCTTTATTTTGTCCTGTCACCCCATGGGCTGATGCCTGGAGGGATCCCAAAGCAATTCCAAATTCTAACATGCAGAATTTTATGTGAAACTTACCTAGGACAAAGGCTGCTTGTATTTTTTCAATGATCACTTTCTTTCATGGCCTGGCACATAAAAGATGGAGACTTTTCTCCTCCTATTCCTGAATAACGGATTTAAAAAAAGTATTAGACATCTCCAACATAATATAAACCCAGGGAGTATGTGATGGAATATCTTAGAAATACCCTGCCAATAAACACAAAGAATTAATCATCCCACACATTTATTAGCCTACCCCACTCCCATGAGATACAGCAGTAGTAAACGTAATTCATCCAACATTCTTTAATACTTGCCAGATAAGAAGGGCTCCTCGCCCTCACTTCAGTGACAGGTTGATAGTTGCGTTTTGGAAACATTTGTCCAGATCCAAGAGCTTGGGTTCAGTGCAATTTATTTACTTGGGAGACTTTTGGCAGGAAGGGCTATACCCTTACCTGGCAGAAGAAGGGAGGGTGGGGGACTTTCTTTCATTTTAAGTTGTGCTTAATTCAGTCTGAAGGAAAATAGCTACAGAGCATAAGTAAGAAGGATTATATACAGAACCTACAGAATGGGGTTAAAAAGAGCTTCACCCCAGCATCTGAGGTGGAGTTTCATTATCCTGTATATCTTAAGGATATATTTCTCCAACTTTTCAGCTACTTCCTGGGGACTCTCCACTTATATTTGAACTTTTTTGTAAGCCAGATACAAGATTATAACTCCAGCTTTGGTTGCTCTTTTGATGCTGTGAAGCTTACATTTATATTTCAGGCCCATAGAGCTCTAATTATATAACTTCTCTGTATCACATCAGAGGTGTTCTCTAGGCATGGAGGGAGAAGACCTACACACATCCCTCCTGCACTGAGGTATATTTCTCTCTTAGGAGGCCCTGGACCTCCAATTTAGAGACATGTCCACACCTATGGTTCATTTCTGACAATAGTAATCACAGATTGTTCTTTCTGCTCCTTGCTTTGTATTGTCTGCTTTGACCACATCTAATTGTACTATGCCCTTCTACTACCGTGGCCAGATTGGCAATGAGGCAGCCATTCACAGATTGACCAGTATACACATAGCCTGGGGCAAGAAGCCAACCCAAAGGAGGACATCTATTAGTGGAGCAAGTCAATTACCCTGCATTAAATACTAGATCTATAGAAAATCTGGACATTTAGGGTCAAGATATCTATACAGATCATGCCTTGATGCTCTTCTGCAAATGCTTAATAGAATAGATAGAAGCAAAAATTTTTAAAACCTAGGTATATATTTTTTAAAGATTTAAACATCTATGAGCACCAGAATGCAAGATCACAGTGATGATAGAGTAATGGTAAAATGTGAAAAGTATAGCCATAAAAAGAACAACAACCAAAAATCCTTAAGTGTCTTTGGAGACCAGAAGTGGTAGAAAAAAAAGATTCAGAAAAGATTTTAATCTATAGACTTATTGGGATCTGGGCAGAGAAGCAGGCAGATCCATCTAAGTAATTACATTATCTTTCTGACTTGCCATTCTTTACTTTGGCTTCACATTCAGTTGTTACCAGGATGGCTGCAGTGGTTCCTGACATCACATCTCATATTCACTTGGACTACATTTAGAGGAAGAAAAGGACCATCTCTTTCTTAGGTCTCCTTCTTAGAGAAAGAATATCTTCCTTAGAGGCCTCCAAGTGGACTTCCCTATGTATCTTATTGGCTAGAGTTATGTCACATTACATTCTTTACCAGATCACTGTCAAGGAAGTGGGAGTTATCATTGCTGGAATAGAACAATCATCTGGTGTGACATGGATGTTTAGGAGGAGTCCACCAAAAATATCCACCACAATTCATCTGTTTTATGCATTATGTCAAAAATGCTGATGTAAAAAAACATACCCTTTCTCAAATAGAAAAAACTCAGAGTATCATCTATGTTCAAATTTAGTATTTTGGGTGATGTGTAATCCCATAAAGCCCCTGCTTAATTTTTCATATTTTATATCAAGGGTTAGCAAAATATTGCTCTTGGGCCAAATCTGGCCTGCTGCCAGTTTTTGTGTGGCTCTTGGGCTAATTGTGATTTAAAATAATTTTTAGTATTTAAGTTTTTATTGGATATATATATATACTCTGTTTTTCCTCTTGGTCCAGAAGCCTAAACTATTTACTATGTAGTTTTTTCTGAAAATGTTTTCTACCCTCTGTTTAGACTTTGGACTAAAAGACAAGTTATCCAGCCCAACACAGCCAATATACAATAATAAATTATTAAAAAAAATGTGGTTTTAAAAAGGGTTGAATTGTTGGTTCCCAAGGGTAACAATCTTGCATGAATTTTCTCCTGTATCATTCTCTGTGAGGTTGCCTGTTCTTTCTTTCCTTACATGGCCTTACAAGAAGTCCACATACATTGAGGTCACGAGAGCTCTCCCTCCCATTCAATCTAAAAATGTCTAACGTAATTTCCAAGAGCTCATTTTATTTGCTCCTTTAACAAAGCTTGCTCTTCTGATGGTTTCTCTACCTCTCTGTGTCTGAGAGAAATAAAGAGAAAGAAGATGTGGTTGTTTTCCAGGGGTTGGCCTTTCATCCCTGAGACAATGTCAAGATTATAGGTAATTAGCCATAGAAAAGAATGAAATAATGCCATTTGCAGCAACATGGATGGACCTAGAGATTATCATACTAAGTGAAATAAGCCAGACAGAAAAAGACAAATATCATGCGGCATCACTTATATGTGGAATCTAATAAAAAATGATACAAATGAACTTATTTACAAAACAGAAACAAACTCACAGATCTCAAAATCAAATTTATGATTACCAAAGGGGAAACGTTGAGAGAAGAGACAAATTGGGAGATTGGGATTAATATATACACACTACTATATATAAAATAGATAACTAATAAGGACCTACTGTATAGCACAGGGAACTATACTGTAATAACTTACATGGGAAAAGAATATGAAAATAATGGATATACATGACATATATATGTGTATAACTGATTCACTTTGCTGTATACCTGAAAGCAACACAACGTTGTAAGTCAACTATACTACAATAAAAATCTTAAAAAAAGGAAAAAAGATCCTTAGGAGAAGTTAAAGCTTAAGTTAATGCCTATATAATGCCTATTTGTTTACTCATGTCTGAATCTGTTTCCTGATGGGAAAAGTGGAAATTGCAATATTTACTGCTTAAGTTTATGTATTTTTGTTTTGTTTTTTCTTTTAATGACTATAGTAGAAATGTACCTGCTTTTCTTTAGTTATGTCCCATGGGAAGCTTGGTATTCATTCACGTTGCTCAGTGATTTGTTGTAATGTAGTCTGATTCTAACAATTCACTAGTTTGGGAAGAAAACTTCCTTTCCCCTTCTGATTTCTGTATATCCTTATTCGGAAAGTGAGTTTGTGTAAAACCTATCATTTTAAAGTTAAAAACAACACTTTTCACAAAATTGCCTTACTCCCAAGCACTTCTAAAACAAGTTTAATCTTCCAGGGTTAAAAATCTCATTTTTAGTTGCTTTTAAGTGCCTGAGGAGATATGAAGAGCTAGGTCATGAATACTATTTTCAGTCATATCATTTTGGAATATGTTAAAAGGACAGGTACATATAATACCTTTTCTGAGATGTTCTTTATTTTAAATCTTGAATAAACTTTTACTGATGTCTGCGGTGTGGTTTTAAGCCAGTCCCATGGATAATTAGGTCATCTGCTTTAAGGCAGAGGATTTCTTATAGTCAGAAAACCAAACAAAACAAATTTGCTGTACACATAAAAATATTAATAATGAGAGAAAAGATATTTTTGTAGGTTTACTCTGATAAATACAAGAAATATTATCAAGTGTCATGAATTACTTTTAAAATATAATCATTGTAGAGATGGCCACTTACTGCTTTCCTAATAATTTCATCCGATTTATTTTCTATTTCATATCGTTATAATGATCTCATTTTCAATCTTATAATACAGATTTTATTTTCATATTGTCTGATTTTTACAATATACGTGAGGAGAAGCTATCACAGAATTAGAAAACTGGAGAGAAATGTGAATTCTAATCCAGGAAGTCTCCTATAAATTGAATGTTATTGGATACTTTCAAATCAGTATAAGGTTGACACATTTTTATAATTTAAGGGAAGTATCTTTCTTATTTTATTTACTATTCTTATTTATTATGTAGCAATCATGATAATTTTTTCTTTTGAAAAATTAATACTGTGAATTATATTTTGAAAACCTTCTCTTAGAGAATATTTTTGCTTTTCTGAAATTACTGTTATATAATCTTTAAAAAAATTTATTGTTAGATTTTATTGTTTTCAATCTACCTAGGATTTTTACACTGATTCTCTATGTGAGATTGTTCTTCTTTCTTTTGAAGAGCAGTTAAATCAATGGCGGTATTAAATTGGCGTTCCCAGAAGCTAACCAGGATATGCACATTTATATGCAAACACTCCCAGGATGATCCAGTAGGGAGTCAGGGCAGAAGAAATTAAGCAAAGGTAAAGTTTCTTGTCAAACTCCCAGCTTTAGTACAATCCTACCAGGAGCTCCCAGTGTAAATGACAGCAGTATTTGCCTTTCTTCAGGGGAAGAGAGCCTCCTTTTCTTCCAGGATCAATCAGTTATGGGTTCTGGGGCTGCCTAGAGGGGACTCAGCTCAGGGAAGGTAAAATTCCAGGCACTTCTGGCCCTAAGAGGTCCTTTACCCCAGGGTAAGTCTAAAGAATGTCACAGAAGCCAGCTGTAAGAGGCAAAGCATGCAAAGACTAGCCTAAGTATCCTAGGGGAATGCCAACCGTCCAATTGAGGGATAAATCCTGAAAGAGAGGCTACATGTATTTTCAGACTGGCCAGTCTAAAGCATGCTTCTTAAATTGCAAGAAATAACTTTGGTCCCGGGCAAATAAATTAGATCACCAAATAGCTTGTGTCCACTTTCTGAAGTCAACCCCTAAGATTAAGTGTATTCTCTCTGCATTTAGCAAAACTGTATTTCCCCCACCCACAGATTTTATGTTCATAGAATTGTGTGAGAAAATTCCAAACATGAAAGAGATGCTAAAATAAGAGTATACAAAGCTGTCCATTTAACATGTGAAAATGATGTTTTGAGAGGTAATTTTAAAATAATATGAATTAGCTCAGATTTTTTTTTTATATGTGTTCATAATTAGCTCAAATAATTTGGCACATTTGCAACATGGAATTTCTGTGATGTCTTATAGAAGGAACAAAACTTATTTCGGCACAGGCATTTTAAGGTCTCTCAAAGTAGTAGGAGGAAGACTTTTTTAAAAAACTAGGCAAGTATGATCAAATGTCAATGTGTAATAAATAAACATAATTTCTATTTTACAATCTAGCATTTTGTTCAGAGGTTTAGGGTTAAGCATGCGATTTTTAAAAAGATGATGTCAAGCTGCAGGTATAAAAAATGGCATATATTCAATATATATTTAATTTTGGGTTATTATGCTAAGTGTATTTGTGTATATAAAAGACCTAGTGGAGTATTGGCTAGAGTTTCATGTCATTTCATTGGACTTTCCTTCTTTCTGTCTTCCTACATTAATTACATTAGCATTATTTATTAATGGTTATTTTGTTAGAAATATCTATTAACATTGTTCAATTAGGAAAGGTCCTTTCCCCTTTACTCTGTCTCAAGTACCTTTTGGTATTTTATGTACAATCACATAAATTACCTAAAATCTTCTGAGGAATAAGATATTGTCATAAATTTGACAATAACTTGACCATGTTTAGCCAGAGGACTATAATTCTTTTTTTTAATTCTTAAAGTGACTACATTGTTCAAAGAGGATGTCTTCATTTGTTAATTAAAGTTCTTCTCCTAAAACTTTGAGCTGATGTCCCCAAGTTGCTCATGGCCACTACTCTGATCTCCTCCCAGCATCTTCTGGAGGATCACCTCCCCCTGGGCCACTGACACATCAACTTTCCTGTACAAACTTCCTATGCAAGGCCACGTCTTCTACCTGGCACCTGTTTTGCACACCTAGGTGGTGACATGAGGAGAAATCAAAGGTTTCTGATGCTGGTTCTACAGTCTTCTCTCATCCTTCTTACCTCATTCAATTGTTCACATCCTTTTAGGATAACCTTGAGTGTTACGTTTCCAACATTCAGGTAGAGTTAACTCTCTATGGATATATTTTGTGAAAAAAATAAATTAATTAACTGATGTATTCTCATAAGATAATAGGTTTCTTCTGTCCAAATATCAGGGACTCTCCCATGACACCCTGTAATCAGAGACATTCTTTAGGAGAAAAGGGGGGATGTGTTACCTCATAGGTGTGTCAACATTCTCCTGACAGATACTTTCTAAATTACTTCTTTTAGACCAAGGAGCTTTTAATTTTGATCTCTATTACTGAATAAGAACCTACTCCTTAAGACTATCTTTTGTCTAGAATTTATTCCATAGCATTCTTCAAAATTCTTGAATTGTGGGGGCACTGAGTTGGGGTCCTATAGAAACTTATCTCTTAGACATAGGCAAACATAGTGGAATGGCCCATCTTGAAAAGCCAATGGCAGTAGCTGAGGGCACAGATGTCAAGTTCATTAAATGACCCTTTATATTTTTGCCTGTTGGGAGGCTGTTATACAGATGTAGGAGGAGTGTGGAAGACCAAACAAAATTCAGATTGAAAGGAATTGATTTTCTGTTTGTCGCTTAAAGAGAAAACAATACTTTTTTATCAGTTGCTAACAACCCAGAGCACTATTAATTTAAAATATGTGTGTGTGTCTGTGTGTGTGTCTGTGTGTGTGTGTGTGTGTGCGTGTGCGTGTGTGTGTGTGCACGTGCATGTGTGTGTGTGTGTGTGCGCGTAAGTTGCATTATGTGTTAGCCATGCTAAAGACAGTTGCTTTAGCTTAGCTGCATTCTTTACTTGAATTCAATTATAGATTTTGTGGATGATTTAAAGTGAGTTCTAGAACAGCCCCAGGATAGTCCCAAACACACACTCAGGAGTTCCATTAATGCAGCTGATTAGATGAGGCTTTGTAGAGCTTTCTGGGTAGTTTTTAAAGCTCCCTGGATTATCATCTTTATTTTAAATTATTGTGCCAAGGCCCTTGGTTCAGCTGTCCCTTATTCTGTCTAAAGGTATGTATGATATAAATTTCTCCCACATGTAACTATATGTGTTTGGGGAATAGTGTTTAAAAAAAGTAAGGTGCATTAATAAAATCAGATTTTATTTTTTGACTGTATGCAGTTCTTTGTTCCTATGAGCAATTCACAGTTGCACTTTGCTATGGACTTGGCTTGAGCAACTTTACATCTGAAGAATCACTTACAATACACTTCTATATGAATATGTGATCAGATTTCTAAAAATGCCAACAACAAACTGTCACACCAAAGGCCTAAAGAGACATGACAACTAAAATTAATGTGATTTCCTGGATAGAATTCAAGAACAGAAAAAAAGACACTAGGTAAAAACTAAGGAAGTCTGAATAAAGCATGATTTTATTATAATAAATGTTTATTATAATTAAATGTTAATAATAATGTATCAATATTTGTTGATTAATTGTCACAAATGTGCCACACTAATGTAAGATGTTAATAATGAGGGAAGCTGGGTGTGAGGTATATGGGAACTCTCTGTACTATCTTTGTAATTTTTTGGTAAATTTAAAACTATTTGAAATAAAAAGGTTATTAAAAAATGCCTCATTACCAAAGTCACCTTGAGATATATAAGTGGCAAATGCCACTTGTGGTAGATAGATTGCAAAAATATCCTGAATTCTTGACCCCATCTCTGTCTGTGTACTTTGCAATGTATCTTTATAGGTCTTCTCATCATGAGGAATCTTTTTCTTCAATTCTTATAGCTGTATTGACCTTGTCACTTGCTTTGGACAATAGAATATGACAGAAGCAATGGAGTGCCTGTTTCTAGTCTAGGTCTAGAGAGTCCTGTGTGCTTCTATTCTCTGTCTCTTAGACCCTTGTCTTCAGTGTGGTGGAGGATGAGAGCATGAGTAGCAGAGCTGGGTCAGCTCAGTTGTGCAGCCAAAGCCCTAGGCATGTGAGAGCCCAGCCAAGATCAGCCAAGCCACCTGGCTGACTTGCAGCTCAGTGCAGGTGACTGAGTGACTACTGAGGGGAGGTGACACCAGAACTGCCACCTGATTCAGAGTCTCATAAACAATCATAGGTATGTTTTAAACAACTGAATTTGATGGTATTTTTTAATGCAACATTACTTACACACCATTGATTCTGTACAAATAGTGAATTAAGTTAATTACACATTTACCTTATACATAGTAAAAAGCCTGAGGTAAAACAAAATTGCTTCATATTGTTAACATGGTGATCTTGAAATAAACAATCATTTTCCTATTATATCCTATCCTGGATTTCTCTAATCAGTTTTTCATTAAAAAAAAATTATGTCATAGATTGAGTTTATTATAAAATGCTTTTCTGCATTTAAGTTTTCCCTCTTATGATTAAAGTTTATGCCAATGTTGTTGGTTTTTTTTTTTTTTTGATACAAGAAAGGATATCAGAAACCCTATTGCCATTAATAATCATCTCCTTTGAGCCTCCTTTTTGGACACCATTCTCCACTGTTAATAGGAAGAGTTCTTTTTTGAAGTGCTTACCAATGACCTGAACCTTCCTTATCAAAAGTTCCACTGAAGACTGTAGCTGTGAAAATAGCACAGTTAGATGATCAAGGTCCAAGTCCTGTCTGGCTCAGAACTGGCAGTATATGCTTTTGGTAAATTATTATACTATTTCCATGAGACTTTATGGTCCTCAGCTCTACAATGAGGACTACAGTAGCTACTACCTCATAAATATTACATGGAGATTAAATGACATGACATTTAGGGCTTAGCAAGTTGCATGGATCATGACAAGCACTCAGTAAAGATTGTTACTATTTCTCCTATGTGCCAGACTTTAGAAAATTCTTGTTGTTATCTCTGTTAATATTTTACTTTAGCACGTTTTTGCTAGGGAATTTATCAAAACTATGGGCATACTCTTTTTTTTTTTAGGGGGGGCATACTCTTTCACTTAGAAAATTAAATTTTTTCTAATTGTTATAAAATCAGTTAAAGTATTGATAAGTAGGGTGCACAAATAATAAAGAAAAAGAGAGAATGAAAAAACGTGTTAAGAAGAAAAAAAAAGTATCAAACATGGAAGTTTATTTTTTAAAATTTTTTAATTGAAGTATGGTTGACTTACAGTATTGTGTTAGTTTCTGGTGTACAGCAAAGTGATTCATATTTTTTCCATTATGGTTTATTATAGGATATTGAATATAGTTCCCTGTGCTATACAGTAGGACATTGATGTTTATCTATTTTATATGTAGTAGTCTGTACCTGCTAACCCCAAACTCTTAATTTACCCCTCCCCCACCCCTTTCCCCTTGGTACCCATACGTTTGTTTTCTATGTCTCTGAGTCTGTTTCTGTTTTGTAAATAAGTTCATTTGTATCATATTTTAGATTCCACATATAAGTGATATCATATGTTCTTTGTCTTTCTCTTTCTGACTTACTTCACTTAGTATGATAATCTCTAGGTCCATCCATGTTGCTGCAAACGGCATTATTTCATTTTTTTATGACTGAGTAATATTTCGTTGTATATATGTACCACATCTTCTTTATTCATTCATCTGTTGGTGCGCATTTAGGTTTCTTCCATGTCTTGGCTATTGTAAATAGTGCTGCTATGAACATTGTAGTGCATGTATCAAAGATGGAAATTTATAGAGTGGTCACCACCTATACTAATGAGAGGGCACTAAATGCTTTATCTATATCACCCTGTATAATCTTCCCAACACCTCTGCAAGATAGGTATGATTAATACTTTTCTTTAGAGTTGAGAAAAATTTGACTAAGAAAGTTGTAATAACTTGACTAAGAACCAACGATAATGGTTGATGGAGCCAGAATGCAAATCCAACTGTGCCCAACAGTGAGCGGAGGGCTCCCCTAGCACCTTGCCTCACTAAATGTATTCAACCTAGAGTCTTCCATACACAATTACTGTATTCAGTGTAGAAGTAAACCTTCAATGCTGCTAAGGATAGTGTTACTCTGCCAGTGAAAGCAGGTCTTTCTCCCCATACCTACCTTCAAATAGCATACTCATTACACTCAGATATATCATGATAGCCCATAACTGGAGTGATTTTCCCATATTCAAATGTGTTTGTTGAACAGATCAAACAGACATTTAAGATGCTAATGTCTGTCCCTCAAATACTCAGCTGTTCACTGAATCCTAGCCTTGCAGTTATTCCTGGATTATATTGTATAAAACAGCTTTGCTTTTCCACTTTCCTTTTTGCTCCTGGATTTTTTAAACAAAAGTTAGGGAAAATGTATTAAGAATGTTTTAATGCTTTTTGGGGGAGGGGGCAGGAATAGGATTATTAAAACATCTGTAACTTTGACTCCACTCTGTAAAATGTGTAGTTTAAAAAACAAGCTAAGGATTTTTGTAACAAAATGCCCTGACGTGCACATGCTGTGTGTTACTATTGATAAGTATATCACTGACGAAGTATATCATAATATGTCTGGAACTTTCTGATTCTCTACTTCTTTCTCCCTGAGGAAGAGAGAGAAGATCTCCTTTTGCAACCATTTTGGATGCGAATGTAGATATTGAAGAGCAGTAGATCTGTTTCGTGCATCAGGGAACTTTTATCAGCCCTATAAATAAGATCACCACAAGTTTCATTAAATCCTGAACTATGAATGGGCCTCTTTATGGCAAGTATGAAGAAAAAAGCATTTCCTTGGGTGTGGTAGGGAGGGTTGGTAGAGTCTTGGAGCAGAAACTGCTAGCAGATTTCCTGTCTGTGACATTGGCTTTAATTTTTTTTTTTTTTTTTTTTTGGTTTGGAACCAAACTTAGAAGTTAGAATCTCTTTTCTTCCTTGAAATTCTCTTTACAACAGGATAGAATTAGCAATTTATGTTAGAAAAGGAGTATGTGTATGCGTGTGTGTGTATGTATGTAAATATATGTGCTTTATTGTAATGTTATTTTATGGCTAAAGAGGCTTAAATGACAGTAAGGTTGGAGACTAGTACAAAATAGAAATCTTAGTGGATACTTTATTCTTGAACTACTTCTAAATGATTTTTGCCTAAAAGTTTTAGAAAATCCCTTGAAAATTATCCCTGAAATAGAGCAAAACAGGTAGAATGAGTTTGTAAATATTTGTTTCTCTATATTTTAATGGATCTATATGGTAAAAAAAATCAGAATTTAAAATACTTTACAATGAATCAAGATTCATGTTTCATTAATTAGAATAGTAAAATTTTCAACATAATCCATAAATGAGTGAATAGTATCAAAGTTAAAATATAAACTTGGAAATTATTATTAGGATTTGGATAACATTTCCTGCATTGCTGACATAATAAGCATATTTGTGTAAGAAAGTTCAGAACTGATCAGATCCACCAAAGATAAGTCATATTTAGTTACTCCTCATGTATCAACAAAAAGCAGATATCGCTTCTATCTATTGTTTGTTATCACCAGATTCATGCTTTAATAATGAGAAACATTGACTCCAGGGTTCCAAGTTCCCAAAAATGCTTTGGAAAGAGGCTGCTTCTTTAGTTTATTGTTACTTCAGGCCACTGGAGCCTACTATAACCCTCTTGTGAGCACTAAGGGTGCTAGACAGAGCTATGGATTCCATAGAAGTCATACAATGACTGTCATCTGCCTAAATGCTTCTTACATAGAGAGAAGACAGAATTTTTTTTCCCATAAAATATGTTCAGTTCACACTTACCCTACACTGTTACTCATTTGATTAACAGCATAATATTATTTTACATAGAAAACATACTTGGCATCACTGGTTCGAAGAATTTTCCCATCCTCTGCTTTTCCAGATTTTGAGAACATTTGGATCTGCATGGGATCAAAGAAAAGCTCTCTTTTAATGCCATTTAAGCTTTGAGAGAATATTTCATGGTGATTCAAATTATATAATGTTCAAACTGTTGTGTTAAATTTTAATTCCATAGTTATATAAAGATATCCAAACATTGTTTTAATTGAATATATTTGGCCTATCCTTTCTTATGTAATTGCTAATGCTTTCATTACAAAATAACAACTCTGTAAATGATGATACCACTAAACATCTAGTGATTAAACATGACTAACAGTTGAAATAATTATGAGTATTTGGAAGACAATGGGGAGAAAAATGAAGCCACACGCCCAAAATAAATATATCCATTTTTCACTGTGAAAATGGGTTTGTACTAAATTTGCTAGTTCCAAAAGGAAAAGGCAAATCTCTGTTTCTTTTATTGAAACTGAGCTACATTTCAGTCAATTATTAGTCAAGGACCAGGTCCCCAGATACAAGTATCTAGAGGGTATGAAGAAATCAGGAGAAATATCAGGATTTATAGAATGTGACCAAATTCCATGAAACGTCATTCCCTTGAATAATTCTGGGAGGTCATACACATAATTCCCTTCACATATGGTGCCGTTTTTTCTGTGTTGAATTTTTAGTGCCGAGATACAAATGGAGTTAGCTTGCATTAACATGGCTCCTTAAAGATTATTACTCAATGTTACCCTATGATAAAAACTAAATCTCCCATTTTACTGAGCATATGGGCATTATTCTATGGAAAGCAGCTGTGGCTAATTCAGTCATATCTAAGAGTAACTCCCACCTGTCAAATGTATTTGGATCCATCTATTCCTCCATAATTAGAACATTCTATTGGTTGATTTTCTTTCTTTTTTTTTTTTTTTTTTGCTATTTAAAGCAAACCGTAGCTCTTCCTTTATGAAACCTATTATTAAAATTAGTTTTAAAGTGTTATTAGTATTATAATTTTGTATTTACCAGGTGCTTTTTCAAGAAAAATAATTACTACCTATTTTATAGAGATATGAATATGTGAATGTATGTGTGTGTAGGCAAGTATGTTCATATTTTAAAATTAGCATGCAAATGAATTATATAAAAATTACTAAAACATTTGTTACCATTATTATGATACATTCAAAAGCAAAAAACACTAAAAACATACATTTAGAGCATAGGCAAGAAAAAGGAAGAAATCTAAATCAGAAAGGAAGAATTAAATGATCTCTTTTGCAGATGACATGACGGTATATATAGAAAATCCTAAAGACACACACTCACATACGTAAAACTTGTTATAACTAATAAATTAGTTCAGTAAATTACAGGATACAAAATTAACATAAAAACAGTTGCATTTCTATACGGTAACAACTAATAATCCAAAATAAAAATTAACCATTCCATTTCCATAGCTTCGAAAAAAATAAAATATTTAGAGATAAACTTAACCAAAGAGGTAAAAGACTTGTACACTGGAAACTACAAATCATTGATGAAAGAAATTAAAGAAGACAAATATATGAAAAGACATCTTGGGTTCATAAATTGGAAGACTTAATATAGTTGATATCTCCATACTACCCCAAGCTATGTACAGATTCAATGCTATGCCTACTGAAATCTCAACGGCATTTTTTACAGAAATAGAAAAATTTTTTTTTAAATTTATATGGAACCACAAAGGACACAGCATAGCCAAAATTATCTTGAGAAATAAGAATAAAGCCAAAGATGTTACACTTCCTGATTTCAAGATATTTTACAAAGCCACAGTAATTAATACAGTATGATACTGGCATAGAACAGATATATAGTCCAATGGAACAGAATGGAGAGCCCACACAGAGATGGGCAACTTACTTTGATAAAGGCATCAAGAATGCACAATAGGGAAAAGATAATATCTTCAAGAAATGACCTTGGGGAAACTGGATACTCACATGCAAAAAATGAAATGAAATTGGACCCCTACCTCACACTGTACACAAAAATCCACTCCAACCATTTCTACCTGATGGTGAGCAATCAAAGCACAGTATATCCCTTCTAGCCATCATTTTAGAAAGTATAATGATAAACTATAAAGGAACCAAAAAAAAAAAAAAAAAAAAAAGCAAGGAAAGGACATTCAGACTTTCTTTTAGTAGTCAGTCATGGAGAAGCTAAGGAAGGGTGTCTCCCTGGGTAGATCCCGATCAATTACAGGCTCACAGTAGGACATGCAGCCATCAGGGACTGGCTGAGAAACAAGTGAGGACTTAACATTGGAAGGGAAACAAAGGTCCCTACTTATAAGGAAACAGAGAGAGGTAAGTGATCTGAGGCCTAAAGTTCAAAGCAATATCTTTGGACTGTTCCCTGAGGAAAATTAGGCAATCTCTGAATTAAACGACTCATTTATTTCCTTCTCTTTAGTGATTGTCAAGCTTCAATGTGTTTAAATATCATTTGAAGTAGCTTATTAAAATGCAGATGCTCATATTTATTAAGTCCTGCAGAGCTCTCATACTTGCACCCTAACTGACTCTAAGTATGGATGAACCACAATTTGAGAAGCGATGCTGTCTCTCTCTACCCTCCCTCCTTTTAAGGATATCATTTCATGCATATACCACAGGGAAAACTGAAGCCATCACAGTTAAGTTGCCTAAACTTCTCACTCTATAAAAATGTCTGCATATGCAGCCATCCATTCTTCCTGATTTTTGGTCTTAATGGGAGCATTGTACCCTTTGGTTATCTAAGGCTGATCCCCTCCCCTTTCTCCCATGCCCTCTCATTTTCATGGCGTCATTATGGCATGTTTTATGTCTGCTCCATTTCTCTCTAGCACCTACTGGTTTTCCAGTCTCTAAACATCCAACAGCCTCCATTTTAACATTTCATCCCTTTCTTCTCCTTCTATCCTTTTGTCAACAAAAAAATGAATCAGTCAATCTAAAAAAGAAATGGAAATTTTTATTTGAGCCAATTGAGAAATATAACCTGGGAACAGTCTCTCAGAAAGTTCTGACAACTGTTCCACCCATTAGAGGTCAAAGCACAGTTATATAATTTTTTGAGACAGAGGGCTGTACATTAAATGATGAATTATTGGCAGTTTATACAATCTAGTGAGTAGTGGGTCATGCGTCATCGTGGACCCTTGCAAGATCAAGAAAGAATGTTATCTTTTAAGGAGTTGTCTTGTTGGTGCTAGGAGAATGTTGCTCTTTATGCTTGACCAGGTATTTCTGCCGATGGAGAAGATGGGGAGGTTTGGTGGATGCATAATGCAGATATTCAATGGGGGATAGAGCGGGGAGAGAGGAGGCTAAAGGGCAGAGAAAATGTTTTTCATGTTTAAAATTTTTTCATGTTTTTTCTTGTCATGAAATATGAATTTTATTTCACACTTTGACTACCTCTTCCTCTACCTTTCTTTTTATTTGTCCCTTTAAAGAACATTTATTTATGCTCATTGCATCTACCTCTTTGCCATTATGGATTCCTCATCCTTCTCTATCTGGCTTATGCCAATATATCTCCTCTGAAACTCCTGTCACTAACAGGACCTGTTAGCTCCATGTGAACACTCCTATGGAAACTTTTTGGGTCCAGCTTATTGGATCTCTTATTTATCTCTTCCTTTTTCTTGTAATACTTGCCTTCCTTGGTATTTTTTAAAAATGGTTTTGCTCCAGTCTCTTTCAGAGGAAGAGTCATTCTTTCTGAGTCTCTTAGGCTAAACTGCTTCCCTGTCACACAATTATTCAATGTTCAATATCTTCTTAAGTTTTTTCTTGTTCTAATTTAAACCCTATTTCTATGTGGTTTCATCCTCTTACAATGCATATAACTATCACGTACATTCTAACAAGTCCCAAATGTATATCTATCAGCCTAACCTCTTTTCTTAGCTTAAGGCCTATTTTATTAGCTCCAGCCCTATACAAATGTCTTACAGACACTTGAAACTTAATATGTGCAAAACTAGACTCATAATCTCCTCCCTGCTTCATAACTGTTAGTATTTTATACTTTGTTTCTCATTATATGGCCAGCAGGTACCAGTTGTTCAAGCCAGATTTCTGGGAGTCATTCTTTACTTCTCTATTCATACCATGCTCCATAAAAAATTAACAAATACTGCTAACCTACAGTATAAATATCTTTGTAATTCACCCATTTGTCTCTATCCTCACTCACACCGTCCTCAGCCTAGACCAACTTCATTCATTTCTAGGACAATTGCAATAATATTTTCATAACTAGCTACCTTATAGCAATTCTTGTCACATTTCAACTTATTCTCTATACTTTTGGCAATGATCTTACGAACATGAAATTAGCTTGTATCACCCTCTTGCTTTAAAAAGAAGTCATGAACCCAAGTGTGGCATGACCCAGACTGACACAGGAATGTGTTGCAGACTAGAGAACACATGCTACCCTCTCTAAAGGGGGAAGCCACCATCAGCTTTGACTGATCTTTCCACAACAGAATACAGGATTGGTGTTTCTTGACCATCCAATTTTTTTTAGGAAAGCTGTACTTATTTACCTTTTTCTATAAATAACACATATTCAGTCATTTGTTTAACACCTACATTCCCTGATGAACTCTAAGCATCACAAAGGCGGGGGCCTTAGCTAACTTCTTTATTGCCCGACACCTAGCAGGTGCTCAGAAAATGTGTTTGAATAAATGAATGCATGAATGAAAACAGAAGAACAGAGGAGAAAGTGAACCATTCTTCCTACCAAGGGCAGAGGAAAAGAGGGAGCGAGGGAGAGAAAGAGAAATCAGAATACTAAACATAGCTAGATTTTAAGAATGAATAGGATTATCCCAGTCAGCAAGTATATTTCAGGCTTAAAAGCAGCATGTGCAAATGTACAGTTGTGTGAAATCATGTCACTCATTAAGAGAACTCTAGGTCTCTTAACATTGCTACAGTGTGGTCCACAGGGATAGCTGTAGATTGTGAATTCTCCAGAAGAATTCGATCATGGGGCATGCTATGTCCCAGCATTTGTACATTACTTGACATAAGTTAGAGAGCCAAAGATTTGTGTTTCAGAAAAATAATTCGAGCAACACTGTGACGAATAAATTCTAGGGGGAAGAAGATAGGAGAAGGAACTCTAGTTAAGTACTTATTACAATAACTCAGGTGCAAGATGCTTAAGTTATAAATTGAATAAACAGCACAGGGTAGGTGGAAGTGGATTTAAAAGATAATTAGTGGCAAAAAAAAAAAAAGATAATTAGGAGTAGAATCAACAATTCTACATCCTATCCCCTTAGCACAACAGCCTTAATAGGTATTTGTCCTTCCTAAGTAAATACTGCATTTTATTGCCTCTGTGTATTTTCCTAAACTACTCTCTATGCCTGGACTGCATTTATCTTTATTTATTACCCAAGGAAGGTAATAAATACAACTTGTTATTTGTCCTTTAAAGACTTTCTCTCCAAAGTGTGGCCTCAGAATCAACAGCAATGGCTTCACCTGGGAGCTTGCTGGAAATGCAGAATTTTAGGTCCCATCAAGACCTAGTGAACTAGAATCTGCATATTAACAAGATCCTCAGGGGACTCATAAACACACTAGCATTTGACAAGTGCTATTTAAATCCCAGCTCAAACCTCACCTCATCCAAGAAAACTTTCTGGGCTTTTCTAGTCTCTCCAGTCCAGCAAAATATATAAAGCTTACTTCTACTATGTTTACAAGTTTCCATGTGTCAGTTTACTTGTATCATAGTTATTTATACACACGTATTTTGCCCCTCCCTAAATTGTCAGGGACATGTCATCTTAGGATAGTCCTGCCCATAGGTCCTGTGCAGAACTTAGCTCACTATAGGTTTGTCCCGAGAAGCACTGAAAGCAAATTCTTTTGCTTCCATTGGCAGCCAAGTTGTATCTCCATGTCTTATGATGATGCGTCTTGTTGATTTCAGAACTCTCTTTGTCCATCTCGTAATAATGATCACTTTGCTCCAGTAAACCATCATCCATAATTAATTCGTGTTAAATTCTTCCATTTATATTTGGTAGCCTTAAAGGTGCAACATCTATTTATTTACAAACCAAAGAATCCAGATGCCCAGATGATGGACTTCTTATCATTAGCCTTCTTAATGTAACATTTTTCTGAATTTTGGTAATATCAACTTGAAAGTGATTTCCTTCAGAGCTCATCATGAAAAGATTTTTCCATCAAAGAATCGCTGAATTTCCTGTGATCTATGTTATTATCTAGCTGTTATGTATTTATAAAACACTGCCCTTATTAATTTTTGCCTATTCGTTTTATGCTTAGAATTTTAGGAAAAAAGAAAATTCTAAACTAGACTGCGTGTAAGCTTACAAAAATTTTCCTTTTTCGGATGGTGAATTGAGATAAGGTTCTTTAAAAAATGGGTCACTCAAAACATCATTTTCCCTTAAGCAGCAGAGTGTACTTGAATGGTTTGGACTAAGTGTTTTAGATAAAGGAAGCACTCTTTGAAAAATAACATGCAGTTCACAGCTGGAAAAGAAGCAGTGAAGCGTTAAACTGTCCATTATGCTTAAAGAATAACTTGGCTAAAATCCTTCCTTGCCATTAAAAGCACTGAGTGTACTTTTGGACTTTATGTAACTGTACTTAGCGTGTCTGTTAAAGCCATTTATCAACATTTTTTATTTATCATTTAGACTAAATAATTAATTCATATCAATTTGGAGCTTCTCCCCTTTAAAAAAGAAATACAGGTTACTTTTAGTTTCCACGAGAAGTGCTATACATGATATTTCAGAACTTAAAAATAATGAGACTCTCTGGAAGGAACCAGTAGGCATTTTACAGGTTAGCAAGCAGCGTTTTCAGTTTAAAATTATTCCACTGGCTTCGTTGTGAGGTTTCTCTAAAAAATTCAGAAAGAACTGTAGGTGACATTTGAAGTTGAGGAAGGAGATGGGCAGAGACAAGGAGGAGACAACATTATTGTGTGTTCTTGTGCCAGGTGCTCATAAGGTAATTCTCTTCCCCTTCTCTCTGATCTGAGGACTCAAAAGCCAAGATCCATGCACTTAGTTGACTAAATGCCACAGTCAGTTTAGAAAACATTCAGACTTTCTTTCTTTTCTTTTTCTTTTCTCTTTTGCTTTAAATAGAGGAAAGGATATTAGCATTTCTTGAATGTCTTTGGTGTGTCAGAAATTTTGATAAGTATTGTAATAACTTTGATATGTGACTATCACAATAATTGGGCTCTGGTGAGTTGAAGAAACTTAGGCTCAGAAGGAAGATTAATCTGTTCTAAATTACAGTGATAGTTTCAGAGTAGGATTTAAACTCAAGCTAGCCTATAGATTAAAGATTCACCATTGAACTCACCATTGTCAACAGTATCCATCATTTCTGTTGATCAATCACCTGTCTTACCATTGCTCTTTGAAGAGAATGTGCATTTTCCCCTATGTCTCCTATTTTCTATTTATCATCTCCATTCCACATCCTTCCCCTTCACCTTTTTTCTTTTTCTCGCTTTAGGTTCCCCAAATTTCTGGAATTTGGAATTTAGGAAACTATTAGCTACTATTCATTTGAATATTGCTTCTGCCACATCCTCTGTCACCCCAATTATATGTGTATTAAACACCTTGGACTTATTTTATGTTCTGTTTTCTTTCATTTCTTCCTAGTTTATTTTCTGCCTGTGATTCTATTTAACTATTTCATACTGACATGCATTTTAGTTCAAAACTCCTGTATCCTGCTATATCCAGTCTTTTATTAAAGCTATTCATTGAGTTTTTAATCTTAGATATTCCATTCTTTGCTTTAGAATGTCTGTTTGAATCATTTTTAATTGATTCCAAATTTTGGTCAAAATTATCCATCCTTTTATATATTTTGCCCACTGTTTTTCTAAATTTTCTTGTTCACATTATTTTCATAGCTATTATCCTTATTATCTTCATGGTCATTAAGCAAAATCAATATTTTATTATTCCAATAACTGGATCTTCCATTTGTGTTGACTGCAATATTTTTAGTTATGTTTCTATTCTTCTTTTGCCTGGTACAATAAAATACCAGGCATATAAAAAAGTATAGTGTCTCTGGATAGTGTTGCCTTCCTCCACAGAAGGCTGACCCTAAATTCTGGCAAGCAGCCTTATTGGGAGAAAGTCTCCTTAATCCAGGTGGGGATTTAGCTGAGTCCAGATTTGCTTGAAGTTTTGATAAAGCTCATTCTATTTCTGTTTCAACTGTGTTCTAAAGATTTAGATCTCCATAGGCCCCAACTGAGATCTTGGACTGTTTATTAAAACCCTTATTACTTGGTCAGATCTGAACTCCAATTTTGGCTTCTTAATACAGTAAGTCTACCAAAACTTCACTCTGAATTTCAGTAGATTTTGGCTTAGCTTCTGAACTTATTGCTCCATAAAATTTAACAATTTTGCAAATTTCTCAAAATGACAAACCTCCAACTATCACACTCATTTCTCTCCACCATTTTTTCTCTGTATGGGCTAGGCACATCAGTTCTTGATGGTCTTGCCAGCTCCAAACTCCAATGTTGTCTTTCCAGACCTGTGCTATTATTTAAAGTTCTTCTGGTTTCTTAGACTTGGACTTTGGAAGATTTCCCCACATTTCTTCTGGGAAAAAAATCACCAAGGCCCTGGAGGAAGAAACAGATTGCAAATGTAGGCAAATCAAATGTTGGCTTACTTACTTGGGAATTTCTTGAAAATCCTGACCTGTCAAGTTGTGGTTGCCTCAGCAACTCTGTAGGGCATATATATATATAACATATATATGTAGATATGACATAAATATATATCATATTTTCCCTTAAGTAAGCATAGCCCTATAAAGATAAAAGAGTTGACTATAAATGTACATTTCCAAGAATTACTTTTGAGGAATATCAATCATCATAGTTTGAATGGCAAAAGTTGTCTGTTGAAGGAACATACGAAAACATTATTGATTTTTGGCTTTGAAAGATGTGTAAACGTGATGGACTTGGATGTTCTCTACAATTTCAATACTGTGAAAATTTAATAAGACATTATAACCCAATTTGTACAGTTTCATAGTTTCAAATTTTTAAGTTGTGTATTTTTCAAAAAGATTCTTGGGTTGATGAAAATTTCATAATAATAGTCATCAATATATACCTGGCAAATGAGTATTAGAAAATATCCACTCAAGTTTTATCTGTTTGTATTTATATTAATTTGTGAGTGAGAATTTTAATAAATAGTATAAAGTTTAGTTTTTGTTAGTATCTCTTAGAGCTTTATTTAGAATAAAATGCAAAGGCATTTGCTTCTTTCAGGTAAACGTATCTATGGCATAGTTTCAGATGTTCACTTTTTACATGCGGAAATATAGTGTACTAGGAATATTTCTCTCAATATTAGTATTTTTATTAGTAGAGGTAATATGTGTCTATTCAGGTGAGAAAGCAGAGCTGGGGAAAACATTGAGGGCAGATGAAAGTGTTGGAATTTAGAGTATTAAATAGTTGGATAAACTTGGGTTTTAATCTGTGCCCACTCTTACTGTATATGGGTACTTGAAAAATTAATTTCATTAAGAATTCGCTTTTTTATCTATAAAATGAGGATAATGCTATTTAGCTTACAGTGTTGTTGTGAAGATTAGGCAGTGCATGTGGGCCACTTTGAGTAAAGACTCGGTACACTGGGACTGTACTTACAAAGTGCTTTGTAGACATTAATGTTTTGTGTATTTCCCACCATATGTAAAAACAAAACAACAGAACGGCTGTCACTGATAAAGAGAAAATCCATAAAATTTCCCAGATCAATTAGTTTATTTGACATTTATGATCTTTGTATATATTGCACAATAAAATAATGAAGTTAACACCATTAAACATAGTATAATAAATGCCTTTGAGTTGAAATCTAAGCATTACATTAAAAATTAAGGCTCTAAATACAAATATATTATCACACACATAGTTGAAAGTGACACATTTTAAACAATGCAATTATTCTCAAGGAGAAGAAGTCAAATGCAGAGATTGGAAGTTCATTTGACTTCTGTTGATGACTAAATATTTTGCAAGATTGAAAAAATAAGTTTTGAAATTCAACATATTCCTGGAATATAATAGTATTAGAAAATATATGGTAGGATGATTCAACATTCCTACATACCTCTTTCAAAGGCATTACTGTTTATCAAAAATATTTACCTTGAATTATGGCTACTAAATCCTAAGAATCTAATAACACACAGAATTTGGTACTTACCTAGGAGTTTTATGGTAGTATATTCTTGAAGAAAAGTATGATTCTTAAGAAATAATTTCATTTCTATCAATTTAGATGTTATTTCAAATAATGAAAAGTAGTGTAACATAAAATGAACTAAAATAACATAAGCAAGCATTTACTTAAGTGCTTGCAACTTTATTTTATTTATTTATTTTTTATATCGGGTCTTAGTTTATTTTGGCCTGCGTCGGGTCTTAGTTTCGGCACATGGGGTCTTCATTGAGACATGCAGGATCTTTTTTCATTGTGGTGCGGGCTCTTCGTTGTGGCACGCAGACTTCTCTTTAGTTGTGGCGTGCAGGTTTTCTCTCATCTTAGTTCCCCAACCAGGGATGGAACCTGCGTCCCCTGCATTGGAAGGTGGATTCTTTACCACTGGACCACCAGGGAAGTCCCAAGTGCTTGCAACTTTAAATGATTAAAATCTTTACAGTGTATGAAGTGATCAGTATTTCATTTGGAAAGTTTTGAGTAAGGTTTAATAGTTTTATGTATGGAATAAAGTTTCTCAGGCCTTATTTATTTTAATGACTTTTGAAATGGACTTTGAAAAACACTTACATTGAAAATCATTTGAAAAGCAGTGTATAGTAGTTTTATGACATTATTGCATGGTTTTTGAAATTGTATAGCGTTTTTCCATTTTAAACAGCTCTAAAGAGTAAATTTGTTAAGTTCCAAAATGGTAGAATCACATTAGGCAAGAAAGGATATGTATGTATGTATATATATATGGATGACTAAATTAATGTAAAAGGGCAAGTGTTTGCTTCACCTTTGTAAAGTAAATTAGGTAAATGCATAGCCTACATTATAATTCACTTTTGACACACGGTATCCATTTCAGTTGTAGTAAGTTATTACTTGATGAGTTTTTCTTTTTTATTTGTTCTTTTTAATCACTTTTACTAAAAATACATGCAATAAAATATTGAAATTACTTTTTTTTACGTTTTAGACTCTACAAATGATCAGTTTTGAGATACTTAGGTTGTGGTATATTTTACTGGTATTTGGTTTAACTTTTGTTGTTTTAATTTTCTAATATTAAATGAAGCAACTTGCTTTTCTAAGTTCTGCTTTGAGTTTATAGGGCTCATAGCTAAGATGTGAGTAATTCAGCAAATTTTCTCCCTTTCATGTTATTTTCACTGAAATGTCTCTCTTTAAGTCTCCAACCAGAGGAAAATTAAGTAATTATAGGATTTTTTTTCTTTTGCTTATATTAGAGAATGTGTGAGCAAAATAAATATCACTTTTTCTCATATATCTTTTTCTTTGTATTTCTAAATCCAAATGTTTCATGTTGTCATATTTTAAAACTTGTTTCAATAAAAATCATTAAACCTCACATAGTGATAATCTTTTGTTTTGCAATCATTCTCTGCTCTTGGGAAAAATTTTAATTCCTGATGGAATTTTACATATGACATTGATTTCATGGTAGAATACATGCCTCCTCAAGGTTCCCTCTGCCTTAATAATAAAATATTTGGATGTGAAAGAGGCTAAGAGATAATTTACTTCCACTACTTAGGCTGAAACTGAGAGCTATAAAGCTAATGTAACTTGATCAAATTTACAGATCAAATGAGTGGTAGGAATAGAAAGAGGAAGAAGAAAATGCAAAATGGAGTGACTTCCAGGTGCTGGGTCTTCTGCTAGTGCCTTAAAAGTATTACCTCTTTAAATCTCCTAATGTTCCTTTAAGATAGATTCTTCCCATTTTATAGGTGAGGAAGCTAGATCTTGGATAGAGTAAGATGACTATGGAAAATATATATTGTTTTCCCCATGTAAAAACTGTAAAGAAGTTTAAGAACCCATGGGAAGGTAGACAATAAACTTTAGTGTCAATAACTGATTGCCTACACCACCCATCTTGATGGTACTATATTTATTAGTTGTCAGAGAAGCACTATCACTATGATGTTTTAGCAAACAGAGCTTTCTAGATTAATGTGCAAGGGGAGCTTTATCCAGTCATAAGTTTCCATATCTCTTTAACCTTCAAAAAGACCAAGAATTCGGCCTCATTTTCTGCCATGCTGCCGGAAGTCCAGGCTTTCATGAGGTCTTCCTCCCCATGTGTGTCTGTGGAAATCCCAGGAAGGGCTTTCACATGCCACACGTCTCTGCCCTCTTGACCAGCACCTTCTCTTCTCTAGTTCACTACTTTTGGTCTGGAGATTAGAATTCTTAGAGTGTGCTGCTCCTTCTACTGTACTAATCTATCCACATTGTGGATACAGCCCTTCAACTTATCACAATTAAAGCAAATATCAGGCCATAATATTCAATAAGTCTTTATTGAAACAGTGAGAATTTTAATTGGTTGCTGAGCATACCCTAATTCCCCTCTAAATAGCTAGAGGCCATCTCTACATTTTGAGGAAGGTTGCCAGGTAAACCACAGGATGCCCAATTCAATTTGAATTTCAGAAAATAACAAAATAGTATTTTAGTGTAAAATTGACCAAAATATCAGGATGCACTTATACTAAAACTTGGACATAATTATACCAAACACTAGGACACACTTAAACTAAACAGGAAAAGAAATGTGTTGTTTATCTGAAATTTCAATTAAACTGGTGTCTGTAAAATTTTATTTGCTAAGTCTGGCAACTCTAGTTTCACGTGCCAGATTTCCTTAACCATATGAGGGCTCTCCCCAGAGTCCAGTCCTCTAATTTCACATGTCCCTCCTTTTTATCCTTAGATCTATAACTTATCAAGAACTTTTAAGTACATTTAAAATACATAACTTGTGCTTTTCTTGAATAGTCAGCATCAGAAACCCTGATTTTGGCTCTCACTCCATTTATAGGCTTTGGACATGAGGATGATTATTTACTCCTTCTGAATCTCCTTTTCTCTGTTGCTGTAAACTAAATGTTTATATCCTCCCAAAATTCATGTGTTAAATCTTAATGCCATTGTGATAGCATTTGGAAGTGGGACCTTTGGGAGGTGATTAGCCCTGAAGAGGGAGCCCTCATGAATGAGACTGGTCCCATTAAAAAAAAAGATCCCCTGCTCTTTATCCCATGGAGGACATGGTGAGATGTCCACCACTGAACCTGACCTTGCACTCTCACCAGATATTGAATCATCCAGCACCTTGATCTTGGACTGCCCAGCCTCCAGAACTGTGAGAAATAAATGTTTGTTGTTTAAGCCACTCAATCTGCGGAATTTGTTATAGCAACCCAAACTGATATCCATATATTGGTTCAGCTCAAACTATAAGCCTTGCCTTTCATGGTGGCTGTGAGAATTAGGTGAGATAACAAAGGAAAAGACATTAAGAAAACAGAAATTCTGATACAACTATAATGAAATTTGTTATGTCTCATGTTGTCTTGAAGGTTATGTTTTACCTGGTTTTATTTCATGGAAATATAATGGGGAGAATCTGTAAATCATAACCATATGATAGAAGAGATACCAACAAAAAAAGGGCAGAATACTCAGTCTTTGGCCCCTTTTCTCTCTGGATGTCTTCCTATGTCATTGTGTCAGCCTGGACCATGGTATCTCTCCTGATTCAAATTTCAAATATTTCTGATTGGAGTTCTCCAACCTGCCTCTGCCCTTTTATGTTTCTGACCCATACTTAAACTTCATGTTTAATTGAAATTGGGCATGTTGTGTGGTCAGTCCCCTAGCCCTTAATCTCAGAGTTTGGTATGACCTGACCTTAATTCTTGATGTTCTGTTTTATGGTAGTTTGGTTTGTGTCTGTTTCTGGATGGATATATGTGTACTCTCTCTTAATCTAGACTGTTTTCATTTCATTTGGAATCCTCAGTAGTTTTAAAAGGAGGGGACTCTGTCTCTTCTCTCTGATGTTTAAAAAGATCTTTCCAAATCATTTCTCCAAATGTTGCTTTCTCCAATTAGTTTGAATATTTTTTTCTCTTCTGACACGTTAGTGTTTTTATGGAGCTAACTGATATCAAAGACTGTGTAAAATCTGCCGAACCATTTCTAATGTTCTCACATGATATGCTTTTGGAATCCAAGAGTCAGGCGGCTTTTGTTCCAAACTTAACCATTCATTGAGCCTAGAAAATTGTTTTCCTCTAGTGTAGATGTTGCAAAAAAAACCACACAGAAAAACCAAAAACCAAAACAAAACAAAAATTAACAGATACACACTACTGTATAAAAAATAAATAAGCAACAAAGATTTACTGTGTAGTACAGGAAACCATATTCAATATCTTGTAAAAACCTATACCAAAAAATAATCTGAAATATATATGTGTATATATATATATATGAATAACTGAATCACTTTGTTGTACACCTGAAACTAACACAATATTGTAAATCAACTATATTTTAATTAAAAAAAAAACCCAAAATTGAAAAAAAAAAAACCCTTGAGTAAAGCATTTGATTGAGTGCTGCTGTTAGGACACACCAAGATATATAGCATTTATCTGATTTTCCCCTATTCTTAGGAGGGTAATGTCCTTCAAGACTTATTAACTCCACTTCTACCTTCCAAGGTTGTTATCTGGCAATAAACATGTATTCTGTTTATGACATTAAATACTAATAAAACTTTGAACAATTTACTTGTGTGACTTAAAATCTATGGAGGTAATTCTGTGTGTTGTTACTTAAGATGCATAAGCTTCCAAAATGGAGCTAATTTTTAGAAAAACAGATCAAGTACTCAAGTACTATGAGAAATGTTACTTCTTTGGCAGGAATGCTTCCCTGTTGTTGAATATTTGGCACATGCATTGTGCTATCAAATCCGAAATAATTTGGCAAACTGAACTTATGTATTCTGTGAAAATAAAATCAGTTTCCATGATCAATTATTTGAAAGTTCATTTAAAAATGTTCTTTTCATTGCAGAACAACTAAGCCCATGCACCACAACTACTGTGCCTGTAATCTAGAGCTCACGAGCCACAACTACTGAGCCCGTGTGCCACAACTACTGAAGCTCACATGCCTAGAGCCCATGCTCCGCAACAAGAGAAGCCACTGCAAAGAGAAACCCATGCTCCACAATGAAGAGTAGCCCCTGCTCACTGCAACTAGAGAAAGCCATGCACAGCAATGAAGAATCAAAGCAACCAAAAATAAATAAATAAATAAATTTATATTAAAAAAGTTTTGTTTTCATTAACATTTTAAAGTATTTCCTTTTTGCTAGGGAGAGGGAAGGATGAATGGCATACTTTGTACACTTAAGAAAGTAGAGTTTCTCTACAAGCCAGAAGGGAGTGGCATGATACACTTAAAGTGATGAAAAGGAAGAACCTACAAACAAGATTACTCTACCTGGCAAGGATCGCATTCAGATTCGATGGAGAAATCAAAAGCTTTACAGACAAGCAGAAGCTAAGACAATTCAGCACCACCAAACCAGCTCTACAACAAATGTTAAAGGAACTTCTCTAAGTGGGAAACACAAGAGAAGAAAAGGACCTACAAAAACAAACCCAAAACAATTAAGAAAATGGTCATAGGAACATACATATCGATAATTACCTTAAACGTGTGTGGATTAAATGCTCCAACCAAAAGACACAGGCTTGCTGAATGGATACAAAAACAAGACCCATCTATATGCTGTCTACAAGAGACCCACTTCAGACCTAGGGACACATACAGACTGAATGTGAGGAGATGGAAAAAGATATTCCATGCCAATGGAAATCAAAAGAAAGCTGGAGTAACAATACTCATATCAGATAAAATAGACTTTAAAATAAAGAATGTTACAAGAGACAAGGAAGGACACTACATAATGATCAAGGGATCAATCCAAGAAGAAGATATACCAATTATAAATATATATGCACCCAACATAGGAACACCTCAATACATAAGACAACTGCTTACAGCTATAAAAGAGGAAATCAACAGTAACACAATAATAGTGGGGGACTTTAACATCTCACTTACACAAATGGACAGATCATCCAAAATGAAAATAATTAAGTAAACAGAAGCTTTAAATGACACAATAGACCAGATAGATTTAATTGATATTTATAGGACATTCCATCCAGAAACAGCAGATTACACTTTCTTCTCAAGTGCGCACGGACCATTCTCCAAGACAGATCACATCTCGGGTCACAAATCAAGCCAGAGTAAATTTAAGAAAACTGAAATCATATCAAGCATCTTTTCTGACCACAACACTATGAGATTAGAAATGAATTACAGGAAAAAAAAACATAAAAAACACAAATACATGGAGACTAAACAATACGTTACTAAATAACCAAGAGATTACTGAAGAGATCAAAGAGGAAATAAAAAAATACCTAGAGACAAATGAAAGTGAAAACACGACAATGCAAAACCTATGGGATGCAGCAAAAGCAGTTCTAAGAGGGAAGTTTATAGCTATACAAGCCTACCTCAAGAAATAAGAAAAATCTCAAATAAACAATCTAACCTTACACCTAAAGGAACTAGAGAAAGAAGAACAAACAAAACCCAAAGTTAGCAGAAGGAAAGAAATCATAAAGATCAGAGCAGAAATAAATGAAATAGAAACAAAGAAAACAATAGCAAGGATGAATAAAACTAAAAGCTGGTTCTTTGAGGAGATAAACAAAATTGATAAACCATTAGCCAGACTCATCAAGAAAAAGAGGGAGAGGACTCAAATCAATAAAATTGGAAATGAAAAAGGAGAAGTTACAACAGACACCGCAGAAATACAAAGCATCCTAAGAGACTACTACAAGCAACTCTATGCCAATAAAATGGACAACCTGGAAGAAATGGACAAATTCTTAGAAAGGTATAACCTTCCAAGACTGAACCAGGAAGAAATAGAAAATATGAACAGACCAATCACAAGTAATGAAATTGAAACTGTGATTAAAAATCTTCCAACAAACAAAAGTCCAGGACCAGATGGCTTCACAGGTGATTTCTATCAAACATTTAGAGAAGAGCTAACACCCATCCTTCTCAAACTCTTCCAAAAAATTGCAGAGGAAGGAACACTCCCAAACTCATTCTATGAGGCCACCATCACACTGATACCAATATCACTGATGAATATAGATGCAAAAATCCTCAACAAAATACTAGCAAACAGAATCCAACAACACATTAAAAGGATCATATACCATGATCAAGTGGGGTTTATCCCCAGGATGCAAGGATTCTTCAATATACATAAATCAATCAATGTGATACACCTTATTAACAAATTGAAGAATAAAAACCATATGATCATCTCAATAGATGCAGAAAAAGCTTTTGACACAATTCAACACCCATTTATGATAAAAACTCTCTGGAAAGTGGTCACAGAGGGAACCTACCTCAACATAATAAAGGCCATATATGACAAACCCACAGCAAACATCATTCTCAATGGTGAGAAACTGAAAGCATTTCCTCTAAGATCAGGAATGAGACAAGTACGTCCACTCTCACCACTATTATTCAACATAGTTTTGGAAGTCCTAGCCACAGCAATCAGAGAAGAAAAAGAAATAAAAGGAATACAAATTGGAAAAGAAGAAGTAAAACTGTCACTGTTTGCAGATGACATGATACTATACATAGAAAACCTAAAGATGCCACCAGAAAACTACTAGAGCTAATCATTGAATTTGGTAAAGTAGCAGGATACAAAATCAATGCACAGAAATCTCTTGCATTCTTATACACTAATGATGAAAAATCTGAAAGAGAAATTAAGGAAACGCTCCCATTTACCATTGCAACAAAAAGAATAAAATACCTAGGAATAAACCTACCCAGGGAGACAAAAGACCTGTATGCAGAAAACTATAAGACACTGATGAAAGAAATTAAAGATGATACTAACAGATGTAGAGATATACCATGTTCTTGGATTGGAAGAATCAATATTGTGAAAATGACTATACTACCCAAAGCAATCTACAGATTCAATGCAATCCCTATCAAATTACTAATGGCATTTTTTATGGAACTAGAACAAAAAATCTTAAAATTTGTTCGGAGACACAAAAGACCCAGAATAGCCAAAGCAGCCTTGAGGGAAAAAAACGGAGCTGGAGGAATCAGGCTCCCTGACTTCAGACTATACTACAAAGCTATAGTAATCAAGACAATATGGTACTGGCACAAAAACAGAAACATAGATCAATGTAACAAGATAGAAAGCCCAGAGGTAAACCCACGCACCTATGGTCAACTAATCTATGACAAAGGAGGCAAGGATATGCAATGGAGAAAAAACAGTCTCTTCAGTAATTGGTGCTGGGAAAACAGGACAGCTACATGTAAAAGAATGAAATTAGGACACTCCCTAACACCATACACAAAAATAAATTCAAAATGGGTTAGAGACCTAAATGTAAGGCCGACACTATAAAACTCTTAGAGAAAACATAGGAAGAACACTCTTTGACATAAATCACAGCAAGATCTTTTTTGATCCACCTCCTAGAGTAATGGAAATAAAAACAAAAATAAACAAATGGGACCTAATGGAACTTCAAAGCTTTTGCTCAACAAAGGAAACCATAAACAAGACCAAAAGACAACCCTCAGAATGGGAGAATATATTTGCAAATGAATCAACAGACAAAGGATAAATCTCCAAAATATATAAACAGCTCAAGCAGCTCAATATTAAAAAAACAAACAACCCAATCCAAAAATGGGCAGAAGACCTAAATAGACATTTCTCCAAAGAAGACATACAGATGGTCAAGAGGCACATGAAAAGCTGCTCACCATCACTAATTATTAGAGAAATGCAAATCAAAACTACAATGAGGTATCACCTCACACCAGTTAGAATGGGCATCATCAGAAAATCTACAAACAACAAATGTTGGAGAGGGTGTGGAGAAAAGAGAACCCTCTTGCACTGTTGGTGGGAATGTAAATTGATACAGCCACTATGGAGAACAGTATGGAGGTTCCTTAAAAAACTAAAATTTGAATTACCATATGATCCAGCAACCCTACTACTGGGCATATACCCAGAGAAAACCATAATTCAAAAAGACACATGCACCCCAATGTTCATTGCAGCACTATTTACAATAGCCAGGTCATGGAAGCAACCTACATGCCCATCGACAGACCAATGGATAAGGAAGAGGTGGTACATATATACAATGGAATATTACTCAGCCATAAAAAGGAACGAAATTGGGTCATTTGTAGAGACGTGGATGGATCTAGAGGCTGTCATACAGAGTGAAGTAAGTCAGAAAGAGAAAAACAAATACTGTATGTTAGCACATATATGTGGAACCTAGAAAAATGGTACAGATGAACCGGTTTGCAGGGCAGAAATTGAGACACAGATGTAGAGAACAAAAGTATGGACACCAAGGGGGGAAAGTGGTGCAGCGGTGGGGGTGGTGTTGTGATGAATTGGGAGATTGGGATTGACATGTATACACTAATATGTATAAAATGGATAACTAATAAGAACCTGCTGTATACAAAAAATAAATAAAATGAAATTCAAAAATTTAATAAAACATATTTAATGTCTTTATAGTATTTTATTATATAAATATATGATAATTTACTTATAATTCTTCTAAATTTTGAGTGTTGAGATAACTTTAGTTTTCAGTACTATAAATGACAATTCATCTTTATGCATGAATGTTTGTATTTTTGATTCATCCTCTGGAATTGTTCCCAAGAAATGAAATTACAGAGTTAGAGGTTATGAAAAATATTAAAGCTGTTAACCAAATCACTCAGTTGTTTTTTCAGGAAGATTATGTAAGTTTAAAATCTCTCTGGCAGTGTAGGAAAAGTGCTTGTTTCACTTCATCCCTGTTACCTTGTGTTTGTTTCACTTCACCTCTTATAAAAAAATGTGTTCCTTTCACTTCACCCTTGTTACCTGTGTAAACTTGGTTACTAAGTGTTTAAAGATTTTCTAATTGATAAGTGAAAAATAATTCATCATTATATTTCTTTGATTACTAGGGAAGCTGAGAAATTTTTATACACGTTTTAGCTTTTTCTTCTTTTGTAAATGGTCTGTTCGTGTCCTTTGCCACTTACATAATAACAAGCAAAGTCTCCCATCCCCGAAAAAAAAAAAAAAAAAAAACAAAGAAAGTAGAGTTTCACTATACATAATTTAGAGTTATTTTTACCCAATTTAGTGTTTTTCATGTAACATTTGACTTTATAGCAGTAGAATTTTCTATTTTTTATCCCAATTTTTAAAAATAATATTTACCAAATTTCAAATCATTCTTGTTCGGAATAATTAGAAAAAGAAAGGAGGAAAGCAGTCAAATAAAATCAGGGTGCCCAGTTAAATTGAATTTCAAATAAACATTATTTTTCAGTATAAGTATGTCGCATGCAATATTTGAGATATTATACTGAAATATTTTTTATATGACGTTCAAATTTAACTGAGTGCCCTGTATTTCTATTAGCTAAATGTATTAACACTAGAAGGGAGATAAAGTAGATGGTACAGAGAAGAAATTGAGGTATTTATCAATGAAGTTTGGGAAGTATACTTGTAACTTGGATTAGAGCTCTTATTTTGTTAGCTGTGAAGTGAGAAAGAGTTAGTTACTGTGTATTTTTAGAGGAAGTCATTGCATTCCTCGGGTGGGCCCCATATCTGCTTGGATTTTATAGATAAAGAGACACACAGAGACTGAGGAATTTGTTTAAACTAGCAAGTGGTACAGCTAAAACTACTCTTGGTGACCACAGTTGGTTTGTGTCCAAAGACTCCCCCAACCTCCACCCGTCACTCTAAATGCTCCATCCTCTGGGAGAGCCTTGCCACAAACCAGACAGTTGCTCATCTGCAAAATTCTTAATATGCCAAATGTGTACAATAAAGCCAGTCTTGCAATGTTGTAAAGGCTTGCTAAAACATATTTATAACATAACATAAATAATATGCACTTAACACACACATTTATTTTCCTTATTAGGGCTTTAAGTTTCTTTGGATCTCTGGGATCATGACAGGAGTCAGAAAAGAGGATCTGGGATTATGAAACTGAGAGGCTAAGGAGATTATTTTGAATCATTTATTTGGAAAGACATTGAATCATCAGTTAAAAGAAAAAAAAGCAAAACAAAACAAGGAGAGAAGTGCCTCCTTATATCAGTGTATTATCCATTACCAAGCAAAACAAATTTTCAAATATTGCATGGAAACTTGTAGCGATGGAGAACCTGAAATATATTTAGTAAGGAAGGGAGATAGAGAATTTATGCTAATAGGACTGATGTTACTAATTTTAGATCTGCATACTAATGTTAGAATTGATGTTACTTGTATTTGCTATGCTTTGGTCACTATTCTATTGCATGTATTTATTAGAGGTCTCACAGTTTTATCTCTAATTTTGTTTCCTAAGTATTTTTTAATCTCCTGTAATAATAATAATAGAAGGTAACATTATATGAGAGATTCTTTACAAGCACTTGATCTGTTTATGAAAGCGTCAAGGCATATCTATGGGGCATATTGTGTGTGCTTTTATTTACCCTGTTTCAGATGTGAGTAAACTGAAGGTCTGTGGAATGTTTAAGGTTACACAGCTAGTAAGGGAAGGAGCCAGGGTAGAACCCAAGAGCTCTCTTTTCTACTATGTTCTGTTATTCTACTTCTAGTAATGTCTTGAATCCATTAATCATTCTCATTTATAGATACCTTTCTCAAATCAATGCTGAAAAATTTTAACTATCACTCCTAGATTTAGAAGCATTTTTTTTTTTCTATGCAACTTCAAACCCTTAGATTCTTTCCAATTTTAGGGTTTTCTTGGTTTTCTGCCTGATTTTTTAAAATAGTATTTTCATGGCCTATCTGGTGTAAATTTATTTTATTTTATTATTTGGTTTATTTTAAAGCTTGAGGGGATACTTTCTGACTTGAAGCTAGCTGGAAGTACTGATGCAACTTTGACTTGTGGACTATCTTTGAGGACGGATTAGCAGCATCCTGAAAAGGGAAATAGAAAGACCCCCATTTTGGAATTTCATTAGAGTACAAATTAACAGGAGCATCTGGATATGGTGAATAGGCTTTTGAGCCACACAAATGTAGGTAGGTCAACTCCTGGTCATGATGTCATTGGTATGTGCTCTGGATTCAGCTGTTTGGCTTGACTCCACTATGGCTTCTTCATCTGCAACGTGAGTGTGATAAGGCCATTCTTGCAACGTTGTTTTAAAGGCTTACTGAAATATATTTCTAGCACGATATGGATGGTGGGCACTTGATAAATGGTAGTTATTTTTATTAATATGCTTAAAGCCAAGTCCATTGACTTTATTTTCCATAGAGATAAGAAAATGAGCTTTTTGACAGTGGTTTTCCCTGCTATGGGATTAATAGGCAAGATGGTCACTAATGGACCCACTCAGCTGTTGTGACACTCTATTGTCTTGCACGATAAAGACTTTAGTGATACTAAATATGTTTACTGTGGTTTCAGCTTTAAAATACTATGTATACTGATTTATTCTCTTTTGCTTTTCAGTGAGGAGACAAGCTATTTTATACAACTTAACTTTTTATGACTGCTAATTTGGTCACTGAAATTAAAATAAATGTCAGTTCAAGAGGCAGATTTCTAGCCAATCTCCAGTATTCAACAATGCTACTCTCCAATTTTCACTCCTCATCAGATATACTGTGTATATGCAAGATTGTTGAACTTGGAAAAAATAGAATGTTTTCATTTGAGATATTAAATATGCTTGCTGAGTAGCCCATTGTGGACATCACAAAGTTTTAGAACATTTGGCCATACTTGTTAACTCAATAAGGCATTAGAAAAACCCCTCTCAGTATTTGAAGCTATTGACTTGTTTGTTGATAAAAAATATACAGTGAGAAATTCTATCTAAAGTATATGTTTTTTTTTTTGTTTTTTTTTTTATTAAACTCCAGGGAATAAACAGAAAATCCACCATAAGAACACAGATGAGCAGTTTTAAAATACTTTTGAGAATCTCTGAGGAAGATAAATGAAAAAGAAGCATGGAAAAATGTCATTTTGTCTCCTGTCTTTATATAACTTTGTGAACGGTCACTAAAATAATCCCATCATAGTCTATGTAACTGGTGTAACTTTATTGAGTTTCCTGGAAATAATTCAGTTAAAAATATTACCCTTGACATTCTAATAAGAAAAAAAAAATAAGTCAAATTATTATTATATATAATAATATACTATAATGGAACATTATTTTACATTCTTTCTCAGAAATGTGCAACTTCCTAAATGCCATTAGACATTAAACTCCTTCAGCACATTGGCTGTGTTTTATCCTTTACTTTTCTGACAAGTTATCTAGAATGTGCTGTGTTGGGTCTCAGTACAATTTCAACAGTAACTCATTGATAGATTGAATGTAGTTTCCCAGAGTGGAATTGTCATTTTAAATAATTCGTTTGGGCTATTTGTTTGGTTATGAGCCCCTTTATGAATCCCCTACCAAAGTCTGCGTTGACTGTGACTTCTTATGCAGGCACTAAGACAGGTGCCTGCCTGTCTCTTTCATCCCCAGTCTCAACAGCCACTGGAATTACTTACAGATTGCCAAAAACTTTTTATCTTTGCTAGCAACTGACCTTACTGCTCCTTATTAGTTTTTAAATCTATACTTAAGGGTACTAGAAATGGCTGAAATATCAATTACGTCTTTTTTGAGAGACATACTTAGAGTTATTAATTTAATAGAATCGTAAAACTGAGTTTATTTATTATAAATACATATATATTTTGTTGGTTATCTTTTTAAATATAGCAGTGTGTACATGTCAATCCCAAACTCCCAATTTTTCCCTTAGTTCTAGATAATGTTAAGGCATCAGTTGCATGAGTTTTGTTGTTTATTTGTTTATTGGTGGGAGCCTACAACTTTGATTCTGTTTAACTTATGTTAAAATAATAAAATTATATTTAGATTCAGAATTCAGTTCAGAAATACGATTTAAAGTTTTACTAGTTTTGTTGGACTCCCACTGAGCATCTATTTCCAAGGGCTGGAAAGTGAGCATTTACATTTCCCAGGTACCCGAGCAGCTAGCGTTCTAAAAGTGAATTACATTCTCTGCCTAGATTTGGGACATTTCCCTGATTCCAGATCCCAGATCCCTGGATTGTCACTGTAATAGTATGTTATTGCAAACACGCTGCTTGGTGGTGTGGCCAAGTAGTTGCTCCATGGAGGGTCAGTTCTTCTGAGCTCTGAGACTTGTTCCCGGGAGCCCTGACCAGGACGGGACGCTCCCGCCCTTCCAATGATTTCCAAGCACAAAATTCACTTTGCTACGTGAAACAAATAGCCTTGTTGTTTACCACTAAGCCCCAAATAATTCAAATGAACTGCTTTTGCACTCAGTCCTTTGGCTTCGTGATTTGTAAAACAATTATAAACAGGTAGATAGCATTATTAAATAGCAAAAACCTTCGAAAATGAGAGGCTACTCATTAGTATTTATTATACCTGTGTGTATGACTATAATCCAGTTTTTGTTTTGCACTGTAAATCCTAAAATGTGCTATATTATTTCTGTCAGCTCCAGTTGCCACCATAAAGCCAATATAAGTGGGTTTTACAGGAGTTTACATATAATCTTTAACAGCTGGACTTGAAAATAGTTCAGATTTTAAAGTTGGAAATAATTTCAATTTTACTAGGTAAAGAAATACAAATCTGAGAGGAAGGATTAGGTGATGTAATTTCTTCTGTTTGATAATAAAACTCCACAAGAATCTATATTTGAGAAATATAAAAATATGGCTGCATTGCACTTTTCTAGGACTTTGAGAAGCGTGGGTGACAGAATGCATTTTATGAACATTTTTTATGCCTGGTAAAAATAGCATTACACATATATCTTTAATTCTATGTAACAATGAGCTTATTTTCTCTCTGCTTTTTATATTCCTTTATAGTTTACTACTTTAGGCATTAAAGCAAGAAGCTAATATGTTGCGGGAAAGGGGCTGCATATCAAAAGCTTCTTTGTGGATTCCCACATGTCTACTGAAACATAGTGAATACTATGTATGTGTATCACAATATTCTTTTCAACACTGTGGCAGCAAAATTATTTCAGTGTGATTTTCTATCTTGTAAGCCAACTATGGGTTTATGAGGGGGAGGGGAATATATCTAGAAATTACTTCTTGCAAGATTAAGAAGCTTTTGGATTTAGGATCCAGTAGTACATCAAAATATTGTGGTTTTCACCAAAAGTGGTGAGTTGCATTTGATTTAGTCTGCATTGAACTAACAACATCACTCAACTCATTTAATGTTACCAATGGAGTCAAGACATTTTGACATACATAGATTTGATGTTTTTAAACATGTTAATGCCTAGTTAATTGCAATTTACACATAATCTGCAAATGCATTGTGCACTGGGCACCTTGTTATGGGAGGGGGTCAACATAGTACACAGCACAGTTGGCTTAGCCTTTGTGGTTAAACACATGAGCTCTGCAGCCCCAATATCTAGATTCAAATACTGACTCCATCAAATACAGCCTCTATGATTTGGGGCATATCATTGAACTTTCAGCTTCATTTTTTTTTTCTTTAAAAGAAGGATTATAGTCGTATCTACTTCATGCCATTGATATAAGAATCAAATGGAATGATTCATGATATTACTGCAAATTCTCTCAAATAAGCTAATTCTGTAATGTTAGTTGATTCCAAAGGCAAGAAAAAAAAGGAATAATTCTGCTCATATATAAATTGACTCAAATGATAATGCTGAAAAATACTGGGTATATCATACTAAAATATGTGTGGTTTTAAATAACATATGAAGCAGCCTTCTAAAATGTTGCTTCTGCTCAGGGTAGCTTTCCTAATGGGCAGTGGACCTGGCTGCTGGGTGCAGGCACCTTACACACTCTAGCCCCCTCCCACATGCTCTGGTACACACAACCAGCAGTGTGCATGCACCTTGACACATCAACACCCTGCCCTCCATGAGGGGTGACCCTGTCAATTTTATATTCAGGCTAAGGCAGCAGGGATACTAGAGAAGGGATTTCGGTGGATGCTGGGAGCAAGGTCAGCAAGCAATCTTGTACTCACTGTGTGCCTGTTGGCTCCCTCAATGTCTGCATGGCTGGGCCTGTGCCTGTGGGGATTTTTGAAGGAGGGCTCTGCCTTGCTAACCTGAGGGTTAGCCAGACAACTTGGAATCTCTGCCTCTGACCTCACATTTTCAGAATAAGAATAAATCTTTCATGTGAATGACAACCCCTTAGATGTGGCACTTTTGTGCAGAAAATAATCCAAACATCTGGATGTGGTATTGCTGACTAGAGTCTCATTATTTACTTGAAAATCTAGTGTTGCTGTTTTGAAGTAGAAGGACCGGTTAATGGTCTAGTTGTTTCAGGTGATTAGAAGTAAATTGTATTGATTTCGAATCCGTATCTTCATCCAAAATGTGCATTTACACTAATAAAAGTTGATGACAAAGACAAAGAATTTCATTATACAAAGAACTAAAATCACACATCGACCTCCAGAGCTTTTTCTAAATTGAGTGATATTAACATCACTTCTTCATCTTCTTCTCGTGGCTTATTCTGCTATCAACTTGAGACACTTCAAAACCCATGATTTCTCTTTATTTCAAAACTTCTTAACCTCCTGCCATCATTTGCATTCCCCTGCAGGCATGGCTACAGACTATATTTTGTCATGTCTTAGAACTCCTCCATTCAATTATTTGAATATGAATTCCGTTATGGATTTAAATAAAAATGCTAACTCACTTACTTTCTTTAGATTTTTTGCTCAAATGTCACTTCAACATTCCTTGACCATGCTACATGAAGTAATAGCTCCTCACCCACAAGGCTCCCTATCCCTCCTAGCTGCCTTCCTTTTCTCTAAAACACTTATTGCTCTGTGTCATCACATATCTTGTTTGTTTTGTGCTTCTCCTCACTCAAATATAAGCTCATTGAAGAAAGATACTTGCTGTTTGTTTTTTAAAGTGGTGTATCCCCCAAGTGCCCAGTGCCAAGCACATAGTAGGTGCTCAATAAATATTTTCAATAATGAATGGTATTACTTTGGCCCACACAGCACACTCGGATATTCAGGGAATGAGTGGGGAAGAGGTAGCTAATACAAAAAATAAAACTTAGAAAAAATAAACCAAAGAGAGGAGCCAAAATCCTTAAATTTCCCCCAGGGAACAGCTTTCTATGTAAAAGATTAAGTCTAGAAGAATTGGATCAACTCTTTTTATATTTGGTTGTGGTTAATATCTGAGGCATCTGATGTAAAGTTTTCCAGTAAAACTAGGTGGTGGATATCAAAGATGGACACAGTAAAATCTACAGTTTAGTTGGTAATCAGAGAAGTTACGTACACTGGGAGGGAAAGGGAATTGAAGCAGGTTTTCCCTTGGAAGGTAAGTGGGAGGAAATTAGGTGGTGGTTCAGGGCTCAACTCATCCAGAGAGTTAACTGTGATGGGAAAAAAAGGACATAGGTTGAAAGCCAGTTGGGCAGAAGAGGTGGCAGATAGTTGAGGTTCAATAGGGCGGCTCCAAGTTGATGCTCCCTTAGATACACAGAAGATCCAGTTCACTTCTACAGACACAGGACACAATATTTGGGAACACCATCTTATCATCTAATGGGAAAAGAGGTCCTAGTATATTGCTGGATTTGGCTTACCTTGATTCAGAACCCGGATGATGTTGCATCTACTTGATGTATGTTAATATATCTGGCAGTTGGGTGGGTCTTAATCAAAACGGAAGAGGCGAACCCCATTCTCTAATGACAACCTCTCATCTTTTCAGCCTCCCACTTCCCCACTCTTGGTGAACCTACTTTTGCCTCCGTCAAAGCCTTCTGAACTTCAGCTACTCCTGCCTTCTCTTCAGTCTGCCCTGTCCAGCCTCTTGATGCAAAACCACTACACTAATAAAGCTTTTTCAAGCCCTTTAAACTACTTTAATGGTTTGTCCTATTACCATAACTTTCTTAGATGTCCTTATTCCAGTTTCTTCCACACAGAAGCAGAGACAGTAGTACAATTACTGAGATGGTCAAATAATCCCATTCCACTTGGGTTTGTTGTTCAGAGTCAACTGTGCCCCTCAGTGCTGAGAGACTGCCCTCAGAACAAATTTCAAATTTTCTCTACTCTCATCAAGCCCTCTCCACCACCCAGCCCCACTCAGCAACTTGTGACCTTCTACAAATAAGATCAACAACAACATGAGGACTTCCTTCACCCCACTTCAAAATTTCTCCATATCTTCTCCTCTATGTCCCAGGAGGTAGAGACTCTTCTCTTTACCTCTCCTCCTAACCCACCTACTTCTACTTGCATCAGTCATTTGGAGCACCTATGCTTCTTCACTTTCTCTCTCTCGATGAAGTCCAAGCCTAGAGACTCTGTTCCAACTAGTTTTCATTAAGTCCATTTAATGGGAATACTATTTTTTTTCTGAGGTTGTTCTCTTATCATATATATTATCAACTTTCCTTTCCAGTTCATCTTGCTTTTTCTTCAAGTCATGGGTAGAATGGTGTTTCATCCTCCCTGAAGATAAAAATTACTTCCAGCCCTTATTGAAAATACAATTTAGTAGGCCAGTCTCTAGATGTATGGATACAATGGGTCAAGAACAAGACTTGGAAACAGATATTTTTAACAAGTTCTCCTCCAGCTTAGGCAAGTAATTCTTGGACCAGTTTGGGGGAAAAGAAAAAACTGACACAGAGGATCTACATTTATGCTTTTTCTTTGTTTGTTTTTTGCTTCGGTGTTGAAATTTTTTTCAAATTTCTTTGCTTCATTTGATAATTCAACACAAATGGCTCTCAAATATTTATTTTTAAATCTATTATTTTTCTTTGGAAATTCAGTTACTGTTAGAAATCTTTGGTTGACTTTCCTCATCAAAAATTTGCTGATCTTAAAAAAAAAAAATTTGCTGATCTTTTCTTTAAATTAATGAACTTTATTTTTTAGAATGGTTGCAGATTTGCAGAAAAACTGGACAGCTGGTACAGAGATTTCTCAAAGAACTCAACCCCCAACAGTTTTCCCTATTACAGTTTTCCTATAACATTTTGCATTATATGGTATATTTGTTATAATTAAGCAGCCAACATTGACATTATTAACTGAAGTCCAATGTCTGTATTTATATTAAGATTCACTCTTTATGTTGCGAAGTTCTATGGGTGTTGACAAATGTATAATGTCCTGTGTCCACCATTGCAGCATCATACAGAATAGTTTTACTGCCCTAAAAATCTTCTGTGCTTTAATTATCCATTTCTTCCTCCTTTCCCCTGAAGCCCTAGAAACCGTTGTTCTTTTTGCTGTCTCCTTTTTTTTTTTTTTTTTTGCCCTTCCTGGAATATCATACTATTGGAATCATAAAGTACGTAGCCTTTTCAGACTGGCTTCTTTCACATAGCAGTGTACACTTAAGTTTCCTCTTTTCATGTCTTTTCATGTCTTGTTAGCTCCTTTTTATCACTGAATAATATTCTATTGTATGAATATACTAAAGTTAGTTTATTCACTTAACCTATGAAAGACATCTTGATTGTTTCCAGTTTTTAGCAATGATGAATAAGTTGCTAAAAACATTTATGTGCAGGCTTTTTGGTGGACATAAGTTTACAACTCAATTGAGTAAATACATAGGAGCACAAATTCTGAATAGTATTATGAGACTATATTTGGCTTGTTAAGAATTGTCTTCCAAAGCGAGTGTACCATTTTTGCATTCTCACCAGAAATGATTGAAAGTTCTTGTTGCTCGTCATCCTTGCCAGCATTTTATGCTGTCCATTTTTCAAAGTTTTAGCCATTTTAATAGATGTGTAATGATATATCACTGTTGTTTTAATTTACAATTTTCTAATGACATATAATGTTGACTTACTCAGTATAGAGCAATATCCAAGACACCACACTACCAATGATAGGATCTAAATTCTGTTTTGAATTTGGTTGAATGGCGTGTTGCTTTAAGTTGCAATTCCTTAATGACATACGTTGTTGTTGTTGAGCATCTTTTCGTATGCTTATTTGTTATCTGTATATCTCCTTTGTGAGATGTCTGAATCTTTCGCTAAGGTTGTTTGCTAGGTTATCGTTGGAAGTAAATAGTTTTTGTATATATTGGATACAAATCTTTTATCAGATATGTGTTTTGCAAATATTTTCTCCCAGTCTGTGACTTGTCTTTCCACTCTCTTAAAAAAAATCTGCTTATCTTTTAATTCCTCATCCTGTGCCTACCAAATTAAGTTAGCTCTTCATTTTAGCAATTAGGTTGACTGTCCTGGCTCTGAACAAATGACACTGATTAGTATTATAATGTTATGTCCTCAAGCCCACACTTCTCTACACTTTGACCATTCTTTTTTTTTTAGCATTAAAAGATGCTTTACTAAAAAATGACTACTCTGTTTTTTCAATTGTTTAGGCAAAAAAATCTATGAGTCACCCTTGGCTCCTCCTTCTCTCATACTTCCCATTGAATCCATCAATATGCTCTGTTGGCTCCATCTTCAAAACTTTTCCAGAATTCAACCAATTCTCAGTTATCATCCTGATCTAAGCCATTATCAGCTATATCCTGAATTATTGAAAAAGTCTCTTAACTGACCTCCCTGCTTCCTCTCCTGTCCCAGTAGAGTGCATTCTATTCTGACCAGAGCGATAAAGTACCTCAAAGATAAGGGGCTTCCTTTAACACTCCACTGAGAATTCCACGCCCCCTTCTCCTTTATTTCCTTGACTGTTTGTTACCCATAACACTCACTATCATATAATCTACTATATATTTTCTTTACATATTTTGTTTCTTTTCTGTTGCTTCCAACAGGAACCTCATCTCCATTACAGCAGGGACTTTGTCTGCTTCTCCATTATTGCAAACACAGTGTCTATAACTTTGCCTATCACAGAGTAGGTGTTCAGTAATATATAGATGGGTAAATGTATTGTTTATAAATTAGTTTTATAGCTATTTGGACACATGTATTTTCTTTTCTTTTGGATCCTGAACAGTGGTTCTGTGTCTAAATGTTCCTTGTAACCTCAGACTCCCAAAACTGTATCTTGTTCATAACTTGGTGTTCAATAAATACTTGTCAAATGAATAGAATGAATGTGCCTATAAAACACCATTCTGGAAAATGAATCAGTTATATGTATACATATATACCCATATCCCCTTCTTCTTGAGCCTCCGTCCCACCCTCCCTATTCCACCCCTCTAGGTCGTCACAGAGCATTGAGTTGATCCCTCTGTTCTCTGCAGCAGCTTCCCAATAGCCATCCATTTTATACTTGGTACTTTATATATGTTAATGCTACTCTCTTACTTCGTCCCAGCTTCCCCTTTCCCCCAGGGCCTCACGTCCGTTCTCTGTGTCTGCATCTTTATTCCTGCCCTGCCACTAGGTTCACCAGTACCGTTTTGTTAGATTCCATATATATGCATTAGCATATGGTATTTGTTTTTCTCTTTCTGACTTATGTCACTCTGTATGACAGACTCTAGGTCCATCCACCTCACTACAAATAATTTCATTCCTTTTTATGGCTGAGGAATATTCCATTGTATATATGTGCCACGTCTTCTTTATCCATTCATCTGTCGATGGACATTTAGGTTGCTTCCATGTCCTGGCTATTGTAAATAGTGCTGCAATGAACGTTGTGGTACATGACTCTTCTTGAATTATGGTTTTCTCAGGGTATATACTCAGTAGTGGGATTGCTCGATCATATAGTAGTTCTATTTTTGGTTTTTTAAGGAACCTCCCTACTGTTCTCCATAGTGGCTGGATGAATTTACATTCCCAACAACAGTGTGGGAGTGTTCCCTTTTCTCCACACACTCTCCAGCATTTACTGTTTCTAGATATTTTGAAAATGGCTATTCTGACTGGTATGAGGTGATCCTCATTGTGATTTTGATTTGCATTTCTCTAATTATTAGTGATGTTGAGCATCTTTTCATGTGTTTGTTAGCCATTTGTTTGTCTTCTTTGGAGAAATGTCTATTTAGGTCTTCCACCCATTTTTGGACTGGCTTGTTTGTTTTTTTAAATATTGAGCTGTGTGAGCTGCCTGTATATTTTGGAGATTAATCCTTTGTCGGTTGCTTCATTTGCAAATATTTTCTCCCATTCTGAGGGTTGTCTTTTTGTCTTATTTATGGTTTCCTTTGCTGTGCAAAAACTTTTAAGTTTCATTAGGTCCCATTTGTTTATTCTTGTTTTTATTTTCATTTCTCTTGGAGGTAGGTCAAAAAGGATCTTGCTGTGATTTATGTCATAGAGTGTTCTGCCTTCCTCCAAGAGTTTTATAGTGTCTGGCCTTACATTAAGGTCTTTAATTCATTTTGAGTTGATTTTTGTGTGCACTGTTAAGGAGCGTTCTAATTTCATTCTTTTACATGTAGCTGTCCAGTTTTCCCAGCACCACTTATTGAAGTGGCTGTCTTTTCTTCATTGTATATTCTTGCCTCCTTTATCAAAAATAAGGTGACCATATGTGTGTGGGTTATCTCTGGGCTTTCTGTCCTGTTCCATTGATCTATACTTCTATTTTTGTGCCAGTACCATATTGTCTTGATTACTGTAGCTTTGTAGTATAGTCTGAAGTCAGGGACCCTGATTCATCCAGCTCCGTTTTTCTTTCTCCAGATTGCTTTGGCTATTCGTGGTTTTTTTGTGTTTCCATGCAAATTGTAAAATTTCTTGTTCTAGTTCTGTGAAAAATGCCATTGGTAATTTGATAGGGATTGCTTTGAATCTGTAGATTGCTTTGGGTAGTATAGTCATTTTCATAATGTTGATTCTTCCAAACCAAGAACATGGTATATCTCTTCATCTGTTTGTATCATCTTTGATTTCTTTCATCAGTGTCTTATAGTCTTGTGCATACAGGTTTTTTGTCCCCTTAGGTAGGTTTATTCCTAGGTATTTTATTCTTTTTGTTGCAATGGTAAATGGGACTGTTTCCTTAATTTCTCTTTCTGATTTTTCATTGTTAGTTTATAGGAATGCAAGAGATTTCTGTGCATTCATTTGTATCCTGCTACTTTATCAAATTCATTGATTAGCTCTAGTAGTTTTCTGGTGGTATCTTTAGGATTTTCTATGTATAGTATCATGCCATCTGCAAAAAGTGACAGTTTTACTTCTTCTTTTCTGATTTGGATTCCTTTTATTTCTTTTTCTTCTCTGACTGCAGTGACTAAAGCTTCCAAAACTGTGCTGCATAATAGTGGTAAGAGTGGGCAATCCTGTCTTGTTCCTGTTATTAGAGGAAATGTTTTCAACTTTTCACCACTGAGAATTATGTTGGCTGTTGGTTTGTCATATATGGCCTCTATTATGTTGAGGTACGTTCCCTCTATGCCCACTTTCTGGAAAGTTTTTATCATAAATATGTGTGAAATTTTGTCAGAAGCCTTTTTGGAATATATTGAGATTATCATATGGTTTTTATCCTTCAATTTGTTAATATGGTGTATCACATTGATTTGCATATATCGAAGAATCCTTGCATTCCTGGCATAAACCCCACTTGATCATGGCGTATGAACCTTTTAATGTGCTCTTTGATTCTGTTTGCTAGTATTTTGTTGAGAATTTTTGCATCTATGTTTATCAGTGATATTGGCCTGTAGTTTTCTTTTTTAGTGACATCTTTGTCTGGTTTTGGTATCAAGGTGATGGTGACCTCGTAGAATGAGTTTGGGAGGGTTCCTCCCTCTGCTATATTTTGGAAGAGTTTGAAAAGGATAGGTGTTAGCTCTTCTCAAAATGTTTGATAGAATTCATCTGTGAAGCCATCTGGTCCTGGGCTTTTGTTTGTTGGAAGATTTTTAATCACAGTTTCAATTTCATTACTTGTGATTGGTCTGTTCATATTTTCTGTTTTTCCTGGTTCAGTCTTGGAAGGTTGTATTTTTCTAAGAATTTGTCCAGTTCTTCCAGGTTGTCCATTTTATTGGCTTATAGTTGCTTGTAGTAATCTCTCATGATCCTTTGTATTTCTGTGGTGTCAGTTGTTACTTCTTTTTTATTTCTAATTCTGTTGATCTGAGTCTTCTCCCTTTTTTTCTTGACGAGTCTGGCTAATGGTTTATCAACTTTGTTTATCTTCTCAAAGAACCAGCTTTTAGTTTTATTGATCTTTGCTATTTTTTCTTTCATTTCTTTTTCATTTATTTTTGATCTGATCTTTATGATTTCTTTCCTTCTGTTAACTTTGTGGAGGTTTTTCTTTCTTCTTTCTCTAATTGCTTTAAGTGTATGGTTAGGTTGTTTATTTGAGATGTTTCTTGTTTCTTGAGGTAGGATTGTATTGCTATAAACTTCCCTCTTAGAACTGTTTTTGCTGCATCCCATAGGTTTTGGGTCATCATGTTTTCATTGTCATTTGTTTCTAGGTATTTTTTGATTTCCTCTTTGATGTCTTCAGTGATCTCTTGAGCGTTTATTAGCATATTGTTTAGCCTTCATGAGTTTGTATTTTTTTTAAAGTTTTTTCCTGTAATTTATATCTAGTTTCATAGTGTTGTGGTCAGAAAAGATGCTTGATATGATTTCAATTTTCTTAAATTTATCAAGGCTTGATTTGTGACCCAAGACATGATTTATCCTGGAGAATGTTCCATGTTAACTTGAGAAGAAAGTGTATTCTTTTGTTTTTTGATGGAATGTCCTATAGATATCAATTAAGTCCATCTGGTCTAATATGTCATTTAAAGCTTGTGTTTCCTTATTTTTTTTCTGTTTGGATGATCCCTCCATTGGTGTAAGTGGGGTGTTAAAGTCCCCTACTATTATTGTGTTACTGTCATTTCCCTTTTTATGGCTGTTAGCATTGACCTTATGTATTGAGGTGCTCCTATGTTGGGTGCATATATATTTATAAATGTTATATCTTCTTCTTGGATTGATCCCTTGATCATTATGTAGTGTGCTTCTTTGTCTCTTGTAGTAGTCTTTAAAGTCTATTTTATCTGATATGAGTATTGTTACTCCAGGTTTCTTTGATTTCCATTTGCATGGAATATATTTTTCCATCCTCTCACTTTCAGTCTGTATGTGTCCATAGGTCTGAAGTGGGTCACTTGTAGACAGTTTCTATATGGGTATTGTTTTTGTATCCATTCAGCCGGTCTGTGTCTTCTGCACATTAGCAAAAGACAGCTTTTAGTCCATTTACATTTAAGGTAATTATTGATATGTTTGTTCCTATTACCATTTTCTTAATTGTTTTGAGTTTGTTTTTGTAGAACTTTTCCTTCTCTTGTGTATCCTGCCTAGAGAAGTTCCTTTAGCATTTGTTGTGAAGCTCGTTTGGTGGTGCTGAATTCTCTTAACTTTTGCCTGTCTATAAAGCTTTTGATTTCTCCAAAAAATCTGATGGAGATCCTTGCTGGGTAGAGTAATCTTGGTTGCAGGATTTTTCCCTTTCATCACTTTAAATATATCCTGACACTCCCTTCTGGCCTGCAGAGCTTCTGCTGAAAGATCAGCTGTTAACCTTATGGGGATTCCCTTTATATTATTTGCTGCTTTTCCCTTGCTGCTTTTAATATTTTATCTTTGTGTTTAATTTTTGTTAGTTTGATTAATATGTGTGTCCATTTGTTTCTCTTTGGGTGTATCCTCTATGGAACTCTCTGTGCTTCCTGGACTTGATTGACTCTTTCCTTTCCTGTGTTCAGGATGTTTCAACTATAATCTCTTCAAATATTTTCTCAGACCCTTTCTATGTTTCTTCTTCTTCTGGGACACCTATAATTTCAATGTTGGTGTGCTTAATGTTCTCCCAGAGGTATCTGAGACTGTCCTCCATCTTTTCATTCTTTTTTCTTTATTCTGCTCTGCAGCAGTTATTTCCACCATTCTATCTTCCAGCTCACTTATCTGTTCTTCTGCCTCAATTATTCTGCTGTTGATTCCTTCTAGAGTATTTTTAATGTAAGTTATTGTCTTGTTCATTATTGTTTGTTTGTTCTTTACTTCTTCTAGGTCCTTGTTAAATGTTTCTTGTATTTTCTATATTCTATTTCCAGGATTTTGGATCATCATTACTCTGAATTCTTTTTCAGGTAGTTTGCCTATTTCCTTTTCATTGATTTGGTCTTCAGGGTTTTTACCTTGCTCCTTTGCCTGCAAGATTTTTCTGTGTCTTGTCATTTTGTCTAATTTACAGTATTTGAGGTCTCCTTTCCCTAAGCTGCAGGGTCATAATTCCTTTTGCTTCTGTTCTCTGTCCCCAGAAGTGAGGTTTTTCCAATGTTGTGCGTAAGCTTCCTTGTAGGAGGGACTGGTACCTGCATTCTGGTGAGTGGAGCTGAGTCTTTTCCCTCTGATGGGCAAGGCCATGTCAGTTGGTGTGTTTTGTGGTGTCTGTGAGCATACTGTAACTTTAGGTAGTCTGTGTGCTGATGGGTGAGTTTGTGTTCCTGTCTTGGTTGTTGTTTGGTGTGAAAAGTCCAGTGGACTGCAGGTGCTGCAGGCAGTTGGGTGGAGCTGGGTCTTGGGTTGAGATAGAGCCCTCTGTGAGACCTCTCGGTGATTAATCTTCCCTGGGGCTGGGAATTCTGTAGTGGTCCAACACCCTGGACTCAGTGCTTCCACACCAGAGCCTCAGGACTGACTTCCAGTAGAGGAACCAAGACCCTGCAAGTCACTCATCCTGGAAATAAAGGAAATTAAAAAAAAAAAAAATGACTAACAAAACCCTAGACAAATGGTAAAAAGTAAAATCAAACAAACAAAAACAGAAACAAGGAAACATGCACACACACAAAAGAAACAGAAACAGAACCAAATAAAACAAAAAGCAAGAGAACAGCCAGACAAACAAAAGAACCTAAGAATGAGATCAAATAATTGAAAAGAAAACTGACAAAAAATGCAAAACCAGAAAACAAAACCAAAGCAGAGTGCCAACTGGAGTGAATTAAAGAAACAAAACAAACTGACAAAAATGATATAAAAAAAAAAGAAAAAGAGAGAGGGGAAGGAAGACAGAACAACAGAAAAGCAATATAGGAATAGAAATATTATATATATATATATATATATATATATATATATATATATATATATATATGAAAGAAAAAATAAAGACAAACAAAACCCCAGAGAAATGGTAAAAACAAAATCAAACAAACAAAAACAGAAACAAGGAAACACATGCACACTCAAAAGAAACAAAAACAGAACCAAATAAAACAAAAAGCAAGAGAACAACCAGACAAACAGAAGAACCCAAAAATGAAATTAAACAATTAGAATCAGAACTAAGAAAAACACAAAATTTAAAAACAAAACCAAAGCAGTGTGTCAACTGAAGAATAAAGCAAGGAAAGAGGACAAACTAATAAAAATGATTAAAATAACATAAAATAAAAAGGGGAAAAAATGGAACAACAGAAAAGCAAGGTAGAAATGGAAATATAAAAATTATATATTAAAGAAAAATAATAAGAAAAAAATATGGGAAAAGAACACAGAACAACAGAAAAGCAAAGTAAAAATAGAAATATATATAAAAAATAAAAAAAAACATTATAAAACACAAAGATCCCAAAGACTAAATAAAAAAATTACTAACACAACAAAAACAAACAAAAACCAAAAAGAAGGCAGAACCAACAACAGAATGAATCAAAACATATTAAAATTAATATTACTAATTATTTTTCCCTGGGGTCTCAGCTGTAAGTGTCCTTGCACATGCCATGAGCCACAACCCACCTCCACCTCCCCAAGAGGCTCTCCTCTGCCTCTGGGCTGGTCTCTGGACCTGCTGAGGGCCCTGTGGGGACCACTCAGACTCTGATCTGGCCCAATTCCTGTGTGTGCTTACCCCCAAATTTCACTGCTGGCAGGGCTAGACATTTTCATTTGTGGGGACACTCATTGTCTACTCAGATATTCCATAGATGCAGGGTCTACCTAGCTGATTGCAGGGATCTAATTTGAAGCTGGAACAGCTGATGGAAAGGCTTTCAATCTTCTTTCTTAGTCATCCCATCCCTTGGGTTCAGCTTTGGTTTTATCCCCACCTCTGTGTGTGGTCTACCCACAGGAGGCTGGTCCTGAGGCAGCCTTGGAGCTCTTGGGTCTGCCCCTGTGAGGACCAGGCACAGAGGTGGTATGACTGTTAGGGTTGCAGGAGCCCCTGTGGTGCCAAACGCACAGGGAGGCCAGTGGCCATGGGCACAAGAGATATGGCCCTAGTGAGGGACTTTTCTGGTGCCCAGTGCAAGGCACGTGAGGGCCAGCCCTGGCTGGGCTTTTTCTGGCTCCTGGCTGCTGGAGCACAAGGTCCAGCCCAAAGGGGGCTTTTTTATTGTTCATCAGCAGGTGTCAGTGTGTGGGGAGAGAGAGGCTACAATTGTGTCTTCTCCACCTACCTGTGACTCAGCAGTAGCGCCTGCTTCCACGGCAGTCTGGTCTTCCTCCATAGGCATTCCCTGCTGTGGATTTCCTCTCTCCCATTCCCTCAGTACATCTCCCCACAGCCAACAGCAGTTCTTGCTCTGGGTCTGTTCTCCAATCCCTGTGCTCCAGCTCCCAGCCACCTTGCACACCTGTGAACACACGTCCCAGTCCAGGGAACGTAGGGTCGCAGTACGGATGGTCTGTGTATTTCTCACCCTGCCCCATCTGCCACAGATTGGCTGCTTCACCCTCTTCCGACAGCCTCAAATGTTTCCCTTCTGTCCCAATTGATTTCCCCGTCAGAGAGGGGTTTTCCCCGAATTCTGGAATCTCTCCTCTGCCTCAGCTCCCCAGCCCCAGGGTGCAGGTCCCATCCCACTTCCTCTCATCCTTCTCCCTTCTTTCTTTTGTCCTACCCAGTTATGCAGGGATCTTTATAGTCCTTTCCAGTGTCCAAGGTCTTATGCTAGTGTTCACCTGGTGTTCTGTGAGAATTGTTGCATCTATAGATGTATTCCTGATGCATCCACAGAGAAAGATGAACTCCACGTTCTCCTACTCCTCCTCCATCTTAACTCCCCCTCTATACTTTTGCTTATAGCTGCAACTTACATCAGGTGGTCCTCTTAAAGTTCAACTGTGGTAGCACAGTTAAACCCTAAACACATTATGTATATATAGAACATCAGAATATAACAGTAGGACCAACCACCATTATATGTGATACCCTTGTATTAAATAAGAGTTTACTCTAAGATAAGGGAAGTGATATGTTATAAATTCCCATGATATAAGTGGTAAAATTGCTTCAAATTCTTGCCAAATTTTCTAGAATCTCAACAAATTTGAGTGGCCAGCATTTCATAGTATAACCAAGTGCTGATATATGGAACATGTAAACAGATGTGTAGGTTGAGATAGTGATCAAACTGTCAACAATCTTCTTGGCATCTCAACCTCCTCTCATGCTATTTTCACAATATGGGAATCCTTTCCATTATCTCTCATTCTTTTTATGTGTATGGATCTTGTGGAAGAGTCAAAGAACAGTTGTTACTTTAAAATAGTGATTACATGGCTATTGCTTCTCTTTAGAGGTGCTTTTCTCTGTGTATCTGCTACATGGTCATTGGATTTTACCTCTGCATTTACATTTCTCTTACTCTGGCAAGGATTTTAGTTACATAAAGAAAGAACATATTTTAGTCATTAAGAACATAGACACAGGGCTGAACAGCTTGGGTGTGAATCCCAAAAATCTCCTAAACATATTAAGAACTTATTAAGGGTGTAATCTTGGGGAGTTATTTGACTACTCTCTACCTTAGTTTTACAACCCTCCTAGGGTATTAAAGAAGATTCATGAGCTGATTTTTGTAAAGTCCTTAGGTACTGACTGCCATAATATGTGTTATATGAGGATTTGTGATTATTATTCTATTGTAAGAAGTGTAGAATGGAGCAGGTGGGAGAAGCATACTGAGAGGATGGGGAGAGTGGCTATGAAGGTTGTCTTTTGCCCATCTCCAAGAAGACCTCACTATCATAGACCAAGATGAATGACATTTGGGAGTAGAACATACACTACTTTGGTGTCCTGAAGTTTATGGACTTCATACTCAGAAGTTGCTTTCAAAAGTGTCTTGCATTACTATGTACATATGTTCAGGGTGACAAAAAGGGAAAAAAAAAATTTTAAATGAGACTTGTGGTAAAAATGGTAAAAGAGAATACATTTGTTGTTGTGAAAAAACACAAAAGGGACTAATATAAATATAATCCACATTGTTGGTTGTTAAAATCCCCTTGTCTTCAGAGAATGAAAGAAAAAATAAATAAATAAACAACTCATAGAGCAGCTGTAATGTTGAAAGCTTTGGGAGAAAAGGTGTCAGTGTTTTTCAATAGCTTATATCTTTCTGAAACTCTGTGTATTATTTATGTAAAAGATAAAGCATAAACTGGAGTTAGGTAGATTCAAATTGCAGTAGGAATTTCTGCCAAGCTAAGCAGCAAGAAAATTCCATAACCCTTCAATGTTCTGGCTTCATTCCATTTGAATATATTGAAAAATAAGAGATAGCCTTCGCTCATAGAAGACAGTCTCTTGGACATAAGTTGCCTTGATTGTTTAGAATAGCAGTAGCTTTAGGGAGCTTAAATGTTCCTCTTGAATTTTCATTTAAATTATTTAAACTATCAAGTTTTACATTTATTAATTTTTTACTATTATTATTATAATGTTGGCCAACTAATTATGTTTCTTTCCCTTTTGGATACTACAAGTCACCATCTTATTAACATGTTTTAATTAATCCCCTAGTGGCTTCTCTTTACCCTGGATTTCCTCCATTCTACCAGCCCCAAAGAGCCTGAAATAAAGACTTGAATGCAGGTAGTTTTTTTTTGGCCTGTGACTGGGGAAAGTGAAAGGAAAGGAGGAGTGAAAGCCAAGCCAGGAGACATTCTTGAATTGAATTGATACCACCGTGTGCAAAGAGCTTGGATCCTGCCAGATATTTCTGAGGTGCTCTTTAGAATATGCCTCAGAATTGTCCACTCAAGGAACTGCCTTCTTATTTGTACCATGGAGTAAGGAACATTAACCCATGGGCATCTGATACTATTTATCAAAGGTTGCCCTGCAGGACATTAGCTCTCCCATAAGCCTACACTGCACAAAGACCAAAGGTGAATGGCATGTAATGCAGGAAGCTGAAGTGCTGCCAGATTACATTTGTGCAAAACTGGTGTCTGCAGCAAAGACTGGAGAAAAAGGTGACCCATATGGATATGCGTAGAGCACAAGAGATGTCTAGCACATCTGCTCAACAGAAAGAAAGCAGGAAATGTATCATAATGCTCAAGTCATTTCATTTCGGTTGTATGCTGATCAAACTTGCTTACAAAACATGATGAGTGAAACCCCAGCTATGTTGTGTAGACCATTTTCATACTTGAGAGGTTCATCTACAAGAGGAGGGAAGATTCACATTTATTGACTATTCCATCATAAGATGAGAGCTTAATAAATATGTTGCTTTACTATTTTTTAAAGTCTTCACAAAAATTTCTCTGGGGTAGTTATCGTTTATCCCTTTCTTAAAAAGAAACCTGAGATTCAGTGAATTCAAATAACTTTTCAAAGTCCCTTAGTCACTTTGCTCATAAGTCACAGAGTACACCCCCCCTTTTTTGAGTGTTGTCATACCAGAATCACCTCCTACACAGCACTGTTTGAGATGGAGAAGGTTATGTTACAATACCTCCCACAGAAAAAAAATACCACAGATTATAATAAAAGTATTGTAATGTTCATGAGCAGTTCTTTGAATTTATTTCCTTTTGCCTTGGGCAATAGTTTCTTAAGAGCTTCAGCTCTACCAATCTGTTCCTATCTATGGAGAATTGTCCAAATCTCTTAGATTTAAATGTTATGGTTTTACTTCAGTTCTTTTAAATATCCAGTCTCTTCATATCTTTTATTTATGAAATATCATTAGCTATAAGAAAAGCAAACTTTTTCAAATACTCGCCACATAGAATATAATTTAAAAATCTAAATTTCAGGGGAAAGCCTTTTTTACAATTCTATTAGAGCCTCAAAATAAAATATGATTATATTTAATTACTTTTCAGCCAAATGTTTTCTTCTTTATACAACTTTTTATAAAAGATGTATTCTCTATTTTTCCAGGTGACTATTTTATTTAAACCTTAAATTAAGAATAATATACATTTTATAGTCATTGTAAAAATAATCAATCACCTTGCTTTTGTTAAAAACAAAGGGCAAGTCTGTTTTAAAATTACTTAATTATCTTAAGCTCCCAAGTTTTTATAAGCTCATCAATTTTCAGCTGTTTAGGTCACCTAAGAAATATCAGAAACTGATATTTTAGTTTTTTGCTAAAAAAGAAAAACAGAACAAAAAACTGGAAACATTTCTGAGCCCCAAAATGTAACAGTACATATTTGTTATATAACAGTCCATAAGAGTACATATTTGACAACCCAGCTCATAAAAAATTATTTTAATAATTTAGCCTCCTCATGTCTTTTATAATGAGGATTTCAGGTTGTCACACTCCCAACTAATTTTAATTATATTACTTGGTTCTCTATTATGACAAAAGATACTGAATTCATCAAAGTATGGCAGTGACTTGGACAGCAAAATCATTAAGGTGTAATTTAATTGAAATAAGATATCACTGAGAATTCTATTTCCTGTTCCACTAAAATATTTTTTATAGCTCACTGTTATCCTTTTCTAAGAAATCAGAGCCTGAGGCATACATTTACATGCTACTATTTTATTAGAGACTGCAACCCAAGGGAATCGGAAGTGAGAGGAAAGGAAAGAAAGGCACTGAAGTAGGGAGAACAAACAAGAGTGTGCTACCAGCTGGTCACTGCTTGGATTAGGGATGGTTTCTTGATCTATCTGCCAAGAAACCATATGAAGTTTTGTCTCTCAGGACAGTTGTGGTGGGATGGAGGATGTTATGGAGTGAACATATTCTCCTAAAATTTATAAAGTAAAACTATATTCCCCAATGTGATAGCATCAGAGGTGGGACTTTGGGAGGTAATTAGGATTAGAAGAGATCACCAGGGTGAAGTCTCCATGATGGGATTAGTGCCTTTATAGGAGTCACAGGAGAGTTTGCTTCCCCATTTATGAGCTCTGTCATGTGAGGACACAGGAGAAGTCAGCAGTCTGTAACCAAGAAGAGGGCTCTCACCAGAACCCAACCATGTTGGCACCCTGATCTTGGACTGCCAGCCTCCAGAATTTTGAGAAATAAATTTTTGTTGATTATCAGTCACCCAGTTTATGGTATTTCTATTATGGCAGCCTAAATGGGCAAAAAGAGGAAATAAAAATATAGCCTGTGGGTTCCCACATTTGGTTGGTCAGAGTCCCCTTCTGGGCATTACTTCCTCAGCACTTCAGGCAGAAGGGGGACGGGAAGATTTGAAGTGCCCACAGGGTAAGAGACCTAAGAGTCAAGTCATTAGTCTGTCCCTGTGGCAAGAGCTGGAAAAGCACCTCAGATTTGGTCTCCACTGTAGAGGCTTAGAGGAAACAAGTGGGTAAAAGTCAGAGGAGGCTGAGTGGGTCTAGGTGTACAATGAGGTCACTGATATGGTCAGTAAAGAACTACATGGCATATCACTGTCTTAGCTGAAGTAAATCAAACCCATTTGGTTAGTTTTTGTAAAAATAACCCCTTCTTAAAAGTCAGTCTAATAATTATGTCTAAATTTAAAAGGCCCTGAATCTTTGATCTTAAGAAAAATAACTGTGTCCCACAAAAATAAATAATTCTCTCTCTCTCCCACAAAAGAAATAACTTCACCAAAAAGTCAACACATTGCAGGACCTGTTAGTTGTATGTATATTTGTAGAGCAATCTTTTGGAAAAATAGGAAATGATTTGAAGACAGTTTAGAGGCATCTATACAGATGATTAATGATCTAGAAAAGATAGGAAAAATAAAAATAAAGTCTTTTTATAACTAAATATAGCTACCTAAAATTTAAAAAGTCAGGTATCTCAAATAACATTATTTAAAAGGCAAACACAAAAAAATCTTTGCAACAGGTATGTGGTATGAAGTTTATTATTTGTAACGCATAAAGAACTCCTTCAATCAAATTGGAAAAATGACTTCATTAAAGAAAAAGTAGATGAAGTCTCTTAAAGATATCTAATAATAACAACTAACCTTTATTGATCATTTAGTAAGTTCCCTTTCATGTTCTAACTATTTTATGTGTATCAAAGATTTTGATCATCTCAATAACCCCACAAGGTAGATTTAATTTTTTCTCCCTGTATTATAAGAAAAACAACAACAACAACAAAATAAACCTCAGATGCAAAGAGACTAATTTGCTAAAAGTCAGAGAACCAGTTACAGGTAGAGCAGGGATTTGGTCTATGACATCTGGCTCCCCAGTCAGTCAAGGTCTGTAATGAATATGCTATACTGTGTCTCTGTAATTTACCTTTGGGCAGTTTACAAAGAAGATGAACTAGGGTTAATGATCAACAACAACAACAAAAGTTTAGCCTTTATCAATGCAAATTTAAACAAGACAATGCTAATTCATATTTATCAAATTGACATTTTTTTCATTAATACACTAAACATAGTAATATGTAATGGCTAGTAAAATCCATTAAATTGTTCATGTTCTATCACCTAATTGCTCTACTTTTAAGAAAAAAGAATGAGAAAATTGTCAGAAAGGGACAGACATTTATATACCAAGATGATTTTCACAACATTATAGAAATAATCTGTAAACAACCTAAATGTCCAAAAATAGAAAGATGATTAAATAAGCTTCAATATAGCAAATTATGCCATCTTTACAAGTTACGCTTTTGACTTCTGCACAGCAAAGGAAACTATAAACAAAACAAAAAGACAACCCTCCAAATGGGAGAAAATATTTGCAAACAATGAGACTGACAAGAGATTATTCTCCAAAATATATGAACAGCTCATGTAGCTCTATGTCAAAAAAACAAACAACCCAATCACAAAATAGGCAGAAGATCTAAACAGACATTTTTCCGAAGAAGACATGATGTTCAAAAAGCACATGAAACATCACTAATTATCAGAGAAATGCAAATCAAAACTACAATGAGGTATCGCCTCACACTGGTCAGAATGGCCATCATCAAAAAATCTACAAACAATAAAGCTGGAGAGGGTGTGGAGAAAAAGGAACCTTCATACACTGTTGGTGGGAATGTAAATTGGTACAACTGCTATGGAGAACAGTATGGAGGTTCCTTAAAAAACTAAAAATAGAGCTACCACATGATCCAACAACCCCACTCCTGGACATATATCCGGAGAAAACCATAATCCGAAAAAATGCATGCGCCCCAGTGTTCATTGCAGCACTATTTACAACAGCCAAGATATGGAATCAACCTAAATGTCCATTGACAGAGGAATGGATAAAGAAGATGTCGTACATATATACAATGGAAAATTACTCAACCATAAAAAGAATGAAATTATGCCATTTGCAGCAACATGGATGGACCTGCAGATTATCATACTAAGTGAGGTCAGTCAGACAGAGAAAGACAAATATCATATGATATCACTCATATGTGGAATCTAATTTTTAAAAAAAAGAAAAGAAACAAATGAACTTATTTACAAAACAGAAATGGACTTATAGGTATCGAAAACAAACTTCTGGTTACCAAAGGGGAAATGTGGAGGGGGGAGGGGTAAATCAGAAGAGCATACACACACTACTATATATAAGATAACCAACAAGGACCTACTGTATAGCACAGGGAACTCTACTCAATATTCTGTGATAACCTATATGAGAAAAGAGTCTAAAAAAGAATGAATATATGTACATGTATAACTGAATCGCTTTGCTATACATCCGAAACTGACACAACATTGTAAATCAACTATACACCAATAAAAAACAATAAAAAAGTAAGTTAAGCTTTTGAAGAAAAACTTATGCAAACTTAAGAAACCTAAGAAAATATTCATTTTAAGTGAAATAAAGTTGTATTTATAATATCACCCAAACTTAATTAAAAATGCATATGTATTACTTGGATATTAACAATCTTTAGGGGATTCTCTTTTACAGACTTTATTTTGTATTTTTGTATTATTCTTACTTTAAAATGACAGACATTATTGAACTATTTAAAATACATGTTGTTGAACTAACCTTTAGAAAGCCTAATATCTTTAAAACAACCATACAAAGAAAGTATTCAAAATAATAAAACAAATATCTAGAGAAGCAGAATCCAAAGGGTGATGTTACTACAATGATGTCTACTATCAAATTACTTTCTCTTTGTTAACGCTTAAGAAATGGACTGTTTCAAAAATAACTCACCAAAATGTGTATGTGTATGTAAACATTGTTCACTTCAGAGTGGCTACAGAGAAAGATTATACAATTTTCCATCACTACTGCATTTTTGTTTTAAGGCAAATTTTTTACGAAGTTTATTTTTTACAATGTAATCTCTTCAATTATGACAAATTACTATGAAGTCAGGTATATTCTCTAAGTATCAGAGTATCTGGCATGAAGCTAGACACCATGCAATAGTAATTACAATTGTAATCGTAATCCTACTTGTAATCATAATTGCGGTATTAGTAGTAGTAATGGAAATAGTAATAGTAGCTATAGTAATATCAGTAATAGTACTATAAGTGGTAATGTTGACATAACAGTTCTATGCTTTGACAATATATCATGAATAAAAATGTCTCCTGAAGTTTTCAAACATTCTGATTAAAAATGTTTAATACCAAGAAAAGACCTCAATACCCAGGATCTCAGAAAACCATTTTACTCCAAAATGGTGGAATACTGGGAATAATTGTGAAGGAAAGGGCTGGTACTTCAGCCTATCATTCTCATCTGTCACCCCCTTACCCTATCCACTCTGATAATTCTGACATTGGCTCCATTCTCTTTTGTCCTTTGGCTTTTCCCTGTATTTTCGTCTTACTTCAGAGCATACATATCTAGGTTCAAATCCTACTGCTGGTAATAATGATCTGTATGGCATTGGCCAATTTGCTGACCATTCTGAGCTATGGTTTCTCCTCTGCAAAAGGAGCACATCATGCTGACCACGCATTATGAGGGTTGTATGGGATTAAATATAGGAAGTGAGATATATATACATATATATCTCACACGTACAGACACACACATCACATCATAATTCATTTCTCCTACTCTTTCCCTGCAATTCTCCCATAAAGTCATTACTTTCAAAATAAAATCCTTGCTCTTAACTCTAGGCTTATCTCTCTCCACTTCTTCCTCCCTGATTCCCTTAATTCCACCTACAGAGAATTCCCTGCTCTTCCTCTGAACTCATCAGACCTTCTCATCACTCTCTACCTAGGAAAGTAGTTCTCCTTCTGTTTTCTTCTTGAATTACTTCTAAATGTCATTTAAGGCTCGGCTCAAGGATTAATGCATTTCTTCCTCTATAAAACAATAACATTTCTGCCCAGCCCTGGACACTTCTGTTTCTTACCTACCAATATTCTCATATGCTCTCTGTTATACACTGCACATCTCACTGGTCATTGCAAATATTAGTTCACATTGTCTGACTGACTCTTCAGAAAGTGTCTGTCTTCTTGTTGGTGTCTCTGATGGAACAGAGTACCTGGCATACAAAAGGCATTCAATAAATACTGTAGGCATTCAATAAATATTGTAGGCATTTGATAAGTACTTGCTGACTGAATGAACAAATAAATCTAGCTTAAGTTCAGTATGGAGGTTAATTGAATTTGAAAAGGGGACCACCAATAAAAGGAAGATTAAAGAATGTTACTTTGAAAATCACACTTTTGTGTTTGTATTATTAAGATTAGATGCTCCTGTTAGTTCCATTACTATGTCATCTGTCGATTTGGCATGAAAATATTTTTGCTGTTGTATGTTGTCCTTGAAAAGTTTACACTGGATTATCGGTTGTGAAATAATTCCATGCATGAGAAAATATTGTCTATATTCCAAGCTCATTATTTATGTTTTCCTTGCAAAAGCACAGCTGATCCAAAATTAGGTTTGTTAAACACAATTGTCACATATCTGAATAACGGTAAATGGAGAAAGAGAAGTGCTCGTTTCCTTAGGTAGTTTTCTGGGTTTATAATTGTTGATGCTTGTCAGAAGCACAAGCGAAAACTTCACAACTTATTGTTAGGAATGAAAGGAAACCGCGTATATTTTAACAAAATGTTTACCTAAGTTAGTTCAGTAAACACATAAACAGTAAGCAAGTGTTAATAGCCATTCCCTTGATTCCATGCTTCTGATTGATCTTCTTTTGAACTATTTCTTTTTATGTCTTCCCCCTGATTCATTGCCCAGTTCAGGGGCTGCCTTTCCTCACCTGAACTATTATAGAAACCTTTTGACTCATCTCCATGTTCTCAATATCTTCTATTCTTTCCAATCCTCATTCACTTCTCCCCAAATATATATCCATTTCCCACAGAATAATTGTTCTGGACTCAGCAGCTCATTATGTTACATCCTACTCCTATCAGATCATAAAGCCTATGATAATTTTTGTCTTGCTCATTCTATTCAATAAAGTCCAGGTTCAACACAGTGGACTATCCCTTTCAGAATCCAAGCCCAACTTTGGATTGCATCTCTGCCCACTCTTCTCACATGTCTTTCACTCAGTCTCTGAATCATTCATAGTTACAAAATACTTTGTTCTGTTTTCAAATATTGTTCTCTTTTTCTTGCAGCCATGATTACATTCTTGTTCTAAAATCTAATTCAAATGCTACTTTGTCTATAAAATATTTCATTTTTCCACAAATCAAAATTAATTATTCTTCGTGTATGTTTCCATTGTTTGAATTTCTGTTACCAATTATCTTTAAATTGTTTGCATATCTTTCCCCAAACTGGAATCGTGAATTCCTGGAAAATAGAGTTTATATAGCTCTCATTTATTTTATCTAAGTTTTATAAAATTTAATAGATGTGGGTGTTATGTGTGTGTGTATTTATCAGTAAATAAACTGGACAGAATGTTCTTCACAAATGCTCAGAACAGTATGTCTGCATCCAATCCTTATGAAGTAACAAAAGTCTTCAAATTCAGGGTGGGAGCTAATCTATTTTCAGTGCGCTAGGACCTATTTTCTCCACATTCACAAGCAGCCTGTGAACGGTGGTGCTAGGGATCATGTAAGGAAGGCCAGGCTTATTCATCATGAACCAGATGCTGTTATAACACCCAATATACAGATGAGGAAACTGAGGCTTGTAGGGATGAGTTTTGCCAAGAATTTTGCTAAAGAGCTTGTGATCAGTGATTGGAAGGAGCTGGAGGAAGATTTCTCTAAGAGTAAGCTAAAGAAAATGGGGGAACCAATTACAAAGCCCAGGTGAAGTAACCCCAGTTGTGCCCTGGCCCCTTGCCAAAGTCATCTGCCTGCTCCCTGGAAGAGGGGACTGCGGCCTCAGCTCCCAGCCCACTAGCCCACCAGCAAGAGGAGATGCAATGAGAGGCAACAGCCTTCTCCTTGTCCACAACCCAACTCCCCGTCCCTACTTCCCTCCTGTGCCCTATTATGTCCAATCCAACAAAGCTCATGGGACATCTTTCTTTTATCTTTTTTTCTCTCCCCCCCCTTTTTAAAATTCTAAACAACAACTACAACAGACTCTGGAGACATTTCTTCTTCCTGATAAAAAAATCTTTCTTCCTGATAAAAATCACCTTTCTCCTGAAGCTTTTCTCTCAAGTTCTTCTACTGGTCTTTGTAAAACAATTTAATAAAATAAAGAAAGGAATGCATTCTGGATACTGATTTGCAGTGATATATCTGGTAGTATCTTCAACTCTTCAACAGACCAGGTCCTAGAAAAACCAAACACTTAACCTTAAAAAAGACAAAAAACAGAAAAGAAAGAAAGAAAGAAAGAAAGAAAGAAAAGAAAAAAAAAAGGAAAGAAAGAAAGGGAAAGAAGGAAAGAGAAAGAAAAGAAAAAAGAAAAGAAAATGTGGTTATATATTTTTTCAGGCATGATTTTTGGTGTATGGAGGAAGTTATTTAGGCCAATGAGACTCAAATCACTTCTACTTTTTATTTAATGTTCTCTCTTCCTATCCTGTAGCCTAGTGGTTCTTTAAGAAATGGTTGCTGAAGACATAAATACATTTGTTCACAGAGATATGGTGAACTTTCAACAAGTTTGAAAGATCTAGAAACAGGGCCAAAATGCAGCTTACCCTTATTACCATTATTCAGATGTGATTGGTAAATCTCAAAACAAAGATTGGAAAGCTGGGCAAGTCTTCATCCTTGGAAAATTCAAGGTACATTTGGACTTCAGAAAACAATGTTATTTCCAGAATATCTGATCAATATTAAGTGAGCTAATTTGTTTCAATGCACTCAAGAACTGTTCTATATGAGGATAAAAAATTAATTTAAAAAATCCAGTTGATATCATTATATTATTTTTCAATATATATGTTGCCAGAACCCCTGCTTCTCCCAGTCAGTATTCATTGGATAATTTGTGATGAAACTGATGTACTTTAGGTATTTGGGAGATCTCTGAAGAAATAAATAAATCCGATGAAAACACAGTTAAAATATATATATATATATAATATATACATATTATATATAATGCTTATAAAATGTTTGGTTCAAAAGAATTGAACTCCATATCGCTGTAGACTCACAAGTGAATTTTGGGCTTTTGGTTACATTTTACTAAAATAACAGTTGATGCTAAAATATACTAACCCTGAAAAATATTGGACGAGAGAAAAACAACCAAGTAAACTATTAAGTCTATAGCTGTTGTCAGGGTATCCTACTACTTTTACTTCCAAGACAAGATGTGATTTATCTTTAAATATAGTTGAAAATGCATCATCTTATCTATTTGGCTGTTTACATCAATTGTCCAGCTCATTAAAATAACTATCTTATAAATGACTGCACTTCCTTGTCCCTAATCTATTTTAATTTTTGTTGTTGTTATTGTTTTGCTTTAAAACTGAATGTTTACACATGTTCATATATGCATTTAAGAAAGATAAGTTTGCTGTTATGTTGCATATTTTCATTAGCTCTCTTTTATCATATTAACTTGTAAAATTTTATTTGATAATATTTAAACCTTTACCTTGTTTCCTGAGAAAGAATAAAGAGTTGATTGTTTCTGATCTATAATAAAGATAATGATAATAATAAAGGCCTAAGAGAATAGGCTACCTATATTTCAAAGACCCTTAAAGTTATTACATTTATTTTATTTTACAAAACAAAAGAAAGCAATTAAGCAAAACCTGGTTTAAATAAGTTGTTTTACCACCAGTGCTTCTGACTCAACTAAGTTAATTTTTTTTTTAGCATCCCAAGTGGCTTTCCAATGTAAACATCTAATTCTTTACAGAGGCTATAACACATGGACAGTAATGGCAGGCTGTAGCTTACAGAGGCTGGTAGTTTAATTGGTGGAATTATCAAACGAGTGCTACTGGATTTAGGGCTGTTTTAACCCAAATCACCCAAAGGCCAGGCTTTAACTGGCTGCACAAAGTTTCCCACTGGATTCACCATCAAGAGTATAAGTCACTGCTGTTCCTAAAGACCAGATCATTCTACTGAAGAAAAGAAATACTATCATTACCTCTAGTTGATTAAGGAATGACTGCTTTCAGTTGCTGGATGTTAACAATAAAATTTAGTTTTTAAAAATCAAAAATAATATTTTGATTTTTATATATACTGATTTTCACAGGGATTAAGAAACTATCTTTTAGTTTATTAGAGAAATCCCTTCATCGAGATATTTTATGGAGTGGTCTATGTAAGTATTTGGTATAAAGTATAAATTTAAGTTTTCTTAAGATGACTCTACTCTCAAATTATTTTGTTTTCAAAGGTCCCCTCTCTTGGGTAATGACTAATTTTCTCCTGGTTATTAGTAATCAAAATTATGTGAAATGGTGGTTCTCCATGCCTTTTTCTCCCACTGAATGAAACAACATATTTCAAAATTGGGACTCTGGGACATTTGTTTCTTCTAAATCACATTTTTTCCCAGTAAATACAGCAGCTGATTCATGGACTCATTTATTGTCATATTTCTATGTAAGGTTATATAAAGTATTTTTTTGAGAAGAAAATGATATAGTATCAACAAAATATCATTTGTTAATTAGCATTTTCTTTGAATATCTAAATTGATTACAACTTAAATTGTTTTTCAATTGTTTTGGCTGTGTAGACATTAATCTTTTGGGCATCAATATCAAACATCTGGACATTTGACTCAATTGTTTTTTTCCTTGATCCAGGTTTTATCCAGCTGTTTGCTGCAGTGAAGATGTCATCTGTCAAGCACATCGTCTGCATTCTTATCACCCTCTGCACATCTGTCCTTGACATGACTTTTAGCCAGCTTCTATGCAGGCAGCAGACAGTTTCTGGCCCTATTTTGAAAGCTTGAGTTAGTTTCTAGTTAAGAAAAAAGTGCAGAAAGAAATTTACTTGACAAGGAAATAATAATGCACTTATAATGCATTGTTTTCTTACTATGCCCCAGGCTTTACATCATGCAAGGTTAGTAATGTATTGTGTGCTGTTATCTTGCCTTCATGATCCATTAAATATATTGGAAAAGTCACTTAACTTTTCTGGGTCTTAGTTCCCAAATTTACAAAATGTAATGGTAACACAGTTCATTATATTTTTAATTGTGCTTAAAAAATAACATGAGATTTACCCTCTTAAAGAATTTTTAAGTATACAGTACAGTATTGTACTATAAGTACAACTATAGGCACAATAAATCTCTAAAATTTTTTCATCTTGCATAAAGGCAAATTTATACACCTTGAAGAGCAGCTCTCTATTTCCCATAGTTCAATTGTAAAGTCTCTTCTACATATGAATTTCATTTCTGACAATTTCACATAAATGTTTTAAACCAACATTATAACCAAATAATATTTACTTAGTATATATGTATATCATGTATATATATGATATCATATATATGTATCTGTATATGGTACCATTCAAAGCAAATTAAGAAACCTAACCTTTCAGAACTAGAGACTTCTTAAATCTCCAACAGCTGATTTTTATTTGAGTAAACATAGGGAAATGTACAAATACAAGCAGAAATGTACAGTTACATCAACCAGGAGATGATGCCATTTCCAAGCCCATTATGCTTACAACGTGTGGAGCTTGGGTGTCTGAATATTTTGCTTGCAAAAATATATTTTTGCTTACAAGGTTGGGGAGGGGAATTATTATCTCACTTCTATTTACACTTTGTGGGTAAAAGAATGAAATTAGAATTTAAAGAATAAAATTACAACAATACATTTTCTATGTAAGTGAGAAGTTGCATTAAAGCGCACTTTTACACTTGTGACTACATCAAGATAATGAACTTATGAAAAGGTGATGAATACCTTCAGATACTTGTTACTGTTTTGTTAATAATTAGAGAAACTCTACACACACACACACATGCACACACACACACACACAATTGTAACACAACCAAGCATTTATTTTCTACCTCTATAATCTTCCATAACTTTCCTTTGCTCTCTCAGGATTCCTCAATTTAGCAAGTGATGTCTTTGCAGCAAGCCAGATCAGATAGAAACATAACAGCTGATGTGAGATGCAGTGTGATATAATGGCTAGAAACATACACCCTACTGCCCAACAGCTAAGATCTGAATTCTGACTGTCTAGTTCTTAACTACGTGACAACCATGAAAGTCATATAATCTCCCTGTCCCTCTGTTTCCTCTAGGATAAAATATGGATAATGATGATAAAGGGGTTATTACAAAGCTAAATAATTTAATATTTAGTGCTTAGAACAGTGTTAATTCTCAGTAAGTGATCAATAAATGTCAGCTTTTAAATATGGTATTAGAAATACTCAGTAGAATGGAAAAAAAATATTGAGAGAGGAAGGAAAAAGAATATTCTGTTATAATTGGTATTGATAAGGATAGAAAAATCTACTGTCAAGGCAATCTTTGGATGATATGAGTTACCCACAGGTTTTATCAATTTGGGAGCTGAGTTACAAAAAATCTTACATCATTTTCTATTATTAAATACCTTTTTAATCCCAAAGCTAAAAGAAGAAACTCACTTTTTATCAAAAGAGCCTAATATAATAAATGCTTGAGTTTTAAGATGTACTGAGGAATAAAAATGTTGGAACTACAAGGAGAATAGGGATTTGGGGTTGAGGTCTACTCTGAAGTTTGAGACTGTATCTTAATACTTTACCACATGAAATAGGGTTGAATGCACACAATTCTGGTTAAATAGGTTCCAATCCCTGGAAAAAAGATGGTAAATTAATGAAAACTTCCAATCCACATATTCCAAAGGAGCTAGACAGGTGTTTAGGTCCAAGAAGAGAGAAAACAAGGGAGGTATTCAATCCTATAAGTATAGCTATGGTTGGGTTTGCAAAGGGGAAAACCAAAACAGGGCTTCAGAAGAGAGAACAATATTGTCATCTAGTCCTATACATCGTTTTGAATCAAATGATACTATATTGAGCTCTACTAGTTCAGGGTGGGAGTGCAGATAGGGGATGAGAGTTCTTTAATTTTTCTATCTCAGTACCACATTGTTATATGGCAGGTCCTTTTGGAGGAGATACTTGGAGAAATTGGGGAAGGACAAGAGGATGATAATTCACGTCCATCCAACAGCTAACAAATTGGTGTCATCCTAGACTCTTTCTTGGCCTGAACCACCCTCCTGTTCCCTTTCCCCGTCGCAACCCAAATTCATCTCAACATTTTTTTCCGTAACATTTTAGTCAACATAGCCTTTCTTAGTTAATGATTCTTCAATTACAAAGAACAGAAATACTCAAGGAAAGAGAGTTTCATTCTGGGGCATTTCATAGCATCTAAGTGGTGAATGTATTGTCAGGGCTCGTGAGAAATGGTACTGAGAATTTAAAAGCCATCACAATTCAGGGCAGCTGTATTGGTCAGTTTGGTAAATAACACATTGCCATCAACTGGTGACTTAAACAACAAACATTTATTTCTCACAGTTCTGAAGGCTGGCAAGTCCAAGATCAAGGTGCCATCAGATTCCACGTTTCCTGAGAGCCCTCTTCCTGGTTTGCAGATGACTCCCTTATTTCTGTATTCTCACATGGTGGAGAAAGCGATTGTCTTTCGTGTGTTTCTTTTTATAAAAGCACTAATCTCATTCATGAGGACTACACCTTTATAACCTAATTACCTCCCAAAGGGCTCACCTTCAGATACCATCACAGTCAGAATTAGGGTTTCAACTCATGAACTTTTGGAGGGCATGAACAGTTAGTCCATAGCAGCAACCTGTTTGTCTTTAACTCTTAGAGACTGTTTAGTCTCTTGGTGCAGCTTCCCTCTATGACTCAGTAACATTTCCTTATGTTCTCCTTGACCCAGATCTGGGTTCATCTACAGATGACTTAGCATGACTGAACTAAAAGGATCTACTACTCACAAATAAAGTACTACAGGCTCTCTGTTCAAAGTTGATTTCCTCAGTTAGATCACATGCTCACCCCATTAACCATCACAAGGTTTGATCTCATGGTACATGTGGCTGAAGGAATGAAGCCCTCAGGGCTGGGGACAATTTTTAGAGGTAAGCATAGTTTGAGTAGGAACCCCAAAAGAAATCCATCATATATCATCTCTTCTATCTACTGACCATCGCTGAGATACTCAATAGGCCAGATCTTGACTGTTAGGTTCCCACAGTAACATGTTTTTGTTACTGCTTTGGTCACAGCATTAATCACATGTATTATGCTTTCATCTTTTTATCAGATTGTTACGCCAAGCAATTTGTGAACATCTCAAGAGCAAGGATTGATTCCAATTTACTCTTATATTACTGGCACATCTCATAGTATTTTTCACATAGCAGATCCTCAAAATGTGATGTTGACCTAATTTTCCATGGTGAGTCATTGAATCAATTATAACACTTAGTAAGCTGTTTAGATGGAAAAAACTTCCATGTGATTTAAGGGCTCAATTATACGTAGATAGGGAAGCAGCAGATTATAGAATCACATTTGGTGTAGCTTAGACGAGACATGAATTTCCACTTTATCATCAGTTACTCTGTTGGGAAGGCAAGAAGTGGCCAGGATTGGGATTTTTCTAAGATGATAATCAGCAAGTGTTTACAAGATGCTGTGCAGAATTCTGAGAAATGTTACCATCTTTATTCTCTTCTACAAGATGGGCAATTCCTCTATTAAAGACACTGGGTTAATGGACACTCCTTTAATTTGTTTATACCGGCAATTTCCAAATTTTTTTTGAATATAGAATCTTTCCCCACCTCAAACACTACCTCTTGCCCTCCTAAGATGGCAGTTCTAAGCCACTGGTCAAAACCATATTGGCGTATGAGAATCAGAAGAGCACAGTACCAAAGAATTAAGAAGGAGTTAGAAATTCAACAAAGAATCCAGAACCAGGAGTCTATGACCATGAGAGGTGGACAAGAGAATTAAATTAAGGAGCATGGGCAGTCTGAGCTTTTGGTGGGGAGTATTGCAGTTCTGTAAAGGCAGAAACTAACTCCCAGAAACTAACTCCGGTGAAAGTTGGTAGGATCAACTCACCGGCAACTTAAAGGCAAAAAGGACATTTTCTGACACCCAGGACAGCTTGGTGATTCTCTTATTTATAGTTTTCTGGGACACCAATTGCTTCATATTTAGGACTAGATATACAGATGGACATCTTCTTATTAGAAATGTATTATGTGCAAAGTGCTATACAAGGCATTTGGAGAAATACAAAAGCATTTTCTTACAGGTCATTTCAATAGATCAAAGACATGCTTTGGGGAATAAAAAACAGACAATCCATCTCAATGTATGGAAAGTGACAAATTAGAAGTAGAATATACAGGAACATTAAGAGTTCAGAGAAGGGAGGAAGGAATCAGTGAGGTCTATGACTGTCTGAGAATGATTTATCAGAGAGGATAGGTTTTATCTAAAATCCAAAGGCTGGATAAAATTTAGGTAATTGGAGAAGTAGGAGGAGGACATTTCAGGGCTGGTGATAAATGTGAAGAAAGTGTGGATGTTAGACTGTGTAAGGAATGTTTATGATCAGGAAGACTGAAATAAAAAAAATGTTCTACAGTGTAATAAAATGTATGATGAAAAGGGAGGTAAAGGACAGAGTGCTGTGGGTGAAACCCTGATTCTGTCCTATCCTGCAGAAAGAGAGACTATTAAATATTTATGAACAATAGAAATATAATAGGACAAAGAAGGTAGATCCATATGTGGTGGTGTGTATCACAGATTATATAAAAGAGATATCTTAAATGGAGAGCTTTTAAAAATAAACAGCTCCCTGTGCCTTACCCTCCTACTTTGGCTAAGTCAAACTCTTCAGAGGAAAGGCCAGATAAGAAGAACAAATCAGTAAATAATTAGTTGAGATGCACTTAGTAGAAGAATATCAAAATAGCAAAATCCAACAAAAAGGTGGAGGAAACAAAATTGTGGTCTGATTAACCTTGGAGAATGTTGATGAATGAGTCTCTAAAATAAAACTAATAAACCTTATTCTCAAAAAGCTTGAAAGTGATTTGAATTTCCCAGGTAGATTCAGAAAAGAGCAAGTAAACAGAGACTTAACCTTAAGGAGCACTGACATTTGGAGGTAGGAATTCATATCAAACCGTACACCGCACTATGGCTGGGACTCTCACCCAGATTCCTCATCATATGATTTCTGAACCCCCAACTCTCATTACTGTTTCCTTTTCCTACAAATTCATATCTTTTCTGTCAGAGTATCACATTCTCTTTTCGACTCCGAAGTGGGTTTCTCCTCATCCATCCCTGAGTTAGTCTTTTTGTTAATTTCATTTTATTTATTATTAGTAGGAAAGGAACTGTATGGACAGTTGTATTCCAAGACCACTCTTATCTCAGCCAAGTTGGATATATTTACACTCAATCTAAAACTGGGGAAGGAGGACTTTTTAATCTCAAGACTAAACAATATGAGTTATTTTTTATTGCTATATTTTCCATTTTTATTTTAAAAGAGGTAATATTATTCTCCTTACACTAATTAGCTACTTTAATACTGTACCTTGAATAAGAAAGGAAATTGGAATTCCTTTATTTCCAGAACACATATTGAAATGTCCCTCCTGCTGATAGGAGGAGCTATGTAAGGAATATTGAAGCAAGAAATACCTAGTACTCAGAGGATCTCATCAGAGAATAATTAATTGCCTTTTTTGTAAGATATAAAAGATCATTGCAGGACCAGAAGCTGAAAGACTTTTAGGGAAATGAGAAACATACACTGATGAAGTAATGTTGAAATTTTACTTCACTAATTGTATTTATGTGTTCTTCTTTTCCACCCCTACCTACTGCAATAAATCGTGCTGATATCACAATGATGGATACATGTTATTATATTATACATTTGTCCAAACCCATAGACTATACAACACCAAGAGTGAACGCTAATGTAAATTATGGACTTCTAGTGATTACAATGTGTCAGTGTAGGTTCATCAATTGTAACAGATGTACCACTCTGGCGGGGAATGCTGATGAGGTGGTACCTGTGCTGGGGATAGAGGCACATAGGAAATCTCTGTACCCGCTGCTCAATTTTGCTGTAAAATCTTAAACTGCTTCAAGTAAATCTTAAACTGCTCTAAAACTTCTCTAAACTGTTAAACTGCTTTAAAAGATAAAAGATAAAAAAATTAAAAGATGGCACCCTATGTGTTCTTTAAACATGGACAAGAATCCTGGGCAAAGATACCATATCTAAATATCTATCATATTTAGTATAGTATTTGGCATATAAAATTTGAAAACATTGTGTTTTGGGGAATCTCTGCTCATCCCAAAGAAAAAAAAAAGTGCTGGAAAAAGTGATTTTCAATAGTGGAGACAGTTGCTTTTTGAAAACAAATGACCAATCATTTGTGATATCTGGGCAGGTTGTTTGTTTATATATCAATCTGTATATGAATACTGAGTGCGGAAGCATTGTTTATAGAGTTGGCAATAAAATATTAAATATCTTAATGAGTAGTTTCACAACATTTTGATAATATGCCAAAATCTAGTGCTCACTTAGGGTTTGAATTTCACATAACAAATAAGAATGTGAAGATATATAATGATGTCTACCCCTACCTCCACCATGAAAAAGTAACCTTGCATTTTAGAATGGATAAATATAGTTATGTTTTGTGGTTCAAATATTGTTCTCTGCTGCATGAGCCAGCCTGATAAGAGAGCTGCAGAAAATAAACTTCAGTTGTCAAAGAAAAGGAATCCTGCCTGACTGAAACACAACTCAGTTCTGAAGATTGTTAGAAAAATCCTGAGTTTTGAGAGTTATTAGAAACATCCTTGTGGGGACTTCCCTGGTGGTCCAGTGGCTAAGACCCTGCGGTCCCAAGGCAGGTGGCCCGGGTTCAATCCCTGGTCAGGAAACTAGATCCCACAGGCCACAACTAAGAGTTTGCATGCCGCAACTAAAAAGATCTCCCACACTGCAACGAAGATCCCGGGTGCTGCAACAAAGATCCCGTGTGCCACAACTAAGACCTGGCATAGCCAAATAAATTAAAAAAAAAAAAAAATCCTTGTGGGCTATAGAAATTTATGTAGGTTTCAAATCAGAAGATAGTGTTCTTCACATTCATTAATTCTTTATTTAAAAGAAATAGTATTTATTGCAGTTTAATATTTTTTTTTCAATTTAGTGTTGTATAATGTGGCAAATTTATCTGCATAGTCTTTTGATTTTTGCACTTTAGTTTATAAACTTTTATAAACCAGAAGACCTAATTTGTAGTTCCATTTAATCTGTGATATTGTGTGTTTTGCCCTTCAAGGAATGTTTAGGATTGAGATTTCTTCTTTCCTTATTCATTTCTTCTGACCACTTCTCAGGCACCATCATAGAAACAACACCGTGCCAGCACCCCCAAAATGCTTAACTGATGGGAAGACACAAACTTCTCAAAAATTCTTTAATAAAATGTGGGTTTATTTTACTATCAAACAATGAATATAACATCTGTTCTTTCATATACTTAAAAGGTACTGTATGCTAGTTATTTTATAAAACTCAATGTAATGTTGATAATATTAATTCTATTATACAGTTGAAGAAATTAAGGCAAAGAGAATTAAATTTCTATGGTTATAAGTTTTAAAACTGGGATTCAAACCATTTGCATTCTTTTAAAAATTATAGTTATTACATATTGAGTGTTTACAAAGGACACATTGAGTATACTATAATTGATTACCGTTAATCTTGAAACCCTCTGGAGGCCCTTGCCTTATCCCATTCTCTTTCCACTTTATTCAGAAAATTTCAGAGGTAAACATAATTCTAAATACTGTGTTTGTCTTTTCTTTTGTTTGTCATTTCTTTCCCTTTGTATTTGCTTTGATCACATATCTTAGATTCCTCAAACTACATATTATTTAGGTTTTCAAAGATTTGTACTTTATATAGGTAGTAGTTTATATGTATTATTCTGTGGGGGTTTTTTTTTAGCATTATGATCCTGTGATTCACTGATGTAATTTTGCATATACTTCATTAATTTTTCAGGCTTGAATTATATTCCATTCCATCCATATGCATCAAGATATTTATCCATTGTATTGTGGATGTATTTGTGGGTTTCTTCCTCAAGATTTTACTTTTACAAACAATGTTATAAAGATTTCATACATGTTTTTTGGTGCACAGGGGTAAAGATTCTCCAGGATATTGGTTTTCATATTTTTGCCTCTAGAAATTGTGTTTGATTCAGCAATACTATATAAACATATCTTGTAGTGTATATGAGCTTGCATTTATGATTGTGTTTGTAAAACTAAAACAAAAAATCATAAAATGTAACTTTAAAAAAATCTATTCTATATCTTCTACTTCTATTCTCTTTAATTTAAAAACAATGCTCATTTTGACCCAACAGATCTTTGACCATATACCAAATTGCAACCTTCAGTTTCAAGCTCTAAGGTATATTGAGGAGTGAAATTAGTAAGCTTAGGATATTTTAGGCAAGGCCAAGTGGATTTATGCGGTGGTAAAACTATTACCCCAACATATCAGAGTCAACACTAGTAAGTTTTACATCTCACTCATGTAAACTCTGCTGTGGGAAAGTAATAGTGTTCAGGTCCACTTAGGCAAAGACCTAGATTTGCCAAGACCTCTCCCAAGAGAAGAGAGAGATAATGGGTTATGTGTTTTCTATGATTTATGTTTCTTTTGCCCACAATTCACTAGAAAAAACTAGCAGGAAATTTGGTGGTGCCAAAGAATATTTGGTGACTGCCACTATCTTTGCCACAGAGGGTATGTGTTTCCTCAACATTACTTAACAGTACTAAATTGTTTTCCAGATGATTGTACTGATTTACTTTCCCATCAGAGGTTTATAATTATACTGGTTTCAAAACATTGTCATACATACTTACTTTGGCAAAATATTTAGTGTCTGGTAAGTGTGAAATCCTAACTCATTGTGATATTAATTTGTATTCACCTCATCACAAGTGAACTTGATTGTCTTTTCATATGTTTCTGGGCCAATTCCATTTCTTCTTCTGCTAACTATCTGTTCACGTCTTTTACTAGCTTTCCTTTCAGTCATTTTAAATATTCCTCTTGTTCTCTTAGGGACACTATATACATTTTATTCTTTATATATTCTTTATGTGCTCTCAATTGTTATGTTCTTCAATAACTCCTTTCCCTTCTAACTTGTCTTTCATTTTTCATGGTAACTGTTGATAAAATGTATGTAGTTGAATTAATTAGTCTTTTATTTTATGGTATGCTTTCTGTGCCTTGTTTAGAAATGCCTCTGTTCTTAGGTCAAAAAGTGACTTTGCTATAATTTCCCTTAAGACTTTCTTTCTTGTTATATATATATATATATATATATATATATATATATATATATATATATATATATATGTAAGCCTTTCATAAACTTGGAATTGATTTTAGTGTATGTCATGGGGGAAGGATCAAACATAAGTATAGATTTAGATATGAATATCTATAGACAGATATACATAGACATTTTTTCCATAGACAGACAGTTGTCCAAACATCATCTGTAGAAAAGTTTACCCATTCCCCTGTGATATAAACTGCCTCCTCTGTCACAAATTAAAATATTCTATACACATGAGTTATTTCTGGAATCTCTACTCTACTTTCCATTTTTCTATACCTGTTCATTTATCTAGCTGGTGTATTAAGCTTTCTCAATTCACACTTCTTCAAAAGCCTTTGCTATTCATGACCCTTTTTCCTTCAATATAAATTTCAAGTTAATTTCTAAGAATAGCCCCTTCTAACTCTTGCACTTTGGCATGCCATTGAGTCCATTGATTGCAATAGTGGATTTTTCTTTCATGAACAGTCTAACTCTCCATTTATTTAGATTTATTTTATCATAGTCTAATTAATTCTTTCATTTCCTCCATAAATGTATTGTACATCTTTTATTTGATTCATTTCTAAGCACTTTGTATTCATGTTATTGTTAATGGAACTTTAAAATTCTGGAAATACATTAGTGTTCATGTGTAGAGATGCATTCAACTTTGGTATATTAACTTTGTGTCTACAAAATTTAATAAACTCAATAATTCTAACAATTTATGATAGTTTTATGAATTTTCTACATGCAATAATATCTAAGAAGAGTAACAAGTTATCTCTTTATTTTCCAACTAATGTTTTGCATCTTTACCATGGGCCATTAAACCCTGCTTATACCAGGCTAGAAAAACTATGGGCTAAATATATCTGTCTCCATATTGCTCTGATTTTATGAGGAATTTCATATCCTTTTACATACAGTCCAAATTACTTTGGGCTTCCAGAAGAAATTTTAAACTGACATCTTATAATCCTCTGAACACCATTTAGCAAACATTTCTAGAAGAATTCCCAGCCCTTAATTTCTGACTCTCATATAAGGTTCCTCTTACTAAACATTCTGAAAGTTACTCTAGGTAACTATAGGTAACAAAAGTTATCAGGCACATTTCTTCATCTTTTTGAGGCAATGATAATATGAGTACTATTTTTTTCCCCAATCAAGCCCCTTTTTTCATACTTTTACAGTATATGGTACAGAATACCAAAATATTCTAAGAAAATGGGTAAAATGAAATGCTAAGTAGGTGTACCAGAAGTAAGTGACAGAGCCAGAAAATACAAGTGGTCCAAGCATGATATGCACGGTTGTGCTAAATGACATAAATATTGTCTCATAAAGCATAATAAAGAATGTTGTTGAGTATGTAAAATTGGATTGGCTACCAGAATCTTTGAAGTTTTGCCTGAAGAATTCAAAGTTGATCTTGGGGAAGTTATTTCAGGGGTGGTGGTGTGGAGTGTTTTTGGAAAGAATAAAGTGGGATATTATAAGGCATGTGTCATAGAAAAGAAAACAATTAAGTAAGACTATTGAAAAAGTTTTGTAGTAATGAAGGATGATCTGTTGTAGCCACCGTTTTGTGTCTGGGAAAGAAATATAGACATAAAATGAAAATGTATCATTATATTAATTTGTCAGGGCTGCCATAGTGAAGTACTGCAGACTGAGTGGCTTAAACAAAATTTATTTTGTCATAGTTCTGGAGGCTAGAAGTCCAAGATCAAGGTGTCTGCAGGACTGGTTTCTTCTGAGGTCTCTTACCTTGGTTTGTAGATGGCTGTCTTCTCCCTCTGTCTTCACATGGTCTTCCCTCTGTGTGTCTGTGCCCTAATTTCCTCTTACAAGAAGACCAGTCGTGTTGCATTAGGGCCCACACATAAGACTTTGTTGTACATCAGTTAACTCTTTAAAGGTTCCATCTCCAAATATAGATACATTCTGAGGTACTGAGAATTAGGACTTCACATATGAATATTGAGAGGACATGATTCAGTCCATAACAATCATGTTATACAGAAAATTATAATGTGTCTGTAGAAGTTTCTAGGATTTTAGCCATGGAATAATAAAATTAATATGTGAATGATAAAGATACAAGTTTATTATAAAACATTTTAAGAGGGCAGAACAAGCAAAATTTGAATTCGAGAGTTGACACCTGAGCATGAAATAACTACAGCTTACAGAAAATACTCTATATTTCCTAGAACTAGGGTTTCCACAATGGTTTGATTGCCTGGAATGGTCTGCTTTATGACTATTTTCCCATTATAATTATTAATCATGTCCTCTTTTGGTCTAAAAAATGTCCTTATTTAGAAGATAAATTATGAGATCAACCTAATTGGAAACTTCAGTGGATCTTTAACATAAATCTGAGGAAAATAGTTAAGTCTAAGCTCTCCATAAATCTGGAAAATTGCTGACTCTGTAGTCATCCATCCTTATACTATTAGCTAAGGGTATACTGTTATCCAAGTACTCTACTAAGTGCAGGAAGAGAAATGATGCAGAGGAGGACATGAGCCTTCCTCTTTGCTCTCATTGATTATCATTAAACCCTTACTATGATAAGAGGTTGATTGTGATATTATCTTACGAGACTTAGAGAGGTTGAATAACTTGACCTTGGCTACACACTTAGTAAGTAGAAGATGATCTTAAGGGTGTATCTTCAAAAACCATGCATTTAACCTCTATGCTATTCTGGCAACTCTAATTCAAGATGTAACTTTATTCTAGAATGAATCCAGTGAGAACCAGTGGTCTTTCCATTGAACCATATTCCCATCTAGTCTCTTCTGCAGAGCAATCTTGAACATAATCTCCAGATTTTTTTTAGTGTTACCTTATAAAACCCCAGAATCACCTTATTAACAAATACATTATAAGTATTCAATTTGGTAATTAGTGGTTCAACTTTCTAAAAAAAGTAAAGTGATTAGTTAAATTTATTTCTTTTTCTATTCCTCTGGATGATATAAAAACAAATCCTGAGATATAACCTGGCCTCTGCAAAAGTATAATTCAAACGACAGGTGAGTTTTATGCCGCAACAGAACTAAAACCATGCAATGATTATTAATTGATTTTTATCACATTATTAGCACTTAAAACTATCTTGCACTATAGGTAACAATTATTAGCCATTTACTACATATAGATAATAAATCTATTGATATTCATAAAATATATCAGACAATATTTATATTTTTATTGGGCAAACACTCTTGTTTACTAAAGTCAAGAAGAAGAAGCTGCTATTCAACCAAGATTATAATTAGAATTTTCATTGTACGACAGCTATGTATTCATACTGTAGAAGATCTGACTGTTGTTTCCAATCCTTCAGTCTTCCCACTATAATTCTCTTTGCCACGTGACCTCACACTTCCTCTCAAGAGTGGTGGCATATATTTCTCTGCCCCGTTATGTTGGATTCTGCCCTGTGATTTGCTTTGGTTAATGGAATATGAGTAAAAATGACCACAGCTGTTCCAAATCTAGGCTTTAGCAGCATTACACATTTATGCCTCCTCTTTCATTTCTGCCATTGCAATTAGAAGAACATACCCTGGCTGACCCATTGATCCAAGGAGAATTAGAAACACATGGGACAGAGTTCCAATCTGCAGCTTGGTTCCAAGTTTAACCACATCCAGCTGCTTAGTCAGCCAACTTCCAGCTGACCAGCAGGCACAACAGTGTGGGTACATGATTGTTGCAAGTCACTAATTTTTAGGATAGTTTGTTACATGGCATTATTGTGGCAATAGATGGCTTATCTACATGCATTCAGGACTCATATGTCAGATCCTGAGCTAGAAGGTGATAAAATAGTAGACAAGAGAACAGTGATACATGATCTTATAAACTAGAATCTACAGAGTGAGACAAGTAAATGGATAATTGCAATATAAGATGGGAAGTGTTTTGATAAGAGATTGGTGCTGTGGGAACACATGAGACTGGTGCCTCATTGATACTTGGGGATTTGGTGTAAACTCTCCATAGGAAGTGCTGACTATGTAAACAGTAGAAGTTTGTTTTGCAAAAAGTGCATGGAGAAGTGAAATGTACTCCAAGCAAAATTAACAGGATGAGCCATCAGCGGGCACTGAATACTTGAGAGGCTAAAAAAAAAATAAGAGAATGTCAATGGTAAATGTCAAAGAAAAGTGGAGGTGGGAGCTTTTGAAGTATGTGAACTTTAGCCAATGCAGCACCTCTGTTAACTGCGTTAAGGTGTTTGGACCGGACTCAAAGAGCTATGACAGTGGTTGTAGGAGGGAATTCTGGCTTTCCTTTGCTACATCTTTTATTATTTAGTTGTCTTTGCCATGACAGGGGGAAGATGTCTGTGCCTCAGTGCCTGACAAAGTGCTCTTCCTGGAGCACGTACTTAACGCATTCCATGTGTTAAATAGTTTTACAAATTTACATTTTCCAGTTTCAGTTTCTGGGAGGCAAACAGGGATATGAACAAATCAAGTGGTTAGTCATGTTTAATACCAGTTTAGGGCTGTGCAGTGGATCAAAGTATTAGATCATCTCGCCTGCTTTTCCCGGACATTTCAGGATGGAGTAAACCTCGAACCAGTTGTTTCCCAGTGGTTTGTCTAGTCTAATTTTAAAATAATCAGATGAAGGGACTTTTATTCTCTGGGGAAATTATTTCAGGCCTTAATAAATTTTGCTGCTAGGAAATGTTCTTCTGATAGTCTGACCAAAGTTTTCTCGTACAATTTTATCGCACTACTTTTAGCTCTGACTTGAAACCATGAATACTCTTTTTTCCTTTCGGTCACACAATCACTTAATGTTAAGATCATTTTTTTCCTACTTTCCAGACTCTGATTTTTCACACATATTTGAGCTTGAATTTTTTTTTTTTCTCTAGATTTATTAGCTCATATATACTTAGGTCCATTTCACTCTATTTTTCATCTGGGATTTGAGCACTTATATTCCCCTCTTTATTATCATCTCCCTGGTGGTGTTTGCATCATGCCCCTGATGAGGGTAATTAGTGAGCTGTTTGTTCCCCTTTCATGGTCATGGGTGAAGACATTATGTGAAATAAAGCTCTCCTGCTGACCTTTGTTGGGTCTTCTGGGAGACTTCCTCACAGTTCTGCACTCTGCCATTATCATGAGTTACTTTTCCCCTTTCTTTCCATTTGCAAGATACATTAACAGCAAACCAACTGAAAAATTTTAAACATTTGTTCCTGAAGTATTCAACAAAAGAGAACTAGTTAAGTGGGTTCTCTATTTAGACATCATAAAATCTTTGTGTTTTTTTTGTTTGTTTTTTTTTTTTTTTTGCTTTCTCTGGGAGGGGACACTTGGATATGAAAAGTCTTAGTTCTTAAGGGTTCTTTCCAAACAGACAATAACTGCAGGACAACATGCACACTCAACAGAACCTTTGAGAACAGGTCTTGGCAGTCCTTGCTAATGGTAGAGAATTGTTTGCAGAGACTTGGCTTTCCCCAGTGCATGGGGCGTTGTGTTGTGTTGAGGCAGGAGATTTTTATGGAAGTGTTTTTGCATAGGTCTGGTTACTCTTGATTTAGAAGGGGCATTTACTCTAGGGTGAAGAACACCTTTGCTGTGTCCTAAGGACAGTATGGTTGGCCATTCCTTGGTTCCAAAGAACATTGTCCAAAATTACTTTTCTTGTGTGTTCTTTTTTTTTTTATAACTCACAGGTGAAGTCAACCTTTTTCCTCCTGATGCTGTAGATTCTTTGTGTTTGTTTGTTTAAATGTATTTACTTATTTTTATTTATGTTTTGGCTGCATTGGGTCTTCGTTGCTGCACACGGGCTTTCTCTAGTTGCAGCGAGTGGGGACTTCCCTTCACTGCGGTGCATGGGCTTCTCATTGCAGTGGCTTCTCTTGTTGTGGAGCACCAGCTCTAGGCACATGGGCTCAGTAGTTGTGGCTCACGGGCTCTAGAGCGCAGGCTCAGTAGTTGTGGTGCACCACCAGCTTAGTTGTTCTGCGGCAAGTGGGATATTCCCGGACCAGGGCTCGAACCCGTGTCCTCTGCGTTGGCAGGAGGATTCTTAACCACTGCACTACCAGGGAAGTCCCTCTTGTGTGTTCTTGTTTGAAAAGGAGTCTTATGGGGAAGGGTGAAGATGGGGTTGGGGGGAGGAAAATGTTCAGAGTATGAGCAAGTATTTATTATAAATATCATTATGTACATATTTAAAATACACCCTCTTATGTTAGAAATGGGGGAAAATATCTAGTTCTGAATGAGAAAATCATATTAAATAAAGAGTTTTCTGTCCAAAAGAACATAAAACCTAGGTGGAGGGCACCCTAAGATCCACATCCTCTTTTAAAGGCTGCAAGCATCATTTTCTCTTGATTTAGTTCCTCCCAATTTTCAGATTAGGAAAAGAGGATTTGAGGGTTTGACTGACTTGTCCAAGGGCCCCCTATGAGTAAATGCTGAAGCTGAATTCAAGATTTTGCTTGGCTATGAAAGCTTTTAAAGGGAAACAGGGAAGTAATCTCAGTTAATGATTAAGATAAGGGGTCAGAGTCATTGCCACCCCCCACTGTGTGCAGGCTGGTGTGTAGGCTTGTCGACTTCTTGTGGTTTTTTTTAGATGCTCTCTTGTTCACACACTTTGTTCATGTGATTACTAAAGGGGAAGCTAGGGAAGAGATCTGGTCATCTGTTAATTACTTATACTTCATTTCTACTTCTTTGATCTATGGAAAGAACCAACAAGTTAGGCCAAGTATTGTGTGATCAAAAGATTTGAAAGGTGTGCTAGAGCCAGAGATGTGTAGAACATGGGGTTGCCTGGCTTAAGGTTAGTGTCAAGAGAGAAGAGGCCTCCTGCAGAGAACTCTTTCCTGCAAAGAGGTCTTTCCTGCCAAAAGCTGCTTACATATCTACATCTCAATCCCTGGAACTTGTGACAGTTACCTCGTTTGGAAAAGGGGGGTTGGCGGATGTAATTAAGTTAAGGATTTTGATATGAGATTATCCTGCATTATCTGGATGGACCCTAAATTCAATGACAAGAATCCTTATAAAAGACATATAGAGAAGACACACACACAGAGGAGTAGATGTGAAGAAAAGAGTATAACTTGGAATGATGTGGTCATGAGTCCAGGAAAGTCAGCAGCTGGAATTTGAAACAGGCTTCCCTATAGCCCCCCAGAGGGCTTATGTCCCTGTCAACACCTTGATTTTAGACTTATGGCCTCCAGAACTGCTAAAGTTAAATTTCTGTGGTTTTAAGCCACTTAGTTTGGGGTAATTTGCTACAGCAGCCTCAGGAAAATAATAAAAGGCCTGAAATGGTATGATCTCAACCTCTGATTCTTAAATTCCTTTCCAAGAGCTATATTTAATAAAAAGTGAGGATTTTTACCTGTGTGTTTTAGAAACGTACCCATTTTAGAAGATAGAGACTTAAGTTATATTAAAGAGGGTGGTTGAAAATGGGTGAGGGACCAATGCTGGCGGTGTTCAAGGGAAGTGCTTATGTAGAAAATAGAACAGTTCTGATCTTTAGCAATTCTTCAGGGGGAAAAAGAAAGACTCTTTTGGCTGTAAATAATTAATCTATTTTGTACATTTTACCTCAACAATTCAAGTTTAGATTCAAGGAATTTTATTGCAAATACTCTTATTTTTCCAGGCAAAAAATCTCTGTACTTTAAGTGTATATTTGAAAATAAGAAAATTCAGAGGGCTGTTTTAAGTGGCAAGTTTTAAGTTTTACAATACAATGCTGCTACTTTCATACATATGATAGCAACAAAATTATGCATATCATGTTTCCACTTTTGGATAAGTCTTTCTGTGAACTAGACAGTTTTTAGAAAGTTGACTAATTTATCAGTGTCATTTTATTGAAATATTAAAAATGTTTGCCTGATCAACAGTATGTAGGATTGACACGAACTCATTGGCAAGTATTTTATTTGGAGAGAAGACTATTTTTTACATTGAATAAAAACAAATTGAGCCAAAATTGCTTTCTCTGCCAATAAAAATTTCAATTTTAAAGTATTACAATTTTAAGTTCTTAAGTGCTAAGCCAATAGTTTAATTCGTTGACTTCTAGCCAAAGTGTTTTTAAAACAGTTTTTGATATGTGACATGAAAAATAAAAAAAGTAAAAACAAAAGCCTGTTAAAAGGTATTTAGATGATTCAAGAGGCCAGGGAGTAGAGAATGCTATGTGTAGGTCCCATTCACTAAGTTCTGTTTCTATCTGGAAAAGATGTGAAACCACTAAAACAAAATTTGACATACTGGTTACTTAAGAATAAAATTAATTTTAGTTGCCTATTCTTAAAATATGCTTTTAGAATGTCAAATATTACCTTACTGAAATTTTGTCACATAAGCAACATCTACTGCTTTTGGACTCTACAAGTGATGGATAATAGAAATGTTTCCAGAGAATTATTTTGATTATTTGATTATTTTGATTATTGATTGACAGAAAGATACATGAATCTATTTGTTTACATGCATACAGTTTTTGAACATTTACTGTGTACTAGACACCACTGTAGAGGTTATTAATTACAGTAGTGAAGAAAACAGTTATGATTTTTTCAAGGAGCTTCCACTGTAGTGGATGTGATCACGCAAAAAGAGATAAGCAAATAATCATGAGTCCAATGACAGATAAAGTGCCAGGAAGTGTGTTTGGATGGCCATGAGGCAAGGAAACATAGCAGTGGGTGGGACAGGAAAAGTAGCCGGGCTCCTTGGAGCAGGGCCTTTGGGTCAGGGTTACACAAGTTGAGAACTTATAATAAATGTGTGGAGAGACCAGTGGAAAGACCCTGAAGTCTAAACATAAGCCGCCATGTTTTGCAATTTTATTTTCATTGAATTGTCCCATTGTATCTAGTGCCAGCACCACAGCAAAACAATTATCTTGATTCTAAGTATTGATGGGACTAAATGTTAAAAGGGAGGAAATTGAAGAAGACCACATACCACCAATCTTTGACCAGGATTTGTTTCTTACATTTATTGTCTCTGCAGAGTAAATGTTACATAATTTGAAATTATGTAATTCCATTTTTCCATTATGTCTGATGAAAGCTCACCATTTCTCTCTCCTGCCCTGTCATTGGCTCTTTGTGTTTAAATAGCCTCATGCTACAGAAACTGTGTTAACTGGTCAGTCAGAATGAATGCCTTCCAAATCCCCTTCTAAGGGGTACTTTGAAGCTGTGTGTTGACTCTTGGTTTATTAAAGAAGCTTTGGCTATTCCATGTGAATTTGAGATTATATTATGGAAAGTATCTAAACCTCAGTTTGTCAGAAAATCAAATTTTTCTAAGGGAAAAAATAACCACAGCAGGCAGAGATGAACCTGATATGGGGAAATGAGGAAGGGATAGAAAACTCATTTTTAATTAAGGTAAGTTTAAAAAGAAGTCATAAACAGATTAGGTTTGTGTGTCATCTGTAGATCTAAGAGTCCTTAAAGATCGTTAATTAAAGTCTAGTCATTCAAAATTCTTTCTTTCCTTCTTTTTTCTTTCTTTCCTTCCTTCTTTCCTCCCTCTCTCCCTCCTTCTCTCTCTCTTTCTTTCTTTTTTTCTTAACATGCTCACTCACTGAAGCATTCTATTATTAAGGGTACACTTTATGAATCCTGGTATGAGCCACATTAAAAACAAAGGTTTCACCGAGATATATTGATAGTTAAAATATAAATAACTATATAGACTAATGTTTGGACAGTTTTATGGTTAAAACATATTTCTAAGACTAGACTTCTATCTAGTTTGGTTCTTCATATCAGTATTTAAAACATAATGTGTGCTTAAATGTTAGTTTACTGTTATGCTTCCCTTTCAGGTTTAACTCCCAGCCTAACTACTGAGTACATGTGCTGAGGGATCCTTTCAATTCAACTTGAATATTTACTGAGCCCCGACTGCATACCAGGCACTATTCTAGGCACTGGGCAGATAGTGTGAACAAATCAGACTGGAACTGCTGCTCTCTGGAGTTTATTTTAACTTCTGGAGGTGTTGGGCTTCTAGGGCTTTCCTGTCTTCATCTTTCTTCCTGCAGTTCTCACTAAAACTCAAGCTACTGTGTGCAGCTCACCCTTGTGTTTGTATTCAGGAAGGCGGCATGGGCAGTGAGTCCTGGGTTAGTTTGGGCAGGATAATTACACTTCTAATAATCTTACTTTTAATCTTATATAATTACTCTTTTGTATCTTTTTTAGTTTAGGGGGATTTATTATATTAAGATATACATAGAAGATGTCAAACATATGTACTATAAACATATTTTCAATAGCTCATAATTTGAATTAAAAAACCATTTTAAATAAAAATGCATACATTTGAAATAAAAATATCAATGGCTATGTGAATGAAGTTGAATAAGTGAAACTGAACATGTACATAGTGGAATATTTATGAAAAATTAACTTTAATCTTTTGACAGTTACCTTGATTGTTTTTATCAAGATGACAGGTGTGGTATAGATCTCCCTACTAAGTCTGTCATTGTTTTCTGTTTCAGTTTAGGTGTTGTGTATTAGTCATCTTGGGCCACCATAACAAAATACCATAATCTGAGTGGCTTAAACAACAGAATTTTATTTCTCACCATTCTGGAGGCTGGGAAGTCCAAGATAAAGGTGCCAGCAAGGCACAGTTCATTCTGAGGCCTCTTCTTTTGACCTGTAGGTGGCTTCCATTTCAGTACCAAGCTCACATGACCTCTTCTTTGTGTGCATGCATGGGGAGAAAGAGTGAACAAGTTCTCTAGTGTCTGTCTTTATAAGGACATTACATTACATGAAGTCCAACGTCCAATTCTATTTACTCTCCAAATACCTCATCCCCAAATATTATCACATTGGTGGTAGGGTTTCAAAATATGAATTCTGGGGATGGACACACTTTCAGTTCATAACACACAAGATATTTTCATAACAGCCTATAAATTTGAGAATAATATCCTCAATGAGGAAGTTGGGACTTAAAGAGTTATTTCGTTAGAACTCTAGAATAATTCATTATTGATGACACCACCAAAATACGAATGTACTTACAGTTTCTCATTGCAATATTGAGCAGACAAATGCATGTGTCTATATCCCTGAGCCTTTGTCTGGGCAGGCAGAAGATAGGCCTTTCTAGAGAATTTGTTGCCAAAGTTCTATTAATTAATAAGTGCTTAATAGTCCACACACAGCTTTAAAGGGCTCACTAGAATGGGATTCAGAATGTGTTTGCTCTGTCAGGTCACTTAGTACCGTTCCTTTCTTGGGGGAAATATGCCACTGAATTGGACTTCTTAGGGAGCCTGCAAAGGAAAGATGCGAAGGTGTTCATAGAATCTGTGGAAACAGAGCTGGTGAGGCAGTGGATGATGTGTGTGATAGGCAACTTCTGAGATGGGCTCTCAGTGGTCCCTGCCTCCTGGTGTTTATGCCCCTTGAGTGTGAACTGGACCCAGAGACTCGTTTATAATGATTAGGATGTAACAAAAGTGGTGAGATGTCACTTTGGAGGTTAGGTTAGGTTAAGGTCCGTCAAGCATTCATAACTTAGTTTATCTGATTTCTTCTGAGCTCCCATCGAGGTGAATAGTTCAGAAGGAGGGTAAGCATTCTTCAGCATGTAGGAAAGCTTTACATCTCTACCTCAGGGAACACAGAAATGGCTAGACTTCACCCATTACTGTCTACCTACTGACATGCATTCAACCATGTGCACATGCATGCACACACACACACACATCCCTTAGTGTGATAAAAGTAGAAAATTCTCAGAATATTCAAGCAATTTTCTGCTCACCAGAATATGTGTCCACCATATTCTAGGGGGAAGTGGGTAGAAGTAGACAACTGCCATCTCCATTATATAAGGGCAGCATCAGATGTGTGATTTTTAAGGCCTCCAATGGAGAAGACTAATAGAAAGTGATCTAAGCAGGAAAATAACAACTTATGGCTATTCTCTTAATAGCACTAGAAGAAAAAGCATGGAAATTGTCCTAAATGTCAGAGAGGGTTATGTTTCAATGTGAAAAGTAGAAGCAGTACCATTTCTACCATCTGACACCTGAAAAACTGACTCAACTCCCATGATGTTGCATTGGAGAAAAACAATCACACTTTAAAAGAGCTGCTTCTTTTAGCTCTTCTGGGATTCACAGCAGCCTGATTTGAAATTATGTAGGAGAAGCTAAAAAAAAAAGTCAACTTTGGGCCTGTTTATATCTTACCTAAAGTTACTCTGTATTCTACAACTTCCTTATTTTAGTTGTGTAAAATTTATCAGTATGATATCTGATATTTGGAGTTTCTCAATGAACGATTTAAAGAAGAAAATTTCACAAGTGAAACTCTTAATCTGGACTTTCCTTTCTTTCTACTTTCCTTCCTTCTTTTTTTCCTTCCTTCTCTCTTTCTTTTAGTGGAATGGTAATCATACTTTTTATTTCTGGATATTTTTTACATTAAGGCTTTTACATGCAGGGCATAAAATGTCACTAAAAGGCAATTTAATTTACCAAGCAAGCATGAGAGATCATGCTGTTGGCATTATTCAAGATGGAAAGATGTACCATCATTCTCAGGGTGATTACAGTCTAACTGGAGACAAAAAGTAAGAGCACATGTAATAATAAGTACTATAACTGAGTGCCAAAATAGGGCTCATGAGTATTTATAGAAAGTTGGTATTATTCCCAGTAGTGGAAATCAGAAAAGGATTAGTCTTTTACATGCTGCAATTTGAGATGTGTACTAAATGAAGAACATTTACTATTTCAACAAATATGAAGGAGGGAATACTTTTAGTCAAAGAGAAGAGTGTGAATTGAAACCTATAGTATTTGGAAAGTCAATTAATGTTAGATAAGAAACTGTTTGAATGGTAGGTGTCAGGCCAGGAAAGATCAAGTGTGCCACATGCAGTGCTGTAGAATCTATCTGGGAATGAGGTGGATTTCAGGAAGATAACAGTGGCAGCAATGTTAAAGATGGATCAAAGGATGGAAGGTCAGAAGTCTGTTAAGAGCTTATTGTGATATACCTTCCAAGGACTGATAAAAAACCTGGACTAAAGCAGTGAAAAGAGAAGTGGAGAGTAAATAGAATAATGGATTTGAAAGACAGTGAGGAACTAGAATAACAATGATTACGTGTCATATCTAAGTCACATCTAAGATGATTTAGGGTACTAGATTGATGGTGATGTTCACAATCAAGATAGAAAATATAAGAGGAAAGGTAGATTCAAGGAGAAAGTCTATTAGAAAAAAAATTAGATATGTTGAGGTACCTGTAGAATTTTCACATAGAATTACTGTAGTGAATTTATTCCTTTATGTCTCTGAAATTATAGAGAGAAATACAGGCTAAAAATATAAATGTGGTTGTCATCGTCATATCACCTGGGTAATAGGTCACTAATGGACAATCATAGAGAGAAGATGGTTGGAAATGTAGCCCTAAATAAGAAGTAGCAGAGATAGGAAAAGAAAAAAATCTGCTATGTGGTACGTTTTTTAATTAATTGGGCTCACGAGCAGAGGGATAGAAAGGCCAGAATCATACAGTACAATGGAATTCAGAAAAAAAAAAAAGTTTTAAGAAAGAACAGGAAATCAGTAACATAAAATGCTATAGAGAGGGCAAAAAGAACTATAACTGAGAAAATGTTATTAAACTTGATGGGAGGTGACTTTCAATTCATTACTTTCAGTGGGTGAGATGGTAGTGAGAAATATGGTGCAGGAGAATCAAATTACAAGGGCTTACAAAGAGAGGATTTGGTTAAAGTTGAAGCAGGGAGTACTGGTTTATTTCACCAAGCTTATATGTGAAAGTGAAAAAGATGTAAGGCTTAAGAGAAAGCTAGTTAGAAGAAGGATATGAAAATTTGAGCATGTTAATAGGTAGACTATAAATCCAGCAGGGAGACTGGAAGAACGTATAACTGATAAAACAACACATTGTTCTAGGCAGGAAAGTGTTAAATAGAAATGCGTAGTTATTTTAACCTCAGCATTTATAAAAGGGAGAGTCTTCCTCTGAGGAAGTTAGAGTGAAGGAAGGAAAGGCATGCAAAATATAAAGACACTCTTAGGAGAGCAAGGAAGTTGAGAGATCATATGCCAGGTGGTCTTGATAATTTCAGTGAATTGTCAGTGAGATCATCTGTTCATCTGTTAAAATTTATGGTTCCAGGGAGGGTTGGGGACTTCAAGAAATTGAAGAGGTTTGGATCTGTTGCTATAGGGAGTGAAATACAGAGTCAAAAGCAGTTTGAATCACTTGCATTTCTAATGAAATCAGTAAGTTGAAAGACTTTATTTTCCCCTTAGCCAGACACTTTTGTGCACACAGGAGTGAAGAAAACAGATAATGAGGATTTCCCAGGGCTAGGATCAGGGAAAAATAAGTGTGGAGCCTGCAGGAAGCATTGCAGATAACATTGCAAGAACCTTCTCAAATTGTTTTAACAAGAAGTTGCAAACTGGGTTGAAAGAAAAGTGAAATCAGAGGGGCATGATGAACTACTGCAGCATGGAGAGATCAAAGGTATGAGGATCACAATACAGATATAAATTAGGTTCTGTGTGCATTAGGGGAGCATGTGGTATTCGGATTAAAGCAGTGGTCAGAATCTGAAAACTGGAAGAGAAACAATTAAAGGGATGACACAACTAGGGTGTGGACATGCCAATAAATGGTTGCGTTGGAGTGGAGATGGAGGTCACTGGAGTTCAATAGTTTTAAGACATGTGAAGCCACAGGATGAGTGATGACAGGGGAAGGGAGAGAATGACGCTGCGAACCAGGTGATGAAGCCAGTGAAAAAATATCATGAGAAGTCACCATGCCAAAAAGAAAAAGAGGAGGTTAGTTATTTAATTATTAGGTTAGCTATTTCATTATGTTCATTTAAGTGGGGGCTGTTTTGTGGGGAACTATTAACCACGTGCAGTGTCAGTTTTGGGCAGAGCCCACGAGTTTTATAGAAACGTAGACATAGTCAATATGTCTTATGGAAACATAAGATCATAAATAGAAGCATAATGACCACCACTCCAACATGGACTGCAGTCTTGTGGTGGTGGCTTGGGACCTCAATTTTAGATGGACGTGATACCTTGAAACATATCCAGTATAGAGCAAACAAAATGCCAGAAAGGACTCAAAACCATTATTGTATCGGAGATGTAATATTCTAGAAAGAAAAGACTGCAGGGGGATATATTTCTTGAGTTTAATCTTCATGTAAAAGAGAAATTAAATTTAGTAATTGTGATTCTGGTGGCTGGAACCAGGGTCAACGGATGGAAGACATTGAAAGTCAAATCTTAACTTAATGAAAGGTAAAAAAGTTTGAGGGCCCCCAAATGGAAATTGCTTCTTCTTGAAGTAATCAGTCCATGCTATGGAACATATTCACAATGGACTAGACAATTCATGCCTATACTGAGGTCCATAGAAGAGCATAATTGGTATGGCCTGGGAGCTTATTAGAATTGCAGACTCTCAGGCCCCACCCCAAACCTGAATTTTCACTATGTACATTTTGACAACATCCTCAGATGACTGCTGTGTACGTTAAAGCATTAGAGGACATTCCTGCACTGAGTAGACAGTTGAGCTATGCAAGCTATAGTATCTTTCCGTACTAAGACTTTTGTCATATATTCTGATTCTACAATAAAAGTAATTCTCTCCTACCTGGGTTTAAATCTATCTTTTAAAAGTTCAAGCCCCCCAGAATGAAAGTCTGTTGGATTTTGATTCTTCTTATGAAGTTTAACTTTGTAAGCTTATTTTCATATAGCATCACACCAAGTTTCATTTACATAGTAAGAACTTTGAAATGCTACTTTTTGAAAATAAAATTTTGTGTGCGTCATGAAAGCTACAACTGAAATATTGTTTTAACAATGCTTTGAAAACAACAAAAACAATAACATCTGAAAATTCCTCTAGCATTCTGCTTCCTACCTGCACCATAGCCCTTTCTGATTATTCAGTGATGAGTCTTGGGCTATTCTATGAATTTTTTTTTCCTTTACTAAGGATTCATTTTAACTGGCCAGTGAAATAGTTCTTGTGATGGGTGGTATAGAGGAAGATTTGTTGCCAACTTGCTTTTGTCTTGCTTTTGCTTTAGACTCTTCATTTGTCAGGCAAGTTCACGGTCTCTTATTTTTATTACTTAGCTTTGTCTAAGGTTGTGGAATTCTCCTTTTCAGACAACTCAAGCCTCGATTCACTTTTAAATGCTTGCTAAAAGTAACAGACAGTGAATCATTTATCAACAGAGAAAAGAGATTGATAAACTGTGGCAGTCATTATTTTTATTTTTATTCTTTGTTCAGAAAACACATTCCTTGAGTTATTTTTTTCCTCTCCAAATGGAAAGAATTTTTAATTAGCATAAATATGACACAGATCCCATGGAAATGAATAGAGCTTTGAGCTTACAAGTCTCTCTCATGCCCTGATATTTTTTTGTGTATGTACAATGATTGGGCTTTATAAAAATCTCTCCTGTCAGCAATGGTACATCACAATTTACAATGTCTCCATTCCAAAGGGAGTTTTATCACTACTTAGAAAAGCAGCTGCTTTACAGCAAGTGGTGACAAGCAAGAAATCATGATTTTTACAGTGGAAAAAATGGCAAAGTTTATTATAAAGTGGGTCCCTTTTTAAATAGGGGAAAAATTTGCTATTTGCGATGAATAATATACTCGGCAACCTAACTGAAGCCTTGCTGCCTCAAGCTGTCTTTCGTCTACTGGCAACTGCATTATGGACGCCAACAAATTTTAAAAATTCTCAAAGTGTGGTTCTCCTAGATTTGCAAATGCTTTTTAAAAAATAAATTTATTTACTTACTTTTGGCTGTGTTGGGTCTCCATTGCTGCACGCAGGCTTTCTCTAGTTGTGGCGAGCGGGGGCTACTCTTCCTTGTGGTGTGCGGACTTCTCATTGCAGTGGCTTCTCTTGTTTCAGAGCACGGGCTCTAGGCACGCAGGCTCAGTAGTTGCGGCTCGCGGGCTCTAGAGTGCAGGCTCAGTAGTTGTGGTGCAGGGGTTTAATTGCTCTGCGGCATATGGCATCTTCCCAGACCAAGGCTTGGACCTGTGTCCCCTGCATTGGCAGGCAGATTCTTAACCACTGCGCCACCAGGGAAGTCCCTGCAAATACTTTTATATGTGAAGCTCAAATATAACAGTGATGCAAAACAGTTTACTTTTGCCTGTGTTTAATAGCCTCAAACCCTGCTAACTGCTTTTTAAATTTACCACTTACCCCCTTGTCTGTCTTTTCATTACTGTTCCCACTACACATCTCTACATTTTATATGTTCTTTTATCAAATAAGCCCAATCTTCTCTTTGAAACTATGAAAAAATATCAATATAAATCTGTCAGTAGCATGGAAAGATTTTTTTTAAGTTTTGACAAAAAACATTAATTTTAAAAACTTGCTTCCTCCACTAGCACTCATGTGGGTTCTTGGAAATTTAAGCCATTTTCTAGTTTGTTTATAAATTATATTTTCTCTGGAGTGAAACATCTTTTTGTGATTTTTTTCTTTTCTTATGCAAATTTTTGAATGTGCAGCAGGGTCCTCTCCTTTCACTAATTCACTTTTCCAGACTCTTTCACTTTCTTCTCCGTCCCTTGGGTCCCTTGAACTCCAGTTTCTTGGGGCTGCTGACTTTCCATCCACCTGATGGCTGACTTCATCTAGGGACACTTCTTCACAGAATCCTTCTTCATGAGCGTCCTTTCCCTTAAATGTACTTTCCCACAGCATATTCATCCTTCCAGAACTATGTTCAACATGTGTTATCTCTATTGCAATGGTATTTCAGCTAGAGATTCTCTTCTGCTCTCAGGGTTTATGATACTCTTGCTTTCACTAGTAAGCCTTCAAAATGTGAAAATGTGGATGATTCTGTCCAACCTCCCACTGCTGTGTATCTGTTCATTTATTTGTTAATCCCTGGCTTTATTATGAATTGATTATCATATCCAGTATTGTATAAGTGCTGAGAACTTTGTGGAAGTCACTGCCTAGAAGGGAAGAAAGACTTTTGCACAATCAATCCCTGTAAAGCACACGAATGTTATGGTAGGAGGCATATGCAGCATCCTGCCTAGTGGCTCTGGTAGATGAAACAAACTACATAGAAATGTATTTATTTTCCATTGATGAGACACGCCCCATTATTATTTGAAGGCTAATGAAACCATGCAAAGCAAAAACGTGTGAATTTGGCCTATTAGTCTTTTTCTCTATTAATAGCACTTTTTTCCCTTTGCTAGGGAGAGAAATGATTGGACATAAATCACATCACAATGCGCCAGGCAAAAAAGTAAACTAAGATAAAGGGCAGATATGTTTTGTGCCAGTTGCAGCTTATCAATAACCAGTGTTGTGGCTGGACTGGTCCTGTGGTTCTTATTATGATGGCAGGACCCCTTTCAGCGATAACCATCCGGAAACTTTGAAAAGATAAAGTTTTATTACTCGCAGGACCAGGAAATTACACAGCACACCTGGGATCACAAAGGGAGGTCCCGGGTAGAGAAAAAAGAGGTTCTGCTTTTTGAGGGGGTCGAAGGTGGGGGCTTTAGACTTTCTCAAGCTCACTCTTTATTGGTGAATTTAGAACATAAGAGCTGGAATAAAATGCGGGAAGAGGAAAAAGCAAGTAACCCAAACGGTCAGTTACTGAAATCAACCTAGATCTGTAAAACAAAACCTCAGTGGAGGAGGGTTGGGTGGTGGGTGGGAGTGGAGACAGGCTGGCTCTTTATCTAGTCAAGTGCCTGGAAATACGTTTATTCGAGATAACCATCTTTGAAGTGGATGCCTCAGCAGTCAAAGCTCAAGTCAGGCACGTAAATTATAAAAAGGAAAAAAGAAAAAAAACCTGTCAGTGTTTACACTACAAGGTATTATATCCACTTGTACTGTTCTACTTCTATCTAATCTCCTCAGAGTTCTAGAAACACCATCCATGTGGTCATGGGCAAAGTTAAAAGGGAGATTTTAATTTGATTTGCTGATCAAGGGCTTCCCAAGAGGTAATAGAGATGCCTCCGTCCAGGACAGAATTGACATGAGCCAATGCATTACACTGATGTGTCCCTCTGTCATGCTAAGACTTATCAGTTAATAGCCTGAAATAGAAGTTAAAACTCTAAAACACATGTTAGGTCGTTAAAGTCAATCCACCTCTTCAACAGCTGTCATGATATTTTAACACCATAATGTTTTTCAACTACAGGGGGTATAATCTTAAAAATATTACCACTTTTTGAGTTCTGTTATGTATCTCCCACCTTTTATTCCTCTTTCACGTGAACACCAACTCTTTTGTCTCCATTTGTAGCTAAAAAAATTCTACAGTGATTACATAATGTGCCCAAGACTACATGGTTAGACAGTAACAGACACAAACTGGGAACCCAAGAATGTCTAATTTCCAATCACAAACTTGGCACTTTCCTTTACACCGCACTACCTCTCCTAGGAAAACATATCCCTTTAATGTCATGAGACTTATGAACTAATCTTGCAGGAGCATTGGCTCTCTTTGTGTCTGGTAGCATAGTTCAAGCGCCATTTATAAGCAAAATGTGAGATTAGCATTTATGGAATCTGCATAAGAGTTTGAAAAATAATTCTTTTGTATTTTTTCCAAAATTCCTTACTCAGCAAAGTAAATGTTTGCTTGTTTGTTTGTTTTTCCCTAATCAAGCTCCTATGACTTGTCTGTAAAACAAGGCATTCCTGTTGATGTGTTATCCAGGTCTATATTGTAGAATGTAGCCAGGATCTAGTATGTCCTTTAGATAGAGTATAGCCATGTTCCAAGTTCAAACCAGACTTGTTAAATTTTTCCTGGTTGATATTTGAATTTCTAGTAAGAGAGAGTGGAGCTCATGTTATGATCATACTACTGATTTGTAACAATTTGAGCAGATAACCTTCATATTAGCTTACAATGTATTTTTCCAGCTCATTTTTAAATTTCTAAATGAGGGCTCCTTCTTGGTTGCTTGTCTGCCAGAATGCAAACTTTATACTAAAATAAAATAGAAACTAAGGTGATTGTCATTCTCATCAATGCAAGATGTACAAAGGTACAATGGAAAGTCAGAGAATTATAATAATGAAAGAAGTGAAAATAGACAATATGTTGTCAAGCCAAGCAAAGTAAGAGCTATTGAACCCAGAGTAACCAAAGAAATCTGGAAAGAAAAGGGGTATGTGAATGAAAGTCAGCCCGAGGGGATATCAAGCAGGGAGAGAATCAGACGTAAGGCTAAGGTCGACCTGAATCTTCTATTAAGAAAATTAGTTTCATGGTGCTATTAAACATGAAAATAGGTAGGGAGAGGAACTACTACTTACTCCTGGAAGGTCATGGAAATACAGAAACCATGTTCCAACTTCACAGGTTCTCAAATATAGACTTTTGTTTTCAGCTCAGAGAGAATGACCTACATGACCAATATGCCAAAGTTTTATGAGAGTATTTGTGTTATGCTCAGAGCATATCACCATGACCAGAATTTTTTCCTGCAGTTAAATGTAAACAGAAAGCTAAATTGTAACCAGAGACCTTAAAGCCAAGACAAAGATTTCTGATAGAAATGATTATTTATTATCTTGTTTGTGACTTATGCATGTCAGCTCTCACAGATGAGTTGTGCATGGCTTTCAGATCAGAGTTTTAGTTGGTGCTATATAAAAAACTTTGGTCTAAATCGGATCTAAAGTTATTTGAAAATAAACTTTTTAATATATATTTTTTTAATTTAAGTATAAACACATATAATACGTAGGTCAAAAATGCATGAATAGGTAGAACAAAGAAATATTTAAGGTCATATTGAATTTTTTAATAAAATGATCTAACCTGAGGAATATGAAGAGTGTTGAAATAAAAAAAAAAATAGCTAGGAACTTTTATTCATTACAGTAATTCTCACTATTCATAGACTTTCAAACAATCTGGTTTTGGGGAAATTTTTTTGAGAAATGAATGGCAAGATATTTCAAATGCTATATCAATGAGTTATTAACATTGAAAAGGAGAGATTAAAATCTTGGAATCTGATATTGATGTCTTTGATCCTCTAAAGGAAAATTTATGCCACCAGTAAGATGCTTCTTCATTAGGACTTCAGAATATTATTTTCCCTTTAGAATTTTTCATTTATTATTTTCCTCATCTAGAAACATGACTCTAAAACATCTCTCAACTTTGCATTTAGTAAATAATTGAAGCAGCTTATCTTCTCTACATGTTTGTCAGTCCAAAATTCAACCTGATTTGTAAACTCTTACCAAAACATTAGAAATATTAAACCTATAGAATAATGTGTTATATGTTTGATATAAAACTGTTTCCTATTTATTAAATTATTTGCCGCATTTTTACTCACGTGATTAAATTACTGGTGTGTTTTACCAGAAAATGACTCAAGATGCAGTCAATGGATTTGGTGTATAATCCCAGTTCACTTTTTAATTTATCTAATGAATGCCGGCTTTGAAATTTTTATGTAAAAAATGAGGAGGTTGCAGTAAATGACTGCTATGGTCCCTTTGAGTTTTAAAGCCTCTGACTCTGAAATCATATGATGATGATAAACAAAAATTCGGGGAATTTGGTTGGGTGTGGTTGGATAATGTTACATTTGGCCTCTCCCACACTGTATCAGAGTGTTTCATTTTCATTAACATCTTAATAGGGAAAACATAATTTATTTGTGAACATAAACATTACTAATAAATGATACTTTTAAAATGCTGGCATAAGCACTGAGAAATTAGCTAAAGGACTTTGAAATTAGGAGAAGAAACATCTCTCTTGGCTATTCAAGAGAGATAAATAAAATCTTGTGCATCTAAAGAACAAAATTAATAATCCAAACCAGATCATAGAAAAAGTTCTGGAAAATATTATTGGATATAGGAACATAAAAGTAAAAAGAAAGAATAGGTCACTTATGAATTGTAGTCAAATATTCTAAGACAAAGTTACTGTGATTTTAGGCCAGAGAGACAGCTAGCTAATAAACCTGCCAGATTTTATAACCCATAACCTCTGTGATTCAAAGTCCTCAGAAGGCAAGTTTAAGGTATGTAAACGGATAATAGAAAATTCTGACTTTTTAAGGTCATTAATAGTAAAATTCTCAGATACCCACACACATTTTTCTAACACGATTATAGCAGTTAAACATTCCTGAGAGGCTGAAGAGATACTATGTCCAAGCACATTACATGCATTCACTCATCCAATTTTGCAAAACTTCATATGAAGATTTTGCTATTATTATTGATGTTTTACAGAGGAAGTAACTGAAGTCATACAGCCAGGAAGTGGTGGAGACAGGATTTGAATCCAGACGGGCTTACTCCAGAGCCCTTACTTTTAAGCACTTTGTCTATGATTCCTTGTTTGTTGTGCTTGTATTTCATGATTATCATACATAAGTGAATAGAGCCACAGTTGGTCAGCTTTGAACAAATTTGGCAAAGCAGGGCTTTCTTACAGAGTAGCTTTGATGGATTGCTCAGAGATATCACATTTCCATTGACTTTTATATGTAGGATCCAGAACCCATTGAAGGTGAACATTGTTTCTCATGAGTGGGTCAAAAGGTTTGTTCTCTGTGCTGATATTTTCCATTTCTGATCATGACAGAAAATCTAGTTAATTTTTCAGTTATTAACGGTGGGATAGAGGATACTATCTCACCCAGTGGCTTAATAGTCCCAGAAGTTCTGGCATCAGTAAATAAGCAGTTCTGTTAGAATCTGTTCATCTTCTTACATATCATTTAGTATTATCTGTAAATATCTTCTCTCATATTCACTTCAAAGCACTTTGCCAGTTCATTCCAAGCTTTCTGGATTCATTTTTCAGCATGAAGTGATTTAAACTCATAACAATAGCTATTGAAATAAATGATTTACCCCAACATAGTAATAAATGTATTACTTCTACTTGTTTCAACTTTCATCGTAACTCAAAACTATTATGATCATCACTTATTGTTGCATTACCCAAACTAGTAAACATCATTCTTCTTTCTCTATATTTAATTCTAGCCATAAATCAATTTAGAATGTTCGGTGTGGAGGTTCCTTAAAAGTATTTTGCTTCAAACTCTCATTTTCAAAGATACCAGGCAGTGTAAATTATTTGTCCAAGTTATAAGAGTAATTATTTTTATTGCAATTATAATAGCAGCACTATGATTATAAGAAAAGTAACATTTGTTTGATTTTTTTCCAACTTACAGAGGATTTTACATGCATTATTTCATTGATCTTGTTGAAAATTCTGTGAATAGGTAGAACAGGTGTGAGTATTATCAAAGTCTATCAATGGGAAAAGACAGGCATACAGAAGTTAGGTGATTTTTGTCAAGTTCCTATCAGCTCTAAGTTGGGGAAAGGGATTCAAATTTAAAACTTCTGTTCCTTTTTATCTTACACTAATATTCTGGAGTTCATTTTTTTAAATGATTATAAATAGTCTAGAAGGGATAAAGAACATACAGTGAACAGCCCCACACTCAGTACCCATCTCAAGGAAGAAAACATCATGGAAACAATTATGGGCTCAACATGACCTTCTACAATGTATTTATTCCTTCATCTTTTATTGGATATTTTGCTCTTATATCAAGGCTGCAACAAGCACTTTTTTTCCTATATTTTGATTTGAGTGTGTGTAGAGAGAGTAGAATTCCAAAGAGTATGCACATTTCCAATTGTGTGTGATGTACCAAGTTGCTCTCTCATCAGGCATGCCTAAGATAGTCTGTTGTTCTTTATTGTCAACCATACTTAACAATGTGTGTATGTGTGTTGGGGGGAGGGAGGATTTTTAACTTGGCCAATTTTAAGGGGGTATGAAATGATTTCTTCTTATGATGGTTTTTATTTACCTGTCTCTGATTATTGATAAAGTTGAACATGTTTTCAAATAAATACACAGACACATGTGCACCATTTGGATTCCCTCCTTTAGGAACTGTCTGTACAAAACCTTTACCTCTCTTTGTGATAGCTTATTTTTCATCTTATTGATTCACAGGAGTTCTTTACAAATTTTGGGTAAGAACTCTTGCATACTATGTTTTACATATATATTTTTTCCAGGATTTGGCTTTTGTTTTTACTTACATATTGTCTGTTTTTATGAGCAAACATTTTACACATGTCTACTATTTTTATCTCCATCTCTCTTGTTTTACCTGTGTATATCTTGTTTAATAAACATTTCCCTTCCCCAAGATAGCAGAGCTATTCTTTTACACATTACTTTAAAAGTCTTAAAATCTTTTTTTTTAATTGTTTGTTGTTGGTATATGAAAATACAAGTGCACTTTGTTATCTCACTAATAACAATTTTTAAATCTAATAGTTTTTCTTATAAAAATGTTTTAAAGTTTTTATATATACTTTTAGGTTTAATGTGTTTTGAATTAGATTTTTGTGCGTGTATCTTGAAGGTATGTATCCAGCTTAATTTATTGCATGAAACACTGTCCCAGCACCATTTATTGAATAGTATAAACCTTTCTACTGATCTGGCTTCCTCTGTCATATAACTGGTGAGCTTATTCTACTTTATTTTAATCAATGACATAATTGTATTTATTCCCACCTGCATATTTTGTGATTTCTATTTTTTTTGCCCTGCTTTAAATTACCTTTTTTCCTGGCTTTGTTTGAAAGTGAAACATGTTTTTTCCTCAATTTTAAGAGGTTACTGACATTTTAACATGCTTTCTTAACAATCTAAAGAAAATCAATATTTTCACCTTCCTTCAGAACAATGCCTCAAATATATAATGCTCAAAATTTAAACAGTTTTTGTATCTAAATAATTATAAATATTACTACTCAGAAATGGTTTCAGAGTAATTGAAGTCTTGGTGATAAGTTGGTGCTATAGAAGCCAATACCATCTCCCACCCCCCCAAAAAAAACAGCCAAAAAAAAAAAAAAAAAAGCCTGCATTCCTGACATCTTTCTGCAAACTATTTGGCTAGATGTAACACTCCTCTTTTTCATCTTTCAGAGTAAAAAGTGGCATTTCAATGTGGAGGAATTTATTATATATATACATTAAAATGAGTATAAGAACCTTCAACAAAAGAAGACTTGTGTAACAGTCTCATTTTACAGTATCCTTGGAGAATCTTTGGATAAACACCTCAGGTATGGCAGCTAGACATCCCCATTGTTGTGGTAACCCTAGGGCTGACATCTGGGAGTTATAATACATTTTTACTTTTGTATCATGTCTCATAGCTTTATTTTCCTTCTCTATCACAAAAATGAATGAACCTAAATCTTGGAGACCGAGAAAAATTAGCATTGGTTGTGGCTATCAGGCGAAACTTGGAAATTTTGATCTGTCTGTGGGCTACATTCTTCAGAATAAATATTCTCCCAAATAACCAAATTTTAGGTAGAGGGCTCATTAAATATCACATTTTAATTTGTTTCAGTGTAAATCATTGAAGACCTTCAGGACCATACTTGCATACTTAGGGGGTTTATCAATAACCTGTAGAGGACTGAATTATATTAAAAATTAAATACAGATAAGTCTGTTACTTTTCTAGTATAATCATGACAAGTTACAGCAAACATAGCAGGTTAAAACAACACAAATGAATTGCCTCATAGATTCTATAGTCCAGAACCCTGGGTAGGCTTGACTGGGTCTTCTGCTTAGGGTCTTCCAAGACAAAATCAAGTTGTTGGCAGGGTTGCATTCCTTATTGTAGGCTATGGGAAAGAATCTGCTTCTAAACTCCTTCAGTTTGATGACCAAATTCAGTTCCTTGTGGTTGTAGGACTGAGTTTCCTACTTTACTCGCTGTCAGCTGGGGACCAGACTTTGCTTCTAGAGGTTGCCATCATTCCTTCTCATGCAATGCAGCTAATGCCCTTAGCAACATGGGTCTAATTCCTTTTATACTTTGAATCTCTCTGATTTTCCCTTCTATCTTGGTATTACCACAAAAATGTATTTTATATACTTGGATCACACTTTAAAGAACTGCTTTTTTATATAAATGGTTTCTGACTCTATGATTCATCTATAATTTGACTTTTTACCTCATAATATTATAGCTATACAATCAATCCATATTAATGCATGTTGCTTAGCTTCATTTATTTTTCACTTCTGTGTGATTTTCCATTATATAAATATATCACAAAATTGTTGTGTATTATTCTCTTGGTAGAAATTTGGATTGCTTATTTTATTTTAGTTATTTATTTTTTCTATTATAACCACACTGTTAAAAATGTATATATCTTTTCAAACTCATATGTAAGAGTTTCTTCAGGGAACAACACAGAAGAGGAATCCCTAAATCAAAAGTCTGAGCTTATACAATTCTGCAAGATGATATCAAATTAATTTCCATAGTAATGGTGACAATTTGCATTCTAATCAGGAGTATATGTGAATTCCCATTGATTCACATTGTTTGCCAATTTGGTATTGCTGGTCTTTTTTATTTTCACAGTTACTTGTGATTATATCCTCTAAATACTGTCTTCAAAATATATTTCCAATCTAACCTGAGCAACTCTCTTCTCTGTCAACTGTCTCAACTAGGCTGTCTGCTAGGCTCAGCATTTCACTCTCAACAAAACCTGTCCAGTCAATTGTTCATTAGCAGAAAGAATAATCAAATAGAACTTGAATATCGGATCATGTTAGTTTCCTTACTAAAATTCTCCCATGCCTTTTCAATACACTTGTTTTAAAAGCTAAGACGTTCTTTCTGTAGTCTAATATGACTGAGCTCCTGCCTTCCTTTCAGAATTATCTCCTCTTTGCAAGGTCCTTGTTTCAGTCCTTGTACTTGTCAAGCTCTCTCATCACAGGGCCTTTGCACAGACTGCCCTCTTTGCCTAGAACACTTCTACCCTTACTTCCCTTTTGCTCATTCTTATTGTTCAGATATAAGCTTACATTTCACCTCTCCTGAAAAGTTTTCTCTGAAAATGTTATTTACATTAGGTTCTACCTCAAAAGAAGTCCTTGCTTTTATTTTTTTCTTCAAAATTTAAACAATGTCTGGTTATTTATTATCTGTTCTATTATGATTTTGTTTTCTTTTCTAAATGGTAAGCTCCATGACGGAGTTTTTTCACCAGTTTTTCCTCCTTTGCATTCCCAAACCCCAGTACAATGTAGGTTCTCAATCTTCATATATTATTTGAATAAATGTATAAAACATATGTAAGTTTTCATAGTTATATCATTGTTAAGCAATACATTGGTTTAAATTGTTTACATTTCAATATGCTACATTTAAATATATTTGTCAATATATTTAAGAAGTATTTGTCTTTATATGGAGTAAGTAAAAGAACTTTAAAATAGAATAAATGGGATAGGGATTGCTCTACAACTATTAGAATACACTGAAAGTCAATATTAAGTAAAATTGTCATGGATACATTTACCTTGATTTAATTATTTAAATACTAAAAAGGAAAATAATTATAGAGCAGTTTCCCCAAGGTGATTTCCATGGTTAGTAAAATAATCAGACTTCAGTATACTTGTAATTAGATAACATCTTCACATTAAAGAGGATTTTAAAAATCACATGTCCTCATTATATGCCACTACTTCCAGGACTAGAATTATTTTGGGGGACTTATTCTGTCAGATATTTTACTCAGAGCTCTATGTGCATTGTTTTGTTTAAACCTCCCACTAATCCCATGAGTTAAACACTGTTATTATCCCTGTTTTACATGCGAGTAGGGCAAATCTTAGGAAGTTTAATAACCTGCCTAAAGCCACATGGTTAGAAATGACAGAGCTGGGACTTGAGCTTGGAGCTGTCTTACTCTAAAGTGTATGCTTTTAAATGTCCTGCTTGTCAAGGACCTTCTTTAATTAGCAATTAAACCATGTTATTATTTGAGAGTTACTAGGCACCCAGTGCCTTTGCAACTCTCCAACTACACACTATCTTGATGATCATAATTCTTACAGTAGGAAATCAGATAGTAAGAGGACTAAAAGATGGAGGTATATTGAATGTGTAGGATATAGCTTAGAAGGAAGAAGGGGACAAAGAAAAGCAACCAAATTAGATCTGAAAACTCAGAAAGCTCTGTTAACTGTAGTTATTTTGGAAAGGAGCAAATTGTCCTGACTAATAACTCTAATGTCATAACTATAGACTTAAAAAAATAATAATTGATGTCCACTGAAGTATCCCAAACCATGAAGAACAATATGCAATGTGCAATGTATTTTAAAAAGATTCCAAGGCTACCCTTTAAAACTGAATGTGTCTTTGAGTTGAAAGGATAAACTTGACTACTTGGAAATTAACTATAACTGAAGTAATTTGAAGGGACTAATGAAAAAAAGTAATAGGAGGCTGTGACAAGTAGTAGAGAAATACTGTTTATTTTCACAACATTGCTCTCTGTGCAAGAGGGTAAGCTAGACATGTATTAGATTCTCATTTAAGTACCTACAGTGTCAAATATACAAACAAACAAAAATCAAACAATTCCTGTAAGCAAACAATTCTAGTTCACTAATTCCATGTTCACTTAATGCCATGTTCCTACCATCACTCAATTTGAATCTTCTCTTTTGCAGCCTGAACTCATAATTCACTCCTGACAGAGTCACAGGTTTATTTTATTTTATTTATTTTTTTAAACATCTTTATTGAAGTATAATTGCCTTACAATGGTGTGTTAGCTTCTGCTTTATAACAAAGTGAATCAGTTATACATATACAATATGTTCCCATTTCTCTTCCCTCTTGCATCTCCCTCCCTCCCACCCTCCCCATCCCACCCCTCTAGGTGGTCACAAAGCACCGAGCTGATCTCCCTGTGCTATGCGGCTGCTTCCCACTAGTTATCTATTTTACATTTGGTAGTGTATATATGTCCATGACACTCTCTTACCCTGAGTCACAGGTTTATAATTGCTATAGCCTGTACTTCTCTCTTACTGGCTGCCCATCTTCTTGTAATAATGTTTATCTGGGCCATATTGGCTTTGAGAGTGCTGGATTCACATGGAGTTCCTCTTTGCTTTTGATAGTCTATTTTCCTGCAAACTTCTCCTTGTTCTTTGATTTTCCTAGTTGTGACAAAGTATTTTTCTTCCAGTTTGTGGCCAGTAGAGCAGACTTATGCCAATAATGGAACATTTTATCAACCTGCCAGGCTAGACATAATGTCCATCTTGGATACAGCCCAAGCCAAGATGCAAACCATGGGCATGTGTTCTACCAATTGAGCCAGCCAGAAGTCTCCCTCCAGCAAGCCAGAGGCAGGGCTAATTTTATACCAACCTGCAGATGCTTTTAGGAAAGCAGAGCCAAATTTGAACTGAGTTTCTACAGTCCTTCAAAATATGTATTGGAATGGTTTAGAAGAGGTGAAAAACATCTAGCAAAATGGTACCAGCCTCTCCACTCCACATTTCTACATCTGTTCTCTCTATTCTCCACCCCCAGAATAGAGACACTTTCCTTATGTCTCTATTTCCCCAGGCCAGATTACCAGGTTTGGAGAGAGAATACATCCAGAATGGTTTGCTTATTTAAGTTTGTTTCAGAGTTCATAGGGACCAATGTATGTGTACATCAACTGGAAAAAGAAATCACAATTAGAGTTTACTTTTTTTTTTTAAGTTAAAAAAGGAGACTAGTATTCAGTTATAAGAATTCACTGAAAAGTTATTATTGGGATATTCTATCTATTTTGAAGTCTAAAAAACAAAAGAAAAAAGAAAGTAAAGGAAGGAAGGAAGGAAGGGAGAAGGAAAAGAAGGAAGAGAAATGGAGTTATCAGTATTGTTTTGATTCTTCACTAAACAATTGTTTATCCAGTTGTCAAAGACTATAGCCATTTTCTGATAAAATATTATGCATGTGGAATTAACCACATGCCCTCTCTATACCAAGTCAAATAAAGTAAAAAAAAAAAAGTTCAGAGACTTTAAGAAGGGAAGTATATCAATCAGAGACTCGTGTAGTAGAAGAATTATCTCATTTTGAGTCAGATATACCTGAATTTGCTTACTAATTATATGATCATGGGCAAATTAGTTAACCTTTCTGATTTACATTTCCTTATCTGAAAATGGGCATTGAAAAGAACCAGTTTATGAAGGTTCTTGAAAAAATAAAATATGTAGCATATATATGTCCATAGGCATACTATGAATGCTCAACAAATGTCTGTTCTCTTCCTTTTTCTTTTCTCTCTCCATTGTATGTGCACATGTGTTTTTTGGGGGTATGAATGACCTGTGTTTATTTCTTTCACCTTCCAGCTGAGCTTTCATCCCTTTCCTGATTTTCTCTTCCACTTAAAAGTAAACCAAGGACTCCTACTTGGTTATATTTTATATCATATATTTAAACTTTTCTTTCACATTTTTGCTATCTAATTTTTATGGATATTCAATACTAATTGTTACAATGTTTCCCGAATCCAGGACAAATATGTTTGATAGTCCCAAGGTGCCTACAGATTTTTAGGTGAGTGGACTAATTGTTTTATGATTGAAGGTTTGCAGTACTTTGTTTTTAACTTAACTCTTAGATTGTTAATAATTGAGCTAAGTGATGAGAAAAGATCAACTTTACACAACTTAATGCTGCTACAAGTTCCAAAATCACATTTCAACAGTTTATAAAGAATTGTTATCATATCATAAATGTACATATTCCTAAGAAATGTGTCATATTGGAAGTAGAATTTTTATAAAAATTCATCAAAACATATTTACCCTGTGACATAGCCCCTTTAGCATGCTCAGAGAAAGTGGAGTGAATGTTCACTTGATTTCAAAAAGATATTATCCATAATATCAGACCACATGTAAAAAAATTACCTAAAACATAACAATAATTTAATTATGTGGCTCAATTTTTGTTTTGGGATTGTTATGAGTAATGATGTAATTCTGCGTGAAGAAATTTAAGGGGCTATATGTGGGTAATTCTAGCAAGAAAAAGCCCAGTTGTATAAAAATCAGAATGAACAGGCTGAAAATAATGTTAAGAAATACATTGTAGTTTGCTGTTTCCCTGCTAATATAACTAATGGAAATATACTTTAAAGGACCATGTCTGGCTAAAACTACTTGTTCCTCATGATTACTTTTATATTTTTGTTACCTCTCATAAAATAAAGGGATTTATTCCTACCAGTTTAATATTGCTCAACTCAGCTCTTAATACCTTTGGAAATTTGTGTTTCATCACATTTGTAAGGTGATGGAAGAGTCTCAGTTTTCATTTTTATTTTATTTTCCACTTCTTTGTAATTAAGGGTAATATCACGTGACATAACTTACATCTCTCTGGAGGACTTTTCAAATCCTGACACCTCTCTGATCTGTCTGAATCAATCTTGACAAGAATACCAATCTTGCAGAATTCTGCAAGAGACAGTGAATCCAGAAGTCAGCTTCATAAAGTACTACAATGTCCTAAAAGTACAAGTTAAGCCAATTTTGAAACAAAACTGTCAGTGCTCCTATTCTTTTTTTTTTTTTTTAAACATCTTTATTGAAGGATAATTGCTTTACAATGGTGTGTTAGTTTCTGCTTTATAACAAAGTGAATCAGTTATACATATACATATGTTCCCATATCTCTTCCCTCTTGCATCTCCCTCCCTCCCACCCTCCCCATCCCACCCCTCTAGGTGGTCACAAAGCACCGAGCTGATCTCCCTGTGCTATGCGGCTGCTTCCCACTAGCTATCTATTTTACATTTGGGAGTGTATATATGTCCATGACACTCTCTCACCCTGTCACATCTCACCCCTCCCCATCCCCATATCCTCAAGTCCATTCTCTAGTAGGTCTGTGTCTTTATTCCCATCTTGCCACTAGGTTCTTCATGACCTTTTTTTTTTTCCTTAGATTCCATATATATGTGTTAGCATACTGTATTTGTTTTTCCTATTCTTATTTTATTTGTTTGGGCTGGGCTCAAACACTATATATAAGGTGTTATATATGCCTCAAGTTATGTTACAGTAAAAACTATTTTAGGAATTTCCTTGTCTGCCACTAAGATGCTGCAATGCATTATTGGAAAACATGTATTCTTGCTATCATAGCTACTAACAATGGTAAACTTTAAAAGAAATACTTTAACTTTCTTGCAAACTCTAATTATATGAGAAATTGCTTTATATGCATGTCTGAAATATGAATTTTTCCCTTCTATAGCAAAATTATAAATTGAATGATATTTATGAAGAATTGAGGCTAAAAGACTATGTATGGGGACAGATGTTAACTAGTTCTATTGTGGTGATTATTTTGCAATATATACAAATATTGAATCATTATGTCATACACCTGAAACTAATATAATGTTGTATGTCAACTATACCTCAATTAAAAAAAAAAAAGAATTGAGACTATAGTGGTATCGGTATCTAGATTTTTGCAGTGGGTGACTGCTGTCCTATATAGCATTTCAATATTTTATCAACATATATAGATACAGAGATAATCCCCAAAAATCTGTTGTAAAGAAAACTAAAATATTCAGTGAACCTTTATATATTACTTTCAAAATAAAAACAAAACAAAAAAATAACACACCTCTGCTTTAAAAGGTGTACAGATATATTTAGATTTTTGAGTTTTACTTAGGTTACCCCTAGGTGACTAAATAGCAGTGGACAATAGTATAGGTAATTATAATTTATTTAGTATACATCTCTTATGTGTTCATTTATTCATTTGAATCAAAGCAGAAAACCCAGGTTATCCTTATAACTTATGAACTGAAAACTAGAGTTGTGAAATATGATCCCTGTTTATGTGTTTTTTAAAAAAATTTGTTTCTTTTCTCCTTCCTGCCATCTTTCCTGCCTGTCTTCCTTCCTTCCTCCCTCGGTCCCTCCCTTCCTTCATCCTTCATTTCTTCTTTCTTTCTCTTCTACCTTCCTATTTCCCCTCCTCTGCCTTTCTCTTCCATTCATTCATTCAGTCTTTTAAAAATATAGTGTTAATAAACATATCCTTCTATGCAATCAAAGGCTGGTTTTGGTTTACACTTTAAATGAACAAATACACGTCTCTGACAACAACCAAAAATATTCCTTTGTTATTTAAATATGCCTAAAATCTTTTTCTACAGGACAACAGTAGGAAAATATTCCCCTTTTTGAAAGGATCTAAAACTGCACTTGTTCCGCTAGATCAGTAGTGCCCTAGTCATCCTATTAAAAAAAAAAAAAAAAAGTTTGAGCAACAGGTTTTTTCTTTTTTTTTTTTTGACTTTCTCTTCTGTTCTCACTGATTAATCACCATTTCATCCTAAGAGGAAAATAATTTTCTTAAGATTCTGTTCAAATAACATATTTTACTCCATGGAATGCCAACACTTATGCTTGAGAGATTTTTTTTATCCAAAGAAAATGGCTAAAATGAGGTGCTGTCATTGCTTGAACCTAATGGAATTTGGATATTTTTTTTCTTTGACATGATTCTTTAAGCATCCAGTCAATGTGACAAACTACACACCATCCATTATCTGTGCTATGGTTGAAGAAAATGTGAAGTATTCCTAAATGTGGTAAATTAATTTATTACTTTGAAAATAACAAAACAAAACCTTAAACTCTTCTAACACCTGGAAAGTGTATGTGTGTGTGAGTGTGTGTGTATATCAGTGTGCAGTTCTTGTCATGTGTCACCAATTAATGAGCTATAGGTGTTTTTAGGCTTAAGCTAACTTTCCCTGATTATTTTTAAATGAATTGTTGAAATATTTCCTTAGGAAAATTGACAGTCTTTAATTTTCTGATCTAACTATAGCTGTACTCTTCATGGTAAACTTGCATATTCTTAGAAAGTTTTTATTCATTTTACTTGTTTAAATTTATAATCATTAAATAACAACTACACATGTTCTTTGGTTTTTATTAAGGTCTTCATATCATTCTATTTACTTGTGTGATTTTTTTAAAGTTTTATTTATTATTGGTACTATTATCATTTTACATTTGAAGAACCTAAATCTCAGATAAATTAATTTTCAATGCCTATGGAAATATTCACTAGAGAGAAAAGCCTGGAACCCATATCTCACAATTCCTATTTAGCATTTCTTCTATGTTCTACCACAGTTTCACCACTTCATAGAGGCACAGCAAGTATGTCTACTTTAGTTTGTCTCTTCTTTTCTTTTTTCAATCTAGTCTCTGTATTCAGTCATTAACAATGCAAATCTGATCATGTAACTGCTGTTTACAGCTGGTCTTTGGGTTCCCATTACTCTCAAGATCAAGGCCTGTCATTTACATGGCCCATAAGTTACTGCAGTATTTTTCCCTGCCTACCAGATCAACCTCATTTCACTTTTCTCAGTGTTGTCTATACTTTAGTCACATTGGCCTTTATTCAGATTGTGGGCATTTTACCACAAGGATTTCCAATAATGAGGTCACATTTTCTAGAAAGCTATCTCTACCATTCTCACATTCCCAACACTGTCTTTCTGACTTCTTTCAGCTCTCCAGTTAATCACTTCCCTGCACCTCTGAAATTTCCATTATATCCCTAGAAGTCCTAGAGTAGGTGTCCTTCTGTACCCATGTAAATCACTACTTGGCTTATTGTTTCTACAAAGTGATTTTGAAGAGATGACATCATCTAATTGCCTCCTCATATTTAATCACTTTGCGTTTTGGTCCACCCCCTAGCCTCCCCTGCTTCCCACCAGTCTCTATCTTGGTGAAATATAATTGAATGCAGGTTACAGGGGATTCTTCACACATGTACCCCTTGCAGGGTGCAGTGAGACACCTTTGTTTTGTAGGAGAACGAGCTACCCCATTTCTTTACCCTTTCCTTTACTTAAGCTGATATAGTCTCCCTAGTAACTTGCATGCTAAATAATTTTTAAAGTACTGAAAAACTTAATAAATACACTGTTTTTAATAGATACTGTAGTTATGGTACCTACTGAAAACTTTTCCCTGTAAACAACCCTATAAACAACCACTTTGATTGGCTACCTATTTCAAATGGCTATTGGGATGGAATGAATTTATGCACGGTTTTGTGTGCCATAGTACAATTCCCTGTTTTGTTGAATCTCAGCACTGTCTTCAAGAGTCAGCAGACATTGTGTTAGAGTTTCCAAAGTCTGTTGACTTTTGCAATAAATCTTTCTCGTAGCTATTTTCTGGAAGGAATGTTTTCTTTACCATTAAAAAAATAATATATATTTGCTGTTTTCAGCTTGGCAGACTCCATGTGCATTGTTCTCCATTTCGTGATGAATACAGATTCAAATGTAGCCAAGTGTAAAATGAGCTCTGGTTGAAGTGATCAGCCAAAATATAAGTTTATTTATCAAATTGTATTATTCCAGGGATCTTATCAACTTTTCTTACTGGTTTTCAAATTTTCATTTCGTATGAATTATGAATAGTCATTAAAGGTCATTAGTTAATGGGGACATAGGTCACAGGTGAATGATGAGCAGCTAGAGCTATACCAGGCACATAGTAAGTGGTCAATTAAGATCTGTTGAAGGAAATACACATGATGATATGGCGGAATCCCACAAACATAATGGTGAGCTAAAAGAAGTTAGAAGAAGAAGAGAGATATTGTATGATTTACATAAATTAGAGAAACAGGCAAAATTAACCTTTGTGGTTAGAATCCAGGGTAGCAGTGAAATACTGGGAAGAGGCAAAGCACAATGGAACTCATGAGGGGTGGGAGGGGTGGGGCTGGCTGGTGATGCTCTGATTTTGCTCTGCATGCTGGTTACAAGGATGTGCTTAGTCTGTGAAAATTCAAACAGCTGAACATTTGCAATATGTATATGGATATGTACTATACACTTACAATATGTACATAGATGTATATTATAACTTAATAAGTACTGAAAAAGTATATGATAAATGTAGATGCCATATTTTCTACAACTGTAATATCAGTGAAGAAACATATGTTATGCTTATTATACAAGGAACTAAATGAGTATCTTTTTTACACAGTTACACAATGCACTGAAATCTTGCATTTTGCCAAGCCTCTAAAATCAAATATAAAAATCTATTGCTAACTGACTCTTCTGACATTTGACAAATGTCACTGATTTAGCGGTGAGATAGTTTTTGGACAAGTAGCAAGTGGTAAAACAGTTTTCGAATAAGCAAGCAAATCCATTAACTAAGGTTATATTTTCCATGCCTTTTCCAAATATCTATCAGAACACAGTCATTAATAGTCCTGGCCCTTTGATTTCTTAATGTCAGTAAATTGCAGATAAGATAATCGGACATCAGTTCCTTGGAAAACTCTGTAAACATTATTTGGTACTTTGTATTTATTTTTCAGTGTCTTGTTTGGTCCCTCTTACTCTTTGCCAGTGGGTGAATCAGATTGCTCTCACGTGCTTCTATCAGGAAAGGGTTGAAAGATCAGCTCCCTGGTCTGCCCTATTGATAACATCCAGCTGGGATATGGAATTTCTCCTGTTTCTACAAAGCCAGGAATGGAAGATTAGCTGTTGCTCGGTCCTGCTGACACCAATGAATAGGAAAATTGGAGCCCTGCTACCTGCTTTTGCAAGATAGGAAGGTGGGATTTACGTCAACTCCTCACTCAGGCCTGCTTAACATGTGGGTGGGAAGAGGGTATGCTGCAGTTTTTTCTGTTCGTATTTGGCAGGAGTAGGGCAGCAATTGCCAAAATGTTTTTCTGTTATTAGGCTACTCTTTTCTTTTGGCTAAGGGAACTAGACTTTTCTTTGAGCTTTTTTTTTTGAGTCGGAGGTGTTTGGTGGTTCCAACAGAGGCTCCTGCAGCACCTTCTCTGGGATATACATGAGGTAATAATAAAACCCAGGGAACTCACAGCCATGGTGTTCCACAGATCCCAAGGTCCCTAGGCAGTCCACCTACTTCTTAATCTTTAGGACTCTACTTATGCTTGTTTGTTGTTTTACTTCCAAGAGTTTTAAGTTGTAAGAAGGAGAAACTTGAATGTACTGTGGATATTCCATCTTGGCTCGAACCAAAAGATTAGCCTCTTGTGTCAAGGAGGGACAACTTTGAAATGTTCACGTGGTTCCAGAAATTGTGTTGGGACTGCTGTGACTAAAGCAAATTTCAACCCTTCCCTTCATTTAATCCCATTACCTTGACTCCTCCGAAGGAGCTGTTTCAAAGATCACAGTATACTAACTGCAAACTAACTGTAGTTAAATCTAACTGTAGTTAAATCTGTGTATCGGAGTTTGTTTTCTACAGAAATAAACCTAACCTAACACATATTTTTCTGCCTGATCTAAGGCATAGACTTTATACGTCTCAGCAGAAGGAGCTGGTCGTGTGAACTTCTCTGCTCCCCAAATACGGTGTCCATATCCTCCCCGTCTCAACATCTGATATTCCAGAAGGGACTCACTCTTGTATTCTATTCCATCTTTATTTGCTTCCTGATGTCTGTTTAGTCATTGTTTCTGCTCACGTATTATTTCTGTCACCTTTTACTTGTTTATTGAGTTCTCCTACAAACTGCTAGGAACCTCAGTATCTGACATTTAAAATCTTTGTGAAAAATTTGCTGAAATTCAGTCAGGCTCATCTAACTTGTGAGAACAAGCTTTCATATCAATCTGTCTCACAGAATTCTGATCTACTCAGAGTTTGTCAGTTCTAGATTAGATGTTCAGTTCATCCCTGGCCCAATTACCGATGAGTTGTGGGGCTTAGAAATGTGATATCAGCTTTTTCCAATTTCCTCAGCAAGATTCTGGGTTTGAAACTTTTGGAAGGGCACTGCGGGTGTGACATATCCCCCTTTCTTCACTTTTCAATATTGGAATTCTGTTTTGGCCATGGTCTATTTGCATTTGCTTTTCTTTTTCTTTCTTTTTTTTTATTTCCCTGGCATCTCTGCATCTTACATGCTCTATTCTTCTTCCAACATCTGGCACTGGGTTTGTTTTCCTCTTCTGGGTGGCATCGTTGATTCCACTCACACTATTTCCATATGTTAGTGTACCCAGTGGTTGCAAGGACTACAAGGAACTTTCCAGTAAATTAGCTTAAGATATGCTAATTGAACCCACCACTGTATTGGCAAAGAATAATCAGAGACCTCTAAGTCACTTCAAAACTGAAAACTTATTTACAATTATGACTACAACAGAAATATCAAATCCTGCGGCTTCTACCTACCTATTAAGCTCATTGGGGTTGGATTTTACAGATCTGCTCTAGTCTGAATGCAGAATGTACAAAAAGCAAAAGAGCAAAACTCAGTGAGGAAAGGAAATAGCCATCCAGTGTCTTTGGCTATTGGATACAAAAATTAACTCATTAACCCTCCTCTTTGTGAGAAGGGGTTTGTATTTTCCAGCTAAGAAATGGATAAGAGGCCTTTCCCAAACTTCTAGATGTGTGGCAATCTCACTTCATCATGATGTACTTTCTGATTCTGTCTTATTCTTTTCTTTCCCCATACTTTTAGGTGTGCTTCCTGCCTCCTGTGTCTCATTCACAGGTCTTTCTAACCTATGTGTTTGGTTTCATTGGCTCAGCTTTGATATTTTCTTGATTCATATATGCAGAGTTTCACAGTCTCAACTGCATTTCCTAAGCAAAGTAAGGCTATTACTATGATAGCATTAGCAGAACAATTGAACCAAAATTTATTTATACCAATATGTATATTTCTAGGGCCCTATCTCTTTCGTAGTTGAAAAAAAAGACTACAACTTTGATAAATTCATAGTTTACACCCAGGTAAGTAAGGGCCTTGATGCATGTTACTCAAAAACTAGATAAGCCTAAAAGTCCCTTCCAATGTTGGGAAACATTAATAATGCTCTTTATGTACCATAACTTTACCCCCCTTTTTATCTTTAAAAATGTAACTACCTATAACTTCAGGGCAAGAAGTGTATGCAGAGAGAGAGGAATATATCAAAATGAAGCTCCAGTAAAGGCTGAATTGAACAGTCTATAGCAGTGATGCCAGGTACTACCTCCCAGTTTATTAAAAGAAAAATGCTGAGCTTTGTCTTAGAAATCGTTTGGCTTTGAGCACTGGCTTCCATGCATCAAGCAGTGTAGGGAACAAAAAGCTGTCTGTGCCAAGAGAGTTTCAGCAGCGTGAGAAACTTAATACATTCTTCATCCAGAAGTTGTAGGAAGCTATCAATTTTTTTCTCAGTAGATTTTAGTGTGAGAAAACCAAGACTTCCCAAATGAGTCAAACCTCAATAACTAAGTATTTTCCCATGTAACTTTTTAAGCTAGAGATTGGACTTCAGGCTCATAAAATTTATTTCCATGTAAACTGTGCCATTGATTTGGGGATAATGGGGTCAAGGCAAAAAGGTAAGGTTTAGGAATAACATATCTTACAAGTTGAAAATGTTGCTTTTGAATAAAATAAGTCATATCACATCAAACTCATTCACTGAATAACGTTTATTCAGATTACAATGTAGCAAGGATAGCATGAACCTGAATGACTATTGATGTCCATGGGGACATTTATCAAAATTCAATATTTTAAAAGTCAGTGCTTCACATTGCAAATCTAAATGTACCGTTAAAGCATTTTTGGTATGGATTTGTCAAAATCCATAAGGCAAGACTTCTCATGAGCTTTTCTGGAAATGATTTAAATTTACATTCAGGCGGCTCTGATTTTGTGATTTAGAACTACCATTTACTACATGTGTGATCATTAATCAGGTTACTTAACTCTTAATAATGTTCTCTTCTTACCTCAAAATGGGATTATTTTGGCAAAAGCCATAACTCATCAGTTTTAGTTCACTTTCCAACTCCGTTTGTTTTGTAAAGATAGCTACAATCCAATATGAAGAAAACTTACCTAAGAAACAAGGAGTAAAGTAGTTAGTTACCGTTTCTGCCATGAGTATGCGGACTTGACAATGCAATGCCCAGATTACTGATAATGTTCTATATCAAAAACTTTTGAATACTAAATAAGAAAAATATTGTAAAACTCAATGAGCAGATGTGAGCACAGGGAGGAAAGAAGCATTTATTGAGTAGAGTGATAGAGAATAATAGTACTCAGCGATGTCTGATTATCCTTTCTTTCAGGGGAATGTTTTGCAATTATATCTCCTAGCAGGCCATAGGATGATGGCCAGAAAAAGTGGAAGAAGTGATGTGTATCACTCCTGGGCTGCAGCAGTGATAATCCCAGGTAGCAATTCTTCTGTCTACCATATCCTCCAAGATACTAAATGTAGAGGCCATTGTTAAGGTGACAGTATCAAAAGGGTGAAGCAGCCTGGTGTATTAAGTAGATAAGTCACCCAAACCCACGGTGGAATTTACAAACATGAGCAATAAAACTGTGTATTTTGAGCCACTGAGATTTTGTGGTTAAAGCATAGCCTGATCTATCCTGATTAATACAGAAATAATTAAATGAAAATTCATGTCTACATCTTTAAATCTAAATAACATTCCTGAAGTATCATTTGCTGATAGAATTAAATAGAAAAACTAAGCTCACACTCAATCTTTCATTGAATTTAATGTCAAATAAACTATGTCACTATAATGCTATCATATCAGACACTTTTATATGAATAGTGACAGTGATCTGATTTTTGTCCACTGCCTTCTCATGTAACTTATTTTTCCCCCATATTTCCCTGAACACATTTATTTAATTTGTAAAAAAAAATTCCCATCTCTACAGGACTTCCATAGTAATCACCAAATAATTCCAAACTTCTGGGAAGGAGATTGCTTTGAAAATCCATTGCTTGTGAATTTTTTTTTAATGGCTAAACCATATTTTTCTCAGCCCTAAGTAGCTCTAACTAGGTGCGTAAAGCATGATATAGATTGTTTTTATTCCCATTAGAAAGAATTGCACTCTATAAAGAGATGAAAGTCAAGCTAAAGCAATTAATTCTTTTTAAAAGGCTCTCAAACCCCATATTAAATTATCCTTTAACTAATGAATTGATTAATTAAATTGTGTCACGTTCTCTATCATTGTATGAAAAATTTTATGTATTATCATTATTAGAGGCAATAGTTTGACTCTAAGGCTGAAGGTTAATATCTGGAGTGACACATAGTAGATTTTCTCTTTAATTAAAATAAAATCCCAAGCTATATAACTTAGATGATTATTTCAGCTTCAACAAGGCAAAAAATATAAGTCATTGCCTTAGAATGATTCCACTTACAACTAGATAAGATAAATTTAAAACAAAGAACGCCAAGAATACCCATCATAAAACAAGCACAGAAATAAGGAAAGATAACTTCATGCAGGATTAGCCCTGAGACCAGCATGTGTGTCTGGTATTGACGTTAGACAGACATCACATGCCTTTATGTTTTGCAATGATGTAGTCATGGTCCAAAACAGGAAATAGGGCAACAGCCACTATACAATAACCTTTAACAGTTAGGGATTTGGATCTGAACATGGGATGGGTATATATGAATTAAGGGAAATTTCTTCCCATCTTTCTACTTTTCTCCCACTTATAGAATCTGCTGTGAATTACAAGGACTTTCTTTTCCTTTCTCTCTTTTCTAACAGGAAATTTTTGTCATGTCCTTCTCCTTCTGGGTGTTTAAATCAGTCTCTCTTCCCTGTGACCATACTAAAAAACTTGCTATAGGCCAACAAGTTTCAGAGGGAGAAATGAAAGTTTGATTGATTTAATATTTTCAAAATATTCTTCTATTTATGTATTAAAAGTGTTTTATATATGTATAAAATATGTATATAATCACTCCAGAAGAAGTTGAGAAAACACATGAAAAATAGAAATCTAAATTTAAAAACAAAACTTAAATTTTCATCACTCTGAAATAACCACTGCTAACATTTTGGTGAATATTTTCCTAGAACTTTTCTTAATTATATATGTATTTTTTAAAGGATCATAGTATAAAAATGTCATTTTTTTACCTTTTTTTTTTTTACTCATCTAAATTGTGTTAAGAACTTTCTATGTCAAAGGAAAATAAATATGCATCAGCATTTCAATACTGTATAATATTCCATTTTAAAAAGTATCATAATTTGTTTAAGAGATTCCTGTTTTACTTTCTCTGGAATGAATGCTTGTGAAGGTTTCTCTTTGTCAAGTATTTGATCATTTTCTTAGAATGAATTCTTTGAATTATGAGATTTAAAGGAAATGCATATTTTGACAAGATTATCTTTCCTTTTAAACCAGCAGCAAGCAACCAAAGCTCTAGGAACTGAACTTTGTCAAGTAAGGGTAAACAAACCACCCTTTATCCCTAGGATGACTACCTACCTAGGTGAGCTCTTACCCTTGTAGTTTTCCATCCCCCCACTTTTGAGAAATTAATCTTAAATTAATACCCCATCATCTGTATGAAACATGTTTCTTCCAACCAACCTCACTGCTGATTGATTACGTAGAGTTCTTAAACAGTGACTGACAACCCAGTGGGGGTGCTCACTAGCCATTGCTGGAAAGTTTCACCCTCATCACAAAAAGTAGATTTTAATAGTTTAGCCCTGAATTAATAATGGAGGTGCCCAGACTACTCTTCAAGCACAGGCAGTGGTGTGCTAACAAAACTGGATTTCTGAAAAGAAAAAAGACCCTGATTTGTAACATTTCACAATTTCTATGGTATAAATACACCTACCATGGCTTATTTCAATCTACCGACTTGAAAAATTCCTCAACGTTTAACAACCAACTTTCATAAACCATTTGAGACTGTTAGAACATATCACTGGCCTGGGCAGGGGTCCTAAGAGTGGTCCCAGGATTATAAGCTGTCCTTCATTCCAAGTCAGGAAGTCGTCAGTGGCTGAGCACTGTCAAAAGCCATTGCCACGTCCCTCCTGTTTCTCTTTGTTTTTCTGACTCCATTTGGAATAAAGAATCTATATAAACATGCCCTTGGACATAAAAACTAGGGCATCCTAACTAATAGCCCCACTTTCCTCCCAGAGTTGAAACATCATATAGTAAAAATCATAATGCTGGTTTCATTTGGGGGCCCCTGTCTCCATCCTGCCATGGGAATTGTTACCAGATCCAGTCTCCAAGACTTGGTGAAGTTCAGCATCTGAGAGTGAACTTGCTGTTTACCTCTTGACACATTTAACAACTATCCTATTTTAGTATTTGGAATAGTGAACTATATGAATTCTTATTCCCACTCCCAAATTGAGACTCTGCTTTTAAAAATACTTTGTAAACAGTAAATGGGAAGAGCATCATTAATTTTTATTCTTTTTCTGTAGTCTCGATTCCCTTTGATTGTCTTTGTGAAAGTCTAGATCCCTGTTTTGTCTGTCTTTTGCTAACAATCAATTACCCATCAGAGATTGCTAAAATTCCAATTGCTAAATTTTGGTTCCATGCACTGTATGTTTAGAGAAAGTAGCGTGAATCATTCATGTCCCTGAGTTTACAGCTATTAATTGAAATTGTAATAGATATTGTTCACATGAGCTGAGAATTATAAAATAGTTGGATTTATTCAAACTCCATGTCTAAAATGTCTTCCAATCATTGCCTTTGTGCTTAATTAAATTCAGTTGTTCTTCAGTTTTTTAGCCAACTATACTAAAGTTGAGATTGAAATCTGTTTTTATTTTTATTTGATGTCAAGGGAGCAAGCTATGAACATACATCAAATTTAAAGAGAAATATATCTATCAATACACACATGTGATTTTGCAAGATGTACCAAACTGCACATTCCTCCAGAGGAGAGGAAAGAGAGTTGACAAAGTGACTTTTGTTGCAAGAGGAATACAAGTGAGTTGAAATCCTTTCATGATAACAAAAGCCTTACAAAGAAAGACTGGTCTTGGTCCATGTTTTAGGAATTTGCAGATATAAAGCGTTAGTTATCTTCTGCTCTGGCTCTGTAACATGTAGTGCAAAAATATTTGCTGTCAGAAAAAAAAAAGTTGGAATGCATAAATTTCACGGACAGAAAGAGCTCAAGAAATCCTTCGCCTTGTTGTCTTTATATTTCTGACTTTTATTCAATGTTTGCAATATGACAAAATCATTGGTTTTTATCCACCAATCCGCCCTCCCCCCCCCAAGTTTGTTTGATTGAATCCTGCAAGTATTTTGTTCCTTTGGCATGTAATTCACTCTTAAGACATGTGTGAGAGTTCTTGCCTAGATTCATAACACTAAGCAGTTTGATATTACATAGCTGATAGGCTACTCTTTCCTGTTTTTTTCCCCGAAAATGTCATGAAGTTTTAGGCAAAAAAGTATATGAGGTAATAGAACACATATGCCAATAGGATATTAATTTCTAAAAAATGCATCCCAAACATCTGAGAGTGTTACAGGAACGCTTTTTCAGTTAACTCCCCAAAGGGTGTAACAAAAATTAAATGTGTCTGTAAAAAGTTGTGTACAAAGCATGTATTACATGATGTTTGGGTGGATGTGGTTTTAGGAGTGTTTTTTTTGAGCACATTATGCAAATGCAAAGGTCTCAATCTCAGCATCTGTGATGAATGTCCACTCCTCAAAAGAAAACATTTCAAACACTTAAAGTTGTGTCATTTAGGTAGTTAGATGTTTGGAACTTTTAAAAACTTTGTCAACAGTAAAATGCTTCAGCTCCATTCCTTACCTTTAACAAACACTTCTTTCTCAATATTCTTATTAATTTATACTATGTGGACACAGGAACTTAAGCAAAACTTGTATGCAGAAAGGGTTGAAAACTCTTGGCTGCATTGGAAAAAGCAATTCGTTAAATAGTTTTGTGCCTAGTTGCTTTGTAAATTTATTGTACAGCACATGTTTAAGTAACTCTAAGACTTGGACTAGTTGTTGAAACCTTTGTCCAGTGAGAAAAATACAAGGTGGTGATAGGGAGGCGGAGAAGAAGAGGCTTGGAATTGTCCACTGCTTTTGGCACAAATGAGCAGCTGGAGAAATTCAATACCCTAAATTACCCACTATCAGAGTCTAGGGGCAAATCATTTTCATACTGAGACCTCTTTTGAAGTCCCAATCTAACTTGATGTTCCTTATTTTACTCTCATATAAAACCTGCAATTTTCCCTCATCTCACTGAACACTACCTGTTGTTATATTTATAGTTTGTTAGTATGTTTAATGATTCACCTTCCACGTTGAAACTGCAAGCTCCGCACGGTGGGGCTGGCTGTTCACTGCCATAGATTGTCTTTGGCTTTTTCTTTACCTTAAATCTACCCCCATGCTAAGCCATTCTCTTCTGCTGTTTTGTTGTGGTTTCCAACGAAGTTCACCAGAGAGAGGCGGACTGCTACGTCTTCTCTTCCATCGTCATCCAAACTTCATGATTGGCCTATGAATTGACTATTCCGGAGTTAAAGGGTGCAGTCCTGGTCCAAAAACCTACAGACAGAACTCACATTATTGTTCTTGATGATGAAGATTTAAAACTCACAGCCAGATTCAGATAAATTTCATATAAACCCAACTTTTTCTAAAAATTTTCTGTCTCATGGATTCTTGTGTATATGAAGGTTTTTCTTTCTTTGAAACAACTGAATTACAATCATTCATATGTTCTAGAGATAACAGAAGTACTGCTTTTTCTAACATCTTATTATGAAAATGTTCAAATGTAGAAAAGTTGGAAAAAATTTGTTGTAAACTCACAGGTAACAGTACATAACTTAGATCCTACAATTAATATTTTACTGTATTTGCTTTATTGTATAATTATTCATGCATCCATCTTTCTTTATATCCATCAAACTGTCTTACTTTGAAATGCGTAAAGAAAAAAAGGGAGGATTTCCCTGGTGGTCCCGTGGTTAAGAATCTGCCTTCCAATGCAGGGGACGTGGGTTCGATCCCTGTTCAGGGAACTAAGATCCAACATGCCGCAGGGCAACTAAGCCCGTGCGCCACAACTACTGAGCTCAGGCACCTCAACTAGAGCCCGTGTGCCACAAACTACAGAGCCCACGTGCTCTGGAACCCAAGTGCCACAGCTAGAGAAGAGAAAACCTGCATGCCACAACTAGAGGGAAGCCCGCGCACTGCAATGAGGAGCCCGTGTGCTGCAACAAAAGATCCCACATGCCTAAACAAAAATCCCACGTGCTGCAACTAACACCCAATGCAGCCAAAAATAAATAAATAAAATAAATAAATAAATAATAAATAAAAAAACAAAAGAAAAGAAAAAAAGGGGAGCCATACTTTACCCCTAAATGCTTCAGCATGCACATAATGTTAAAACTTTTAAAATATTAATAATATTTGGTTAATTTTGATGACACAAGCTTTTACAGAATTGTCATAAATTTTTTTTCTTAGCTAATTCTATAAAATTAATAATATATAATCTATAATCACTTATACATTAATTCTATGATTTACAGAGGCTTCATTTGCATATATTTGTTTATATCACCAAAACCACCACAGTTAGATGGAGACCATCCATTCATAGTGGTAAAAAAATCGACCAAATATACTTTCATTTGTTGTAAGCAATTATCTTCAATGTATGCAATTACAATGAAAACTACAAAGAGCTATGTAAGTTTTAAATTGTTATTGTTATTGGCTTCTTGAATTAACCATTCATTGCTATTTTCTTCTAAAATACTTTAAATTTACATTCAGGAAGGCATTTTTGATCACTACAATTTAAAAGTGTGTATGCATATATGTATGAGTTAATTTATTTATGAACCATATCATTAAAGACACAGAGAAACTTACAATGATATATTAATTTATTAAGCACATACTTATTTTACGTCTGCCATATATACTTGACCCCAGGAGACTTGTAAGGATGAGTATGGCTAATCCTTGGAAACTCAGATTAAGGAGTTTGTAGTCATATCAGTAGTCAATGTGAAAATTGTGAAAAATTTTTAAAGAAAATATATATAATTGGAGAAATGTTTTAGGAATTTGATTTGGAAAAATTTGTGTTGCATTCAAAATGAACAACAAACACAAAACTAAAATTGAGAAAATCTCTTAAGACGCCACTATAACAACTAAGTTTTTTGAGTCTTATTCTACTTCGTGCATTGGTTTAAAAGATTTATTTATATTTTAACATATTTAATCCTCCCAAGAAACATATGATATTGGTACTATTACCATCAGCATTTTAGAAACATTGACACAGGTGCAGAGAGGTTAAAAGATTAGACCAAGATCACAAACAGACTCCTTGGGTTCAAAACCAAGGAGCCTAGCTCTACAGCATATACATTTAACCACAATTATAAAATCTTTCAAGGTCAAAGAAATGAGAGCCTGGTAATGGAATAAAAAGTGTGATCAACGAATAAAAAAGAACTTTACCATTTTACCTATAGTGTCAGTTAACAAGAAGCAAGGGTTTGAAGAGTAAAAGCTAGTATGTTTTGAGCCTTGTGAGTAAGAGATTCATCTTCTATATAAATGAGAAGAAACTTGTTTGGGGGAAAAGATTATAATTTTTGACTTAGCAACTTGTGAAGTATTCACAGTGCAATAAGTTAAACACACAAGAAGCAATTTTGTAAACTTTTGTATCCTGAGAGGCACTGGCTAAAGATCTGGGATAAAAATCATCAGGATACATACAGAACTGTTCTAAACACAAGTTCTTAAACTTAACCAACAGGTTAATTCAGAACCAGAGTAACCAAAATATTTGCACAGTGGGGTAGGAGGTGAGGAACTTAGAATGGAAGAACTGTTTCTAACTCTATTCAAATCTTTACCGGAGGTAGGTTCATCAAGGGTTTTACATAATGAGTGAGTCTTGGAAATTGGGGCAAGGTTGAGGCATACTTCTATCAGGAGAGAGCATGTCATGTTGCCACCTGGTCTGTATAATTGTTTTATTAAGTTTTCACGTATTTTCCCGTAAAAATACATATCAACTTGTGCTTCTTTGTGAATTTTGCCAATAACTTCATTTCTTTGTGAAAAACCAACAAATTGGTGAAGAGGTCTCTAAAAAAAAATGCAAATGCATCCTAGAGGGCAAAATTCAACTTTGACCAAAGAAGGCAGATTACCTGGGAAGCATAAAGTTTTGCAGAAGTGATTGTGTCTGGAAAGGGGAGTAGTTGGTAAGAGATAAGCTCCCCCACTTGCAGGATCTCTCTCCAACATATCGGAGAGAGAATTGAAACCAGTCCCTAATATAATAGAAAACAAACAAGTGAAACAGGCCCTAGTAAGTGGGAAAAGATGGATAACTTATTGTATGGTTTCTTACAGCTGTAGTGAAGCATGTCTATAATACCTTGAGTATCCTGGTTAGCCAGATGCTGTGTAAGATGGACCCATACAAATCTAGGGCTTCTCATTTACAATGGTCAGTCATGAAAGATTTGGATATTGATTAAAATAGTGGCCATTCAATTTTTTTAGAAAGATAAAGACAGCTGGGTTTAGGAAGAGGTAACTGGGTAAGAAGCTTTATCTCAAGTACTTGATATACAACAGTACATAGTATGGCACACATTGAGAGCCCAATAAATATTAGCTGCCCCGACAACCAAATTAATAAATGAAGGAATGAAGGAATGATGAATGGATGTTTGGATCAGCTAGATGGTAGATTAGAAGAATATGATAGTAAAAGGAAGTAATTTGACCAAGTAAGCATATATAAGTACAATGAAAACTGCAAACCTCAATTTCAAGAAAAAAAATTGGAAAAATATAGGATCAATTTGTATTCAAGTTTAGGAATAGATTTTTCAATATAATACTTTTTAAATTTAATCATTTCAACATGTTAAATTAATGGAAGTGCATTAGGAAATAATTAGTTACAGATTTAAGATCTCATTTATTTATCCTTCCCTAATTATTTCTCAGAGGACCTGAAATGTATTTCTACTCTACTGCTGCCTCTCTTGATAATGCTTAACTTTAAATATAATCAACCATTTAGTTTAGTTTAAAAAAATTTTTATAAACATAAAACATGTTTATTGTAGAAAATGTATTTACTTTATAAAACCACATGTTGCAGAAAGAGAAAACTAAAGCAAGATAAAGCCAAAGTTGAATTATTTCTGTTGCTAAAATCTTTTCCAATAGTCCAATTCCAGTGAACAAGCCAAACACAATTAACTTTGGTTTGAGGGTTTGCTCTCTATTAGCAATAAGATCCTGGCGTTCATGTGAAAGTATTGTGCCAACATTGTATGTCTTAGTCAATTCCAGCTGCTATGAGAAACTACCATAAACTGCATGACTTATAAGCAACGAAGTTTGTTTCTCACATTTCTGGAGGAACGGGGTTGAGGGAGCTCTTTGGAGTCTCCTTTATAAAGGCACTAATCCCATCTGTGAGGGCTCTGCCCTCATGACCTTATGACTTCCCCAAGTCCCCACCTTTGAATACCATCATGTTAGGAATTAGGTTTCACCATATGAATTTTGGGAGGACACAAACATTCAATCTGTAACATTGTGTCAGATGTATTGTAGGCTGTTATTTGAAAAAAATTTTGGTGTGTTTCTGATTGAAACAAACAATTCAGATGTTCTTTTTAGAAGAAGAAAGAGAAAGAGATTGTGATGTTGTAGTGGAAATAAGACTGATTTCACAAAGGAAAGAAAGACCTCTTTCTAGATTTCACATGACATAGTTTCACTTATTATTATTATTATTTTTGAAAAATTCATTTAATTTATTTATTTATGGCTGTGTTGGGTCCTCGTTTCTGTGTGAGGGCTTTCTCTAGTTGTGGCAAGTGGGGGCCACTCTTCATCACGGTGCGCGGGCCTCTCACCATCATGGCTTCACTTGTTGAGGACCACAGGCTCCAGACGCGCAGGCTCAGTAACTGTGGCTCACGGGCACACATGCTCTGCGGCATGTGGGATCTTCCCAGACCAGGGCTCGAACCCGTGTCCCCTGCATTGGCAGGCAGACTCTCAACCACTACGCCACCAGGGAAGCCCAGTTTCACTTACTATTAATTCAATTTAGTAAATGTTGATTGAGTATTGGCTATGAGCTAAGAACTCAATTAGTGAACTAAAGGAAGTCCTATTTTTCTCTTTTGACTCATCTAAATTCCAATCTTTTACAAAATATGCTAGTTGTAAGTTGATGTGATTGCTGTTTACCTTCAGTATAATTGTTACTTATATCCTGAGAGAATTCCTTAAGAATAAAATTTTAAAAATATCTGTTTCACATATATTTTTCTACCTATCTATCTATCTATCCTGATTTTTCATCCTAATTTACAATATAGTAGCATTTTCTTGTTTCCAGAAAGAAAGTCTCTGTTAATAAAAAGATACTGGATGTGCCTTTCTTATTTCTTTCTTAGTAATTGATTTAAATTGGGGAAAACTTTGTTAAATATAGTAGCTACTGGAAACCTCATTTAATGCAAAGGCTAGACAAATTTTTAAAAAGCCATGCCCAGCGACTGAATATCTTCCATATTAGAAAAAGCCACTGTCTACCAAAAAAAAAAAAAAAAAAAAAAATTCTAAAATTCCTCGAGAAGTTGAAACTCAGGAAAAATATAAACCAAAGTTCTTTTCCATTAGGGAATCCATCTTTGATTAAATATATCTAATAGTGCTTATATAATGGTTTGCAAATGCATGTCTGAAGCCCATAAAATAATTAAAGATTAGAGGATAACATTCCATGCTACTAAAGTTGTCTTTAATGAAGGAAGCATCAAAAAATGATGTCTAATCCTCAGGTCCCAAAAATATTCTTTCAAGCAGGTGACCTACTTTCCTTAGGGCAAGGCTCCAGTTTTTACAAGAGCTTGCCTTTTGGGCTTGGAAGAAAGTCACTTCTGCTTTTCATTTGTAGTTATAAACAGAATTTACAGCATGGTGGATTTTTTCTTTTTGCTCATCTGCATTTATAAGATAATGATATGAAATGCAACTCATAGTGTGGTGAAAAGCATTTATAAAACAATGGGGTGGTGGAAAGTCAAACATGAGATTAAGGGGGGAAAGTTTAGAAATGTTTTGTTACATTTTAGCTCTCTAAACATAACAAAACAACATTGGAATAATGCAATAGCTTGTTGGACAATGAAAACAAGTAAAAGTTATTTTTCACACATAATGCTAGAAAGTTTGACCAAAAACTGTTATATGGACATCTTGGAGAAACATCCAAGACATAGGCAACTATACTTGGGGCAAACGCATGAAATGGTTATCTTGAGGACAATATACATAAGTTTTAGCTTTTTAATTGAGGTATAGTTGATGTACAATGATGTATGTTTCAGATATACAACAAAGTGATTCACAATTTTTAAAGGTTATATTCCATTTATAGTTATTATGAAATATTGGCCATACTCCCTTTGTTGTACAATATGCCATTGTAGTTTATTTTCTACATAGTAATAGTTTGTATCTCTCAAACCCTTACTCCTATCTTGCCCCCCCCCCCCACCCCTTTCCTCTCCTCACTGGTAACCACTAGTTTGTTCTCTATATCTGTGAGTCTGCTTCTTTTTTTTTTTTTAATATTCCCTAGTTTGTTTTATTTTTTCGATTCCTAATATAAGTGATATCATATGATATTTGTCTTTCTCTGTCTGACTTACTTCACTTAGCATAATGCCCTCCAAGTCCATCCTTGTTGTTGTAAATGACAAAATTTCATTCTTCTTATGGTTGAGTAATATTCCATTGTGTATATATATATATATATATATATATATATATATATATATATATATATATATATATGTATATATACCACATCTTCTTTATCCATTCATCTGTTGATGGAAACTTAGGTTGCTTTCATATGGTGGCAATTGTAAATAATGCTGCTATGAACATTGGATGCATGTATCTTTTTGAATTAGTGTTTTCTTTTTTTTTTTCCCTGGATCTATACCCAGGAGTGGAATTGCTGGGTCATATGGTAGTTCTATTTTTATTTATTTATTTTTTTTGAGAAATTGCCATACTGTTTTCCACAGTGGCTGTACCAATTTACACTCCCACTAACAGTGTACAAGGGTTCCCTTTTCTCCACGTTCTTGCCAATGTTTGTTGTCTGTGTTTTTTTTGAAAATAGCCATTCTGACAGGTATGAGGTAATATCTCATTGTAGTTTTAAACTGTGTTTCTCTGATTAATGATGTTGAGCATCTTATCCTGTGCCTGTTGGCCATCTGTATGTCTTCTTTGGGAAAATGTCTATTCAGGTCTTCTGCTTATTTTCTAATCAAGTTGTTTGTTTTGTGTATGGGGGAGGGGTTCTTTTTTTTTAGTCATATGAGCTGTTTATAAATTTTGGATATTAACCCCTTGTCAGTCATTTCATATGCAAATATTTTCTCCCACTTAGTAGGTTGTCTTTTTGTTTTGTCATTGGTTTCCTATGCTGTGCAAAAGCTTTTAAGTTTGATTAGGTCCCATTTGTTTATTTGTGCTTCTGTTTTCCTTGCCTGAGGAGGCATATCCAAAAAAAGTATTGCTGCAATTTATGTTAAAAAGTGTTCTGTCTGTGTTTTTCTCTGGGAGTTTTGTAGTATTTGGTCTTACATTTAAGTCTTCAATCCATTTTGAGTTTATTTTTGTATATAGTGTTAGAGAATGTTCTAATTTTATTCTTTTACATGTGGATGCCCTGTTTTCCCAGCACCACTTATTGAAGAGACTGTCTTTTCTCCAATGTATAGTCTTGCCTCCTTTGTCAGATTAATTGACCATAAGTGTGTGGGTTTATTTCTGGGCTCTCTATTCTGTTGCATTGATCTATGTGTGTGTTTTTGTTCCAGTACCATACTGTTTTGATTACTGTAACTTTGTAGTATAGTCTGAAGTCAGGAAGTGTGATTCCTCCAGCTCTGTTCTTCTTTCTCAAGATTGTTTTGGCTATTTGGTGTATTTTGCATTTCCATGCAAATTTTAAAATTATTTTTCTGCTTCTGTGAAAAATGTCATTGGTATTTTGATAGGAATTGCATTGAATCTGTAGATTGACTTGAGTAGGATTGTCATTTTAAAAATATTAATTCTTCCAATCCAAGAACACAGTGTATCTTTCCATCTGTTTGTGTTATTTTCACTTTCTTTCATCAGTGTCTTATAATTTTGAGTACAGGTTTTAAAATCTCCATAGGTAGGTTTATTCCTGAGTATTTTAATCTTTTTTTATGTGATTATAAATAGAATTGTTTCCTTGATTTCTCTTTCTGATAGTTCATTGTTAGTGTATAGAAAGCGACAGGTTTCTGTGTATTAATTTTGTATCTTACAACTTTACTGAATTCATTGATGAGCTCTAGTAGTCTTAGATTTTTTCTTTTTTTTCTTTTTAAGAAGTTGATTCCCATATTGAAATTGATACTATTATGTGGGAAAGATATATTTAAAGTTGAACTTCCCTATGAATGTTCACATAATAATTGTTCCACTATTGCTATATTTTCAATTTTGAAAATTCATCTATTCATGTAAATCACTCCATATTTTCATAACCTTATTTACCCCCAAATCCATACATCTCACATTTGGTAGAAAAGAGATTGAAAGGGTGCTCAGTGGCTTTGTGTGTGTGTGTGTGTGTGTAAATATATAACCACATTTTTTTACTATGTGGTTTCTGACAATATTTTTAAGCTTCATTGTTTTCAGCTGCTATATTTTAGAGTCCTGTAGCAATATTTTCAAGTTATATGAAATTATATACTGATTTCTAGGAAAAGAAAAACATTATAGGAATAAAAGTGTGTGAATGTGGTGGACACCAATAGGTAAATTAAGTGTGAAGGGAGATATGGGGTAGCCTTAACTTATTGAAAGTTAAATCTTTTGAAAATTCAACTAAAGTAAAAGAGTAATGGGAATGAGAAATAACCAGGACACACAATAATTAATAAAATAAAAATTTACTTTGGAAAGAGTAAGAATAAAGAGAGAAAAAGAGAGAAATCTTATTTAAAGGGTCTACTGCTGTTAGCACCAAGTATAAACAACCTTTTCTACAAACATCTGATATGTCTCAACTTTGCTAATGTTGTATGTTGATTGTATGTCCTAAAATGTCATCACATGAAGACTTTTTCTTTGATCTGAGTTTACTAAGTTATCATTATTAAAGGGGAATATATTGACAACTCTTATAGTTTCTTGCTAGAAAAAATATAGCCTTGGTACATGTTCACAATATATTTTGTTTAAATTTTTGCTGAAGGTATTTATCTAATAGTTTATGTTGAGTTAGAAAGAACTCCATGAATTAGCCAAAAGCGTAATTCTGTCTCAGGCAGTAATTGCATGATTGAGTCAAATCTTAGGGCTTTGCTTATTCTTGCAGATCATGATTCCCTAAAAGAAAATGCTTGTTCTGTTGTTGAAATTTGAAAGAATTCAGTTTAGCAGCAATATTTTATTACTCTCCCTTAACTTGGGAGCCAGAAAACTCAGAACTGAGGATATGGTACTTTTAAAATGATAGTTGGAAGCTAAATATTAAATGCATTAAAATTTTTCTGCCTATTTTCTGGAAATGGTTGACACAGCGAAGTCATTTAAAATCACATTTAATAGAACCCTGAGAGAATATTGGAAAATTAGTAAAGTTCTGTTTTCACATTGCCCTTATATTAATAACAGATTTAATATTGACCTTCAACATAGTTCTTGAAATGGCAACTATTAAAACAGGAAAGATGTTCATTTTCTTCCTAGTGGCAATATTTTATTTCCTACTGATCATGTCCTAATAAAAGATACTTATTATACTCACATTATGAAATTAAGAAATTAAGACATATGCTAGGGGCAATTCATTTTGTATTTAAAAAACAATGTTATCAGATAATGTAGCCATGAATATCACTCAGAGAAACAATGATTGATGAAAATGCTGAATGCAACAGAAGGAAAAAGAGGCTTGCAAAAGGCTATCTACTTCTTTAATAACAGACTGCTTAAAATCCGTGAGGAAATTGGAAAGCCCGGTATTCAACAAAAAAGATTAACAGAGATCCTAGCACTACTGGTGAGCCACCTTAAATTATCAGAGGAAAGAGACTCTTTGAGTTAACATATAATGGAAGTTCTCTAGTATTTCTTAACAGTGTTATTTATAGTAAGCCAACAAAAATCATGTATGCAAATCATGACCATTTCTTTGTGTAAAGCGTTGTCAATAATTCTTCCAGAATAGGATTATCTAATTAAAATGTAATATTTAATTTTTTAAAATTAATTAATTTTATTTATTTTTGGCTGTGTTGGGTCTTCCTTTCTGTGAGAGGGCTTTCTCTAGTTGCGGCAAGCGGGGGCCACTCTTCATCGCGGTGCGTGGGCCTCTCACTGTTGCGGCCTCTCTTGTTGTGGAGCACAGGCTCCAGACGCGCAGGCTCAGTAGTTGTGGCTCACGGGCCTAGTTGCTCCGCGGCATGTGGGATCTTCCCAGACCAGGGCTCGAACCTGTGTCCCCTGCATTGGCAGGCAGATTCTCAACCACTGTGCCACCAGGGAAGCCCTGTAATATTTAATTTTATCTTTTCTAAATAACACATTAAAAAAGTAAAAAAGCAAATAATTTCAATAATATATTTAATTTATATAATATGTCCAAGAAATTTTTATTTTGAACATGTAGTCTATGTAAAAATTATTACTGAGATATGCATTTGTGTGTTCTAAGTCTTCACAATTGGTGTGCATTTTATTCCTACAACACATATCAACTTGAAATAACTGCATTTCAAATGCTCAGTATTCCCACGTGTCAAGTAGTTACTCTATCAGCCAGCATGCCTATCGACATTGAATTCGGCTCTATGTCTCAAAGATAATTTAATTTTAGTTAAATAAAAGATAAAATTAAGAACTTCTAAAATATTTTAAATAGTTTTGCAACAAGAAAGACAAATTAATACAAATAAGGTTAATGGCATCAAATTAAAAGGAGAGAACAGGAGAGGGAGGTTTAATCTAACTTCAAAACAGAATTTTGAAAAACACAGTTAATGACATTGAATGGCTCTCATGCATTATGACAGTATGTAGTTATGTGGTTATGATAACTTTAGAGTATATGTAAAGATGTAGGTTTCATTTTAATTCTGCAAATAATTGAAAATTTATCATCTGCTTGGTCATGGCAATAGAAAAGTAAATAAGCAGTGGTTCTGTCCTCCAGGGACATAAAGTCAAATAAGGAATGAAGGCATTAGGTAGGTGATGAAAACATACTCTATTTTTTTAGATTGATTAAATTTATTCTGTAAACTCTTGGAAGATACTACAAGGTAAATCTAGTGATAATTGAGGAAGAGCAGATTTCATTAAGTAAATCTATACTGCAAACAGAATTGTTCAGAAATAGATTTTGTCACCTTGCCATCACAATGAAATCCTTCCTGGATGGAGTATTGAAAGGGACCTGCATGATACCGTATTGAAGACACAACATAATAGATTCCCGAGTTGAGGGAAAAGGTGTTTGCATGGTATCTAATATTCTTTCCAACCATATGGTAGTATGATTATACAATTATTGTGAGGGAATTTCTTATTTGAATTTTTTATACTGTAAATATATGATGATTTCAAAGTATTTGAATACAATTAAATATACATAACATAGATTAACCATTTGAATTAAAAAGGACTTATTCTAAGGTATTACTCCTGCATCACAAATTTGAGCACACATTACTAATAACTAATAGAAAGTTAGTACAACCTTTTGCTTCCTCTAAAGCACTTTCACCTTGATTCCATTCATTGGACTGACTGTTCTCTCCCGCAAACATCCCATTATTTTCATATCAATCCCAAGTTTAGTCAAGTGAATGAGTAAAGAAAGCACTGTTCCTTTGTAAAACAAAGCCAAGAGTGAGAACGAAGAGGAATTTTCTACTTCTTCCCAAAGTAAAAGATCTAAATGTCCTCTTACTGCTTTGTTTAGATATTGTTTAAACTCGGAAAATCAGACAACTGATACATTCATGTAAATTCTATCATGAGTCCTTAAACATTTACCTTAGTTTATATCAATTTTCATTTGATCTATCAAACCATGACTCCAACTGTAAATGTAACCTTTCATTGCTACACTTCCTCAGGTTTTCCTTATTGAAAAATGATTTGTGTTTCCTTTCCTTGTATAAAACTAGGCCTATATATTTTTGGCCAGTCTTAGAATAGTTCCCTAATCTAATATTCTTTCTTTCAAATTTTGATGTCTTTAAGATTATGTGAGTCTAGTAAATAGATCTAATGGAATATAATGAGCATTTAAAAGTTAAGCTGTTTACATAATTGTAATAGTCTGTTTATACGAACAGGAAAAGAATGTGGCCAGTTGCCTGCACACAGCTGGAAATTCAAACAACAGACAGCAAGTGTTCTGTCTTAGAACTGATGGAACAGATTATTGAGTGTATATTGTGGGGGTTTAATGCAAAGTATTAACACCAGCAATTACAATACAAGCATCACAAATGTCATAAATAACAACGTCAAAACATTAGACAGGCTGTGGAAATTAAAATCTTTTACCCCAACATCACTGGGCTGTAACATTGTTTTGTCTATCATAGTTATGTGGACCAAGCTAAATACTGATGTGAAGAAAAATAAATAAGATCATCAAGGAGTAGAACATTGAAAACTATAAATAGGAGTGAAAGCATTTGGAGACATACTCTAATCTGATGCGTCAAGTTAAATTCTTTACAAACCACTGGGAGTCATATTTCCAGAGTCAATCATGTAAATGCAAAATATTTTTGTTTCACTTGTAAATAAAGAAATTAGGGTATCTATTGCTGTTTTGTATGCTTTGTTCAGATTCTTCAGCAATCAAATAAAATTTACAAATGCCTTCAAATAATGGTTTCTTTTATAAAGCATTTTTGGAACTAGGTAAATGTAAATCACTTATAATCAAGTATAAGAAGATTCATTCATTTTCAGATTAGCATACTTACATATAATAAACATAAGGTAAAACATACCTTAAAACACTTGTCTTAGATTCTTTTAAATCTTCCAACAATTTGTGAAATAAATACTGAATTTTTAAATTATTAAAAAAGTATTGGTTTGTTTTCTCACTTTGGAAATACAATTTAGAGAAACCGTTATTCTGAAGTAAGCAGAAGGGAGTCTGTTAATTTCTAATGCCATTAGTGAGTCTTGATTTTTCTGTCCACCATTAATATCTTATTGTGTTGTAGGATTTCATTCTCATACTGGTGGCAAGATGGTTACTTTACCTCCACATCATGTTTGAGTTCTGTCAGGGGTTGAATTGTGTCCTCCAAAAATATGTATGTTCCTAACCCCTACCACTTCTGAATGTGACATTTTGGAGACAGGGTCTTTACAGATGAGGGACTAATCCAATGCAACTGGTATTCTTATACTAAGGGGCAATTTGGACACGCAGACACATATGCATGGAGGGAAGAGAATGTGAAGAGACACAAGGAGAAGACAGCTATCTACAAGCCAAGGAGAGAGGCTTGGAACAAATCCTTCCCTCATGAACTTCAGAGAAAACCCACTCTGTGACTACTTGAATTCTAAGCAATCACAACTGTGAGACAATTTCTATTGCTCAAGCCACACTGTTTGTGGCACTTTGTTATGTCAGCCCTAGCAAACTGGTATATATACAAAGCTAAAAGATAGGAAAAAGTGGAGTACTCTTGGTCTTTTCTAGCTGTACCTGTGTTTTTATCAAAAAAGTACTGTTCTAGAAAACTCCCAGGTGACTTCTACTCAAGTCTCATTGTCCAGGATAAGGTTAAGTGATCCCTCCAAGCTGCAAATGAGGGGCAGCTGAAGCGAGGGCAGGGCATGATAGCCAGTCTATTATGATTTTTGTCTTTTCAATTTTTAAGTTAATCAGTCTAGGGGCATTTTGTCCTTGAAAAAAATAGTGTTGTTTTAACACTTATGAAATGGAATGATAGCAGTGTCTACCAAAATAGAGATTTAATTTATTTTACTACTTATACATACATTCATTTCATGTAGACTTCTGGCTCTTCTATGATAGTTTGGCTAGCTATATTTATGAAGAAGAATGTAATTTAAAAAGGTGTGTAAGTTCGAAAGAGAAGATGGGATACCAAAGAGGTGCATTTACTATAGGCTTCAGGGAACTTGGAGTAAGTCAACTATGACATAATTCCAGATGTATTATCTACCCTCTGTAATTTGGTCTTCCCAAGCATTTTACGCACTTATCTCACAGTTTTGTTGTTGTTTTTTTTTTAAATCATTGGACTAAAATGTAGTATGACAATGATAATCTAGGGACATCTAATACCAAGTACTTTTGATTTTTTAACCATTTTTTTAAATTGAAGTATAGTTAATTTTCAATGCTGTGTTAGTTTCAGGTGTACAGCAAAGTGATTCAGTTATACATACATACATATATATATATATACACACATATACATGTATATTCTTTTTCAGATTCTTTCTATTATGATTTATTATAAGATATTGAATATAGTTCCCCATGCTATACAGTAGGTCCTTGTTGTTTACTTATTTATACATAGTGGTGTGTATATGTTAATCCCAAACTCATAACTTATCCCCCCCGTCCCCGCCCTGCTGTGCCTTTTGGTAACCATGTTTGTTTTCTATGTCTGTGAGTCTGTTTCTGTTTTGTAAATAAGTTCATTTGTACAATACAGTATGACGATGATAATCTAGAGACATCTAATACCAAGTACTTGTGATTTTAAACGTACTCTTGCCTTCAACAAATTAGAGAATTCTAAAATTACAGTAAAGATTAAGATTGGCATTGCAGATTTTTATAATTGCTTGATTTCTGCTCATGTTAATACAATAATTTAATGTCATTTCAAAATTCATTTCTTGAATAGTCAGTTATTCCAATGCTGAAATTACCTCCGAAGAAGGCAACTTATTACCTCAATTTCCAAATGAGATATTTACCAAAGAAAATATTCTTTATGATGTCTATTTAAAAATAAAATTTTTTTTGGAGTATAGTTGATTTACAATGTTGTGCTAATTTCTGCTGTATAGCAAAGTGAATCAGTTATACATATACATATATCCACTCTTTTTTAGATTATTTTCCCATATAGTTCATTACAGAGTATTGAGAAGAGTTCCTTGTGCTATACAGGAGGTCCTTATTAGTTATCTATTTTATATACAGTAGTGTGTATATGTCATAACCTGGTTGGAAGAGAATTTGCTATATGAAACACTTAACAATATTTTTGTTTATTTATTTATTCATTTTTGGCTGTGTTGGGTCTTCGTTTTTGTGCGAGGTCTTTCTCTAGTTGCGGCAAGCGGGGGCCACTCTTCACCGCGGTGCGCGGGCCTCTCACTATCGCGGCCTCTCCTGTTGCGGAGCACAGGCTCCAGACGCGCAGGCTCAGTAGCTGTGGCTCACGGGCCCAGTTGCTCCGCGGCATGTGGGATCTTCCCAGACCAGGGCTCGAACCCGTGTCCCCTGCATTGGCAGGCAGATTCTCAACCACTGCGCCACCAGGGAAGCCCAATGTTTTTGTATATCAAATATTTTTAAGGTTCTAAGCTAACATTTTTATCATTAAAACTTTATGATTAATTAAGAGCCTAGATGTGATAGATGTGCTTATAAGTGATGTTTTCTGCTTTGCTCTTACTGCAGTCTAACTGTTCATCAAAATATGGTCTCCTCATTCATACTATAAAGTTGTATCTGGACGGTAGCTGCCAAACCAATTATCACATTCTCTGACTCTACATCCTGCCCCCCATTACCCATGCCTTTATTTATTTATTTGTTTTTTTGCTGTTTTTTAAAATAATTAATTAATTAATTAATTAATTTACGGCTGTGTTGGGTCTTCGTTTCTGTGCTAGGGCTTTCTCTAGTTGTGGCAAGTGGGGGCCACTCTTCATCGCGGTGCACGGGCCTCTCACTATCGCGGCCTCTCTTGTTGTGGAGCACAGGCTCCAGACGCGCAGGCTCAGTAGTTGTGGCTCACGGGCCCAGTTGCTCCGCGGCATGTGGGATCTTCCCAGACCAGGGCTCGAACCCGTGTCCTTGCATTGGCAGGCAGATTCTCAACCACTGCGCCACCAGGGAAGCCTACCCATGCCTTTATTACTCCCTGTACGAGCCATCGTACTAGTCATCACCGAACTGAATTTGAGTAGAAGTGGTATGTGCCACTTTGGGACCAAGGCTTTCAAGACATGAAGGTGCCTTCTGTGTGCTCTATCCCCTTCTTCTTGTTACTTCTTGATGAGAATGAGACCCTATGAGAAGGTGGAATAACAGAATAAAATGGGCCTAGGTACGTGAACTGCGGCATGTATAAAAGCAAATCCCTCAATCCAGACACCTTGCCCAAAATGGGAATATGAATGGGATCTAAACTTTCATTAAAGTGAGTCCCTATCACTTTAGACTCTTTTTACAACAGTTAGCTTCCCTTAACCAATGAGGCCTCTTTCATTTTTTTTTTTTGGCCATACTTATAGAAAACTTTAAATGATCAATTCAGTGTTTTATGGATTTCAGTTTCTATAACAGCAGGATTGGCATGTCACTTATGCGCTAGAACCTGTAGAGTTTGTCACTTTGCAATTGCTTAATTGATGTTTGATGAATAAAAGAAACACACATTTTAGAATACACTAAAAAAAAAGACTTTTGGTTTTGTCTGACTCACGAGCAAACATATGGCTCTTATGTTTTTAGCAGATATCTAACTTTTGTATTTCAACCCAAGTAAAACGTTTCTCCCAGTGCCTTCTTGACAGAACATTCCCAGCTGTTTCCATGCTGCATAGCAAAGCTCTGACAGCTTTTAGAGCAAGAGTCAATATTAGTTAACAATCCATCTGCAATTGCAACTATTCTATTTCATCATAGTGATAATTTATATTCCTTCTGCTACTGTCTCATTTGGGATTGGTGTTGCTGAACTTTAATATTCACAGCTAGTCTCAGAGCTGTGACTACAAATCCCTTTCAGTTACTTATTAATTCCTACTCAACATATTCTAATTAACTTATAATAAATCCTCCAAAAATACTGTGTGTCTTACGTGTTTCATTAGGATTCAGTAAGAAAGAAGTTGTACCACTTTTCTTTCTATTAACAATCATCTTTCTGCTCAGATGCATTTGATGATGCATTTTAGATTGGCACATCCATTATTCAGTTCCATCAATAATCCTAATTATAGCCTTCATTCTATAACAGAGTATATTTAGAAGTTATGAAACTTTAAAACAGGGACGACTACACACACTGACTACAGTATGACCCCTGAGGCCTTTTGGCATGACAGTATGTTGTATGTAAGTGTACAATATGTACAGGCTATTTTAATGTTTTGTGTTCTGAATTACCCTGATTTCTTAATAGACCCTCTTGTTTTCAATTTAAAAAAATTTTATTTTGGATTTGTTTGAAAGAATTCTAGTATTTTTTGTTTGTTTTGTGGAAAGAACCTTACTTCTACTGTAGTAGCATATAGATGAAGAATATGCATGCTTTTTAGTTTTATGTGGTATATGTGTATGTGTGTGTGTTTGGTCCTTTGGCATTGCTATAATTTGAAAAAGAATGTTGGCATAATCAGAAAACCAAAGAATCTAGAGGTAGAAGAAACTTACTGTCCAAATAATTGAGTCACACATCATCAGTTCTTACACAGATGTTGTAAACAAAACAAAACAAACCCCCAAACATATTTGGCAGACGGAAACTGCCATTGCTAGTCTGTCTTTGTTGATGTTGTTAAATAGAACGCCAGCCTTGCCTTGTTCTTCTATGATTATCATCATATTGACTGGTGGCTCTGCTTTAAAAATAAATAATAATAAACCTGCCAGAGTGTTATGAGTGAATTGGAATAGTGCAGTAGTTTTCCAATTTGAAATAAAGAAAATGAAATTTTGAAGACGTGACCACAGAATCCTAGAAATCTGTGTACCCAAAGTTGAGTCTATTGCTCAAAGACATACATATATAGCAGTTAGTATTCCTAATAATACATACACTGAATTTCAGAATTCTGGGTCCTAAGTTTCAGAAGAGTGGTAGAGAATAATTTTCATAGCTGCTACATTTTATGAAATCATTTTAAAAAACATTTCAGGTTTTCTCAAATATTTAGAAATCCTAGGGATATTATATTTAACCTTTCTTTCTCCTTTATCCTTTAGATTAAGATGACAAAAATTACTCGATTAATTAGATATTTTTTTCACTAGTAGCTTTGATTAACCCTTGATTTAGGTTATCATAATATAGGCAGAACAAAAGCAAAGTGTTTCTCAGAGAGTAGTAGCAGCTTTACATTGATCTCAGCCAGCCAAAGCTCTTACTTTGTTGGGTTGTGATTAAGCTTACTTTGAAGTCCTTTAGATAAGGACTCTTTCATATATTTCCATTTGTATGCTAAAAACAAAAAATCTAAATGGCAGAATTCTATGTCAAATTATACAGGGAAGTTCTGAAAATATCAAAACAAAATTGAATGTTAAATTCTAAATGTATATTCACTACAGTCAGAATGATATTAAAATTTAAAGAAGGATCATAAAACAAATAAAATGCTTTTAGGTCTTTCAAAATAAGTGAAATGACAGTATTTCACTCCAGTTTCTCTTAATCAATAGGGTTGTAGTTAAGTGATATAAGTTTGCCCTTAAAGGATGATTTAGATTTGAATTATTTGAGAGGTAAAACATGAGATTTCAGGTGATAAAAAACATCTTGGAAAAAGGTAAAATGGGAGTAAATCATGACATCTCAGGTGTGCTCTAAGGAGGTAATCAGGGTATAAAATGATGAGAATCTAGACTTAGAGTAATAATAAAGGGAATGCAGAAGAAATGAGCCCTCATATCTGAACACTGACAGGACTTGAAGTCTGCTTGGATGTGGGGAAGTAAAGAAAAGTGAAGGACTGGGACTTCGCTGGTGGTCCAGTGCTCAAGAATCCGCCTGCCAATGCAGGGATACGGGTTTGATCCCTGGTCCCAGAAGATCCCACATGCCGCAGAGCAACTAAGCCCGTGTGTCCCAACTACCGAGCCTGTGCTCTAGAGCCCACGAGCCACAACTACTGAGCCCGTGTGCTGCAACTACTGAAGCCCACGGGCCTAGAGTCCATGCTCCACAACAAAAGAAGCCACCGCAATGAGAAGCTCGCTCGCCCCAACTAGGGAAAGCCTGTGCGCAGCAACAAAGACCCAGCACAGCCAATAAATAAATAATAAATAAATAAATAAATAAATAAACAAATAAATAAATAACTGATACCACACACACTCACAAAAAGTGATGGATTGACCATGACAAGAAATTAACTTGGAAAGTGAAGAATAAGAATATCCCAAAGATTACAGAGAATGTAAGAAGATATGAGTTTAAGCTTTAAGAAAGCAAACCACAGCAACTTGGATATTATGTGTCTAGCTGACAGTTGTCTCTTATGAAATGTTGTGGAGATAAAGGAAAATTGCTCATCTCTTAGCTTCAAAGTAAAATAAGCACATTTTCCACAAAATTATGAAAAATAACACTATTTTCAACATGTTATTGAGTCAAAAATTTTTGCAGCTTGGGTGAATTTGTCACTCTTTTCTTAACTGTAGAGAATATTACATGGTAAATATGACTTGAATCCTAAGGTTTACTTTTGCAAATCAAGTAAAAGTTAACAGGTTTTGAATATTATAATTTCAAACAGCATGAATCTAAAATTTAAATTCTGCATAATTGTTACTTCCTGAAAATACTTCCAGTTCATGTGACTAAATCCAGGAACAAAGATTAAAGGATAAAAAATAAGTCATAATTCTTATCTAGTTCATCCCTCCCTTTAATATATATTAAAAAACAAACAGGGCTTCCCTGGTGGCACAGTGGTTGGGAGTCTGCCTGCCAATGTAGGGGACACGGGTTCGAGCCCTGGTCTGGGAAGATCCCACATGCCGCGGAGCAACTGGGCCCGTGAGCCACAACTACTGAGCCTGCGCCTCTGGAGCCTGTGCTCCGCAACAAGAGAGGCCGCGATGGTGAGAGGCCCGCGCACCGCGATGAGGAGTGGCCCCCGCTCGCCGCAGCTGGAGAAAGCCCTCGCACAGAAACGAAGACCCAACACAGCCAGAATAAATAAATTTAAAAAAAAAAATAAGTGTGAGCTACTAATAATAACTACCATCCTGTAGGAAAATCCAAATGAATGTCTCCATTATTTAAAAACAAACAAACAAACAAAAACCAAGAAAACAAACACTTAATTGGCTGAGTATACTGAGTGTGGGTGTCTGCTTCCTCAATTTCTTAAATGCTTTTAGAATATCATTCTTCAACTCACTATTCAGTTATGTAAAAGAAAATATGGTTGGGAGGAGGGAGAAAATTACTGGTGTTATTATGTCTAATAGATCATATTTAACAGAGTGACAAAAAGAAAATATGTACTTGTACAGAAATCCTATGATTTAGGTCAATTACACACTCGGGAGGGGCAAGTCTTGTTGAATTTGGAGTTTGTCTAAATGCTCAAGTTATTTTTCACATGTTTTGTGTCTTTTTTTTTTTTAAGAGGTTTTCCCATTATTTAAAAACACAATGGGATTGTAATGGAACTGGGAAATGTAGTCCATATGTCTTGGAACCTTTTACAATTAAATCATCAAATTACTGTTCAAAATGTTTTCACCATTTAAATACAAGTTCTTTTTATTATATATACATATACCCACATAAGAAAATAATGCAAAATTCTCCGAATTACTTTTTGATTAAATATTTCATTTCCAAATATTTATTTTCACTTTACCATGGAATGGCATATTACTCAAATACATGATTCTGTGATGTTAGTAGTATTGTATTATTTAAAAATTATCAAGTAAAATATACTATTAAAGACACTTTTGTTCAGTTCATGTATCTATCACCAATTCATTACCCAAACATGCAAACATTTCTGCAAACAGATCCAATCAGGGGTAAAAAAGTTTTAAATGAACTCAAATCCATGACTATTCTGCTTATATCCTTGGGAAAAATAAACTTTTTCAGCTAAATAATATAAGCGTTTCCTGTCCGGTCTTCATTAAAATGGCTATTGGATAAATTCTTCATTCCATAACATTTGACTCAGAAGTATAATATTTCACACTGTCACAAAAAATATTTTAGAGAAGAGTTGATGTTTCTTTTTCATTGGTAAAACGCATCTATTCCCATATCCATGACTTGTTTCTGGCATTAAACAGGATATTTCAAAAAACAAAATATGTTGTTGGAAGAGTCACTTACTCTGTAATTTACATTCATCACGGACACTGCTGTGTATGAGTTATCATTTCTCTTTCGCAGGTGAGGTCAGTTAAGCATCATTTACTGAGTGAGTCATACCACGGGTTGGGTCTTTCCAGGGAGTCCTTTCTTAAGTACACTTGTGGGTATTGAACTTCCCTTTACTTCTTTTTAGAAGAGCTTTTCCTTTACTTAGCTAAGATTGAAAGGATTTTAACAAATATTTTTGACATTAGAGATTATTTATCCAAACAATGTTAAATTTGAATGTTGCAGTAAATTATGAATTGAAAGAGCATAGCAGTATTTGTTTTTCCTAAAGAGCAGCAGTAGAGAAATTTGGCTGAGCATTTAGGAAAATATAAATTACAGGGTATTGCTAAGGAAGCATTATTAAATATAGTGTGTTTATTCACTTGTATAAAAACATTGGTATAAGGTTTATTATTATGAATATACCTTGCATTTGAAACAATTTTTAATTCCCAAGAAAACTACATTTTTATAATTCTACTTCTTTTATTATTATAAGCAAAAAATATAGAACTTTTTCACATATGATTTCTAAATAACTACATTGTTATGGTTTTCTTTGTGGAGGACAGAGGATGCTGGCTGTAATAACTGAGTGAGTATGTAATTACATATGTACTGCTACTGTTGTATGGCGATAGCATGATCTGTTTGTGCAAACATAGAATACAGCCATATGGTTTACATTCTGGAATTGTGTATTATGAAATCATTTGCAGCCCTACCCTGAATTTCCACGGAGAAAAATCTCACAGATGGGATAGACCCATGGGCATTAGAGTTTAAAAGCTCTTTCTGGAAAATAAGCTCAGATAGACTAATAAAACACAAATCTCTTTCCCTCATAATTGTGAATATTGTGTCCTAGAAAGAGCATAGACCCGGAGTTAGACAGATGGAGTTGCAGTGTTTCCACTTGGACAAATTATTCAACGGTTCTTACTCTCTCCATTTCTAAAAGAAAAATCAGACTACTGAACTTTTATGTATCTTTGTATGAAAATAATTAGAAAATAGTAGGCATGCAATACTGGTTGTACCTGTTTTCATTTCCCTTCCAATCATACCAACAAATATGAAATGTCACTTTAATTCATTATTCTATTTTTACAAAAGTTTAATTAAAATCAAAGTAAAATAAAGGCCATATGCAACATCCTGTAATATTACATTTCTGATTTGATAATTTGATAAGAAGTCACTGTTTATTAGAAGATTCAAGTAATTACCAAAAGAGTTTATAAGCCAAACTAAAGTTCTATATGTAAGAAAATTAAGAGACTACTAAGACTTTATTGAATTGATATTAAAATATAGATTATGATCCAACAATTGTGCTCCTTGGCATTTACCTGAATGAGTTGAAAACTTATGTTCACACAAAATTCTGCACATGAATGTTTATAGCAGCTTTATTCATAATTGCCAAAACTTGAAACCAATCAACATGTCCTTCAATAGGTGAATGGATAAATAAACTGTAGTACATACAAACAATGGAATATTATTCAGCACTGAAAAGAAAGGAGCTATCAGGACATGGAAAGACACGAAGGAAACTTAACAGGCATATTACCAAGTGAAAAAAAATAGGTCTGAATAGGTTACATACTATATGATTCCAACAATATGGCATCCTCAAAAAGGTAAAACTATGGAGACAGTAAAAAGATCAGTAGTTGCCAGAATTTTAGGGAGTGAAGGAAGAATGGGAGGAACACAGGGGATTTTTAGGGCAGTGAAACTATTCTGTATCATGCTACAGTGGTGGATACATGTCATTTTACATTTGTCCAAACCCATAGAATATACAACACCAAGAGTGAACCCTAATGTAACCTGTGGACTTTGGGTGATAATGATGTGTCCATGCAGGTTCATCAATTTAACAAATACACCACTATGTTGTGAGATGTTGATAGTGGGGAAAGCTGTGCGTGTGTGGGAACAGGAGATACGGGAATTCTCTGTACTTCCCACCCAATTTTGCTGTGAACCTAAAAATTCTCTAAAAATAAAGTCTATTTAAAAATGTAGATAGTGGGCATGAATTTAAAACTTTAGTAATTTAACAGGGAGAATATATTCACTTATCCCTTATTTAAATAAAATAAGCTTAACATTTTCAGAAAAAGAAGATTCACTAGGTATTAGCTAATTAGCTGAAAATGCAAAGAAGCAGTAGTCATCACAGTAATAGAAATGATGGAGTATGTTGTGCAAAGAGGCAGGAAAACAAACACACAGCTTCATGCACACACAGAAGATACTAGAGCCACATAGCTCAACATCAAAATGAGTCTATGTAGGAAAAACTATGAGCAGAGATGTACCAAGGCTCACACAAGCTGCTGATTTGCAATGTCTCACATGTTCTTAGGGCATAATTGGACCAAACACACCAGGAAAAAGCCCTTTAGAGGAAGCTAGACCCTCTAAGTCTCTGCATCCATAAGGTGGGGAGTTATGGAAACTTAGTAGATTGTATATCAAAGGGAAGCTCCCTAGTTGGGGAAAGTCCTTTGTTAGAACAAGGAACTTCAAGAGCTGGAATCAGTCTTTTATTCTGCTGAGGATCTCAGCTCCGCTGAGCCAGTTCTTCAGTACTACCAAAGAAGTGGAGAAAATGAGCCTCCAGAAGCCATCTCTCCTTACCTAACCTCAGAGAAAAAAGAAAATGGCGTTATTTGGGAGCTGACAATGAACCAAAGTCTTTAAATATTTTCTTTTACCTCAAAAGAGCCCTGTAACAGATAATGAAATATGCAAATGGATAAGTGAGTCCCCCAAGATTGCCCAGCCATAAAAGACTGTAGCCTTGTGATGCAAACTCAATTTTATTGGCTCCAAAACTATGACTTTAACATATTCTAGATCCTCAGTAATTAAAAAAAAATTAATGTTTCAAGTTAAAGGGAAACAAAAATATGACTTCTTCCATGAAAGCTGATCCAATAATAACTTACTTAGAAAGGGAAGCCTGAGTATAACCATTTGATGACTTGAAGGCAGTAATGATAACTGGTATTTATTGAGAACTAACCATGTAAAAGGTACTGTGTTAATCCCCCTAAATGCATTGAGAACCAGGAATTAATGCTAAGTGCTGAAGCTGAAAATTTTGTTGTAGTGAGGCTAGGAAGCCCCAAGAAGCTTTCTGCTATAAGAAAACAAAAAATATAATAACCATCCTTGTCCCAGCCTCCAAGTGTCCGATAGAAATAGGGCAACAGAACTCTCTGGGCTCCTGGGAAGATCCCTACCTTCTATTGCTCCTGGCCTCACCACCATGTGGGCCTTGAGATCATCAAACTATTTCAGCCAATCCCTGAACCTTCCCTCTCTTCTAAAATTTTTCCATCCTGCCACCATAATCTCTTGTCTTTATTATTGTGATATTGTCTAACTGGTGTCTCTGCTACTCTTCCTTCTCCCTACAATGTATTTATGATTTAGCAACTTGGTTAGACTAAACTGTATTCCCTAGAATTCTCTTTCTAGAATGCTTCTGGAGAGTGTGGGCTACAGGATATATTCTCTTATGGGAGGTGGAAAGTTAAAAAAGGCAAACAGCATATCTCTTATAGCATAAACACAGTTCCTCCCAGCTATTCAATAAAACACTAATCTTGTGATGCTGGGAAGATATTTAGCAGATTAATTGAAGTCCATAATCAACTGATTTAAATTGGGAAGATTATCTTTGGAGCATCTAACTTAATCATTTGGAAAGCCTTTAAAAAAGGGCTTAGGTCTTCTGTGGGAGAGAAAGACTCCACCTTGTGGAAGAGTTCTGGCTCACACTTGTGGGGTTCTAGCCTTTCCAGGTCTTCCCTTCCTAACTGCCTCTGGACAAGCTTTAGCCTGTGCCCATGGTCTGTAAACCTCTCATGGTCTTCTCTTCCTTACTGTCTGCCCTAAGAACTTCACATATGCTTAGTTGCCCCCCACATTGTATAAACTTATTCCTTCTAAGTAATCCCTTATTATGAAATTGATTATTGACAGGCACACCCCTTTAGGTGATCCTTAATCCAATAGCCAGAATAATCTATGAGAACACAAGTTAGAACATGTCACTCCCCTGCTCAAACCTTCCAAAGTCTTTCCATCTCATTCAGAGTAAAAGCTAAAATCCTAACAAGCTCTGACATAATTTTCCATGATTTTGTCCCTCGTTGCCTTTGTGATTTATTCTCCTATCACTCTCCCTCTTTCTCACTCTTGTCTAGACACACTGGCCACCTGGCTCTTTCTTGAAAATACCAGACTCACTCTTATCTCAGGGCTTTTCAACTTGCTTTTTCTCAGCCTGGGACTCTCTTATCATTATCTGCAGAGTTTATTCCATCTTTTCCTTTATATCTTAACTCAAATGTCATCTACTCTTCACCCTCTATTTCAAATTGAAATCCCAATTCCTGGAAAACCTTATAACCTTATTTCTATTTCTGCTTTATTTCAATCCACAAAATTTATCATTATGTATCATTATATAACATATATTTCCTTATTTATATTCTTTTATTGAGAGATAGGTAGTGAAAGAGAGAGAGAGATTGATTGATTTTAAGGAATTGGTTTATATGATTAAGGAGGCTGGCAAGTCCAAAATTTGTAGGGTAGGCCAATAATCTGGAAACCCAGGAAAGAGTTGATGTTGCCCTTCAAGTCCAATGGCTGTCGGCTGACAGAATTTCTTCTTGCTAGGAGGAGGTTAATTTTTGTTCTATTAAGGCCTACAACTGATTAGATGAAACCCACCCAGATTATGGAGGGCAATCTGTGTCACTCAAAATCCACTGATTTAAATGCTTTATTATCCAAATATACCCTTACAGAAACATCCAGAATAATGTCTGATCAAATAGGCAATGTGGCCTAGCCAAATTGACACATAAAATTAAGACAATTAATTATCACACCCTTGCTTCTAGAACAATAGAAAGAAAGGATTTCATTTGTTTTGTTTTCTGCTATGGGCTTGACACGTACAAGGCTGCTGATAAATATTTGTTGAAAAAAAAAAACAGTTAATCCTGTTGACAACCCTATAAGGTTAATTTTTCCTATTATTTCCACGTAAGAAAATTGAGAATGATACAAACCGTGCAATGCGGGTGAGAATTGGTTGTCCAAGTAGTCAATGCTAGCACACTTAACTTTTAAACTCTCTGTTCTAAATCTCCAATGATTTATAGTTTTACCCCAATCTTAGAGCCAAATAATGTATCTTTTAGGGTCAATTTTTATTAAGGAATGGCTAGGTTCAGTTGCCTTGCTCCTAGCTAGAGTAACTCAATTAAATACTTCCATCAGCAATCAAGTATTACACCTCAGTGTTACTCACAAAAGGTGCCAGAAGTATAGCAGAGGGCTTGGACAATACTCATTCATTAAACATATAAGAGAAGTATAAGGGAGAATTCTAGATATGTCTGAAACATTGCAGATAATGAGGAAAGACAAAATAATGAAGGATACCATTGATTTATTAAGCAACTACCATTGATGTGTGTTAGCTGTTTCATATGTGTAATTTTATCTTCAGAGTGACATCAGTTTATTAAGAAGGAAATAGAAACTACAAGAAATGATTTTTTGAGATCACATCAGTGATTATATACAAGTGAATATATTTTAGACATGGAATTACAAAGGTAGAATAAAACTATCTCAGTGTCAAAATGTTTTTTTTCCCTCTTGTTGTAGGTACTTCAGCAGTTAAGCTGTAGTAGGAGAAGTACACATTTATCTCCTGAGTAAATAACCTGCAAGGTTTTTTTGTTATTCCTATTCTTTAAAATGTTCAAATATTTGAAATGGACCATTATATAAGCCAGCTCTTGCCCATTGCTTTTAAAATGAAAGTTACTTTACTTCTCTATGACTTGCTTTCTTCATTTATAAAGTTAGGAGAATAATCATAATTACCTTGTGGGGTTGTTCGAATTATAATGTGCTTGGACCAATGACTGGTGAAAAGTACCCACCTAAAACTTCTAATCTTATCTATTCTTCATGTTAGTATTATACTTAAACTTGAGAAAAAAAGTTACCAGTCATCACCCCCTTCCCTGATATCCTTGGATTTCCTCTAGATCAAAAATTAGGGAGCAACTGAGCTCTAATGCTCACCAGAAAAAAAAAAAAAAACTCAGCAAAACAAACAAAACCCATGAATATTCAACATAAAAATCACTGAAGATTCAGCTTATTCAAACACATTGTATACCTGGATTAAAAAGTTACTTTTATTCCAGATTTCCAGTTTTAAAATAAATAGTCATGGGGAAGTAATGCTCAGCATGGTGACTATAGTTAATAATACCAAACTGCATATTTGAAAGTTGCTAAGAGAGTAGATTTTAAAAGTACTCATGACAGGAAAGAAAAAAAAAAATTGTAAGTGTGTATGGTGAAGGACGTTAACCAGACTTATCATGGTGATCATTTTGCAATATATACAAATATCAAATCATTATGTCGCACATCTGAAATGAATATATTATGTCAACTATATCTCAATTAAAAACAAAACTTCAGGGGCTTCCCTGGTGGCGCAGGGGTTGAGAATCTGCCTGCCAATGCAGGGGACACGGGTTCGAGCCCTGGTCTGGGAAGATCCCACATGCCATGGAGCAACTAGGCCCGTGAGCCACAACTACTGAGACTGCGCGTCTGGAGCCCATGCTCTGCAACAAGAGAGGCCGCGACAGTGAGAGGCACACGCACCACGATGAAGAGTGGCCCCCGCTCGCCGCAACTAGAGAAAGCCCTCGCACAGAAACGAAGACCCAACACAGCCAAAATAAATAAATAAATTAATTAATTAATTACAAAAAACAAACAAAAAACAAAACTTCATTCCAATTGGTTGAATTGATTTCCTACTATACAGGCTTTTGGGAAAAAAAATACAAGATATTCAAAGATTTACCAAAAAAAAAAATGTTCAGAATCAATAATGACAATCTGGAAAGATATGTTACTTTTTATAAAATAGTTATATTGTCATTAATAATTGTCTTTCTTTCTAAGATCAATAGGAGTGGCTGGAAATTAGAAGTAGAAAACAACTCAACCCCTTACAAAGAATGTGGCTGAATTTTCACTGGAGCAAATGAAAACAGTTCTCTCATGCATTCCTTGATGTCTCATCATTGGCCAAACAGCCCAATTAGTAAATGGATCTCCCAATTAGTAAAGTGTCTAAAGGAAATTCATTTTAATGACTTCAAAACCACATTCATATTAGACAAAGTCAAGAATGTTATGTTTTGGTCATCCTACAGCCTCAGGTCTTTTTTTTCTTTTAAGTGATTTTGACATTTTATTATAAATGGTGATATGTAAACTGTTACTGGGAGACAGTCTCAGTTCTTAAATCTTCCATAAAGAAAGAAACCAAATGTTCAGCAATTTCATCTTTTTGACTCATTTTGAATTTCACAGAAAAGAATCAAAGCATGCGACTACTTAGTGGAAATATATTTTTCTCAAAATATAAAGAGTTTGCCTATTATTGCAGAATAACTACAGATGCGCATGTATACTTGTAGTAGTGAACCATTAATATTTCAATTTTAATCAGTTCTTGACATCATTTTAATGATCAGAGCTGGATATGACAAATTTCCTATTGCAAATGAAAGTCACTGATAGTTATAAAGCAAACTGAATAAAATGGATCACCATATTTGCAGGTGGAAGAGTGTCATTTAAAAATCACCTGGCCTACAGATAAGAAATCTAAATCAGATACTTCCAGGAGATGAGAGAAATTCTCAAACTTTGCAAAACTTGAACCCATTTTTTGGGTGCAAATTCAATAAGTGTGGCTCTCATTAATTGGCTTTCTCATTCATTTTGGAAAAGAGGTTAATAAAGAATAAGAATGGAATCCATTCCGCATTTTTCTCCTTTTCTTTAACAATCTTAGGCAGTTCATGGCTAAAGATGGAAAGATTTATACCAGGGCCCCAGCCAACTCTGTGTTTATATAATAGGTTCTTTGCCAGCCCTGTGTAGGAGGGATCTACTTACATGGTGTGACACCAGGAATGACAAACATGCCAAATGACCTTTTCCCAGTTAATTGCAATGCTTCTGAACTTGTCTGAATTAGACATGCATTAAGGGCTCCACTTGAGCTGGCTTAAGAGACTGGTATCTGGAAGCTAAAAAACAAGGTTTAGTTCATATAAAAGAGTTTATTCAATTAAAACACCTTACCATCTATCTCTAAGCAAGATTTCAAGGAACTAATGAGCAGAATTAAGTATGTTTTGATGGAAAGGAGGTAAAGAAAATATAGTAAGAGACTATTCAATCACAATTTAAAGTCATTGAAGAATATTTAAAGTCAAGCTATTTTTATTTCATATGTCATAGTATCTTAAAGGTTATCTCTAAAAAGTCCTGCTAGATTAAAAAAAAAAAGGAAAAAAGGAAAAAAAAAATGTAGGAGACACATGACCAGAATGTCATATCTGAGATTCTTTAGGACCTCATCTGTTTTATACACAGGGCTAACTAGAACTGATATCATCTCATAAATGAAATAATTAGATATTAGCTTATATATTATATACTATATAGTCATCTGGAAATTCAAACTGCAATTTGCATTATAATTTTATTTTTCAATTGTGAAATACATTAATACTACAGAGAATATATATGAAGAATATATGTTAAAGAATCTTAGTAAAATAAATGTCTATGTAACTACCATCCAGTTTAAAAAATTGAAAATTGCCTGTGGCTTAAAAGCCCTGTAAGTCCCTTCCAAATTGCCTCCCACTTCTATTTGCAAACCAAGATGATTCTACAGCATTAGTCAGGATTCTCCTAAAAAACAGTAGGATAAAAGATATAGGATGTGTGTGTGCATATTAAGGAATTTTATATTTATTCTTAAATATTATTTTAAGGAATTGGCCTTCTCAATGTGGGGACTGGCAAATCTGGAATCTGAAAGGCCATCCAATAGACTAGATACCCAAGGAACAGTTGATGCTACAGTTTCTCAGGGGACCTCAGTTTTTTCTTTTAAAAGCCTTCAAAAGAATGAATGAGGTCCACTCACATTATTAAGGGCAACATACTCAAAGTTTACTGATTTAAATGTTAATCACCTCTAAAAATTACCTTCACAGCAACATCTAGACTGGTACCACAGCCTAATTCAAGATGACACATAAATTAAACCATCACACCCAGAAAAAAATCTCAAGTGTATTAATTTGGGTGTTTACTTCCAGATGATGGGAGATAGGTATATGGAATAAACTATTACTCTCTACCCCCTGTTCTAATTATGCTTTTTAAATTGAGGCGCTAGCTGCATGTCTAACTGCCTTATAGAATGGCAGTCCATATGGTAAACCCATAAATAATACTTGAATGTCTATAGAATATTTATTTATATAAATTGGAAGACCTTGTTTTCAGTATCAACTTGGGGAAGAAAATATTCAAAGCGCATGCCAATATTGTAGTATTTATTCCTCTAACTTAATACTTATCTCTTACAAAAGATATACTATAGCTTTATTTTCTGTTACCGATCAAACAAACGTGAAATCTATATGAATCTAAACATACTCACTTCCTCCTAAAGCTGACAACCTGTCTCTTTATCTCATCATAAACTTCAGCAAGGTTGTCCATGTTAACTCTCTCAATTTTCTCATCAATTGTTAATTCCTCATCTTATTCCTATTTGGATTTTACCTCTATCATTTCACCAAAACAACTCCTGATGATTTTAGGTAGCTAAATTCAATGGGCAGATTTTAGTTTTCATTTTATGAAAACTTTCAGAGGCACTCCATAACTCTGGCCTTGCTCCCTGTCTTGGAAAAATCTAGTTGCGTATGTTAAAAACAGGGTTGGCCATATAAAGCTAAAGCTCCACTTAGAGGTGAATATTAGAGATGTAATTGTGTCAGTTATCCTTGAATAGGTAAGTAACTGAAGCTGTGATTATGGATGAAGTAATTCAGGAAGTTAAGTATGGAGTGTGAAGAAAGGGCTTAGGATGAAGCTGTGACTAATGTCAGCACTTAATGTCTGTAAAAGACAGGGAAGTAAGTAGAAAACCACTAGAGTGCGGCATTTTAGAAGGGAGAAGGTGTTTCCAAAAATGTGATTGGTAAGCATATTTGAAAACTGATGAAATGTCAAGATGAAACCTTAAATACTTGTGTTGGGAGGACACGTGGGAGGCTAGTAGAAGGAAACAACAAATTAGAACGACTTAAGGAATAATTAAAACTCTCAAATTGTTCATTCTTTTGTAACGCATAAAAAATGACCTATTTGCTATTCCTGGCTTTTCTTGATATGACCCCATTTTACATATAAACTTATTTTCTATTTCTTCTTTTTTTCTTTCTATATGTATATATATATATATATATATATAACATCTTTATTGGAGTATAATTGCTTTACAATGGTGTGTTAGTTTCTCCTGTATAACAAAGTGAATCAGCTATACATATACATATATCCCCATATCTCTTCCCTCTTGTTCTCCCTCCCACCCTCTTATCCCACCCCTCTAGGTGGTCACAAAGCACCAAGCTCATCTCCCTGTGCTATGTGGCTGCTTCCCACTAGCTATCTATTTTACATTTGGTAGTGTATATGTCAATGCTACTCTCTCACTTCGTCCTAGCTTGCCCTTCCCACTCCCTGTGTCCTCCAGTCCATTCTCTACATCTGCGTCTTTATTCCTGTCCTGCCCCTAGATTTTTCAGAACCACTTTTTTTTTTTAGATTCCATATATATGTGTTAGCATATGGTATTTGTTTTCCTCTTTCTGACTTACTTCACTCTGTATGACAGACTTTAGGTCCATTTACCTCACTACAAATAACTCAATTTCATTTCTTTTTATGGCCGAATAATATTCCATTGTATATATGTGCCATATCTTTTTTTCTTAAACATCTATTGGAGTATAATTGCTTTACAGTGGTGTGATGCCACATCTTCTTTATCCATTCATCAGTCGATGGACACTTAGGTTGTTTCCATGTCCTGGCTATTGTAAATAGTACTGCAGTGAACACTGTGGTACATGTATCTTTTTGAATTATGGTTTTCTCAGGGTATATCCCAGTAGTGGGATTGCTGGGTCGTATGGTAGTTCTATTCGTAGTTTTTTAAGGAACCTTCATACTGTTCTCCATAGTGGCTGTATCAATTTACATTCCCACCAACAGCACAAGAGGCTTCCCTTTTCTCCACACCCTCTCCAGCATTTATTGTTTGTAGATTTTTTGATGATGGCCATTCTGACAGGTGTGAGGTGGTACCTCATTGTAGTTTTGATTTGCATTTCTCTCATGATTAGTGATGTTGAACATCCTTTCGTGAGTTTGTTGGCAATCTGTATATCTTCTTTGGAGAAATGTCTATTTAGATCTTCTGCCCATTTTTGGATTGGTTTTTTTGAGTTTTTAATACTGATCTGCATAAGCTGCTTGTAAATTTTGGAGATTAATCCTTTGTCAGTTGCTTCATTTGCAAATATTTTCTCCCATTCTGAGGGTTGTCTTTTAATCTTGTTTATGGTTTCCTTTGCTAGGCAAAAGTTTTTAAGTTTCATTAGGTTCCATTTGTTTATTTTTGTTGTTATTTCCATTTCTCTAGGAGGTGGGTCAAAAAGGATCTTGCTGTGATTTATGTCATAGAGTGTTCTGCCTATGTTTTCCTCTAAGAGTTTTATAGTGTCTGCCCTTATATTTAGGTCTTTAAGCCATTTTGAGTTTATTTTTGTGTATGGTGTTAGGGAGTGTTCTAATTTCACTCTTTACATGTAGCTGTCCAGTTTTCCCAGCACTACTTATTGAAGAGGCTGTCTTTTCTCCATCGTGTATTCTTGTCTCCTTTATCAAAAATAAGGTGGTCATATGTGTGTGGGTTTGTCTCTGTGCTTTCTATCCTGTTCCATTGGTCATATTTCTCTTTTAGTGCCAGTACCATCTGTCTTGATTACTGTAGCTCTGTAGTATAGTCTGAAGTCAGGGAACCTGATTCCTCCAGCTCCGCTTTTCTTTCTCAAGATTGCTTTGGCTATTCAGGGCCTTTTGTGTTTCCATACAAATTGTGAAAATTTTTTTATAGTTCTGGGAAAAATGCCATTGGTATTTTGATAGGGATAGCATGGAATCTGTAGATTGCTTTGGGTATTATAGTAATTTTCACAATATTGATTCTTCCAATCCAAGAACATGGTATATCTCTCCATCTATTTGTATCATCTTTAAATTCTTTCATCAGTGTCTTATAGTTTTCTGCATACAGGTCTTTTGTCTCCTTAGGTAGGATTATACCTAGGTATTTTATTCTTTTTGTTGCAATGGTAAATGTGAGTCATTCCTTAATTTCTATTTCAGATTTTTCATCATTAGTATATAGGAATGCAAGAGATGTCTGTGCATTAATTTTGTATCCTGCTATTTTACCATATTCAATGATTAGCTCTAGTAGTTTTCTGGTAGCATCTTTAGGATTCTCTATGTGTAGTATCATGTCATCTGCAAACAGTGACAGCTTTACTTCTTCTTTTCTGATTTGGATTCCTTTTATTTCTTTTTCTTCTCTGATTGCTGTGGCTAGAACTTCCAAAACTATGTTGAATAATAGTGGTGAGAGTGGACACCCTTTTCTTGTTCCTGATCTAGGAGGAAAGGGTTTCAATTTTTCACCATTGAGAACGATGTTGGCTGTGGGTTTGTCATATATGGCCCTTATTATGTTGAGGTAATTTCCCTCTGTGCCTACTTTCTGGAGGGTTTTTATCATAAATGGGTGTTTAATTTTGTTGAAAGCTTTTTCTGCATCTATTGAAAAGATCATATAATTTTTCTCCTTCAATTTGTTAATACGGTTTATCACGTTGATTGATTTGTGTATATTGAAGAATCCTTGCCTTCCTGGAATAAACCCCACTTGATCATGGTGTATGATCCTTTTAATGTGCTGTTGGATTCTGTTTGCTGGTATTGTGTTGAGGATTTTTGCCTCTATGTTCATCAGTGATATTGGTCTGTAGTTTTCTTTCTTTGTGACATCTTTGGCTGATTTTTGTATCAGGGTGATGGTGGCCTTGTAGAATGAGTTTGGGAGTGTTCCTCCCTCTGCTATGTTTTGGAAGAGTTTGAGAAGGATAGGTGTTAGCTCTTCTGCAAATATTTGTTAGAATTTGTCTGTGAAGCCATCTGGTCCTGGGTTTTTGTTTGTTGGAAAATTTTTAATCACAGTCACAGTTTCAGTGCTTGTGATTGGTCTGTTTATATTTTCTCTTTCTTCCTGGTTCAGTCTCAGAAAGTTGTGCTTTTCTAAGAATTTGTCCATTTCTTCCAGGTTGTCCATTTTATTGGCATTTAGTTGCTTGTAGTAATCTCTCATAGTCCTTTGTATTTCCCCAGTGTCAGTTGTTACTTCTTCTTTCTCATTTCTAATTCTATTGATTTGAGTCTTCTCCCTTTTTTTCTTAATGAGTCTGGCTAATGGTTCATCAATTTTATCTTCTCAAAGAACCAGCTTTTCGTTTTATTGATCTTTGCTATTGTTTTCTCCATTTCTTTTTCATTTATTTCTGATTTGATATTTATGATTTCTTTCCTTCTGCTAACTTTGGGTTTTTTTTTGTTTCTTTCTCTAAATGCTTTATGTGTAAGATTAGGTTGTTTATTTGAGATGTTTCTTGCTTCTTGACGTAGGATTGTATTGCTATAAACTTCCCTCTTAGAACTGCTTTTGCTGAATCCCATAAGTTTTGTATCATCGTGTTTGAATTGTCATTTGTTTCTAGGTATTTTTTGAGTTCCTCTTTGATTCTTCAGTGATCTCTTGGTTATTTAGTAGTGTATTGTTTAGCTTCCATGTATTTGTATTTTTTACAGTAGTTTTTCCTATAATTGATATCTAGTCTCATAGCGTTGTGGATGGAAAAGATACTTGATATGATTTCAATTTTCTTAAATTTACCAAGGCTTGATTTGTGACCCAAGATATGAACTATCCTCGAAAACGTTCCATTGAGCACTTGAGAAGAAAGTGTATGCTGTTGATTTTGGATGGAATGTCCTATAAATATCAATTAAGTCCATCTTGTTTAATGTGTCATTTAAAGCTGTGTTTCCTTGTTGATTTTCATTTTGGTTGATCTGTCCATTGGTGAAAGTGGGGTGTTAAATTCCCCAACTATTACTGTGTTACTGTCGATTTCTGCTTTTATGGCTGTTAGCATTTGCCTCATGTATTGAGGTGTTCCTATGTTGGGTGCATAAATATTTACAATTGTTACGTCTTCTTCTTGGATTGATCCCTTGATCATTATGGAGTGTCCTTCTTTATTTTAAAGTCTATTTTGCCTGATTTGAGAATTGCTACTCCAGCTTTCTTTTGATTTCCATTTGCATGGAATATCTTTTTCCATCCTCTCACTTTCAGTCTGTATGTGCCCCTAGGTCTGAAGTAGATCTCTTGTAGACAGCATATATATGGGTCTTGTTTTTGTATCCATTCAGCCAGTCTATGTCTTTTGATTGGCACATTTAATCCAATTACATTTAAGCTAGGTATCGATATGTATGTTCCTATTATCATTTTCTTAATTGTTTTGGGTTTGTTATTGTAGGTCTTTTCCTTCTCTTGTGTTTCCTGCCTAGAGAAGTTCCTTTAGCATTTGTTGTAAAGCTGGTTTGGTGGTGTTGAGTTCTCTTAGCTTTTGTTTGTCTGTAAATGTCTTAATTTCTCTGTCGAAACTGAATGAGATCCTTGCTGGGTAGAGTAATCTTGGTTGTAGGTTTTTCCCTTTCATCACTTCAATATGTCCTGCCAATCCCTTCTGTCTTGCAGAGTTTCAGCTGAAAGATCAGCTGTTGACCTTATGGGGATTCCCTTGTATGTTACTTGTTGTTTTTCCTTTGTTGCTTTTAATATTTTTTCATTGTACTTAATTTTTGATAGTTTGATTAATATGTGCCTTCACGTGTTTCTTCTTGGATTTATCCTGTGTGGGACTCTGCACTTCCTGGACTTGATTGACTATTTCCTTTCCCATATTAGGGAAGTTTTCAACTATAATCTCTTCAAGTATTTTCTCAGTCTCTCTTTTTTTTTTTTCTTCTTCGTCTTCTGGGACCCCTATAATTCGAATGTTGGTGCGTTTAATGTTGTCCCAGAAGTCTCTGAGACTGTCTTCAATTCTTTCCTTTCTTTTTTCTTTATTCTGCTCTACAGTAATCATTTCCACTATTTTATCTTCCATGTCACTTATCCATTCTTCTGCCTCAGTTATTCTGCTATTGATTCCTTCTAGAGAATTTTTAATTTCATTTATTGTGTTGTTCATCATTGTTTGTTTGCTCTTTAGTTCTTCTAGGTCCTTGTTAAATGGTACTTATATTTTCTCCATTCTATTTCCAAGATTTTGGATCATCTTTACTATCATTACTCTGAATTCTTTTTCAGGTAGCCTGAATATCTCCCCTTCATTTGTTTGGACTGGTGGGTTTTTACCTTGCTCCTTCATTTGCTGTGTGTTTCTCTGTCTCCTCATTTTGCTTAACTTACTGTGTTTGTGGTCTCCTTTTCACAGGCTGCAGGTTCGTGGTTCCCATTGTTTTTGGTGTCTGCCCCCAGTGCCTAAGGTTGGTTCAGCAGGTGTGTACACTTCCTGGTGGAGGGGACTGGTGCCTGTGTTATGGTGGATGAGGTTGGATCTTGTCTTTCTGGTGGGCAGCACTGTGTCTGGTGGTGTCTTTTGGGGTGTCTGTGACCTTATTATGATTTTAGGCAGTCTCTCTTCTAATGGGTAGGGTTGTGTTCCTGTCTTGCTAGTTATTTGTCATAGGGTGTCCAGCACTGTAGCTTGCTGGTCGTTGAGTGGAGCTGGGTCTTAACATTGAGATGGAGATCTCTGGGAGATCTTTCGCTGTTTGATACTACGTGGAGCCCGGAGGTCTCTGGTGGACCAATGTCCTGAATTCAGCTCTCCCACCTCAGAGGCACAGGCCTGACACCTGGCCAGAGCACCAAGACTCTGTTAGCCCCATGGCTCAGAAGTAAAGGGAGAAAAAATGAAGAAAGAAAGAAAGAAAGAAAGAAAGAAAGAAAGAAAGAAAGAAAGAAAGTTATTAAAATAAAAAATATATTAAAATAATAAAAAATTTAAAAGTAATTAAAACAAAAAAAACAAAGAAAGAAGAGAGTAACCGAATCAAAAAACAAATCCACCAATGATAACAAGCATTAAAAACTATACTAAAAAAAACCTCAAAAATAAAAACAGACAGTTAGGACCCTAAGAGAAATGGTAAAAGCAAAGCTATACTGACAGAATCACACAAAGTCCACTGCCTCAATTTTGGGATGATTCGTTGTCTATTCAGGTATTCCAAGGTACATCAAGTTGATTGTGGAGATTTAATCCGCTGCTCCTGAGGCTGCTGGGAGAGATTTCCCTTTCTCTTCATTGTTTGCACAGCTCCTGGGGTTCAGCTTTGGATTTGGACCCGCCACTTTGTGTGGGTCGCCTGAGGGCGACTTTTCCCCACCCAGACAGGATGGAGTTAAAGTAGTAGCTGATTCAGGGGCTCTGGCTCACTCAGGCTGGGGGGAGGTAGGGGTACAGAATGTGGGGTGAACCTGCGGCTGCCGAGCCCAGCGTGACTTTGCACCAGCCTGAGGCACGCCGTTTGTTCTCCCAGGGAAGTTGTCCCTGGATCACGGGACCCTGGCAGTGGCAGGCTGCACAGGCTCCCAGGAGGGGAGGTGTGGAGAGTGACCTGTGCTTGTACACAGGCTTCTTGGTGGCGGCAGCAGCAGCCTTAGCGTCCCATGACCATCTCTGGTGTCCGCACTGATAGCCATGGCTCACACCCGTCTCTGGAGCTCATTTAGGCAGTGCTCTTAATCCCCTCTCCTCACGTACCCCAAAACAATGGGCTCTTGCCTCTTAGGCAGGTCCAGACTTTTTCCCAGACTCCCTCCCGGCTAGCTGTGGTGCACTAGCCCCCTTCAGGCTGTGTTCACGCAGCCAACCCCAGTCCTCTCCCTGCCATCCGACAGAAGCCTGAGCCTCAGCTCCCAGCCCCCGCCCTCCCCGGCGGGTGAGCGGACAAGCCTCTCGGGCTGGTGAGTGCTGGTCGGCACGGATCCTCTGTGGAGGAATCTCTCTGCTTTGCCCTCTGCATCCCTGTTGCTGTGCTCTCCTCCGTGGCTCCAAAGCTTCCTCCCCCGCCGCCCCCCCACCTCCGCCAGTGAAGGGGCTTCCTAGTGTGTGGAAACTTTTCCTCCTTCACAACTCCCTCCCAGAGGTGCAGGTTGCTGGACCCTATTCTTTTGTCTCTGTTTTTTCCTTTTTTCTTTTGCCCTACCCAGGTATATGGGGAGTTTCTTGCCTTTTGGGAAGTCTGAGGTCTTCTGCCAGCTTTCAGTAGGTGTTCTGTAGGAGTTGTTCCACGTGTACATGTATTTCTGATGTATTTGTAGAGAGGAAGGTGATCTCCACGTCTTACTCCTCCACCATCTTGAACGTCTCCTTCTCTATTTCTTCTTGACTTTCAAAATATGCCAGTGATGAAGATGACCATCTTCTTACTTAATTCACTCATTTCACTATTCCATTAGTTCATCCAAAGTTATTTATTGAGTTCTAACTTTATGTTCGTACTGTCCAAACATTAAAAACTCAACACTGAACAAATAATGATGGGGTCTCTGTCATACACAGTAAATTCAGTTAGCCAAATTGTAACAGTAGAGGTTGTTTTAACAGATTTGCTTTGGGGACAAAGCAACCATAAAATCTCAGTGGCTTACAACAAAAAAGCAACATTTATTTCTTGTTCATGTTACATGTAGGCTGTGGTCACATGCAATCCTTATTTGTATATTTCCATTCCAGGACCCAGACAGAAAGTAGAAACAAATGGTCTGGCAAAATGTATTAGTACCTCTTAAATATTCTTCTCCAGTGCATTATACATCATGCCCATTCATATTCTATTGGTCAAGGGATATCACACAGTCAAGTCTAATGTCTGTAGACCAGGAAATACATTGTCCTTTCATAAAGGGCCCATTGAACTCTATGGCAATAAGCAGCAATATACAATTCCCTTATAGGAAAGGAAGAATGAAAAACTGTGTGCAATAAAACAATCTAGCACAAATATTTACTCTTGTATTTTATCTACAAAGTCATCCTATAAATATCTAGAAAAGCTGGCTCAGTTTTTAAATATCAACAATAATGCTGTCACACTGCTAGTGATTTTTAAAAGTGACTTGAGGATGAGCATCACCATAAGAACTTTGATTTATAATTTTTAAAATACAGTTACTTTTATCCTTTCTCAGGAACAGTATGAATTATCAATATACCTTATATTCTTATTTCTACTTGGAAATTTCGTATTAAGAAAAAAAGTTATACTTTTTGTACAGCATACAGAATAAATTCATTTATTAATTCATTAAAAGATATTTTTTGAGTTTCTACAATATGCTACAAAAATAAGTGAGACACACAATAACAGCAAACAGATTGTCAAAGATGAAAATGCCTCATCCTACTCTCTACACCCAGACTAATACTGGATTCCAGGCTTCTTCCAACAGAGTTGTTCCAAATCTGGCCCATGTGCTGCAAATATGAATATATGTCATTCCCCACAGCCACAACCTATCTTGTTCTTTTCAATGGCATTTCATAGCCTTTAGGAAAAAATAAGACTTATTAATACAATTTATAGTGTCCTGTAGGCTCTGGGCTTTCCTCCCTCACCTTGCTCATTTCCTAGGATTCATTGCCATCTCACAACCTATGGCCACTCTGCCCTCTTTTCAGTTCCAAGATTCTATGCAATTTGATGTTTTCTCTTTTTGTACCCAGGAGGTGCCCCTCATCCATTCATACTTCTTGAAAGGACTTTCCTGATTCTTTAATGTAAATAGCATCTTATTTTCTTTGCTTATATCACCCTGCATTTTTCCTTTATAACCATATCACGATCTGTACCTATAATACATTTGCAGCATTATTATTATTTCTTGATGTATCTTTTGCTTTTTAGACTTGGGTACTCAAAGTGTGATCCTGTGGACTGGAGCTAGTGGAGAACTCTTTGGTACTTGTTTGTGCAAGATAAGTATAAGCATTGAGATAAGGATAAGCATTGAGTTGGGGATAAGCATTGAGATAGGGATAAGCCTTGAGATAAGGATAAGCATTCAGAAAGTTTGCTGCAATTTGACATGGCCAGGCCACCCAAATTTCTAATCAGGGAGATGTTTCTGGCCAGCATATAAAACAGGGTGTTGTGAGCCACATATGGTATAAGCTGTATTCTAATCACATGCAGTGGGACCACATTGCAACATGTGACATTTTCAGATTAGTTTGTGCCCTGTAACTCAAGTATGTGTACAATTTTGAGAAAATGTAAGTTTTTGTATGTTTTTATAATTTGTTATTTTAGAAGTGTTTATATTTTTATTGATACCTGCCTTTCAAATTATAGTTTAACAATATTAGTGATCGTAAGAAAATTTTCAATTTACATTATTTTCAACCTAAATTTACATAGGGAGAATTTACTGAATTAGGCTTGTTAAGAGGAGATATACTATATATTCTGTGAATGCTACAGTAGTATAAGCCAAGTGATGGTGATGGAAGTCATTATGAAGAGTTGAAAACCAAGAGTTCATACTCATTTGCCTCAGAAATACAATTCATAGTATATTGCAACCATTCTTTTAAACCATAATTGAAGATAATGTGCTAAAACCACAGTGTATTATTTGTGGAGATATATTGGATAATTAAGGGATCAAAACTTAAATGATATTTACATAAAGCATGTAAATAAATATGTTCAAAACCAAGAGTTCTTTGTAAAAAAGACTATTGCATTAAAAAACTGACAGAAACAGATGTTCAACATTTCACATATAAATACTGGTGCTATGTGGGCTTCTTGTAATGTAACATTTTGGGTTGCTGAGACTAAATAAAACATATATACAATTGCTGACTCTTTAGCAAAATATGTTATTAAAGATATTTGTTTGAAAAAAAAGATATTTGATTGGAAGAATCTGTGGTATGAGGTTAATCAAATATCACTTTCCAATAATACTGTGTATGCAGGAACTGAGTGATGATATAGAAGACCAACTGATAGAATAATTAAAGCTAACAGAGTGTTTTTAAGTGAAAATAGACTAATGCACAGATACTGCTAACATGGCAATTATCATACTGCATTTTCAATTTGATGGGTGGAACTTTTTTTCTTCATCATTGACTTAAAATGACTAGATCTGAACAGTATAAAACTATGAATGGTTAACCAGTGTATTTTGGAGATTAAGTTTTGTGTAGGAGTATGTTCTGATAGTATATTTATGACAGAAAGCATTTTGGGGTAGTTTCTTAGATATAGAGTCGAGCTTGCACCAAAATGCAGATCAACACACTGCTTTGTTTATCAAAAAAGTCTTGCTTTGCACAAAATGTCAGCTTAAATAGAGTGCTTAATAGCATAATAGTTTGTGAATTAAGTAAACACTAATAAATTGAATTTGAGATTTTTTTAAATCAAATGATAATATGGAAGCTGATTATAAACTCACATGGTTACATGAAGAGACATGATGGTTATGGAGAAGAAAAATTCTGTTAAATGTTTTAATTACTTAAAAAGAAATCTCTTAATATTTTAGTAAAATAAGAAACCAGTTTGGTTCCAACTTTTTAAACATATCCAATGATAGCCAGGGTTACTTGTTTATATGATGCTTTGTGTACATTTAATAATATTAGTACTTCTAGAAATGGTAGGAATGAAATGTTTTTCAATGGCAGATAAGACTGAAGGGCAAAAATCAATTTTAGGAGCTTTGTAAAAACTAGTTTTTACAGATTTTATGAAATTAATAACAACAATTATGAATTAGGTAGATGTTAATGTTACTCTTTCACACTTGCAAAAAGTTATCACCAAAAATATAATTGAAGGTGTGATGGTTTTTATGTGTCAACTTGACTGGGCTAAGGGATGCTCAGACACCTGGTGAAATGTTATTTATGGGAATGTCTGTGAGGATGTTTCTAAAAGATCAGCATTTGAATTCATAAACTCAGTAAAGAAGGTCACCTTTACCAATGTGGGTGAGTATCATCTAATCCATTGAGGGTCTGAATAGAACAAAAGAAGGAAGAAGGGTGAATTCACTCTCTCTGGTTGAATGGGAACATCCATTTTCTCCTAGCCTTTGACATCAGCACTCCTGATTCTTGGAATTTGGACTTGGACCGGGACTTTGACATTGGTTCGCCTGGTTCTCTAGCCTGAAACCAGCTTTCCTGGGCCTCCAGCTTGCAGGTAGCAGACTGTGGGTCCTCTCAGCCTCTGTAATCATGTCAGCCAATACTTTATTATAAATATCCTTCTATATATCTATATGAATCCTATTTTTTTCTGTTTCTCTGGCTAACTCTAATACAGATTTTGGTACTGGAGTGGTTTTAGAAGGGCAGGATTTTAAGAATAAGTTTGCTGAATTGTTTCTGAGGTTTCTAGAATTGGCTCTCTAATCTAATTAGTTTTAAACATGCTAAAGGCTTTATTTCCAGTAGTAAAGAGAGCACTGATAATACATGGTGTGAACTGTTTATAGAGATACACAAAATACTGCATTGGATATTTCAAACAACCACTCATCAGAAGCAAGAAGCTAAGTTACTCTGTATCTGATACTTTGGAACATTTTTGGAAAACTAAAGAATATGAAGAAAATGGTTGGTTGCTCCTAATGTTGCTGGACAAAGTGGTGAAAGAAAAACATGAACTCAGGGATTTGAATTCCCAGCTAAAGTGCTGCATAAGTGAGCTAAGAGCTTCTTTGTGTGTTCTGAAGGAGACCCTTATCTTTTTTGCAGGAAATCAAACACAGAACCTCATCCTGCAATTGGCTGAATTACATGTTGAACTCCCAGCCTCGCAGGGTGTCTACTGTTAAAATGAGGACCTTGATTGGGAATAAGTGGGATTCTGTAAGTTGGGGAGAGGACTTGTGGGAAGACCAGATGAAGCTGGGGATGTTGGACTTCTAAATTCTGATAAGTCTTTTTGCCAGTAACAGAGGTCTCCCCACCTCCAGTGGATTGGCCTCCCCACCTTCAGTGGCAGCAGCGTCTTCACACTCAGTTGTAGTAGCCCTTCTACTTCAGATTGAAGGGATTAACCCTGTATTGCCTGAGAAAACAGCAATGGCCTCCCTTGAGGCAGTTGTCATGTAAGACAATTCTGATTCTCCTCCAGGAACCACCCCACCACTCCTCTATACTTCAGTACCTATAACAAGACTCAACTCCCAAGAGGTCCCTAAAGATGAGGTAAAAAGTGTGACCCATGAGGAGATGTGCTACACTTCAAAAGAACTACTTGACTTTTCTCACTTATACAAGCAGAAGTCCAGGGAACTTGGGTGGGAATGGGTACTAAAGGTGGTGTTAGATAATGGGGGGAAGGAGCATAAATGTGGATCAGGCTAAATTTATTGATATGGGTCCACTAAGCAGAGGTTCTGCATTTAATGTTGCAGTTTGAGGGATTATAAAGGGCTCTAACAGTTGTTTTTGATTGAGTTGTTGAAACATGGACCAAAAGATGACCCACCTTAGTGAACTGGAAATTCCCCACCTGCCTTAGTTTCATGTAGAGGAAGGGATTGAAAGGTTTAGGGAGACTGGACTATTAGAATGGATTTGTAGGTTAATACCTAGGCACTCACACTGAAGACGTAAGACACATGGAGACATGTCCAGAAGACATAACTTTCACCAATATTTTGAGAAATAAATTTGTAAGGGGAGCCCCAGCATCCCTGAAAAACTCCATATCTACTCTTCCTTATAGTTCAGATGTTACAGTAGGAACGGTAGCCACTGAATTGGGAAAGCTAAAAACAATGAAAGTAATTGGATCCAGAGGTGGCAGGGGCCATTTGGCAGCATTCCATCACCAAAGGCAAGGTGGGTGTGGTTATCAAAATGGGCAGCAGAGTCAAAGCAGCAATGAAAATAGTCTGACTCATGAAGATTTATGGCATTGGCTAGTTAATCATGGAGTTCCTAGAAGTGACATAGATAGGAAGCCTATTAAATTCTTACTTGATGTGTATAAACAGAAAAGTTCTAGGTCAAGTGTACTTGAATCATAAAAATGGAGTCAAGAGTCTTTTAGTCAATTTCCAGAATTGAGCCAATGCATAAACCCAGAACTCTTTGAACGAAGAGGTCAGGTCCTCTTGAGGAAGGATCCCTCTAAAATACTGAAAATTTATGTTATTTATCATTCTCCCAGACTTTTCTCGAAAGACCTATGGCCTTTTACCAGGGTAGCTATACATTGGGAAAATGGAAATCATCAGACACTTAAGGGACTTCTGACTCTAAACTGACACCAATTTCAGGAGACCCAAAATGTCACTATCTGCCAGTCAGAGTAAGGGTTTACAGAAGTCACATGATCAATGGAGTTTTACTCAGGTCCTTCTCACAGTGAGTCGAGTGAGTACCAAACCCATTCTTCAATTTCCCCAGTTCCCGAATGCATAATTGGAATAGACATAATTAATAGCTGCCATAGTCCCCACATTTGTTCTTTGACCTGTGCAGTGCGTGCTCTTATGTTGGGAAAAGCCAAGTAGAAGCCATTAGAAGTGCTTCTACGTAGCCTGCCAAAGGCTCCAAACATATTGGAAATACACATTGATAGAACTAGCTACTGATGAAACACTGAAGACAAATTTTGAAAATATGATCTCACTTGCTTTATTTTTGAATGTAAGTTAAAAACAAATAAGCTTAGCTTGCTGAACTTATTTTAAAGGCTCTTGTTCCATCCCCCTTTACATCTGTGAGATTGGTTTCTATACAGTGGGTGTCATCAAAACAAAATCTAGAAATAGTACAGGCAGTCATCATGTCATGCATGTTGTCAGTAAAATTTAGATTAGCCATGTTAACAAGGAAGAAACAAACTGTTTGCATTTATCACATCCAACATCTGTAAATACTTATATACAGAGTATTTTCAAAGTGTGTGTTTGTGTTTATTATATGAAATCACATTTCACTTAGAAATTTTGTTTAGTTGGGATTGTAGAAAGACAGTGTAATAACAATTCTCTATATTAATGGCCTATGCACAGTCTTTTAATAAGCAAAGTATACTATTTTTGAAATTATTTTCTTTTTTTATATATTACATTTGTTCCAATTACATTTATAAAACTGGAAGATATTCCTGATTCTAAAAATGAATGTGTTTATATTTTGTGTATCTTTGTTTTATTTGTTTCCTAGCAATCTTATTGTATTTTTCCAAAGTATTCTTCCACAATAATTTTTTTTAAAAACCTATTTCTTCACTATAAATAGTACTTTTAAGTTTTTGGTTTTGAAATAACTATAGAATCATAAGAAATTGCAAAGATAGTACAGAGAAGTCCCATGTATCTTTCACCATATTTCTCTCAAAGATTAAATCTTACACAACTATGATGCAATATCAAAACCAGAAAATTGATGTTAATACAAAATGTGTACTTAGTTCCATCATTTTATCACTAATGTTATGCTGGTGTAGTAACCACCGCAATCAAAATACCACAAAGATCTGCCTGGTGCTACCTCTTTATCAACACACCCATTCTCCTCCACCTCCAACATCCCTACCCCTTGGACACCAAAAACGTATTCTTCATTTCTATGATTTTGTCATTTCAAGAATGTGGTATGAATGGAATCATTCAGTATATGATATTTCGAGACTTTTTTTTTTTTTTTTTCATTCAGAATATTGCGTTTGAGGTCCATTTAAGTACTATGGATTACAACTCCAACGTATCTTTTGAAGGCGATTCAGCCCATAATGTTGATCATGGCTAATAATGATCTATAATTTTCTTTTTTCTTTTTGTTTTTTTTTTTTGCAAGATCTTCTTCAGCTTTTGTTATGAGTATTTGTCTGGCCTCAGATAGTGAGTTAAATACCAGCTTTCTTCCTCTGTTTTCTGAAAAAGTGAGTGTAACTTTGATTTTTTTAAAATTTTTTTATTGTGGTAAAAGTCACATAATATAAAACATACTATTTTAAACATATTTAACTGTACAGTTCAGTGGCACTAAGTACATTCACATTGCTGTGCAACTCTCACCATCACCTATCTCCCACATTTTTCACCTTCCTAAACTGAAACTCTGTCCCCATTAAACACTAACTCCCCATTCCCCCTCCCCACACCCCCTCATCCCCTGGTCCCTGGCATTGACAAATGTACTTTCTGACTCTATGAATTTCACTATTCTAAGTACCTCCTATAAGTGGAATCAAACAGTATTTGTCTGCACCTAACAAATATTGGAATGCATTTTTAAGGTTAATAATATATGTCCTGCAAACAGATTGTGCCTTTTTTTCCCCCTGTGCTATACAGTAGGCTCTCACAAGCCATCTACTTCATCCATAGTAGCGTACATATGTCAATCCCAATCTCCCAATCCATCCCACCCACCCCGTCAGCCCTTGGTGTCCATACATGTGTTCACTATGTCTGTGTCTCTATTTCTGCTTTGCAAATAGGTCCATCTGTACCATTTTTCTAAATTCCACATATATGCATTAATATATGATATTTGTTTTTCTCCTTCTGACTTACTTCACTCTGTATGACAGTCTCTTGGTCCATCCACGTCTCTGCAAATGGCACAATTGCATTCTTTTTTTTGGCTGAGTAATATTCCATTATATATTTGTACCACATCTTCTTTTTCCATTCCTCTGTTGATGGACATTTAAGTTGCTTCCATGTCCTATCTATTATAAATAGTGCTGCAATGAACTTTGGGATGCACGTATCTTTTGGAATTATGGTTTTCTCTGGGTATATGCCCAAGGGTGGGTTTGCTGGGTCATGTGGCAGTTCTATTTTTAGTTTTTAAGGAACCTCCATACTGTTCTCCATAGTGGCTGTATCAATTTAAACTCCCACCAACAGTGTAGGAGAGTTCCCTTTTCTCTACACCCTCTCCAGAATTTATTGTTTGTAGATTTTTTGTGATGGCCATTCTGGCTGGTATGAGATGATACCTCATTGTAGTTTTGATTTGCATTTCTCTAATAATTAGTGATGTTGAGCATCTTTTCATGTGCCTCTTGGCCTTCTATATGTCTTTTGGAGAAAAGTCTATTTAGGTCTTCCACCCATTTTTTAATTGGGTTGTTCATTTTTTTGATATTGAGTTGCATGAGCTGTTTGTATATTTTGGAGATTAATCCTTTGTCAGTTGCTTCATTTGCAAATATTTTCTCTCATTCTGAGGGTTGTCTTTTTGTCTTGTTTATGGTTTCCTTTGTTGTGCAAAAGTTTTTAAGTTTCATTAGGTCCCATTTGTTTATTTTTGTTTTTATTTTCATTACTCTTGGAGGTGGGTCAAAAAATATCCACTGTGATTTATGTCAAAGTGTGTTCTGCCTATGTTTTCCTCTAAGACTTTTATAGTGTCTGGCCTTACATTTAGGTCTTTAATCCATTTTGAGTTTATTTTGATTTTATTTCTTCAGTGTTAGACTAAACCAGTAAAACTAAGCCTTACAATTTTCTTCATAATAACAAATTCAATTTCCTTAATGAAGTACAGGACTATTCATATTTTCTGTCTTAACTCTTTTTATTTTACTATTACCATTGAAACTTGTTAACCAATATTTTCAGCCATGCTACCATCTGAATAATATTTCCCTCCTATGAACTTGTTCATCATGTATTATTTTATCATATTTACTAAACACCCTATGAGTGCTAGGTGCATGCTGGAAAACAGAGACCAAGACAGAGGCACTCTCTGCTTCCAAAGAACACATAGTCCAGTGGAGAATATGGTTATTAAACAACAATTTAGAATCAAGCATGTTTGGTATAAGGAAAAGAGGACAATACACTTCAAGCAGGCCTTCATAAATCTGAAGGGTAAACAGAATTCGGTCAAAGATAAGAGGGGCGCACTTCTAACCAAAGAAAAAGCTAAACAAAATTGCAGATGCAAGAGATAATAAGGTACATCTAAGAAGTTAACTAAAAAATATAAAAAATAGTTCTAATAGTTTTTGGGTGGAGCCTTTAGAGTTTTCTATATAAAGTATCATGCCATTTGAAAATCTGTTACTTTTCTGTGTGCTAATAAAGAGTTATCAGAAAAAGAAAGTAAAAACAAAACAAAAACTAACAAAAAAAAATCCCATTTAAAATTGCATCATAAAGAATAAAATACCTAGGAATAAAGGGGATGAAAGCTCTATACCCTGAAAACTATAAAACAATTGAAGATGATTCAAAGAAATGGAAAAATATCCCATGCTCTTGGATTGGAAGAATTAATACTGTTAAAAAGGCCATACTACCCAAAGAAATCTACAGATTGAATGCAATCTGTATCAAAATGCCCATGACAGTGTTCACAGAACTAAAACAAATAGTTCTAAAATTCATATGGAACCACAAAAGACCCCAAATGGCCAAAAAAATCTTGAGAAAAAAGAACAAAACTGAAGTATCACTCACCTAGACTTCAAGCTATACTACAAATCTACAGTAATCAAAACAGTATGGCACTGGCACAAAAACAGGCACAAATTAGTGAACAGAATAGAGTCCAGAAATAAACCAATGCACCTATGGTCAATTAACCTACAGCAAGGAGGCAGATTATACAGTGGAGAAAAGACATTCTTTTCAAAAAGTGGTGCTGGGAAAACTGGACTGCTACATGCAAAACAATGAGAGTAGAGCATTTCCTCACACCATATACAAAAATAAGCTCAAAATGGATTAAAGGCTTAAATGTAAGACCTGAAACCATAAGACTCTTAGAAGGGAACATGAGAAGAACACTCTGACATAAATCGTAGCAATAGTTTTTTGGATCTCTCTCTTAAGGCAAAAGAAATAAAATAAAAAATAAACGAATGGGACCTAATTAAACTTAAAAGCATTTGCAAAACAAAGGAAACCATTTGACAAAACAGAAAAAGAACTTATGGAATGGGAGAAAATATTTGCAAATAATATGACTGATAAGGGGGTTAATATCCAAAATATATAAACAGCTCATACAACTTAATGTTAAGAACAAAGCCAATCAAAAAATTGGCAGGAAAACTAAATATACATTTTCCCAAAGATGGTTAACAGGTGGATGAAAAGATGCTCAACATCACTAATCATTAGGGAAATGCAAATCAAAACCACAGTGAGATATCACCTCACACCTGTCAGAATGTCTATCATCAAAAAGACTAAAAATAACAAATGTTGGAGAGGATGTGGAGAAATGACAGCCCTTGTACACTGTTGATGGGAATGGAAATTGGTGCAGTCATGATGGAAAACAGTATGGAAGTTCCTCAAAAAATTAAAAATAGAACTGCCATATGACCCAGCAATTCCACTACTGTGTATATATCCAGAAAAAAAAAAAGAAAATACTAATTCAAAAAGTCACATGCACCCCAATGCTCATAGTCATGATATGGAAGCAACCCAAGTGTCCATCAAATCACAAATGGATAAAGAAGATTTGGTATACATATACAATGAAATGTAATTCAGCCATAAAAGAGAATGAAATTTTGCCATTTGCAGCAATGTGGATGGACCTAGAGAAGATTATACTTAGTGAAATAAGTTAGAGACAGAGAGATACTGCATGATATCACTTATATGTGGAATCTAAAAAATAATACAAATGAATACAAAGTAAAACAGAAACAGAATCACAGATATAGAAAACAAACCAGTGGTTACCATAGAAGAGAGGGAAGGGGTTATGGCATTAAGACATACAAACTACTATGTACAAAATAGACAAGCAATGAGAATACAGCAGAGAGAACTATAGCCATTATCTTGTAATAATTTTTCGTGTAGTATAACCTGTGAAAATACTGAATGACTATGCTATACACCTGAAACTTATATAATACTGTAAATCAACTATACTTCAATAAAAATAAAAAATAAATTCAGTATTGCCAGATACAGACTTCAATAAAGAAAGAGAGTAATAAGAAATGATGCTGGATAAGTATGTATGACCAAGAGATAGGGTGCCTGTAAGTCATGAGATCTGACATTCTCCTAAATGAAATGAAACCTACTGAAGTATTTTAAGCAAAAGAGAATAATGATCAAATTTGCATTTTTCAAGTCACTCAGTCTTCAATGTATAGGATGTATTGGCAAGAAGCAAAATTGGAAGCAGGTGGGTGAGTTAAGAGTCTGCTCTAATTATCTATTCAAAAGACAATGGTATGCATGTGGGATCTAGGCCCCTGACCAGGGATCAAACCTGGGCCCCCTGCTTTGGGAGTGTGGTCTTATCCACTGTGACACCAGGTCTCACATGCATGCCGCAACTAAGAGTTCGCATGCCGCAACTAAGGAGCCCGCCTGCCGCAGCTAAGACCCCACACAACCAAATAAATAAATAAATATTTAAAATAAAAAAGACAATAGTGACTTGACCAGGAGTTAACCGTGGAGTTGTAGAAAAGTAGATGGACATATATACCAGAATTGACTTGACCTCATGATTAACTGGAATTGTCAAGTAAGGGGACAAGGCAGTCATGGGTGACACCTAAATTTCTGGCTTTGATAATTAGATAGATGTGGTTGACATACAATGGAATGAGAAAAAGAAAGGAAAATTCAATTCCAGGGAGAGTGTTACTTTTGGATAACAAGATAAATTTGAGGAGGTTCTTGGCCACCAAGCAGAGAAACAGTGTAGTATTGTCAGCCTGTCTGAAGTTTATCAAGGTTAAAGTTGGCAACCTTACACTGGTACCGATAGGCAACATTTAGATTTATAGATGCAAGCAAAGTGAAAGTGATTATTTGGGTCTGAACTGGGTTGGGGTTTTGCCAGACTTGTTGGAGTGGGACACTTCAAAGAGATTGAGTACTGCTACAAAATTCATTGAAAGACTGGATCATGAAGCTTGGTAGGATGTAAAATAAAGAGGAAAGGTACAGCTAGGTAAAGGTAAAAATGAGAGATTCAAGGGAATTTAAATTCAAGGGAAGCTGAGAAAGAGTTCAAATGGGGGTAGATTAACACAGAGACTTGAAAGAGAGAAAGTTGTAGTGGAAATGGGATGTATAGGTCTGAAACTTCTGATATAATCCTGGTGATAGAATCTTGAACTAAGAAAGAAAGAGACAAACATACAGAGGAAGGAGACAAGTGCAAGCCTTGAGTGATATCAGTGCTCTTAGAACTCCCTACAATGTCTTTGCAATTGGACTCCTGCGTCATCTCTGCTATGAGATTGTAGGTTCCTTCATGTCCAGTTTATAACTTATTCTTCTCCCCTCACCAAACGCACAAACCTACCAGCATGTGGCATTGTACAGAACAAGGACTCTATAACTAAATCTTGCAACAATAAATGAGTGAAAGTAGTACATAGTGATTTCTCCCAAATCAGATTATAAAATTACTCAATAACAAGCACAGAGCAAAATATTTCCAAAATGACATCATACCCAGCAGCTCATAGAGCCTCATTGATTATCTCACAGCCAGAAAAATTCCAATTCTTTTGACCCCTGCTGTCTCCTTGACTTGCTTATTAAATCCCATTAATAGGGTTATGAGAGATGAATGCTTCTATGATGGCATGATTACCAGTCAGAAAGGTCTTAAGTAAAGAGGTCTCCTGTAGCAATAAATTTATATAAAAGTTTAGAATGACACAGTAGATATAGTATAACTGCGGACCTGGGATAACGCTAAGCAATGTGTGAAATAAATCTCGTATTTGTATTTTTATTCTCATGGTGAATAGGATAAATGCAGCCCCTTTTTCTTGGGAGCTAGCTTCAAAGTAAGTAATACTGTCTACTTAAACTTTTTTTTTTTTTTTTTTGAGAAACAGCTTTGAAAGTATCATGCAAACTGATTTTTTAATGGTTTTGGGCAACATATTTACATTTCAAACTTTTGAGTTTGCATTTTCCTCTTTTTTGCTGAATCTGTCAACTGGTTGGTATTCGTAATTTATGGCTCTGCAGCAATCCAATATTCTTTATCCTCAAGTGATCCTATCCCCATGAAAGTTTATGTTACACTGATGAAAAACGTTTTAAAAGTAAAAATTATTTCCTGGAATCATTATATGATGTTTCTAAATGTGTGATATCCTTGCAGAATTTTTCTGAAAGTTTCGTGATAGTATAAAATCTTTTTAAATGTTGAAAAATTAATGAAAATGTCAATTCCTTAAGATACCTCCTACAATACTTCCTTTTTGAGTTATTTATTTTCAACCTCAAATGTTTATCTTTCTTCTGAAATTAGTTTCACTCATTTTTATTGACCCCTACTACTTATCAGATACATCATATAATGTTGATATTTGAAAAAAGTATAAATAACAGTCTCTAACTTTAAGTTCTTATGATCAATCTCATAGTGAAAGCAAACATCTAAACAGATAAGTTAATCTGAGGTTGGGGCACATTTTTTGTGAATATTTATCAGGTCTGATGGGGTTGAAGATGTATGAACACATACGTGGCTACACTGATCATCAATCAACTGTGTTTTATTTATACATCCAGAATGCTTTACTCTTGTCCAATACAAAAATTTTTAACATTCCGTTTATTAACCTAACACACAACAGCTTCTCTATAATTATGACTTTCCTAGGCCATGATTTGTTTTTTAAACCTTCCAGGGTTAAATCAGAATGTGGTTTCAAAGTTACAATGGTCATTTAAAAGCACAGCAGTCAAATATTTACCAGAGTATAAAACTGCACCTGCCCACTTCAGCTTAAAACTTTTTACATTATTTTAAGTTCCAAAGTGCTTATTCACCAGAAAATCAGCCTTTATTTACTGAGCAATTGATTTTGTATGTCAGCATCATTTCTCCAAATTAACCTATTTATACAAAAGAAAATGTGGGTGTTTTATAGGGAAACATTTGCTCGATTTGGGTGAACTCTTTCATATTTACATTTCTAAGACCTTATTGAAGAAGAAAATCCAACATCCTGCTTTTCATGGGTCACGGTGTGCCCCATGAAGCATTGCTTTGCTCATACCTCCAGGCTGTGTAATTTGGCTCCTATGGGTAACGAGAAGAACCAGAAATTCCCCAGGTCCAGTCTGGCCAATGTTAAGGTAGGGCAGGTTTTCCTCATCAGTCAGTGCAGAGAATGAGGGTTGCCCCAATCTCTAGAGGTGGTAGAACAATGGAGTAATCTGGACATGGGCAGTCCATGAGATATCATTATGTCTCTTCCATAAGAAACAGGCAAGGGCCCAGGGTCTGGAGAATGTCTGTGTAGATGAGCTGGTGGCCCTGAGAGGATCTCATGGGTACAAGAACTAGGTCTACTACACTACCATTTTTTATTATTTTTAAAAAATCTTCATACACTTCCTCACGTGTAATTAATGATGTTGTTCTTCAGCTACTTGTGCTAAAACTACATATAAGAAACCTCAAACCTTACCTCTGTCTGTCCCACAATACTATCAGTATTGAACAGGATAGGTTAATTGACGTAAAATACAATCTTCCAGATTTCAGCAGAGGATAAAATTTATCCTTGCTCCATCAAGCTCAATGCAAGTATTCATTGTAAAACCTCTGTAATGGTCTTCCTGTGGTGATTCAGGGGTCAAGGTTCTTTCTGTCTAGCACCCTCCATTGTTATCAAGTGTTTCAAAGTCCTCTGGAGTCTTAAAGTTCTCTGCGTCTGGACATTGAACAAGAGAAGAAGGTCCTTTAATGAAATGACTTCCATTATTTTCATCTGTATTCTATCAGTCAGAGATATTCCATCATTCTGGAATATAAAATAGGTTTGATGAGTAGCAAGTATTCTTACTAAGTCCACCTTCTACTTAGGCTTTTCAAAGAGGGAAGGGCCTGGATGCATAGCAACCTCATGAAAGGATACTAGAAAAAAAAGCCTTTTGGCATTCCTATGTTATTGCCATGATTAGTTGAATTTTGCCTATGTTGGGGAAGAGTTGTGCTGTCTAAACATCAGAAAATATCGTGCCTGGAGATACATAAAGCTCTTGTGCAAGATTTTTAACTTCAGGGTTTTGGAAGTTGCATTTGTTGGTCATTACAAACTGATATACTGTGATTTTAAATTCAATCCCATAGAACAACGTTGTCAGGGAAAAAAAACCAGTAAGAAATGCGTTGAGTTCTTCATCTCAGCCCATTCCCCAAAAGGCATATTAGTTTAGTTGAACTTCCTTAATAGTAATCAAATTGACAAATATCCAACTAACAATTGTAAGATAAGAACATTTTTCTGTAGAAGTAAAATACATGACATTGGAAGGAAAAAAAAAATCCTAAAATTGGCAGAGTATTTAATATAATAGTTTTATATGGAAAACATGATGTATTACTAGTGCTTAGCACATAATAAACATTTGATAAATGTTGTGAATACATGTCTGCTAAAGAGTGCATTTCTGGCTAGCTATAAATAACGAGTTTTGCTTTTATGACCTAAATATCAATAGAAAACTTTCCTATAGAACGGAAATAATTTATGATTCCTGATTGCACTGAGAATCTAAATATTTAAGGCCAAACATGTGATGCTCACTAACTCTGGTGCCAATTATTGTATTTCCAAATGGGAAATTGCCAGTTGGTAATTATATCAATGTTCATATAATTCTATGGCAAGCTTTCACCTTTTGTAGCAGATTGCATTTTCCAAAATGGCTCGTCCTTCATGCTCTTCTTAATGTGTCGCTGATATTCCTTCCATTTTATGTGGTGATGTGGTAGAATGTGCCTTGCTCACCCTCCACATAACAATTGTGTAGACCTCTGTGACTGTTTCAACAGTATGGCTGAAATGATGCCATAAAATCCCCAAAGTTTGATTATAAAAATGTTATGCACTTTCACCTTGTTCTCTTGGGATATTTGCTCCCCATCACCATGCTGGGAAGAAGTGCAAATGAGTCTTCTTAGACATTAATTAGAACTGAAGAGGCCCTTTGCAAGTGTCCAACCAACAACCCAGCTCTAGACTCAGCCAAAAAGCAATATCAACAACCAGTGGTATGAATAAAAGCACTACCAGATGATTTCAGCCTCCAGTTAGCAAGTCTTCCCAGGTGTAGCCCTAGATATTGTGGAGCTGAGATAAAGCCATCCTGAACCCCAGAGTCTACAACACTACTGAAATAGTTGTGTGTGTGTGTGTTTAACACAGAGAGGTTTTGAGATAATTTGTTATTAAGCAACAGTAGCTGGGCCATCCTTCATTCAAACATAATTTTACATCACAACTCCCCATTAAAATTTTTTTTGTTAGTTTTCCCCTAACATTAACTTTATGTAATAGTGTTACATACATATGATGTCATCAATTGCTCTACTTGACTTGGCTTCTATCAACCATGTAGCACAGAAACATTATTGTTTTAAGATTATACAAATATATTTCTATTCAGTCCTAAATATTTTTGACTTTACTATTACTACATGATTTGAATATGCAATGAAATAGATTATGCAATGGTAACAATTATTAGAGGTATTTTTTTTTTAACCAGTATATTCCCAATGTATAGCAAAAAACTGATGCATGGTAAATGGTCAGTAAATATTGCATGAATAAATGTATACATGGACACTTTTAATCTGATTTAGAAATTTAGATAGAATGCTGTAAGAGCAAAAGTGTATAATGCTTGACTTATTTCTAAATGCAAATTTACTATTTAGCTTAACTGCAATTTTGTAGAATTGTTTATTTGACCATTTCAGTATATGATAATGAAATTAATTGAAATTGCATTACCTCTTCATCCTATATTATAAAACTTGTAGCTATTCACTTTTTGGAAAATGTTTTTGTCATTTCAATAATAATGACAAAGGTGTCAGTAGTAACAATAGCAGCTAGTATTTTCTGTATGCTTACTATGTGCCAGAAATTGTCCTAAGTTCTGCTTGAGTTACTGAATTATTTTTTCTTAAGTTAGGTTTTGAGATATAATATGCTCACAGTCAATTTCATCCCTTTAAGTTATACAGTTCTATGAATTCTGACAAATGCATACACTGGGAAATCATCACCACAATCAAGACATAGAATAATTCCTTCACCCTAAAAAATTCTCTCATGCCACTTTGTGGCCAATCCTTTCTCTTGTATCCAACCCTTAACAGTCATTTTCTGTCCATATAGTTTTGCCTTTTCCAGCATTTCGTATAAATTGAATCATATTGTATGTAGCCATTTGAATCTAGTTTATTTCAATAAGCATAATAGATTTGCAATTCTGCAATGCTGTTGCATTATTTTTTGTATTCCATTATATGTCATAATTTGTATACATTTTCCCAGCTGATGGACAGACATTTGGGTTTAGTTTTGGGTGATTATGAATAAAACTACTATAAACATCTGTGTATAGATATTTGTACAAATATGTTTTCATTTTTCTTTCAGATCTACCTAGAAGTGGGATTGTTGGGTTGTGTGGTGAATGGATGTTTAATTTTATAAGAAAGTATCTTCTATTTTGCTACTATCCAGCTCATGTTTTATATCAGACTAAGTTTTTAGCAGGTCAATGTGTGTTTTTCTTTTTGTTTTTTGTTTTTTGCTATATTTCAATACTAAGTGTCTTTGAGAGTAATGTCACCACCTTATTATGTGTAATTGGATATAGTTTTTAAGAACTTGAGTTTTCTTCTTATCTCTTTGAGTCAAATCAATTGCTAGTGACAAAGCAGACATTCAGAGATCAGTAGAATTTTTAGTACTAAAAAACGTGTTTTCATGCTCACTGAAGAGAATACAGCTTCTTTTTTTTTTTTTTTTTAATACAGCTTCTTATAAACTAACTGGTTTACAGATGAATTTGTCAAATCAAGTCAGCAAAGATGCATAGGGAAATTTTTCCTTAATTTCCAAACTCATTGATTTCCTATATAGCTAGATGGTCTCCATTTTCCCATTTTTATTTGTATTTTTTGGTATTTATGCAATAATAGGCCCGAAAGTACAGTAATCCTTACAAGATAGGATTTCATTTTTATTATGTATAATAGTCCACAGATAAACAGCTGGTGTATAAACAAAAAGAGAATTGATCAAAATCGCTCAAGTGCAGTAAAGACAGAAAACACAACAACACAAATTCTTGACCTCAATTTCTATTTCCAACAAACATATCTTTTAATAATTAAAAACCAAAAAACAATTTATTGCCAAGAAAATTCCTCTAGAAGATTAATCTTAAAGTTCTTCAGACTGAACAAAAACATTAGTCAAAAAAGAGCTAGAAATTGTAAATAAGTGGATAAATAGAAAAGACTTTTCATTTGCAAAAAAAAGTTTTCTTAAAAGTTGATTTGTTTAAAACAAAATTATTTAATAGTGTGTTGTGAGGAGTTTATAACATATGTAGAGGTAAAACGTGTAAAAATAATAATATGAAGTACAAGGGGGAGAAATAGAAATATATTTTAAGGATGTTTATTATATGTGAAGTGGCATAACATTACATAAGGGTAGATAATGATATTTTAAGATGCATATCACAAACTCTATGACAACCACTAGAAACAAATTTTAAAAATACATATTAATATACCCACAGAGTAAATAAAATGGAAATATCAGTAATTATAGTAAATACAAATGGCTAAACACATGAGTTAAAGGTATAAGACTGGTAAACAGGATAAAAAAGGATGTCTCAACTATATGCTGTTTACGAAGACACAGAAAAGTAAAATGACAGAAAATATAACATGGGAAGCCTAGCCATGAGAAAGCTCAAGAGGTTATATTAATACTAAAAAAATTAGACTTCAGGGCATGGAATATTAATAAAGATAAATAGAACAACATTTCATAATGATGAAAGAGTCAATTCATCACATAACCATAATAGTTTTAAATGTTTCACAGAAAAACATAGCTTCAAAATACTAGAAGTAAAAACTGAAAGCAGTAATAGAATAATTGGCATTGAGACCTGGATATTTCTGTACTCTCTCAATATTAATAGAAAAAGTAGAAAAACACTAAGGATATAACATACTTGAGCAATATTCTCAACCAGCGTGACCTAGTGTCTTGATAGGACATAGCTATCAAATGCATATTTAACAAATGCAGAATATACATTATTTCAAAGTGCACATGGTACATTCAAAAGATTGATCGTATGCTAGTCATAAGCAACCTCAAATTGCACAGGATTTGAATTATTCAGGTGACACTTTGATCAAATATAATTGAATTAGATGTCAATAACAGAAACATAGATTTTTATAAAGGATTATCATGTACTTACAAAAAGTATATATGATATATGTTTAAAGTTTAAAATATAATAATGTCCGTCATAAGTTTTAGAGACTAGAATGATTGAATCTCCTGTGTATACTTCTGCAAAGAGTACCCATCTTCTTCCCAGGGATAATCACTGTGTTGAATTTTTTGTGATAATCATTTTATTTAATTTTTATACCATTACTAAATTAATTTAACTTTAATACAAATATACAAATACAATATAAAATAATTATAATTGGATTGTTGTATGTTGTTAGACCATTGTTTGGAACAAGAATTTACTATTTAGTTTATTGGTGAGATTAGATATGGTCAAGTATGATTACCTTACTTTAGGTAAAAGCCAATAAAGCTAGAACAGTGAATAGTGGCTGAATAAGTCTTTAGGGAATTACCTCCTGAATCAGTCCTTGACTCTTCAAGTTTGTCTTCCCATGTGAGAGAGAAGAATGGAGGAAATTAAGGAGGTAGGGGATTCTCCACATTCAATATTTTGAAAGGAAGAACATATAAAATTATAAAAATGTAGATTATAAATAGCACATGATGTAGAAAACCATAATTTCTTCCATTCAAGTGGTGTTTTGAGAAGGGCAGGAGACAGATAACATGATAGGGCATCTTCTAGCCATTTGTTTTTCCAGGAAAAAAATAATTGTTTATACTCTTTTTTTTTTAGAAAACAAAGAGATAGCTACTGTCTGAGACTAGGTTTTAAGTCAACAATATCAACATGAATTTTAGATGTACCAGTGTGTAAAACTTCAAACATTCAGCTGGTTATGTTGTTTATGCTGATGTTATAGATGAGTTCTTTGGAAAACAGATTCTGAGACTGAGATTTGCAGGAATTGAATACTTCTCTCAGAAACATCTATCTCAGGAACAATATCTATAAATAAGCAAAGAAAGGAGAATTGGGCGGAGGAAGAAACTTGGGTGAGATAGCTCTTTGACTAAATGAAATTCCTGAGGACAAAATTATCTATGAACCATGATTAGGCAACACTTCAAGCAGCTGGTGGAGTGAGTGGGCATCTGGGTGGCACCTCAAGTACCCACTTCAGTCCACCCTATTGCCAAATTATACTTGATTTGTATAATAAGTTTAGCTCATCTGGGAAGAGCTATCTCAGGATTCCAATTGGCCTTTTCCTAGGGAAACATAAAAATAAAGAAAATGGAGCAAACTACCAACCTTGCCCCTTGTTGGAGGAAAATACTGCATGGGTCTCTTGTGCTACTATACATCTTGCCATGTATGTCAGGAATGCAAGACAGGGTATCATTTAAACAAGGCCTAGGGTTAGGTTTGCAGCAAAAAACTTTTAAGGACCAGGTGATGTCTCTCTGAGGCAAAGATAAGGTTTACTTACTGCTTACTATAAAAAAGATAGATGCCCCAACAAGCTCAGGGATCTTCTCCTTCATATGCCCCACCACATCTACAAGTGCCACCTGGCCCTCCACTTTGTTCTGTGGAGATAGCATCTCAAATAATGGACAAAAATATGCTGATTCTCTGGGTAATGACTTTTCTTTGAGCAAAAAATATTTTGTCTCTGGTCAGAAGTGTTTGTCTTCTGTCAGCATCCATGAAACTATATCAAGGTGACTTGTGAGCTTGCATGTATGATAAAATCTCAGAGCCTTTACTGTTTGTGACACCTCCAACAGCTGGTCTCAGAATCAGACACTGATATTTATCATTCCCTTCCTCTACTACCCATTCCAGATTTTCCACACCCTCAGCTAATACCTCAGTTTGTCTAGATGGTTTATCTAATCAGGCTGCCTATATGCTTAACCTTAAGAAGTTCCCAACTCACATTACCATGTCTTTCTGTGAGTGTAGCTGCTGATATTCTTCACTTACTATCAAATATGGGCAGAAGAGTAACAAGCAGAGCCCCTGTGGATCACCTGGGTGCCAAATATTTTCTTCTCTGACTTCATTGTACCAAGATGATAATTCTTTTACTAGTTTGCAGATTTCTTGGCTCAAGGATTATGAATGAAAAAGTGACAAGTCTAAAATTTAATAGGATTCTTGTTTTGCCCACTGAAGATCCATACTTCTAGACTCTTAAAACGTAGGGTGACCGGGACTTAAAGTGCAAATTCCCCAAGTGGATCACTGAGACTAAGGGTAAGTGAGCCTGCTTCTACTTCAACCCTTTGGTTTCCAGACCCATGTTCTCTACCATTGGAGATATGGCACCATACAATAACTGTTGCTTTAGGGTATGTACTTCATCCTGGAAGATGGTGCTTCATACCTGCAGAGTGTATCTCCAGCATGATGCCTTAAGAAGGTCATTCTATTTTTCTATCAGCTGACAATTTCTGGCATATCACATAATGCAGTATATGATAAGATCAATGAACTCCAAGGTTGTGTTCCTACTCCCTTAACTCAATTTGTGTAAAATGGATCCCTTTATCCAATGAGGTTCTACACAGAATCCTATGTTGATGGGGCAAACATTTTGTAAGCCTTTGGGTTGTATATTTGGCTGAGGTCCTGCAATCAGGAGAGAGAAGCCACTGGCTAGAATATATATGTCAATTATAGTCAAGATGAATTATGTCCCTTCTAGAATTGAAGAGGTCCAAGGTTAACAATTTACCTCTAAATGCCTGGTCAGTTTCCTTGAAGTATAATGCCATATCACAGACTTAAACTTGGTCTTGGAAGCTAGAAGTTTGGACATTTGACTAAAGAAGTAGCCAGATCAACATTATTGACTGGAATTCCATACTATTGGGCCCATGCATGGCTCCATCTCTGCCATTACAGATATTCTGCTCTTAAATCAATTGTGCATCAAAGTGATGGCTGGACAAAGATACTGGCTGATGGCAATGGCCTATTACTAAATCTACAATGTTTCACACCTCTTCTTTGGTGAATGCTCTCTGATGGGCATTAAAAGGTCATAAAAAGGACTATATGTTCATCACATGCCTCTTCTTCCAACCACTTTGTCCCAGATCTAAAAAATATTTTTCTTTCAAAACTTCTATCAAACCAGCCAAGCCATTGGCTATTGCCTGTGTGCCTGTATAAACTCTTACCATGTGTCATTTCTCTTTCCATGCAAAGTAGTAAGGTGCAACATCAAAAAATCTACCTATTGGATGAATTTACCATCAACACTGTCTTTCTGGGCTGGTTCTGAGTGGGGTTGCTGTAAAGTAACAGTTGGTTTTAAGTTTGAACCCTCTTACTAAGCTGAGGCCTCTGGGAAGCAAGCATGACTTCCTCTGTCAGATGGTCATGAGTGGTCTCTCCTATGGCCATAAGCATGAGCCAAAGAAAAGATGCTATTTCAACAATAAAGAATAACATGGCAGTCTGGGCCACCTGTCATGTATGTTAATTTTGCCATCTGAGACTAATCCCAAATATAATATATTGCTTCCCTCTTAAAGTGCAGCTGCACTTTAAGATCCTCTCTGATCTTTTGGTTTTGTGACTATAACATACCCAGTGCAAGATGGGCAGTTGTGGTCACATGATCACTTGATATCCCATGATCAGGTGTTCTGTCTCTAGCCCAGTGACATAGTAGGAGCTGTTTTTTGACTCTGTAGATTCGTATGATGTGGTTTTGATCCAGAATTCCAGTGTTCTCTGTTGTAATTCTGAGACTAGAACTTGTCACAAAACTCTCCACTAAAGATACCTCTAATGTATAAAGTCGACAACATATGACTCAAGTGTCAGGACTGCTTTCATTATAACCTGGACCTGATGGTGACCATTTCTTTCACTGGGCCCTATTCAAAGCTGGAAAGGTTGCATGCCATTTAGTAAAAAGGTTGGATTATTTTCCCAGGTGTGGAATATGTTACTTCAAAGCGCAAAGGGGCCTACCAGGCACTGTGTTTTCTTAATTGTGGAAAGTTAGAAATACAATAGTTAATCCATTATTTTGATGAGTATATTCTAGTATCCCCCATATCACTGGTCCCTTAAATCTTCACTGACATGGTGGGATCTTTTATCATCGTAGCTTACATCTTCCTCCCTCTGGAGCACTTGCATTTTATCATGGCTTCCAATAAACTTGCTGCTTCTTGCTTATCTAGTCTGAGTCACACGATGCCACCAATATAGTAGATCAAGTGATGTTCTGTGGAGTGTCCTGACATTTCAAATGCTCTCAGATTCAATTATGACAGAGGATGGGGTTGTAAATTGAGCTCAAGAAGGAAAACTATAAATATATATTGTAGCCCATCTCATATGAATGTAACTGTGTCTTGTTCTATTTCTTGATAGGAATCGGAAGAAAACACTCTCTATACTTCATGGGTACAATATATCTGAGACCATGTAAATCTACCCTGGCCAAGAAAATATATCCAGCAGCACAGCTGCAATAGGGACAGTGACCACCTTCAATTTACAATAGCCCACTCATATTTTAAAGAATATTTCCAGATTTTGTAGAGGATAAGCTGATGGTATGGATATACTGAGGAAAAACACTTGAGTGATATTTGCTCTTCTCCCTAAGAAGTAATATTGTTTTGATTTACTCTCTTGGCCAGACAGGGATAGTAAGGAAGTTTCAAAGGTTTCCATTTGAGTGCCCTCACTATAGTAGATCTTATCCTACAGGAAAAATATAATAATACTGTAGAATTCTGCCAACTATCAATGTGAGAATTTCAATTACACATTTTGAGACCAGAGAAATCACCACTGGGTGAGCCACTACTGGGCCTGGACTTCATTATTCCTCATTGTACAGGAGGATGTGATAGAAACAGTGCCAAAGTCCCCTAGATCAGGGGTGGGCAGACTTTTTCTTAAAGCACCCCATAGCTAATACTTTAGGCTTTAAGGGTCATACTGTTTCTCTCTCAATTACTCAGCTCTGCTGTTGTAGTACGAAAGAAGCCATAGACAATATATAAACAAGTGACCATGGCTGTGTTCCCATTGCGAGGGGGTTAGCTAGACTTTAACTGGGAAGAGTGCGGCATTTATGCAGGTCCAGAGTGTTCAGAATAATCTGGGATTCAAGATTTTTAAGACATTGCCCACATATCCCCATATCAAGTTGCAGAATTTCATTCCTCTTGAATAAAAACGCTGACATGCCTTAACAGACTTGCTGATCTTGAAAATTTCAACCTTCACTAGAGATCTGCTTATGTTTTTATAATCAGGTTGTAGACTGGATATTCAACTTTTTTTTGCCTTATGGCTGTAGGAAATGAGAAGCTCTTTCCGTGCTGCTAAGATGTCCTCTGACTTTCACACTTAGCCTGAAATTAGTGATCAATCACCCTAAGCCTTTCATTGTCATTTTCTAAAACCGAGAGCCCCCAGCAAAAGCCAACCAATTCAATGATCACTATAAAGACTACTTCCAATGAACTCTCAAATGCATGATATATTGCACTCACCAGTACATTTTCTTCTACCAAGAAAAGTTTAATAGTTACACTACTTTTGCCTACTAGGGGTTGTCTATACCCAAACTACCAGCCATCTGGCCAATGACACAGCTACAAAATTCCCATTTAGAGTGTTTTCTAAGTCCACTCTTGGCGCTGAAGTTTGTCTTTCTCCTGTTTTGGGAACCAGATACAGAGGTGAAGATTTGTATGCACTTGGCTTATTGTGGAGTGCTTTTAGAAACAATACCTGAAAAGAGGTGTAGTTGGTAGGATTAGGAAGTGTTGAACTATGATGCAGCTGCAGCAGAAGACTTTGCTAATCCATAGGGAATTCTAAACCTTGAGATGACCTTTCAGAGCTATTCTTAATGGAGACAAAGGGACCAGACCTTTGTACCCTGCATTGACCAGTCAATGGATGTGTGCTTTCTCTGGGATGAGTGAGAGCAAGGCAGCTTCACTTAGCTGAAGGCAATTCCTGAGAAGGCCTCAACTTTGGACAGTCAGCAGACAAAGCTCTAGGCATATGAGAATTAAACATTTCAGTTTTAAAGGGGGAAATCTGTGAACCATACCACAGCATCCAATACCATGATTGTTTGTTTTGCATCTTGCTCCTTAATAAAACCAAGAACTGAAACTTAGCACATGTTGTTGGGCCCTAAAGGAAAATTGTAAATGTAAGCTCATCTATGGAAAAGATACTCATGAATCTTGCCTCTTTGTTTCCGTGTACCCTCCTTTTTTCTCCAGTTCTCTCTTCCCCTAGGTTTGAAACTCTCACTGTTCATATAACCACGTCCAATATTGCTGTTTGCTGTCCTGGGTTTAGAGCTAACCTTTGCACCAAGGCTCTGGCTTCCCTCATCTCCTAGGGACTTGAGATTCCCTTTTGTAGTCTAAAAGTAGCTGTTTGGCAAATGCAGACTTGTCATGTCTCTTTCCTTAAATTAGATAGGAATTTGGCTAATACCAGCTCTTTGAATACACTTTAGGTTATTCGGACTTTACTTAGAAACTATCAGTTAATAAATTCAATAGATATTTATTGGATACTTACTTTATATCAGACCCTGTACCAGTCTCCAATTGTCTTTGTCAATATAGGAAGTTATTTCAATTTAATTAGCTTAATTAGATTAATTTTTAATCTCTACGTAAATTGATTCTCAGAAATAGTTCTGGGCCTGAATCACACAAGAGCCAAAAGACTGTAGAGATGCTATAATTTGCTTCTCTGTTTCCATATGAATCATTATCTATTGATATAATAATGCTACACAATAAAACTCACTGCCAAGCATTAATTTTTGCTTATGAGTCTTCAATCAATTGGGAATTTCTGATCTTAGCTGCACTCATGCGTCTACAATTAGCTGTGGGTTGGGGAGCAGCTCTGCTAATCTTGGCTGGGATGTATTACATGCTTGAAGGTTGGCTGGCTGCAGGCTGGTCTAAGATGACATTGGTTAGGACAGTAAGGTTGCCTGCTACTACATCTCTTATTCTCTAGCACGCTAATCTGGACTCTTACACATGCAGTAAGCAGAGTTTCAGAAGAGTGAACAGAATTATATAAGGCCTCTTGAGGTCTCAACTTGAAACTGGCACAAGATCACACCTGCTTCATTCTTGGACAAAGCAAGTGACAAGGCCAGTGCATTTTAAAGGGCTGGGTGAATAGACCTCACTGCTTAATGGGAGAAATTTTGAAAAGTCTCTTTGCAAGAGGTATAGATACCAGAAGGAGAATAATTGGGGATGTTTTTACAGTTACTCTACCACAGTATACAATTAAGTTTTCCACTGGGCATTTGTTTCTTCCTATATATTCCACAGCTCTAAATTTTTGGATTTCCAAATAAAACCTTTACTAATATTTAGGGTTTCTGAATTTATATCCCACTTGTCAAAATGAAAACAAAATAAAATATTCAAAACTGTTCAAAAAGCACAGTAAATCCTTGCAAGATTGAACAATCTAGCCATTAATATAAAACGCACTATTCATTTTTGTTAATTCCATTTGATTTCTGACCACCAAAATAAACACTGGCACAACTGCAGGATTTTCAATTCTTTCAAACAGGAGCTGGAAGTAGGAGAAATAGGATCAGAGGATGCAAGGTCAGCGGGGATACTAAGCATTGACTTGGGGTCAACTGATTATCAGAGTACCAAAAATATTTCATATAGAAATATATGTAGCAGTTTAGATAAAATATTAAGTGATGGTGGGCACATAACAGAATTCTACAGTTCAGAGTTTACTAATAATATTCCAATAGGAAAAGACTTCTTCCAATCTGTGAGGTTATCCAGGTTCATATCTAATGAAATAATACTATTTTTCATTGTGTAGCAGTTTTTCTATTCAACATTGTTTTCATCTTTATTACCTGACTTGATTCACACAACAATCTGCTGAAATAGATAAATGTATTTTCCTGATCTTCTGTGGGGAAACCGAGGCATGGATTCTTTAAATACCCTCCATATCTGACATTTGTAGATTGCTAAGACTCTAGCACAATTAGATTGGCAAAGAAAAAGAAAAAACAATGTATGATTCCATTCAAGGGGGAGATAGAAAATAAATAAGTACATAAATAATATACTTTTAAGTAGTGGTAAACAATATGATAAAAATAAAAGGGGGTTATAGAATTTAAAAGTAATCATTGGCGCTCCTTCAAATTGTGCAAATAAAGCAGGTTATAATGAGAGGCTCACATTTAAACAGAAACTTTAACATCAAGATGGAACCAACCATGTGGAGAACATGAGAGAAAGCAACCAGTGCAAACACCCTTAGATAGAAGCCAACCTGGAGTGCTTGCAAACTTAGAAAGAAAACCAATGAGCCTTCCTACAGAGAGCAAAGTATAACTGGTACAGCATGTAACCAGAGAATTATGCAGCGGCCAGATCCTGTAGAGACTTTGGTCATTGTAAAAGGTATAAATTTTATTATAAATGAAGTGGAAAGCTATGGGGTGGTTTTAGGCATAGCAATTTGAATTTTCAGAAGGTCATGCTGCTTGCTTCTGAACAAGTGGATTTTAGAGCAAGAAGTCCAGTAAGTGTCCATGGTGCTCGTCCAAGTACGCAATATAGAAGGTTGGACTTGGAGTATAACAATGACAGCAGAGAGTAGTAAACAGATAGCAGATAGATTTAGTAAAAATGTCTGAAGATTTGCCTGTAGATTAAAACTGAGGATGAAGAATGACTCCTAAGAGTTTGGATAAACAACTGGGCAAAAGATGATACCATATATCACAGCAAGGGTAAGTGGATGAGGGGCTGATATGGTGAAGTTGATCTACTTGTTAGAATTAAGTCAGAATGTCACATAAGAAGGTGATGTACACTTCTAAAGTACAGAGAAAAGGAACAGATTGTTATTATTAATGTGAGTCTCATTGGCAGATTGCATTCAAAGGCATGCGACTAGATGAGATCCAGAGAGAGGGTGTATATAGAAAAGAAAGACCAGGGCACTGGAGCACATCAGCACTTAGAGACTTAGCAGAAATACTTTGGGAGATAAAAGTATTACTGCTGCAATTTTTTAACCTTTTGCTAGTAGCTGTAACCCTAGTGATTTATAGTACACTTATTTCATACCCTGTATGTGTACAACCTGAATTATTAATATTTTTATATTTTTTATTAGATGCCCTGTTCTTATCTTTCAGTTTTCACCCATATTTATTTATTTCACGGCAAATGAATTTATTCTTGGCCATGAGTGGCAAAACTGGTGAAATCTGTAGTAAAATGGTGTGTGGCACCAGATTTTCAATTGTGTGTGTGTGTGTGTGTGTGTGTGTGTGACACTATTCGCTGACTTCATTTTTCCCAATAGAAACAAAAATCGAGATATGGTTTCAAAATATGTTAACATATCCTTTTTCCAATGGTCCAGTAAGAAATAATTGTTATAACATAGAATAACTTCCAGGTAAAGACCATAAAAACAATTATGATGACCAGAATGGATAGTTTAACTTACTACACATAGCAGGGAGTGCTTTCAGCACCATCTTTCTGTAAATGCAGATTTCGTCACAGAAAATAACATCTTTTTTTTGTTTTAATGGATGTGTGTAGTAACTAAAACTTTTTTTTTTTTCAGGCTTAGAAGACTCTACTCTCAAAACAAAACAAAAATCTCTCTTGCATACACAGAACAACAGACATAAGAACAACAACACATGCATACAGCACAAACTTTTCATATAAACCAAAAAGGAAAGGGCACAGAACTGTTGACCAAAGGGGTTCAGGAGTTAACATGCTGCAAGTGCCTGAAATTATTCTTGTTTGTGTGTGAAAACAATCAATCAATGGATTAGGTAGACATAGAAAATTTTATAAAATGGGAAATGTAGCTCTTTTGTGCAGACACAGAGTTCTTACGGGACTTTCTTTGTTTCCAAACTAAGAAACATTACAAACTACACGTGGGGCATGTTTGTATTGAAAGGATTTAGGTACAGTCCCTTTGAAGATCCAGGGGCATATATGATGGCAAAAGAATGGGGAAGGATATGTCAAAGTTACCAAAGTCAATGCAATTTCTTTAACATTAGCCTAGGATCTGAAATCAGAAATTTGGGATGCATATTAAGCTCATTAAGCACATTAAGGGGAGAACTTATTATTAAAGTGGTGGATCATATAGCTCAAGTAGAAGCGACTACTTTATAGGTCTTTTCCTTCAAGAGTCTTTCTTCATCGTTTCTTACCCACATGTCTAGTTCTTAAGCTTTCTTTCCTCATGTTGTGACAAAATAAGGACTAAATAAATCCAGCCCCACACAGGCTGTGAGTGAGGCAGGGTAATTTTGGAGGTGGGATACCGTGACTTTGAATTTATAGCCCTTGGAAAAGCCTCTACACTATAGTGATGCATTAATGGCCATGTTTCAGGTTCTCAATTTATTATGAGGCCAGAGCTCAGAGCGAGGCTTCTTTTGCCTGGATGTGAACTTCTAACAAACTCAAATTCCTCAAATTGTGAAGGATGAGAACAAAATCCAGTTTGTAACTTTTAGAATCTTGCCACAAAATTCCAAGGTTGACTGGAAGTTAGACAAGGTTAGTAATTTTCTGAATGTTCCCCTCCCCCTTTTTTCTTAAGCACTTGCTATATATTGAAATTACCTCCTGGGAACAGAATGTTCTCTAAAGCCAAAGAACCAGCCTAGCTAGGCAAATACTCATGTCATCAATTACCATTTTTAAATGTATCAAAAAGCATTCTTTGAAGTAATCCTTCCTCAAATCCTGCTTGAAACTAGATTTAAATAATGAGTAAGTGGATAAATGTCTTGTGGAATTAAATGGATAAAGGGAAAAATGAATTTTGTCATGCATAAAGTTGTTATCTTTAAAGGGATGACTAAGAGGAATTCCTCCTCAAAATGCCAGTACATCCAGATGGAAGTTTGTTAAACCAAGTAATTCCTAACTTATGGCAGGAAAGAGGGTGAGGATTTATGAGAAGCAAGTTTAAATGAAGAAGGGAGCTGAAACCGCCCAGTGGAGACAGAAATGTGCTGTTTATATGCCAATTTTTACATGATCCTTTCTATATCATCTTTCCATTTCTCTTTACTTTTGCCTAGCCTTTTTCATCATAAGGACTATGTCTTACACTCATTTTGAGTTCTGTTAAGCAACTTGATAGCCACTGAGTTTTCTTTTTTGAATGGTGAATAAATATAATTATGAATTAAATACAAATTACTTCCAATATTACATAGAACATATCCATATTATCAATAATAATAATCCAAATATTCACATCCTTTTAAAACTGTCATTGATAGAGAAATGATACTATGACAAATAGTTTTTTTTTTCGGTTTTAAATGCCTGTAAAATTAAAGGTAAGCATACTTGTAAACAATGAGCAAAGACTCCGGTTAATAATCCAAGTCACTTGAAAGACCCCACTTATTCAAGTAATGTTACTATTGAAGGAGATGATGTAAAAATACATATAACATTGATTGGTATAGAAAATAATTAAACCTATTAAGACATAATCTACAATCACTACCATACACTACCTGGTACATGTTAGAACTTCAACAACTAATTTTTAGCAAAAGAGTTGCATTTAAATAAATTTAGGACTCTAAATGCATGAAATATTAAAACACATATATCAGATTTAGGTGTAATATATGTATTACTTTGTAGCTTATGAAAAATTCAGAGGTGTGAGTACAAGTTGGAGGCACCGTCATCTCATTTCCCTGTTGGACCTGTTCCACACCGAGCTTACCTAACACTGAACTCAGATTGCCAGAGACTATAACATAAGGAATGTTTTAGACATGCATCCCTTAGCTTACCTTAAATCTTAGATGAAAATCCTCAAGATTTCCTCCTTGTTTATTGCTTTCTTGCTTTTTTCATTTCTCTCTTCCTTCATTTCTTCCTTCTTTCTTTCCCTGTTATGAAGCAATTGTGAAATTCTGAATGTGAACTGATTATCAGATGATTTTATAAGGTTATCTTTAATTTATTTGACGGGACATAATATAATTGTGGTCATGTAGAAGAATGTCGTCCTTAGGAGATGCATGCTGAAGTTCTTAGAGATATAGAGCAATGATGTTTGCAATGTATTCTCAGATGATTTCTAAAATGCACACAAACACAGGCGTATAAGAGCAAATTCGCCCAAATGTTAACATGTTTTAAATCTAGGCGGGGAGTACATGGCTATAAGTTTCTCTCCACTCTTCCGAAGGTTTAAAAGTTTTTATTATGAAAGTTGGAAAAAAGACATAGACCCTGTGATGGCCCATTTTTTGTCAATGTGGTTAGGCTATAGTACCCAGTTATTTAATTAAACATTAATCTAGGTGTTGCTGTGAAGATATTTTATAGATATGATTAATATCTATGATTTGGGTAGACCTGATACAATCAGTTGAAAGGCTTAATAACAGAACTAAACTGAAGAAGAAATTCTGCTCATGACTGAAGCTTCAGCTCCTGTCCTAGAGTTCTAGCCTACTCTTCCTGACCCCTGTCCTATGGACTTTGGACTTGCCTAGCAGACTCCAAAATCAAGTAAGCCAATTACTTGCAATTAATCTTTTCGTATATAGTTTCTACTGGTTCTGGTCCTCTGGTTGCAACTTGACTGATATAGACCCTTTCCTCCAGGAACTCACTACATAGTTGTGGAGACATATGAATAAAAATAAAAATTAAAGAGAGGTAACTGCTGTATTAGAGATTTCCACAGATTTCTATGATAAGCCATAAGAAGGAAATTTAGCTTAGACTGGGGGTAACTTCAGAGAAGGCTGTGTAGCTTCTCCAAGGAGGAGATGCATGATTCAAGATCTGATAACCATGACATAAATGATAAAAAATAAAGGAAGTTACTTTCAGCTATAAAACTAAGTTAGTTTATTAACATAAGAAAGTTAGCTGTAGGAATTAGATACAAACACTGGAAACATTATTTGAATAGGGTCACATAACTTCATTGAATACCATTTTTCAATGGAATTTTCTAACAGTCAATTAAAAGATGTGAGTTATGGGTAAGAAGTTGTCCTGGCACTTTTGGAGGGAAAATATAGATTCTGATTTTTATGTTTTGTGAGTTTACTATTCAATTAAAGGTAAATACAGAGGATACTTAAAGTTTGTATTCCCTATGTAGATGGAATGACTACTTCTCAAATAAGATTATTTTTTTTCATATTTTTAGCACACATTAAATTGTCTTGGCATGACAAATTATCTCTTAAGTCCAATCTATTTATCTACTCTTAAATCGTCCATAGAAATTGTAAATTTACAAGTAGACAATAAATTGCCTAAAACCTAAAGATATGGTTCTTGGCAAAAACTAAGTTATACTCCCAGATTTCTTTCTTTACTCCAAAATAGCCACAAAAAGCAAGACTGGGATGGCAGTGTGGAGGTGTACAGAGTAGGGGTGGTAGATGGGATGAAGATAAAAAGACAAAGACTTCTGGTTGCACCCTGAAGAGTAGGATCATCAGTATCTTTCATGTTCTAAATAAATTATTTAACTTTTGACATTATTAATTTTTGTTAATCTGAGTCATTTTATCTTACTCTTTCCTTCTGCGTCCATTTAAGTTTCCATATATGGCCTTCTACTTCTTGTTTTAAAACCACTGTTACTGTGAATGTAAAACTTTTTTCCAAAATTTTGTTTTCTTGTGATGCAAACTTTCCAGATCCATTTAATCAAAATTTTAATCAAAGCATAGTTAGTTTGCTTCAATGATACAAACGTGAGCTGTGTTTATGAAGGAAGTCTAAACATTCAGATGTCTTTAGTCTAGGAACTAAATGAAAATTGAGAGAACAATTTATTGGCAAAAGTTCGTTTTGTCTAAGCTATATGCAAAACAACCCACAACTTTGTTTTTATTCATCCATTGTTCAATCATAGAAAACTTTCATGGGAACCCAAAGCAAAAAATGCTGAAATAAAGTATATATTTGGAAGAATCAACTGTACATGAATATGGAATGCCAAAAGCAATCCAAATGGTTTTATGCATACCCTTTACAAGCAGAAGAATTTCTAAAGGGAAGATAATACAGAAGAGTATTACATGCAGAGAAGTAAGACCAAAGCAGGAGAACAAATTTAGCAATCTGGGTTCAGTTCCCTAGAACAGTACACATGTCAAATTGATTTTGGAAATCTACTCAAGCTTAAAGGCTGGCTAAGTCCATCCTGCTTTTACACTGTCAGATTCTTAGAAAAGGCATTTTCAAGACAATACACTGAGCTTGCAAGAGAGAAAAATATACCCAGAATGTCAACAGGCCAAGTAGATAGGTGATTTAATAACCTGTGCTTTTAAATGAACAATAATAACAGAAATGATGAAAGAAATTTTTTAAAGCTAAAAAAAACCTAAAATATTTTTCATAAAGACCATGATGCATTAAGTATGTTTGGGGGATTCAGTATGCTGTACTGCCAAAACAACAACAATCAACAAAACTTTTGGTTCCTGCTTAGCTTTAAAAATGAAAACTAAATCATGATTTTTTTTTCCAGCTTATGAAAATCCAGTGCAGATTTAGTTTTTGAAAGCATTATAAAGAACCAACAATTCCAAATATTTCCCTCCCCTGCCGTTTCTTCTCCCAAGGTTGGTCAGGAGGCACATTCAACGTGCTGCACATCATCACTTTATCTAGAAAGACTTATCCCATGGGTGTGAGGCAGAAGGAATAATTGTTGAAGTCAGGAATGGCCTATGTCCCCACCCTTGTGATTAACTCCAGCAAGAAGGGATGTGGCAACAGCAGATCCTGGAAAACTTAAACTTGAGATAGAAAACGTGCCCTTGTTTTTCTCAACAGATTGCTAGAATGGTGCCAAATGATCCTGTAATTTGGTAAAGGAGACCAGGAGAGCAGAGTAGGAAACAGCAACAAAAAGGAGAAAAATCTACATTTCTCAGATATTCTCTTTGTAATTTAGAGTATTGTCTGAATACTTTTAGAGTGTCAGAATAAACTTTTGTTAGGGTTTTTTTCTTAGTTAATACTCTGTCTGCTTTTTTTTAATGTTTAATTTTTCTAGAAGAATATTTAAAGTGTATTATATATTTGTAATCAAATCAAACAAAACAAGTTAAAACTTTAATGAATTACTTAAAAGGTAAGAGACTCTGTGGGAAGTTACAAACATCTGAAGAGACTGAATGAAATTTAAGAGCAGTTTCTCTACAGTAATAATCATATTAACTTGAGATGGTGAAGAAGAGCATAGATATCCAGAAGAGCCTTTTTCAGGCTTAAATATGATCTTTATGAAGCGTGCTACAGTAATTCAAAATAAACTTTTGTCATTTTGTTTTCATTGCTAGTATTATTTTTTTATAGAAATAGCTAATTTTCTATGTTCCATATTACTTTCATTGAAATATGAGAATGAAAATGGCTGCATACGTATATACAAGTATGCAGAAAAACATCTATTTTCACCTATTACTACTTATATAAATATATAGCTATCATCACCGCCACAGTGAATTCAACTGTGGAAATAAATCCTCGAAGTTTTAACAACTTATAGTGCCTCAGAGACTTCCCTGGTGGTCCAGTGGTTAAGACTCTGCACTTCCACTGCAGGGGGTGTGAGTTCGCTCCCTGGTCAAGGTGAATGTAGCTAAGTTAAGGCAAATAGAACTTAAACCATGTTGCATTCCTTTGAGTCCATTGCTCTTGACATTATGTCTTGATTCCCTTCTAGTTATTCAGTCCAGACTAATCAACTCATAGGTTAACATTTAGCTTCTGCTCATCTACTTCCAGTAACAGGATGATCATTGACCCACATACACTGACCATTTTCATTTTTGAACAGCTTAACTGGGAGTAATTTCTTCCTTCCATTAAAATGCTGATTTTAGTTCTGTATTCTGGCGTTATGCAGAATAAGTCTAAACCATTTTACCACATGTCACCTCTTCAGTTATTTCACAATAGTTGATCAAATTCAAGGGAGGGACCATGATGGATGATACTACAAAACTGGCGGAAGAAATGGACACATGGAGGACAAGTGGACCAAAGTGACCTTTCAGAGCTCCTTGGAAATGATTGTGAAACCACAGGTCAAGGACATCAAAAGAAAGGACAAGGTGAGGGTAGGGCTAGTACCCATAGGTATATTCAGTAATTTATTCAACCTATTGAACACTCTATCAGCCAAGTAAAGTGTTAGGGACAGGGAGGAGGAGAAAAGATATAAAAACAATACATGATCTGAATCCAAAGAGAATAGGATATATTCTAGGAATATATTCTAGGAATAGGATATAAAACATAGTTCATATAACATAGTTATATGAAGTTTAGTGAGGTTAAAGAGCTTGATCCAAGTTACCCAGGTAGTATAGTTTAGATCCAGATTTGAAAGTATGGCTCAGTTCCAAAGTTCGTGCCTTTTTCACTATATCATGAGAATGTACGCTGAGCGTTTCTAACAGAAGGAACTTTTCCGTAATGTCAAACAACGTCAATAACTAGTTAGACAACTTGGAATTGGGGCCATATTTAGTAAATTTTAAAAATAAATGTAACCAGAGTTTAATTAGCAGTATTGCAGATGAAATGAAAAGATATAAACTTCATACTGTGATTTTTTTAAACAAATTCAGAGGTGGATAAAAGGAGACAATTGGGGCAGAATTATACAGGAAAACATTATCAAAGAAAGACAGCTATCTCCCTTTCTCCCTCTGTCTCTCTGTCTCTTTCTCTGTTGCTCTGTCTCTTTCTCTGTCTCTCTCTGTTTCTATCTCTCTCCCTCTCCCTCTCTCTCTCTCTCTTTATGTGTTTGCCATTAGAAGAAGCCTTATGAACTTCATGTACTTATGGCAGGATTCCTCACCATCAGCTCTGTTGACTTCTTGGACCTGATATTTCCTTGGTGTAGGTGCTGGCTGTTCTATGAATGTTAGTATGTTTAGCAGCGTTCCTAGCCCTCCCCCCCACCAACCCCATTAGATGCCAGTAGCACTACCTCCCCAGTCCTGAAAATCAAAAACATCTTCACACATTGGCAAATGTCCCCAAGGGGACAAAATTGCTCTCCCTGCCCCTAATTGAAAAGCACTGCTTTAAAGCAATGAGAATGCGCAGGGGAATGCATTCTCAACATAACAACTAGAAAATGATGTAACTTATGGAGAAATAGCGTGGAGGAAGTCGCTCTTAGAAGGTAGGAAAGGGGATGACAAAAGGAAGGATGAGTGAAGATAGGGGCTTGGTGCCAGTGTACTCATAACTCTAGTTTTTAACCAGAGAAGTAAAAGTAGAACGCAATTAAAAATGAGAAGGTGGTTTGATGTTAGTGGACTTTTAGTGGTTTGATAAAGAATATAATTAAGGCTTTGCAAAAATAACTTGCCAAGAAAGATTGAGGGAGCAGCTGAGGTTGAATAATAACCTGAAATGGTGCCAATCAGCAAGCTGATGAAATATTCCAAAGCAATGTTCAGCCTCCAGAGAGTCAATGAATAGAAAACAAATGTGAGATCTATCAGTGTTTGAGGGTTTAAAGGGGCAGGTGTGGCTCTGGAGTAAGTTGGACAGAATTTAGATCCCAGAACAGAATAGAGGTAAAATGATTGATTAGATCCAGGCTCGAGTATCAAGAAGAGGGGAAGTGAGGGCAGGAAAACCAGGAAAAAAAGCAGAGGAATATTAATGGATTGGAGGTTTTGATCAATTTCAAAGGTATGCCTCATGTAACAAAGTGGGACAAGTGAAATTCTAAAACGGAATGTAGTTATTCAAAGGATTGAATGTATGTATATCCATGGAAGGAAGAGAGCCCTGCTGATGCAGAAGTACAAATGGGATCTGTGCATTAGATATATACTGTCTTGAGTGTGTAGGTACTCCCCTTGCTAATCACATACATGTAGCCCCCCCTTATCCACAGGGGTACATTTCAAGAGCTCCAGTGGATTCCTGAAACCATGGATAGCACCAAATCCTATATGTATATTATGTCTTTAGCATATATATATACACACACATATATATATAATAAAGTTTAATTTATAATTTGGGCACAGTAAAAGACTAACAACAATAAGTAATAATAAAATAGAACAATATACTGTAATAAAAGTTATGTGAGTGGGGTCTCTGTCTCTCTCAAAATATCTTGTTTTACAAATTTAATGCTTTTTCCATCTAAACTAAGCACTTATACACTGCGACCATGACTTTTGCATAGCAAAACTAGCACAAATTTCTTTTTCTTTCTTCACAATTTAATGAGTAGAATATTCCTTCCTACTGTAGATCTTAGCAACCTCAGCATACGAATTTTTTTCTTTATTGTCAGGAACTTTCACCTTTTCAATTAAGGGAAAGACTTTACAGCTTTTCTTTGGCTTATCTGAATTGCCAGTATCTCTACTCTTGCACTTTGGGACCATTATTAAGTAAAATAAGGGTTACTTGAACACAAGCACCACGATACTGTGACAGTAGATATGATCACCAAGAAGGCTACTAAGTGACTAACGAGTGAGACGCCCTAGACGAAGGGAGGGATGATTCACATCCTGGGCAGGACTGTGAGAAATTTGATAATACTATTCAGAACAGCATACAATTTAAAACTTTTGCATTGTTGTATTTCTGGAATTTTTTATTTAATATTTTTGGACCTCAGTTGATGGTGGTAGCTGAAACCTCAGAAAACAAACTTCAGATAAGGGAGGACTACTGTATATGGATATATACAATTTATCTATGTATGTATGTATCTATCTATCTATCTATCTATCATCTGTCTATCTATCCGTCATCTACCATCCATCTTTCTTTCTACCTAGTTAACATTTTAGAGTTTTGTTTTGTTAAAAAAAAAAATTGATTTCTCGTATCATGGTGAAGGAGAGTAAATGTATGTCTATAATCTATATGTTAATCAAGAACGACTCATTAAATGTAAGAAAGAGCTAATTTATTTTTATCTTCCACTGTCCCTTTAAACTTGTACAGAGGGGAGTATTTTCCTTCTGCTACTGGATGAAGCCTTGATGAGGAACCCATGCATTTCTAGCCACTTTTAGGTAGTGTAACATCCTTTGGTCCCTTTAAGTTGCAAACACAATTTCATTATTTCAGTAAATTAATGTATCCCATCACATATATTAATTGACATTTTAAATTTTTATTCAAGATAATTTGCCTTCCCATTTCTCTGTCAGTTAGGGCCAGCCTCAGGAGGGCTTCTAGCTATTAGAAAAATGAACCCTTCTGGGCTGCACTGTCCTTGTCATTCAATTCTACTTCCACTACTAGATGCTACTTCTAATCCCTCTGGGGTTGGTGTGAGGGGAGGGAAGATGAAAAAGGAAGCTAAGAAAAGTTCCTCCTTGACTGGTACTAGTACATGCAGGGTTCATGTATCCTTTGCCTAAAAGATATTTAAAGCTATGGTTTCTCTTACAGGGTCCTTTGTGAGTTCCTTGAAGGTAGCTTAGTGGTATCCATGGACTATAGTTCCCATGATGGGAATGATGCCACCTTTCTGTTGCTTTGCCACTAGGGATCCCCTTTAGCTTATACCTCCAGGAGCCACTTACTGTTGTAATCTTCTGTTTATAGGAGACAGCGCTTTGCGGAGGCGCCATTTTGTATGATCCCCAGGATAATGTTTCTTCTGCATGTGTCACACCTAGTCCGTGGGTTTCATGCACTTTAACCTGCCTGTTCCGAGTTGCAAGTGCAGTTACTTTCCAGCTGCAACAACCTACTAGGCTGCCAAGAATGCTTTGTCTTCTTTAGGCAAGAGTCAACTCAGTGTCTCCCACTGGAGGGAATACCTGTCACGATTACTTAATGCATCTATTAAAAATCTCTTCTCACTAGGCTTGGGGTGATTTCTCAATCATCCCACCTCTACCCATTGCCTTTGTGGGAAGGAACAGTGAGTGTCCCAGAACAACAATCTTCCTTACAAAATATCCATTCTCTTGACCCTTCAACTACCCCCACTCTACTGACACTTTATTATCTTTAATCTGAGTAAGGATTTTCTGAGTCGGGAGCCCAAGTATTGTGTAGTTAGAATTTCATTGAAATTTAATTATAGTTTAGTGAATCATATTTATGATTCACAGTTTTATGAGTTATCTTCTATAACTGATACTTCAGTTGAAAACTTAATTTAACATATTGCTTTTATATATAAAAGAGAAAATGGGTAGAGAGATGTATATACATCTCTGACTTGATTATTACTACACTTAGGGAAATAGACATTACTACAGGGTGATGCAATTATAATACACTGGGGGAGAGAACATAAACAATTAAATATAACAGTAATCTCCTGAATCCATTTCTGTACTCTATTCACAACGAAGGAACAAATGGGGTTGGTCCAGCTTTCAGACTCTGGAAGGCTTCAATGAGGCTATATACTCAGTTGGATTACCTGAAATGCATAGACCCATTTTGAAAGACAACAATTGTATATCAGGATCTATTAGAGAAAATCGTAGACAATTATCCAAAGTGCTTTTTACGTATGTTATTTAATACTTATATCAATAGCATGGTACGTGGGAGATAAGGAATTTGAAACCTTGAGAAATAAAGTCAGACTCTCACTTCTGATACTGTGCTCTTTCCCCTCCCCTATATTGGTCTGAAAAGGAGGTATTATTAACTTCTTATAGGCTCCAGCCCAAACATAACTGATCTCTGAGCTGGTATTTTTTAAATCACAGGCTTAGTCTAACTCAATAGGGATAAATTTTTGCAGGACTTCAGGAAGGTGATTTTTGGGAGACTTATCAATTCTAAATTTAAAATTCTTCGTGTGTGTGTGTGTGTGTGTGTGTGTGTGTGTATGTGTGTGTGTGTTGAGAGAGATGATTAATAAGGAGATCCTGATGGCAGACAAAATACACAGGGAATTGACTCTACAACTGGTCTTAGTTTTATTGCATTAGTGGGTATTTACCTTTCTCCTCTCCTGCAGAACAAGGTATTATCACCATTAATAAATAGTTCTATTTACTGTTGCTTATTGTGGGTAAACTTGGTGTGAACACACTCTCACTTCAAAAGTCAAAAAAACTTTCAGAACTGTACAAGACTAAAAAGAACCACAGGATATATTTAAAGAATATGAAATGGAAGATACTGTCTCCACAAACATTGATGACATTTAAAACCTGCTGAGAGGTGGGGTATTTACTCCATGAATTCCTTGAGTGCCAGATTTATTGGCTTCAATAGCTCAATATTCTCATTCAACTTGAAATGTAGAGTCACACTCAATCTAAACCCCTTCATTCAATGTTCTCTGCTTTCTGAAATCCAGATTCAATTTATGTCACTTTCCACAACGATTTTTCTCTTCTGAAGTGTTTCCTAAATTAAATAAGTGATGTTTCCCCTCTTTATTTCCTTCAATGCAAAATGAAGAAATACCTGGAAAAATCAACCAACCTGGGAATTGTTTTACAAACATGCACTAACCCATCATTGTCCTTCAGGAGATGTAGGAATTATAGAGTCTGGCATGTTTATACCTCTAGGAATAATGAATGTTTTAAAAAGCATAATGTATTCAAACTTATATGAGAAATTACATTTTTGTAGATTGTACCCTGACTGGGAAACATAAGGTTGTTTTAGTCTGAAATCACATTTTCACCTAGTTGTAGTTAAGGGTGCTTTGGTCTTGTCTTTTTACTATTTCATCTTTTTTGATGATTTTTAAGACTCTGTATTATTCAAAAAAGTTAAATCAATTGTAAATTTTATACTTGAGATTTGGGGAATACTGATGTCATTCTGTCACAGTGCCCGAAGAGTTCACCACTTAAGAGAAGAGTTTAAAACCTTAGGTGTTATAAGAGATGGTTTTAAGAAACAAGCCAGAGCAGTGTCTTCAATAACAGTTTAAAAATATTTTGTTTAATTAGTTTTATATACTCAAAATTCTATCCCTTAGAATCTACCTTATAGGAATTAGAGCAATTTTATGAGAGGACAAATGTGGAGGAATATTTATTACAGCATTTATTGTTCATTGTGGAAAAGAGAAAAATAAAATAAATGCTCACTCACTTGTAAGAGTAAAATTGAATAAATTACAGCACATTCACAGAGTAAAGCCATTTAAAAATAATTACAACTATAGCAGTTGAATTGAAGGTATATCTACAACATATTGTTAAATGAAAAAGGCAAATTTCAGAGAACATAATTTTATTTTGGCTCAATAATTTAAAATGTGTTTTTTAATGTGTCCTTGGGCTTCTTGGGGAAAAATAAATCTGTTTGAAGATGTTAATAAAAATAGAAGTGTGCTTGCAAGGGCATTCATGTAGTCTATAATTTATCATTTTCTTTGTCAAATCACATTTCTCAGTTTGATTTCTATGCAATTGTTTGATATATCTTTACATCACACCTGGTTTAGATTGGAGAGTAGTCATTAGTAATTTCATGATGATCATTTTCAGTGTGATAGTGTGATGTTCTAATGCAGAGATATGGCAATTTTCTTTGCTTTGAAGTCTGCTTTGTTTGATATAAATAGTTAACCCAGCTTTCTTTTGATTATTGTTTGCATATGCATGATGTACCATTCTCCATCTGACAATCTTTCAACTGATATGTTTAACCTTTTATATTTAACATAACTGTTAAAATGTTTAGATTTAAAGCTGCCATTTTACTACTTATTTTCTGCTTGTTCCCTCTGTTATTCATTTTTTTTTTTAACTGTCATTTGAGCTTTATTTGCATTTTTAACTATATCTCTTTTTTGTAGTTATTTGTAGCACTTGCTCTAGGGTTATATTATACATACTTAACTTTTTTTTTAACACCTTTATTGGAGTATAATTGCTTTACAATGGTGTGTTAGTTTCTGCTGTATAACAAAATGAATCAGCTACACATATACATACATCTCCATACTTCCTCATACTTAACTTTTGATACTCAATTACAATCTATGTTTTGCCACTTCAAGTGGAATGCAAAAGGCTTACCAGCATCAAAGGCCCTTTATCCTGCTATGTTTATTTTGAATTGTCTTATGTATTACATCTACATATAATGAAAATCCCATAACAATGTCTAAATTTCCTTCATTGTCAAACATATTTTAAAAAGTCAAGAGGAGGATATTAGTCTTTCACAGTCACCCAATATTCACCATTGCTGTTGCTTTGCTTTCATTACTGATGTTCCAGATTTCCCTCTGGTATAATTTCACTTCTGTCTAAGTAACTTCCTTCAATAATACTTTTAGTGGATATCTGCAATCAATTAATTTTCTTTCTTTTTTTTAAAAAAATAAGGATATATCTTTGTTTAACCTTCATTCCTCAATGATATTTTCACCGGATATAAAATTCTGAGCTGACAGTCTTTTCTTTCAGCATTTAAAAATACTGTTCTATTTCCTTGGGTCTCTATATTTTCTGATGAGAAACTGGACTCCATTCAAATCCCTATTGTCTAGAATACAATCCAAAATTACTCAGTGTATGAAAAATCAGGACGATCTCAGTTTGCGTGAGAAAACAGCAATCAACATATGCCCTTTATTATACAAAACCTAGATAATAAGCAAACAAAAAAGATTGAAAAGGACTGCTTAGGGTGAAGGAATGGAATACATCTCTTTAGATGCTTCTGAGATGAATCTACAAATAAATTAGTGACTAATGGTATGTGTGAATGTGGGTAGGTTTCCCATATAGTGATACAGTAGTCATCATTTATAAACAAAATAACTATTTTCTGCTTGAAAAGTTTTCATTCTATTAAATTAACAAGTTTACTTTCTATTAAGATCCATGCTGTGATCACCTTTCATCAGAAAGTTTCCATCTACCCAAGTTAGGTAGAATAATGATCACATGGATGTCCTTATACTCAGACCTTCATTTTTCTTGGTCACTGGAGAATATTCTCATTTTAGATATAGTTTTTTCCATAAGAAAACCAATATGTTTTCGAGAAATGTAAAAACCTTTTCTCTGCTACACTAAGGCTTAAAACAAAATGTGGATGAATACTATATTATATGTTATAAAAATAGAATTTTAAACCTGGAAGTGCATTAATGTTCACTTAATTTTGTCCCCTTCTTTTGGTGATAAGCAAATACGAACTTGAGTGAATAAGCAGGATGCCCAAGATGGTACAGTGACCTAATAATAGAGTCAGACCAGAACTCTGGTTCTTTTTTCCTAGTATTAGCTCAATAGAGTGTTTAGAGGGTTTCCAAAAAGGAATATTCCATCTGCATACAGAATAAAGCTTAACATCTGATGGATATGAAATTGATTTTTTAAAAGGCCCACTTACAATAGCCACAGCAGCTGTATTTTGTTAACACTATTTTTTGTAAGTAAAGAGAACAGAACATAATGGAAAAAGCATATATTTGGGCCCACATACCTCTGAGTTCAAACCAATTTACCAACCTTTAATAACTATAGAGTATTTTTTCTGAACTTGAATAAAGGGGTAAATTAAACTTGTTCCAAATGAAGAATTGAAATTGGAAGCTAGCAGTATGTTTGGCACATTCAGTAGTTATGTGTTTTTTACCTTTTTTAGCTGAAATGTCATTTAATGAGATGCCCATGTAATTTAATAATTGTGTAGTCTAACCAATTATATAATGCAATTATAAAAAAAAAACTTAACAAAATCAAACCAATCTAAATAATTCATATTTTATTTAAAAATTCACATATGACTACCAATGTTCATTGCATTTACCACTTTTTTGTTATCATATCCTAAAAACTAATAAGCTGATATATCAAACATTAAGACTGATGACACAGCCGTGATTTCCAGGCATTATCTCCAAAGGCATGTCTTCGTTAAGCAGGATGTGGAAATGTTTTTTTAAAGGTGAGAAGAAGGTCTTAAAACAATAAAACTGAAAGAGGAAAAGCTAAAATTCCTGACACAGCTCTTGGGAAAGGGATGGTAAGGTCTGAATATGAGATGGGAAGGATCAGGTGAATCCACTGACTTCTCACGTGTGAGAAAATGTGCCCCATCAGATTCTCCTGCTGATTCACATATTCTGGATTAATAGTATTTTTCTAATTTTGTGCACTGCACGAAGAGAAATATAGTAGCACAGATGTGTGAAATCAGCGACTGCTCAACTTATTTGTGATCACCGAAATTCATTTTCCCATTAGTCTGCTCATTAGTCTGCTTAAGATGAAAGTGCATGCTTTATTGTGCACAGCCAATATACTTCTAGGCCTTCAGCAAGTGAGAGGAAAGGAGAGGAAGGAAGGAGAAAGGAAAACTTTCTGAAAACAGGGCTCCACTGTCTGGGGATAGAGGAGGGACCAGGTCAAGCAGAGGAAGTCTCCCTCTGCTCCAGGATGTAGCTACAATCGCAAGGCAGGAACTTGCTCATTTGCATTCATTTTCTAGTCCTATTCAGCTTCTCACACATTCTAAGAGCAGGGATCAGTAACAGGTAGGTTGTGAGGGTTCCTCTCTTACTCCATCTTTACTAATGGAGTACTAGGGCTTGATACTATCTGAAGTTGCTACAAAAATGATCGGTATTTTTGAAATCCCACCCCTGGGATTTCAGGGACAATGAGGAGACCAGGCTTGTCTTAGGCCAACCTATTGTGTAGAATGTGTTGTTTTTCTTACACCTTCTTTGCATGCAATTCCTGTGATAGTATGAACATCTTGCTAAAAGTTCTTGCCCTGTCTTTGCTATGACTCCTTCCTCTGGCAGAGGCCACATGCGTCAAACTCAACTTCATCTCTTACTTCTATCCACTCCACCATGAATAATTGTTCTTTCACTGATCTGGTTGATCTCCTTTGGATATTTGTAAGGCAACCAAGTGTGATTATATTCATAACATAACCTTTAGACCCAGGGCACTGTTTTTAGAAATATACCTTATATCTGATATACCCTCTTTCTTCTTTCCTGTCAGCATGGCAAAGAATATTGACTTTCTGTACTTGCTACACCCACCATCTACCCAGTCCCTATAAATCCACATGCAAGAACTCATAATGAATTGTGATGAGAATGTACAGTCCTTACCAGTTTATAAGTAAAAATGAAGTGGTATTTTCATTCACATCCCAAATGCAACAACTTTAATCCTCTTTCTATTCTTTAAGCAGGAATTCCAGACTTTTTCACATGATCTTCTACCTAAATATTGCCCTGAACGTACCCAAGTTACTTGTCCTTGTTGGTGATTCCATCTTTCCTTAATTCATGCTTACTCCTACTTGATTAGAGAACAGGGAAGAATGTGTCTCAGTCAAATCCTCCACATGATTAGAAAATGATGGATATCATGGTTTTGTCTGGAACCAAGTTTGCAATGATTTCTCATTTCAGAGGAAGGAGAAGGAGTCCAGATTCCCAGATCTTCTCAGACTTTTTCCAACAACTCTCTGATTACTACCCACAGCACACTTTTGTACTCCGTTAGAAAGCTCTCTCTGAGTAGTGTGACCACAAGTCCCTTTTTGCTCAGGAAACCCTGATGTATCCTATTACTCTCAAAAGTGTCTCTGTATGGACAGTAAATTATAGTTCAGAGTTTAGAGTCTCTGAAAATCCACATAGAAGAAAAATACTAAGCATCCCTGCATTCGTTTCCCACTTATGATCCAGGCTGCTTTTTCTCTCTGCTTTGGCTTGTCCATCAAAAAGACACCAGCTACTCTCTGTATTGCAAAACTGCATTGGAATTGCTGGTCCACAAATGACAATCCCTCTAGTATCTATTGCGTGTAGGTCTTAAAGTTTTCTTCACATCTTTACTCTCTTTTTTCAAAGGCCTTGTGGATAAGACACACTGGTTCTAAAACATGCAGCGTTTTCCCCAAAATGAATTACATGTATGGGTTCTACCCTCTCCCCCAGAACCAGGGCTCCCCTCAAAAGTCTGGCTCTAGAAGATGATCCATTATAGTCTTTTCCTGTAACCTGGCTTCAATAAAAGCGCTTCTTTTCTAAAAATGGGTTTTGATATATTAGAATCTCCATATATATAAATATTTGTTGTGAATTCATGCCTCAGGAGTCTCCTCCAACTTTCTGTGAATTCATGTGTGTCAATATATACAAGGGGAAGAGTGTGACTCAGTTCCATTTACATTCAGTGTTCAAAACACAGTGTCATGTTGAGAGGAGGGAGGCCGCTACCAACATATGCTCTTGCCCAACACATGGTAGCTTTATTTAAAAGTATAGAAAGAGTTATGCTTAAGAGGAAAATTAAAACAAACAAAACAGACTACATCCGGAATAGCATGTCTCTTACCAGCTTCACGAAAGGAAATAACAGTCATTGAAAATTAAAAAGGATCTCAGAAGAAAAGCTAGCCACATCAAGGGCCAAAGTCTTTATGCCCCTTTGGCTCCATCTACTCCTATTTAGCAACTCTATCTACTCTTATTAGCAACCCCTTGGCACTCAGCCTTGGCCTGTCTGAGGAGAAATGGTCTTAGCAGTGCTGTATCCTGCTCCCCATCTGTTGGTAATCTTCCTTTTTCCGACTTCCCTTCATTTCTAGAAAATGACAACAGTAAACAGCGCAGAGGCTCAAAACTGAATTCACACTCCTACTAGCAAATCGAAATTAGGTTCATTCTTCTACCAGTTGTAGTCTAATATATGGTCCCTGAACTACACTGCTATTACAATTTATGCTAAATGTGGTTCGTACATAAATACTGGATGCCTTTCTTAATATTCACAAGAATTTTTTAAAGAAAATACTTTTTAATTGAAATTAATTTTTATTTTGTGATATTACTGGCATGCGACACAATGTGAGGAATTTTTTTTTTTTAACTGGGAGTGCTTTCTGCTTGACTAATGGGAAAGGCAAGAAGAATGGGCTGCCTTGGTAAGCTAGTGTTTCGGAGTCCCTTAGGAGGAAATTTTTTTTTTTTTTTTATTCTCTCTCATAACTACCCTTAGAAATGCTCTAATATTTTCAGGTCCTATATCCCTTGGTTTTTTCTTCTTTCAAGATTTAGTTACCTAGAAGCCAGGTGATGATATTCAAAATAAATCCAGCACAGGGTTTATACTCACTGTACCAATAAAATCACTCAAAAGTTCCATTTGGTAAATTGCAAACATGGGCACAATCTTTCACTCCTTTTGGTTTCCATTCTACGTGTAATGTGACCTGGAAGATTTTACTCTCAAGAATTGGAGTCAGTGTCCCTGGGTTGGTCTGGTGACTTGCTTTGACCAAATGGAATGAAGTAAAAAGGTTTTGATGTGCAGGTTCCAAATCTAGGCTGTGAGAGGCCTTACACAATCCCACCCACTCTCCTGGGGCCTCTCTGTCTTCCCCAAGTAAACAACCCTGGGCTAGTCCACTGAAGGATGAGATTTCATGTGACCCCTAATCAAACGAGTCTCCTATTTACCCAGAAATATTGCCGCCACCTAAGTGAGCCCAGCTGAGATCAAAAGAACCACCTTCCTGAACCCCGTCCCTATTGCTGACCCACAGAATCATTAACTAAATAAATGTCGTTGCCTTAAGCCACTATGTTTTGTGATAAATTGGTATGCAACATAAAGTAACTCAACATACCTCTTATAACCCACAAAGTAATTTCAAATGTTGCAACATTCATTGTAGTCAAGATCTTTTAAAATTCTCTCTAAGCCTGCATTTCCAGTTGTATACACTGTGCCCTCTGTCATGGTCTCACCTATCTGTTCTTGTGAACTCATACTTTTTCTCCAGACCTAGTTCTAATATTATTGACTCCATAATGATTTTCCCAACTCTCCCCAAAGAATGTAACCTTTGGCTTTCTGTTTCCACATTTTCCTTATAACTTTAATTTTCGACATTTATCACAAAACACTGTGTTTTTATGTCTCTCGTCCTAGCATCGTGGTAGATATAGCTGCAGTAAATTCATCATTATTTACCGAAATTTGTTCCTTACCCTCCAACCCCACCTCCATAGGAGGGATACATTTACCCATTGCAGCTATTACCAACGTAGTCTAACCTAGGTCTTAGAAAACATCTGGCTTCCACACACTTGTGGACGCCTCCAACCACCCTTACTGGGTTCATTCAGAAAAGCAAGTGAACTTCTAATCTCAAAACAGAGAAAGCAAAGAGGAGGAGAGCTGCTATAGCTTCCCTGTTAACATGTGAGCAAGAAATTAATATCAGATTCTTTTCCTATTTAGTTGTTACACAATATTAAGCAGAGTTCCCTGTGCTATACAGTAGGTCCTTGTTGGTTATGAATTTTAAATATAGCAGTGTGTACATGTTTGAAAAATAATAGATACATGTATATGTATAACTGAATCACTTTGCTGTGTACACTTTGCTGTACACAACATTGTTAATCAACTATATTCCAATATAAAATAAAAAGTTTAAAAAAAAAAGAATGAATGGTGAGAGAGACAAAAAAGAAATTAATATCAGGTATTTGGTTCCACAGTATTGTAGTATTAGCTAACTGAGATAATAGCTGAATTGATATTTGACAGGCAAACAAATAAAGTTAAGAGTTTGTGTAGGCTCCTAAGATATTCTAATAAGAAAGGCATTGAATTAAGACCTAGGAAGTTTTGATTGAAAATAAATTAGAATTGCCTTAAAAGACTATTAAATAGTGTATATGTCATCAGTTCTTTACATTTAAACACATTTTCATCAGTCTTTATCAGATATTTTGTCTTTGATCACATCTAGTTTGATTCAAAGTTCTCTGTTAATAAATTTATTTTTTTTTCATAATTTAAATGGGCGCTAAGTACTCTTAGATGTTAATCTTATATCCCTGGGTGCACACAGCCTAAGATGATATCAGAGAATAAAATAAAAAGGAGTGGCATTGCATTCCCTGCTACCCCAATTTCTAAAGTAATATATGTTCAAGTTAAAAAAAAAAAAAAAACTTTAAAAATACTGAAATGTATAAACTATAAGGTAAAATCCCACGATCCTGTTCTTTAGAGCAAAGTACCAATAACATTTTCGTATATAATCTTTCAGGTTTATTTTTTCTGTGCACATAACACTCTTTCTCTTATTCAATATCATATTGGAAAAAGAGTTGCTAGATGCCCATTGTTATCCATTCTAAGAGTAGCAAGTATACCACTATTGTTGAAATAAAGTACAAATATGGAGTGATTGTTAGATTTCCAACAGAAAAATTACATATTATGCCTTGTTTTTACTTCTGAATAAGGTCTATGAGGGAAGATGTTCACATTTTTTTCCACTGAAAGTGTGTGCAATGTACAGAATTATGTGATGCTGGGTTATGACTTATGAATTAAAATATGTAAGTCTAAACAGTTGCCTGGTTTCAGAAATACAAGTGAGATTTTCCATTTTATGAATTGTGGTTTAACATTCTTACCACACCATAACATCTGAGCGTACAAAACACATGGAGTTGGCACGTTACATGAAAATGTTGCCACCCTACAGCATTTTTGCGAAAACTTTCTTGATGAAAATACTTTTCTTGGAAAAAAAAGTTTTTTAATGAATTGCAGTAATAAGAAAGAAAATTGTTAAATATCCTTTTATATGTAGATAGCCCCAAATGAAATGTAAATTTTTAATGTAAGTCTAAGTTTATAGGACAGCAGAAATTCAATACTTTGATATATATACTTTCTGAGCCATGCAAGCAAAATCTGAACCTGAATTATCTGTCTTTGCCAAAGGGTTCCTAACTTGCAGAGCCATAACTTGTCCTTTGCTCTGCAAGACTAACTATGACTTTCTTTCTGCTTCTAACTTTATTCAAAATTTATTATGATCTTCAAGAAGCATGCAGAAAAGACTTTCTACAGCCATTCAGACAATTCACTCATTTCAGCAAGAGGGACAAACAACGAGAGAAATAAATATGTATAAATGTATAAATAGTAATAAATACTAACATAAATTAATAGATTTTAAGCAAAAAATAATATTTCACTTATAGAATGAAAGGGAACTGGCCATAAGATGGTCTGTGGAAGGTAAGAAAAAGCTAATTTTACTGAGAGAAACAGGGGATCTTTATTTAGTCATTTTTCTAAATGTGTCAGTTAATTCTCAGGAAGCAAAAACTAAGAAAAGCCCAGGAGAACTATTTATAGCTTCACATATCTATATACTGAATAAGAAAAATCTAGGTAATAAGTCTAGTGAACAGGAACTTGAAATATGAACCCCATAAAAATAGTTTAAATGTATTAAATGATTATTATGAGCCAGGGTATAAGTGTTATTCATGTATTTAATCTCAAAAATCTATTAGGCAAAATATATGGTGACACAGAGGAGTTAAGTGTTTTGCACAGAGAGTTTAAGTTGACAAGAGGTAAAGTTGGGATACAAATCCAGGCCAGCTGGCTTGTTAGACCCATCCCTCAAAACTTCCCTCTACTATATACTTACTCTTTCTAGAAGGTAACTAAGACCTTGTATGAGCATCTAGAATATCTTGGTAATCCTCATCCACAAAATATGCAATCTTTAGAACTTCCATTCCATTCAATGGGTTCATACATTCACTCTATTTACTTCATGTTCAGAGAAAAAAAAATGCCATACATGAAAGGTGTTAGTCAGAGAGAAGAACAAACAAACATACAGGGATTTGCAAGCAGTCTGTAATTTGGAGACTGAATTCTAGGTTTGACATTTATCCTGGAAGATAATTGTTTTTTTACTTACAAAATGCCCATCCTTGTCACTGAAACCACAAAGTAAGCTTATAATTATGGGTGCTTTCAATTTCAGAAGCTGAAGAGGGAAATTACAAGTGGAATATGAAAGTGCTTAGCTTCCCGTATGTTCAAAACAAGGAAATCTAACTGAAAGGAGGAAGGTTAGTATTTTATCTTAAAAATGTGCTTGGGAGGCAAGCATATAAGCATAGCAGAAAAATTAGTATTAGAAAAAAGAAAGCACAAATTTGATATTTCGGATTTTTTTTTAGATTTTTAAAAATACATTAACATATTTTTAATTTTTATGTTATAATAATTTCAGAATTTTAAAAAAAATTTTGAAAAATCATGCAGTGTTCTGGTATAACCTTCACCCAAGCTTCCTTAAATGTTAATATATTTTCCAGTGTTAACACAGTATAATGATCATAAACAGAAAATTAATATTAATATAATATTATTAACTAACCTACAGACCTAATTTGAATTTCACCAATTGTCCAAGTAGATTTCTGGGATTTTAAAACATAGTCCATTTTTTGTGATTAGCTAATATGTAATAGTAGTGAGAAGGATCTAATCTTTTAAGACCCATCATACTTAAAGCAACATTACACCTATCCCCCCCATCTGTCATCTATCTTTTCTCTGCCCTTTCTTTGAATTTAACCTTTTTACATATTCTGGTTTTATCACATGGTGCTCTTTGTTCTTCACTATATATTGAGCTCCTCAACAGTAGAAAATTTATGTTTATAATTATGCTCTTTTTTAAAATTTATTTTTTATTGACATATAGTTGACTTACAATGTTGTGTTAGTTTCAGGTGCACAGCAAAGTGATTTGATTATATATATATGTGTGTGTGTGTATATATATATATACACATATATATATTCTTTTTTAGATTATTTTCCCATATAGGTAATTACAAAATATATAATTATGCTCTTAATACACAGTGCCTGGCACTCAACAAACATTTTTAAAGAGATTGTTTTATTATAAGTGTAAGCAGTAGATTGATCTACCATATGTTTGCTAATGATGAAACCGTATACTTTTAGCTGAATACTACACTAAAATGCTTACATAATTTGTTTCTATGAAAATGTTTATTCAGCTTTTGACATTTGGACAGTACATATTCATCTTCTGTGGAGATACAGGGATGATGCATGCATAACCTCTGAGTCATTTAATATGTAATAGGAAGCAAAAGACAGATAATCACACAGTTATAAATCAAGCACCAGGATGGGAAGTGCTCTAAGAGAATCAAAAGATGTATTTTGGGATAATCATTATTGCAGTAGAATTAGGAAGAGCTGAGGTGGGATATTACAGGAAGGAAAGGCATCCTCATGAGGTAATTGTATTAATACCAATTTGAGAGCTTGAACGACTAAACAAGTGTAACTAAGGAAAAATGAAAGACCAAATCCCAGAAGTAGAGAAGATCAAAGGATTAAATGAGGAGCTTCAAGATGGCGGAGGAGTAAGACGTGGAGATCACCTTCCTCCCCACAAACATATCAGAAATACATCTACATGTGGAACAACTCCTACAGAACACCTACTGAACACTGGTAGAAGACCTCAGACTTCCCAAAGGCAGGAAACTCTCCATGTAACTGGGTAGGGCAAAAGAAAAAGGAAAAAACAGAGACAAAAGAATAGGGATGGGACCTGCACCTCTGGGAGCGAGCTGTGAAGGAGGAAAAGTTTCCACACACGAGGAAGCCCCTTCAATGGCAGAGGTGGGGGGCGAAGGGGATGGCGAGGGGTGGGGAAGCTGCAGAGCCACGTACGAGAGCACAGCAACAGGGGTGTGGAGGGCAAAGCAGAGAGATTCCTGCACGGAGGATCGGTGCCACCAGCCTGAGAGGCTTGTCTGCTCATTTGCCGGGACAGGTGGTGGCTGGAGGCTGAGGCTCAGGCTTCGGAGGTCAGATCCCAGGGAGAGGACTGGGGTTGGCTGCATGAACACAGCCTGAAGGGGGCTAGTGCACCACAGCTAGCTGGGAGAGAATCCGGGAAAATGTCTGGAGCTGCCTAAGAGGCAAGAGACCATTGATTCAGGGTGCGCGAGGAGAGGGGATTCAGAGTATCACCTAAACGAGCTCCAGAGACAGGCGCGAACCACGGCTATCAGTGTGGACACCAGAGACGGGCATGAGCTGCTAACATTGCTGCTGCAGCCACCAAGAAGCCTGTGAGCAAGCACAGGTCACTGTGCACACCTCCCCTCCCGGGAGACTGTGCATCCTGCCGCTGCCAGGGTCCTGTGATCCTGGGAGAACACACAGCACGCCTCACGCTGTTGCAACGTCATGTTGGCCTCTGCTGCCACAGGCTCGCTCCACATTCCATACCTCTCCTTCCCAGTGGCCTGAGTGAGCCAGAGCCCCTGAATCAGCTGCTCCTTTAACTCCATCCTGTCTGAGAGGGAAAAGACGCCCTCAAGCGACCTACACACAGAGGCGGGGCCAAATCCAAAGCTGAACCCCAGGAACTGTGCAAACAAAGAAGAGAAAGGGAAATCTCTCCCAGCAGCCTCAGGAGCAGTGGAGGAAATCTCCACAATCAACTTGATGTACCCTGCATCTGTGGAATACCTGAATAGACAACGAATCATCCCAAAATTGAGGTGGTGGACTTTGGGAGCAACTATAGACTTGGGGTTTGCTTTCTGCATCTAATTTGTTTCTGATTTTATGTTTATCTTAGTTTAGTATTTAGAGCTTACTATCACTGATAGATTTGTTTATTGATTTGCTTACTCTCGTAATTTTCTTATATGTATATGTATATTTTTTTATTTTTTTCCTTTTTCTCCTTTTGTGAGTGTGTATGTGCTTCTTTGTGTGATTTTTTCTGTATAGCTTTGCTTTTACCATTTGTCCTAGGGTTCTGTCTGTCGGTTTTTTGTTTTGTTTTTTAAATATAGTTTTTAGCACATTTTATCATTGCTAGATTTGTTTTTTGATTTGGTTGCTCTCTTCTTTCTTTCAGTCTTTTTTCTTTTTTTTAATTGCTTTTTAATTTTTTAATTTTTAATAATTTTTTTAATTTTTTATGTTAATAAGTTTCTTTCTTTTTATTTTATTTATTTTCTTTCTTTCCTTCTTTCATTTTTTCTCCCTTTCTTCGGAGCCGTGTGTCTGACAGTGTCTTGGTGCTCCAGCTGGGTGTCAGGCCTGTGTCTCTGAGGTGGGAGAGCCGAGTTCAGGACATTGGCCCAACAGAGACCTCCCAGCTCCAAGTAATATCAAATGGAAAAAGCTCTCCTGGAGTTTTCCATCTCTAAGCTAAGACACAGCTCTACTCAATGAGGAGCAAGCTACAGTGCTGGATACCCTATGCCAAACAACTAGCAAGACAAGAACACAAACCCACCCATTAGCAGAGAGGCTGCCTAAAATCATAATAAGATCACAGACACCCCAAAACACACCACCAGACGCAGTCCAGCCCCCCAGAAAGACAAGATCCAGCCTCATTCACCAGAACACAGGCACTAGTCCCCTCCACCAGGAAGCCTACACAACCCACTGAACCAAACTTACCCACTGGGGGCAGACACCAAAAACAATGGGAACTACGAACATGCAGCCTGCAAAAAGGAGACCCCAAACACAGTAAGTTAAGCAAAATCAAAAGACAGACAAACACACAGCAGATGAAGGAGCAAGGTAAAAACCCACCACACCAAACAAATGAAGAGGAAATAAGCAGTCTACCTGAAAAAGAATTCAGGGTAATGATAGTAAAGATGATCCAAAATCTTGGAAATAGAATGGAGAAAATACAAGAAACGTTTAACAAGGACCTAGAAGAACTAAAGAGCAAGCTACCAATGATGAAAAACACAATAAATGAAATAAAAAATTCTCTAGAAGGGATCAATAGCTGAATAACTGAGACAGAAGAACAGATAAATTGACCTGGAAAATAAAGTAGTGGAAATAACTACTGCAGAGCAGAATAAAGAAAAAATAATGAAAAGAATTAAGGACAATCATAGAGACCTGTGGGAGAACATTAAACACACCAACATTCGAATTATAGGGGTCCCAGAAGAAGAGAAAAAGCAAGGGACTGAGAAAATATTTGAAGAGATTATAGTTGAAAACTTCCCTAATATGGGAAAGGAAAGAGTCAGTCAAGTCCAGGAAGTGCAGAGTGCCACACAGGATAAATCCAAGGAGAAACACACCAAGACACATATTAATCAAACTATCAAAAATTAAATACAAAGAAAAAATAACAAAAGCATCAAGGGAAAAACAACAAATAACATACAAGGGAATCCCCACAAGGTTAACAGATGATCTTTCAGCTGAAACTCTGCAGGCCAGAAGGGGATGGCAAGACATATTTAAAGTGATGAAAGGGAAAAACCTACAACCAAAATTACTCTACCGAGCAAGGATCTCATTCAGATTCGACAGAGAAATTAAAACCTTTACAGACAAACAAAACTTAAGAGAATCCAGCACCACCAAGCCAGTTTTACTACAAATGCTAAAGGAACTTCTCTAGGCAGGAAACACAAGAGAAGGAAAAGACCTACAATAACAAATGCAAAACAATTAAGAAAATGGGAATAGGAACATATATATCGATAATTACCTTAAATGTAAATGGATTAAATGCTCCAACCAAGAGACATAGACTGGCTGAATGGATACAAAAACAAGTTCCTTACACCCACTTCAGACCTAAGGACACTTACAGACTGAAAGTGATGGGATGGAAAAAGATATTCCACGCAAATGTAAATCAAAAGAAAGCTGGAGTAGCAATTCTTATATCAGACAAAATAGACTTTAAAATAAACACTATTAAAAGAGACAAAGAAGGACACTCCATAATGATCTAAGGATCCATCCAAGAAGAATACATATTAATTGTAAATGTTTATGCACCCAACATAGGAGCACCTCAAGACATAAGGCAAATGCTAACAGCCATAAAAGGGAAAATTGACAGTAACACAATCATAGTAGGGGACTTTAACACCCCACTTTCACCAATGGACAGATCAACCAAAATGAAAATCAATAAGGAAACACAAGCTTAAAATGACACATTAAACAAGATGGACTTAATTGATATTTATAGGGCATTCCATCCAAAAACAACAGAATACACTTTCTTCTCAAGTACTCATGGAACATTCTCCAGGATAGGTCATATCTTGGATCACAAATCAAGCCTCGGTAAATTTAAGAAAATTGAAATCATATCAAGTATCTTTTCTGACCACAACGCTCTGAGACTAGATATCAATTACAAGAAAAAATATGTAAAAAATACAAACACATGGAGGCTAAACAATACACTACTTAATAACCAAGAGATGACTGAAGACATCAAAGTGGAAATCAAAAAATACCTAAAAACAAACGACAATGAAAACACGATGACCCAAAACCTATGGGATGCAGTAAAAGCCGTTCTAAGAGGGAAGTTAATAGCAATACAATCTTACCTCAAGAAGCAAGAACCATCTCAAATAAACAACCTAAACTTACACCTAAAGCAATTAGAGAAAGAAGAACAAAAGAAGCCCAAAGTTAGCAGAAGGAAAGACATTATAAATATCATGTCAGAAATAAGTGAAAAAGAATGAAGGAAATGATAGCAAAGATCAATAAAACTAAAAGCTGGTTCTTTGAGAAGATAAACAAAATTGATAAACCATTAGCCAGACTCATCAAGTAAAAAAGGAGGAGTCAAATCAATAGAATTAGATATGAGAAAGGAGAAGTAACAACTGACACTGCAGAAATACAAAGGATCATGAGAGATTACTACAAGCAAATCTATGCCAATAAAATGGACAACCTGGAAGAAATGGACAAATTCTTAGAAACCCACAACCTTCTGAGAGTGAACCAGGAAGACATAGAAAATATAAACAGACCAATCACAAACACTGAAATTGAAACTGTGATCAAAAATTTTCCAACAAACAAAAGCCCAGGAGCAGATGGCTTCACAGGTGAATTCTATGAAACATTTAGAGAAGAGCTAACACCTATCCTTCTCAAACTCTTCCAAAATATAGCAGAGGGAGGAACAGTCCCAAACTCATTCTAGGAGGCCACCATCACCCTGATACCAAAACCAGACAAAGATGTCACAAAGAAAGAAAACTACAGGCCAATATCACTGATGAACATAGATGCAAAAATCCTCAACACAATACTAGCAAACAGAATCCAACCGCACATTAAAAGGATCATACACCATGATCAAGTGGGGTTTACCCCAGGAATGCAAGGATTCTTCAATATACGCAAATCAATCAATGTGATAAACCATATTAACAAATTGAAGGATAAAAACCATATGATCATCTCAATAGATGCAGAAAAAGCTTTCAACATAATTCAACTATTTATGATAAAAAACCTCCAGAAAGTAGGCACAGAGGGAAATTACCTCAACATAATAAGGACCATATATGACAAACACACAGCCAACATCATTCTCAATGGTGAAAAACTGAAACAATTTCCTCTAAGATCAGGAACAAGACAAGGTTGCCCACTCTCACCACTATTATTCAACATAGTTTTGGAATTTCTAGCCACAGCAATCAGAGAAGAAAAAGAAATAAAAAGAATCCAAATCAGAAAAGAAGAAGTTAAGCTGTCACTGTTTGCAGATGACATGATACTATACATAGAGAATCCTAAAGATGTTACCAGAAAACTACTAGAGATAATCAATGAAATTGGTAAATTAGCAGGATACAAAATTAATGCACAGACATCTTTTGCATTCCTATACACTAATGATGAAATATCTGAAAGAGAAATTAAGGAAACAGTCCCATTTACCATTACAACAAAAAGAATAAAATACCTAGGAATAAACCTACCTAAGGCGACATAAGACCTGTATGCAGAGAACTATAAGAAACTGATGAAAGAAATTAAAGATGATACAAACAAATGGAGAGATATACCATGTCCTTGGATTGTAGGAATCAACATTGTGAAAATGGCTATACTACCCAAAACAATCTACAGTTTCCATGCAATCCCTATCAAACTACCAATGGCATTTTTCACAGAACTAGAACAAAAAAATTCACAATTTGTATGGAAACACAAAAAATCCAGAATACCAAAGCAATCTTGAGAAAGAAAAACGGAGGTGGAGGAATCAGGCTCCCGGACTTCAGACTCTGCTACAAAGCTACAGTAATTAAGACATATGGTACTGGCACAAAAATAGAACTATAGATCGGTGGAACAGGATAGAAAACCCAGAGATAAACCCAAGCACATACGGTCATCTTATTTTTGATAAAGGAGGCAAGAATATACAATAGAGAAAAACCAGCCTCTTCAATAAGTGGTGCTGGGAAAACTGGACAGCTACATGTAAAAGACTGAAATTAGAACACTTCCTGACACCATACACAAAAATAAACTCAAAATGGATTAAAGACTAAATATAAGGCCAGACACTATAAAACTCTTACAAGAAAGCATAGGCAAAACACTCTATGACATACATCACAGCAAGATCTTTTTTGTTATACCTCCTAGAGAAATGGAAATAAAAACAAAAATAAACAAATGGGACCTAATGAAACTTAAAAGCTTTTGCAGAGCAAAAGAAACCATAAACAAGATGAAAAGACAACCCTCAGAATGGGAGAAAACATTTGCATATGAATCAACTGGCAAAGGATTAATCTCCAAAATTTACAAGCAGCTCATGCAGCTCAATATCAAAAAAACAAACAACCCAATCCAAAAATGGGCAGAAGACCTAAACAGATATTTCTCTAAAGAAGATATACAGATTGCCAACAAACACATGAAAGGATTCTCAACATCACTAATCATTAGAGAAATGCAAATCAAAACTACCATGAGGTATCACCTCATACCCGTCAGAATGGCCATCATCAAAAAATCTACAAATAATAAATGCTGGAGAGGGTGTGGAGAAAAGGGAACCCTCTTGCACTGTTAGTGAGAATGTAAATTGATACAGCCACTATGGAGAATAGTATGGAAGTTCCTTAAAAAACTAAAAATAGAACTACCATACGACCCAGCAATCCCACTACTGGGCATATACCCTGTGAAAACCATAATTCAAAAAGAGTTATGTACCACAACGTTCACTGCAGCTCTACTTACAATAGCCAGGACATGGAAGCAACCTAAGTGTCCATTGACAGATGAATGGATAAAAAAATGTGGCATATTTATAGAATGGAATATTACTCAGCCATAAAAAGAAATGAAATTGAGTTATTTGTAGTGAGGTGGATGGACCTAGAGTCTGTCATACAGAATGAAGTAAGTCAGAAAGAGAAAAACAAATACTGTATGCTAACACATATATATGAAATCTAAAAAAAAAAAAAAAAAAACAAAACAGCTTCTGAAGAACCTAGGGGCAGGACAGGAATAAAGATGCAGACGTAGAGAATAGACTTGAGGACATGGGGAGGGCGAAGTGTAAGCTGGGACTAAGTGAGAGAGTGGCATGGACATATATACACTACCAAATGTAAAATAGATAGCTAGTGGGAAGCAGTCACATAGCACAGGGAGATAAGCTCCGTGTTTTATGACCACCCTGAGAGGTGGGAAAGGGAGGGTGGGAGGGAGACCAAGAGGGAGGAGATATGGGGATATATGTATAAGTATAGCTGATTCACTTTGTTATAAAGCAGAAACTAACATGTAATTGTAAAGCAATTATACTCCAATAAGGATGTTAAAAAAAAAAGGATTAAATGAAACTTGCTGATAGATGATTTTAAAGACTGGAAATCTAAGACTTTGATATATGTTGGGAAGGTTTTTTAGGCATTTGCAGAACATTAAAAAATATCTGAGGCTCATAACCAAAGCAGGTATTTCCTAAACAGGTAAGAGACAAGTCTTTCTATGGACAGGTTTTTAAAATGATATAGTTTTAGTTTTAGAAACAGAAATTTATCAATAACATTTAGGATGGATTAGAGGGAAAACAGGTACTGAATACGAGGAGGCCAGAGGTGATGGTTTCTGGAAAAAGCTAAAAGGACCTGGACTCTGGTATTAGCAATGGGAATTACAAAGAAGGAAGAGATAATTGATGATATGTGGAGGTAATACAAAGTACATCGTACAAAGGCCATATAAGCACTTCGCCTAGATATTGCTTTAATAGAGATAGCATACAAAGAACATATGTGGTACATAAAAAGTTGTGATAATCCCAAAACAGGTAAAATAGCCAGACTATTAAGAAAAAGCTGTATAAAGCAATGAAAATTAAGCTGGGATTTAAATGAAACACAAAAATAGGTCAATAGAATGTGTGGAAGAATTTCCATGTAGGAAGTCAAAGCATCAGACTGTGGTCCAGAACTAATAGTTTACCACCCTGGTTTAGGGGTAGTGTGGTAGAACCCAGACTGATTGAGACTAAATGTTCATACAGAGTAGTTTTAGGGAAAAAAAAATTGGGATAGATAAAGCATTATTGCAGACATTATTAACATGAAAACAGTAGATAAATTTTAATGTAATATAGATGGTGTTAAAGTATCTTTGGAGGCTCTGAAACAAACAAACAAACAAAAAAATATCAGATATTCCAAATCATTCCTATAGCAATGTACCCTGTAGAATTGAGGTTGGGTGGAATAGAAGACCAAGTTTCCATTGGAGGGCAATTAAAAGGTAATTGAATGGATTTAATTATAAAGCTTTGAGTCTCCTCACAGGGAGAATGTCCCTAGAAATGACAAAAGGACAAATCCAAGAAATACAAGGACTCAGTGTCTCTTGAAAGAGAAAGGAGAGTGGTGAGCTGAAGATAGCCAGGTGAGTGAGGGGTGGACAAGAAAAGCAAATGGAAGAGTTTGGAAGAGAATCTAGGTCAGTGTGTGTATATTCATTTGGGGATTGATGACAGGATATTCTATTTGAGTACAGATCTTGGAAGTGGATGGAACTATAAAACTGAAGCTTTAATAAGTAGTTGGGGCTAGAGGGTTACATCTGAATATCATTAATATAAGATCAAGTGAGTGGGCTTCCCTGGTGGCGCAGTGGTTGAGAATCTGCCTGCCAATGCAGGGGACACGGGTTCGAGCCCTGGTCTGGGAGGATCCCACATGCCGCAGAGCAACTGGGCCCGTGAGCCACAATTACTGAGCCTGCGCGTCTAGAGCCTGTGCTCTGCAACAAGAGAGGCTGCGATAGAGAGAGGCCCGCGCACCGCGATGAAGAGTGGCCCCCGCTTGCCACAACTAGAGAAAGCCCTCGCACAGAAACGAAGACCCAACACAGACATAAATAAATAAATAAATAAATTAAAAAAAAAAAAAAAAAGATCAAGTGAGTGGGTGATTTTCTTAAGCACATAGGGAGAGAAGATTAAAGACAATAAACTGATAACTGGGAGTCCATTGATAATATAAGTCATCAAGGAGAAAAGGCAACAAAGAAATCAATGATGATGGTATAATTAATATAATATATGTCAGTTATTGAGCAATTATTCTGAGCCTGGAGCTGTGATAAGAGTTTTACATTTAATGTGGTATAACACAATCTTTAGGCAAAGAGGTAAATTTGGTAGAATCTGGTAAAATATAAAAGCAGTGTCTCAGTTATCAAAAGACATGAAGCTCATGATCAAAGGTCTGAAAACAAGATATGGATTAAGATAATTCCTAGGGCCTGGCTAAACTGAGTACCACAAACTGGAAAGCCTTCTAAGGAGGGGCAAGGATTTGGAAAGGCAGATTGAAAGCCTCTCTGCTGTTCAATTACCATGAGAGCCAAAAAAGGTCAAAGAACTCATGTGGGAAAATGATGCCTTTCTACTGAAATAGACATGGTATTACTATGACTGTTTAAGAGATTACAGATGATTCCCAATAGAGATTACAGATGATTTATGAATACAATTACACATGTAATTCTATTCATAAATGTCCTATGGTGGTTCTCATAAAATCAATAAATTGATTATATAGATTTTTCCATAAACTAAATAATACTAAGAAGAATAATCATCTATCACACATTTAAATTTATAATAACCAAAGGATTCTTTTAGCCTTGACACTTACAACAAACCTTCAAGATAGATCTCATGACATGATTTTATAGTTAACAATATTGAGATCTGGACTGTGTAAGTAATTTTTCCAGTTCACCTAGCTGTAATTGTCCGAAACAGGCATCTGGACCAGAGCTGCATTGTCCCACAGCATCACTCTTTCCCTCTGGTCCATACTGCTTTCTGCAGGATATTGTTATCTACCTCTCTGTTCCTGAACATAGAAATAAAACATATGTAATTTATACCAACATAGCCATTGCATATAATTCTCTTTTAACAATTTTGTCATTAACCTGAAATATTGGAGAACTCGTCTCAAAATATTTGGCAGTTTGATGGTTTTGATCCCTAAAAGGTTGTCCATGTTATAAAAATGGCAAAGACACTCAAGATTAACACCAACTTCTTTATGGTGCCCCTGGTTCCATAGATAATAAACAACTAATGTCACAAATGTGAGTTATGCTCCGGAATGATAGGAAGAGATCCGTGTAAGATGTGAAGAATGAGAGGTTCCCCATTATAGTAAACTCTCTCCTGACAGATGGATTGTTTTCATGTTTTTATAATATCCACACAATTTCCATCTGAGGTCATTTTTAATTTACACCACACTTTATCTCTCTTGATCCACCTTTTTCTCAAGGTATGCTGTGCTGAGGTTTTGTTTTTATTATCCCTCCCACATGTGGTTGGCCTATACTAAAATACACACACCCCGCTTGGGTTGTTTCCAACACAAATACCAATGGTATTCACACTATGGGAAAGAGAGTAGCTTGGTTAGAATTTGATGTAGAGGTTAATGTCCAAGCCCACACTTACATAGCACAGCCAAAGGCTAGAAAAATGAAATGTTGTAGAAATAGAGTACTCAGAAGCTTAGAGGCAAATATATATTTTCTATTTTGTGGCCGAAGAAATATAATTATTATTGCCTCTCAACATCTGCATAGGAAGCAGAGAAAAGCACAGCATCATTTGAGGAAGGTCAAAAATTCATAGGCTCTTAAGGCGTTTCTCCAATGGCATGTTCTACCTGAAAATACCACCAATCAGTTGTATTCTTTTAGTAGATGGATTTCACGCACACAGACACACACACACACCAAACCCACCTGATAAAAAGAAGTTAATCTGTGAGTGAACAGTATTCAGAGCTAGTAATGCCACAGGGATTTGTTTACCAATTTTACTTTAAAAATCTACACAGAACCGTTAGATATAAAACTTAACTGAGGAGAAACCAGACAGGAAGAAAGGTGGGTTTCACACTTTAAAAACACCTAGGTGAATTCACACTTCAGCAAATTCAAAACCAAGGAGAAGCCTGGGAAGGGAACAAGGTGAAATTAGGGAAGAGCTGAGACGGTGGGTGATTTATTCATGTGCTGATGGATGGGAAAGATATTTTACAAGGATAAACAATAGTAAGGACAAAGTGGCACATTAATTCACAGGCAGTTTGTGCTGGGTTGGTTGTGTTGTCATGTATGTTTTAGGTCAGCAGCACCTCCCCAGCCTCCAGTTACCATTACATGACATTTTAATACATGCACATTAACTTCTGAATTCTTTGTCCCTGACCACAAGAATTTCATGTTGTGTATATGTGGATTTTGGGTCATTCCGGTTGAGGATAATTAGAAAAAGATGGAACTAGGAGATGGGGAGGGGAAAGGAGGCAAAACAGCGGGCCAAAAGATTTTGCCAAAGCAGCCGTGGAGAGATAAAGGAGGCCCTGTGCTCAGAATCCTTTCACAGGAAGGAAGCTAAGACATTTGTAAAAGGGATTGGTAGAGCCAGGTCACAGCACTCTCCTGGCATGAGGGACCTTAGACTGGAAAGTTAAGGCCCTTGATCCCTGCTATGAGTCAAGGAGGGTTGACAAACACTTACTTCACTGTGGCAGACTAAATGGATTAAAAATGGCTACAGGAAACTTGTTTTCATCTTGAGTATTCAAATTACATTATGTCTCAATAGAATCAAATGCTGAAGTCATCATCAAAAAGACAGTAAATAATTGCATGGAAGGTCAGACTCTGCAGAGGAGAAAGCTTCTTAGCTCATTCACGCACACTGTCTGCAACAGAGCAGAATCTCTAGGCATTTCATTTCAACCACAGGAGGAAGGAAAGAATGGTGAACTGAAATTAATTGTAGAATATTAATTACTGCCTATGTAAGGTGCATCAAATAATGTTTCTATGCTTTGCATCTGATATGTAGTCTGTATAATTTTATTTTCATGAATAGTACAAATTTTAAAACAAACCTTCATTAAAGAGGTTAACCTGGAAACTCTCTCCCCAGCCACTCTTAAGGCAAGTATTGCAAACTTGGGCGCCTTCTGACTCAGCCAGGGAAACCAAGTGAAGGATTCCTCTTCCTCTTGATTGGAGTGTGATAGAGAGTGACAGAGATTCTGATAAACTTCAGAGAAAATGCACCATTTAAAAAAAAAAGAATTCAATTTTCTTAAACCACATTGTAAGCCAAAGAAATAGGTCTGCAGGCCACAGACAGGTTTCTGTGTGAGTTTCAACCTCTTAATATCTTAAATTCTGTAACAGCAAAGTATCGTATCATAGGGGTTTTCAAGATTCTTGTGAGGGGGAAGAGCATGTTAAAATGAAAATGCAAACAGTCCAAAACCTTGAATTTAAGAAAACATGTGTTTTCCTGTACTTGTGGCTTTCAACCTTCAATGTTTGATGTTATTTCTCTTTTTGAAATACTTTGTGCTGATGTTTTTGTTGTATTTGATAAGTGTCAGTACTTTGAGAGGAAATTCATGATAATGATAGCCACCTTGGTGTGGCTTAATCAGAATGAATCCTGGGGGAACAGAGTATTGGATTTGTAAATTAAAAACACAAACAAGGAATATCTATGAATTTTGTCAGGTTAAAAATTCACTTATTGAACAACATCATTGTATGATTGTATTTTTGTAATAACTTTGTATATATGTGTATGCATAAAAATATATCCAGAAGGACATAAACCAAAATGATAAAACCAAAAAATAAATAAATAAAATAAATAAATAAAAACACAAACATACACACGTGAATACATAAACCACACTCAAACAGAAGTCCACCATCATACACACACATGCACACACAGAAGTACAAACTCATGCATACATAACTGCACAAACATATATGCACATACAAATACACAGACACACACTCATGCAAACACACACAAATACACTAACACATACACATGCAGGCACACAGAAATGCAGAAACTCATTTGGGCTTTTTGTCAGATTGTCTTAAAGGGATATAGACTCCCGTGAGAGAATTTTTTGAGCTCTCCAGTAAAGATGAACCAAAATTTGTTCTAGTACGGCTCAGAGCCTGCCCAGACCTCACTCCACATTACTTGCTCAGTTAATTTGTACCAACTGCCCTGTACTTATTTTGACTTTACCTGCAGCTGAAAAACATAAGCTTCTGCTGTTTTTTAAAATTTATTTTTTTTATTGAAGCATAGTTGATTTACAATGTTATGTTAGTTTCAGGTGTACAGCAAAGTGATATATATATATATATATATATATATATAATACATATATATATAAATATATATATATATAATACATATATATATAATACATATATATATATAAATATATATATAATATATATAAAATACATATATATATATATATATTCTTTTTCAGATTCTTTTCCCTTATAAATTATTACAAAATATTGAGTATAGTTGTCTGTGATATACAGTAGGCCCTTGTTGGTTATCTATTTTATATACCACATTGTGTATATGTTAATCCCAACTCCTAATTTGTTCCCCTCTCCCAAGGAGATATGGGTCTTGCCTCTGTTTTCTTTTTTTTTTTTTTTTTTCATTTTGTACATCTCTAATCCATCTGGATTTCTCTTTCAAATAACAAAAATGCCATTTCAAATAAAAACAAAAATTCACTAGTCCCCTCTTAAAATATGTGGGCAGACACAAAAAGCCAACTTTTGTATGATTTCCTTTACAGGAAACATCCAGAATAGGTAAAGAAACAGAGAAAGAAAGAGGATTAGGGGTTGTCAGGGGCTGGGAGAGGGAGGAATGGGGAGTGCATGCTTTGGATATATGTTTTTATTTTGCAGGAATGAAATAGTCTGAAACTAGTCTAGTTTCAGTGATGGTTGCCCAGCACTGTGAATGTACTTAATGCTCCTGAATTGCACAATTTAAAATTTAAAAAACTTAAATTTTAATATTTTGTACTTAAAACATAAAGTACAGGGTGCCATAAATAATGTGAAAGAAAAGGACCACAAAGGCTGTGCATATGTGCATGTGTGTGTCTGTGTATGTATATGTGTATGTGAGAGATAAAGAGGGAGAGACAGAGAAACTGAGTAGTGTAGCAAAGATGGTAAAATCTTAACAACTGGGGAATCTGGGTGCAGGAGATAAGAGAGATATTTTTGTATTGTTCTTGCAAATTTACTATCAAGTTTTCATTTCTTGGAAAGAATACGAGAGAACAGAAGTAGCAACCTAAAGAGAAGTAGTAGTCTACGCACATGTGTAAAGTTTATTATGTTTCATGTTAATGTGGTCTAAATAGATTACTTGAAAGGCTGAAATGTTAATGAGGAAAAACCTAACAGTAAGCACATATTTTGCAACAGATTGCATTTCTCTCACAAAATGTGTCTGGCTTGACGTTTAAAAGAAGGAAACTGCATTGAATATGTATTTGGTTTGAACCAGCTAGATTAGCTTAGATACTTATAATATCTAGTTACTACAATAATTTGCCTTTTTTCTTCTAAATGGAAAAATACCAACTTTGTATAGCCATGTTTTCTAACTTTTAAGATATGCTGTGGTGTTTCTGCTGAGCAGATGTTTTCTTGTTTGCATGTAAAATGGATCTGTTAAAATTTTATAACATGCAGCATTTCATGTTTTCCAAATAGACTTGTTTCAGTGATTTGACGAAAACTTTAGCTAATTTGCCAGAAGTATTTTTCTGAGTGCCAAAAATTTCCATCTCTCTGTGACATTCTTTCTGTCCCTCCTTCAGTTTGTGCACAAATGGCAGGACCCCCGCACTGTTTGCAATCTTGCCCCCCTTTCTCAGATGGTTCCTAATTAGAGCTTTAGTCCGGGGTTGAATACGATCGTTTCAATCATTTTTCCATTCCCCAAAGAGACTATTATTCTCATAAAATGCTTATTAGAGAAGGCATTGGGAATTCAGAACAATTTTATTTTTTGCTTATCTTCCAAGGACCATGAGATCAGGATCCAGATGTTCTGACTTAGACAAGGGCGGAGTTATTCCCTGGCAAAGAAAAAATGAGGTTCTGCATATAAGAGAGAAAAAAGGATGGAGATGTACATGCCTGAAAGATAGACTCAGATATACGTGCTTGGCCATTTCTAATATATTCATTGAGAGAATAAACATGAAGAAATGCTGAGAGGTCCTTTGACACTAACCACTGTGAATGCAGTTGAAAAATAAACAAGGATTACATCGCAAATTAAAATAAATGTAGCTGGGTCACTGAGAAAATAGGTTATTGTATTTCATGCATTAAAGAAGGTTTAAATCAGAGTAGTAGCAGAGAAAGGTTTTAAGTGACATTCCCCTTTCTGAGGCATCCTGGACTCCCTTCTTTCTCATTTTTGTGTTCCTGAGACTTCTTATTTCTGAGTTTTTCCTGTCTTTGCATAAATAAAATGCTATTAGAAAATAGCCCTGTTTATTTCTTTCCTTACTTCTTTTCTTTGTTTCTCCACACCTCCCAAATACATTTTGCTTAAGTTGAGAAAATATTACAAGAAGAAAGATAAAAATCAGGTTCTAGTAAAATTTTTGAAGAATTAATATAACTATTATTAAAATATTTACCATCCTTTCTAATCGAGTTCCTCAACGTCCCCTTCTTTGCTCATTCGGCTCCCCGTATACACTGTTCATCACACCAGTGAGGTTTAGACCCAATGCCTTGTTAGGAAGTTAACCCTGCCCAACATGCTACTCGAGCACATTATAATTTCAATTAAGTTATTTGATGGAAAAATACTTCATTAAATTTCAAAACAAAGACTAAAAATGGTATGGTTTCAATGGCTTGTAAGAAAAATAATTTTACACATGCACATGCAAATATCCATTATTTTAAACACTGTCTATGACATACATTTACATATGCTTAAATATGAGAATTTTCCATCTCTAAATGAGACAGAAAAGGCCAAAACAAACAACTTTCTACTGGTGCAATAGTCAGCTTGCATGGAACCTTGCCAATCACCATTAGAAGGCTGAGTGGTGCATCCTAATTAGTGTGGGTACCTTTTTGCCCTCTTGTCAATTCCCAGTTGAGGAAATGGCTTATTGATTCTGAATATTCTTTTTCAGCTTAGCGGTCATTACATATGAAGATGCCAAAGCTATAAACCATGATGCCCAGGAAGTAAAGCTCAGCTGGCTTTTCCATTTGAAAGAAAATTTCCTTCAAAGAATGCTAAACCCTATCAAAGCTGTCCTGTTAATGCCAGGCAGTTTAGCCTTGGTGAGATCTCCCTCCCTCTCTCTCTCTTTTTCTATCTCTATATAGATATATCTTACAAGGTATTGTGCAATATAAGTGATATTATATTGTGTATATAATACTGATGGTATTGTACTTGATATTTTCTCTGTATGTTTTACCAGTAATATTATTAACCAGTCCTGGGGATGGTTAAAGATAGACTTCAAAAAAGTTTGTATGTTGGCCTGAAATTAAACTTAAACCTCTGCTTCGTCCTAAGTCATACTATTTCAGAGTTTGAAAAAACATTATTGATTCCATAATCTACTTGTCATCAACTGGGGAAAGAATCTCCATTATGATGTTTCTGACAGATGTTCACCCTACCTCTGATTGAAATAGTCTTTGAAGTCAAAGACTTGGGTTTACATCTTGTCTGTACTTCTCTCCAGCTTTGGGGTGTTGACAACCCTCTGAGTCTATTTTCCTCATCTAAATGAGGGTAATACTAGCCATGTCTTTATGTTTGTGGAAGTGTGATGATGTAGTATATACAACATCCTGATTATGGAGACCAGCACAAGTTGATTAATTAATACAAGTTTCTTTATCTACTCTTTCCACTTCTGGGAAGCCCATTAACTTTCAAATCAGCATGTTCTATTGCTGAACTGGTATATAGTTGTTATTTATTTTTTTAAATTTTACAGTATGCCTTTCTTTTTTTTCTCATCTGTGCTTCTCAGTGTGGTTTTGAGCTCCCCAGAAGTAGTCTCTGTCTACTCCTGTAGGTCAGTAGGGGTTATCTCAAGATAGTAGAATAACCCTGTTATTTTCTAGGCTATGTATTCTCAGTTCCTTTAACTACCATTGAATTGATATAGCTTCTGACCATTTTAACTATCCAGTGCTCTCCTGCTGGACAGAATTAAATGGATGAATCTTCCTCCTTCCCAAACCATCCACATTTATCACTCAGAATTACTGATACTATATTTTTATTCATGTATGCTTTATTAAATATTTTACCTTATGTTGAATTTTCAATCACCTAGAACAATAGTCAATTTCATGGAAGAACTCACTGGAATTGCATTACACATCTTTCTTATCAGAGCTACACAAAGCCAAGCACACGTTCTACATCTAGCTCTAAACAGATGTTGGTCGCCCATGTAATTGAAACATCCTCTGGTTAATATGACAGATGGTTTAAACCAATTAATGAAATGTATAATTATACACGTTTTATCACTCTATAGGATAAGAACATATTTTCATCAAACATCTTTCTTTAGTCAGTAAGCAACTGCCTTCCCTTTTCTTAGGTTTGATGTGAAAGTGGCCAGGTTGACGTTTAATCCACTAAAGAAAAAGCTAGAGATGAAGGTTAGGGGCAACTGTATCATTTTATGTGTATTTGCATTCAACGTTGTTAAATAGTAGCTCTGATTCTACTCTTCCGTTAATGCCAACTCTACCTGGGTCTGGACGAGGTATCAGTTATGACCTGCTTTTGGTTATGACAGGAAGAATAATGTTAAAACTGGAGTTCACATTTAAACTCAATATATATACTAAATTATTATAAATCAAATGGTAATAATCATTTTAATATTAGAATATTAAACCTCTAACAATGTATTCAAGTAATTGTATAATATATATGAAAAAGTTATGGAAGGGCAAAGTGTGTATCTTTTAAAACATAATTATAATAAAAATAATGGTGCTGAAAGTCAAATTTCATAAAAAATTGGGCTTGTGCTAAGTAGTATGCTTCACCTATTCTTTACAATAAGCACCCAAGAGCTCAAGTATAGTACTTAAGTTAAACTTAGAAATGAAGATTAAGATAGGTTTGATAAAGAAAACTCCTTTACATTTATTAAACAAAAGCATCCTAGATGAATCATACTCCAGGACTCTGAAAACAAACAAACAAAAAGCAATAAAAGATATATTTGTCTACCTGATCCCAAAATAGTTAACCCTCTTTTTAGAAATTTATAAATAACAGAAACTATCATCAATGCCTTATTGTCTCACTCCTTGCCTCATCAACTTGTTTCTTTGATGTTCCTCATGAGGAATTTTAGTGTCATTCCAATTTCATGTGAGAAAGGAAGCATATTTGAAAAATATGTGCTCATGCTGTTTCATTTGCCCTTCTGGACAAAGCATCGTGATTTGCCTCCATTGCTTACCACCCCCACTTATCCTCAGTCCACAGGACTTGCATGCAGTTGATTCCACAGAGCATCCCTTTGAGAGAATGTAACCCTGACACTGACGTCGGCATTTTGCAACCCTTTGATCACAGTGATTTTTCTGAAATAGACATGGTACTCAACACAGTGCAAGGAGACTCAATTGCTAGACTTTAGAGAACTGTTAGAAAAAGAATATTATCTTTTCTACTCAAAGATGATAAAAAGTTAGGGTGTATTTCATTTTACAGGAATCTTGTCACTAGGAATGGAAAGCCTGCAGGAAAATGGAGCAAACAGAAAAGGTTCCCAATGTAGAGCCAATACATAGAACAAAACTGAAGCTTGAAAGTCTTAATTGCCCCTCCCCCCTCACTCCAGCTGTCTTGATAAACTCTGCCTTTATTTTTGTTGTTGATTTTTTTCTTAAGATGATTAATTGTAATGGAAGGAAGTCTAACATACAAGTTAATTCAACTTGGAAAACTTGAAATCACTTATCCCAGTGACACTGGAAAACCTGGCAGGATTGTGCCAGCTTCTTCATGCCAAAAGGCTTGATGCCCTTAGATATGACACCAGTTCCTTTATAGAGATAGTTCTCTCCATTATGTATTTACCTCTTTTGTAGGACTGTGTCTGTAAACAGAACCTTCTCCTAAGTATCCATTGGTATTTTCTAAGAACATTTATTCTTCTTTAAGACTGGAGGACTGAACAAGTTCTAGAACTAAATTAATGGAAACATTGTCCTGCTAGGTATTTAATAAACTTTATCCTTGGAACTGGAATCTTTCTTATAAGAAAAGGGCTCATATACGGCCTCTAAGCTTTTAACTGATCGATCAAGCTGATGACTTTTATTGTAACTGCCTAATGCCTTTGTATATATTAAAAACACATTGGAAAACTCTTTTATGCCACAACTTCTTAGAATTGACCAAGCCTGGATTACCTCCTTCTGTGTTGTCTTCCTTTAAAGATGTAATCTCATGTGGAAATCATGTCCACTTTATCTATTTCTAAATCATGACATATGATTACAATGTAAGTTGCTAGATTTCAAAATCAAATTATAAAAAATATTGCAACACATACGTTTTATATACAAATATTTTTAAATAAATTAACAATGAATAGTGCAAGTCATCCCACCATTGGTAATATTTTTCTAATTTCCTGGCATGTCATTAAATTAAAATTTAATATGATTGTATTACACATATTGCTTTATAACTTGCTTTTTTACAAGCGATATATCATGAAGATGTTTTATGTCAATTCAAATAATTTTCCATTACCATTTAAACACTCACATTGTACTTTCTTGAGGAACATACTTTTTAAAAATAACCAGTTTGCTATTGTTCAGCATATCTAGTAACAATGATAAACCTAAGATCTTCCCTGGTGGGTCCAGGGGTTAAGAATCCACCTTCCAATGCGGAGGGCATGGGTTTGATCCCTGGTGGGGGAACTAAGATCCCACATGCTGCTGGGCAACTAAGCCCACATGCTGCAACTACTGAGCCTGCGCACCATGACTGGAGAGCCTGTGTGCTGCAACTACAGAGCCCACATGCTCTGGAGCCTGCATGCCGCAACTAGGGAGCCCACACACCGCAACTAGAGAGAAGCCCGTGCACCACCACTCGAGAGCATCCTGTGCGCTGCAACGAAAGATCCTGAGTGCTACAACTAAGACCCGACGCAGCCAAAAATAAATAAATAAATAAATATTTTAAAAGAAAAATGATAAACCTAATACAAATTGCGGGCTACCATTTGTAGCAAACACTGTCGGTGCTCCACACTGGGTCTCTCTGATTGCTCTCCTGGGAATATATGCCCCTGCACTTTTCTGTATGTTTTGGGTCTAATGACATATGCTCACAGACTTCCTCAGAGGACAGTTCTTAGGCTCCTGAAGCCCTTTATCCACAGGCAGAGTGAATTGAAGAGCTGGGCATTTACTTCCCTCTGGTGTGATCTTTAGTACAATCAAGGACTGGTGCAGAAAAGGACAAAGTCCACATTCTTGACTCAGGACAAACCTGAGGCATAATTCACACTCCAGAATTCCTCTGCAGGATCAAGGTGAGAAGGAATTTTCCTGAAAACATACACTTTCTTGGGCTTCCTCTGCTCCTTTCAGACCTCCCTCGGGAGCACTTCCTGAATGACTCTCTTACAACTGAACCTTCATCTTTACAACTACTTTTTTAAAATTAATTAATTAATTAATTAATTAATTTTTTGGCTGCGTTGGGCCTTCGTTGCTGCACGCACGCTTTCTCTAGTTGCGGCGAGAGGGGGCCACTCTTCGGTGTGGTGCGCGGGCTTCTCATTGCGGTGGCTTCTCTCATTGCGGAGCACGGGCTCTAGGCACACGAGCTTCAGTAGTTGTGGCACTCGGGCTCCGTAGTTGTGGCTCACAGTCTCTAGAGCACAGGCTCAGTAGTTATGGCGCACGAGCTTAGTTGCTCCGTGGTATGTGGGATCCTCCCGGACTAGGGCTCAAATCCGTGTCCCCTGCATTGGCAGGTGGGTTCTTAACCACTGCACCACCAGTGAAGTCCCTTTACAACTACTTCTAATGAAGCTGACCGAAGACACCAGTATGGAATTTTCAGTAGCATTTTCCGTTTAGGAAGGAGCATGGTGATTCCAAACACTTGAAAAGGATTAGTGGAAAAGTTAAGATATATCGAAACTTATTTATAATAAAGATATGATAAAACTTCTATTACTTATCTAGAAAGCATATCTACTTTGTCTCTCAAAAAGAAAGTACATAAAGCAAGTAAATTCTGGAATGGATAAAATATTAATGTTTTAATCAAAATATTAAGGTTTTCATATATTTCAATAAGTTCTTTTGTTTAATTTATTATTCACAGATTTATATGGTTATTTGATAACCTCTCTCTGGCTTTTTGGTAGTTAGCACAATCCATAGCTAGAAAGAACCTAAAGAATGAATGGATTCTCCAGTCATTCATCCATCCATCCTTTTATTTGATTGTAATAGAATATCTAATATGCTAGTATCTGGGCATAAAATATAAAAAAAATGGAACCTGACTTCATGGTCTTCAATCTTTAGAGGTTGTTGGATGTATAAGTAGATGACTATAGGTCACTGTGATAATATCACTATAATATTATAAAACATTACTATCTATTGTTTATGGAGATATGCACACATATGAATGAAGCAAGGGAGGAGAACATAAAGGACTTCAGTAACACTATTTTTAATAATATGAAGAAGAGAGGCCAAAATATGAATATTTTGTTTACTCTAAAAAATGAATACTCAGGACATCATTGCATTGTCTTTGTTCTTTGAATGATTTTATTTCTTAAGGTCTTAAGATATCATCAATGAAAGAATGATTAGTTTTTCTGGGGTGGGGATTTATTAATGCTCAGATTAGTTGTCAAGAAGACTTCAAGTAGGATACACATCTGGACATTCTGAGGGGACAAATAGTGTGAACAAGAACACAGATTTGGGGTTTGTTAATGGAATGGTGGGTAATTTGATATAACAGGAATCAGATGGTTAAAATTGAACTATAATAATGAAAACACAGCAAGATCTTGCACGTAACAGGTGGAAAAACCTGATGACTACTACAAAAATCTAATATAACATTCTCATGATTGTCTGTGTAATGCAGAGCCTTCTAGATGATGATGGTTACACAATGAGGACATAACTGTAAAGCATGGAATTAAGTGCTTGGCCCTGGGATGACTCATATTTGCATCTACCTTGGGTCCTAAGATATTATTGTGCATGGCTGTTTTCCTAAACCTGGAATATTGTGATTCTATTTCAAAATGTGGATAGCTGATTTCATGTATTTTGAAATTTTATCACTTACTAACAATTACCAAAATTACTTTCCAATTTGAATTTGGGGAAAGAATTTGTTCCACCTCCCCCAAACCCCCAAACTATGTTAATGTTAAATTTGTAGGCTTCCTAGAACCCCAGGATCTCTGGATAAACTGTGGTCATATTTGTAATTCTCTTTGTTTTAGGAAGAATTTTTGATCAAACTTCTCCTTGAATCAACAGTGTACCTGATTTAAAAAATGTGTTAAACTTTGCTCAATCTCTATACACAAAATTTTATAATTAAAAAACTATCTGTTAATATGGTTAATATTGAAAGATAGTAATGATACTCTTTGGCATATGTTCCATTGAAGTTAATACTATTTATTTAAAACAACTTCCAAAGCAAAAGTACTTTAAGAATTATGGCCTTACTTTAATAACTCAGTGCATGCATCTATTTATTTTTAAATAATAGATTTCAGAAAGGGGTCAGGCATCCCATCTCTTATTTTACCAGAGGGAATGGATATCCAAATTGGTTAAGTGGTTTGCCTTAATTCAGCAAAAATGCTGCAGTTTGTTACTCTTAAATCTTTACTAGACTGACCCAACCCTCAAAAAGTATTTATCAAACTTTGACCCCAAACATCTTTGGCATGTCTTCTAAGAAGAAGCTTTGGAAAACAGTAAAAGTTTTCTGGAATAATGATGTACTCAGCTTTTTCTTTTTCCAGAAATGTTAGTATATGAAGGAAGTGAGTTCCAATACTAGAATTATAATTTTTATTTGAAGAGCTTTAACTTGATTATGTGTTTCTTGAATATTAACCTATAGTAGTGTGATGACTCAAACATATAAATGCGTAACACATTCAAAATTCTCTAAAGGCAGTAGAGCATGAAACATTTAAGAAGGGCAGTAGCATGTGTATGCTGGGAAAGACAAAACACATACATACAAAATGAAGAACAATAACATCAAAGTCAAGTAACCAAAAGGAAAGGCATGTAAAGAAGGACTTGAAAAATATTTTAGTACAGCACCTTTTCTTTTCGGTTTAATATTTTGGAATGTAACATAAAAAGTAACTTAAAAGTACAAAAAAAGGTATATTTCAAGTATTATGTGATAACTGTCAAATCTTAAAAATGAAGCAATTGACAAACTCTGGGCCAGGTGCAATCAGGGGATAAAAAGAGAGTCAACTGCTGTCTTCAAGGAGATGAATAACTTCATGGAGCAGTGAAATAGTAAGAACCATATTTCAGAGTAACTGGAAATTTTGTAATCTCCACAAAACGTTTTCTCTGTCTCAGGGTAAGAATATTTTGACATAATAATGAAATTCTGACCATATCACAATATATATTTCTGGTGTTGAAACAAGATAATCAATTGGCTTTGGAAAGAACTTGGGGCAGTTTTTAAACAATCCATGCATAATGACAGGAAAAACTGTGTCGATGAAGACGTAGTGTAGGTGGGGAGGAAAAATAAATACAGGGCAAGCTCAGTACCAGAGCTCACACGTCATGAGGACCCGTGCTGTGAGTCACACATTTCAATAAATAAAGCCTAGTATATTTGGTTCCCAGTGACGTTTAATGATAAAAGGTAACTTTTAAGGAAAGTTATTATAATTACTATGGATATTAATTTGTGAAGTGTGAGGTCATCTCTTTCATGTGTCACTAACATGAGACCATAATGATCCTTTTAAAAGGAAGTATCATTTACCTTTGTGAAAAGAGGGGTGACTCTCAGCTTCCCCTTTCTGAAGTGTTTTCTCTCTCTCCAAATGGAAGAGTTGGAAGACCTCAGAGGAAGGTAATGAATTTGTAGCAACTTTATCAAATCAAAAAAGTCTCACTTGAAAAGTCATTAGGGCAATTTATCAAAATTTTCGGTCTTGACTAAAAACAATTCATTTTTAAGTTTTAAGGTCAGTACTATATTAGATGACTCACCCATATGTTCACTGTTTATAGTTGTCCATATTTTCATTGATTGGATATGTTTCTCTTCCTCAGAACAGCATTGCACTGAGGATGGATGTGGATTCCCTTGGTGCAACACCGAGCTAAACTGAACATAACATTCTTAGATACTGGCTGTGTAGCCCAAAGCCCCTTTGTCTGATGACTGTTACACAAGTAGGACATATACTATAAAACATGGCATAATGGGTCAACTAAAGGAACCCAAAGCAATCAAAATCATTGAGGTTACTGAGTAAAAGTACAAACATTTTTATATACTCCTATATAAACATTTATATACTTAAAATCAATTTCTTTTCTATCTCCTATCTTTACTTGGAAGCCAAAGACTTTTTTTTTCTTGAATTTTAAATAATGTGTGGCATGCTAATTTGAGGACCATTTTGCAAGTTCTTGCAAACAGATTACCCAAGAGAACAACCACCATGTTCCCTAGTGGCTTATGTCATAACCAATGGAATTGTACTCTTGGGAGGAGGGAGAAGACGTAAAAACTTGTTTTTGGACATGTGGTCATGAAACTTTGCTTTGTGGTGAGAACCCACTATTGGGTTTTGTCGTCCAGCATTAACGTGTCCTTTTGCATGCTGAGGAAATTATTGAAAGTCAGGACAAAACAAATGTTCACATCAGCAGATCCTCCAATTCACCAGAAGGATGAATTTTGCATTGGAACAGAATGAGGAGGGAGGTGAATCTTCTTTCCCATCCAGTTTGGGGGGAAATGACGAGGCACACCCTTTCCAGGGACACATGATCTCTTTCTCGGCAGTAGCTTGCTAATGATGAGGCCAATTGACAGGGTCGGCTTTCAGCTTGTCTGGAAATACCAAGAGAGTGTTCTCTGAGTGTCTATGGGTACAATGAATCAGCTTGCTCTCAAAATGCATCCTGGCTTACCCATGCTACACGCTGAGTGCACACGTCTGTGTCCCTACACAGAGTCTCCCAGTCTCAAAAGCAGCATTATGTTTGCATTTTTTAGACCATCTCAGAGACACTAAGAATGAGAAGGGCCTGATTATCTACTCTAAGCCTTTCCTTAATAGGAGAATAAAGAGCTAATGCTTTGTGTACATTTTCTGAGGTGGTTTTAACTTTGAAATGACTTAGCTTCTTACACTTATTTATCTTTAGTTAGGCATAGAGTGCCGTATTATCATGTTTTGTTTATTACTTAATGTTCTCATGTCCCTCCTCATAACTTAGACCTTTAAAGTATCTGTTGATAATTTTCATATTCTCATTTCATGTTTGTAGAGCCAAGTAACCCATGTAAATTACTTTAATCTCTCTTTCTAAAATCAGTCCTCCATGACCTTAATTATTCTGAGTGGTGCAGTTTGAACTCCTTGAGCCTCGTTTGGCAGAATGATGGCAAGAGAGCTGGTTCGAGATTGTCGGTAGCAAAGTGTTTGCCATGCCACCACCCTTATCAAAGGCAGGCTTCCTCTAGGCTACAGAACACTCTGAAGTTCACTGCTCTCTTTTCCCGGCTTTCCACCAGCCTGCAAATTCCAGCCGCAATCAGCTGATGAGCTCAGAGCTGCAGGGACAGCTTGACACAAGTTTTGAATCTGATTCAGTTCTCCTGTAATGTTGAGACAGTGAATTCTCAGATGGGGCCTAACAACAACCCTGGCTATTCTGACGCTCTGACCAGAACATTTCAACTTAGCTCAATCATCTTAAAATCAATGATGGTGGCTGGAAGAATTCTTTATGGAAGCCTCTAAATAAAAGCAATTCAAAGATATTTTATTTTCCACTGCACATTTCCAGAACTTTGATTTCCCTGATGAAATGCTCCTTGCTTGTGATATGTTCCCAGATTTACCTAGATTAGAGGAAGATGTCTACTCAGAGGAAGAGAAGTCAAAACACACAAAGATAATTTCACATCATGTTACTATAGTTGATGCTTTCAAAGAGGAAGATGCTATATGTCAGAATTTTTTGTCACTATCAAGTTAGTTATTTGCATATCTTTTTTGCTTCCCCTTAAAAAAAAACTCTAAAAATGTAAGAGAGGATAAATTGCATGAATTTCTTCTTTTACTGAATACCCACCCTTTTAACCAAAGGATTATTATGGTGTAGATTTTCATGAGTGGAGAGAAAGCAGGAAGCACACAGAATGTTAAGTGATATATTTAAGATATTCATTTTTAAGATTTAGGTTTGGGTGTGTCTGATTTGGGGGCCCAAGTTCAGTTACCTACTACAATTCTGCATCATTATTCCTTATATTGAGGGGCTAACAGGCAAAAAGCAAGGTATCAGGATATCTGGGTTCCTCACCTGAGTCAGTTGGAAAGAATCCAATTCCTAGCTCATTTAGACTGTTGGCTGAATTTAGATCTGAAGTTTCCACTTCCTTCTCTGTCGACTGGGGACTGGCCATTCTTTTCGAGTTCTCTTTCCAGCCCTCCATAGTGGCCAGCTACATCTCAGAACCAGCAAAGGCATGTTGGAGTTTGTAAGTTCTCTTTCTCTGCTGCCTTCCTCTTTCACCACATCTCTCCAACACCAGCCAGAGAAAATTCTCCGCTTTTAAGGACCCATTTGATTAGATGGGGCCTCTTAATGTAATCAGGATAATTTCCTTAATTTTAATGTCTGTAGCCTCAAATTACATCTTTAAAGCCCCTTTTTGCCATGTATCATAAGCTATTCACAGGTTCTAGGCATTCAGGTATTTTGTGGCAGGGCGGGGGGGAGTTGCAGTTATTCAACGTAACACACTATCCAAAAGTCTCTCATACATATATAATGATCTCTCTATCCTATCTATCTATCTATCTATCTATCATCTATCTATCTCTCTAATATCTATCTGACACATGGTATGAAGAACTTAAAAAAAATACGATGTTGGCTCAAAAAAAACCTGACTCCAAAAATTCCTTCCTCTACCAGATGTTTACTAATGTGACCCTGCTGGGAATTTGATCATGGGGATTTTCTTTATCTTTTCAAAGTTGTGTTTGTCTCTTGTTGATGTATTTCCCTAAACAGGTAATTGGGAAATTGATGAGATGGTCACGGGCATGCCTTTAGTGCTACACCTGATATATGAGAAGGGGCAGTGTATTTTGAATCCAATTTTGTTTGATGGGAGCCATCACACATCCTATCTCTTATCAAAACCTGCTTCATGGCAGTTACCCCAGGTCACTGAGACCAAGCCAGAGCCTGTCATTGTGGGAGTGTGTGTGTGTGTGTGTGTGTGTGTGTGTGTGTTTGTGGGGGGGAGGAGATAAGAGCCCAGGGGCGGGATCAGCATGGGAAAGAAGCTGGACACTGTCCTCTCTAAGCCTAGCATGTGGGAAACAGCTGGATGCATTAGTTTAACCTTTGTCATTCTTGGCACTGAAAAAGCACATCCAGTTTATACAAAAAGAATTCCCAGATGGAACTTTCACAAAGTTATGGTGAAAAACATTAGGAAAGTGCTGTGAATGAAAGCATGGCATTGATTTTTACCTGGGTTACTCTGCTAAAAGCCCATTTCTCTCTCATGTGCTTACCAATAGGTCCTTGGAAGCATTAAGTGCTCCCTGGGGAAAAGCAAAAATAAGAACAAACAAAATACAATAACCAAAAAAGAAGGAGGAAGGAACTGCATTAAAACAGGAGGGGAATCTCATTTATTTTATTCTAATACTGCTTATAGGTGAAAGAGAAAACTACATTCCTAAGAAACCAAGAGAAGGTGTGGAGATTCTCTGAAAGCAAGTTGCTCACCTCCTTATTCGACTCAAAAAGTTTACCCAATTGAAAATATCCCACTCTCTGGCTAGAGTGTGGTGTTTTACATTATTATAAATGGACCAAGATGGACCTGTGTACATGGCTCTGGTGAAGGACCCTGCAGGCAGTGGCTGAACATAGTTCTTGAGTTTGTGTCATCTTTCGTCCATCAGCATCAGTCAGAAAAGAATATTCATGTAATTAGGATAATTCATCTTGCCTTTAAAAACCTTGGAACAGTAAATGAGGAGATCCTAAGATTAGTAGCATATTAAAAAAAATTTTTTTCTAAAATTAAGTCAGCATTTCCCCATTTTGCGAGAAAGATTTGTTTTCTTCAACTGAGTTTCTTACCTTATAATAAATAGGTTTACCCTAAAATCCTGATAATGAAAGTACTATGTTCTAATTATAAGAAAATTAACACATATGAAAACAATGCAGTAGAAAGTAAATATGCTGCCCTTATTTCACAAGCCATTGGAAAACAGAGAGAGAGAAAGAGAGAGAGAGAGAGTGTGTGTGTGTGTGTGTGTGTGCGCGCGTGTGTGTGTATGTGTGTGTGTGTAGCATGATCATGTGATATTACAGGACATTTAGGTTACCATTAATATTTTTTGTAACAAATTTTGGCAATGATATTTATTTAATCTAATGAAATTACTTCTGTTGAAACATGGTAGACTGAACATAAATGTTTATCACCAATCTATGAAAACCTTTAAAGATGTTAGAATTTTTTGCTTCCATAACTTTTTTGTGTGGAATGTTTATATTCAATAATATTCCATTTTGTTTGTGCTTTATAAATATACTGAAGGTTAATTTTATTTTAATAACTGTCTTAGCCACATTACACAGTTTTTGAAATGTAACATACTAACTTCTAAATAATTTTTCTGTAATAGTGCTTATAGTATTAATTTTATCTTTAACCAGTGAGTTAATTGGAAGACTGTGTTGTTTTAAAAACAAATTGATAGAAATTGTAACTATCTGTTTATCTATCGATCTATCCATCCATCCATTTATCCATCCATCTATCCGTTCATCCACCCACCCACTCCACCCAATATAACCATTCATCCATCAATCAACCCTCCATCTGTCCTATTCATCTCTATAATTTGTCTTCCATATTTTGTTGTCAACTTCTAATCTGACTATGTTATACTCAGAGAATATCAAATTCATTGATGCTGAATATCTAAGATATCTATCGATATCTAAGAAGGCTACGGTAATTGTCATTATCATTATGAATTTGTGAGATACAATTTTTTAAACTAACTTTATTTATGCTTGAGGTATTTTTAAGCTGTACTATTCAACTCATTGTTTTTTATGCTCTTTATATCTTTTATATGATTTCTAAATTTTACCATTACAAAAAATCCATCATAGTTTCATGTAAAGCTTTTGACCTAAATTCCATTTTCTTAGATATGTAATAGTACTCTACTTCTTGTATTTGCATTTACATTTGCTCTCTTCAACTCTGACCACCCTTCAATTTTCAACCTTTTTAATATTCTTCTAAGTGTCTTTCTTTGAGATTTTTCAAAGTGGAGTTTTTAAACCTGATTTGAGGTTTCTTTGAACTGTAGAATCTGCCACATTGACGTCAATGATGAAATATTTCTTGAATTATTTTTTCTCTATTATTTAATATCCAAGTATATTTTTGTATTTTCTCTTTTGTCACTTGTCAATGATGGTAGAACTTTTAAATCTGACCGAGTATCTCAGTCACTTGGGCTGCATCTTTACTAGTTTTTACATTCTTGTCTTAAGTCATATTTAATATTTCTCATCAGTATTATAAAATAAACAATAATTTTCTATTCCTTTTCTCCTTCAAGTTTCAATAACTGTAAATGTGTCAATAAGTGTAAAAATTCAGAATTTTATTCCCAGACAACGATTAAGCTATAAATAACCATTTCTTCCAGTCTTGTATTAAAGTACTGAGATAGAATGTTATCCTATTTGTTTTGTAGTTTATAATCACTTTGTTATGATTCATAAATATTCATCTATACATTCCACTAATGACTGTTTCTACTACAACTCATTTTTCTCTCTTTTGAAGTTGTCAAATGATTTAATTTTCTACTTCTTGTATTACTTCTGCAAATAATATTTTACTTCATTGTATTACTTCTGCAAATAATATACTCAGAAATTATTTGTTTCTGTTGCCTTTATATATGAATCATTTGGGGATTGCTACCTTTGTCTGCCAAAATACTGTAAATGCTCTGCCACTGAATTTTAGCTTCTATATTGGTAGAACAGGAAACATTTTTATAAACCTAATTCTCTTTCATGATTTAATAAACTGTTGAGTAATCCTAGAAACCTGAAAATATCTTCTTAATCCTTGGAGATCAAGAATGTCACTAGCCAACAAAAAAATGCATGTCTTTTTCATTAATTATTTCTGGCCTTCAGGGAATTTTTTTTTAATTGGGGTATAGTTGTTTTACAATATTGAATTAATTTCTACTGTACAGCACAGTGGAGTTCCCTGTTATACAGCAGGTTCTTATTAGTTATCTATTTTAAACATATTACTGTATACATGTCAATCCCAATCTCCCAATTCATCCCAACCCCCGTTTTTCCCCCTTGGTATTCATACATTTGTTCTCTACCTCCGTGTCTCTATTTCTGCCTTGCAAACTGGTCCATCTGTACCATTTTTCTAGATTCCACATGTATGCGTTAATATACGACATTTCTTTTTCTCTTTCTGATTTACTTCACTCTGTATGACAGGCTCTAGGTCTATCCACATCTCTACAAATGACCCAAATTCGTTCCTTTTTATGGCTGAGTAATATTCCATTGTATATATGTACTGCATCTTCTTTATCCATTCGTCTGTCGATGGGCACTTAGGTTGCTTCCATGACCTGGCTATTGTAAATACTGCTGCAATGAACATTGGGGTGCATGTATCTTTTTGAATTATGGTTTTCTCTGGGTATATACCCAGTAGTGGGGTTGCTGGGTCATATGGTAATTCAATTTTTAGTTTTTGTTTTTTTTTTTTAATTTTTATTTTTATTTTTTTTCACACACACACACACTGTATTTTATTTTTACAAGAGATAAATAGACTGACACCAAGCATTGTACATGGATGACCACAACAAAAGCAACAATGATTGCAATTACCAAACATGAAACACACTCATACTATGTCATAATATTGACATTCAGTCCAGTGACTGTAACAGCTCCTTTACTCCACTGTTACAGCTCCTTTAGCTCCACTGTAACAGCTCCTTTACTTTGCAGTGAAAATTGATTTCTATATTCTTTGCCTCTGAGTCCTTGTGGGATTTTTTTTTTTTTTAATTCAGACAGAAAGTCACAAAAATTATACTCATCCTCATCAGTTCACTCAGTCCCATGTAATTAATTTTTTTTTTTCATCTTGATCTTTTTGTTAGCACTTTTATGAGTTCATCAGTTTTTCATTAGAGTTCTGAAAATGCTTATTCATTCAGTTCAGCAGTACAGTCAGTTACCAGAAACCTGTACTTGTCACAGTCTTTTCCATGAATTTCTTGAAGATGAAACCCTTTTATAGGAACATATTTGCAAAATCATCAGAGTACACCCAGAACTGTCTGTAAATGACAAAAGACTTAAAAATGACCACGGTTAAAGATTTGATGAAAGTTCATAATAATGCAGTTGACAAGAAAATTAGTTATTTCTGAGATATACATTTTAAAGTAATAACTAGGATTATTACTTATAACATTCTACCAGAACATATAAGATTTTTAGAAATTTCATGTAATGTCTGAAACATTTATATTAACATATTTCCATACATATTTCCATACAAATACAAATATAAGATTTTTAGAAATTTCATGTAATGTCTGAAACATTTATATTAACATATTTCCATACAAATAACCCAATGAAAGTTTAGTATTAGTTGTTTTGTTTGTTTTTTTATACTGCAGGTTCTTATTAGGCATCAATTTTATACACATCGCTGTATACATGTCAATCCCAATCACCCAATTCAGCACACCACCATCCCCACCTCACCGCAGTTTTCCCCCCTTGGTGTCCATATGTCCATTCTCTACATCTGTGTATCAACTTCTGCCCTGCAAACTGGCTCATCTGTACCATTTTTCTAGGTTCCACATACATGCATTAATATACGATATTTGTTTTTCTCTTTCTGACTTACTTCACTCTGTATGACAGTCTCTAGATCCATCCACGTCTCAACAAATGACTCAATTTCATTCCTTTTTATGGCTGAGTAATATTCCATTGTATATATGTACCACATCTTCTTTATCCATTCGTCTGCTGATGGGCATTTAGGTTGCTTCCATGACCTGGCTATTGTAAATAGTGCTGCAATGAACATTCGGGTGCATGTGTCTTTTTGAATTACGGTTTTCTCTGGGTATATGCCCAGTAGTGGGATTGCTGGGTCATATGGTAATTCTATTTTTAGTTTTTTAAGGAACCTCCATATTGTTCTCCATAGTGGCTGTATCAATTTACATTCCCACCAACAGTGCAAGAGGGTTCCCTTTTCTCCACACCCTCTCCAGCATTTGTTGTTTGTAGATTTTCTGATGATGCCCATTCTAACAGGAGTGAGGTGATACCTCATTGTAGTTTTGATTTGGATTTCTCTAATAATTAGTGATGTTGAGCATCTTTTCATGTGCTTTGTGGCCGTCTGTATGTCTTCTTTGGAGAAATGTCTATTTAGGTCTTCTGCCCATTTTTGGATTGGGGTGTTTGTTTCTTTGATATTGAGCTGAATGAGCTGTTTATATATTTTGGAGATTAATCCTTTGTCCGTTGATTCATTTGCAAATATTTTCTCCCATTCTGAGGGCTGTCTTTTCGTCTTGTTTATGGTTTCCTTTGCTGTGCAAAAGCTTTGAAGTTTCATTAGGTCCCACTTGTTTATTTTTGTTTTTATTTCCATTACTCTAGGAGGTGGATCAAAAAAGATCTTGCTGTGATTTATGTCAAAGAGTGTTCTTCCTATGTTTTCCTCTAAGAGTTTTATGGTGTCCAGTCTTATATTTAGGTCTCTAATCCATTTTGAGTTTATTTTTGTGTATGGTGTTAGGGAGTATTCTAATTTCATTCTTTTCCATGTAGCTATCCAGTTTTCCCAGCACCACTTATTGAAGAGACTGTCTTTTCTCCATTGTATATCTTTGCCTCCTTTGTCATAGATTAGTTGACCATAGGTGCGTGGGTTAATCTCTGGGCTTTCTATCTTGTTCCATTGATCTATGTTTCTGTTTTTGTGCCAGTACCATATTGTCTTGATTACTGTAGCTTTGTAGTAGAGTCTGAAGTCAGGGAGTCTGATTCCTCCAGCTCCATTTTTTTGCCTCAAGACTGCTTTGGCTATTCGGGGTCTTTTGTGTCTCCATACAAATTTTAAGATGATTTGTTCTAGCTCCGTAAAAAATGCCATTGGTAATTTGATAGGGATTGCATTGAATCTGTAGATTGCTTTGGGTAGTATACTCATTTTCACAATGTTGATTCTTCCAATCCAAGAACATGGTATATCTCTCCATCTGTTGGTATCATCTTTAATTTCTTTCATCAGTGTCTTATAGTTTTCTGCATACAGGTCTTTTGTCTCCCTAGGTAGCTTTATTCCTAGGTATTTTATTCTTTTTGTTGCAATGGTAAATGGGAGTGTTTCCATAATTTCTCTTTCATATTTTTCATCATTAGTGTATAGGAATGCAAGAGATTTCTGCGCATTAATTTTGTATCCTGCAACTTTACCATATTCATTAATTAGCTCTAGCAGTTTTCTGGTGGCAGTTTTAGGATTCTCTATGTATAGTATCATGTCATCTGCAAACAGTGACAGTTTTACTTCTTCTTTTCCAATTTGTATTCCTTTTATTTCTTTTTCTTCTCTGATTGCCGTGGCTAGGACTTCCAGAACTATGTTGAATAACAGTGGTGAGAGTGGACATCCTTGTCTCGTTCCTGATCTTAGAGGAAATGCTTTCAGTTTTTCACCATTGAGAATGATGTTTGCTGTGGGTTTGTCATATATGGCCTTTATTATGTTGAGGTAGGTTCCCTCTATGCCCACTTTCTGGAGAGTTTTTATCATAAATGGGTGTTGAATTTTGTCAAAAGCTTTTTCTGCATCTATTGAGATGATCATATGGTTTTTATTCTTCAATTTGTTAATATGGTGTATCACATTGATTGATTTGCGTATATTGAAGAATCCTTGCATCCCTGGGATAAATCCCACTTGATCGTGGTGTATGATCCTTTTAATGTGTTGTTGGATTCTGTTTGCTAGTATTTTGTTGAGGATTTTTGCATCTATATTCATCAGTGATATTGGTCTGTAATTTTCTTTTTTTGTAGTGTCTTTGTCTGGTTTTGGTATCAGGGTGATGGTGGCCTCATAGAATGAGTTTGGGAGTGTTCCTTCCTCTGCAATTTTTTGGAAGAGTTTGAGAAGGATGGGTGTTAGCTCTTCTCTAAATGTTTGATAGAATTCACCTGTGAAGCCATCTGGTCCTGGACTTTTGTTTGTTGGAAGATTTTTAATCACAGTTTCAATTTCATTACTTGTGATTGGTCTGTTCATATTTTCTGTTTCTTCCTGGCTCAGTCTTGGAAAGTTATACCTTTCTAAGAATTTGTCCATTTCTTCCAGGTTGTCCATTTTATTGGCATAAAGTTGCTTGTAGTAGTCTCTTAGGATGCTTTGTATTTCTGCGGTGTCTGTTGTAACTTCTCCTTTTTCATTTCTGATTTTATTGATTTGAGTCCTCTCCTTCTTTTTCTTGATGAGTCTGGCTAATGGCTTATCAATTTTGTTTATCTTCTCAAAGAACCAACTTTTAGTTTTATTGATCTTTGCTATTGTTTTCTTTGTTTCTATTTCATTTATTTCTGCTCTGATCTTTATGATTTCTTTCCTTCTGCTAACTTTGGGTTTTGTTTGTTCTTCTTTCTCTAGTTTCTTTAGGTGTAAGGTTAGATTGTTTATTTCAGATTTTTCTTGTTTCTTTAGGTAGGCTTGTATATCTATAAACTTCCCTCTTAGAACTGCTTTCGCTGCATCCCATAGGTTTTGGGTCGTCGTGTTTTCATTGTCATTTGTCTCTAGGTATTTTTTTATTTCCTCTTTGATTTCTTCAGTGATCTCTTGGTTATTTAGTAACGTATTGTTTAGCCTCCATGTGTTTGTCTTTTTTACGTTTTTTTCCCTGTAATTCATTTCTAATCTCATCGCGTTGTGGTCAGAAAAGATGCTTGATATGATTTCAATTTTCTTAATTTTACTGAGGCTTGATTTGTGACCCAAGATGTGATCTATCCTGGAGAATGTTCCGTGCGCACTTGAGAAGAACGTGTAATCTGCTGTTTTTGGATGGAATGTCCTATATATATCAATTAAATCTATCTGGTCTATTGTGTCATTTAAAGCTTCTGTTTCCTTATTTATTTTCATTTTGGATGAACTGTCCATTGGTGTAAGTGAAGTGTTAAAGTCCCCCACTATTATTGTGTTACTGTCGATTTCCTCTTTTATAGCTGTTAGCAGTTGCCTTATGTATTGAGGTGCTCCTATGTTGGGTGCATATATATTTATAATTGTTATATCTTCTTCTTGGATTGATCCCTGGATCATTATGTAGTGTCCTTCCTTGTCTCTTGTAACATTCTTTATTTTAAAGTCTATTTTATCTGATATGAGTATAGCTACTCCAGCTTTCTTTTGATTTCCATTTGCATGGAATATCTTTTTCCATCCCCTCACTTTCAGTCTGTATGTGTCCCTAGGTCTAAAGTGGGTCTCTTGTAGACAGCATATATATGGGTCTTGTTTTTGTATCCATTCAGCCAGTCTATGTCTTTTGGTTGGGGCATTTAATCCATTCACGTTTAAGGTAATTATCGATATGTATGTTCCTATGACCATTTTCTTAATTGTTTTGGGTTTGTTTTTGTAGGTCCTTTTCTTCTCTTGTGTTTCCCACTTAGAGAAGTTCCTTTAGCATTTGTTGTAGAGCTGGTTTGGTGGTGCTGAATTCTCTTAGCTTTTGCTTGTCTGTAAAGCTTTTGATTTCTCCATCAAATCTAAATGAGATCCTTGCCGGGTAGAGTAATCTTGGTTGTAGGTTCTTCCCTTTCATCACTTTAAGTATATCATGCCACTCCCTTCTGGCTTGCAGAGTTTCTGCTGAGAAATCAGCTGTTAACCTTATGGGAGTTCCCCTGTATGTTATTTGTCGTTTTTCCCTTGCTGCTTTCAATAATTTTTCTTTGTCTTTAATTTTTGCCACTTTGATTACTATGTGTCTCGGCGTGTTTCTCCTTGGGTTTATCCTGTATGGGACTCTCTGCGCTTCCTGGACTTGGGTGGCTATTTCCTTTCCCATGTTAGGGAAGTTTTCGACTCTAATCTCTTCAAATATTTTCTCTGGTCCTTTCTCTCTCTCTTCTCCTTCTGGGACCCCTATAATGCGAATGTTGTTGCGTTTAATGTTGTCCCAGAGGTCTCTTAAGCTGTCTTCATTTCTTTTCATTCTTTTTTCTTTATTCTGTTCCGCAGCAGTGAATTCCACCATTCTGTCTTCCAGGTCACTTATCCGTTCTTCTGCCTCAGTTATTCTGCTATTGATTCCTTCTAGTGTAGTTTTCATTTCAGTTATTGTATTGGTCGTCTCTGTTTGTTTGTTCTTTAATTCTTCCAGGTCTTTGTTAATCATTTCTTGCATCTTCTCAATCTTTGCCTCCATTCTTATTCCGAGGTCCTGGATCATCTTCACTATCATTATTCTGAATTCTTTTTCTGGAAGGTTGCCTATCTCCACTTCATTTAATTGTTTTTCTGGGGTTTTTTCTTGTTCCTTCATCTGGTACATAGCCCTCTGCCTTTTCATCTTCTCTATCTTTCTGTAACTGTGGTTTTTGGTCCACAGGCTGAAGGATTGTAGTTTTTCTTGCTTCTGTTGTCTGCCCTCTGGTGGTTGAGGCTATCTAAGAGGCTTGATGGGAGGCTCTGGTGGTGGGTACAGCTGACTGTTGCTGTGGCGGTCAGAGCTCAGTAAAACCTTAATCCACTTGACTGTTGATGGGTGGGGCTGGGTTCCCTCCTTGTTGCTGTGGCGGTCAGAGCTCAGTAAAACCTTATTCCACTTGACTGTTGATGGGTGGGGCTGGGTTCCCTCCCTGTTGGTTGTTTTGCCTGAGGCAACCCAACACTGGAGCCTACCCGTGCTCTTTGGTGGGGTTAATGGCAGACTCTGGGAGGGCTCACGCCAAGGAGAACTTCCCAGAACCTCTGCTGCCAGTGTCCTTATCCCCACGGTGAAACAGAGCCACCACTCACCTCTGCAGGAGACCCCCCAACACCAGCAGGTAGGTCTGGTTCAGTCTCCCCCAGGGTCACTGCTCCTTCCCCTGGGTTCCGATGCACACATTACTTTGTGTGTGCCCTCCAAGAGTGGGGTCTCTGTTTCCCCCAGTCCTGTCAAAGTCCTGCACTCAATTCCCACTAGGCTTCAAAGTCTGATTCTCTAGGAATTCCTCCTCCCGTTGCCGGACCCCCAGGTTGGGAAGCCCGACGTGGGGCTCAGAACCTTCACTCCAGTGGGTGGACTTCTGTGGTATAAGTGCTCGCCAGTCTGTGGGCCACCCACCCAGCAGTTATGGGATTTGATTTTACTCTGATTGCGCCCCTCCTACTGTCTCACTGTGGCTTCTCCTCTGTCCTTGGACGTGGGGTATCCTCCTTGGTGAAGTCCAGGGTCTTCCTGTCAATGATCGTCCAGCAGCCAGTTGCGATTCTGGTGCTCTCGCAAGAGGGAGTGAGCCAATTTTTAGTTTTTTAAGGAACCTCCATACTGTTCTCCATAGTGGCTCTATCAATTTACATTCCCACCAACAGTGCAAGAGGGTTCCCTTTTCTCCATACCCTCTCCAGCATTTGTTATTTGTAGATTTTCTGATGATGCCTATTCTAACTGGTGTGAGGTGATACCTCATTGCAATTTTGATTTGCATTTCTCTAATAATTAGTGACGTTGAGCAGCTTTTCATGTGCCTCATGTCCATCTGTACGTCTTCTTTGGAGAGATGTTTATTTAGGTCTTCTGCCCATTTTTTGATTGGGTTGTTTGTTTTTTTGATATTGAGCTGCATGCACTGTTTATATATTTTGGAGAGTAATCCTTTGTCCACTGGTTTGTTTGCAAATATTTTCTCCCATTCTGAGGGCTGTCTTTTCCTCTTGTTTATAGTTTCCTTTGCTGTGCAAAAGCTTTTATGTTTCATTAGGTCCCATTTGTTTATTTTTGTTTATATTTCCATTACTCTAGGAGGTGGGTCAAAAAAGATCTTGCTGTGATTTATGTCAAAGAGTGTTCTTCCTATGTTTTCCTCTAAGAGTTTTATAGTGTCCGGTCTTACATTGAGGTTCAGTGAATTCTTGTGTTCTAAAATCTCAGTCTGTCTTCACTTTGGGGAATTAAGATGTATATTTGGTTATTAATTTTTATTCCTTTACTCATTTTGCTTTTCCTGATCTTTGATTATTTCTGCATGAAGTCTCTTGGGAATTTCCTGTACTTCCTACCTTGTTGCTTATAACACCAGTTTTTGTTTGTTTATTTCTGTATTGTGACTGTGTTTTGAGGTAATCCTGAAATTTAACCTTCCAAATCACTCATCGGGTTTTCAGAAATGTCCATTCTTTCATTTTATTTCCTGTATTCACTTACTTATTTCCAGTTCAGGAAACTAACCACCACAATTTCCTTTGGCTATTGACCTTGAAGTTAGTATGAAACCAACCAAATAAAATGTATATATATTTTTTATTATATTACATTATTACACACTAAGTATTATATTTATACTTATTACACATAAGTATGTTGTATATAACATAAGGTATATATATTATATAACATGTATATATGATGTGTATATGATATATATCACATATGTGCCTATACATATAAAAGTTTGTGTAATCTCTCTACACATAATAATGTATATATGTTACTTTTCATATTTTCTTTAAATATTGGGCCATTTTAGGAAGTGAACTTCAGGGAATTGGAAGAAAAATTTAGGACAGACCCTTAAACGTAACTTTGTGCCTTTATGATAGAGACCAGACATCTTGCTTCATAACTTTCCAGGCTTAGTAGAAGGATAGTCAACCCAAATCCAAAAATTTAAATTTAAATTTCTCATCACAGTGAATGGAAGAAAACAGGATAAAGATGGCTCTATTTTGTACTTCATAATAACTCAATATAAGTTCATAATAGCTCAGTATAGGAAATTGTACATGATATGTGTGGTACACATCATAGAATTGAGTCATTTCTACAAATCCCATGTGTGAATTCATATTCTATTTGCCCTTAAGTTTATCTTGTAAGAATTAGGGAATTCTGTTTAGAATGTTTTATACCTTCTACCAACGTGTATGTTTCTTTCTTTTTGTTCACTCAGCAAATATCTATCGAGTGCCTATGATTTGTCAGTGTTACGTTGTTCTGTGTTGTAATTTTCTTTAAAATATTTCATATGTGATATCTATATCCTGCCATTTAAAATAACATCAAGTCTACCTTGGAGGCTTTTCTTGCACGAAATTCATCGAAGAATCAAGGTCAGAACACAAAGAGAGAAAAGATGGATGCAGACTGATGAAGGTGCAAACCTGCTTGCCAATAAATACCTGTGGTGTGGCATTTATAACACATATAACCTGTTATTGACATTGTGGTGATGGAGGAAAAAAAGTATCTATATCTCTAATTGCTGAAGTTTTAGATTATTTGCCCAAAAAAGTTGAATGAACAACTTGGCTTAGGTTAATTCTGCCACAGCTAGGAACTACAGACGCTAAAACATGTTGATTAAGTACAATGATATTTTAATGAAACCTATTAATTCAAACTGACATTTACTAACTTGAAATCAGTTCCTTACTCATCTTCAACTTCTGACAGGGGATTTCTATGAACAGATTGTAAAGTGAAGGCACCCTTAGAATTAGAAATGGGGCTAATAGGGGTCCCTACTATGGGTTGCATTGATTTAGGCTTGGATACAACCACTCTTTCAAAGGTGAGGTTAGGTGTTCTCTCACAGACCCTAGGTTGAATCTTATCCTGTGGTCTTGCTCCAAAAGAGTTTTGATCCTCCCCAAGACCTCTTAGGAGAAGGGGAAAAAAACAAACATATTTTTAAACTTGCTACACATGACCTCTCATTTCCCCTTATTTTCCACATCCATCATTTTTTTCAGGCAGATCTAATAAATTACTTGCCAAAAATAGTCACCAGTACTAACTTTAACTTAATGGCTGCATATTTAGTGTCCAGATATGAGTTGAGATTTCCTTTGTCATCAACATTCTAGTCCTAAAGTGCTTTTTAAGGCATGCCAGATAGTTGAATTGGTGACTGTTCCTTGGGGGTGCAAATATGTGGAAAAAATAAATAGCATCCCTTTCTCAGTGAAAACTGGCCAGAAACACAAAGCAAGGACTGATACACCAGAGTGAATTGATTCAAAGGAGGGTTTTTATCAAAATACAAGCTAGAAATTACATTACCTGATTTTACCGTTCTTCCTTTTAAGGATATGGGGAAAAATCCATATATTTTAGAGTGTGTACCACAAGCTTACTCCATACTTATTCACTTTGCATTGTTCATGCTAAACAGAGCCTCTTTACTCTCATGTGGAAGAATTTCAAGGAACTTAATGATTTATAAAAATGCATTGTGCTGACATTACAGTGGCCAAAATTCTACCCAGTTCTCATAGGTTCAAGGCCAAGAAAATCTCACTGGTGTGATTAGAAATGAAAGGAAATTCTTAGGATCACTGAAGAGTTTAAGAACTATAGGTCTGCTGGTTTGCCATTGCCCCTGTTAGTCATTTTTCTGTAATTAGGTCAGTATGCACTTCTGAAAAGTGGAAGCAAGTCAAATGAAATAAAATAAAGGCTTTAAGGAAATTGGCTTGTGGACAACACCGACTCACATAATTTTATGTTCATACTATAAAGAAAATCAGTGTTTGGACAAGTTATAGGAAATATTGTCAAGTAATCGCTCTAAAGAAGGAAATCTAGACATAAATTATGTGTGCCCCCGTTGCAGAGTAAGTGAGGACCGTGTTGGGGGGTCTTGTAGAGAGGTGAGGAACTTAGAATTTCCCAATAATCAAATCCACAGAATGAAAAATGCAGTTCCCATTTATATTAGTTACAACTTTTTTGGTTGCAAGAAACAGACAGTCCCTAGAATTTGTTTATTAACCACAAAAGGGAACATGGCATAAAACATAAGGGTGCCACACAGGGATCAGAGTGTAGCTGGGGCTCAGGAATGGACTAGAGTCAGGAATCAAGGCAGCAAGGAATCCACAAACGTCTCTCTTTCCATCTCTCATCTTTCTTTCTCTCTGTCTCTGCTTTATTCTTTCCTCTGTGGAGCAAACTCTATTTTTCTGTCCATAATTTGGAAAACCAGATTGCCAGCTTTGATTACCTATATTTTTCTGTTCCTGCATTCATTGTCTTTCCTCTTTTTAAAATAAAATAACGTTCATGTTCTAATATCAGGCCAATTTCCTTCTTCTCTCGTTTCCTTGCGTCTCATACTTTATCATCAATTCAAGAACTTTACTCCTGCAATGATCTCTTCCTTCTCTTCCATCGTCAAATTTTTCTTTATGTTGGATGATTTCTAACAGCATACAGAGAGTCCTTGATTTCTCCCATATTAAAAATACAAATAACAGATGAACAAAAGCAACAACAACCCTAAACAACAGCGAATATCTCCTGGGTTCCACACCTCTCTACATCTACTATCCCATTCTTCTATTTACCTTAATAGTAAAAATCTTCAAAACAAATTAGCAATATTTGACTTCATTTCCATTTTCTTGAGGGTTCCCAATAACACTTTCATTCCTATGCTACTGAAAATGTTGTTGTCAAAAACTTCCACTCTTCCAAAAAGCTCTTAATTCCCATTTCATTCTACTTCTCAACAATATTTAATAGCATTTATCACTTACTTCTTGAAAACTTTTTACACTTGACTTTCAAAAATGTCTCAGCTTCCTGGTTTTTCTTCTACATCACTGGCTTCTCTTTCCCAGGCTCCTTTGCGAGAGTCTTCATTTTCTGAGCCCTAAAAGATAAAGTGCCATAGCACACAGTGTTGTGCTATTTTTATTCTCCAGCTAAAATCTCTCCATAGCTAAACTTATACAGTTTCATGACTTTAAGGATTCTCAAATTTCTATTTTCCACCTAACAACCACAAAACTCATATATTCATCTGTATATTTCAGAAGGGCACTTATATGTCTATTTGACATTTTAATCTTAACGTGTTTAAAAGATAACAGTTCCTTTCCCTTCCTGAACCTGCTGATCTTCATTCTTTATCATTTCATTGAAAGATTATATTATTCACCGAATTATTTAAGCCATAAAATTATATTCAATCTTTCCCTAACTCCACACATCTGATCCATTTGCACTACCTTCAAAATATCTCAAACTGTTTCTCAATTCTCACCACTTTCTCAGTCGTCTCCTTAGTCCTAGCAAACAACATATTTAACTTGGATCACTACCACAGCTTCCAAAATGACTTGTATGATTTAACTCTTACCCTTTTACAAGTCTATGGTCAGCACTGCATGCAAAATATTGTTTTAAAAATGTAATTCAGATCATATAACTCCAAAGTTCAAAACATTGCAGTGACTTCCAATCAAATTTTGAACAAACCCTCAATTCTGTTTTTTCTTTTTTTTTTTTTAAGTTAAGCAGGGAAAGTGTACGACCTCTGTCTGTGTCTGTCTAGATGTATGTATGTCTGTGTGTACATTATAAATATATGTCTTTACCTCCAGATGGTATTATCAAAATGTTAACAATATTAATATTGTTAACAATGTTAAATTTTCCAGTCCAAAAGCATGAAACCCCCAATTTTTTAGCATGGTCTCAAGGCCTAGCATGATAGGGCGATCTTCTACATCTGTGAATTAATTTTTTACCATGTTCATTTGATCACTCACCTCAGTCATGTTGGCTTTCTTGTGATGTTCTAACATACTAACATTTCTGCCTCTGGAACATTGCAAGTGCTGTTTCCTCCAACTGGTATGCTCTTCACCTGGCAGTCTCTAAGATTACTTCCTTTACATTCTTTATGTTTCAGTTTGAATAACATCTACTGTGGAAGCTTATCTGGCCCAGCTTTCCACAGTATCCTTCTTTTCCTAGTCACCTGCTATCTTATCATGTTTTTATTGCCTTCATAGTTCTCATTACATTCCATACTTATCTTGTTTATTCATTTAACTCCTCATTTCCTGGACCCTCTATAGTTCTGTAAACTCTATGAGATCAAGGACTTGTCTTTTACAAGGGTTTCCCAATTTGATACAAATAGATGCTCAGAAATTTTGCTTGAAAGATGGGTGGATAAAAGGAAAAATGATGGAAGGAAGAAAGGAGGGAAGGGAAAATATTAGTTTGAATGTTTTCAATAGTGATATATATTATTTTCTTTAATTGGAATTTTGGAAGAACTAAACTCACTTGAAATTTCTAATGTAAATAAACTTCATCATCATGCCAGATAGGTGAAAAATTACAGTGAAAATGACACTTTTTGTGACTAATAAAATTTTTGAAGGAATTTCTCTTTAATTATTATAAGCTGAAGTGTATTTTAGAAATAATTTCATATGGAAAAGTGTTTTATATCTTTTAAAATATAAAAGTGTTTTATATTATATAAATATATATATAGATATTAAATGTAATGTAAGAAAAGTAATTTGACTCATGTTACTTATGTTCTTAAATTCTTTCAGTGTTTGCAAAAGTACCAGATGCATAAAACTCTACCTGCAATGTAAAGTTGTTGATGGTCTGTCCCCAGCTTACCTCTCCTGTTTTAAGTGCACATACTTTGCATTTTATGATCTAATCATGGAAAATTAAATCCCCTTCTGCCTGCCACTTTTCCCCTCCCAATCTACGAATGCTTTATCAAAGCTTATTTTTACCCAAAACTCCATTCATATATCACTTCTTTTCCATAACTTCTAGCAGCCATCATCTGTGCTCTCCCTTCCACTCTAGATAAGTTAGGTTTACCTTCCAGCTGGCTCTCAAGGAGTGTTGGGAAGAACACCCTCAGCCTGGAAATTTCCCTTTTCCTCCCCTCTCCCCTTTCTCAGTCACTCCTTCTCCAGAGTAGAGATTCTTATATGGTTGTTCAGACTCCAGGACATGGACGTGTGATCCAGATCTACCCCAGACAAACCAGCATCTCCCTACCAAGAAAGCCATCTTCTTTTATCTTACTTTCCAAGTTCCTTACTACATTCACAGAAGATTGCAAATGGTAGCATTGTGACTATGAACACGGAGGAAAGAGGCATAGCTAGGTTCTTGGGACTAAGTCATGTGCTGCTATCTGGTTTCTAGAGTTGTTTCACATGGGTTATTTTTCATGATTCAATCAACATGGCTTCATTTGCTAATGTTTCTGTGAATGTATGTCCTTAAATATTCAGGGAAGGAGAGAAGGAAGGCATGGTTATCAGGGCATGTTTGGAGAATTTCCAGTCTTCTAGACTAATACCATTTACATCTCCTTACTGCATTGTATCAATACCCTTTTGAGTGTCATAATTTTTCTTACATTATTTGTAATAATTTACAAACTATAATTCTAATTCCATTATACTTCCAAGGTCTAGCACTGAACCAAGTGCTTACTGGGGGTTCAGTAATGGTTGGTTGAATGAAAGAGTAATTGAATAAATGACAATATTCTATGAATGTAGAGGTTTTTAAATAGTGCCATTATTTCCTGTCTTTTGTGTGTGTGTGTGTGATGGCTTCCTCTTAGCTAGAATCTGTTCAGGAAAATTTCCTTTTTAGACTTCAAAATTATGTTAGAATAAACAAGTACTCTTACAGCGAAGGCAGCAATGAGTTCAAGTATAGTAAAATAGGTTCTATATTTGCTGACATTTAATAATTTCAAACATGCAAAATATTATTTTAAATGACACCAAAGTAAAGCTAAATAAATTAGAAACATTGAAACCACTTGTAATTCTAATAATGAGCTATAGAACTTGCACGTTATTTATCTTTGTCCATAATTTTAAGTATGATGTTCAAACATGTTTTAAGCAGTTGAAATTGTTTGCAAGTTACATGTGTCTTGTTTGATTAGGGAGGCTTGAGGCTTTTGTTAAACTTTAAAACTAAAGGTAAATAAGTTCATTTGTACCCTTTTCTTAAGATTCCACATATAAGTGATATCATATGATATTTGTCTTTTTCTGTCTGACTTACTTCACTCAGTATGACGATCTCTAGGTCCAGACATGTTGCTGCAAATGACATTATTTTGTTCTTTTTATGGCTGAGTAATATTCCATTGTACATATGTATCACATCTTCTTTATCCATTCCTCTGTTGATGAACATTTAGGTTGCTTCCATGTCTTGGCTATTGTAAATAGTGCTGCGATGAACATTGGGTTGTATGTATCTTTTCGAATTATGGTTTTCTCCAGGTATATGCCCAGTAATGGCCTATATGGAAAAAGAATCTAAAAAAACAGAGAGAGTGGATATATGTATTTGTATAACTGATTCACTTTGCTGTACACATGAAATTAATACAACATTGTAAATCAACTACACTCCAATAAAAATTAAAAAAAAAATTGTACCACAAATAAAACAGGCTTAAACATTAAAAAAAACAAACAAACAGAAAAAAAAACTTAAGGTAGAATTATTTTGTCTGATTTAGGTTAGGTAAATCTCAGTTCTCTGTTTAATTTTGTCATGTGTATAATGGACTGGTGATATCATTTACTTCATAGAGTGATTTTAAGAATTAAATTATATTATTCATTAAAGTTCTGAGCATATTTCCCTAAATATATTAAACATTTAATGTGTGCCCTTGCACAATTATTAAACTAGTAAATTAGTAATTTGGGGATTAAATAGCAGTAACAGATCTTTTTAATTTAAAATAGAATGAAAATGTAGATTTTCTAATTTTTATTTTAAAGATACAAATATAATAAATGGATTGAGACTGAAATGACTAAAGGAAAAAGACTCATCTAACTAGAATCTGAATTATAGGTCTATCTTCTGAAATGCAAATTAAATACAGAAATACTACAGCTCTGAGTTTTTCTTCTGCGTCTTTTTCCATGTGACCCTTAGAAACACATCTTAATGTTTAAAAGAATTCAACAAAGGAATCTAAAATTCATTTTAAATAAATGCATTTTACGAATAAAACTTAAAATACCATATCTGTCCATATATATCACTTAAGAGTGATATAAATACACCTTAGTCCCCTTTATAGAGAACAGCTGTTAGAAACAAGAGTAACGGAATAATAATTGCTGTACATCCTAGCCCACTTTCTTCTGATAACAATGACCTCTTATGAGCTAAGGTCAATTGATGGATTTGAAATGATCACATAAATACCTTAGATAAGCTTTTTTTATGTTTACCTAGTCTAAGTCTGACTGTAGTGGTTATAAATGGCATTTCCATAGAGCATATCCAACTCCCAACCCTTTTATGTAAAGTGTCCCTCTGCAAGTATATCTCCCCTCTAATGCTTTCCTGCTATATAACCCTCCTAAAAACCCATGCTATGTCTACTTATTTTTATTCCATTTGGTGGTAAGAAATCCTTTAAGGATATTCCTGACTTATCTTGTCTATAGTCCTATTGACAACATTCCTCCAATTTTCTTTGTTGATTTTGGCTGTCAACTGTCCTTCACAAGCACAATGAACACCCTGAAATATTCTCTTCTTTTTAATCAATCAGGAATCTAATGTTGACTGGCTCTTTTTATAGCCTAAAAAGCAACTTTAACTCAAGCTCAAAATCTTAGGTGCAAAGTCTCAATTCAAACCATGTAATTGTTGGGTTCTGTTGTACTAAATTCCAACACATAATAAAATAACAGTTTCTAATATTTAATGTAAAACACTTTAGAACTTTCACTCTGCTAATCTCAAGAAACATAATCATTTTTTTCCCCTTAACCTCATGTCCAAAGACTCTAGGGATGCTTATTAATTCCAAAGAATCAGTACTAGTTACTACTGTATTACAGACAAGGGGTTGGAATGTCTGCTAAACCTGTTCAAGAGCCTTATTTTTGTTTTCACAAGTCACAGAAATAAAATCACAGAGTTCCTGCTGAAACACAGAAATATAGCAGTTGTGGGCTATACCTGCTGCCTCTGTTGTGTATCCTGTAGATATATATTCATCTTAGATGTATTCTTTTCTGTTTGTTTGTTTAATCTTAAAATGATGCTCTTGCTGCATAGTCCAAGATTACTTAAATTCAAGTCCACATCTCTAGCAACAAGACGGACAAAGCAGGAAATAAAGAACAAAGTCCCCCTCCCTTGAAGGATATGGTACTAAAGTTGCACATCATATCAATTATGCTCGCATTCAACTGCCCATAACTTAGTTCCAAGGGAACTCAGGAAAATTTGACCTTTATTCTATGTGGTCAAGGGCCACGCTAAGAATAAATAATTTATTACTACTAGAGAAAAGAAAAATAGCTATTGGAGGTAACTATTCCTGCCATTGTCCCCTTTCCCCATAAATTTATTATACGCTGTTCAATTATGAATTATGCACCTCATCTTCCATGGGGGACCACTCATTCGTTCTATGCAATTACTCAACCAGAATGAAGTCCAGCATTTCACAATGATGTCAAACAGAATCAGAGTTGAACTGGTTGTTCATGGCCAGCAACCTGCAACTTAAAATACAAGCAATTTCCAAGTCCCCTCTTCTATCACAAAGCCAAAGTAATACCTGGATAACCAAAGGAGCCTGCGCCTCTTTTTGTACTCCTTGCATGAACTCATCAAAAATCCTGTGATCTCTATCTTCAAAGTAAGTCCAGAATCCAACCACTTATCTATTTCCACTATTATTATCCCAGTCTAGACTAAAACCGTCTCTTATCTCAGCTGCTGAAATAGCATTCTAACTCGGCTTCTTGCTTCAATTCTTGTCCCTCTAGAACTGCTTATATAGTAGCCAGCATTCTCCTAAAATATAAATCAGATTGTTTCACTTCCAGGGCTATAACTCTTAATTGGCTTCCCATAATATTAGGAAGAAAATACAAAACACTCATACAAGGTTCTCCATCATCTAATCCCTGGCTATACCTCTGATGTCATTTCTAGCCACCATCTCCTCTGCTTACTATATTCTAGCTGGATTCCCCTCTCTTGGAGAGGTCTTTCACTGGTATAGTTTTCACAGAGACATTCAAATGGCAGCTTCTCTTGCATTCATTCAGCTTTCTCTTCAAATGTCACTTCCTCAAAAAAGGACTTCCCTGGCCATCTATCTAACTTATACCCTCATCATTCCCTGCACCTACCCTGCTTTAACTTTCTTCAGAGTACTTAACAGCATTTGACTTTTTTATCACACAATTATCATTTATTAGTCATTGTTGAACTCAGTTATTAGAATATAAAGACAAAGAACAAATCTGTCACTGTTACCAATGTCTAGACTATCTCTGAGTGTGTATGTGTTTGTGTATAGTAGGTGTTCAGTATATATTCCTTATCATATGATGTGGTGCATTATAAGAGTGGGGAATGGTTGGGATGGGTATAACCAGAGGTAACTACACCCTATTTTCCCAGAAGAAAAAGAAATGAGAAAAAAAGCTGTCACCACTAATTTACCAATAATGTTGTTTCTGTCTTACCCCTGTATACACACAAAATACCCCCAGAGTGCTAGAATGACTGAATCAGGAGACATTTAAAAATCAGCATTATTTGGTGCCCAAAACAAACTATCTGCCTGTGACTCATATTGGTACAGGCAGTAACCCTGTGTTCCTTTCCCATTCCTCCCTCTTGGGGTTTGTGTGTGTGTGTGTGTGTGTGTGTGTGTGTGTTAGGACTCAATGGTTTTATTGGTCTTCCCTTCTATTTGATCTAGGTCAGAACTACACCAGTCATCTTCATAAACTTTAAAAATTATACACCACAAAGTCAAAGAATTCCAATCCATTAAAAGCCAGGTGACTCCTTGAGGCTTACACAACGTTGAAAATCCTGAAACAGAAACATTTAAGGTCTGCATGTAAAGGGATATGAAGATAACCCAACTTCATCTGCACTAAGTCCAGCGCTTAATAAATGTCTTGTCACCCATTCTTAGGAATTTATAAAGATATTTGTCTTATAACTAATGGTCTTACAATAACTACTTGAGTAACTTTTCCAAAACAGCTGCAAGAAAGCTACTGCACTATGACAATGTCTTCACCAGTACAAAGAGTTAGTAAGTTTCAATGGACAGCTCTCTCCCAGAATAAAAAAGTAAAACACAGTTTCCACCCCAGAGCTCAGTACATCTAACACCCTCTGTACCTTAATAATGACCTTTCCCCAACTTTTATTAAAGGTAATCCCAGTGATAATATCAGCTTGGGGACACTAATCTGAGTCCAGTTTCAGATTTTGTGTGACCATAAACATTATAGTAGCCGTTACACTTTTCCTTTGTCCCCTGCTGTGGGCCCAGCTCTTAGCACAATATACGCACACAGTAGGTACTCCAAAATTACAGATACTTCTTCCTTCTCTCCCACTCAGCTGCAAAGGGCACATCTTAAATCTTCCTCCAACCAGGAGTTTTAAAATCCTCACTAACTCATTAAAAACCTGAGGGTAAAACAGGGCTAATAATTGTGAGGGCAAAGTCTAGAACCTTGATAGCAGTGGCTTCCAGAGTTTAAGCACAAGAACATGCTGCTGTGTGTGAGTGGGGCAGAGACAAGAAATAAAAATCACACACATTGAAATTAACCACAGAAGGCTGCAGCTGCCTATCCTGGGCCTTGCGGCTGTGCCTTTTAATTTCTGAGGATGACCTTGTTAATCCCAGGGGGAGATGGCATGTTAAATTTGAGCAAAAGCCCAAGGATAAGTGTGCCCAATATTTTACCATTAGGAAACATTACATGGACAAATAGAGGAGTCGTAAACACCAGTGTATTTTGTATAGACTCCCCTGTCCCCTACGTTTTTGCTACAAGCTCCTTTAAACATTGAAAAACTTATTATTTTTATATTATTTTCATAGTTTTAGCATCTAAATGTATCATTCATATTTGCTCATTTTACCATTACTAAATCTTCCATCCCTTGCATCTCCAGGCTCCAGTTACACCAGGGCGTGTCTGTGTTCCCACCCTTCACCCCGGAGTGAAGGTTAGAGAATAGCAAGGGGTAATAGCTGATTCAGAGGAAACACTTAGCCACTTCCTATGTCACCATTCAATTAAAAAGGAACAGTCAGCTTTAACGTCATCATTTGTGCCTTGACCCAGTGACTGCCCATTAAGCAGAGGAAGGGCAAAGCCTATCAGTAGCTTAGCAACCAGCACATTTTCCTTCCCACTTGAGGTGAACGGCTTTTCAGCAACAATTCCGGTGCAATTGACGTCCATCTGGCTGAGCAGTTTCCTTCCTTTACTGAAATAGGAAGATCCTACAATTATATGCTTACCCCTTGTGTAGATGTCAGGGTTTAGACTCATAAAAGGAAATCTTATCCAATTGGATGAATTTCAAGAATAGGACACAATTCCTGAATTAGAAAGCCTATAAAATGCTATTTCATATGTTCACTAACTTTTTTTTTTCTTTCCCCTTCCAGATGCTTTTAGTCTGCTAGCCTTTTTTCTACAGGCTGCCTCATCTTAAACTTTCTGGTAGGAGTGAGGCAGACAGATGAAAGAGAAACAATAAAAATGCATGAATTTAAACCTCACAAAACAGGGTGTTTTGTCCTTCAGAGCAGTGTAAGATATCCTCAGGGGTAGTCTTTTCTACAATGCCACAGATGAAGAAAATGTCAAGGCAACGTTTGATGGTAAAGAACTGTCCCAAATGAGCTATTGTCATCTGTAGACATTATCTTAAAAAATGTTTAAAATAACATAGGTTTCAAAGCAGTTTTAAAACAAGCTAAAGCAAATACATTGAACTAATTTTCTTCTGATGAACTAATTCCTTTTGATAAAGGAATACTTTTTGAAAAATACTAATGTAATTTGGTTTTGGAAAATGTTGTATTATGCCTGAGATTTTTTTTTTTTTTTTCTCACAGGCAGTAAAATGCTGTTCTTTGAAACCAATGGAAAATATGCTTCTTATTAGATAATAGACATCAAAATTAACAGACTTTGTTATAAGATTGTGTTATTTTTAATATATTCTAAATTTTGGCAAAAATAAACGATTTTTTTCTAATAACTGACAAAAAAAGGTAAAAATTTTCTGTCGAATGGTGATTTGCATGCATACAAACGGAGGTAAATTTGATTAAATCTTGATGCTGTAATGTTGTCAAACTGTTCTAAAGCTTCTAACCTTTCCAGGTTCTGACTCTAGGAAGTAGCCAGTTGCCTCTTTGCCTACAAATAAGGTATTTAGAATATGTAAACACTAGTTAACTGTTACTTGTGAATCATGGCCATTGTTCAAATGGTGGGCTCTTACAAGCAAATTAATGGAAAAATATTTCACCAAAAATAAAATTCTTTAATGTTGATATTTTGCTCTTCATTCCTAGAGATGTTTCCTTAGTTTATATATATATATATATATATATATATATATATATATATATATATATATATATATATATATATATATATATATATATATATTTTCTCCCACAGAAAACATACAGTGTGTAGTACATGGTCAGATTGTTTAATCTCATTTCCTGATTCTCTGGTTTATGTCAAGATCCCAGAGAACAGGAGTGGGAGATGAGGAAAGTGAAAAAGGGAATGAGGAAAAAGTTGATCATCACTTTAAGCAACAGGGGCTCCATCCGTTGGCATCTTAAAATTGTTTGCCTGTAGGGAGGAAAAGCTTTTATCCACTGGCTTCCATCCCCCATTGATTAAGGGTAGAACCAAAGGATGTTAACCTCCCCAAATTTCTAGCACCTAGGCCAGATAGATTCTCCTCACCCCATCAGAGAAGACTGGCAAAGAAACCAAGAGATTCTCGGTAGAGCTGAAGCAAAATACTTTCAGGTACAGCTCTGTGAAGCTGATTGCTATATATGGTAAACACAAGAGATGTCCTTAATGAGCTCCATTAAGTCAAATGCATCCCACAGCCCTCAAGGAAGAGACCAGCCACAATCTGTTCTAAAGCCTTAACGCTGAAGAGTTAGCAGAATAAGGTCTGCTTAGACCTTAGTTACTTTACATTTGTTGAACTGTGGTTGCTACAGCGGTCCACTTACAATTACCATTGTAAATGAAAGCACTATGAAATGCCCTAGTCAATACCTTGTGTTCAAAACATAGTTCTTCTTGCACTCATTTGTAGCAGTAACCCTAGCTCCTTTTGGTATCCATGCTGCATTACCCCGCAATGAGACAAACTCTTCCATGGGTCTGCTTGTTCACAGGAATGAAAGCACAAAGTGGCCCAGTTCTACCTTCTTGATCAGCGGATCCCCTTTTTGTGGGACCTGGACTCCTCAGCAGGACAAATTGGCCTTTTGTATGTGTCAATGTGGCTAGGCTGCAGTTCCCAGTTATTCAAATACTAATCGAGGTGTTTTTATGAAGACATTTTATAGATATAATTCAAGTCCATAGTTTATTTTTAAGTAAGAGAGATTATCCTAGATAATCTGGGTAGGTGTGATTTAGTCACTTGAAAGGCCTTAAGAGCAGAGCTGAGGTTTCCCTGAGGAAGAAGAAATTGCTTGTGGATGGTAGCTGCAGACTGTTCCTGAGAGTCCCAGCCTGCTTTGCCTGATAGTCTGCCCTACTTATTTCTAACTTTTAGACTTGCCTAGCCAGACACTACAATCACACAAGTGATTCATTGCAAAAACGCCCTTTCTTTTTCTCTTTTCCTCTTTTTCTCTCTCCTTCCCTCCCTCTCCCTGTCTCACATAGAGACACATGTTTTATTTCTCCTACTCGTTCTGTTTCTCTGATTGAATCCTGACTGAGCCAGGCTCCATCTCTTCCTGTCTCTGAATTGCCTATTTCCTGGCACATTGTTTTAAAGAATGTTAAGTTTAGGCAAATGTGTGATTTGTCAAAATTTGTATTTGGACGTCTTTCATATGCTTTATCAATATCAATTTTATTCCCTTTTATTCCACATGTTTTGGCCTCTAATATAACAAATTTCCATAAATTATTGCTAAAATATTAGGTGGACATGTAACAGATACAATGTTAACTCAAAGAACTTAAATGTAACTAAGAAACTTTATCTAAAGAGTCAAGTTTCTAAGGCATGAAACTAAAATGATAGGCTGACAGGTGGCAGGTTTGATATTTTTATGCCAACCATTTCTTTTGTACAGATGCAATAAGGAATTAATTAAATATCCCTTTGGAACCAAAGCCACTTCAGTGAATAATGGCACTTCAAAATAAATTGAGCATTTTAATATTGAAACATCTCATGGGTTAAATGTACTTTACTGAAATATGATCAGCTACTATGAAAGCCTAACTATTTCTCTCCCAAGACCCATAATTAAATAATAGGTCTCCAGCTAATGGTATTGATGCAAATAAAGAATATATTCGTAAATTTTATGGGCATTTAATGTTATTGAATGATAGAAGATGGAGTACTTTAAATTTAGCTAATTGGTTTAACATGATCAAGCTATTTATAGTTGAAATCAATGTGAATGAATGTCTTTTACTAAATCCTAGTGCTTTTGTTTGTTTAATATATATTATATACATATATTTTATATGATTACTTGCCATCTATATATCTTCTTTGGTGAAATGTCTGTTAAGGATTTTTTATTTTACGGTACATTCTTAAGGTCTCCAATATTCCTTTGCTCTCTGTTCTTACATATGAAACTCATTCAACTTCTCCCAAGAAAGTACATCCCAAGGTCTCATCAGTTATTATCTCCTGTTCAAAGAATAGGATCCTTAGGTGATGTGCGGGAGATTACTAAATAAATGAAAATATGGGGTCAAATGGGCCAAATAATTATTCACAATGTTTTGGTGTCTCTAAAAATAAGAAATATAGTAGTAGAATCCAAGGTAGGTTGTGGTTACCTGAAGATATTTATAGATTTATACAGCTTGCAGTAAATGTAAGTATGAAAATTGTCAATTAGAAGATTTTCAAAACAATTCTTTAGAAAGGCATAGTTAATGAACAATGAAAACCATCAATATCACCAGGAAGGGATAAGAATGAAATATTAACAGAGGTAAATAGAAAAAAAATGAGTTGGTATATATAGGAAAAATTTTGATGATGAGATTGCGAGATGATATATAAATTAGTTTACTTAATTTGATTTTCCTTTCTTCTATCACATAATGACCTTCATGAAATGTAAAATTGCTAGTATAATAGGTGCTTTATGGTACTTTAAGCTTTTTGTTTGTTTGTTTTGGTATCTCCACAGCTGAAATGGAATAGAAGACTAAATTAACTATTGTTTCTTATATACTTGCTGAAATACATGAGCTATTCAAGGCATTTTTGCCTTTAGAATTTCTTTAAAATTGAAAGTGGAGAAAAATTGCTGGAAAACTAATGAGTAAGATTCAAAATTAGTAAAATAAACACAGTTAACCCTGATTTATCTGTGACTTTTATAAACCGTAGTTGGAAACAATGCTATGTAATGGAAAATGTTCATGACAAATGCTTTAATTTCTTCTTTAGAATGAGAAGGGGTTAAATCAACTAATCAATAAACAGAAATCATCACTTCACCCAAATTATTGAATAAAATGCAAATGAGAAATGCATTCATATTTTCAAGATATTAAACATCAACGTATAAGAATAGAATATAAAAAAAGTATGTTATGCATTTTTCAATCAAGATTAAACAGATTTGTTAACCATCATCACAGATAACTATGAGGGATACAAACAAATTTACTATGTGGAGGTACCTTAGAGATATCACTTAGGCAGAATTAGAATACTATCTCTGGAAGTTATGTTGAAATTCCCCAGCACAGTTCTCAACTTTATATGTCTCATGAAGGTAAATTTATTTAATATATCCATATAAACCATTCTTACTGTGGACATCACTATTAACTAGACCCTTTGTTAAATGCGTGGGATTAAAGTTTAGAAGAAGTTCTGTGAAACCCCATTAACTTCTTTCCAAAGCCAGCTCATGAGGCTGACCTTCTTGCCTAGGATATGACAAATGAATGCCAGTGGTTGCAAGGGTGTGTGAATAAAATTAATACTCCAAGACAGAATTAAGCTTTAGGATGAAATTCTGTAAGAAGTGAATTCTGCCTCTGTAGGTTTTGTCCCCTGTAGGCACCAAAAATTGAAATGTAGTAATTTGGTCAGACTTGTTTTGTTCCTGAATGCCTTCATATATTATTCAAGGGCAAAGTGTTTTTTAACTTGGGAATTTATGTCTATGGTTAAGAACATCTGAGAAAGATCAATCCATCATTCTATTTTTAAAAAAAGCAAAGAAAGAAAAAACTCTAAGTAGGTGGATCAAATTTATATATATATAATACATATACACACATAAATAGACACATATACATAGACACATATACATACATAAAGGCTAAATAAATTTATCATATAGGACTATAGTTTCTAATCATAATGCCATAAAGCATGACAAACAGAATAGTCCACATGTTTGACTGGTCTGGATTATCTTCTGTGGGATTTAGCTTGTTCTTGTTGCAGGAGATCTGGTTTGCAGTCTGTGCTGGCCTGAGCACCTTTTCTTTCTTCCTTTCTTTGCATCATCACTAAGATACAATTACCGCATGAGTTTGTTCAGAGCTCAGACCTGAAGTATCCTTCCCATATGAACCTGATGATCCTAAGCCCTTCCAAGTCTGGCTGAGGTAAATTTTCAATCTTACAAGCAGACACTCTTGAGTTTTTCTTCTGCTCTGAATTGTGCTTTATGCTCTGAGAGTTATATACTCTTCCTCTTTTTTGGAGGACATCTTAAAGAAAGGCCCCTGCTGCCTAGCCCATTTAAGCAATTCTCTTCCTATTATTCACTTAATCCCTTGTTAAGATTCCTTCACATCACATCACAATGGATATTCGTTTTGTTTGCCTCTATGTTTTTGTCTGTTTCACTCCCTAGAATTTAAATTCCACAAGGGCAGAGGTCTTTTGTTTGTTGTACTATTGTCCCCAATACCTTACACTGTCTGACACACAATAAGGGCTCAAGGAATCGTCTGCTGATTAACGGATTAGTATCACTGTTAATGCAACTTTAGGCAGAGATACTCGGTGAACTGGCTAACTTAGTGAGCTGACCATATTTGTAAGCCATGCCTGATCTTCTTTCAGAATTTAGTATGATATAAACCACAGAGGAATTTCTAAGGGGGCAAGGTTTTTGCACCATCACATGTTGGCCTCTAGTAAGGACAGATGTGACCACCCAGGAAGACAACCATTACCTTAAGGCAATTCTCTGAAGAGGTCAAGGTGTACTGCAAACCATTCCCAGCACTTGCAGTGGCCAGGGTAGTAAAGGGCATCTGGGAAGGGCAGTCACAATGCTGATTACCATCCACTGGGTTGAATCAATGATATAATTTTAAAAAGAAATATTCTTTAGCAAATGCTCATTAATTGTATATCTGCAGAGTACTTTTGAGACTTAGAACTTACGAAAGCTTCAACTAAAGCAGAGTGGTAGCCATAAAATAAAAGGAAATTAGATTCCAAACTTTAGTAATAAAAGTGAGTTTGGTTTTATTTTCTTTGATAATAATTTCACAACCCATTTGAGAAAAAATAATTCCTGTTCATTAGTCAATAACTATAACTTGAAAACCTGAAAGTGTACCCAAGTATGTTCAGATATTCTTAAGAAGTGATTTTTCTGTCAAAAATTCACGGTATGATACTTGGAACACTCAAGTCTGGCTAATGGCAAGGGACCCACTTCTTTGATGAAGTAATACAGGTCTGGATATTGTCACCATGGAAAAAAGTGATCCCTCCAATTTTTCACTATGAGGAAGCCAGTGCTTTGGACATGATGTTTCCTTCTTTTGAAGGGAGATTTTAAATAGTGGAAAAGAAACTGCGGTTTCAGATTTGTTTTTAAAACAAATTAATATTTTACTTCAATTTCTGTATGACACATCTATAGTTAAAAGAATATTAGGGCTGGGGTAAGTGATGCAACTCTGTTGGTTTGGGGTTGGCAAGATGAGAAGTTTGTCTTTCATCTGTTTGAGAACAAAAGATGAAGCATTGAAATTAAAAATGTTATAATCCATATTAAATATAAGAAAAATAATTTTCCCTTAGCACATGCATTTCTCTTTTGGCAGACAAATTTTTATCAGGCATGTCTACTGTTTTAGTGAACATCATCTAACGACTCTTGGTTATAGCTGTCACAAGGGGAAAAAGGGGAAAAGCATCATTCTCAAGTACCTTCTGTAATTTTAGAAGACCAGGATCCTCCATCTTCAGAAGTAAGAAGTAAATGGCAAGTAACATAGTTGTTCTATTAACCTCCTATTATAATACTTCTCATTGAATTAAACTTTCTTCTAGAGCAGTAGGTTTTTATACCTTTTGTTCTGAAGATGCCTTTACACTCTTGATGATTTTATTTTATTTTTTTTATTTTTATTTTTTTTCACACACACACACTGTATTTTATTTTTACAAGAGATAAGTAGACTGACACCAAGCATTGTACATGGATGACCACAACAAAAGCAACAATGATTGCAATTACCAAACATGAAACACACTCATACTATGTCATAATATTGACATTCAGTCCAGTAATCCTCCACTGTAACAGCTCCTTTACTTTGCAGTGAAAATTGATGTGTATATTCTTTGCCTCTGAGTCCTTGTGGGATTTTTTTTTTTTTAATTCACACAGAAAGTCACAAAAATTATACTCATCCTCATCAGTTCACTCAGTCCCATGTAATTAATTTTTTTTTTCATCTTGATCTTTTGTTAGCACTTTTATGAGTTCATCAGTTTTTCATTAGAGTTCTGAAAATGCTTATTCATTCAGTTCAGCAGTACAGTCAGTTACCAGAAACCTGTACTTGTCAGAGTCTTTTCCATGAATTTCTTGAAGATGAAAGTCTTTTATAGGAACATATTTGCAAAAGCATCAGAGTACACCCAGAACTGTCTGTAAATGACAAAAGACTTAAAAATGACCACTGTTAAAGATTTGATGAAAGTTCATAATAATGCAGTTGACAAGAAAATTAGTTATTTCTGAGATATACATTTTAAAGTAATAACTAGGATTATGACTTATAACACTATACCAGAACATATAAGATTTTTAGAAATTTCATGTAATGTCTGAAACATTTATATTAACATATTTCCATACAAATAACCCAATGAAAGTTTAGTATTAGTTGTTTTGTTTGTTTGTTGTTTTATACTGCAGGTTCTTATTAGGCATCAATTTTATACACATCAGTGTATACATGTCAATCCCAATCGCCCAATTCAGCACACCACCATCCCCACCCCACCGCAGTTTTCCCCCCTTGGTGTCCATATGTCCATTCTCTACATCTGTGTCTCATGTTCTGCCCTGCAAACTGGCTCATCTGTATCATTTTTCTAGGTTCCACATACATGCATTAATATACGATATTTGTTTTTCTCTTTCTGACTTACTTCACTCTGTATGACAGTCTCTAGATCCATCCACTTCTCAACAAATGACTCAATTTCGTTCCTTTTTATGGCTGAGTAATATTCCATTGTATATATGTACCACATCTTCTTTATCCATTCGTCTGTTGATGGGCATTTAGGTTGCTTCCATGTTCTGGCTATTGTAAATAGTGCTGCAATGAACATTCGGGTGCATGTGTCTTTTTGAATTACGGTTTTCTCTGGGTATATGCCCAGTAGTGGGATTGCTGGGTCATATGGTAATTCTATTTTTAGTTTTTTAAGGAACCTCCATATTGTTCTCCATAGTGGCTGTATCAATTTGCATTCCCACCAACAGTGCAAGAGGGTTCCCTTTTCTCCACACCCTCTCCAGCATTTGTTGTTTGTTGATTTTCTGATGATGCCCATTCTAACAGGAGTGAGGTGATACCTCATTGTAGTTTTGATTTGCATTTCTCTAATAATTAGTGATGTTGAGCATCTTTTCATGTGCTTCGTGGCCGTCTGTATGTCTTCTTTGGAGAAATGTCTATTTAGGTCTTCTGCCCATTTTTGGATTGGGGTGTTTGTTTCTTTGATATTGACCTGAATGAGCTGTTTATATATTTTGGAGATTAATCCTTTGTCCGTTGATTCGTTTGCAAATATTTTCTCCCATTCTGAGGGTTGTCTTTTCATCTTGTTTATGGTTTCCTTTGATGTGCAAAAGCTTTGAAGTTTCATTAGGTCCCATTTGTTTATTTTTGTTTTTATTTCCATTACTTTAGTAGGTGGATCAAAAAAGATCTTGCTGTGATTTATGTCAAAGAGTGTTCTTCCTATGTTTTCCTCTAAGAGTTTTATAGTGTCCAGTCTTATATTTAGGTCTCTAATCCATTTTGAGTTTATTTTTGTGTATGGTGTTAGGGAGTATTCTAATTTCATTCTTTCCCATGTAGCTATCCAGTTTTCCCAGCACCACTTATTGAAGAGACTGTCTTTTCTCCATTGTATATCTTTGCCTCCTTTGTCATAGATTAGTTGACCATAGGTGCGTGGGTTAATCTCTGGGCTTTCTATCTTGTTCCATTGATCTATGTTTCTGTTTTTGTGCCAGTACCATATTGTCTTGATTACTGTAGCTTTGTAGTAGAGTCTGAAGTCAGGGAGTCTGATTCCTCCAGCTCCATTTTTTTGCCTCAAGACTGCTTTGGCTATTCAGGGTCTTTTGTGTCTCCATACAAATTTTAAGATGATTTGTTCTAGCTCCGTAAAAAATGCCATTGGTAATTTGATAGGGATTGCATTGAATCTGTAGATTGCTTTGGGTAGTATACTCATTTTCACAATGTTGATTCTTCCAATCCAAGAACATGGTATATCTCTCCATCTGTTGGTATCATCTTTAATTTCTTTCATCAGTGTCTTATAGTTTTCTGCATACAGGTCTTTTGTCTCCCTAGGTAGCTTTATTCCTAGGTATTTTATTCTTTTTGTTGCAATGGTAAATGGGAGTGTTTCCATAATTTCTCTTTCAGATTTTTCATCATTAGTGTATAGGAATGCAAGAGATTTCTGTGCATTAATTTTGTATCCTGCAACTTTACCATATTCATTAATTAGCTCTAGCAGTTTTCTGGTGGCAGTTTTAGGATTCTCTATGTATAGTATCATGTCATCCGCAAACAGTGACAGTTTTACTTCTTCTTTTCCAATTTGTATTCCTTTTATTTCTTTTTCTTCTCTGATTGCCGTGGCTAGGACTTCCAGAACTTTGTTGAATAATAGTGGTGAGAGTGGACATCCTTGTCTCGTTCCTGATCTTAGAGGAAATGCTTTCAGTTTTTCACCATTGAGAATGATGTTTGCTGTGGGTTTGTCATATATGGCCTTTATTATGTTGAGGTAGGTTCCCTCTATGCCCACTTTCTGGAGAGTTTTTATCATAAATGGGTGTTGAATTTTATCGAAAGCTTTTTCTGCATCTATTGAGATGATCATATGGTTTTTATTCTTCAATTTGTTAATATGGTGTATCACATTGATTGATTTGCGTATATTGAAGAATCCTTGCATCCCTGGGATAAATCCCACTTGATCGTGGTGTATGATCCTTTTAATGTGTTGTTGGATTCTGTTTGCTAGTATTTTGTTGAGGATTTTTGCATCTATATTCATCAGTGATATTGGTCTGTAATTTTCTTTTTTTGTAGTGTCTTTGTCTGGTTTTGGTATCAGGGTGATGGTGGCCTCATAGAATGAGTTTGGGAGTGTTCCTTCCTCTGCAATTTTTTGGAAGAGTTTGAGAAGGATGGGTGTTAGCTCTTCTCTAAATGTTTGATAGAATTCACCTGTGAAGCCATCTGGTCCTGGACTTTTGTTTGTTGGAAGATTTTTAATCACAGTTTCAATTTCATTACTTGTGATTGGTCTGTTCATATTTTCTGTTTCTTCCTGGTTCAGTCTTGGAAGGTTATACCTTTCTAAAAATTTGTCCATTTCTTCCAGGTTGTCCATTTTATTGGCATAAAGTTGCTTGTAGTAGTCTCTTAGGATGCTTCGTATTTCTGCGGTGTCTGTTGTAACTTCTCCTTTTTCATTTCTGATTTTATTGATTTGAGTCCTCTCCTTCTTTTTCTTGATGAGTCTGGCTAATGGCTTATCAATTTTGTTTATCTTCTCAAAGAACCAACTTTTAGTTTTATTGATCTTTGCTATTGTTTTCTTTGTTTCTATTTCATTTATTTCTGCTCTGATCTTTATGATTTCTTTCCTTCTGCTAACTTTGGGTTTTGTTTGTTCTTCTTTCTCTAGTTTCTTTAGGTGTAAGGTTAGATTGTTTATTTCAGATTTTTCTTGTTTCTTTAGGTAGGCTTGTATAGCTATAAACTTCCCTCTTAGAACTGCTTTCGCTGCACCCCATAGGTTTTGGGTCGTCGTGTTTTCATTGTCATGTGTCTCTAGGTATTTTTTTATTTCCTCTTTGATTTCTTCAGTGATCTCTTGGTTATTTAGTAACATATTGTTTATCCTCCATGTGTTTGTCTTTTTTACTTTTTTTTCCCTGTAATTCATTTCTAATCTCATAGCGTTGTGGTCAGAAAAGATGCTTGATATGATTTCAATTTTCTTAAATTTACTGTGGCTTGATTTGTGACCCAAGATGTGATCTATCCTGGAGAATGTTCCGTGCGCACTTGAGAAGAACGTGTAATCTGCTGTTTTTGGATGGAATGTCCTATATATATCAATTAAATCTATCTGGTCTATTGTGTCATTTAAAGCTTCTGTTTCCTTATTTATTTTCATTTTGGATGATCTGTCCATTGGTGTAAGTGAGGTGTTAAAGTCCCCCACTATGATTGTGTTACTGTCAATTTCCTCTTTTATAGCTGTTAGCAGTTGCCTTATGTATTGAGGTGCTCCTATGTTGGGTGCATATATATTTATAATTGTTATATCTTCTTCTTGGATTGATCCCTTGATCATTATGTAGTGTCCTTCCTTGTCTCTTGTAACATTCTTTATTTTAAAGTCTATTTTATCTGATATGAGTATAACTACTCCAGCTTTCTTTTGATTTCCATTTGCATGGAATATCTTTTTCCATCCCCTCACTTTCAGTCTGTATGTGTCCCTAGGTCTAAAGTGGGTCTCTTGTAGACAGCATATATATGGGTCTTGTTTTTGTATCCATTCAGCCAGTCTATGTCTTTTGGTTGGGGCATTTAATCCATTCACGTTTAAGGTAATTATCGATATGTATGTTCCTATGACCATTTTCTTAATTGTTTTGGGTTTGTTTTTGTAGGTCCTTTTCTTCTCTTGTGTTTCCCACTTAGAGAAATTCCTTTAGCATTTGTTGTAGAGCTGGTCTGGTGGTGATGAATTCTCTTAGCTTTTGCTTGTCTGCAAAGCTTTTGATTTCTCCATCAAATCTAAATGAGATCCTTGCCGGGTAGAGTAATCTTGGTTGTAGGTTCTTCCCTTTCTCACTTTAAGTATATCATGCCACTCCCTTCTGGCTTGCAGAGTTCCTGCTGAGAAATCAGCTGTTAACCTTATGGGAGTTCCCTTGTATGTTATTTGTTGTTTTTCCCTTGCTGCTTTCAATAATTTTTCTTTGTCTTTAATTTTTGCCACTTTGATTACTATGTGTCTCGGCGTGTTTCTCCTTGGGTTTATCCTGTATGGGACTCTCTGCGCTTCCTGGACTTGGGTGGCTATTTCCTTTCCCATGTTAGGGAAGTTTTCAACTCTAATCTCTTCAAATATTTTCTCTGGTCCTTTCTCTCTCTCTTCACCTTCTGCGACCCCTATAATGCGAATGTTGTTGCATTTAATGTTGTCCCAGAGGTCTCTTAAGCTGTCTTCATTTCTTTTCATTCTTTTTTCTTTATTCTGTTCCGCAGCAGTGAATTCCACCATTCTGTCTTCCAGGTCACTTATCCGTTCTTCTGCCTCAGTTATTCTGCTATTGATTCCTTCTAGTGTAGTTTTCATTTCAGTTATTGTATTGGTCATCTCTGTTTGTTTGTTCTTTAATTCTTCCAGGTCTTTGTTAATCATTTCTTGCATCTTCTCAATCTTTGCCTCCATTCTTATTCCGAGGTCCTGGATCATCTTCACTATCATTATTCTGAATTCTTTTTCTGGAAGGTTGCCTATCTCCACTTCATTTAGTTGTTTTTCTGGGGTTTTTTCTTGTTCCTTCATCTGGTACATAGCCCTCTGCCTTTTCATCTTGTCTATCTTTCTGTAACTGTGGTTTTTGGTCCACAGGCTGCAGGATTGTAGTTTTTCTTGCTTCTGCTGTTTGCCCTCTGGTGGTTGAGGCTACCTAAGAGGCTTGATGGGAGGCTCTGGTGGTGGGTAGAGCTGACTGTTGCTGTCTCTTGATGATTTTAAAATACAAAAATACACAAGCATTACCGTCCATTATCAGCCAAAGTGCTGACACCATCACATATCATGTAACTTCTGGAAAACTCCACTATATACTTGTAAGAGGATGAGAGTGAAAAAGACAAATTATGTCTTAGCATTATTTTAAAAAGAATTGTGTCCACATAGATCTACTGAAAAACCCACAGTGGTTCCAGGACCACACACTGAAAACAGTGTTATTAATTTATTAAAGAAAGTCTAAGGAATTGACTAGAAGGCAGGAATTTAGAATTTCTCAAAATTACTCCCTCTTTATTTCAACTCAGCTTAACTAAACTACAATTAATAGAGAACTAACTAAGAAGTGTTACTTGGCAAATAATTCAATACAGTATCATATAGAAGTATATTTGCTTACCTTCTCCCAATATTAGTGTATATTTTTTACTAAATACTTTCTATTACCCTTTGTTGTTAATAGCAAAAGTAAATATTTAATTGGATAAAACCCCACCTACTTAAATTATTAATAAATTAATTAAATAATTATCGTTGTTTGAATATTAGTTCATACTTCTTAATCATATATATAAATTAAATACATTTTGTTGGGAACTCTAAACTGAGACATACACTTAACTTGTTTTCAAAGGCTTTCAGATCTGTTAGGGAAAAATAGATAAGTATATGAATAACTGTAACACAAGACAGATTACGTTCAACACATATCTGCTTGTACTATCAGGAAAACCTTCTGGAAGGAGTAAACTTTTTAATGTGAACTATGTTACTCGTAACAATAAAATGGGTGCAACTTATTAGTTCTTGTAATGAATTTGCACTTTCATTCATTACCTTGGTGACTCAGACTTTTCACACCCTAACAGACTCATTTTTGCAAGAGGAATTGGAAATAGATGACAAATTTTTATTAAAATGTGTTTTCTTTAGATTGTTTAGATAATTATAGGAAAAGGTAGAGCTATTTCGAAATGTCTTTCCCTTAGGTACAAGAGACTGATTTAATTTAGGGCTGGGACTGAAAGTCTGAATTCAGACAATACTCATTTTTAATCAGTATGTTACTCAGATAATTCAGGTGATACAAAATACAGTTCATTTGGCAGAGAGTTCAAAGGATATTTATTTAAGCCACACCAAAAAATAATGCAATAAGTAGTTTCTAAAGAAACTTATCATGAGAAGAAGGTATCTGGCATTTCTAACAAAGATGTGAACTAAAATATTTCCTTAAAGTGTATGCACAAATTATTACAGATTAAATTTGAACCACAACCAGATCAGAAGATGAGAAGTTAGAGGTTCAACAACTATCTACCTTTAAGTCTGTTTTAAATGAAATACTATCCATTTAGGAAATTATCAAAGGAAATCTATATTCTTTGATATATCTTTCTTAAGCAGATCAACTTAAATGTATAGAAAATGTAATACATTTGAATCTTTAATGAAACATAGCAGGTTATAAATATTCTAAAAGAAATTCAACATATGCTATTCTTTTATTATTTATATAATGGACATCCGTTGATCTAGACTACAGCCACATTGAAGACGTGTCTTCATTATACATTTTCAAAGAGCCTCATAGCTTTATTGAAATGGAGGTATTATTACTATCAGTCCTAATTTAGTTTTGAGGAGACTTATGGTAAATCACTCAATTTTCCTCAGCCTAAGTCACAGAGCAGTAGGAATGAGGTCTTCTGACTTATCATCAGTATAATCTTTCCCATCACACCACAACTTTGTCCAGATAGGTGAGCGATATGTCACTCTTTCTGGTTCTGTTATGACTTTGGGACATAAAGGATTACATGTTGCTTAACTTCATCAGTAACCTTATCAAAACCTATAACCTTAGGAGTCTAAGAAGAAGATCTCATCATCTGTTTCCTGGAATTTTTTTTTTTTTTTTTTTTTTTTTACCTGCTAGTAACTAATCTTGTGTGTGGTGTGTGGCAAAAGTTTGTGTTCCATAACTAGACATCAAAAGCTTAAAGTAAAAATGTGGTGGAAAAGTAAGTTAGGGTCTATTCACATTATGATAAAAAGAATAAATAACAAAGAAATCAACCAGAATAAAGCCCTGATAGGACAATAGCAGAGCTGCAATTTCAGCCAGGGGTACACACCCTTCCAGTATTCTAAGTGTTCCTGGATGAATTAAGAGTATCTCTCTTCCCCTAGTGAGAACCTGCCTGAGCTAGCTTGAGATTTTTATCATCCAGGAAAATTCCATTCTGGAAGTAAGACAGACTAGGTAACTCTGAGATACTTATAATAAGTTATCTTAGAATGCAAGTAACCTTTCAAGACATTACTGAGTGTTCTGAGAGACTGCTTTGATTAGTTTATACCACATGAAATTGCCATTCTTTTTAGGTCAACACCAGTTTGACAATTTCATATGGTTCAACTTAATACCTTCGTTGTATGAGAAACAATAAAGTATTTTCATTAAGGGTATGAACTTTGGGGTCCAAAGACCTTCACTCATATGTCATCACTTGCCCATGCTAATTAGGGCAAGTTACTTATCTCTCAAATGGACATGATTATAATAGAGATAGGCCTTATAAAATTATTGAAGATTGACTAACACTATGAATATATTTACATTTAGCACAGTACTAGATAGAGTAGTACCCAATAAATAATAGCTATTGTAGGGCTAATATTACTGCTAAACTCCTACATTCTAACTTTGAATCCTACCTTCTAGCTTTCTCACCCAGGAAGACTTATTAATTACTTCTGATGAACCAGGACTGTACCTCCATTTTTTACTTTACTCCTGTCATGGTTAATCATACAGTGCCTTCCAGACATGGTTTTCTGAGGATACCTACCTGAATAAGCTCGGTTAGTACTAATACTAGAATTTGGTCCTTAAACCTGTAGCTCTTAATGCCCAGAAAACTCTGTCCCATATGTGACGTAGAAGATAGAGCACCTTTACACTTGGATTCATACACACAATTTTTTGAACCATTTATAAAAAGAAAAATTTGCTTTTGATTCTTACATAGAGGATGTTTTCAGTACTCTATAATAAAGTTAGATGTAAAATAGAATATATGTTACTCTCCCAACCTCACTACTATTTACTCTTGGCTCTGGGCAATCAAGATTCTATACTCATTCTTTTAGTAGCCTCCCAGACATTCTTTTGGAATTGTTCCTTCAAATTCACAAGCAGACTATTATTACTTTCCCCAGCCGTTGGTCTCTCCATGTCTTTGCTCTGACTGTTGTGCAGCCTGGATTGTACATTCCTTGAGGACAGGCTCTGTATTATTCACCTTTGCATTTGACTAGCACATAGTTTCTCATATTATAAGCACCTTAATAAATATGTTAAATGGAACTTATCTTACTATCCAAATTATAAGTAGGTGATTACAAAAAGGTGTTTGAAAAATTTATACTTAGAACTTGAAACACTTAGGAAATGTCTTTGTTCATTTTAAATAGTAAATCACATATTGGAAATGTTTTTAGATCTCACAGATCAACCATTATGACCTATTAACCCACCTTGCAGCTGAAATAATACTACCAGGAAAAAAAAGATATTCTACCTGTGTGTCTCAATGACCCTTCAATTTTCTTGAGTACTTGATTCCAGAATTGAAACAGAGCATACCCTGTAGGCAGAGGTCCCCAGCCCCCGGGCCATGGACCAGTACTGGGTCCGTGGACTGTTAGGAACCGGGCCGCACAACAGAAGGTGAGCGGCCGGTGAGTGAACGAAGCTTCACCTGCCGCTTCCAATCGCTCCCCATCACTTTCATTACTGCCTGAACCATCCCCCCAGCCCCTGTCTGTGGAAAAATTGTCTTCCATGAAACCAGTCCCTGGTACCAAAAAGGTTGGGGACCACTGCTGTAGGGGCTCCTGGGCACAAGGAGCCTTTCTGTTCAGCCTCCATGACCTTCCTTGAGTTTCAAAGGGCAGATTTAAACAGTTTCTAATCAAGGGAGGAACAACCAACAAACCACCTGAGGCAAGATTAAAGGGACCAGAGAAGCTCATCAAAATTAGGAGACTGATCATCTGAGACCCTGCACACATCCTAATCTTGTCATCAACCCCACCCTTGAAGTATTGTTATAAAACTCCTCATCAAATCCTCCTGGGTTGGGACACATAGTTTTTTAAGGCAGGAGCCAGCTGTGTCCCCATTTGCCTGGCAAAACAATAAAGCTATCCTTTTCTACTTCACCCAAAACTCTGTCTCCAAGATTCCATCTGGCACCGGTGCAGAGAGGCTAAGCTATCGGCATCATTTTTGGCGTCCAACGTGGGGCCGACTTGGGAAGGTCCTGGGGTGGGGATGTCCCTTGGCTTGTTAGGATGCTCCAATGTTTTCTCCACACTAGCCTCTTTCTAGGGAGTGGAGAGTTGGAGAACTCCTATAGAGGCCAGATCACCTGGGACTCTTGCCTGGAAAGCCCGAGCCATAGTCATACCCCTTCCGCCATCCCAGCAGCTGGAAATCTGGGGCAGGAGTAGACGGCGGAAGAAGGATCACCCTAGCAGCTGCTGAGGCCATCTTTGCCGTGAGGCTGTTCCTCTCTTCCTCCTGCTTGGACCGTCCTGGTACTCCAAGGACTTATTTTGGGGAAGCAGAAGAGTAGCATCTAGGACACCTTGGCCAGCATGTGATAAGTCCCTTGTATGCACTCTGAGGGCCTGTTTGGCCCTGTCTGTTTGGGGGAGCCTTGGTTCCTATTTGGGGGATTCCGGGGAATCCCATTTAGAAGGTGCTGCAGGAAAGAAAATGGGGTACAAGAGGGTGGTCACGTCTCAGGTCTCAGGCGAGTCCCTGGGACGGCCGTCAAGTGTGGGTGCTTGGCTCTTGAAAGAATTCAAGAGCGAGCCATAGTAAAGTGAAAGAAGGTTTATTCACGGAGATACACACTCCACAGACAGAGCGTGGGCCATCTCGGAAAGTGAGAGAGGCGCCAGGGTACATGGCTGTCAGTTTTTATAGGCGTGGGTAATTTCATATGCTAATCAGTAGGAGGATTATTCCAACTATTCTGGGGAAGGGGTGGGGATTTCCAGGAATTGAGCCACTGCCCACTTTTTGACCTTTTATGGTAGGCCTTGGAACTGTCATAGCGCCTGTGGGTGTGTCATTGCATGCTGATGTGTTACAATGAGTGTATACAGAGGCTCAAGGTCTAGTGGAAGTTGACTCGTCCACCACCTTGGACCTAGTTGGTGCTAACCAGTTTATGTCCTGTCTTCGGGCTATGTCATTCTTTTAAAGTTTGTGCCCTGCCCCCTTCCCATCTGATTGGCACACTGCTTGGACCGAGATCATGGGCTAAGTTGGGACTTGGAAGCAAATTTGGTTTTGGCTTGTTTGGTTTGGAGTTTCTGTTGCTGGTGAGGAGTTTTTCTTGTTCTTAGTCCATGCATGAATGTTCTAGCAATCAAACATGGGAAACGCTTCTTCTTTAATTCCATCTGATAGACCCCTGGGGAAAATCCTGGCAGACTGGTCAACCTATAGTTATAAGCCTATGACTAAGAAAAAAAAATTCTATTGTAATTCTGCTTGACCAAAGTACATTCTTGAAAATGAGGAAAGGTGGTCTTTGAATGGTAGACTAAATTACTATACTGTTCTTCAGCTAGAGTCGTTTTGTCACAAAAGTGGAAAGACAGGGGAATTTCCATATATCCAAGCCTTCATGAAACTGCATAGTAAGGAAAGTGAGCAGCCCGGTAGTAAACTGATGGTACAAAGGGAGAGGAAAAATCTCATCCTGACCATGCAGTTATCAGAAACACGGAAGAATACAAATATACAAACAAATAACTGGGCCAAATAACCAAAGGCTGAGTACCCACCCTGTATGTTGTCCTTGGTGGTGGTAGTGGTGATGGTGTTTATATATATATATATATATATATATATATACAGAGATAGTCAACAATGGTGGCACATAATCTTGATCCTATATTATATATCTTGGAAATTCACCTATGTATAAAATTTCTGCTTTCAAAGCCAACTAAGTATGATTTTTCTAAATCTTACTCCTTACTGTTAGCAAAGTTTCCTTTAATTTGTCTAGGTTAAAAGACCTAGGCATTTAGAGGAAAAAAAAACTCTTTCGTTTGACTACAAAAAATTCTTCAGGCTTTTAGTGCTATTAAAAAAAATCATATAAGATATTCAATTTCAAAGGGACACTATCAGTTTCTTGGTTTTAACCCCACAAGAAAATTTACCTTACATAACAGTCAGTTAAATAGACTCTCAACATCTAAATGAATTGGGATATTGCCGAAGCTCAGTACCTTACAAGGTGACACATTTCCTTCTTTCCTTCCTTTCTTCCTTCCTTCCTTTTTTTCCACAGATTATATGAGTAGAATTTAGGATCAATTATATTTTATGACATCAAAGAATCAACCTTACAGCTACACCTATATATGAGTTCTAAATCATTCTTCTGGAACTAAGCAGAAAAGATCTAATTCCTTTCCCATGTGATTTTTCTTCAGTAAATATCCTCGCTAGATATATCTATAAATATATATATATATATTCCTTTTTTTCCCACTAAATACCACTCCTCACTCCTAATTATTAATTCAAAAAATCATCACCAACCTACCACTGTCCCATGTGGCACCAGAGGAAATGAGTTCCCCATGCTTGAATATTAAATTTGAACAAATATTAAATTTCTCACATTAGGGTTTCAAGTAGATGATCTTTATATTTTGTTTAAATTCTAATTTTCTACTATTGTGTAATATCAGTAAAAGAATTATACTCCCCCCTCACCAATAACTAAACAGACATTTACATAATTACCAGGTGTAAAATAGTATTTACTTCATAAGGCTATTTTCAGGGATACGTGAAATAATCTATATAAAACACCTAGCACGTTGCCTGATATATAAACAGTGCTCAAAATATAATTTTAAACTAATTACTCTAAAGTTATTTTGTATAAGCTAAACTCAAGGAGTAGTTCTATGACACCTTCTAACTTATTTGTGTTTTTGAAACACATGATAGTGAATTCTGGCTACTGTGTTTATTCTTAGCGTGGTTGAATGAGATGTGCACAGAAGCACAGTAATCCCATGGCACTGAGAAAATAATTTTGATTTCAATGTTAGATAGTGAGTGAATCAGCTAGTTAATGGCATGATCAAACAGTAGTGGAAATACCAGTCACTCCCATCACAGCACGAAGATTGATCTGTTTATGGCTGGAAATAATGCACACATTGTTCTTGAAACCAATCTATCGCCACAAAATAGCGCTATGGTCTAAACACTTTAATCCTCCTCTACATGTGTGCTTTGGCTTGTACTATGGGGAAAATAATATAAAGTTTAATAAATAGTTAACATTAAATCAAAAGAAGAGACAGAGGATGCTTTTCATGGTGTTATCTGGTTAATTTTAAATACTGGCGTGATCTCTATTTCTTTAAAAAGATAGGTTGTTTGTTTAACTTGTACACTTTACTTATATATTTTAAAACATGTACACCATTTTAGAAATATCCTATATTTTAGGATTATATTTTAACTTTTTATTCATGTGAATAATGTTGAATCACATATGCAAGAGCATTTTTTTAAGAAAATAGCATCACACACATTTTAAAATTAGATGTCTTAGAGCCTTACCCTCTTAAAGATTAGCTTACACAAAATAACATGAGTAGTTAATAAAAAGTATAGTAACAGCCCATATTTATTGAGCACTTAGTATATGCCAGGCAATGTGCCAAGTGCTTTGCACATATTATATCCCATATCCCTGAAAATATCCCTAAAAGGTAAATTTACCTGTTAATTACTTTGACAGTGACATGTAAATTCCTATCTATTTATTGAGATCATTCTCTTAACTGATAATTATAGCATTATGGAAAATTAGGATTTAAAGAAAGTATAAAGGTCATCTACCTGAAACCCTAATGTGAAGCTTGAACCTTCTGTACACTGTCCCTTCCAAATTTAATATTTCAGGCACAAGGAACTAACTGCCTCTGGATATGGCTCACCCTATCTTAGAACAGTTTTAGCTGTTGGAAAACTATTTTAAACTCAGCCAAATTCTGTCTTTCTTTAGTTGCCCTAGTTGTCTGTTTTCTAGAAGCAAGACAGAACACATTAGGTGAAGTATTAAGAAATGTACAGTGTGACCTGTCCTGCTGTCTAAGACATTTCTTTCCCAGACATAACTTCCCAGTTCCCTTTAATTGTTCTGTATGTAATCTATGTCATTTCTTCACTCTGCTAGCAGCTCTTCTGTGAGTCTTCCCTGGATTACCTCTCTTTATCTTAAAGACCGATACCTAGAATAGCCCACTGGTCAGATCAGCAGCACAGATTTTCTATTCAACTGCCTGATTTCTTATTGTCTCTCTCTTACCCACTGTGAGTTTAGCAACTTACTTAAACCTCTCTTTGTTATAAAGTGAGGCTTAAAATAGTCTCTCCCTCATAGACTTGCTGTTAGGTTTCAATGAGATATTCCACATAATGTCCTTAGAATAGTTCTTGGCACATGGAAAATATTCAGCAAATGCTTTGTATTATTATTAATACTATTTGTTTGAAAATTGCCATCGTAAGTACTATTTTCAAGGTTTGATCTTCCCATAGCGTAGTGACAATTTCACCATAATTTTTCTAATGTATCTAAAATGGGGTTAGTTTCTGACAACAGTGGAGATTAAAATTGTAGATTGTATACATTAATGAATAAATGTATAAATAAATAAATGAATGAATAAATAAATGAATAATGTATATGTGTATATATAATGTGTATGTGTATATATATATATAATATTTGTGTATAGATACTATATATATGTTATATATATGAAATTTACTCCCAAATAGCCAAAGCACTGGTAGTTAAGAAACCACTTTAAAATATATTACTCAATATGTCTACCTTAAATAGGAGATTTCTAATGAAGTTACAAATTAACTTATGCAGTTGATATTTATTGAAAGAAGTAATTGTCAAGTAACATATTTCTTCAGTCAGATAATCTTTTTTTCCTTTCTATATAGTTAATCAAATTAACAAGTGACCTGGATTCTACTTCCTCAAGGTCTCTTGACTAGATTCCTTTCTTTACTTCACCACAGCTCTTGCAAACTCAACTTCATTTTATTTTACTGGTAATCTAGGAAAACCCGATCATTGGTGTCTCTGCAACTTTCTCCTCAAATCAATTTATCAAGGACACTCCCTGCTACCAGAATCATTTTTCTTAAATGCAAGTTTGATGATTTATCATTTCACTTGTTAAGAGCCCACAATTATCTCCTAGGCCACTTACCCGTCATCTGGCCTTCCTCGTAGAGTCTAATTTATCTTTGTAGTGCTGGTTTCTCCTCTTTTTTAAAAATATATACCTTAATCACTAGCCAACACAATCTACACACTTCTCTTTAAATGCAGCCTGAACTTGGTACTCTCATTGCATTTTTATTTGCTCACATAGGCTAACATTTTCCTCCCACTCATCTTTGCTTATTATGATTCTTCCACATTGCCTCTTAAGTACCACTCCATCCATAAAGTCTTTCTGGTTCTCCAGTTCAACACAATCTCTTGAGGCAGATGTTAAACCCCAATGCTCTCTGTTTGAACATATCTTAGGGCACTTATACAAACTTGTATCATCGTCATTTCTGTATTTCTCTTTTGTTCTTATCTCAGCATAAATCCCTTGAATATAGATACAGTGTCCTATTTTTCATAGTAGCTCCTCACAATATTTAGCCAAATTCCTTGGAAATCATATGAGCTCAATAAATACTTGTTGAGATGGTAGTATTCCCTAAAATAGGCACGTGTTAAGTTTCTAAGATTTATTTTTTAAAATGTAACTTTTTTTTCTCTTATAAAGACATACTGAAATACTCTTAAACATTTTTGAAAAATGACTTTGAAGAATTAACAGAAAATCCCTATAGGTGTGATCCAATTTTATAACATAAATGATTATGAAACAACTTACTTTTGATATTTCTTTTGCATATTGAAATATTCAAAACATTATTTATCCCATTTACTTCTACACAAATCCACAAAATACAAGAGATAGAAAACTCAAATTAAAAAATAAATTAAAATTACTGGTTTGGTTGGTATTACTCTGCTTGAAATGATGGTCAAGTTTTTTCATGATTTTTATTCATGTAGAGTTATGTTTGCCAGCTACAAAACTATACACTTAAACACATGATAAATACAACCAACACAAGGGCTAGCTGAGGAAACTGTGACCCAAGGGCAGATAATTACTGTGTTAGAGTTAGGTCAGCTGACTGGTGATCTGGTCTGAATTACTGGCTACCACTCATCCAATAATCCTCCCTCACCTGGTCTTCCAAATGAAGATTAGCTTGTCTTTCCAGGGTTGAGAAATTATGCTTTTGTACAAAGCTGTAAGAAAATTCTAGTCCTCTGCTTCACTAGTGTTTAGAAAAGAGCACTTATGCAAACTTGCTGAGATGAGGTTAAATACCAAAAAGATAGTCACCTCAGTCATTTTTTTGTCTGATGCAAGAGATAAAAATTTCAGAGATTTTCTCTGTAGTGAAAAGATGATTTATTATTCCATTATTAATTTTTTATGCCAGTGTGTTTTAGTCTTTGCTTATTGTGGACTCAGTCTAGATTTGCGAATCAACACATAAATTCTGTAATCTACATCAAGCTCTATTACTTAGGCCACTAATGTTATTATGCAGGTAGCCAGTGAGCAGTGACTCACAAGCTGGCAAAGGGGAAAACTGCCTCCCCTCACTGCCCCCTGACATACACACAGGGGAGATATTTGGCAATGTCTGGAGACATTTTTAGTTGTTACAGCTGGGCAGTGCTAATTGCATCTAGGCAGTAGAATCCAGAGATGCTGATAAGCATCTTACATGACACAGAACTGTCCCCCACCACAGAAAACCTTTCAAGCTCAGAAGGTCAATAGTGCCACACAAAATGGTGGTAAAGGGCAAGGATTTTGGAGTCTTACTACCTAAGTGCCCACCCTATATACACCTTCAGCTCTGCCACATTATACCTGTATGATTTTGGACAATTTGTTTAATCTCCCTAAGCTTCACTTTCAATATCTATAAAGTGAAGATAATATCCAAAGATTTGTTTTGTTAATTTATATAATTTGTTAAATTACATAATTAGTACTTAAAGCTTGTAGTACAGTTCCTGGAACATAGTAAACGCTCAAGAATACCATTTTAAAGTTAGTATGATTTAAGATTATCTTAATAATTATGCCAGGAGTCCTATATATGTCCCAATTTGGTATTGCATTTCTCAATTAACTATTCATAACATAAAAATATCATTAGCAACACTCCCCTCTTTGGGTTATCAATAGATATTTAATCCTGAAACAAGTAAAAATGAAATCCCCTATTATTTGAAATCATCTGAGAAACATTTAGTGTTTTCAAACCATCCTTAGAAAGAAAAGTTTTCAGCACTTTATTCTGACACCCACAATTCGTACAGAGCACTCAACCTGTATTGGGAGTAAGAGGTTAAAAAGTAAGATGGAATTCTGGTCCCTGCTTTTGAGACCCAAAGTTTTTAATTAAAGTGATAGGAAATATTAACCAATTTAAACTGAACACTGAGATTGCATGGTTGACTTCTTGTGTTAAAGAGAAGGTAGTTACAAAACTGGGAGCTGCTCTCACAAGCATTAGGATGATATAGGAAATGATACAAGAACTCAAAATATGAAATCACATTTTCATATGCGCCCTAGAACAGAAATACGCAGCGATTTCTAGGGTGGTTAGGGTTGCCAACGCTCAAGGATTAATCAGAGGTTTCAGAGAGGATGTCAGCCTTAGCAGAGCTATTTGTACATATGGCAAGTGATGTTACTGAACTGGTCAACTTGACCCACGTCCTGGCCAAGACGACCTGTCTCAGTTAGGAAGGTTCTTTTTCCAATCGAATTCATGCAGCCAATAACAAAACTGATGCTTAGACTAGAACAGCACAAGCTTTATTCAACGGCCAATGAATGGAGAAGCAGGAACCTAGTTCACAAATCAATTTCTCAACCCAATTCAGGTGGAAACACCAAATATATAGGAGGGTCGAGGTAAAAGAGAGGGATTTGGAAAGAGTGGGAGGAATACTCATGAGTTATCTGAGAACAGGGATGTGGTGTGGACCTGGAAATGCAACACTCCTTTTCAGTCCTTGAATGGGCTTTTCCAGTTGTTGTCATGGTAATTGTCAACTGTCACGGCACTGGTGGGTGTGTCATTTAGCATGCTAACGTATTATCATTATAATGAGGTTCAAGGTCTACTGGAAGTCAAATCTTCCACCATCTTAGGCTTAGTTGGTTCTAACAAGTCCTCTTTTTTTTTTTTTCCTCTTTGCAGCTTCCTCTCGAAACTTAGAGTAATTGGTTTCTATTTGAGGGAGGGACAGAAGGTATGATGCTGGGGCAACAGCCTTCATTACAGTGACAGGCTGGAGCAAAAAGTTTGGTGCTTCAGGTCTCCTGCCCATGGTTGAGTTAGTGCTCTGGCACCTCCACCCCCCATCTGCTTGGGTTAGTAGAACAAGCAAAGCACAAAATTAAGATCAGAGACTCACTGGATATTGGTACAAAAGGAGAAGCAAGTAACTTTGTAGTGTTTGAAATCCAGAGCACAACTTGAAGTAGAACAGAAACTAAAGGAAGCTAGTTGTTGACAGGTGAAGAAGCAGACTATTGAAGAAGTAATGTTTGGGGATTTTTTTGGTTATACTCTTATGAAGTTTTTTTTATATTTATATTATGCCTGATATAATCAAAATCTTTGGAGGGAGATTTCTAGCTTGTATAGGTTGAAACCATGGCTTATGCTGCCATTACAAAATATCCATTCCAACTTACATATCAAGGTAAAAGAAGAAAACAGCTTAGACTATTTTAGAGTCTCTTCATAAATGAGAACAATATTGATTAAGTCCCAGTTCTATGTTCATTGTATGGCAATTTTATAGAAGGAGCTGAAACACTAGAACTAAACATTGGAGAGAGGTGGGAAGAAGAAAAAAATACAATCAAAGAAAAGTCTTAGAGAGTAGTTTGGAGAAGGGTGGTGGTGATAATAACATTATATTTTGATGTATTTTTCTAGCATCTACTGAGTTGGTTCTACTCTTCTTAAATTTAGTTGAACTTTCTGTATGTGTGGGTCTAGTCTTGGCAAATCAATTTACATGAACAAAACTCACAGATTCTCTAGTTCAGTGGAGACTATGACCAATATACTATTTTCATACATCTGAGGCTAAGCACTCCTCATCCACTCAGTAGAAGGCCTACTATGTGCCAGGCACTGTTTTAGGCACTTGGGATGCATGGAGCACAAAACAAAGCAAACTTGACTTTGTAGAGCTTGCATGCTGGTGAGGGGTGGTCACTATAAATTAAAAACACAAAAAAAGTGTATTACACAGTAACTTAGAAAAACTTACCTGCACCAGGGAAGCTTTGGGGTAGATGGTAAATAGAGACACATGGAGCACAGGCATGAGGAAACTCACTGTGGACTGTGTCCCTGTGAAGTTGGGAGGACAATCTGCGAGGTCAGTGGCATCAATGGTGGCCAAGATTCCTAAAGACCGTTGCAGCTGAGAGCATCTGATGCACAAGAGAGGAGTACTGATCTTATTCCATGAGCACAAATTGTTTTTAATTGATGTTTTTAAAATTAATGATGGAAAAACAGCAATGGCCAAGGGGACTGGGGGCAAGGCAGAGGGGCAGAGGAGTTGGTTATAATTTCAAATGGAAAGGTCTGAGTAGATCTGGTAGAGGTGACTTTCAAGCAAAACTTAACACATATTATTGACAGCCAAACATATTTTAGCTTGTGGGGATATATAATGAACAAAATAGTCTGTCTCCACTGTTTATATTCTAATGGGAAGAGACAGGCAATAATAATAAAGAATTATATAATATATCAAGTGATGAGAACATCAAGTGGGGAGAGATTCATCAGAATGGGGTGGTCTTTCTGATAATGCAGACTGTGAGGTTTTTTTATAGGGTGGAAATTAAGCAGCAGACCCTAATTCATATAATTCCTCAGTGTGGAACTGAAGAAAGTAGATCTCTGGCAAATCTTATGTTCTAACACTTCATTAGGGAGAGTAATTCCAAGGAAGGGTGTTCAAAGAGAAGGAGAGAGGCAGGGAAGAAGGGCAAGGGAATAAAAAGGCTTGTTCTGATTTGGCTACCATCTGTGATCAGATGCATCAGGGTGCTTGGTCTCCTGGGACCATCTTCTAAGAAGTTGGAGTACTGTGGCATCCCTGGGTTCTCCACTGGGAGACAACGGGAAAGCATTTACCTGTTATTACAGTGTCTCATTTGTAAAAGTTATACCCTATGGTGCCTTAACAAGATAGCACTTCTGGGCTGCTCTTGAGTAGGCTCTAAGGTGGTCCTATGGTATTTCACATCATGGGAAGCTTTGGGGTAGATGGTGAGTAGAGACACATGGAGCACAGGCATGAGGAAACTCACTGTGAACTGTGCCCCTGTTGGGAGGAAAACCTGCAGGGTCCATGGCCTCAATGGTGGCTGCGGTACCACGTGACAAAAGTCCCTGTAGACAAGCAAAGCTAAGAGGATCTGACACAGTGCAGAAGCAAGGAGTACAAATCTTATGCCATAAGCACAAATTGTTTTTAATTAATGGTGGAAAACTTCTCTTAAATCACTTAATAGTTCATTAAATAAATTATGATTTCCAGTATTGCTCCATTTATCACAATATCAGGTAATCTTAACTAAATTCCAAATTAATCATCTTTAATAGTCATGGGAAAAACCATTGGGAATGCTATAAGGAGCCAAAGAGAAAAAGTGTGTAGATAAGCATATTTTTATTTCATTTTACATATTCTTTGAGAGGAAATAAAACTTTCACCCAAATCCACTTTCTTATACACATTTTGGCTCTATCAGATGACGAAAACTGAATTTAAAATTTTGAACTACTAACATGGCACATCTTTACATGACCATTAAAGATATCTATTTCAACCTGCATATTAAGATAAAAGAAAGACATAGTATACAAGAGGTTTGGGTATCTTTATTGTATATTGTAAGAAATCGGAACTCCATCTGCTTTGGGTGTTTTGGTTCTAAGCAAGCACCAGTTATCTGAAGCAAGATGGGACAGAGTTTCATTCAACACGTCAGTATGAAACTTCACAGTCCTGGTAGAGAGGATAGAAGAACAATTGGTAATATGTGCCGTTATCTTCTTCTCAGTGTCTGTTCTGAAGTCACCAAAGTCATTTCAAAGCACTAAGTCAAATGTTTCTAAATTCACTCACTTTTTTAGCTCAACTTCATTAACATTTAAATTATGCATGTATATGTATATGCATTATAAAGAGAGAGCTCTTAATTCACATTTCTCTTTAGAACTCAGGTTTTTCTTAGACTATCCTGTAGAGCCAGCAATTTTTTTTTTCTTGAAATTTGAAAACCATAGTTTAAAAGTGCTTTTGTATAATGAAGAAGTGAGTCAGACAAAATCATCACAAACAAGACTTTCAATTTTTCTTGATGAAATGTCAATGAAAGTACAAGTTAAACTTGTCTCTTTGACTCAGTCTTGAAGTGGTTTCTCCTCTTGTTTGTCCTCAGTGCTTTCTGCATAGCAAAGTGAAATCAACACATTTCAAAAGCAACAGGAAGGGGTGGTGACAATATTTTTGGCTTCCATTTTTGTTGTTGGTTAAATATGATTATGACTTCTTTCCTAGTCAAGAACACCTAAATTCTGTCTTCCAAAGAAGACAGAATGATGTATTTTTTTGTGTGCAACATCATTTTCCATCAATGAACATTACTTAGACTGTGTAATTCATCCAGAGAAACCAGAGATAAAATTCCATCTAAAGACTTCTGATTTTTCATCCTATATAAAAATACTTTATCAAGGTTGTCATGGAGCTGACAAGGGCAATTTTTAAAAGAGATTTTTAAAGAAGAAACTTTTTTGAAAGTCTATATTTACTTCCATTTTTAAAACTACTAGCTAAGGTCAAAGATGCTGGTCTTTTATCTGGCCACTTCAATGAAATCAACAATATGCACATAATAAAATTGTAGAGGGACTTCCCTGGCAGTCCAGTGGTGCTCCCAATGCAGGGGGCACAGGTTCAATCCTTAGTCAGGGAACTAAGATCCCACATGCTATGGGGTACAGCCAAAAAAAAAAAAATTGTAGAAAAAAATGGAGTAAAACTGTAGGGGAACGTTGTCCTTATAGTGATAACTATGTTGTACCCACTCAGTAAGCTACCAGTAGTGTAAACAAAAACTTTATTAGAGCCATAAACAATTTGAGGATTTATTCAGTTCCAACTATTGAATTCTTTCTTATTTTAATGTTAGTCATAAGCAATTTCTTAAAATTTCCAACTTTATTGTAGCAATTATCAGCATCTTCTCATGAATATTGACATCAGTTACACTTTCCATATTCCCACAACAGTCATCATATCTGGTAGATTCTGTTTCATAAATATCTCACAATGCTGTCCTTCTTCCTTCTTATGACACCCCCTTTATATAACTGATGACCATTTATCTTCATACTTTCTCCTATATTCTCCTAACAGACAATCTGTTCTGTACATCATTGCCAAGGTTCATTTGTCTAGAAACAAATTTGTTGATTTCAATGTCTTACTACTGCATACAGTAGAGGTCAGAATGCCTATTAGGCTTTTCACTCATCTTAACTTCTCCTGTGTCCACATAGTGTCAGGCAACACACACATACTCAACATTTCCTGAACACCCCATGCTTTTTGTCCTCTTGCCTTAGTTCTTGCCTCTTTTCTGTTGGGAATACTATTTCTCTGATTTTTCCCAGACTTCTTGCCCTTCATCGTATAAATCACAGATCTTGTGAAAGTTTTCTGATCTCTCGAAAGAATTAGTCATGTCCTTCTATGTGCTTCTGTAGAATTTGCTCTGCTCTCTGTGGTGTATGGGTTATGTAAACTACTTGAGGCTGTCAGCAACTCATTCCTTCACTCAACTCACAATTAATAAGAGCCCACTTTGTGCCAGGCACTCTACTCCATGCTGAGGGTGCAAGAGTATATGCAACAGAACATGGTCTCTCCATTCTTGAGAACTGGTGGATCTCCAGCCTCAGCATGCATACTGACCATTTGGGGCACTTTACAAAAATGTAGATTTCTGTGATACATCATCAGATATTCTGACCCACAAGCTTGGGGTATGGTCCAGGAATGTGTCCTTTTATTAACTACTCTAAGAGATGCTGGTGCCTGTGGTTCATTTACACAATGTGAGAGATACTGCAATAGATTTTATGCTCTGTTAAACATGATAAATATTTATTTTCATTTAATTTTATTTTATTATTTTATTTCTACTCATATTCCCAGCAGCTAGTCTGGTAACTGGTACTTTGTATATGCTCAATAAATATTTTTGGCTGAATGATGCTCTCATGAAATTTACAATCTAGTGGAAGGCTGTGGAAGATTACAACAGGCCATCATAATACCATATGCCATGGTTCAGAAATGAGGGTGCTATCTTATAACGGACATTTAACTATGTTTGCTTAATTAGGGAAATTTCCTTAGGAGAAGAGATATTGAAATTTTCACCTCAAGTATAAATGAGTTACCAAGCAAAGTGATTGAAGGGGGAAGGATTGTGTCAGGCAAAAGGAATCACTTGCTCAATACTTAGTAGTTAGGAAAAGAATTCCCAATGGCAGGGAATAGGTGAGGTGTCTAGTCATAATCAGTGTGTGAACAAATAAAGTTTGAATATCATTGGACCATGTGTTAAATGTTTAACACAATGGCTGGCATATGGGAGGCATTAAATGTGACTAAATAAGTATTTATTAATGAATAAACATAGTTTCCTTTTAGTCATGACAGCCCATCAAAGACTGTGTGTGATTATCTTTAATAAATAATGAATACATTTTAAGTTGTAGCATGATTCCCATTTTGTAAATAAAGACAATTGAGCACAAATAAGAAGCACATATTTCTTCAGTTTCTCTCAGCTTGCAGCAGTCTAAAATCCATGTGTCCTGATGCATATTTAAATGCCTTCAAGACCAGAAGCAATTTTTTTAATTAAAAAAATAGACTTAATACTTCAACTCCTGGCAACTTATTCATGTCATGTTTATAGTGAAAGCAATTTTCCTCATTGTGAGTTCACAAAATTCCATTTTAATTGTTATATATTTTAATAGGCAAGGGGGGCCTCTGGAACCCAGGGCCCCCAAGTGTTTCTCATCTTAAGACTCCCCTGCAGGGTCCCATAGAACTCCCAAGAAGGAAAAAATATCACCCGTTATCACTGTGTTTGGAGGCAGGACTGAATGTCATCTTCCTGACGGGAGACAGCTCTTCTAAGCTAATGTTACTGTTCCTTCCTCATTTTTTTTTTTTTTTTTTAACTTTTGAATTTGAAGAAGTACTCTAGAAGACCCTCTTTTTAAGAATTGTAAAGATTTCACTTCCAAAAGTCATCACCACTGTGTTCTTAAGTGAATGTTAATTTCTGGGGTTTGGGATTTGGTGGGTTTTTCTTTTCTTTTCTTTCCTTTCCCTTTCTTCCTTTCTTTCTTTTTATGTTATTTGCTATAGATGCTGCACATCCAGGTTGTATATCAGAAGGACATTGGTTATTTTTATGCTTTCCTGGTTAGAACTGTTATGAGTACTGAGGCTATGACCCCACTCTTCATTCTCCTGCAAATCCACTACTTCTAAGTTTCAGTTAAGCAAATTGTTTTGAGTTTTGGCTGTTGTCTTTTTAGCAATTACAGTCATCTGGATAAAAATTAAATTAAAGAACATTAAAATTTATTAATAGGAAAATATAGAGTTTTGAATGCCTTTTATCAACTAAATAATTGAAGGTGTATAATCTAGTCAAGATGACAAGATGTTTGTTCCTTTTACATACTATGAGGAACTTTCTCATAACTGCCTTCAGTCAAATGTAGTTATTTTAAAGCATGTAATTATATATACTCATTTGGTTACTAAATTATGAATTCCAAGTCCGTTTTCTAGAGCTTCTGGACATTCTAAGAGGCAGAAAGAAATCTTAACAGTGACTTTCCTTCATAAGTCAGTTCCTGTGTTGCTGCCCAGCACCGCAAAGCACTTAACTTCCTCTAGTGGCTGATCTTGTTGCCTACAAAAGAGAGTTCATTTTCTCTTGGGTCATTAGATATTAGCTAAGGAAAAAAGCAATAAGTGATACTTTGTTTTTAACGAGGATTCTCTTCTTATTAAAGAAATCTTTTGAAACCAGTAGAAGAGTCTATAAAATTATAAAAGAGAAGCTATTAATGTTATTCTTGAAAGTAGTATAAAGATATTAAGAGCCTATCATATGTGTGTGAAATCCATAAGGCAAAGCCTTTGTGAAGTATACACAGTCTTTGATACACGGTACGCATATATAATTTACTCCCTGATTTAGTGGCTTGTATAGAGATGGGCTTCAAATATTTATTAAAACTGTTTCTGCTAAAGGGGTACATCTTTTACCAGATCCAACAGAAATAGCTAGCACAATGTGGTATTGAGACACGAATGAGAAATAGCTCAAAATAATCCAATTAAGAATTCAGAAAAGTACAACTGCTTATATCTGAATTAATGAATTATTCAAGTGGCATTTCAAAAATGAGGAAAGCATGGATTGTTCAATAAATGGGGTGGTGAAAATTAGCTGTACACTTGGGAGGAGATGTCATGGTAATTCTATCCCTGTTTCCCAACTTTTATAAAAAATAAATTCCGACTAGATTAAAGATCTAAACATAAAAACTGAAACCATATGCAAACTAGCAGGCTTTGCTTAATGTAACACCAAAGACCAAACTGAGAGAGAATTGTAGTTCAACAGATTTAAATGTTTAAAAACTTGTTTGTCAAAGCATACCAAATCAAATAAGAAGGCAAAAGTCAAGAATGGGAAGGATTCTGCAATGTATACAAATAAATGCTTAGTATTTTTAACATATAAAAATGCATTTATAAATTATTAATTGAAGTGAAAATACTCCAATAAAACGAGTAAAGGACATGAACCAGTAAATTACAGAGGAAAGCAGAGAAATATAATTCATCAGTATTGCTAATAATCCAAGGATTTAATGTTATGAATTACTTTTCAACAATGAGATCATGAGGATTAAAAGGCGAAATTTTCCATTGTTGTTAAGAGTGAGGAATAAGGTGTACTTAAGAGTAATGTTAATGAGGGAATAAATTGTTTCAATTTTCCAGTAGAGCCATCCAGCAATGCTTATTAAAAATTTAACTATCAATATCCTTTTCTTTAGCATTCCAATCTGAGGAATTTTCCAAATGAAAAGTTGGACTCACATGCAAAGAGGTATTTATGCAGCTTTATTTGGAACATTGCTTAAACCTTTGACAATTTGGAGGGAAAAAAAAAATACACATCTAAGTGTTCATTAATAGAGTGTTAGTATAATTTGTTATTTCTAACCAGTGGAAAGAATGTTGTTGAAGTGCTTAACAATTGTTCTGTCTACCTGGCACTGCTTTTCCTTCACCAAGTATGGCAGAAGTTTGGTTATTTATTTATTTATTTTTATGTCTTGGCCGCAGGGCATGTGGGATCTTATTTCCTCAACCAGAGATCAAACCCATGCTCCCTGCATTGAAAGCACAGAGTCTTAACCACTGGACCAACAGGGAAGTCCCAGAAGTTTGGTTATTTACTCCAGAGAAAGAATGTTAGACAGGAAATGAAGAAAGAATCCTGATTTTGCTCCATTTAAGAGCTGAAGCTACACCCCAGCCAATGAGTTCTATCAGGCAGCCCCATGATGTTTTAAAGCAAAAGTGTCCTTTTTATTTAAAATATTGCAAACAGATTTCTGTTCTCTGCAACCAAGACAGTCCTAAATCACACAATACTACAGTCAGTAAAATAATATATATATATATATATTTAGATATTGACATGTAATAATGCCCAGGGCATATTTTAAGACAATACGATTGTAAGGTAACTATATGGTTCTATTTATAACTTTTATAGCCTATGTAAGGTCATAGAAGTTAATAGAAATATATAGTACAAGATCCTTCATATTAAACCACATAGATATGTGTATGTGTATACATGTGTACATGTGTTCACATATGTATTCACAAATATTTAGACATACAGATAGCTCCCGTCTTTCCCTGATCTCACCAGTATATATCCAACAATTTTGTCACTTCCTTTTCATGGCTGAAGGTCATTTTACAAGTACCCAACCCAAGTCCCCAACTCCTCTGAGTATTTCACCTTGCTTTCAGCTCACGTGTATTCCTAAGTTCTTTGCAACTGACAAATGTGTCATGAAATCCTATGGCTGTCTTTGATGCAGATTACTTTTGTGAGATAATGTTGTGAGACAGAGCTGTCTCTTTGGCCATTGCCAGTAGTGTTCCTGCCAAAGGCTTGGAAGAGGGCATTCCTTCCCTAATTCCCCACAGCACAACTGAGGACAGAACATTGATAAAGCACAGGAATAAAGTACGTATAAGCAAGAGTGACTGCAACTTATATTAGAAAAGGTTGCTACTTTAGGTGCTCTGAACAAACCAGAACACTGATTTCTTCCCTAACCTCAAGAAGTCCCTCATGTGGTTGGTAGTTTCACTCTCCATCAGTGGGAATCATCAGGTATTGCCACACATGGAAATCTAGGTCTGTGATTTTTCAGTTCCAGAAAAAAGACAAAATTCTTCTGTCCCTCTTTCAGAACCAGGCTGACCAACAATGGGTTATCTCTTACCTGCATGTGATTTCTTATCCCTCAAACAAAGACTAATTCTTCCCTGTGGCTTCAACACTAATGAAAATAGACCATAATATTATTATTCAGTCTTAAGCAATAGTAAATGTGGGACAATCCTTGTCCATTAAAGATTAAACTGCACCAAATCCAGTCCTATTCCTTTTCATAGTTTTATTTACATGGGGGAAGGAGGGTGGAGAAAGTTATGGTAGGCCAAGCATACTTATTGTATGGCTGTTAGCATAACTGATGCCATCTTAGGCCTGTTCAGTTCCTCCTGTTCTTCCATTGACCCTACCTAAGGCTATATTGCATAGTAATGCTTCTGTCGTTAAGGGCTTTGTAGTTAATAGATATTGTTTAATGATCATTAGGTCCAGGTGACCTCTCTGTTCTGTTAGTCTCCAAACAATGATGAAGACCTTCCCTGACACATTCTTGGAGCCATGAGACTAGTCACCCATTCATAAATCTTGACTTAGAAATAGACTTCCTGTCTCTAAGCATGTGCCCCCCATACCCTGGGTTAACTATAAAATTATCCCATTGACCCCTCGGTGGTGCAGAGCGCAGCTGTGAATGCTTCCAGATTATCGTCTACACAATCCTACCCTCTGAGTTAGTTACCCTATCATAAATGGATCCACTGATTATATGGAGCTGTCTACCTTCTTTTTTGATCTCAAGATACCTTCTCAGTTTTGTGGGCACTTTTTGTTCCCTCCATCTTCCAACACTTACTGACTGCTATCACCTCTTGATTGCTGCTCTCCTTGACTAAGGTTTCAATTGCAATAACTTTGAGACAAGATTTAGAAAAACTACCACAATATTTGTCAGTTCTGCAGAGTAATGGTTCTGTTGATAATAAATCAACTTATCATGCAAACAAAACACTTAGCACCACAGTTTGCCCTATGTGCATTTGTTATTTCAAGACATTCAATTATTTCCCAAGCATAACAGTATATTGCTTTTTTTTTTTTGAATTTTTGAATTTAATTTTGTTTATTTTTTTATACAGCAAGTCCTTATTAGTCATCAATTTATACAGATCAGTGTACACATGTCAATCCCAATCACCCAATTCAACACACCACCACCACCAGCCCCCCGCCGGTTTCCCCTCTTGGTGTCCATACATTTATTCTCTACCTCTGTGTCTCAATTTCTGCCCTGCAAACCAGTTCATCAGTACCATTTTTCTAGGTTCCACATATATGCATTAATATACAATATTTGTTTTTCTCTTTCTGACTTACTTCACTCTGTATGACAGTCTCTAGATCTATCCACCTCTCTACAAATGCCCCAATTTCGTTCCTTTTTATGGCTGAGTAATATTCCATTGTATATATGTACCACAACTCCTTTATCCATTTGTTGGTCTATGGGCATTTAGGTTGTTTCCATGACCTGGCTATTGTAAATAGTACTGCAATGAACATTGGGGTGTATGTGTCTTTTTGAATTATGGTTTTCTCTGGGTATATGCCCAGTAGTGGGATTGCTGGATCATATGGTAATTCTATTTTTAGCTTCTTAAGGAACCTCCATACTGTTCTCCATAGTGGCTGTATCAACTTACATTCCCACCAACAGTGCAAGAGGGTTCCCTTTTCTCCACACCCTCTCCAGCATTTGCTGTCTGTAGATTTTCTGATAATGCTCATTCTAACCGGTGTGAGGTGATACATCATTGTAGTTTTGATTTGCATTTCTCTAATAATTAGTGATGTTGAGCAGCTTTTCATGTGCCTCATGTCCATCTGTATGTCTTCTTTGGAGAAATGTCTATTTATGTCTTCTGCCCATTTTTGGATTGGGTGGTTTGCTTTTTTAATATTGAGCTGCATGAGCTGTTTATATATTTTGGAGATTAATCCTTTGTCCATTGATCCGTTTGCAAATATTTTCTCCCATTCTGATGGTTGTCTTTTTGTCTTGTTTACAGTTTCCTTTTCTGTGCAAAAGCTTTGAAGTTTCATTAGGTCCCATTTGTTTATTTTTGTTTTTATTTCCATTACTCTAAGAGGTGGATCAAAAAAGATCTTGCTGTGATTTATGTCAAAGAGTGTTCTTCCTATGTTTTCCTCTAAGAGTTTTATAGTGTCCAGTCTTACATTTAGGTCTCTAATCCATTTTGAGTTTATTTTTGTGTATGGTGTTAGGGAGTGTTCTAATTTCATTCTTTTACGTGTAGCTGTCCAGTTTTCCCAGCACCACTTATTGAAGAGACTGTCTTTTCTCCATTGTATATCCTTGCCTCCTTTGTCATAGATTAGTTGACCATAGGTGCGTGGGTTTATCTCTGGGCTTTCTATCCTGTTCCATTGATCTATGTTTCTGTTTTTGTACCAGTATCATATTGTCTTGATTACTGTAGCTTTGTAGTAGAGTCTGAAGTCAAGGAGTCTGATTCCTCCAGCTCTGTTTTTTTCCCTCAAAACTGCTTTGGCTATTCGTGGTCTTTTGTATCTCCATACAAATTTTAAGTTTTTTTGTTCTAGTTCTGAAAAAATGCCGTTGGTAATTTGATAGGGATTGCATTGAATCTGTAGATTGCTTTGCGTAGTATAGTCATTTTCACAATATTGCTTCTTCCAATCCAAGAACATGGTATATCTCTCCATCTGTTGGTGTCATCTTTAATTTCTTTCATCAGTGTCTTATAGTTTTCTGAGTACAGGTCTTTTACCTCCTTAGGTAGGTTTATTCCTCGGTACTTTACGCTTTTTGTTGCAATGGTGAATGGTATTGTTTCCTTAATTTCTCTTTCGAATCTTTCATTGTTAGTGTATAGGAATGCAAGAGATTTCTGTGCATTAATTTTGTATCCTGCAAGTTTAGCAAATTCTTTGATTGGCTCTAGTAGTTTTCGGGTGGCATTCTGAGGATTCCCTATGTGTAATATCATGTCATCTGCAAACAGTGACTGTTTTACTTCTTCCTTTCCAATTTGTATTCCTTTTATTTCTTTTTCTTCTCTGATTGCTGTGGCTAGGACTTCGAAAACTATGTTGAATAATAGTGGCGAGAGTGGACATCCTTGTCTCGGTCCTCATCTTAGAGGAAATGCTTTCAGTTTTTCACCATTAAGAATGATGTTTGTTGGGCTTCCCTGGTGGCACAGTGGTTGAGAATCTGCCTGCTAATGCAGGGGACACGGGTTCGAGCCCTGGTCTGGGAAGATCCCACATGCCACGGAGCAACTAGGCCCGTGAGCCACAACTACTGAGCCTGCGCGTCTGGAGCCTGTCCTCCGCAACAAGAGAGGCCGCGACAGTGAGAGGCCCGTGCACCGTGATGAAGAGTGGCCCCCGCTTGCCCCAACTAGAGAGAGCCCACGCACAGAAACGAAGACCCAACACAGCCAAAAATAAATAAATAAAATTAAAAGAAAAAAAAAGAATGATGTTTGCTGTGAGTTTGTCGTATATGGCCTTTATTATGTTGAGGTAGGTTCCCTCTATGCCCACTTTCTGGAGAGTTTTTATCATAAATGGGTGTGGAATTTTGTCAAAGGCTTTTCTGCATCTATTGAGATGATCATATGGTTTTTATACTTCAGTTTGTTAATATGGTATATCACATTGATTGATTTGAGTATATTGAAGAATCCTTGCATCCCTGGGATAAATCCCACTTGATCATGGTGTACGATCCTTTTAATGTGTTGTTGGATTCTGTTTGCTAGTATTTTGTTGAGGATTTTTGCATCTATATTCATCAGTGATATTGGTCTGTAATTTTCTTTTTTTGTAATATCTTTGTCTGTTTTTGGTATCAGGGTTATGGTGTCCTCATAGAATGAGTTTGGAAGTGTTCCTTCCTCTGCAATTTTTTGGAAGAGTTTGAGAAGGATGGGTGTTAGCTCTGCTCTAAATGTTTGATAGAATTCACCTGTGAAGCCATCTGGTCCTGGACTTTTATTTGTTGGAAGATTTTTAATCACAGTTTCAATTTCATTACCTGTGATTGGTCTGTTCATATTTTCTATTTCTTCCTGGTTCAGTCTTGGAAGGTTATACCTTTCTAAGAATTTGTCCATTTCTTCCAGGTTCATTTTATTGGCATAGAGTTGCTTGTAGTAGTGTCTTAGGATGCTTTGTATTTCTGCAGTGTCTGTTGTAACTTCTCCTTTTTCATTTCTAAGTTTATTGATTTGAGTCCTCTCTCTCTTTTTCTTGGTGAGTCTAGCTAATAGTTTTTACAATTTTGTGTATCTTCTCAAAGAACCAGCTTTTAGTTTTATTGATCTTTGCTATTGTTTTCTTTGTTTCTATTTCATTTATTTCCTCTCTGATCTTTATGATTCCTTTCCTTCTGCTAACTTTGTGTTTTGTTTGCTCTTCTTTCTCTAGTTCCCGTAGGTGAAAGGTTAGATTGTTTATTTGAGATTTTTCTTGTTTCTTGAGGTAGGCTTGTATAGCTGTAAACTTCCCTCTTAGAACTGATTTTGCAGCATCCCATAAGTTTTGGATTGTCGTGTTTTCATTGTCATTTGTCTCTAGGTATTTTTGATTTCCTCTTTGATTTCTTCAGTCATCTCTTGGTTATTTAGTAATGTATTGTTCAGCCTCCTTGTGTTTGTGTTTTTTACGTTTTTTCCCCCTGTATTTCATTTCTAATCTCATAGTGTTGTGGTAAGAAAAGATGCTTGATATGATTTCAATTTTCTTAAATTTACTGTGGCTTGATTTGTGACCCAAGATGTGATCCATGCTGGAGAATGTTCCCTGCGCACTTGAGAAGAAAGTGTAATCTGCTGTTTTGGGATGGAATGTCCTATAAATATCAATTAAATCTACTTGGTCTCTTGTGTCATTTAAAGCTTCTGTTTCCTTGTTTATTTTCATTTCGGATGATCTGTCCATTGGTGTAAGTGAGGTGTTAAAGTCACCCACTCTTATTGTGTTACTGCCTATTTCCTCTTTTATAGCTGTCAGCAGTTGCCTTATGTATTGAGGTGCTCCTATGTTGGGTGCATATATATTTATAATTGTTATATCTTCTTCTTGGATTGATCCCTTGATCATTATGTAGTGTCCTTCCTTGTCTCTTGTAACATTCTTTATTTTAAAGTCTATTTTACCTGATATGAGTATTGCTACTCCAGCTTTCTTTTGATTTCCATTTGCATGGAATATCTTTTTCCATCCCCTCACTTTCAGTCTGTATGTGTCCCTAGGTCTGAACTGGGTTTCTTGTAGACAGCATATAGATGGGTCTTGTTTTTGTATCCATTCAGAAAGCCTGTTTCTTTTGGTTGGGGCATTTAATCCATTCATGCTTAAGGTAATTATCGACATGTATGTTCCTATGACCATTTTCTTAATTGTTTTGGGGTTTTTTTGGTAGGTCCTTTTCTTCTCTTGTGTTTCCCACTTAGAGAAATTCCTTTAGCATTTGTTGTAGAGCTGGTCTGGTGGTGATGAATTCTCTTAGCTTTTGCTTGTCTGTAAAGCTTTTGATTTGTCCATCGAATCTGAATGAGATCCTTGCCGTGTAGAGTAATCTTGGCTGTAGGTTCTTCCCTAGCATCACTTTAAGTATGTCATATCACTCCCTTCTGGCTTGTAGAGTTTCTGCTGAAAAATCAGCTGTTAACCTTATGGGAGTTACCTTGTATGCTATTTGTCATTTTTCCCTTGCTGCTTTCAATAATTTTTCTTTGCCCTAAATTTTTGCCAGTATGATTACTATGTGTCTTGGCATGGTTCTCCTTGGGTTTATCCTGTATGGGACTCTCTGCACTTCCTGGACTTGGGTAGCTATTTCCTTTCCCATGTTAGGGAAGTTTTCGACTATAATCTCTTCAAATATTTTCTCGGGTCCCTTATCTCTGTCTTCTCCTTCTGGGACCCCTATAATGTGAATGTTGTTGCGTTTAATGTTGTCCCAGAGGCTTCTTAGGCTGTCTTCATTTCTTTTCATTCTTTTTTCTTTATTGTGTTCCACAGCAGTGAATTCGACCATTCTGTCTTCCAGATCACTTATCCGTTCTTCTGCTTCAGTTATTCTGCTATTGATTCCTTCTAGTGTAGTTTTCATTTCAGTTATTGTATTGTTCGTCTCTGTTTGTTTGTTCTTTAATTCTTCTAGGTCTTTGTTAAACATTTCTTGCATCTTCTCAATCTTTTCCTCCATTCTTTTCCGAGGTCCTGGATCATCTTCACTATCATTATTCTTCTTTTTCTGGAAGGTTGCCTATCTCCACTTCATTTAGTTGTTTTTCTGGGGTTTTTCTGGGGTTTTATTTGGTTCCTTCTTCTGGTACATAGCCCTCTGCCTTTTCATCTTGTCTATCTTTCTGTGAATGTATTTTTTGTTCCACAGGCTGCAGGATTGTAGTTCTTCATGCTTCTGCTCTCTGCAGGTGGATGAGGCTATCTAAAAGGCTTGCATAACTTTCCTGATGGGAGGGACTGGTGGTGGGTAGAGCTGACTTTTGCTCTGGTGGGCAGAGCTCAGTGAAACTTTAATCCACTTGACTGCTGATGGGTGGGGCTGGGCTCCCTCCCTGTTGGTTGTTTGGCCTGAGGCAACCCAACACTGGAGCCTACCTGGGCTCTTTGGTGGGACTAATGGCGGACTCTGGGGGGGCTCACGCCAAGGAGTACTTCCCAGAACTTCTGCTGCCAGTGTCCTTCTCCTCACCGTAAGCCACAGCCACCCCTCGCCTCTGCAGGAGACCCTCCAACACTAGCAGGTAGATCTGGTTCAGTCTCCCCTGGGATCCCTGCTCCTTCCCCTGGGTCCTGATGTGCACACTACTTTGTGTGTGCCCTCCAAGAGTGGAGTCTCTGTTTCCCCCAGTTCTGTCAAAGTCCTGCAATAAATCTCACTAGTCTTCAAAGTCTGATTCTCTAGGAATTCCTCCTCCCCTTGCCGGACCCCCAGGTTGGGAACCTTACGTGGAGCTCAGAACCTTCACTCCAGTGGGTGGACTTCTGTGGTATAAGTGTTCTCCATTCTGTGAGTCACCCACCCAGCAATTATGGGGTTTGATTTTACTGTGATTGCGCCCCTGCTACCATCTCATTCTAGCTTCTCCTTTGTCTTTAGATGTGGGGTATCTTTTTTGGTGAGTTGCCGTGTCTTCTTGTCGATGATTGTTCAGCAGCTAGTTGTGATTCTGATGTTCTCACAAGAGGGAGTGAGAGCACGTCCTTCTACTCTGCCATCTTGATTCCTGAAAAGCTATATTTCTTATATTTACATAAAAGTATGAAGAATTCACAAGAAAAGTTAAGTTTTATGCATGATGAACCTAATTACACATGCAGCAGGATAATCTTTTGCAAGTTAACAGATGTGTTTTTGTGAGATTTTCTAAACCTTTTGATCCTATACCTTTTCAAGCAGAAACCATGACATTCCTTGACTCAAAGGAGCATTCCTGTGACCACCTAGAGGGGTGGGTTAGGGAGGGTGGGAGGGAGACGCAAGAGGGAGGAGATATGGGGATATATGTGTATGTATAGCTGATTCACTTTGTTATAAAGCAGAAACTAAGACACCATTGTAAAGCAATTATACGCCAATAAAGATGTTTAAAAACTAAATAAATAAAAATAAACTAAGAAAATGCCAAAAAAAAAAAAAAGGGAAAAGTGTTTTTTCATCAGATTTAACCTTAACTTGGAATGAATGGCTAGCCTACTGTGGATGATAAAAGTTAGAGGTAGCTGTGTCTTCCTTTCTGGCTAAAGCCCGAGGTCTTAATGTGATGCCAGAAAGGACTTGTGTTACATGTCTAGACAGAAAGCCTGAGACATCTGTGACTTTTTCAAACCAAATATTATGGTACCATCTAAAATGGTAATAAAAATGACTAAGATAAAACAAGACTAAAAAATTGGAGCCAAAGATGGGAACAAGAAATAACAAATCACAGACCTCTGTGGAATCAGCAAGTGAGGACTGGTGTGCTGGTAGATGTCCCATCAGATGCCAGTGTGTAGACAGATGATGCCCGAGATGATAACCCTCCTCCTCCACACCTGAATGCTTGGTAGAACCTAGAACATCAATGGACACCAGAGGGAAGGGGCAGCGAGACCTAAATTAACTCAAATTAAAGTTTTTGCCACCCAACATAATGAAGGTCAAATTAGACACTAAAATAACATAAGATAAAGAAATAACATCTCTTGTACATCCAAGGTTGAGACCTAAGACAGCCTCCACCTTTTTTTCCTCCTTTTTTCAAAAAATCTAGACGTGACTTCTGCTTCAAGATGAAAGACTAAACAAATAGATTAATCTGTCCCCCTGGTAAACCAAAAATTCATTAAAACGATAGTAAAAATGCATGCTTGACTAAATATATGTACTCATACATACACACATGAATGAATGAACACGTTAATAGATACACAAATAAAGCCATAATGATGGTGAATATGAGAAGTGTGCAAAATGAAATCTCATAATAAAATATTGAAATACTTCTAAAGCCAGCATAAAGCACAAGTCAGAACACCACCGGGTTACTCTTGCAGAGGTAACACCATTCCCCAGAGGAGCTCAAATCTCAGAGTGAGACAATATAAAATGTGGAACTGGATTCTGGGGTAGTCATCATCATCAAAGATGTCTCCACACCTGCTGAGCCAATGACCCTGCCCTAACATAAGCAGAGGCTACCAGAAATATTTACTCTTAGGCAGTTTTTTTTTTCCATTAACAGAAACTAACACAGTATTGTGAACCATTTATACTCCAATAAATATGTATTAAAAGATAATAAATTACATGTGATATTCAACACTTTATTGTAAAACAGGCTTTGAGTTAGATGATTTTGCCCAACTGTAGGCTGATGTAAGTGTTCTGAGCACACCTAACGTAGTCTAGGCTAAGCTATGGTGTTCCATAGTTTAGGTGTATTAAATGCATTTCAGATTATGATATTTTCAACTTCTAATGGGTTTATTGGGAGGTAATCACATTGTAAGTTGAAGAGGTTCTGTAGTATCTTTTTATTAGAAAATAGTACTTGGAAAATGTAGTAGCATCTTACTTTTCAGTATAAGTTTGCTAAGTCTAAATTGATTTTCTCTATAACAGTCAAGAGAGTTATGACTATTTCTCAAACTAAATTACTTTGATTATTCTTTCCTTATTTATAGAACATTTTCCCTCCAAAAGGTGAAGACCATTTACAGATTTTTATCCTGTAATTTTCTGTTTAAAGTTTAAAATTGTTGGTTGTGAACTATGATGTATTTCCTCTTTGCTCTCCCAACACACACTTATGAAAATTTAGCATTATACATTTTGCAGAAAATATATTTTGCATTCTGGCTGAGTACATTGCAGTTTCTAGATTCTAGCTGAGCATCTTAGAATGAAGGGAAAATAGCATGCAAAGGTCACTACTACTCTGTAAGGAATTTTTTTAATGCTAAATAGTTAAATCAAAAGCTCCCTAGGAAATCAAGAGGAGATCAGCATAAAAGCAATAATCCTGCAATTCGTTTTACCATAAATAATAATTATTAATAACCATGTCTCTAAAAAAACCTAAAACTAAGCAATTCACTATCTGTAATTTTGCCATAAATAATTATTGTCAATTTTCTTCTCAATGACTACATCTCTGAGGAAAAACTAACTAAAATTACCTATTTGACATTATGCATATTAAAGAAATAACTAATTTTTAATATTGTTTTCAGTTGGTTGTTTAGATTTATATATATATTTGCCAACAGACAAGGTGAGAATACAACCATTTTTCACTGGTAAATATAAGTGCTCAAATCTTATTCATCATCCCTTACATTTCTGTGTTTAAATTGCTGAATCAGTTTATTCATTTATTTTTTTGCAAGACCTATAGTTGATTTTGGCACATTTTCTTCAATCATGGTTCTTCTCCAATGTGTGCAAAAACATCTGGAAAACTAAAAAACCCACAGACTTCTGAGGACTTTTTGGTTTGTGAAATTAAGAATGTCCACAGAGAAAAATTTTAAGTCAACTTTCTGAGTCAAAATTTCAACTCTCTGCCAATTTGCTTAATTTTTATTTATTTGCCAGCCAACTGCCTATTTACATATATTGTTCATTCCAATTACCTAGATGTGTTGGAAAAATTGATATAGCAAAGGAGAATGTATCATAATTGTGAAAATAAATTATTGATATAATAAAATAATATTTAATTTCTTCATAAACAGTCTCCAGGTAACCAGCGACTTCATGAGATTTTTCTAACACATGTCAAAATTGAATTTCTCACCTTTCCACTCACACAATTGCTTCCTCCTATATTATTAACTATGTTCTATCCTCGAAAGGATATCTGACTTTTCCTTTTATTTTTCTTGTTCTCTAAATCTAAACACTAGTTAAGGCCTATCAGATCTAAGTTCAAACATTCAAATAATTGTTACACTTCTCCTGTTGTCACCACCTAATCTTAAGTATCCACGGCACATGACCGATCATTATTATAAAGGTAGACTCCAGTCTCCTCTCTCCCTACTCGCATGTCTTATCCTTGCAAGCCATTCTACATTTCTACATTTTTCTCCAGATCACCTGTCTTCCCAACAGTCAAACACCTTCAATGGCAATCAGGAACTAGACTTTGAAGTGACCACACATTTCGCTGTAGCTTGTGTATATATAATTAAGCAGAATATTTTGAGGCAGCCTAAGGCACTAAAATCACCACATAAACTTCATTCAGACAAATTGGTTCACTTCTCCTGGCATCAACCTCCAAATACTCACTGTCATATCTCTTTCTGAGTCACAATTATTAACCCTGGATTTATCTTAGATTTACTTGTGGAGCTTTTGAGAACATGTGTCCCTATATCAAGCCTTGGATATCATGGATCTGTCATTCTTGGATGGGCCTAGATTTGAGTGTTTCTGACTAAACACCATAAATTTCTATATTTCTTTTTTACATGGAATCTTCTCCTTCTTATCACCAAATGTCCAAATTCCACTACCCCTCAAGCCATATCTCAAATGTTAAAGGTTATAATTTCTATGAAGTCTTCCATTATAAATCTCTTACCTCAGTTTGGAGAAAACTTTTCAGTCCTCTGAAATGCTATAGTATTTGATATAGTGTGAACATCTCTTTCAGTCCATAACACCTTATGTTTATGTGCCAGATGCCTTAGCTATTTTACTCACTACACATTTTTTAAAAGGCAACCTCTGTTCTGTTTTATCTTTGTATTGTCTAAAGCTCCTTACATTTAGAAGATGCTAAATAGTTATTTTCTGGGATGAATTTATCCCACAAAGGGCAATGTGTTACTGGCAAAAATTGTTGCTGAGGGAAATAATGTGACAGACTGAATCAAACAATTTCAAAATATTGATTAAGTAAAAATACAGTGTACCCACTCATGCTCTGCAGTATCTATTCTTGAGTCAGTGTCAGCATTACATCCACTAGAAAAGTCGATACCTTTCCCTCCGTTTTCAGAGAACTACTTCATTTTGGTGAGGCAGCATATTCTCCCTATATAGCCCTCCCCTTCTTCCTCCATACCTCCCTCCAACCAATTCCTAGAAAATACAGTAGAAAATAAATATCTTCACTAATGATGAAGTGCTACTGATCTGGAAGGAAAAAAAAAAAAGATTTAAGGAAGGACACTTGAGAAAAAAATAATGTTCAGATGAGATTAAATGATTCCATCTCAGATCATGATCCATGTACATTACCCACAAAATGAAAACGTGATAAACCAGTCATCAGATCCATCCTATGTATCATGTTTTGATGTTAATGGTTTCTTGTTAGTATTTGAGCCATTGAAGTAGTTGACATTCTCAGTCCATGAGTCTTCAGCTGCTCAATTAGTGTCTTCATTGACTGTAAGACGATGCTAAGGAAGATGACATTTCCAAACACTCTGAAAATGTAAGATGATGTTGATTACTTCTCTATTGTGGTATCTGTACTTGACACAGCAATACCTTTCATCTTAATTTGACCACTTCTCATGTCTCTGTCCCTGCCTTTGAATCACAGAAAATTTATTGGAAGGTTTTTCTCCACTTTGTGGAGAAATGTGCCATTTCCCCTTCAACCCTGCACTTGGAAAAGCTCCAATTTTTAAAACATTATTTATTTTTTTCCACCATCATACATTTAATAAGAGGTAAATCGGTGTGGGGGTTGGGGAGGGAGTTTAAACAAACATCTTAGAGTGAGTCGTGGTTAAAGTAAGGAGAGTTCCATGCCTGGGGAGGTAGAAGATGAATGGGTAAAACTGAGCACCAGCTCCCCATAGCTCAGGCAGAATCATGTTATTTGATGTACAGAACAGGTATTGCCAAGATACCCCTGAAACTGATATGTTGGTTTGGTGGTTCCAGAGAATGTTTGTTGTTTGCAACAGGGGAAATTTATGGAATGTTAAAATAAATTCATTTACACCCTCTAAGCATATCTATATGGTATATTTGTGTATTTTGGTATAAAATGAGTGAAATGGTCAAACATTCTTAAAAGAAAAACAACTCAATTTAATTTTTAGTAATTAACAGCTCATTTCCAAAGACATCATTCACATTTTTAAAAATCAGGGTTATATCCTTTACCCTCATTTTGATAACATCTATGTAGATATAACCATTGATATTTTACTTGAAGATAGAATAAATACTTCCTTTTATTGCATAAAAATTGTTTTAAAGAATAGATTGCAGCAACATAATTTTAATTCATTTGAAACAGACTTAAAAACTGTCTCAGCTCAAATAATATGAAATAAGAACAAAAAGCAAAAATATTTGAGCCAATTGTCTCCATAATTTTTTAGGGTCTGTTTATATAACCAAGTGACCTCTAAAAAACAAATACAGTGAACATTCAGGGCACACACACACTTTCAGGACATCCACAGCAGATTTTCTGAAGGTTCTTACTGTGAATACACTACCAAAAAGTAATTGCAACTCAATACCTAATTTATTCACTTTCGGTGACTAGGATTGTTATGGACTGAATGTTTGTGTCCTTAAAATTCATATTGTTTAATTCCTAACTCCCAGTGTGATGATGTTAGGAGGTGAGGTCTGTGGGAGGTAATTAGGTCACAAGGATGATCTCTCATGAATCAGATTAGTGCACTTTCAAGAAGAAATGGGAGAGCTTGCTCCTCCTTCTCTCTCTCTCTGCTCTCCACCATGTAAGAATACAACCAAAAGACAGTCATCTGTAAACCAGAAAGAGAACCTTAATCATGACAGACCATGCTGGCATGCTGATTTCAGACATCCAGCCTCCAGAAGTGTGAGAAATAAATGTTTATTGTTTACACCACCCAGCACATCGTGTTCTGTGATAGCAACTCACACTGACTAAAACAGCATATTCATTTTATTTGCCTATTTTTCTATTGAATTCTTCTACTCTGTATTGTTTATTGGTAACAGCACTTTATATGCTCAGATAATAAAGAATCTAATCCAGGTATTAAAGAAGCAAGTCTAGGTATTAACAAATCTCTACTCTCATTCAATTTTATACTTTTCCAATATATCAAGTGGTGCAGATGCTTCTGCAACTTACTTCAAAATAGAAGAGGGACGAGGAAGAGGGGAAGGGGAAGAAAAGATCTCACTTGACAGGCAAAATTGTAATCTGTCATTGTTACACTGAATGCAGTAGATATCTAAACGTCAAGTCTTTCTCTCATGAAATGCTTTTTAAGTTACTCAGAGAAAAGTCTCTATTAGGCATTTCAGTAGCAGGTATCTAATGGGGGTAATGGCACCTCCTGGTCTCTGTTGACCCTTCACCTTTGTTTATACATTTTAAATTTTGCACCCAGCATGTGTCATGCATAGCCCACGTCTTGGGCTGCAGAATCTACGTCCCAGATCACTTTTTCACTCACATATCTGGTTCCTTCCTGTGGCCGCTATAACAGCAAGGACTCAGGGCAGTTGAACCTCTTACATTACTGTTCCAAGGTCAAATATTCTTAGCAAACAAGGCATAATCTGGAGACCATTTTTCTTGATGCCACATTTTTAAAAAGATTCTGTCCTTGGCCCTTCTTGTTCTGTTGTGAGCTGCTGCCAAAGTCCTGAGATGTGAAGAATTCCATTTTAACACCCTGTAACCGTGTATTCTTTTTTTTTTTTTTTTAACATCTTTATTGAAGTATAATTGCCTTACAATGGTGTGTTAGCTTCTGCTTTATAACAAAGTGAATCAGTTATACATATACAATATGTTCCCATTTCTCTTCCCTCTTGCATCTCCCTCCCTCCCACCCTCCCCATCCCACCCCTCTAGGTGGTCACAAACCACCGAGCTGATCTCCCTGTGCTATGCGGCTGCTTCCCACTAGCTATCTATTTTACATTTGATAGTGTATATATGTCCATGATACTCTCTTACCCTGTCACATCTCACCCCACCCCCTCCCCATATCCTCAAGTCCATTCTCTAGTAGGTATGTGTCTTTATTCCCGTCTTGCCACTAGGTTCTTCATGGCCTTTTTTTTTTTTTTTTTTTTCCTTAGATTCCGTATATATGTGTTAGCATACTGTATTTGTTTTTCTCTTTCTGACTTACTTCATTCTGTATGACAGACTCTAACTCCATCCACCTCATTACAAATACCTCCATTTCATTTCTTTTTATGGCTGAGTAATATTCCATTGTATATATGTGCCACATCTTCTTTATCCATTCATCTGTCGATGGACATTTAGGTTGCTTCCATGTCCTGGCTATTGTAAATAGAGCTGCAATGAACATTTTGGTACATGACTCTTCTTGACCTATGGTTTTCTCAGGGTATATGCCCAGTAGTGGGATTGCTGGGTCGTATGGTAGCTCTATTTGTAGTTTTTTAAGGAACCTCCATACTGTTCTCCATAGTGGCTGTATCAATTTACATTCCCACCAACAGTACATGAGAGTTCCCTTTCCTCCACACCCTCTCCAGCATTTATTGTTTCTAGATTTTTTGATGATGGCCATTCTGACCGGTGTGAGATGATATCTCATTGTAGTTTTGATTTGCATTTCTCTAATGATTAATGATGTTGAGCATTCTTTCATGTGTCTGTAGGCCATCCGTATATCTTCTTTGGAGAAATGTCTATTTAGGTCTTCTGCCCATTTTTGGATTGGGTTGTTCGTTTTTTTGTTATTGAGCTGCATGAGCTGCTTGTAAATCTTGGAGATTAATCCTTTGTCAGTTGCTTCATTTGCAAATATTTTCTCCCATTCTGAGGGTTGTCTTTTGGTCTTGTTTATGGTTTCCTTTGCTGTGCAAAAGCTTTTAAGTTTCATTAGGTCCCATTTGTTTATTTGTATTCTTATTTCCATTTCTCTGGGAGCTGGGTCAAAAAGAATCTTGCTGTGATGTATGTCATAGAGTGTTCTGCCTATGTTTTCCTCTAAGAGTTTGATAGTGTCTGGCCTTACACTTAGGTCTTTAATCCATTTTGAGTTTATTTTTGTGCATGGTGTCAGGGAGTGTTCTAATTTCATACTTTTACATGTACCTGTCCAATTTTCCCAGCACCACTTATTGAAGAGACTGTCTTTTCTCCACTGTATATGCTTGCCTCCTTTATCAAAGATAAGGTGACCATATGTGTGTGGGTTTATCTCTAGGCTTTCTATCCTGTTCCATTGATCTATATTTCTGTTTTTGTGCCAGTACCAAACTGTCTTGATTACTGAAGCTTTGTAATATAGTCTGAAGTCAGGGAGCCTGATTCCCCCAGCTCCATTTTTCGTTCTCAAGATTGCTTTGGCTATTCGGGGTCTTTTGTGTTTCCATACAAATTGTGAAATTTTTTGTTCTACTTCTGTGAAAAATGCCAGTGGTAGTTTGATAGGGATTGCACTGAATCTGTAGATTGCTTTGGGTAGTAGAGTCATTTTCACAATGTTGATTCTTCCAATCCAGGAACATGGTATATCTCTCCATCTATTTGTATCATCTTTAATTTCTTTCATCAGTGTCATAATTTTCTGCATACAGGTCTTTTGTCTCCTTAGGTAGGTTCATTCCTAGATATTTTATTCTTTTTGTTGCAATGGTAAACGGGAGTGTTTTCTTAATTTCATTTTCCGATTTTTCGTCATTAGTGTATAGAAATGCAAGAGATTTCTGTGCATTAATTTTGTATCCTGCTACTTTACCAAATTCATTGATTAGCTCTAGGAGTTTTCTGGTAACATCTTTAGGATTCTCTATGTATAGTATCATGTCATCTGCAAATAGTGACAGCTTTACTTCTTCTTTTCCGATTTGGATTCCTTTTATTTCTTTGTCTTCTCTGATTGCTGTGGCTAACACTTCCAAAACTATGTTGAATAATAGTGGTGAGAGTGGGCAACCTTGTCTTGTTCCTGATCTTAGTGGAAATGGTTTCAGTTTTTCACCATTGAGGACAATGTTGGCTGTGGGTTTGTCATATATGGCCTTTATTATGTTGAGGAAAGTTCCCTCTATGCCTACTTTCTGCAGGGCTTTTATCATAAATGGGTGTTGAATTTTGTCGAAAGCTTGCTCTGCATCTATTGAGATGATCATATAGTTTTTCTCCTTCAATTTGTTAATAAGGTGTATCACATTGATTGATTTGCGTGTATTGAAGAATCCTTGCATTCCTGGGATAAACCCCACTTGATCATGGTGTATGATCCTTTTAATGTGCTGTTGGATTCTGTTTGCTAGTATTTTGTTGAGGATTTTTGCATCTATGTTCATCAGTGATATTGGCCTGTAGTTTTCTTTCTTTGTGACGTCTTTGTCTGGTTTTGGTATCAGGGTGATGGTGGCCTCGTAGAATGAGTTTGGGAGTGTTCCTCCCTCTGCAATATTTTGGAAGAGTTTGAGAGGATAGGTGTTAGCTCTTCTCTAAATGTTTGATAGAATTCACCTGTGAAGCCATCTGGTCCCGGGCTTTTGTTTGTTGGAAGGTTTTTAATCACAGTTTCAATTTCAGTGCTTGTGATTGGTCTGTTCATATTTTCTATTTCTTCCTGGTTCAGTCTCGGCAGTTTGTGAATTTCTAAGAATCTGTCCATTTCTTCCAGGTTGTCCATTTTATTGGCATAGAGTTGCTTGTAGTAATCTCTCATGATCGTTTGTATTTCTGCAGTGTCAGTGGTTACTTCTCCTTTTTCATTTCTAATTCTATTGATTTGAGTCTTCTCCCTTTTTCTCTTGATTAGTCTGGCTAATGGTTTATCAATTTTGTTTATCTTCTCAAAGAACCAGCTTTTAGTTTCATTGATTTTTGCTATTGGTTCCTTCATTTCTTTTTCATTTATTTCTGACCTAATCTTTATGATTTCTTTCCTTCTGCTGGCTTTGGGGTTTTTTTGTTCTTCTTTCTCTAATTGCTTTAGGTGCAAGGTTAGGTTGTTTATTCGAGATGTTTCCTGTTTCTTGAGGTAGGCTTGTATTGCTATAAAATTCCCTCTTAGCACTGCTTTTGCTGTGTCCCATAGGTTTTGGGTCGTCGTATCTCCATTGTCATTTGTTTCAAGGTATTTTTTGATTTCCTCTTTGATTTCTTCAGTGATCACTTCGTTATTAAGTAGTGAATTGTGTAGCCTCCATGTGTTTGTATTTTTTACAGATCTTTTCCCGTAATTGATATCTAGTCTCATAGCGTTGTGGTCGGAAAAGATACTTGATACGATTTCAATGTTCTTAAATGTACCAAGGCTTGATTTGTGACCCAAGATATGATCTATCCTGGAGAATGTTCCATGAGCACTTGAGAAAAATGTGTATTCTGTTGTTTTTGGGTGGAATGTCCTATAAATATCAATTAAGTCCATCTTGTTTAATGTATCATTTAAAGCTTGTGTTTCCTTATTTATTTTCATTTTGGATGATCTGTCCATTGGTGAAAGTGGGGTGTTAAAGTCCCCTACTATGATTGTGTTGCTGTCGATTTCCCCTTTTATGGCTGTTAGTATTTGCCTTATGTATTGAGGTGCTCCTATGTTGGGTGCATAAATATTTACAATTGTTATAGCTTCCTCTTGGATCGATCCCTTGATCATTATATAGTGTCCTTCTTTGTCTCTTGTAATAGTCTTTATTTTAAAGTCTATTTTGTCTGATATGAGAATTGCTACTCCAGCTTTCTTTTGATTTCCATTTGCCTGGAATATCTTTTTCCATCCCCTCACTTTCAGTCTGTATGTGTCTCTAGGTCTGAAGTGGGTCTCTTGTAGACAGCATATATATGGGTCTTGTTTTTGTATCCATTCAGCCAGCCTGTGTCTTTTGGTGGGAGCATTTAATCCATTTACATTCAAGGTAATTATCGATATGTATGTTCCTATTCCCATTTTCTTAAATGTTTTGGGTTTGTTATTGTAGGTGTTTTCCTTCTCTTGTGTTTCTTGCCTAGAGAAGTTCCTTTAGCATTTGTTGTAAAGCTGGTTTGGTGGTGCTGAACTCTCTCAGCTTTTGCTTGTCTGTAAAGGTTTTAATTTCTCCATCACATCTGAATGAGATCCTTGCTGGGTAGAGTAATCTTGGTTGTAGGTTTTTCTCCTTCATCACTTTAAGTATATCCTGCCACTCCCTTCTGGCTTGCAAAGTTTCTGCTGAAAGATCAGATGTTAACCTTATGGGGATTCCCTTGTGTGTTATTTATTGTTTTTCCCTTGCTGCCTTTAATATGTTTTCCTTATATTTAATTTTTGACAGTTTGATTAATATGTGTCTTGGCGTGTTTATCCTTGGGTTTATCCTGTATGGGACTCTCTGTGCTTCCAGGACTTGATTAACTATTTCCTTTCCCATATTGGGGAAGTTTTCAACTATAATCTCTTCAAATATTTTCTCAGTCCCTTTCTTTTTCTCCTCTTCTTCTGGGACCCCTATAATTCGAATGTTGGTGCGTTTAATGTTGTCCCAGAGGTCTCTGAGACTGTCCTCAGTTCTTTTCATTCTTTTTTCTTTATCCTGCTCTGCAGTAATTATTTCCACCATTTTATCTTCCAGGTCACTTATCCCTTCTTCTGCCTCAATTATTCTGCTATTGATCCTGTCTAGAGTATTTTAAATTTCATTTATTGTGTTTTTCGTCATTGCTTGGTTCCTCTTTAGTTCTTCTACGTCCTTGTTAAATGTTTCTTGCATTTTGTCTATTCTATTTCCAAGATTTTGGATCATCTTTACTATTATTATTCTGAATTCTTTTTCAGGTAGACTGCCTATTTCCCCTTCATTTGTTAGGTCTGGTGTGTTTTGACCCTGCTCCTTCACCTGCTGTGTGTTTTTTTGTCTTCTCATTTTGCTTATCTTACTGTGTTTGGGGTCTCCTTTTTGCAGGCTGCAGGTTCATAGTTCCTGTTGTTTTTGGTATCTGTCCCCAGTGGCTAAGGTTGGTACAGTGGGTTGTGTAGGCTTCCTGGTGGAGGGGACTAGTGCCTGTGTTCTGGTGGATGAGGCTGGATCTTGTCTTTCTGGTAGGCAGGTCCATGTCTGGTAGTGTGTTTTGGGGTGTCTGTGGCCTTATTATGATTTTAGGCAGCCTCTCTGCTAATGGATGAGGTTGTGTTCCTGTCTTGCTGGTTGTTTGGCATAGGGTGTCCACCACTGTAGCTTGCTGGTCATTGAGTGAAGCTGGGTCTTGGTGTTGAGATAGAGATCTCTGGGAGATTTTTGTCATTTGGTATTACGTGGAGCTGGGAGGTCTCTTGTGGACCAGTGTCCTAAAGTTGGCTCTCCCACCTCAGAGACACAGCCCTCATGGCTGGCTGGAGCACCAAGAGCCTTTCATCCACACAGCTCAGAATAAAAGGGAGATAAAATAGAAAGAAAAAAGAAAGAAATATGATAAAATAAAATAAAGGAAGATAAAATAAAATAAAGTTATTAAAATAAAAAAATAAAAAATAATTATTAAGAAAAAAAGAAAAAAAAATTTTTTAAAGTAAAAAAAAAACAAACAACAAAAAAAAACCAGACGGACAGACCCCTGGGAAAAATGGTGAAAGCAAAGCTATACAGACAAAATCTCACACAGAAGCATACACATACACACTCACAAAAAGAGGAAAAGGGGAAAAAATAATATATCTTGCTCCCAAAGTCCACCCCCTGAATTTGGGATGATTTGTTGTCTATACAGGTATTCCACAGATGCAGGTACATCAAGTTGTTTGTGCAGCTTTGATCTGCTGCTTCTGAGGCTGCTGTGAGAAATTTCCCTTTCTCTTCTTTGTTCGTACAGCTCCTGGGGTTCAGCTTTGGATTTGGACCCGCCTCTGCGTGTAGGTCGCCTGAGGGCATCTGTTCCCTGCCCAGACAGCACGGGGTTAAAGGAGCAGCTGCTTCGGGGGCTCTGGCTCGCTCAGGCCGGGGGGGAGGGAGCGGTTCGGAGGGGGTGGGGCGAGCCTGCGGCGGCAGCGCCAGCGTGACATTGCACCAGCCTGAGGCGCGCCGTGCGTTCTCCCGGGGAAGTTGTCCCCGGATCACGGGAGCCTGGACGTGGCAGGCTGCACCGGCTCCCATGAGGGGCGGTGTGGAGAGTGACCTGTGCTCGCACACAGGCTTCTTGGTGGCGGCAGCAGCAGCCTTAGCGTCTCATGCCCGCCTCTGGGGTCCGCGCTGATAGCCGCGGCTCACGCCCATCTCTGGAGCTCCTTTAAGCGTTGCTCTGAATCCCCTCTCCTCGCGCACCAGGAAACAAAGAGGCAGGAAAAGTCTCTTGCCTGTTCGGCAGCTGCAGACTTTTTTCTGGACTCCCTCCCGGCTAGTTGTGGTGCGCTAACCCCTTCAGGCTGTGTTCAGGCCACCAACCCCAGTCCTCTTCCTGCGATTGGACCGAAGCTGAGCCTCAGCTCCCAGCCCCGCCCGCCCCGGTGGGGGAGCAGACAAGCCTCTCGGGCTGGTGAGTGCTGCTCGGCGCCGAGCCTCCGTGCGGCGATCTCTCCGCTTTGCCCTCCGCACCCCTGTGGCTGCGCTCTCCTCCGCAGCTCCGAAGCTTCCCTCCTCCGCCCCCCGCAGTCTCCGCCCACGAAGGGGCTCCTAGTGTGTGGAAACCTTTCCTCCTTCACAGCTCCCTCCCACTGGTGCAGGTCCCATCCCTATTCTTTTGTCTCTGTTATTTCTTTTTTCTTTTGCCCTACCCAAGTATGTGGGGAGTTTCTTGCCTTTTGGGAGGTCTGACGTCTTCTGCCAGCGTCAGTGGGTGTTCTGTTGGAGCAGTTGCATGTGTAGCTGTATTTCTGATGTATCTGTGGGGAGGAAGGTGATCTCTGTGTCTTACTCTTCCGCCATCTTCTCCTCTCTCCAAATATAATTTTTTAACATGAAAATTTGTCGGTTCTTTGTGAAAAGAACAAACTTCCTTTTCTGTCTTTACAAATGGTAATGCAATATTAACACAAATTGTCTTATCATTGATATATATGGTATTTGTTTTTAAAATTTCTGTGAATGTTATATCAATCTTGAGCATCTTATGTCTTGCTAATTTTTAGACCATGAGTGATTTCACAAATACATTCTAAAATATATGATAACATGTCATTCATTTTTATTTTAATTCAAATATTTATTTGTAGTGGCCTTAAAATTGGCAGAAACAATTAGTGAATAGTTATTTACTTGTGGTAAGCACTGAGCTGTATATACACATACTTGTAATGTATATGGATTTTATGTAGGGAGAATAGAGAAAGCACATGAATATGCCTTTAGTACATGAATTGTATTTACATAGTTAAAACATAATGTCATTTGCCAGAATCTTATTGATCATAGGCAGGTGGAACTTCCTTCATATTAAATTTAAGACAACGCATGATATATGACTTTTTGTAGGGAAAGCTACTACCAAACAGATAGGAGAAAAAGAGAAACTTTTATTTAAGGTAAATTTCTTAAACAGTCTATTCAGGAATCTAGAAAACAACCATTTACAGCAATATATTAGCTTCTAAATCTATTGTCATTCTTATTGTAATGCATGCATAATATCAGTGTTTGGGTATAAATGTAATATACATATATGTTAAAATATATTCAGTACATGATGATCAATTTTACTATTTATGCAATTTTTCCTAAGTTTGAGAGTTCAAAATGAAATTTAAACATATATATTTATATCTACATATATATTTTCTATATATATTTGCTAATGATTAGTAGTTTTTTTTACCCACTTTAATGTGATTTTAGAGTTTGAAAAAGGATTACAACTGCTAGTTGCTTACAATGTGTAAAATACTAACCTAATGACATGTGTAGTTAATACATCTTCACCTGACATATGAGAGAAAAATTTTGAAAAGTTTACAAAGAACAAATTTGAGCTGGACTTGACTGGTACTCTGAATGAACGACTGGAGGAAGAATGGTATTTGATAGTGATATAGAACCTAATCTTCTCTAGAAGAAGGGAGTGAGTCTTAAATTTGGCATCAAGGGGATTTGATATGTTGTGGAAAGGAAGTCAAAACCACTGATATGACACTGAGATGATAAAACATGGGAAAAGGAAATGCTTTCCTTAGAGTCCTGCAAATGAGTTTTCAGTGGGTCATTAAATTGAGATTAGCTTTTCACAAAAGAGTTTCTGTCACTGCCCACTCTGTCTGATCCTGTTATTAGTATCTCCATCAATAAATTTTAAAACATACATGTAAACCTGCATTTGACACCCTTAGAATCCTCCCAATAAATGCAGATTCCCATGAAAAGTAACTCAGAAGGAATTAAAAGTATAGGAATTCCTCACAAAACCAGTTGCCTGATTTTTGTTAGACCCACCCGGATTATTCTTAGGTCCTGGGAAGAAGGAGTGTTGCTCATTTTCATGGATAGAGTACATTGTAGTTTGTGTGCATCACATGTTTCTCCTTGATTAAGAAGGGTTAACATTCATTTGGAAAAAGTGACCTTGAATTTGATCACATAGTTCAGTTGACTTCCTGATTGCTTTCAGCTTGTGTATAGCATAGGAGTCCAATTTCCTTTCATCTGGGTCAATTTATCTTCCTGAAACACAAAATAATTGGTTTTCTGCTAAAGCCTCAAAAGTGGTGTGCTAATGTGTTTGTTTTCTGCTTTGCAGCTGTAATTAATTTAAACCACAGAAAATTATTATAGTGTTTATATTATAAATGACGTTACTCATGTGTTATCTCTATTTTTTGAAGAAAAAGGATTAAATCTATTTTAGTTGATCTGATGGCTTTCTCATTCTAAATCTCTGAAGTTTATGATGAATTACCAATTAAATTGCATTCTATAAATTAAATTATATCAATTCAATCCAAGTTTTGCTCCCCCCACATACTTTATCTAATTTGGTATTAAGTTGAATTTTGCTAATTTTTTTCTATTTTATTTAAGCACATAGAGTTAGTTAAGGCAATAATTTAAGAACATTTTTCTGTTTATATTAATTAATCCAATGTGTTACTTAATTCTATGTGGATGTCCATAAACTATTTCTAAACACATTTCTTAATATTGTTGGAAATACTAAGTACCACATTGTTTTTCCTGTGAAAAATATTTTCTCCTGGGAGATTTTACTTACTTTGAGAAATCTTCCAGATATTAAAAATGTTCCAAACTCAAAGTAAATTTTGCTCTGATCTGAAATAGTTTTGGTCACTCATAATTACTTATATGTAGAAAGAGTATCATTAACTATAGTTTAAAAGTAAATTAAAATGAAAAAAATTATATTCACACTTTGTTCATTTCATCATCAGCCACACCTGTTTTTCTGCATCATTATCTAGACCTGTCTCTTCACCATTTTACCTAGGCCAGAGGATCTCAGATATTGTGATTCAGAATTCCATGGGGGCTTGCAAATGCATATTTCCAGGCCCACTCTCAGATATTGGAAATCAGAAGCTCCAGGGTGTGTGTTGGAAATATGTCATTTTAATGAGTATTATGGATAATGTTAATGCAAATTGTATGCAGATTATACATGAGGAGTTGCTAATAAAGGCCATTATTTTTTGGAGTATATCTTAGGTAGAATTATAACATAAATATAAGTTTATCACCCACTTCAATATAAGCTCCATGGGGTGTGTGGTAGAGGAGAATTTTTATTCATGTTTGCTGCTCTATCCTCAAAACCTATGACCTGGTCTATTTTAGGTCCTTAATAAATCATTGTTGAAGAAAAACTAATTTGAGTGGCAAATAAAATATGACTATTTCTGTTTCTCACTCTTCTATTGACAACTGCTTAAGATAGTGTCCTACTTGTATAAACTCCATGAAGTAAAGGGACTTCTTTGTAGAAAACCTCCCCAAACAGTTGCTTGATTTATGAATGTGTTTGTAACTATTGGATAATGTCTAAGCAGTGCTGCCACTAGTATCATGAGACCTCCGTGGCACACTTAAAATACTCTTTTGAAGTTCAAGCGATCTTGGATAGATCCCTTTCTCATAGGGAAATAGTCCCAGACTTGTTTTTCCCTGCATATCCTTCATTCATAGAATCTATGGAGGAGGTAGTACCTTTAAGGAGACATAGTAAAAGACTGCTGTAGATGGGAGGACCTTAAAGATGGCAGAGGAGTAAAACGTGGAGATCACCTTCCTCCCCACAAATACATCTACATGTGGAACAACTCCTACAGAACACCTATTAAATGCTAGCAGAAGACCTCAGACCTCCCAAAAGGTAAGAAACTCCTCACGTACCTGACCATGGGGCTGACGGGGTCTCGATGCTCTGGACAGGTGTTGGGCCTAAACCTCTGAGGTGGGAGAGCCGAGTTCAGGACACTGGACCACCAGAGAAATCCTGGCGCCATGTAATATCAATTGGCAAGACCTCTCCCAAAGATCTCTGTCTCAACAGTAAGACCCAGCTCCACTCAAAGACCAGCAAGCTCCAGTGCTGGACACCCCATTCTAAACAACTAGCAAGACAGGAACACAACACCACCCATTAGTGAAGAGGCTGTCTAAAAAACACTAAGTTCACAGACACCCCAAAACACACCACCGGACACGGTCCTGCCCACTAGAAAGACAAGATCCAGCCTCATCCACCAGAACACAGGCACAAGCCCCCTCCAAGAGGAAGCCTACACAACCCACTGAACAAACCTTACCCACTGGGGGCAGACACCAAAACAAATGGAACTATGAACCTGCAGCCTGTGAGAAAGACACCCCACATGCAGTAAGTTAAGCAAAATGAGAAGACAGAGAAATATGCAGCATATGAAGGAGGAAGGTAAAAACCCACAAGACTAAACAAATGAAGAGACAATAGGAAGTCTACCTGAAAAAGAATTCAGAGTAATGATAGTAAAGATGATACAAAATCTAGGAAATAGAATGGAGAAAATATAAGAAACGTTTAACAAGCACCTAGAAGAAATAAAGAGCAAACAAACAATGATGAACAACACAATAAATGAACTTAAAAATTCTCTAGAAGGAATCAATAACAGAATAACTGAGGCAGAAGAAGGGATAAGTGACCTGGAAGATAAAATAGTGGAAATGACAGCAGAGCAGAATAAAGAAAAAAGAATGAAAAGAATTGAGGACAGTCTCAGAGACCTTTGGGACAACATTAAATGTGTCAACATTCGAATTATAAGGGTTCCAGAAGAAGAAGAGAAAAAGAAAGTGACTGAAAAAATATTTGAAGAGATTATAGTTGAAAACTTCCTAATATGGGAAAGGAAATAATCAAGTCCAGGAAGTGCAGAGAGTCCCATACAGGACAAAGCCAAGGAGAAACATGCCAAGATACATATTAATCAAACTATCAAAAATTAAATACAAAGAAAAAATATTAAAAGCAGCAAGGGAAAAACAGCAAATAACATACAAGGGAATCCCCATAAGTTTGACAGCTGATCTTTCAGCAGGAACTCTGCAAGCCAGAAGGGAGTTGCAGGACATATTTAAAGTGATGAAAGGGAAAACCTACAACCAAGATTACTCTACCCAGCAAGGATCTCATTCAGTTTGGATGGAGAAAGCAAAACCTTTACAGACTAGCAAAAGCTAGGAGAATTCAGCATCACCAAACCAGCTTTACAACAAATGCTAAAGGAACTTCTCTAGGCAGGAAACACAAGAGAACGAAAAGACCTACAATAACAACTCAAAACAATTAAGAAAATAGTAATAGGAACACACATATCAATAACTACCTTAGATGTAAAAGGACTAAATACTCCAACCAAAAGACATAGACTGGCTGAATGGACACAAAAACAAGATCCGTATATATGTTGTCTACAAGAGACACACTTCAGACCTAAGGACACATACAGACTGAAAATGAAGGGATGGAAAAAGATATTCCATGCAAATGGAAATCAAAAGAAAGCTGGAGTAACAATTCTCATATCAGACAAATTAGACTTTAAAACAAAGAGTATTATAAGAGACAAAGAAGGACACTACATAATGATCAAGGGATCAATCCAAGAAGAACATATAACAATTGTAAATATTTATGCACCCAATGTAGGAGCACCTCAATACATAAGGCAAATGCTAACAGCCATAAAAGGGGAAATCAACAGTAACACAATAATAGTAGGGGACCTTAACACCCCACTTTCACAGATGGAGAGATCAACCAAAATCAATAAGGAAACACAAGCTTTAAATGACACATTAAACAAGATGGACTTAATTGATATTTATAGGATATTCCATCCAAAAACAACAGAATACACTTTCTTCTCAAGTGCTCATGGAACATTCTCCAGGATAGATCATATCTTCGGTCACAAATCAAGCCTTGCTAAATTAAAGAAAATTGAAATTGTATCAAGTATCTTTTCTGACCACAATGCTATGAGACTAGATATCAATTACAGGGAAAAAAATCTGTAAAAATACAAACACATGGAGGCTAAACAATACACTACTTAATAACCAAGAGATCACTGAAGAAATCAAAGAGGAAATCAAAAAATACCTTGAAACAAATGACAATGAAAACACGATGACCCAAAACCTATGGGATGCAGCAAAATTAATTCTAAGAGGGAAGTTTATAGCAATACAATCGTACCTCAAGAAACAAGAAACATCTCAAATAAACAACCTAACCTTACACCTAACACAATTAGAGAAAGAAGAACAAAAAATCCCAAAGTTAGCAGATGGAAAGGAATCATAAAAATCAGATCAGAAATAAATGAAAAAGAAGTGAAGAAAACAATAGCAAAGATCAATAAAACTAAAGGCTGGTTCTTTGAGAAGATAAACAAAATTGATAAACCATTAGCCAGACTCATCAAGAAAAAAAGGGAGAAGACTCAAGTCAACAGAATTACAAATGAAAAAGGAGAAGTAACAACTGACACTGCAGAAATACAAAGGATCATGAGCGATTACTGCAAACAACTATATGTCAATAAAATGGACAACCTGGAAGAAATGGACAAATTCTTAGGAAAACACAATTGTCCGAGACTGAACCAGGAAGAAATAGAAAATATAAAGAGACCAATCACAAGCACTGAAATTGAAACTGTGATTAAAAATCTTCCAGCAAACAAAAGCCCAGGACCAGATGGCTTCATAGCAAATTCTACCAAACATTTAGAGAAGAGTTAACACCTATCCTTCTCATACTCTTCCAAAATACAAAAGAAGTAGGAACACTCCCAAACTCATTCTACGAGGTCACCATCACCCTGATACCAAAACCAGACAAAGATGTCACAAAGAAAAAATCTAGAGGCCAATATCACTGATGAACATAGATGCAAAAATCCTCAACAAAATACTAGCAAACAAAATCCAACAGCACATTAAAATTATCATACACCAAGATGAAGTAGGGTTTATCCCAGGAATGAAGAATTCTTCAATATACACAACTCAATCAATGTGATACACCATATTGAGAAATTGAAGTATAAAATCCATTTGATAAACTCAATAGATGCAGAAAAAGCTTTCAACAAAATTCATCACCGATTTATGATAAAAACTCTCCAGAAAGTATACATAACTTAGCTCAACAAACTAAAGGCCATATATGGCAAACCCATAGCCAACATCATTCTCAATGGTGAAAACCTGAAAGCATTTCTCCTAAGCTCAGGAACAAGACAAGGTTGCCTATTCTCACCACAATTATTCAACATAGTTTTGGAAGTTTTAACCACAGCAATCAGAGACAAAAAAAAAAAAAAAAAAAAGGAATCCAAATTGGAAAAGAAAAAGTAAAACTGTCACTGTTTGCAGATGACATGATACTATACATAGAGAATACTAAAGATGCTACCAGGAAACTACTAGCGCTAATCAATGAATTTGGTAAAGTAGCGGGATACAAAATTAATGCACAGAAATCTCTTGCGTTCCTAAACATAATGATGATGTATCTGAAAGAGAAATTAAGGAAACACTCCCATTTACCATTGCAACAAAAAGAATAAAATATCTAGGAATAAACCTACCTAAGGAGCCAAAAGACCTGTATGCAGAAAACTATGACACTGATGAAAGAAATTAAAGATGATACAAACAGATGGAGAGATATACCATGTTCTTGGAAGAATCAACATTTTGAAAACGACTATACTACCCAAAGCAATTTACAGAATCAATGCATTCCCTATCAGAGTACCACTGGCATTTTTCACAGAAGTAGAACAAAAAATTTCACAATTTATATTGATACACAAAAGACCTTGAATAGCCAAAGCAATCTTGAGAAAGAAAAATGGAGCTGGAGGAATCAGGCTCCCAGACTTCAGACTATACTACAAAGCTACAGTAATCAAGACAGTATGGTACTGGCACAAAAACAGAAATATAGATCAATGGAACAGGATAGAAATCCTAGAGATAAATCTATGCACATATGGTCATGGATTTTGATAAAGGAGGCAAGAATATACAATGGAGGAAAGACAGCCTCTTCAATAAGTGGCACTCGGAAAACTGGACAGCTACATATAAAAGAATGAAATTCGAACACTCCCTAACACAATACACAAAAATAAACTCAAAATGGATTAAAGACCTAAATGTATGGCCAGACACTATAAAACTCTTAGAGGAAAACACAGGCAGAACACTTTATGACATAAATCACAGCAAGATCCTTTTTGACCCACCTCCTAGAGAAATGGAAATAAAAACAAAAATAAACAAATGGGACCTAATGACACTTTAAAGCTTTTGCATAGCATAGGAAACTGTCAACAAGACGAAAAGACAACCCTCAGAACTGGAGAAAGTATTTGCAAATGAAGCAACTAACAAAGGATTAATCTCCAAAATTTTCAAGCAGCTCATGCAGCTCAATATCAAAAAAACAAACAACCTGTTCCAAAAATGGGCAGACGACCTAAATAGACATTTCTCCAAAGAAGTTATACAGATTGCCAACGAACACATGAAAGGGTGCTCAATATCACTAATCATTAGAGAAATGCAAATCAAAACTACAATTAGGTATCACCTCACACCTGTCAGAATGGCTATCATCAAAATATCTACAAACAATAAATGCTGGAGAGGGTTTGGAGAAAAGGGAACCATCTTGCACTCTTGGTGGGAATGTAAATTGATGCAGTCACTATGGAGAACAGTATGGAGGTTCCTTAAAAAACTAAAAATAGAACTACCATATGACCCGGCAATCCCACTACTGGGCATATACCCTGAGAAAACCATAATTCAAAAAGACACATGTACCACTGTGTTCATTGCAGTACTATTTACAATAGCCAGGACATGGAAACAACCTAAGTGTCCATCGACAGATGAATGGATAAAGAAGACGTGGCACATATATACAATGGAATATTACTCAGCCATAAAAAGAAATGAAACTGAATTATTTATAGTGAGGTGGATGGACCTAGAGACTGTCATACAGAGTGAAGTAAGTCATAAAGAGAAAAACAAATACAGTATGCTAACACATATATATTGAATCTAAAAAAACAAAAACAAAAACAAAAAAACTTTTAAGAACCTATGGGCAGGAGAGGAATAAAGACATAGATGTAGAGAATGGACTTTTGGACATGGGGAGGTGGAAGGGTAAGCTGAGACGAAGTGAGAGAGTGGCATGGACATATATACATTGCGAAACGTAAAATAGAAAGCTAGTGGGAAGCAGCTGCATAGCACAGGGAGATCAGCTCCATGCTTTGTGACCACCTAGAGGGGTGGGATAGGGAGGGTGGGAGGGAGGGAGATGCAAGAGGGAGGAGATATGGGGTTATATGTATACGTATAGCTGATTCACTTTGTTATACAGCAGCAACTAACACAACAATGTAAAGCCATTATACTCCAATAAAGATGCTAAAAAAAAAAAATAGGAAAAAAAAAAAAAGAAAGACTGAACTGATGGGGCTTCCCTGGTCGTCCAGTGGTAAAGAATCTGTCCTGCAATGCAGGGGATGCAGGTTCGATTCCTGGTCGGGGAACTAAGATCCCACATGCCACCGGCAAACTAAACCCGCGTTCCTAAACTAGAGAGCCCCACGTGCAGCAAACTACAGAGCCCACGCACTCTGGATCTCGCCCACCACAACTGTAGAGAGAAAACCCACACGCCACAATTAGAGAGAATCCTGCATGCTGCAACGAATGATCCTGCATGCCACAACTAAAGACCTGACACAGCCAAAAATTAAAAAAAATAAATAAATTTAAAAAAAGACTGAACTGAGAAAGCATTGTCAACAGCCGTTTTAGAAGGGCTACAAGCTCTTCCTTCGGTGTGTGTTCCAAGAACACACCGTAGAGAGGTGGAAAGAAGCAGCACAATATGTGATCTGAGGCTCTAAGCCTTAAGGGAATGTTTCATTGTCCCATCAGATGTGACTTACAAAACAAAAATTCAAAGATAAAATTATTAAAAATTTTTCAGATACGCAACAACTTCAGAGCATCCAACCCCAAAGGTGTGGCTCTTGTTAGGACAATAATTTCTGTGCCAGCCATGGTTACACACCCCTGAGGGTTAAGATTTTCTACATTCTATTCGTGTACCTACGGGTGTCTTTTCACTGTTCAAAGAAACATTTCTACACAAGGTAGCTTGTATGCCCCATCAATGTACACTATTTTGTGGACAGCCCACAGGCGATAAGCAGGCAGCGGTTGATGTAAGGTCCATACTCCACAATGAACAGATGAACAGCTAATGTGGATCTTTGAAGTTTCCCTTGAATGGAGGTGAATGATCTGTAGATACAGACTAAAGTGTCCAGGTGTTGAGTAGGCTGCTACAGAACTGCTTGCCACTGTGCAAGAAAATAACCATGGGTCTCTGCGGACTGAATTCTCTCTTTTCGTAATCCCTCCCTCCTGAAAATCATTCATCATCTCTGGTCCCAGGGGGGCAGGTGACATGAAGTGGACTAATTCTTCCTTTCTTCTATTTCCAGCTCCACATTACGGTATAGAATTTTTACTCTGCTCCCATTTTGCCCTTCCTTCTCCTAAGCCTGTTTCAGAAGTAATAAAAACATAAAACCATGATTGTTGTCTTATTATTCTTGTCATAATAATCTTGCATCTCCTTGAGGCACTATGGCTTGCTCTGAATTGAAAAAATACATCTCATAAGGTAGTTGGAAAAATAGGCAAAGATTAACATATCAAGACTTATTCATGTTAAACACATATGGTATGTAAAGAATATTCAATTTTGAAAAAGAAGATTTAAAGTAGCAGGAATCAGTCTGCCCAATTTCATGACATATTATCTAGCTACAGTAATCAAGACTGGATGATACTAGTTAAAGTATAGACCTATAGGTCAATGGAAGAGAATAGACCCCTCAAGTAGACCTACGCACTATTCCTGATTTTTTTTTATAAAGGTGAAAAGCAATTCAATGGAGGAAAGGTAGTCTGTTCAAGAGATGTTTATAGAGCAATTGGGTATTTATAGGCAAAACAAAAAACAAAATAAATAAAGTGAACCTTGACCTGAATCTCATACCTTATACAAAATAAACTCAAAATGAAACATGGGTTTAAGTGTAAAATATAATGTTATAAAACTTTTATTAAAATATAGGAGAAAATCTTGAGGATCTAGAGGTAAGAAGAATTTTTTTAATTGGATGTCTAAAATATAATACATAAAAGGAAAAGTTCATTTGGACTTTCTGAAAATTAAATAGCTTTTACTCTGAAAATGCTCTTGTTAAAGGGATAAAGAAAGAAGCTACAAACTAGGAGAAATATTTGCAAACCACATACCTGACAAAAGTCTAGTTTCTAGATTATATAAATCACAAAATCCAGCAGTAAAAAAAAAAAAAAAAATCTAATTAGAAAACAGGAAAAAGACATGAGCGACCATTTCCATGGGATATACAGGTGGCACATAAACGCATGGAAATTCAATTCAACACCTTTAGCCATTAGGAAAATTTATATTGAAATTACAATGAGTTATTGCTATATGCCTATCATAATGTTTAAAACAATACTTTTAAAAGTGAAAACAAATGCTAGTGAAAATACAGAGAAATTGGATGCACATACATTGCTGGTAGCAGTGTAAAATGGTACAGCAACTCAAGAAAACACTTTGGAATCTTCTTTAAAGAACTAAACATGAAACTACCATATGACCCAGCAACTGCACTCATGGGTATTTCTTCCAGAGAAATTAAAACTTACATTCACACGCAAACCTATACAAAATTTTTATAGCAGTTTTACTCATAACAGACAACTGGAAGCACCAACTATGGTACATCCATACCATGGAATACAATTCAGAATAAAAAAAAAAGGTCTGGACTATTGATATACATGATAACTTGTATGTATCTCCAGAGAATTATACTGTGTGAAAAAAAATCTCAAAATGTTGCATGCTACATGATTACATTTATATAACATTCTGAGAATGACAAAATTGTGGAAATCGAGACCTGATTCATGGTTGCCAGAGGTTAAGGATGGAGGGAAGGGAGTGAGGCATGATGGAAATGACTGTGATTGTAGAAAGGCAACATAAGGACTTCTTGTGATGATAAATTGTTCTGTATTTTTACTATATCCTATCAATATTCTAGTAGAGATATTTATATTATAGTTTTGCAAAATGTTATTTTTAAGGGAAACTGAGTAAAGAGTATATATAGGATCTCTCTGTATTACTTCTTACAATAGAATATAAATCTATAATTATCTCAGAATAAAATTTAATTAAAAAATTATGCTGTCTTGCATGAAAAAGTAATATGACTTTGGATAATACACTATAGCTTACGTTAAAGTCCTAGAAAGAAATAAATGGAGTTTACAGAGATTTGGAAAATACCCTAGTGCACCACTGTGTCAGAGGAGTTAGCTACACTCTGCGTATACTTTTCCATTACAAGAAGAATGTGTTCCTTTCACCATATTTTTTGTAGTTAGGCTATTTTTATATCATTATTAAATTCAATTTCTTTGGATAATTTCTTTGGACTTCAACATGAAAGATATTTTAAGCTTACATATATACAACCAAACAACATCTGATTTCATAAAACAGAATATTTTGTAATCCTTAAACTCTGAAATGAATTTTTCTCTTTTAAATCTGACTATACACTGAAAAAGATTAAAATACTTCAACCAAGTTAAGGGTAAAGCCTGATTTTCTTATAATTATGTGAAGTAGTTTTTAACTTAGTTTAGCATTTTGCTTTTCTATCACCATTTTAGCATAATAGAGCAAAGATAATCTTCGCCAAAGAGGTGGCTAGTTCCTGTTTTGCAAACTTGGGACCCTTCTTCCCATCTAATGTTCACACCTGTATTAGGTCTTACTTAATGAGATGAATTATAACCAGAAGAGTAGAAAACAAAAAACAAACAAATGAAAAAACACCAAGCAAGACAAATATTTATACAATAAAAGCATTCATAAAGATGGTGAAGCTCACTTAATTTCTCATTATTTTCAGGGAAGCCTACTATATTATATATACTGATCTTTGTTTTTATAGGATTTGGATCAGGATTAAGAATTTTTCAATATTGTGTTGTTACACATAAGCAACTGTAATCAAAATATTATGGAGTGCTAGTTTTTTTAGTGAAAATATTTATGAAATTTACAATAATTTTGTTGGTTGAAAACTCTGAAGAGGGCAAACAAACTTTTCAAACAATTTGTGTGCCTCCAAATGGAGGTCTTAGGGCACCTTCAAAGAATCTAAATGAAGACTAACATTAGGAAATTTTTGATTGAATAAAATTAGAGTTTCTGAAATAGTTATGCTTTATATTGATGTATCTTCTTCATGGTTACTTTGAGTTCAAGATGTGACAGTTATTTTTTCAAGTGTGTATTAACTCATTTTAAATGATAAAAGTACATATTTTCACTTGTCTTACTCCAGAAAATTAAACCTATATTTACAACCTCAAGGAACTGAAATGTGTAATTATATTACCAAAATGAATTTCAAAGGATATTAGTATTTTAGTGTAAAAATGCCTCTGAATGCAGAAAAAAAAGTATTGGGACAGCAAAACATAGCTCACTTGAAATATCTTGACTAATTAAATTGAACTATACATCTATTTTTAAAAAGTGATGGTTAAAATAAAAAAAAAATCTGTGTCATCTCATTCAGTGATATAACCTTAAAGGAATCTCAGCACATATGCTGCAGCATAAATTACAGGTTTGGCATCAGAATCCCACTCCTACACTTATCAACACTGTTACTTCATGATATTACTTAACATCTGTAAGCTCCAATTTCTTCAGCTGTAAATTTGTAGTAGTTACCTCACTGAGTTACTAGAAGATAGACTAAGTTGATTCATTTAAAGCACTTACCACTGCCTGGCTTTAAGTAGGTGCTCCAAAACAATATGTAATATAAGAGTATAAATATAAAGGGAATATGTCTGGTCTCTCTATTCAGATAAATCTGCCTTCTTTCCCATCAGTTGGCATAGGGAACAGTCATTTTATTTTTGATTCACTAATAGAACCACTTTTGTAGCTGGTCAAGAAACAGGATCCCTGTGGCAAACCCATTTTGGGTTTAGAAATAGGAAAAGAGGCAAAGAAGTATATGCTAAGGAAAAAGTATAAAAATATTCAGTGCAATTTAACATCAAAACACTAAGGCATATTTTTCATTCCTTGCAATGATGCTACAAAGAATTAACTACGGTGACATAATACATGTGCTAGAGTCAGTCTCATTTGTTAAACATAAATTTGTTAATTTGTGACCATCTGCTAGACTCTTTACTATAGAGTTGTTTAAGGGGGATCACTTTGAATGTACTGAAAATTATGTTCTTTTCATAACTGTTCTCTGTGAATAAAACCCTTTTAAATTCTGGAATCCTTTCCTTCCTGCCAATTAGTGCCAACTCTAGGTAGAACCACCTACACATAGAATCATTAGCCAGCTATGCATAACTCTTTGCCCTTAGCCATCAAAAAGACCAAGCCTCTGAACAAATGAGTTCAGGACTTACCTTAAGAGACAGCTATTGAAACTTGGATGTACACCAAACCCCAAGTATGCTAGCTATGGACTTTGCTTTATTTACCAAGAATGCATCATCTTGATCCAATCATTTTCCAAAGGGATTCTGGGGTGAAACTCAGAGGCAGGAAAATGTTTTCTTCCCAAAATAAACAAATGGATTTGACACTGAGGGAGAAATATTGCAAGTTTAAGCCTTTCCCAAGTAAGAAGTCACAAGTTCAGAGAATATGATTTGCTATCCATTCTGACTGTGCTATTTAAACTAGAAGATGACCCAGTGACTTATTTTTGTTCCTATCTTCCCAAACTAAGTTCAAGAAGTTATTGTGAAAGGAAAACTTGAACCAGTGTCGTTGTGCCACCTGTGGAATAATTAACCTATCAATTTTCATTCACACTGAATTTGTATGGACTCCACATATTTTGAGATGTGAAATATAAACAAACTATACACATATGTAACATGCCTGATAGCAATTACCAAGAGAAAAATGACTTAACTTCTGAAGCATTTTTAATTTCTTTCCATTTGACATAGTATACATAAATCTTAGAAAACCTCTGATGTTGTGAACTACATGGCTTAATTATGTACATGAATGGGAAATAAGGAGTCAATAGAAATAGGCTGGAAGCAAAAATAGTTTTTAGGATCAAAAGAAAAAATTTTGCTTAAAGGAAAGAAAGTGGGAAAGAAGAAGATGAGACTGGAAACAGAAAACTGAAACTAGCCAATAAACAAAGTGCTAGTTGTAAATCACTGTGAGTTTTAGGATTTGGCAAGAAATGTAAGCAATGGAAGTTGAAATTGGGAATTGGGAGCACAATTAAAATATTTTAGCTAAAGTAGTCCAAGCTCATAAATGTCAAAATCATTCATTCAGTATATATATATATATATATATATATATATATATATATACACACACACACATATATATACACACACGCATATATATGTAATATATATACATAAAATAAGGAATAAACATATATTTTGGTAGAACTGCTTTGAGTTATATGTTTAAAATTTTAATACTGATATTATGTTTTCAGTAAACAAAATAAATAAATAGACAAAAATCTTGAAAAAGTGTAATAATTATATTCAAATAAAGAATTTGTTTATCTGGGTTTAAGATAGTGGCACAAGAAGAACCTGAACTCACCTCCTCCCATGGACATACCAAATCTAGAGCTACATACAGAATAATTCTCTCTGAAACAGATCTGAAAATTAGCTGAGCAGCTTCTCCACAACAAAAAATAAAAAGTCACATCAAGATGGGTAAGAAAGGCAGAGAAGTGGTGTTGCCAAAAACTCCACCTCCAGCTCAGCAACCCACAAACGAGAGAGATCTCACAAATACAAATCATACCTCTGAGGAGCAAGAAGGTTGAGCCCCACGTCAGGCATCTCAACCCCTGGGACATGCACCAGAGAGAAGCCCTCAAATGCCTGGCTTTGAAAACCAAAAGTGCTTATGTCCAGGAGCCCCAAAAGGCTGTAGGAAACTCAGATCTTGATCTTAAAATGCTTGTGTACAGACTCACTCACCCTATGACCCAGTGCAAAAGCAGCAAGTTGAAAAGCACCTAGACAATATGTGAAAGAGATTCATCAGCTAATCTTAAAGCATCTGCCAGAGGGTCAGGGGTCTGTTGGAACTCTTTCTGGGGATGGAGGCATAGGTGAGTGCCAGGTTTGGACTGTTCTTCCACCTTGCTAGTGTTGGTGCTGGCAGGCACCATTTTTTTCTTTCTTCTTCTACTTTGCTGGTAGCACTTGCCTTACCCTGGTGCCCTCCTGCATCTCTGCCCCACTAAATCCAGCTGAAAGCCATGTCTCACCTGGTGCACCCCTAAGGCCCCACAAAAGCCAGTGGGTGCAGGCAGCCCACCCAGGGGATGTTCCACAAATGCTTGGCTCTGATGGCCAGAGGGGCTTACCTTTCTGGGTCCCATTCCACTGAAACAGTAAGAGAGACAGTTCTTGGCAGGCTACCACCCCCAGAACACTGAACAGGCAGCAGACAAACATACTCCCCCAGTCTTTCTGTTACCACTGTTTCAAAATTGGAAGAGATTATTGTTTAGCCTAATACATAGAAACAAAGAGTCAAGCAAAATGAGGGAACAGAGGACTATGTTACAAATGAAAGAACATGCTAAAATACCCTCCCCTTGAAAAAACTGAATTAAACAGAGATAAGTAACTTACCTGATAAAGAGTTCAAAGTAATGGTTATAAAGATGCTTACTGAAGATGCTCAGGAGAAGAATGGATGATCACAGACAGAACTTCAACAAAGAGATGGAAAATGTAAGGACCAAGCAGAAGTCAAAACGCTGAAGAATACAATAACTGAACTGAAAAATACACTAGAGTGGCTCAACAGCAGACTACCTGAAGCAGAAGAAATGATCAGTGACCAGCATAAAGGGCAGTGGAGCTCACCCAAACAAAGTAGCAAGAAGAAAAAGTATTTTTAAAAAGTGAATGTAACTTAAGGGACCTATGGGACATCAAGTGGAACAACATTTAAATAATAAGGGTCCCAGAAGAAGAAAAGAAAGAGAAAGGGACAGAAATTTATTTCAAAAAGTAATGGCTGCAAACTTCCTTAAGTTGGGGAAGGAAACAGACATCTAGATCCAGGAAACTCAGAGAGTTCCAAATAAGATGAACCCAAAAATATCCAAACCAAGACACACTGTAATTAATATGTCAAAACTTAAAAATAGAATCTTAAAAACAACAACAGAAAAGCAACTTGTTATATACCAGAGAACCACCATAAGATTATCTACAGATTTTTAGCAGAAACTTTGTAGGCCAGAAGTGAGTGGCATGATATATACAAAGGACTTAAAGCAAAAAACTTCCAACCCAAAATACTCTACCAGGAAAGGCTATCATTCAGAATTAAAGGAGTGATAAAGAGTTTTCTAGATAAGCAAAAACTAATGGATTTCACCACCACTAAACCACCTTACAAGAAATGCTAAAGGACCTCCTTTAACCTGAAAAGATAGGGCATTAATTAGAAACAAGAAAACATATGAAAGTAAAAATCTTACTGGTAATGGTTAATATATAGGAAACATAGTGGATTAACCACTTATAAAGCTAGCAGGAAGGTTAAAAGTCAAAAGAAGTAGAGATAACTATAGCTACACCAATAGTTGAGATACACAAAATATAAACATGTAAAATGTGACATCAAAAACAAAAAATGAGGGGAGTAAAAATATAGAGTTTTAGAATACTATCAACTTAAAATAGACTGACATATATATAGGCTGATATATGTAAACTTCTTGAGAACCACAAAGCAAAAACTTGCAATAGATATATAAAAGATAATGAGCACGGAATCTAAACATGATGCTAGAGAAAGCCATCAAACCACAAGAAGAGAAAGCAAAGGAAGACAAAAAGATCCAAGAGGAACTACAAAAAAGAGAAAGCAGTTTTAAAAATAGTAATAAGTACATATGTATCTATAATTACTTAAAATGTAAGTGTCCAAAAGTCTCCAATTAAAAGACACAGAGTGGCTGAATGGATTAAAAAAAAAAAAAAGACCCAGCTAGAATTTTCCTACAAGAGAACTCACCTCAAATGTAAGGAAAAACACAGACTGAAAGTGAAGGGATGGAAAAAATATGTCTCATGCAAAAAGAAACAAAGTGAAAGCTGGGTAGCTACACTTATATCATACAAAATAGACTTTAAAACAAAAGCTGTAATAAAAGACAGAGATGGGTATTACATAATAAAAAGGGGCTCAATCCACCAAGAAGATATAACATTTGTAAATATTTATACACCCAGCATAGGATCACCTAAATGTATAGATATTAATATGTAAACATATAAATATAGAGAAGCAAATACTAATAGGCCTAAAGAGAGAAATCAAAGCAATAAATTCCATATAGGAGCACCAGAATACACATTCATATGAAGTGTGCATGGAACATTCTCCAAGATGGGTCATATATTAGACTAAAAAACAAGTCTCCATACATTTAAGAAGTTTGAAATCATATCAAGCATCTTTTCTGATGACAATGATATGGACCTGGAATTCAATCATAAAAGGAAAACTGGAAAAATCACAAATATGTGAAGATTAAACAACATACAACTAAACAACAAATATATCAAAGGAGAAATCAACAAGTACCTTGGGACAAGTGAAAATAAAAATACAACATACCTAAATCTATGAGATGCAGCAAAGGCAATTCTAAGAGAAATGTTCATAGTGATACAAGCTTACCACAAAGAACAAGAAGCATCTCAAATTAAAAATTTAACTCTACACCTAAAGGAACTAGAAAAAGAACAAACCAAGCCCAAAGTTAGTAGAAAGAGAAAATAATAAAGATCACAGTGGAAATAAATAAAATAGAGAATAAAAAGACAACAGATAAGATCAATGAAATTGAGTTGTTTTTTTCAAAAGATAAGCAAAATTAATAAACTTTTAGCTAGATTCACTAAGAAAAATGAAGAAGGCTCAAACAAATAAAATCGAGATAAAAGAGGAGCACTTACAACTGATACCACAGAAATACAAAAGACCATAAGAGACTATTATGAACAATTATATGCTACTACTTTGGACTACTTAGAAGAAATGAATAAATTCCTAGAAACATACACTCTTTCAAGACTGAATCATGAAGAACTAGAAAATCTGAATAGACTGATCACTGGCATGGTGATTGAATCTGTAATCAAAAACCTACCAATAAACAAATGTTCAGGATCTAATGGCTTCACTGGTGAATTCTACCGAACATTCAAAGATTTAATACCTGTACTTCTCAGACTCTTTCAAAATATTAACGAAGAGAGAATGCTTCCAAACTCATTTTATGAGGTCAGCATTACCCTCATACAAACACCAGATAAGGACTTCATGAAAAAGGAAAATTACAGGCCAATAACCTTGATGAACAGAGATACAAAAATTCTCAACAAAATGCTAACAAACCTAATTCAAAAATACATTAAAAAGATCATACACCATGATCAAGTGAGCTTTATTTCAGGGATGCAAGAATGGTTCAACATCTGCAAATCAATTAAAGTGAAACACCATATTAACAAAATGAAGAATAAAGATCATATGGTCACCTCAATAGATGCAGCAAAAGCATTTAAAAAATTATCATCCACTTATAAAAACTCTCAACCAAGCAGGGAATGTACCTCAACAAAATAAAGGCCTCATATCACAAGCCCACAGTTAATATCACACTCTGAAAAGCTGAAAAGCTCTTCTGCTAAGATTAAGAACAAGAAAAGGAGGCTCACTCTCACCACTTTTATTCAACATAGTATTTGAAGTAATACTATGTTGGAGCAATTAGGCAGGAACAATAAATAAAATTACCCAAATTAGAAAGGAGGAAGTAAAACTGTCACTATTTGCAGACCAACATGGTTTTATGTATAGAAAACTCTAAAGACACCACCAAAAAATTGTTAGAACAAACAAATTCAGTAAAGTTTCAGGATTTAAAATCAATATACAAAAATCTGTTGTGTTTTTATACACTAAAAACCAACTATCACAATGAGAATTTTTTTTTAATTCCATTTACCATTGCATGAAAAAGAGTAAAATACTTAGGAATAAATTTAACCAAGGAGGCAAGACCTGTTCACTGAAAACTATAAAATATTGAAGAAGTATGAAGAAGACACAAATAAATGGAAAGATATTTTATGCTCATGGATAGGAAGAATTAATATTGTTAAAATGTCCCTATTACTCAAAGCAATCTATAGATTCAATGCAATCTCTATCAAAATCCCAATGGCATTCTTTCACAGAAATAGAAAAAACAATTCTAAAAATTTGTATATAACCCCAAAAGACCCTGAATGACCTCAAGCAATCTTGAGAAGGAACTAAGCTGGAGGCATCACACTCCCTGATTTCAAACTATATTACAAAGTTATAATAATCAAAACAGTCTGGTACTGGTATAAAAATAGACACATGGACAAATGGAACAGAAAAGAGAGCTCAGAAATAAAGTCATGCATGCATGGTCAATTAATTTACAACAAAAAAAGGCAGGAATATACAATAAAGAACAATCTTCTTAATAAATGATGTTGGGAAAACTGAAAAGCCACATGCAAAAAAATGAAACTGTATCACTATCCTACACCATACATATAAATTAACTCAAAATGGATTAAAGACTTGAATATAAGATCAGAAACCATAAATCTCCTAGAAGACAATACAGGCAGTAAACTCCCTGACTGCTACCTTTTTTTTTGATCTAACACCAAAGGCCATGACGACAAAAGCAAAAATACACAAAGGGGATGACATCAAACTGAAAAGCTTTTGCACAGCTAAGTAGATCATCAACAAAACAAAAAGGCAACCTACTGAATGGGAGAGGATATTTGCAAGTCATGTAGCTGATAAGAGGTCAATATCCAAAATTTATAAAGAACACATGCAACTCAATAGCAAAAATACAAATGATCCAATTAAAAAATGGGTAGAGGATCTGAATATACATTTTTTCCAAAGAAAATGTCAACAGGTGGCCAAGAGGCACATGAAAAGATGCTCAGCATTACTAATCATCAGGGAAATGCAAACCAGTACCACAATGAGAAATTACCTCACACCTGTCAGAATGGCTATTACCAAAAAGATAAGAAATAGCAAGTGTGGACAACTATGTGGATGAAAGGGAACCCTCCTGCACAGTGGTTAGGAATGAAAATTGGTGCAACTACTATGAAAAAGAGTATGGAGTTTCCTCAAAATACTGAAAAATAGAACTACCATATGATCTAGCAATTCCCCTTCTGGGTATTTACTTGAAGAAAATAAACACTAATTTGAAAAGATACTTGCACTCCTATGTTCATTGCAGCATTATTTACAATAGCCAAGATATGGAAACAACCAAAGTGTCCAACAATGGATGAATGGATAAAGAAGATGTGATATATATATATATATATATATATATATATATATATATATATATATATATATACATACATATATCAATCATATATATAGAATAGAATATTACTAAGCTATATAAAAGAATGAAATCTTGCCATTTGTGACAACATGGATAGATTTAGAGTGTATTACACTCAGTGAAATATTATACAGAGAAAGACAAATACTGTATGATTTCACTTATATGTGGAATCTAAAATACAAAACAAAACCAAACAATAAATAAATCAAAACTCATAGATGCAGAGAAGAGATTGGTGATTGTCAGAGGGAAAGGAGGTTAGGGATAGGCAAAATGAGAGAAGGTATTCAAGAGGTAGAAAATTCCAGTGGTAAAATAAACAAGTCATTGGGATATAATGTAGAGCATGGCTATAGTCAGCAATATTGTGTTGCATATTATGTAACTTTATATGGTGACAGGGGAATCTAGACTTACTGTGGTGATCATTTCACAGTATGTACAAATCATTATGTTGTACACCTGAAACAGACATAACACTATATGTCGATTATACATCAATAAAGAAAAAATTACTTATGATAATTTTTTTGTTATTTTATCATACAAAGTATGCTGACATGAAAAAACAATGTTAAAAATACACTTAAATGCTTAATAATTGTTTTATTGTTGAATAGACCAAAGAAAAAATAATTCACTTAAGTCTATGAAAAGTAAATTTCTGATTTCCAGCTTGAAAGATGATTTTCACTGATGAATAGATGTTTATCACCAACACTATCTCACCAAAAAGGATTATATGGTTTGCTATGCTCTGTTGTCTGTTCAAAGTACGTTTTGGAAACCCCTCAACTAGGATTTGAAAATTCTACCCCTTTAGGATGACCTACCTCAGTTTTAAGTTGTGCTGCTCTGTTATTTTGATTCTTATTTATTTTCATGGATAAATTTTTCCTCTATTCCCAATAGTGTTTGTTTCCCCAGTGACTTTCACAACTTCTTGATAGCATTGATTCTTCTTCATCTTCCCAGGGGCCATCAGATACTGTTAGGTGTATGCTAGATCCTGACTGGATAAAGTAAATCAGGGCTTGCTTCAGAAACAAAGATTAACAAGGAGCTGTGAACCATGGGTTGAAGCATAACTTAATATCTCTCAGGTGATCTAAATGTACATTAAATACTACTATTAATTGTTAGTCATTAATCTTGGGTAATTGTTTGAAGATTTAAAACATGAAGTCTTAACATGTCCAACTTAGTTACTGCATGATGAGCAATAATCTGAAATCTTTCTATAAACAGAGGGTTTTTTTTTTAATTTCAAAGAGGCAGAGTCACAAAATACTAAATATAAATTAAAGCATCTTAAGGATTTTATTATTTTATGATTTTTTCTTTGAAAACTACATAAATACAAATAATATATGATCAAAAGCAAATTATATTTAATAGTTCTGTTGTTAAAGGTTTTAATTAAAGAAATTTGTGAATATTTGTGAAGAAATTTGAATATAATTTCATAGATTTTCAACCAATCCTAGTATTGACCTAAATTTGGCATATTCATTTTTTATGACCTGTTTTCTTGTGATTGGTGGTGGTGGTGTTATTTTTAGCAGTCTTAACAGGAATGAAAAGATATGAGACATTATTATTGATAATAAATGAAACATTTGATTGGTGGAACAAGTGTTGGTAATAGCTCTTCACTTTTAGAGTGGGTGTAAAATGATAACATGGTAAAAATTCTTAATTTCAAATATAAATGATCAAAAGAGACATGGTTTGGTGCTCAGGATTAGCATGTCTGAGATACATGAGGTTACACTCATGCCTTGGGGGTTTCCTGATCAAAGTCTCTGCAACCAGTGGAGAAGTTGTAAAGATGAGACACTTCCAGGAGATTTAATTCTAAACAGCTCAAATGACTTCACTCTTCTGCCTCACACCACCATCAAAACATTTATTAGATTTAGAATATGACTGATTGGATTTCTATGAAAAATTAATAGTTTTCTAAATTATTTTAGAATAGAACTCTTGATGGAAAAAGAATATAGCTGCAAAAATAAGTTTGCAAATTCACCACTTTTACACATAAACAGTTTTTCCAAGGTTCAACTGCAGTAAGAAAATTGCTTTGTGTTTATAACTACTGAATAAATGTAAAAATTTATTCTTTTGCTAGATGAATATCAACTCTAGAGGATATTAAACCCTGTTTTACTTAAGTAGTGTTAATGTCTGTTATATCTGTTCTTACATATTTTCCTTCTTAGAAACACGACACAAAAATCTAGAAACAAAGATTTCAGTGTAGTATAAGAAAATGGTACTACGTATGTCTATACTCTTACTGATTTAATAGTCTGGTATCCAAGTGGTAAAATGAAGGAAATCCTAAGGGAAAGCCAGAAGGGGAATTCCACACAGAGCTAATGCTCTCTTTCAGTAGTCATTTAACACACACACACACACACACATACACACACACACACACTCTCTCTCTCTCTCTCTCTCTTTCCCATATAGTCCAAATATAATCCTAGCCAGTGGAAGAAGGAATGAATGGTGCAGTGGAAATAGTATTGGTTTTAATCTTAAAATACCCAAGTTGCTTCTGTTACTAACTAGTACCATGACTTGGTCATACTTCTCTGAGCCTTGGATTCCTCAGATGAGAAGGGAGAAATTGGATTTATGGGATTTCCTTTATTTTTCTTGTCTATAAACTTGAGTTATCTGATAATGAACAGCAATATATGCCAAACATGCGGCTGGAAAATGGTTAGGCTTCACAGACGAGCATACTAGGGAGACTCTACTTGGGATTTGAGAAAAATATATTTTTTCCACAACTCTATAAAAGCTTTAAGAACAACAATGTGTTATTAAATACTAAGAAAGTACCCATTTAAGTGTTTTTTTGGTTACTGAAGGAGGAATTTTTACTTTACAGAACTTCATCAGTTGCAATGGGCTCATCATTTTATTCATTTTATCTTGCTTTATGATTAAATGTTGGAATACCATATCAGACACTGGGAATCACAAGGTTAGCTCAGGTGGCTAGTGGGTGCATCAATCATGGTGAAGAATGAAAACCAAATAGCACATATTAGAGGATGATAGGTAAAGATTTGTGTGCAAGTCAGTTTTAGTGACTTAGAAATATTTGAAGTTTTTTTTTTTTTTTTCTGCAGAAGATAGTGACTTGCTTTCAAGTCCCTATGTCACATTGCAGTTCTCCATTTCAAAAAAAAAGATCAGCTTATGACATCATTCTTTAAGAAATGTACTAGTGCATGCTACAAACCTAGAGAGAATATACAAAGATACCTTTTTTACAATAAGAGATAGAGAATTTTAACTGAAGGAAAAAAAATCATTCAAACCATTTATATAAGCAGACTGTTACTGCTAGTGTGTTTTAGTTTGCTCAGGCTGCCACAACAAAATGCCATTGACTGAGTGGCTTAAACAACAGAATTTTATATTCTCACAGTTCTGGAGGCTGGGAAGTCCAAGATCAATGAGCCAGTTGATTCCATTCCCAGTGAGAGCTCTTTTCCTGGCTTTTAGATGTCTACCTTCTAGCTGTGTCATCACATGTTGGGGAAGGAGAAAGTGAGCTCTCTGCTATCTCTTCTTAAAAGGACTCTAATCATACAGGATCAGGATCCTACCCTTATGACCTCTTTTAACCACAATTACTTCCTTACTCTAAATATAGTCACACTGAGGATTAGGGCTTCAACTTATGAACTTTGGGGAGACACACATCAGCCTATAGCATCATGCTTTCTTATTCAGACATGACCTTAGTGTTTTATTTGTGGTTTGTCTATAAGCACGGAGTTGTCATTATCACTACCACTTGGAGCAACAGGTTGCTTAATCCCACAGGACACTCTCATGTGTATCTCAGAACTATCAACCAAGGGAGAAGAAAGCTGGAAGCTTCTATTGACCCCTATCCCCAACTGACTTGCTGCAGTGTGTTAATTCTCCTGCATGTCCATGCTAAACGTGGGTTCATGCTGAGTGGGGTTCTCATGAGCCTTCCACAAAATAGTACCACAAAAGCCCAGGGAAGGAAGTGAGAGGTTCACAGCAAGATGTTGTCAGGTTGTGCCCGTGAAAAACTAGATTTGTTCCCGTCTGGAACAAATCAGCACATCGGTGTCTGGAATAGGAAGTGAACTGGAGCATCTCCGAATTGGAAACAAAAATGTTTGATTCAGGATGTTGTAGGTTAGACACGGCCACAAATCCTTTCACATGCCCCACTCCCCATTGAAAGGAAGGGGTCTATATGCCCCTGCCTTGAATCTGGGAAGCTCCCTGATAGAATATGGGTGAAGGGAAGCTGTGCCAGTCTGCACAGTTTCAGAGACTGGCAGCTTCCATAGGCTCTGACTGTTGGAATACTAGTTCTTGGAAACTAACCGTCATACCATGAGAAGTCCCCGTGATGTGGAGAAAGTACATGTAGACACTCTGATCTGTAGTCTGAGCTAAACTCCCAGCCAAAGCCAACATCAGCTGGCAGCCAAGTGAGTATGCCATCTTGGACATTCAGCCCAATTCCAGCTGCCATCTGATATCAGCCACATGAGAGAGACTCCAAGTGCAAATAAATACCCATCTGAGTCCACTCAACACACAGGTTGTGAGAGAAAAAAACAAGTCATTGTCTTAAGTCAAAATATAAGGGCAAAGAATTGACATGGTATTAATCATTCTACATTATATTTAAATGTGGAAGTTCTTTGGTAAGCAAATTTTAAAAAAATTATACTTATGATTAATATTTTTATGTTACTCTTATTGCAGCAGTTTTATACAATTTTTAAAGAGTACACCCCATTTACAGTTATTACAAAATATTGGCTATATTCCCTGTGTTGTACAATACAGCCTTGTAAGCTACCTTACATCCAATAGTTTGTATCTCTCACTACCCCACCACTCTATTGCCCCTCCCCCATTCCCCACTGGTAACCACTAGTTTCTTCTCTATATCAGCGGTCCCTAACTTTTTGGCACCAAGGACCAGTTTCGTGGAAGACAAACTTTCCATGGACAGGTCAGCTGGGAGGGATGGTTCAGCCGGTAATGCGAGCAATGGGGAGCGGCAGATGAAGCTTCGCTTGCTTGCCCGCTTCTCGCCTCTGCTGTGCGGCCTGGTTCCTAACAGGCCAAAGACCGATAGAGGTCCGCGGCCGGGAGGTTGGAGATCCCTGCTCTATATCTATGAGTCTGCTTCTTTTTTGTTATATTCACTAGCTTGTTTTATTTTTTTAGATTCCACATATAAGTGATATCATACAGTATTTGTCTTTCTCTGTCTGACTTATTTCACTTAGAATAATGCTCTCCAAGTCCATCCATGTTGCTGCAAATGGAAACATTTTGTTCTTTTTTATAGATGAATAGTATTCTACTGTGTGTGTGTGTATATATATATATATATATATATATATACACAACATCTTCTTAATCCATTAGTCTGTTGATGGACACTTAAGTGGCTTCCATATCTTGACAGATGTAAATAATGCTGTTGAGTCATGTTTTGAGAGAAATGCCAGTGTATTCTGAGTCCTTGATGACAGAGATTTTGCCTAATTTTTTCTTTCCTTTGTATGTCCTTATTACCTCTCACCAATATTGGCATATATTAGACATTTAAGATGCACTACTTAAAGCAACTGACAAAGAATTAATCTCCAAAATATACAAGCAGCTCATGCAGCTCAATACCAAAAAAACAAACAATCCAATCTAAAAATGGGCAGAAGACCTAAATAGACATTTTTCCAAAGAAGATATACAGATTGCCACCAAACACATGAAAGAATGCTCAACATCACTAATCATTAGAAAAATGCAAATCAAAACTACAATGAGGTATCACCTCACACGAGTCAGAATGGCCATCATCAAAAAATCTACAAACAATAAATGCTGGAGATGGTGTGGAGAAAAGGGAACCCTCTTGCATTGTTGGTGGGAATGTAAATTGATACAGCCATAATGGAGAACAGTATGGAGGTTCCCTAAAAAACTAAAAATAGAACTACCATATGACCTAGCAATCCCACTACTGGGCATATACCTTGAGAAAACCATAATTCAAAAAGAGTCATATACCACAATGTTCATTGCAGCTCTATTTACAATAGCCAGGACATGGAAGCAACCTAAGTGTCCATCGACAGATGAATGGATAAAGCTGTGGCACATATATACAATGGAATATTACTCAGCCATAAAAAGAAACAAAATTGAGTTATTTGTAGTGAGGTGGATGGACCTAGAGACTGTCATACAGAGTGAAGTAAGTCAGAAAGACAAAAGCAAATACCATATGCTAACACATATATATGGAATCTAAAAAAAGAAAAAAACCGAAACTGTTTCTGAAGAACCTAGGGGCAGGACAGAAATAAAGACACAGACATAGAGAATGGACTTGAGGACACAGGGAGGGGGAAGGGTAAGCTGGGACAAAGTGAGAGAGTGGCATGGACATATATACACTACCAAATGTAAAATAGATAGCTAAGGGGAAGCAGCCGCACAGCACAGGGAGATCAGCTCAGTGCTTTGTGTCCACCTAGAAAGGTGGGATAGGGAGGGTGGGAGGGAGATGCAAGAGGGAGGAGATATGGGGATATATGTATATGTATAGCTGATTCACTTTGTTATACAACAGAAACTAACACACCATTGTAAAGCAATTATGCTCCAATAAAGATGTTAAAAAAAAAAAAACAGGTACTATCAAGGAAAAAAAAAAAAAAAAATAAATAAATAAATAAATAACTAAATAAATAAAAGATGCACTACTTAAAAACTGTAAAAGTTCACCACTATGTATTAGTGTTTGAAGTGAAATTGCAGAAGACCAGCAAGTAGGACTGCCATGGAAAAATTCAAATCATATTTATCCAAACTTTGCTTATAAAAATTGGTGATTTTTTTTCTCTTAAATTTTCCCATGATTTGAACTAGTCTTTGTAATTTCCTGATCTTAATCAGTAATTAAAAGTCTACTCAGTGAATTACAGATTGTTCAGAAAAACTATCTGATTTGCCCACATTTCTCTAAACATGACTAAATTAGGGGGCATTCCCATTGCAAACCAAGTTTATCCAGACTACCCATAATATGACCATTGTTTTGCTGGTAGCTTTAACAATAAGATGCTTTATACAAATATTTTTACATTTTTATTATGCAATGCGTTATTATTGCTTTGGGCTACATTTAAATAGTGTGGGTAGGAAACTAGGATATGGTCTACAAAATGACCTGAGGCATTCTGTGGAAGTTAGAATTGTTGTCAATTAACATTGCTTTCCAAACTGAGTAAGAAAATATCTGTAAGAAAATACTTATCTGTAAGAATAAGCTTCTGAGTCTTCGAGTTTTATACATAGAAGCATGCCTCTATTTTGTTAAATGTTTGTATTTTGTTATGATTAAGCACACCATATTTTTATTTTATATTTCAGGATGGCTCACAGAGGGAATTACCATATTACTTATATACAATCATGCCGTTTAATGGTTTATTCTACAGAAGGAAACTAGTACCATATTCACACCAAAGCACTCCATAAAACCATTTCTATTTTAGGAATTATAAGAATGGTGATTATGGCATTCTTTTAAAGGAAAAAAAGTTACATTGTAGGATATGCATTACTATGGAATTAACTCATTTATAGATCATGGAAGTATGTACTGCTAATTTCACAACAAATAAAGCCTCTGTTCACTGACACTCACATTAACAATCATTTTTCTTTTACTAAGATTTTTCTATTTACTAATCAATTTCTAGTTACTAAGACATTTGTGCACTGTAGAATCCAGTACATCACACATGCTCTGCAGATACTGACCATGCAAATGGTATACTTTTATAGTTCCCTCGCTGGTTCTGATCCTATGCAAGTAGATGGACCAACGGGGATTGTCTTCTACTTTAAGAAACAGGGTCCTGTTTCTGGTTGCCCTTCTGTCCCCAGTATTTGTCAGGGCCCTGGAAATCAAGGCTTCTCAGAGCATTTATGCCCCCCGTGGCAATCCTCACTGTTAGATGACCAATGTCTGCTGTTAGAAAGGGTATGCTAGTGCTACCTCAGAGCCTAATACTGGTAGATAAAATGGACAATTATAAGATAAAATCAGAAAATGATTGTCATAGTGTAATTGTCGAATTTTGCATGTGGTACTGCCTAATAATATTTTGATATTATGATGTGGTTAGACTAGACGTCTTATTTTTTTCAGGAATATTTTGCTGCAGCATTTTCATCACTGAGAAAAAGAAAATTAAAGGGAAGATAATAGTTATTAAGAAAAGAAACTCTGCAGATACGGATCTAGGCATAATTGAGAATTATAAACTTAAGGAACACAAAAATTAAATGCTATGCATGTTTGAGAAAAATATATTTGCTCACTATAATACCTGGTACATCATGTTATAATTAAGATTGTGTCACTTTTTCCATTATAAATCACTATTTTAAAGACTCATAAAACAGCTGTAAAAATGAGCTCTGGGCTCTACTTGGCATGTAAAATATTAGCTCAAGAGAATTTATGTTATTTTATGTTTTTTTTATTTTTTATTTTTATTTTTTACAAAACTGTCTTTCAGGTCTTTGTAAAAAGAAACAAAATTTCAAGTAGATATTTTTTTCAGGTGCCTTTTTTGCACTTCATAAATCAAAACCAGTCTTGCTTTTTAAAAACGTAATCTTGCCAGTGCTTGGTGAATTAGGAGATGTAATCATTTGGAGTGCTTCAAATAGCTCCTTTAAATATGCCTTAAATATTTTAAGCATTACATGTGATCACTAAATATCTTAAGAGTTTTATAAGCCACCTACTAGGAAACCTTTTGCTCCTTTCCTTTCTAGATGGTATTAAGGACTTCAATGATGCCAAAGTACAGTGTAAGGCACTTGCTGATTATAGGTGTGATTCACTATTTCAAAAATTCGGGTTCCATAGACAGTTCCCAATGGCAAGCTCTGCCAGCCTATTTGTGGAGTCTTTTCCACTTTTGCCCACCAGGTATGCACAGTCTCAACCAGGCTGATCTACGTTTGCTAAATTCACCCTGTAAACTTCAACCAACTGAATATTTGGAGTGAAGACTTTACAATATGTTAACTATTATAAAGAAAATATTCGGCCACTGATTCCTGTAGACCAAATGCATATTAAGAAGCTATTTGACCCAGCAAGACTCAATCACAGAGGCAAATGAAGAGTAAACATGTAAAAATCACACTTTAAGTAGAGCCAATAGCTAAGACATTCCATGAGCCCAGACTTTGTTCTCAATGATATTGGAATTTGTTTTGTTTCAAATAAAAGTCTAACCAAGCTTAAGGTGAGAGAACTGTTTTTCTGTAGGCTCTTTTCTGCATAGATACCTTTCTTTCAAATCTGAAGAGAGAATGTGCAAGGTTGGCTGATTTCTAGTATTTATCTGTGCTCATTAATAGAATTCCTCTTGCTAAGGGGAATCGTATTGTTGACCCAGGAAATGCCCCTATTGGTTGTGCTCTTTACAAGTACAAGGTGCTGTGTTAAGTGCCTTTAATACTATCTCGTTTAATCCTCACAGAAACCCTGCATTTAGTACTAATTAGGCTTCCAACATAATGGTGAGGAAATTGAAGAACAAAGAATTTAACTTTTCCAAGTTATTTTCCAAGCTGATATTTAAACTCAGAGAGTTTGACCCCAAATAAATAGCCACTATACTATGGTTATTCCATCTTTGTAGACAGCTCCCAAAACACCTTCAGGCCAAGTAATCTGGCTATTTATTTTTGTTGCACAAATAGATGTCAAAAGAAAGTAAACAGTTTTCAACTTTGACAGAAAAACAACTCATGTGGTGGACAGCACAAACACAGCATAAAAATTTATATTATTCCAGCTCTGGAGGGCTAATCAGTTTCACAAATAACATATTCTGCAAGTGTTGAATAGAAAGAGTATGTATGTTTCACAGCATGGCCAGAAATTGACACTCTTCCTATCTATAGGTGGGGTTTATGTCCTCTCCCCTTGGATCTGGCTAGGCTTATAAAACTTCAACCAATAAAGTATGGCTGAAGTGACATTATTTGACTTCCTAGGCTGGGCAAAGGCCATTCAGCTCTATCTTATTTACTTGCACACTCACTCTTTGAGCCTAGGTCATGATATGCAAAATCCAAATAACTTAAGGCTGCCATGCTGGGAGGAGACTATAAGCAAAGACCACATATGGGTGTTGTGGTAAAGAGTTCCAGTTGAGCTCAGCCTTCAAAGTATTCCAACCCAGTCAGTTGACATGTGAGTGAAAAAACTTCTAGATCATTCAGCCTCAAGCTTTTTCAGTCACATCCGGGTATCTGAGTCTTCTGTGTTAAGGCCCCAATCATTATGGAGCAGACAAAATCCTATCTTCTTCCAGACAAAGTCCTGCCTGTTTTCTATGAATTCTTGACCCATACAATCTATAGGCAAAATGCGATTATTTTTAATACCATTTAGTTAGGGGGTGATTTGTTACACAGCAATAGGTAACCAGAGCCATTATTCAACCCTTTGTAAATCAAAATTATTCAACAGTGTTTAGAAATTAAGTTTTGCTTTTGATCAGACATTAAAATATTAATTCATTTTGGGCATCAAGCTTCTTCAAAACTGTGTAACTGTTGGAGTGTGGATTTCTGAGTATGAGAAATTCAAATATACAGGCTTTGTGTTTAAAATCACACAGAACTTGGTCTACTGAAGACATTGCCATGTGTAAGCTCCTTGAGGGAAAAAATCAAATATTTCTTTTTATTCTCTTTTAAAACTGCAGTCCTCTAGCACAGTGCTAAGTATATCTTAGTAAAATCTTAATACAGGAACAAATAATAATAGTACTGATTATACACACACTGTGGTAAAAATTAAAATCAAAATCTTTCCTTTAAGCTATATATATTGATTGTAGTTCCTAAAATCATACAGTCTAAGAGTTGAGCAAAATAATATAACAATTTCCTCTACAATTTAAGGAACATTTTAAATTTAGCTCATTATCTTAGGCTTTAAAAATAATGTGAACTTTGAGATCCATGCAAATGAACAACTTTTTATGTGAGATCGGCTTATACTGAGGTATACTGGTACACTAATAATTAAATACTTTGATCTAGGTCCATGACATTGACAGAGACTGTGATTTTTTTCACATGCATCTTAGATATATAAATCCACTTTACTCTGGGAATAGTATAAACACTTTGCCTACTCTCATGCAAGTATAATTTTCTGTACAGAGGCAGTTTGGATGCTAAAAAACAATAATTATTTTTAATAATTTGAAAATTAAAATAACAACCTGAGCTTTTTATAATGTTTTTCTTCTTGGTCTTCTACATTTCTGATTATCTAGATCAGAAATACATCTTTATTTACTTATATCAATAATATTTTTTAAAATGCCTAGCTAGGAAGAAATATACACAACAATTTAAGTTAATGACTTTTCATTGTTAAAATGATTTATGCATAGTTTTTTTTTCTTTTAATATTTCTGAACTAAAATGTGATTTCTCACATGAATTCTGCTTTGGGACAATAAATGCAGAGTGGAGAAACATTTCTTCAATTTAAAATATAACAACTCTTTTCAAATACACTTGAACTAGTAAATAAAATATTTTAACAGTACAACTAAAGTATTAAATACAAATGAAAAGGTTTTAAAAAGTATTCGCTGCTATACAAAATCAAGACTTTTTATAATCAAAGCAATATAATATCATAAAAATGACTCCTTACCTACACAGACTTTCCAGCAAACTTTTCTGTTTAATAATAAAGACCAATTAATTCTCTCTTAATTGTTGCTAAGTTGGTTTATTTATTTATTCATTACAAACATTTATTAAGTACTTTGAAAAATGTCTTAGGCTTTTTAAAATGCTTCCATTAAAAACAGAACATGGTCTTTAACTTTGGGAAAACAACAATCTTATTGGCGACCCCTGGTCTCTGGCCATTATCTTTTCTTATTATTAGCAGTTTCCCTGGAGAGTCTAGCTGCTTCCGTATCCACTTGTTTATTAATATTTTCCAAATCTCTAAATAGAGCTTTTTAGTTCTTAATTCCATATACATATGTCTCACTCAAAATGTTCTCAGCTAGATTTTCAAAACAGACTTAAAATTCAACAAGCTTACATCTCTCCCACCAATTTATTCTTGCCCTGTGAAGACCTATATTGGTTGATGGTTCTATTATGCATTTAGCCCAGGGCTTTTGACACAGTAGTTTAAGACTTATCTGAATCAGTTTGTTTGTGCACATCTCTTAGGTTTTATATGGAAGATAATGACATTCCCCAAAGACTTTGGAGATGAGAGAGAGATTACCACAATCTTACTAGAAGGTTATAAGGAAAGAACCTTGAAGACCATATTCTGCCTCATGTGAAGACTAATACACAAACTAGTTCAGAGTATGTGTTTTGTGAGCTCTACGAAGTTACAGGTCTTTGTCCTTCTGTGGGGCTCCATTTATATCCTTATATTAAAGGTTCACTAGAGACAGTATTTTATTACCCTTATTCTCTGCATCAGGCATCCAGAAATCCTCGTAATTCAATGACTTGGGGAAAAAAACAAAACAAAACTTAGAGACATAACCCTAATGTTCTAGCTACACATCTCATTGGAGATTGCTACCCTGTTCATGCAAGAGTAGAAAATGCCTTTAAGATATTTTAACGAAAATTCATAGTTTGAATACATTTTTAACCAACAATAAAAGCTCTTTTTAAATGTACTTCCTGTAAAATGTGAAGTATTATGTGAATATGGTAGCTGAAGCTTCATGTGTGTTGGGTTTCTGATATAATACTAATTGTCTATTCTGAGATTGGGAGCACCCAATTAGACAACTAATTACTTTAGCATTGAAGTTTCAATTAATGAGCACAGATTAAAATCACTGTGTCTATGCCAAAGCATTTTAAAATAAAGACAGCATGCCCAATTAGTGTTTGAGGTGGAATCACACCTTAACTAGCTTAGAAATTTAGTCAGGTAGTTCTGGATATAATTCCTGGTTCCACTATGTATAGCTACATAACTTTGGTTAAGTCACCTAGAATCCCCAAACCTCCTATTCTTTCTGCATAGTGATTCTGTTCATTTTTATTAGGTGCTTTATATGTGACCATCATTGTGCTTGGTGCTTGGGTTATAGGAAATCACGAAAATCAGACAGAGACCCTGCCCTCATGGACTTATAGTCCTTTGAGATGACTAGCTCTTAATCAATATATATTTTTTTAACTTAACGACAATTGTGATAAATAATATGAAGGTAAAAATAATGGCATAAAATTGAGAACACTGCCCTAATCTAATGAGTCAGAAAAAGCTTTCTTGGAAAGTGACATTTGAACTAAAATTTGAAGGTTTAATACAAATGAACTGTGGATGAGTGTGAAGTAGAGGCCAGTGTACTGAACCTTCAGAGATGAAGGCAAAGTAGGTGCCAATTTGAGTTTAGAGATTTGAGCAGGAATCAGAACATGTATGTATGTCAGGAATTTCAACTCTTATCCTGAAGGCCATGAAGAGCTATAAAAGGAGTTTGCCAGAACTGTCACATGATCAGATTTTTCTCTCTTATAAAGATCACTCAGGCTGCATGGAGAGAACATGTGGCGAGACTGCAAAAATAGGTGATAGGAGGACACTTACGAGGAAATAATTTAGGCACAGTAGAGGGGTGGATAAGTCCTTCAAGGGAGAATTGTTCTACTCCTCATTCCACTAGGGTGATCGTTTTAAAAGTTTCCAGTATCAGTCATATAATTAGAAATGATTAAATAGCAGTTGGTTCTTCATAAGAAATCATCAGGATGTTTCTTCTTTAAAGACAACAAAATATTCTACCTGTTGTTTAGATATATTTGATTAAAGGGCACACACAATATGTAGAAAAAAATTAATTAAAAATATTGTCTCAATGGTAACAGAGAGAAATGGCCAATGAGTATAACATTATTAAGTTATACACTTGGAACAAATCTTAGAGTCAGTCTACATAAAGAATCATGCTTTATTAAATTCTAAAACCACAGCCCACCATTCTTTTCAGTAAGAGAAAGTTTGGCTATTAATTATTTGTTTACTGTTTTGTTCCTAGGATTCATTCTGAAATCTCAGGAACTTCACGATATTTTAAATTAAGAAACGTGTATCTTCAATGACTTTAGTATATTTCATTATCTAATTTCCATCCCGTACTAAAAAACATGCTGATACAAGTAAATGAGTGGAACAACTTCATGCCATGTGTTACTAGTTTATAAACACTTGGAAAAGTTTGCTTTACTCATACTGTCTTTAACATTGAACAAAAACAAGAGTCAGTTGCATCCATTTCAATACACTGTAAATCTATGATGTCTATACAATGCTACATGGGAATACAAGAAGCTCTTCTGTCAGAATATAACCACCAGATGCACCTGACTTTCAGAAAACATAAAATCAAACTTGGGAAGCAGAGCACACTCAATCTGTATCTGGCATGATAAAGTGTTTTCAATTAGGAACAGATAACATATGGCTCTAGTGATCTTTGAGGGTGATGTCATTTTGGATACTTCCTGCCAGCACCTCTGATGTTATAAACTTGGCGGTCAAGAGATTGTACCAAGGTAGTAAAGAAAATAAATATGTTGTGTCAGTCAAAGTGAATGAAACATAAGTTTAGATTGTCTTAGTGTGAGTTGAAATGCCCCCCAGAAGATAAATTGAAATTTAAAAAACTCTAAATTTAGAGGATCCAGGTCCAAGACATTGAGAACACAGCAGGCACATAATAAAACAAATATAAAAGAAGAAAAGCAAAAAATTATCATATTCAGTGAACTTTATATGAAGCCAAATATAGAGCCATCTGATGTTTTTCCTTCTTTTGTAGGAGGACAGATTGCATTGTTGGCAATGTCAGTCACCCCTAAAAGAAGAAAAAAACACAGTTAATTCTCTATTTTCATACTAAACAGTAAGAACACAATGATTTAAACCTACAAATGGTGCAAATTGAACTTTGTTTTAGCAAGAGTATATATAAAATTTGGGCAACCTAAGCTATTTAGTGGAGACTGATGCAGTCCCAACCCTTTGCTACTCCTCAGTGACTGCCACTTTGGTTTTATTTTTCCCATTCTATTTTAAGGATGTCCTTTTACTTTAAAATGCTGCTATCAATTTAAAATATGTAAAAAGGAACAGAGTGAGTTAGATTAACCATTTGGTGCTTCAACTTCTTGACAAACTGGAAATGTCCTTGGAATATAGATTTTCCTATGGAGTCAGTCTCATGCAGATTCAAATATTATGTGTGTATATAGACTTTAATGAGAAGGGTAGAGAACGCTTCTAATTTTTATTTCTGCTCTTAAGAGACAGTTGTTTCAAGCTTGATCATCCAGGAGGCAATAGAGTATGGTAGTTGAAGCAAGACTGAGTTTGAATCCCAGCTCTATCTTTTCATCTTGAACAAGTTATTAACCAACACCCCACTCCCACCCCAAATCTTTAAAGTGGGGGAAATGGTAGTTGTTACCTTATAGAGATATATGATGTATGATGATTAAATTAACTAATATTTATAAGGTTTAGAACAGTATTTGTTCTACATAAGTGTTTATTTCAATTTTAAAACTTGAGAGCATTTTTGCTATTATATATCATAATGGTTAATTTTATGTGTCAATTTTGCTTGGTCATTGTGCCCAATTATTTTTTTTTAATCAAATATCAGTGTCGATAAAAATTTTTTAGATGTAATTAATATTTAAATTAGTGGACTTTGAGTAAATCAAATTACCCTCCATAATGTGGGCAGGCCTTGTCTAATCAGTTGAATCCTTTAAGAGCAAAGACTGAGGTCCCTAGAGACTGCAACTTAGGACACTTACCTGAATTTTTAGCCTTTTCGGTCTGCTCTGGGTAATTCTGTCTCAAGAATGCATTGCCAGCAGGTTCATGAAAAGGTGCTCAACATCAGTAAGCATCAGGGAAAATCAAATCAAAACCACAGTTAAATATTACCTCACACCTCTTAGAATGGCTATTATCAAAAAGACAAAAGAAAACAAGTGCTGGAGAGGATATAGAAAGAAGAGAACACTTGTGCACTATTGGAGGGAATGTAAATTGGTACAGTCACTGTGAAAAACAATACAGAGGCCGCCTCAAAGAATTAAAAATAGAACTACCATATTATCCAGCAATTCCACTTCTGGGTATATATCTGAAGGAAATGAAATCTCAATCTTGAAGAGATATCTGCACTCCCATGTTTGTTACAGAATTATTCACAATAGCCAAGACATGAAAACAAAGTGTCTGTGGATGGATGAATGGATAAAACACACACACACACACACACACACACACATAAATATATTCTTGTCTATTATATATATATTATATCCATATATACAACTGTGTTATATATAATAGAAATTGTATATACATATAATTATATAAAATAATACAGAGCCATAAGAAAGAAGGAAATCCTGCCATTTTTGACAACATGGATAAACTTGGCATTAAGCTAAGTGAAATAAGTCACAAATACTGTATGATCTCACTTATGTGTGGAATCTAAAAGAGCTGAATTCATAGAAACAGAGAGTTAATTGGTGGTTGCCAGGGGTGGGATAGGGGCTTTGCGGGGAAATTAGAAGGTGTTGGTCAAAGGGTACAAACTTCCAGTTTTAAGTTGAATAAGTACTGGGGATCTAATACAGTATGATGACTATAGTTAGCAATATTGTGGTTTATACTTGAAAGTTGCTCAGAGTGATCTTAAATATTCTCACCACAATAATCAAAATGAAAATTATGTGAGGTGATGGATATGCTAACTAACATTATTGCGGTAAACATTTTGCAATATATACATATAACAAATCATCACGTTGTACGCCTTAAACTTACATAATGTACGTCAACTATATCTCAATAAAACTGGGGTATAATGAATGTGTTATCAACTCTTACCTGAATTTCCAGCCTGCTCCTGGCTTACCTTACATATTTTGAACTTGACAATTCCCACAGTCGTGTGAATCACTTCCTTTAATGTAAATAATCTCTCTCTCTCTATATATATATATATAATGTTTATATGTACAAGATATTATCTTTAAAGTAAATAATCTATATATTATATAAATAAATATATATATAATCTCTATTTGTATATACCATACTATGCCATGCATATATAGCATTTTCCAATTGACATAATTTTTTCACTCAATAAAGCCTTATTGAGAGCCTACTATTTACCAAAGAAACTGCTCTATGTGTTGAAGACCCACAATGGATGAAGTCTCCACTGTCAGAAAGTTTTAATTTTTAAGAAAAAATTCACAATAAATATATGAGTAAATAATAAACCAAAGAAAATATTAGATAGTTATGAGAGCAATGAAGGAAATTATTAAAAGAGTGACATGATAATTTGGCCATGCATAGCCTCAAAATATATATGTTAGGAATTAACCACTGCCTGTTGCATGTTTTCATTTTTTTCCACTCTTAACTGTATTATATGCTTATCACAAGTGTGGCATTTATTAATATACATACTCATCCACAGTTATTAATTTCTTAAGAGCATGGTTTCTGCTTATGTAAATTTCTATTTCCAGCACTGATATATTGCCTTATATATGGAATATGTATGCACTAAATATTTATTTACTAAATATTGATTTATTAATTTAATAGAGGACTCTTTCCCACTCTGTCAACCTCTGGGAAAATCCAAAGTAATACATTCATCTGCCAAAATCTACCTCTATAACATTTTTTTAAATAGATCTTTATTGGAGTATAATTGCTTCACAATACTGTGTTAGTTTCTGTTGTACAACAAAGTGAATCAGCCATATGCATACATATATCCCCATATCCCCTCCCTCTTGAGCTTCCCTCCCACCCTCCCTATCCCACCACTCTAGGTCGTCACAAAGCACCGAACTGATCTCCCTGTGCTATGCGTGTGTGCCTGTGTGTAAATGTTTGTGTACGAAATCAAAACACACACAAAATTTCAAAAATATCCAATAATACAGAATGGCTTGTAAGTAAATCAATAGTTTCCTAATGCTTATTCCTGTTCTACAAAACCATCCATACTTCACTTTTGTTGTTGTTTATATCCATCTAGCTAAAAAATATGTTGTTATCACTGTGTATGATTTATCAGTTTTTGCCATCTTCTATTGCCCTATCACATAGGCATCTATATTCATATTTTAGACTTTTGCGACTACCTTTGAAAAGTTAATACTATATGTAAATATTTTTCTATCAATTATAGACAGAATCTAGAGTAGATCTGTAAGATGAAAATAACAGGTCCTTTAATTCTGTTTCCACTTTTCCCACATTTTCTTTCCAACTTCTACGAAGTAGACATTTTGTTGTTGTAATATTGTGATTTATAAGAAATATATATTTGGTCATTCAGATGACCAAAATATATTCCTCATATATGTTTGATCTTCATCCATGGTTTCTGGCTCTTGGCTTTCAAAACCCTTGGAATTCCCTAAGTGCTGAGGTTGATAAAGGTGTCTTTTGTTATGTGAATGAGGTGACATTTGGAAACCTTTTAAGAATGGAGGCTGGTTGCCAATGGAGCCAACCATGTGATTAGAACTGAAAGTTCCAACCCCTGACCTCTGAGGAGGAAAAAGGCACTGGAGACTGAGTTCAATCACCAATGGCCAAAGATTTAATGAGTTATGCCTATGTAATAAAACCTCCATAAAAATCCAAATGGCTGGCGTTTAGAGAACTTTGGGGTGTGGGTAAACACCTGACCTCTGGAGAGGAAAATGGCACTGGAGATTGAGTTCAATCACCAATGGTCAAAGATTTAACGAGTCATGCTTATGTAATAAAACCTCCATAAAAACCCAAAGGGATGGTGTTTGGAGAGCTTTGGGCTTGGTAAACACATGGAGATTCAGGGAGAGGGGTGCACCTGGAGAGGGCATGTAGGCTATGAGCCCTTTGCCACACTGCTTGCTCTATGAATCTCTTCCATCTGTCTGTTCCTGAGTATATCCTTTTATAGTTAATTGGTAATCTAGTAAGTAAAATGTTTCTCTGAGTTCTGTGAGCTGCACTAGCAAATTAATTAAACCCAAGGAGGGGGACTTGGGAAGATCTGATTTATAGCCAATGGGTCAGAAGTACGGGTAACAACCTGGGATTGTGACTGGCATCTGAAGTGGCGGAGGTGGGCAGTCTTGTGGCTCTGAGCCCTTAACCTATAAAACTTGGTTCTATCTCCAGGTAGATGGGGTCAGAAGTGAGTTAGATTCTTAGACACCCTGCTGGTGTTCAACTCCTAACACTGGAATTGGGTCTAGGAACCTAATTTATTTTTCAAGTTTGATAACAATTCATTTACACTGTGTTCTGTAAGCATAATTAAATCTTCCATGCTTTCTTTAAAGAAGATTCCAAAAATTGAAAACTAATCATCTTCAGCATTGCATAAAGGTACTAAAAAAAAAAAAAAAAAAAAAAGAGAGAGAAAGAAACAAAAATTCCAAGAAGTCAAATGAGAAAGTTATGATACAAAAATTAAAGAATCAGTCAAATTGTCAAGGAAGCCCATTGGTCTATAAATTCCAAAGAAAAGATGGAATGGTTAGGAGATGGAAAGAATTGATGTTAAGATGAAATAATATTAAGAATTTGGTTAAGAAAGCAAGCATTCCTCCTCCCAATACGGCAAAGAAAATCAATTAGAAATCTTGAGAGCAAGAAAAATACAAAATATTGTAGAATAGACCAGATATATAGTTAAATTAATTGTCAGTGATTCTGAGCAACTGGTGGATTTTAAGAGATAAACTACTCAGTTTCAACATTGTCTTTTAAGTGGGAAAGTCATTCTAAAATTTGAACCGTATGGAAGAAAATGTACACTTATCCAGAGTTTGTTCTAAAGTGTGTATTTATGGAGTCATGATAATATGAGAGCTCATTCTTCCCCCATCCTACCAAACACATTTTTTTTTTTTTTCGTTTAGGAGCAATGATTCTGAAATTTCGAATCAGTTAATATCTTCTGTTTAAATTGAATTAAATTGTAAGCTTAATAACTGTGCCATCTTAAGCATGGGTATTTTTAAACTGTAATTTAGAATGTTGTGTTGGTAAAAAAAAGGATGAAAGATTTTATTGAAATCATTTGCAAGACTTTATTTACATAGTTTTTATACCAATGATTCTTATTACTTAATCCCAATTAAAGAAAGAGTGGATTGAATTAACAGTTGGGCAGAGTATTTATGACTTTATTTTCAGTGAAGTGGGATACCATTTAAATTGGCTCGGTGGCAAATTAATTTCATATGAGCTCTTGCTGATTCTCAGCATCCAATTTATTGACATGTTTTTCTTATTTTATCCTCACTCAAAGCACTTCCACTCTTCTGAAACTTCTACCCCTTATCCACACCAATTCTGAGCATGTGCCCATGCTATACAACTTCTTTACATAACTAGCTAGATATCTTCTGCCTAGAATATTCTTCCCTGAATTTTTATATAACTGAGATCTTGTCCTTCAGATTTCAGCTTAAATGTCGCCACCTCAGTGAAAACTTCCATGTTTATTCAAATTAAATTTTATTGGAGTATATCCTCAAATATCTTCCAATGAAAATGCATGGGGGAAACTTTCATATTCCATCCCTGCACTTGATTGATGGTTTATGGAATTCTTAACTGAAAACAATTTAGTTTTAGAAATCTGAAGGCAAAGCTCAGTGGAATTATAGCATCCAGTTTGATGATAAGAAATTTTACACTAATCTGTTTCTCATTTCTTTGTAGCTGACTTGTTTTCTCTCCAAAAAATGTTTAGGAGTTTTTCCTTAATTAATTTGTTTATTGATTCTAACAATAAATCTGTAGAATATTTATGTTTGAAGATTCATGGTGCTGTAGGAGGTTTTCTTATTTCATTTAATAATATTCCCTTTTTTCCTCTTATCTCTTTAGATTTCCTGTTATTTGGATTTCTAAAACTATTAGTTAATCTTTAGAGATATTCTATTATTTGATCTTTCTAAAATTACAGGTTTACAATATGGAATTATTAGATGGCATTTCTAAAAATCTTATTAGTTGGATTAATCTTTAAAGAACTTCTATTCATTAGAATGACTGTCTATTTTTAATTAAATTATAATTTTTTCCCTATGTCTTATTCCTTTATTTCTTAGTTCCATGCCCAGAACTATTTTGATGTACTTATCTTTAACTTTTCAATTTAATTTTTCTTTAATCAATTATATTTTAAATGTATGTATTCTTTTCTATTCTCTGATAGTTCCTTTTCATCTTATTATGATCTTATATTTACCTTCACAAGTGTAATTAGTTGAAAACTCATGTTCAGCTGGAAATTCAGAATGATCAGAATATTATTGGGAAATATAGTGTTTATAGACATAATTAGTTAAATTAAGATGAGGTTACAAAGTATTAAAATTGTCTTTAGGTCCAATGACCGGTGTTCTTATGAGAAGGGGAGAGGACAAACAGATATACACACAGATAAAATGTCCATGTAAAGACAGAAGCAAAGAATAGAATGATGCAGTCATAGGCCAAGGATCACCAAGGATTGCCGGGAATGTTCCAAAGCTAGGAAAAGGCAAGGAAGGATTATTCCCTACAGCCTTCATAGGGAGCATGTCCTAATGATACCTTGAAATTGGCTTTCTAGCCTTCTGAACTGTGATGAAATAAATTTCTGTTGTCTGAAGCCACTCAGTTTGTGGTAACTGGTTATAGCAGCCCTGAGAAACTAATATGGGAAGCCTTTATTGGATATTATTTGCAGGTATCTTGAGTTATTTTCTTTTGTCTTATTTCTTTTTTCACTGGGGTCGTTATTTTCATGTTAGGTTATTTTGGTCTCTGAGGACAGTCTAACACATATATCTAAGAATTATTTTTTTTCCTTTCAGACTAAAGGATGAGATGGTGTAAAGGTTAAACAGGGTTCTAATTATATGGCAAGAGTTTGTCGAATGTCAAAATTCATTTTTATGGGCAGGAGAGCATATGGGCAGGACAAATGCCATATGATGGCTGGCTGTGATCTGGGCACTGATATCTATAATAGTTTTCTTTGTGTATCCCAGTGAATTCCTCCAATTTCTTTGGAGAGAAGACCTCCAGTTTTCCCCATCAATAGCATCATTGTCTCCCCAAGCATTTTACTGCAGAATCAAGGACTCTTCCTTGAACCCTCCTGTGTCCTTTTATTCTCCAAAACTAATTTGCATTTACTTTTCCTTTACAATTTTTCTCACCACTATTGGTGCATTTAATTTCTCAATTTTTCCACTTAAAATTTTAAGTCTGTATTACTTGATGTCTGAATACTATTAGTGCATCTAACATCTTAGTATAGCATATTATTTATGTATTTTTCCTTCTTATCACTTATTTCAACCTGACATATATATGTATTTTGTTGTTGTTTAGTATCTGTCTTTACTAACTAGAATTCAAACCTCAAAAAAGGAGTGTCTGTTTTGTTAATGAATAGATCCTCACTGCTTATAACAGTACTTATTTCTTACATACTAAGATCTTAAGAAATATATGTTAAAGTAAATCTATGTAAAATTAGTTGAACTAATTAATACTGACCAATAGAACTTCTTGGACAATCTGAGAAGAGGGATTCCATCATAAAAAGTAAGAAATATGCAAGAGCTCATTTCCCTCCTACATTAAGATATTGGTTTTTGAAGGCATGATGCTTAGAAACCCTGTAGCTTTTTAAAAACCATATGCAGAGGCATTAAGGATACCTTAAGAATGGGAGCATCCAAAGCTCCAAAAAACCTGGTTACTTGTTGTCATTATTGCACTGCTAACCAACACAATAGTCTTTACTAGTCATCAAATAGAGTTTTCATGCCACTCATATCAGTATGATGTTAGTTGCAGCCCAAATCATCCTGGGTATAACTAAGGCAAACTGGATCCTAATGTCTGATAGAGTGAGATGAGAAACAACCTCAATGGAGCCAAAAGGAATGAGAGAAAACATGTGAAAATCATGAATAGGAGTGGTTGCTAAAATTTTGTCAATGGGAAAGAGAACAGTATGAATAAAGGCACAGAAGCTCACCCTGATGAAACTAAACCAGACAAAAATCTGGATTCTAAACTAGCTGTGTCTCTCACTAAGTTTATGATTAACTAAGTTCCCTAATCTATTTGGGACTCAGATTCCTGAAAAATGGGAATAACAAGAGTATCTGCCTCAGTGTGTTGCTGGGAAGATCAAATGTGGTGATACCCATAAGGCACTGGCTACACTGCATCCTCTGGCAGTTACTTGTAGTTTAGGACCTTAAATGTTAAGATGGTGGTGGAAGAGGTGGGGACATGCATTTTATTTGCCAGGCAAATAGAAGTCATTAACAGAGAGACATTATATAAAAGCAGTGTAGGATTAGAGCTATCAAACTTTTTCTCTTCCTCCCCTTCAAGGGGAGCTAAGTAGCAGTACATTAAAAACACATTGTTCAATATGGATATTATTTGAAACCATGAGGTGGTCTTTTTTGCTTACTGCATAGACAGTTCTCAATAGAAAAGAGGTGTGAGAGGAAAGGAAGAGATCTTCCTTTTACAGCCAAGATAGATAATTCCTCATACATGATCTAATGCCGTAAGTGTCAGAAGCTTATAAGGGGAATTAGTATAACAGTTATACTTCATTGTGTTTATAAACTTAGTTTACATCTCTCAATGTACCACATATATAATCATATTTATAGTGAAACCAAATTATTATTAAAATTTTAAATATGGAAAAAATATGTCATATGTTGTAAAAGCTCAACAGCATTTAAAACTATTTATCCTTTACTTACACTCTGGGATTATAACTCTTACCTCATCTAGTGTCTCTATTAGTGACAGTTAATGTAGCAACTACGCTCATTTCTTCCTAAAATTGTTTGATGGCTGAACACTTTGAGGCTTTCTCAAGACTGCACAGAGAGATTTTTCAAGTTCAGAAGCGTTAGAAAGCCATTGGTTCCATTACTCTTCTGAACTTGAAAAAGTTAAGGTTGATGTGTGAATGTATTTAGTTGACCCATTCCATATAAAAATATCCAGCTCCAAGGAGCTAATCTGCTTTTCAGAAGCAATTTCTATAAAAATAAAACTGAGTACAATGATTTACTACCTTGAGTTTGTTATAACTGAGTCTTTGATAATCTAAGAAGTAAGGCGTCATGAATTTCCTCAGATATTCATTTATAATCCTTTAAACAATTTACAATAGTACATGTTTTCAGTGATAAAATAGCACTATAGAGTCTAAACTTCCCTCTGCCTTCCATATTGTAAAAGTTTGATTCCATTGAATGTATATTTATTTATCTTTTCTGTAGTCTAAAGAATTTCAGAACTTGATCAAAATCAGCACTTTTTGCTGTTGGTGTTCTGATTATGCATAGTTTACTATAAAAGGGTAATTTCAGAATAGTTCAGAGGAAATATTAACATATTTTATAAACACAGAGAACAATCACAAAAACTTTCCCTGCTTGATAAGATCTGTCCATTCCCTTCAGTTTATTAATAGCTAGTAGTTGGAGCTAGTCTCATGTGGCTGCTTTCATGAAGTGGTGTTATTGGCAATTACCATTTAATCAAGATTTAATCACTACCTCGAAAGGTAACTGAGGCTAAAATAGAGTAAAATTCCATATAGTATTTACATTCCTTTGGAATGATATAAACCTACTCATGAAGAAAGTTAATTGAAATGAAAGTTAAACAAAGCAGGTCAAACTCATTTAGGATAAAAATTTGATGATTATTTGTGGCATATATTTTATTAAAGAGAAAGAAATCATAAAAAAAAAAAACCCAAAGGTCATTCATTTAATAATGATCTTGGAAAATGTCTTTGAGACTTCCCTCGTGGCGCAGTGGTTAAGAATCTGCCTGCCAGTGCAGGGGACGTGGGTTCGAGCTCTGGTCCGGGAAGATCCCACATGCCGCAGAGCAACTAAGCCCATGTGCCACTACTGAGCCTGTGATCTAAAGCCTGCGAGTTACAACTACTGAGATTGCGTGCCCCAACTGCTTAAGCCGGTGTGCCTAGAGCCCGTGCTCTGCAACAAGAGAAGCCACCGCAATGAGAAGCCCACACACCGCAACGAAGAGTAGCCCCACTCACTGCAACTAGAGAAAGCCTTCTCACAGCAACGAAGACCCAACGCAGCCAAAAAAAAATCAATTAAATTAAAAAAAAAGAAAATGTCTTTACTGAAAATATTCAAAAAATTTAGATAATAGTTGCTGAAGCCCCATTTTGCTTATTAAAACTCTGCTTTCTGGTCTTACTTCCTTGCCCTCAATCAACCTCAGCTTCTATTCAGGTGCATTTATGGCAGCGACCTCAGAGAAAAAAATGCATATCCTTTACACAGTCTAAAAGATCATTTAAAGGAATGTTTTCCCTAAAATTCTATTCACATGCATCCAGCTCTCTATTTCCCAAGTGTTCATGCATCTCACTCTTAAGAACTGTTGGCTTAGTTAATAAATCTCTTGCACTGTTGCAAAGACCATGTATTTTGGCCCTCAAATATTTTAAGGTATAAAAATGCTGAAAGCCAGAGTTCTAAAGATATTATCTACCATTCTGTGTCAGTCCTTGGTCAGATTATTTTGTACATAATATAACAATTCATGCGTCTACTTCTTATCATCTATTATTGACATTCTCCAGCTTACAGTCCAGCTCTAATTGCAAACTTCCCATCAGATTTTTAACAAATGCATAGATTTCTGTATATCTTCAATCCTGAGTTTAATACCACTTAATAGTTTTCTCCTTTTCCCCTGTTTTTTTTCTTTTATTTCTGTCATTTTCCTGTAGAGCTTTTTGTACTGCCATTTAAACCATTAGGAAGTCATTACTTCAGTAAAATAGACTGTGATTAGTATAAAAAATAAAATAGAATCAAAATAGAATACAGAGCACATGGTAAGAGTATCATTGCTTTGTGAAGAGTGTGTGTGTGTATGTGTGTGTGTGTGTGTGTGGTCTATTGTGTGGTGTTTGTATGTGTACTGGCTGTGAAAGGAAAACCAAAATTGAGTAAGTATTGCTAAGATAGCTCACTAAAATAGAGCCAAGAAGCTATTAAGGAAGAGTGACTTATGGACTTCTCAGCCTGAATAGAAGCTGACCTTTTGACATGATGAAGTTATCCAGAATATCTGCCAGAAACTCATGATAGTTTACCTACTTATCAGACCCCTACCCTGAAACAACTTGTGACTCCTTAAGGACAAATATTTCCAACTTGCATCAGAGTCAATCACAGTTCTCACTAGGCAACTTTTAACAACCTTGTGTTTTTTTGTCTTTATAAGCTCTTGACTTTTTCTCTTCCTTGAAACACTGTTTTGGGATTACCCAAGTCTTTGTCTCCCAAACTGCAATTCTTAAGACCACAAATAAACTCTTTTCTTATTTGCATCCTTCTGCATTAGTTTTTTGTTAACATTGTATAGTGTCAGAAGTGGGATGCAGAGTATTCTGTGTACCGCTCCCCATCCCACCCCACCCCCTGCACTGGCACCACCTTAGATTCGTGTAAGGTACCTACAAGAGTTCACTGTGCTATATTGTCTCCTCAGTGATCCCAGACTGTGCCATTGGAGTCCTCCTATTCTCAAACTTCCTGCTTTGGAAGAGGTTCTAGTTTATTTGGGTATCCTCTGTTTCTGGCTACTGTACTCTGGAATCTAGCTTCCTGTTTTATTTAAAGATCCTTTGGGTTGTCTGTTTTGTTTAAGTGGCTTCTGGGATTTCATTTCCCATTTTGTTTGCATGGCCTTTGAGATTTTACTTCCTGTTTTGTTTGTCTTGTTTAAGTGTCCTTCAGGATTTCACTTCCTGTTTTTATTTGAATGGCTTTCTGGATTTTGCTTTCCATTTTGTACATTTTGTTTAAGTGGCTTTTGGGATTTAGCTTCCAATTTTTGTAGGAGTGGCCTTCGAGATTTCTTTTCCCATTTAGTTTTTGTTGCCGACTTCTGTTCTCAGGATTTCATTTCTTGTTTTGTTTAGTTTTGTTTAGTTTTTTTCTCTTGAAATATGGGAAGTTCACTCTCTAGAGGCAAGGCTGCAGAGCAGCCTTCTTCTGGAACTTCTGCTGGTTTTATGTATAAGAAATATGAGCCCCAGTCTTTAAGTATTTGTCTTGTTGGACTATGATTACTGGAATGATTTACAATTAAATTGGCTGACTTGGGGCTCCTTTGAAATTCCTAAATTAGTTTATCTGTGTAGTCAATTAGCAAAAGAATATTAGACAATAATGGAAACATATTTCAACTGGTATTTTGAGGCCCACACACATAATTATGAATCCACATTTTCTTCCCTCAGAAAAACTAACTCATAATTATCACAAAGGTTTCCAAATTGGAAAAATTCTCTGAGGTTTCTGAGACCTCTATCTCTCCCTGTCTTCCTCTGCTCTTTCCTGTTCCTCTGAAGGCTCTTCTCCTTGCCATCCATCTTTCTCTGAATTACCTTTATATAACATTAAGATTGATCTCCTGCAGAAGGTAACAGTATATCTGAGACTTGATGGAAATGTCTATGATTATTATAACCATTCTGAAAAAAATATTATTTTTTCACAATTATGACTCTAAGGGAAAAAAGTCCTTTGAGAAGGAGCTTGCATTTCTTTCTCTTTGCCTTTGAGATGTACATGTTCTACCTGGTCTTCTCTGGGAACTCCTACCTAGATCATTTCTAATTCCTAAGACTGAAAAAGGAAAAGTGGAAAAGAAGCCTTTTAAACTAAAACTGCTCAAAGAACTCTCTTGCCCAAACTGCCTCCTTAAAATTGCTTGTAAAGGGCAAATATAAATCTTAAATGGCTTCTCCATAAATAAGAAAAGACTTTAGCCATCTGAGCGAGTAGACTTAATTTATTCCAACTGTTATTTATAAACTAGTGAGTTTTATATTGTACCTGATTTATAACTAAAGTTTCAAAATAAAAACTATGAGATTTCTGTCTGTGTCTATCTGCATGTATGTAAGTGCATTGTAGATGTGATATGTTTCAACCTTCAGACGGTATTAACAAAGTTAATTTGTAAAAGAGCTCTATTTAATTGGCGTAAAAAGTAAGTGCTTATATAAATTCTCAGAAATATAATAGAAACTAACAAAAATGAATTTCATGTTCACATGAAATGAGAAATATTAGGTATTAGAATCCAGTATTAAAGCTAATTTAATTTGTTGGTTTAATTAATACAGGCATGTCTTTAGAAGCATTAATATTAAGTATAATACTTTTATTTTACCTAGGTTTACTAAAAGTCAAGTAAGTTCATGTTACCTCTGTTATAAAATTTGTCAGCAAGAAAAATGATAAGATATTTTTCTAAGTAAATTAAATAAATGTAAATGGATTAAGTAAATGTAAATGTAACAAATTTTTAAGTGAACTCTTTAAAAACAATTATGTTTTATTTAAAAATAGTTTCCCCAAACCTTTTTGGTAAATTAAAACTTTAGAGTTTTGATAAATTAAGTTAAATGATGAAAATTTATTAAATATCTAGATCATTCCCAAGTAAAATAAGGTACTGAGAGATTAATTACTGAACATAAGCTCCATTTTACAGAGAACTAAAGATATTTGGGAATATTAGTAAATATGTTTGGTGCCACACTGAGAAATTTTCTATAAGAAACCCTGTTTTTAGAAATTATAAAAAGTATTTATAAGTTTGCCAATCTATAGATTGCTAATGTAAAAGACTTCATAATGGCTTACTTCTTAGTTTTCACTAGAAATTAAGGTTTCTAAGGGCTAAAATTTTTCATTAATATATGTCATTAATACTGCTAAAATTAATAAGAAAATCATTTTCATATGCAAGGAAATTTTTTTTTAAAAGTATAAGGAATGGAAATGCATTTTGTTAGTGGAAAATAAAGTAATTTTGTCCTAAAGCTGGTTATTCCTAAATGAGAAGCATAACAAGGGACACATTAAAATGGATATAGAAAGTTGAAAAAGGCTTGTGAGAAAAAGAAATCTTTAGAAAGGAACTGTATGTTTTGTCAGGATTGGTCAAGATTGGAATGAATTTAATTAAGTAAATGAATTTTAATGTGAAAAGTAAGCTAATGCAAAATTAAGTTTAGTGTTCATTTTTCTCTCTGTTAAAAGGACAAAGTTTTCTTACATTTTGTCTGGTCTTAATGAGAAATTGTAAACAAAGTTTTTTTTTTTCTTTTGCCTTTAATGTAATCTGTCTAGAAAAACAGAGTCTATATTTTGTAGCTAGGGTTTTTACAACTACATAACCTTTTATATTTGCCCTATGAAGTCTTTAATCTTTACTTTGGTAAAATGGGAAACTAAGCATTGTTTTACAATGACCTATAATCCTATTTAACCAAGCATTTTCAAAAACTTTTTATACCCCTGAAATATCTCAAAGATTTGCTTCTGTCCTTATAAATAAACTAATCAGAGTTATTTGATAGGTTAAATTACATAGGAAGCATTGTCAAATAAGAGGTAATACTAAGCCTTCTTTATGTTATATCTGTATAGGTATATAGTGTAAGTATTTCAGAAACTATGTGAAATTTCTGGAAATCTGATATGTCCCAGTATAATATTATCAGTCTTAATTATAGCTATCTCAAAACGTTGTATGTCACAGAAATAGCAATTTCCTTGTCAGTTGCATTGTAATCAGGTCTTTAACCATGCCATTTTAAGTCTTTTGTCATTTATAGACAGTTATTGTTTTATTCTGAAGCATTTACAAATATATTTCATCTTTAGAAAAATTCATGGAAAGGACTCTGACACTCTAGAATACAGGTTTCTAATAAACTTTCAAATCATATCATTGAACTGGGTGAGAATTACAGAACTCTAGTGAAGAAACTGATGTCTTCATAAACTGCTAACAGATGATCAAGATCAAGAATTAATTCCATGGGAATGAATGAACTGATGAGAATGATTATAATTTTAATGGCTTTTTATTTTAAACATTGTTCTTTTATGTTTTGCTTTTCCTGATTTATGGAAACCCTTTCTCTCAAGCAGGAATTTGATAAAGTATACCTTTGTAAACAAAGATTAAACATTTATATTTTTCTCCTACTTGATCCCTCCAGAATTTGGAAACTCTTAGTGAGTTTTCTTATTTTCATGGCAATATAGTTATTTGTGTAAGTTCAATAAGAATCTGCTCTCCTTTTAACAGGACACGCTTGGAAACATTGGTTATATTACCAAGGCTTTGACTGGAATGTTTTATTTGAGAGAGACACACATAGACTCAGATATGATCATACAGCTTTAAGGAATTAAGACTGACTTTATGGAGCCAAAGAAGACCCTTGGAAAAATATCCTGATATGTACAGGATTCCAAATAGCCTTACCAGTTAAGTAAAAGTGGTCACTTCCTGGCAGGTGCAGGAATCTCAAGATACTTTGGAGACCTTGCAAAAAGAGAAATTTACCCAAATCTGTTGGTATTACAGGTGAATACGATGGCAAGTCTTTAGCATGGCTTCCTGGCCTCAAGAAGCCTTTTAAAATTTCAATCTTAGATTCCTTATGAAAAGTTCCAGTAAAGCAGATTTAAAAGAGCCTGTATGATCAGTCCCTATTCCTGCTAACACTTATCTAAATAATCAGGCCACATTTACCGAAAACAGACTTACTTTGCAAATGAATTAGTTTTAATTTGGTTATATTTGGTAAAAATGAGGGTGATTTTAGAGAGAAAAAAATATGTTTTAGTAATATACCTTTGTGGATATTAGGTTCTAGTGCTGCTAATTGTCTTTAAAATTTTGGTATTTACCTATAAACCGGACTAGATCCTGAATTCTTCTATTGATAGATTTTCTTCAATATGTGGCTATTACACTCCAAACTAATGTTTCCAGTCTTCATTGCATTCTTTTATTGGAATCAGTGAGAATTAAAACCACCCTTTAACTAAACACTTGATGATGTTGTCAGAGACATTTCAAATTGCAAAAGAGGGTTCAACCCTGACATCTAGAAATCTTCAGCTGGCTCCCCTCTGAAGTTGGTGGCTTATTGTGATCCAGATTGCAACTAATTATACTAATCATTGTTTTAATTTGTTCTCTCTTTTTTGTTTTTAAACAGTTTACACTTTGTATCTCTTGCTGCTATACTATGACACCCTCCACAGGAATAATGAGAGTTTGATGTCTGGAGATGATTGACCACCCTTATATGATTCCTCCTAATGAAGACCCATGAATTTCTGCCATTTCAAATGTTGCCTAAGACTCACTTCCTAGATGGCCCCCTGTTGCTCAAATGTGGATGTAAACTCTCTAAAAGCATATCTCTCTCACAACCACCTCTTTCTCTCTTCCTTGGGACATGTCTCTCTGGGAATGAGCTTTCCCAGTGCCAAGGGAGTTGATACTGATGCCAAATAACCAAATGATTAATAATCAATGCTTTCTAAAGAAAGATCTCAATCAAAAGGGAGAAATGTAAAAGGAAAATCAAAATGGAGTCAGTATTGATAAGAGAGCTCTCTCAAATGAAGCCAGGAGGACCATTAAGGAAATGTGACTTATGCACCTCTCAGCTTGGATGAAATCTAACCTTTTGACCTAATGACATCATCTGGTAGAACATCTGCCAGAAATCTGTGACAGTCTATCTCTTTATTGAACCCCTACCCTAAAATAATTCATGATTCCTTAAGGACGAATATTTTCTAACTCACATCAGGATCAATCACAATTCTTGCCAGGCAACTTTTAACAACCTCATGGCTTTTTGTCTTTATAAGCCCCTGACTCTTTCTCTTCCTTGAAACACTGTTTTGGGGTTACACACATCTGTGCCTTCTGAATTGCTATTCTTAAGACTCCAAACATATTTTTTTTCTTGTTTGCATTATTTTCTCCTGCATTATTTTGTTGTTGTTGACATGCATCAGGATGTAAGATGGGTTTTTTACAGTGGATTCTGGTCTAGATGAGAAAGCCACTACTCTAAATATTACATTATTATATTTCCTGTTTTTATATTTCTATTTTCAGGTAGGAAACTATATTTTTTGAAAAAATAATTTTATCTATTCCTATTACAATTTTGCATACATCTATGTTTTTTCCTAAGTAATTCACCATGACCTATCCATGGTTTCATCTATTTTATTTCAAAACTGGCATGGATAGAAATGAACATCAATCTTCTCAACATGATATTTCCCCAATATTCACCTGATCTTTATTTTGCTACTATCCTGTGTTTTTCCAATTCAAGAATGTTTAATTTCTTAAGAAGTAAGAAATTATTAATTTCTTATTATTCATTATTTTGTTACCCATAATAATGGGTTTTATCACTCAAAGATAACTCCTCTTTGAGTGAAACCTGTACCATTCCAGACATGCTTTCCATTGTGCTTGAATTTATCCTCTTCTGTCTAATTTTAAGGCTACAAAATCTGTGTATCCTGTATATGTTTTTAAGCACAAAAATAACATACAGTGTACTGATTAGAAACACACAAACTGCACAAGTGAATTTAGCTTTAAAATCTGTCCTCATCATTTACAAGCTGTATGAAACATGGAAAGTTAATTAATTTTTCTGTACTTCATTTTTCTCATCTGTAAAATGGGGCTGGCAATAGTAAACTTCATGATAATGAAGAATAAATGAGTTATTAGAGGTAGAGCAGTTAGTGCAGTGTCTAGTACACAATAATCAGTTAGTAGTTTTTAACTATTATTAGAATTTATTGCAGTGATTTTTTTTTCCCTTGAGGGAGCCGTGCAAAGTAATTTTGTAGTAATAAAAGACTGAGTTGTGATGACCTACTTAGTTTGCCCATGTTAAACATTTGCCAAGAAAACTTCCAGACATCAGCTGGAGTCTCAATAAAAGAAATTGGAGGATAGCAGACAGTAGAAATCCACTATACAAACAGAAAATCATTTGCCAAGATGATTCTGATAGTCCAACAAGAAATATTCAATATAAGCATTAAAAGCAAACAAAACAAAACAAAATCAATAATTATAGCCTCCGGATTGAAATTAAAAAAGACTTGAGAATATTGGGAAAACTGCTATTTTCTTGGATTGGAGGATTTAATATTAGAAACACTTTCCAAAATAGATTTAATGTAATTCAAAGTGAAATCCAGACTTTTAAAACGTAACATCCATATAAAATAAAAAGGTGAAAGAGCTGATAATTATTTTTAAGTGAGAATAAAACAAGGACAGTTGTTATAGTATGACTATATAATAAATATTACTTAAATGACAACAATTAAATACTAAAGAATATGTTAAAATTACAATAAATAAAATTACGTGGCTTTGAATCATAGACGTATCATTGAAATAGAAGAAATAATCCTGAAACCTTATGAAGTTCACATAAAAACTTAACAAAATAGTGGCGCCAACACAATTTGGAGGAGTATAAATTGTACTTTCATAAATGATGTGGTAAAATTGGTCAGCTATTTCAGAGAAAATTTTAAAGTATTTTTCTCTGTAGGAAACAAACTGTAGGGAGAATTAAGAAATCAAAATAGAATAGCAATAGCTATTTGAATTACAAGAAAATATTGATATTGATTTGACCTTCATATAGTAGGCTTTTAAAGAAAAATCTAAACATGTTGAATTAGTCAAAAGGAAAAGACTGAGGGATTTGACTGCATACAAATAGCCAGCTTAAAAATATGATTTAAAACCACTAAGAGACACCACTACACACTCATGAAATGATTAAAGATACGGAGCAACCGTTCTCTTACTTATTGCCAAGGAAGTATACCTGGCACAGCCACTTTGGAAAATATTTTAACATTAGGCACTGAAGGTGAAGATACACAGTCCTTAAGACACAACAATTCTAATGAAGAGCCCCAACAGAAATGTGGGCATATGAACTCAAGTCATTGGCATGATTTTTCATAGCAATTTTATCCATGATATCTGCATACAGCAGCATATGTGAGTCTACAAAAATAATGTTAAATGAAATCAGCCAACCCAGGAGAATGCACGCTTTATGTATAAAGTCCCATAATAGCTGATAAAAATGCATAGGATTGAAAGTCAGACTTGTGGGCAAGAATAAAAAGATAGTGCTGGGGTGAGGACACAGGAGATTTTCTAAGATGCTGGCAAAGTTCTAGTTCTTGAACTAGTTGTTTTGCAGGCATTCTTTTTTTGATTATTCACTGAGCTGTTCCTTTGGTTGTGTTCACTTTTGTGTAAGGAGGTATGGAAGCTATGAAAGTACGCTGCTCAGATTTTTAAGAGGAAACCCCACTGTAAAGAAAGTAATCAATTGATTGCCTTTGGGTACCCTCACCTCCAGCATTCACTGAAGCCACGTGGTGCCTGAGCTGCCCCCAGCCAATGTAGCCACAGTGGGGTGCAAGAACCTGGCCATTTCTACCCCACTAAGGATTCCTGGAGTGGGCAATATTTGCTTTGGCGCTTCACAGCAGCCTGCCCAAGACATTCTCAGAGCTGCAGTCTGAGACTCTCACGACCCGACCCTTGATTTTTTCTTTCTTTCTCCTGTCTCAAGTCTCAGGTCTACATCATGACCTATGGCATATTTCTGTTTATTCTTTTTTTTTTCTCTTTCATTTATGATTTTATTTTATTTTTTAAATTTTTATTAGAGTATGGTTGATTTACAATGTTGTGTTTGTTTCAGGTGTACAGCAAAGTGACTGTGTTATACATACACATATATCCACGCTTTTTCAGATTCTTTTCCCAGGGTGTAAGGGGAGAGGGGATAAATTGGAAGACTGGGATTAACATATACACAGTACTACGTATAAAACATAGAACTTTCTGTTTATTCTTGTTCCCTCTCCCTTAGACCCTTCACAAACATCTCTCTGATAAATCTCTTTTACTTCTCATTTTTTGTGGAGTCTGCTTCCTGGAAGACCTGCATTAATGCTTTTGGAAACAAAAGTGACCAGACAGCTGGTAAGAGATTTTTTTTTGCAAATGGATCACTCATCTTCCAGATTGAAAAGTTGGAAAAATTTTTCCTAATTCTATAAAATATGCTGAAATATTACCTTGGAAAAATATCCCCAGGAGCAGAGAACTTCCTTCCTGATGCAGTGATTCAGGCATTTAAAGGGTGTGGAGGGAACAAGTTACATTGACATCCTGCAGAGAAATAATGAAGAACTGAGGACACTTAATCCCTTAAAGACAAAATGTGAGATCCAGAGGGCATTTTTGGTGTTTTACAAAGAGTTGTAATGTTGTAGAATTCCAAGAAGTATTGAATGCCTTGGCAAGACCGATCTCTTCTGCTAGAGATCTCTAAGGCTAGAGACCAAGTCGGAAAAAATCTTAGCTTATAAGCATAGAGAGAGGGTAGAGTAGAAGACTGTTTTGAAAAGCTGCAACATTGAGTTTGGTCTTTAAAACTGCATACAATTTCAATTTCTTACAAATAGAAAATTTTTTTTTTTAAATTAAGCCTCAAGGAAATTAATAAGCAAAGGTGAAAAGTCAACATACATTTAAGGACAGGTTGAATCATCTACTATGACAAATATTGAATAGAAGGTGAAAAAGCTAAAAATGCAGTCAGAGAATACACTGACCTACAAGATGCCAAGGCACAAAACAGAAAATTAGGAGCCCTTGCAATTATTTTGCAGTCATGAATATATGTCAAATATGACCAAGAACAGCAGTAGTCCTCTTTATATTCTTCTCCCAATTCGTATTCAATAAGAGTGCTATGGGTACCTCAGTCCTTATTATATCCCCTAGGAGAAATATATTCCTTCCTAAAGATATAACATGGGAACAACTTAAAAATGCTGGTGTTTGAATTAGGTGCAGAGGCATGTTCTTTGTTAGCCAGGGGTGAGAATGTATGGTTTAGATTAAAGAGTGTGATGGCATTAGGACAGAAACTGGTCTCTGGTGTTTTGGTCTTGTTGTATGTGCTTTGAGTATTTTTCTCTGCTGAATTATAACACAGCTACATCTATGATCATATGACAAACAAATCACTGGGTATCCTTTTTTGTTTCCCCCTCTTCAATCAACTGTCTTTAGCTTCTGCACCACGTTTAGTGTAATTCCTGCCTGTCTACTGAAGATGTATTTACATCGCTAGTTGACATAAAGAAGTGGAAAAGTATGAAGAGTTTGATTAAATGGCCTTGTGAACTGTTTGTCACTGTATGATTCTAGCCTTGACAAGGAGAGGAATGTGGAGTTTTCTTTTCTTTTTTTTTTTTTTTAGAGAAAACCAAACCAAACCAAACCACATGTTTTCTTTCACTGAGGATCTTTCTATCTAGCCATGCTAGAAAGCCAATTTTCTGAAAGGCAAGTGAACAAATACTTTGGAACATATTATAAAACTGGAAGGTTAAATAAATGTATCCCTATTTTTAGGGAACAAAGTAAACAGTTTTTAAAAAAAGAAAAGGCCATAAAAAGTTGGATGCATTATGTTCATCCCTGAGATATAGTGTATTTCAAGCTGACTCACTTATTATTTGAAGTAAAATTCCAGGACTATATAAAGCCTTTGAGACTATAGAAATGTAGGAACACTCCCAAAATTGTTTTATAAAGTTGGTATAGTCTTGATACACAAGTCAGAAAAGAACTATGTGTAACTAAAAAGAAGTGAGGTCAATCTCACTTCTGAAAAATAATTAAATATTCCACATACAAGAAAAATCAACAATATTGACATAAAAATCCATGCTAACCAATTTGTTTTAACCTAATAATTCAAGGATGGATTTGTAGACTAGTTATATACCTCCCTAATATCCATTCCTCTCTTCTTGCTTGCTAATAAAAATTTTATTTATTAAGTAATTTCTCCTTTAAATTTCACTTTCATATCTTTCCTTGCAAGGATGCCATTTGATACAGTTGTATCCAATGAAATGTTATCAAATCCACTGGAGCATCTGAGAGGAAAACTGTTTCTCTCTCAAGAAAAGGGATAGAGGTTTCAAAGTCACCATTTTCCATCTCTTCATTTCCTGAATGATGACATGATGCCTGAAGCTCTAGTAGCTATTCCGGAACTATTAGGTAAAAGCATGAAAATGAAACCCAGTAAGCTAAGGATGGCACAGTGAAAAGGTGAAAAAAGCCTGGATCCCTGACTCCATGTTTAAGAAATGAATCACTTTCATCTACTAGCCATCTCTTGACTTATTCTTATGTGAGAAAAAAAATTCCTTAAGTTGTTGTTAGTTTTGTTTTCTGGTTTTTTGCAACTGACAGCACTCCTGATTGATATATTTTTTAACATGAATAAATGCTGTTCACCACATTAATAGACCTAATAGTTGAAACACAAGTGGCCATCTCAATAGATGTAGAAAAGACGTTTAAAAAAAGAACACCTTTTTATAATAAAAAAATGAAAAGTAGGATCAAATGAAACTTTTAAAATCTGAAAAAAGAGCAGATTTTTTCAGATTTTTTTTTAACATCTTTATTGGAGTATAATTGCTTTACAATGTTGTGTTAGTTTCTGCTGTATAACAAAGTGAATCAGCTATATGTATACATATATCCCCATATCTCCTCCCTCTTGTGTCTCCCTCCCACCCTCCCTATCCCACCCCTCTAGGTGGTCACAAAGCACTGAGCTGATCTTCCTGTGCAATGCAGCTGCTTCCCACTAGCTATCTATTTTACATTTGGAAGTGTCTATATGTCAGTGCTGCTCTCTCACTTCGTCCTAGCTTACCCTTCCCCCTTCCCGTGTCCTCAAGTCCATTCTCTATGTCTGTGTCTTTATTCCTGTCCTGCCCCTAAGTTCATCAGAACCTTTTGTTTTTGTTTTGTTTTTTTTTTAGATTCCATATACATGTGTTAGCATACGGTATTTGCTTTGGTCTTTCTGACTTACTTCACTCTGTACGACAGACTCTAAGTCCATCCACCTCACTACAAACAACTCAATTTCATTTCTTTTTATGGCTAATATTCCACTGTATATATGTGCCACAACTTCTTTATACATTCATCTGTTGATGAACACCTAGGTTGCTTCCATGTCCTGGTTATTGTAAATAGTGCTGCAGTGAACATTGTGGTACATGATTCTTTTTAAATTATGGTTTTCTCAGGGTATATGAGAAAACCATCCACTTGACACCTGAAGCCAGCATAATTAGTGCCAGAATATTTGAAGCATTAACTTTAAACTCATAAAGTAGATTTAAACGAAACATAATACATGCAGCAAGAGTAGACTCTTCCAAAATTATAATATTAATTTATAAATATAGATGGGTGCTGAACGGGGTATTTGTTATTTTTGTCAAAGTTTTGGCTGTCAAAGTCCTGAAAGAGCAAGAATATTAGAGAAGCACACCAATATTCTAAAGAGATGTACAGCTAGATACTAATACGCAGGACTTACTTAAATGTAATTTTCCTTAAATCGATTAAAAAGCAACCTACCACCTTCCCTCATCCCTTAGAAGAGGTTCTAGATTATGCATGAACATAACTATTTGTTCTTAGTTCTCCCTAGGGTCCAGGTGGAAGATTTTCTGGAGCTTCCTGAAATGACAGGAAGTTGCCTTCATTCCCAGTGATTGCCATGGCAAGAAGCAGCACCCTGTTACACAACGGTAGGGTCATTCCCTCAACTTGTTCAGTGCACAGCCAATCCCATAAGCTATAAAGCAAATGCACTCTGGCAAGAATTCATGTGTTTCCTGTGGGTTAAGCAAATGCCATGGCATGTAACTGGCATCATTTAATGTTATCTCACCAAGGAGAGCTAGCTGTCTGAGCTGACTCTAACTGAAGGAAGATTTCCAGAGGGCCGAAGCTAAAGGTGAGTTACAAGAACTCACCAGAGAGTTCCTATTAGGGAATTACAGTGTATACATCTGCACAGGGAAAATTTTGTAGAATCCACTAACACTGCCCTTGGAAGAGACAGCATTTGGGTGCTTACCACACTCGGAGACATTGACCATGAAAGAATATCTGCAAATAATCCAACCTAGATGTAAAGAATTTTGCCCTCTTCCTCTAAACATTCTCTTTTTCTCTCAATTTGGGAGGATCCAGAATATCAGGAGAGGAGAAGCAGACAACCAAACAAAACCTACAGACAAACAAAACCCAGGGTTTTAACACATCCTCCACCGTGAGTTCACTAGCTAATGCTTAGACCACAACGACAGGAGAGAGAAGAAGCCTTGAATTAGATATGTTTGAAGTTTTGGTTTAGATCTGCAATTTAAATCCCTGAAGAAAAAGGTAATTACCAAAAAGCAAACTTGTATTTTGAACTGAATGTGACCCCAAAGCACAGAGACTCTCCTGGGTTCTTATCATCCAGGGACAGAGAAAAGAGATTTGACATCACTCCATGGGAATTAATACAGGGAGAAAAAATATAGCAAGTTTTGTTTGCATTCCATTGAGTTCAGAAATTTCAAAATCTGGGCAAATTTTAAGAAACTCCAAATATTTTTAGAGACATTGAACATTTTAACATAGTCATCTGTTTGGTGTGAATAAATAATATTAGATTTAATTTATAAGTACTGTGATGAAACCAGAATCTAATTTCCATACAGTCATAATCAGGATGAGAGATAAAACAGTACATGTTTGTGTGATTCCTTGTTCATGTTTCTGTCTTCTAGTCTTCTAAATATATTTAACAAGACTTCTATTCTGTCTGGTTTCTTATCTCATGTCCTCTACGTGCATTAAAGGATTAAATCTTTACTTTGGGTCAAGACTTGGTGAATTAGGCCATCTATGTTCACCCTAAAATTTATTGGTATCATGAGTGAACGTGGGGGACATTGGATACTTGCAATAAGCATATGTCAGGGGATTGAAATTTTCTTTCATATCTCATCTTTTTAATCGTGTGAGATTAGAGGTTTGAAGTTGTTCAGACCTGAACTAGATGGATAGAGCAGACATTAAAGGAATTTTCTCCCTATCATGTGTACTTATGTATTCCAGAGGGAGAATAAAAAATTCTGACTTTTATAGCAATGTGGATTTTAGGAACAGTATGATTAAATAAGCAAGATAAACAGAGCCTCATGAAGCCCACCATTGAAGCTGAGATTACAAGGTTGAAAGCCATGCCTGCTGTTCTCAGAGTAAAGAAGAAAATGAAGAGAAAGAAGAAGACAAGGGAGGAGGGAAAGAAGTGGGTAAAGGAGAAGGAGATCACAGATTGGCATTCATCCTAACCAAATGCTTGTGAATGACACAGCAGAGTTGTACTTATAAAATCACGTTTGCTTCTGGTTTCTGAGAGTAACATGTTCAACTACAAGTGTTTAAAGGCATAATAAAATATTAAGAGTCCATCCACTTTTATAAAATATTTAAAAATTTCTTTATCCTACTTCTAAAATTTTATCCATCTGGTCAAATATAGAATCAGAACCAGGGAATTACTTTCACTCCTGAGGTTTATTTCAGATACTTTCTTAGTTTTTGATCCCATTTAGAGCCTTCCCTCTTGGTTACTAGCTCTCTTTAAGAAGAGACTGTGGTGCTGTGGTGAGAGCTGCAAAGACCTCTCTAAGTGGAAGAAATGAGTATTAGCCAAATGCCAAGAACAAAGCTTATTATGTTTAGATTATGACTGTATAAAACTTAGTCCCACTCATGTACAGTGGCTGTTCAGATTTATGAGCTGAAATGTTTACATGTTGATATCAACTCTGCCCTGGTTGGTTTTTATTCTTGGATGTCTGCAGAGTTCCCACTTTCAAGTACATTTAGAAAAATCAGTCCCCATCAGGACATCTGGCATTGTCCTTTATATGTCACTTTATTCAGTCTTTGACTGCCAGTTTGTTTTTCTTTCTAACTTGTTCAGTTTAGGACAGCCCTGTCATGGTTTTTACCATTTCTTTGCGGTGTCCCTCCAGTATGAAAAATAATGTACAACACAATAAAAGCACCTCTATCACACACTCCAAAAATCATATGCTATGTAAAACAGGCAAATAACCAACAAAAGGAATAATATTCTATTATTTATAAATATTAGGTTTAATTTCCAAGGACAAATGAATGTATTCTTGGTAAATATGTTCTCTTGGGAATCTTGAATTTTTGAAACTCCTTTGACAACAACAAAAAAAATTCATTTAATATAAATTTTGCTTCACTTTGGAAAAAAGTAGAGATCATGACATTTTAAATTGTTTAAAAGGACACGTTGTTTGTTGGAATGAACATTGTATCTTTTGTCTCTTTGAATAATTTTATTTCCTTAAGCTCTATGTAACCCTTCCTATTTGGAAGTTGTTCGCTAGAGTGGTGGAGATGTCATTCATCTCTTGTCTGATTCAGATTTAGTTATTAATGTGACTTACACTTATTAAAGAGCACTCTACTTCTGTCATCAATTACTGTTGTAGTTTTAGTATTGTCCTATTAAAAGGTAGACTCTAAACTCCTTTTGATCAACCTCCAACAGTGTTCAAATTACTTCATACTTGACTATCTACCTCTTAAAAAACGAACTATGCATTCAAATCCATCATCTAATATTTACCTGAAAATATGTAGTCTAAATATAATAGTAGGTTACTAGTGGGTCTAAAGTGCCATCTTACTTCAAAATGGAAGACATGTGACGCATCTTTGGTTAATTACTTTCAGAATTCAAGAACAGAGATGCATCAGGCTATCTTCCAGCTCATTATGTGAAGTCAGGAAAGTATGTAAAAGGGTTTTTTGTTTGTGAAAAATAAAGTGACAAAAAGATGTCTGGTTTTCAACCAGATAAAACCATCAAAATGCTCAAGACATGGTTTTCACTGATTTAAAAATGAAACCCAAAGTATTATATTTTCAGATTTCAGTATGGATAAAGATGATATTTCAAAAATCAAGTTTAATTTATTTATTCCTATTTATGATCATTTTACCTATAAAATATGAGCTGTGCCCTTGCACACTAAGTACTATATTGAAAGATTATTATTTTTTAATTGAAAGAACTCACTTATGATTTTTAATTAACTCTAGGAGGACTATTACAGATTTTGCAGTTTATTTCTCAGTTCAGAGTAATAGCTCCTCCATCAAAAGTTTTGTTACTTTACATGTTTGAATATTACATTATTGATCAGCAGACAATAGGATCCAATAAATATGTAATATTTTAGAACGGTGATGTTGTGATACACTATAGGGACTTAACATTAAGTAGGTGGTTTTAATAATATTAAAGGGAAAGAAATGTTTTCTTCTAGCCCAATTTGTTTGTGATATTCATATTAAAATATCTCCTTGGCTCTTGTGGCAAAACATCTCATATTTATCAGCTGTCTTCTTTAGGTCATAAAGTAAAACAGAGAATTCTTGCAGTGTTCCTAGTCTAAGGAAAATCTGGTCATAAACCAAACTATGCTGAAATGTCTGCTATATTTGGATCTTAGAATGTTTGCCAAATGTGTGATTGCCTTAACTGTGTATGTTGTTCAGCCAAATCTCAACAAGTATAGTTTCATTACACTGAAAACCCTGACTTTAAGCATTGTCTTGCTATAGAGCACATATTTATACAAAAAATTATGTAACCAAGTGTCAGTGGAGCATGGATACTATAATAAAATTAAGTATCATCAATCACAAAATAGACCTTTACACCAAAGTCCTGTATTATCTCTTAGTAATATTAGAGGTCAGTGAAAAAAAGTCCCCCTTTTAATGATGTGGAGACATCTGCAAAGCCCATAATATGCTTGTTATCTTTTTCCCAAACTTGGAGTTAAAATATCCACAGTGTTCACGTACCATGGATAAGTTTTAGAAAGACATCAAAAATTCCAAAGTTTAAATGGAGGATACAATGGGAGAACAAAAGAACAGTTATATCTTTGTCAAAAGCAATTCTATTCTTTTAGGGATGGTGGATCTCTATGTCGAACACCAACTTGGCAGTGAGAAGAATTATGAAGATGAAACATCCATCTTGCCAGCCAGACAAGCTGAATCAACATTTTAGATTATTGGAGTATCATTTTTAAAAACTGTAGCACTCACAGCTTAAAATTTGATGTAAAACATTGCCATGCTGTCTATGTTCGTGAAATGGTGAAATTGCATATTTCCAAAGTGCTGATTTAACGTGTTAATAACATACTAACTTTCTTTATACCAAGAGTTTTTCAGCCTAATTCCAAGGATGAGTCTCAGGGTGTTTCTGAACTCTTTTGAATGCTTGCAAAATTCTGATGGGATAAGCTTGTGTGTATTTTTTTGGGGGGGGAATGGGAAGGTTGTTTAGAAGATCTATATTTTCTATTAGAGTCTTAAATGGATTTTGACCCATCCGAAGCTGAAAACCACTGCTATGTTTCATTCTGTTCTGGTACTTGGCTGCTTTCTCTCCTTGCACTCTTCCCTCTACCTTCCTAATGCAGTTTATTGTACCCTAGGTATATATTCTGAATAGTTGGAATGAAAAGTTCAGTTTTAATTGTTTCTGCTCCATGATGTAATTTAACAGTGATCTGGGTAAGTCCTAATAGAGCAACACCCTAATAAAATATACTTCCATGGAGCTTTGTTAAATATGTCTGCAACAGTATACTACTTGTTTCTAAAATCATTTTCTATTTTTCATTACATGGATATAAGCAAATTGCCATTCTAATAATTACAGTGAACTCAAATGTCTCCAGAGCAAGACGAGATGTAATTCATAGGTACAGTTTTTTTTTCATTAGACTCCTTAAAAATTAACTGTTTCTCCCCCACCATCCTCATCACACAAGTTTATTGTGGTGTGACTTCAAATGTTCCTGGTGTTTTATAAGTACAAAATCCATGGGAAAGAGTAATACTGAATATCATTTGCATAGTTAGTTGAATATATTACTAACAATATATTTTTAAAATGCCATTACACTTTTATAACTTTATTGTTATTTTTGCTCTCCTTATCCTAGAAAAGAAATTGGGAAAAGAAATTAAAAGTATACTTTTAAAGAATTCCTTTGAAGCCCAGTTCATGTTCAGTACAGTTGCCAAGGTACTCTACTAAGCTTCACATCATTATTACAAAGGTTTTTGTAACACTTGACTTCTTAAAACAATAATTAAAATGCCAGTAATTTGGACTTAAATATTTTTAATTATTTATTTTGAGATAATTTTAGATTTGTAAAAGATTTATAAAACCAGTACAAAGAAGTCTGGTATATACATTACCGGACTTCCCCTTACATTAACATGTTACATGATCATACAATTGTTAAAACAAGGAACATAACTTTGGTGCACTTATATTAACTAAACTACAGATTTATTTGGATTTCACCAGTTTTCCCACTAATACCCCTTTTTTGTTCTTGGCTCCAATCTAGCATTGTATTTATTTATGTCTCCTATGTGCTTTCAATCTATGACAGTCCCTTAGTGTTTCCTTGTCTTTCATGACCTTGAAACTTTTAATTAGTATTGGTCAGTTATTTTATAAAATGTCTATCAATTTGCACCTCCCTTATATTTTCCCATTATTATGCTGACATCATGCATTATTGAGAAAGATACTATGGAGGTAATATGTCCTTCCTTCTGCATCACATCAGTGGGCACATAATGTTAATATGTATTACAGTACAGGGATGTTAACTTCAATTTCTTGGTTAAAATGATATTTGCTAAGGTCCTACAATTAAAATCACTGTGTTTCCCTTTGTACTTACTAAATATTTGGGAAAAATTCTTTGAGTCTATGTAGGTATTTTGTTCTCACTTAAACTTTTGCCCACCAATTTCATTATCCATGGGTAGATGTTGTCTGCAATGGTAGTGTTTTAATAATGGTTTTCTATTTTATCCATTTCTTCTACAATTATTAGAATTATTTTGTAAAAAAGAGGTGTTCCTTCTCCCTTATTATTTCTTTATTCAGTTTTCTTTGTATCAGCATGGAATCATGTATGATTGCTATATTCTTTGGACTATTTTTCATTTTGTTTTTGTCATTAATGTTGTTCAGCTTGAGCAGCAAAACTTCTATCAGCTTGGTCTTTCAGTTTGGCTCATGTGCCCTTTTGGCATGATGCTACCCTTTTTTTGTTTCCTTGTTTGTTTGCTTTGAGCACTTCCTCAACTTCTAGCACCACAAGATACTCCAGGATCATTGTATAATTTCCCTACCCAAGCCCTAAAATCATCCATGTCTCCACGAAGTTCTGATTCCTTTTGTTAAAAATGCTATTAGAAACCAAGAACTGGGTGCTAAGTGTACTTGTTGCTAGTGGGGTGTCCCTGTTTTTAATAGCTCTTAGTGAACAGAGACAGGAAATATATGCACGTATATTAAATACATACATTCACACACACACATGCACATACATAATTCATTCTCACACCACAGGGTTCATTCTAAACTTTCATCTATTTTATTTATAACTTCTTGAGAAACCTGGTTGTCATTATTAACAGCATATTTACTTATTTTTTCAACCATTGTATACAAATAAATTAGCTTAAAAATTGCTAATCCATTACCAACTAGACTACAGTGTTGTGTAGCTTATTTTACCTTTAACCATATGATATTCAATCAAAATACTATTTTCCAAAGTTGCCATGAAGAGCTTCTTTCTTCCCCATCCACTTTTGTGTAGTTATGTGATTCGCTTGTAATACAGTTTGATTCATTTGTCACAATCTGCATTCCATCTTTCCTCCATAGGCTGACTGATACATTTTCAACATTTACATACAGTAATAATTACCCTTTGTGGTGTACAGTCCTGTTTGTTTTAACAAATACATACAGCAATGTATCTGCCACCAAAAATCCACACAGAGGCGTTCCATCACCCTCAAAATCTTCTTGGAATAGCTTTTTATAATTAAGCCCCTCCACTTTTCTCCAAACTCTGACACCACTGACCTGTTTTTAGTCCCTATATTTTATTTTCTCCAGAGTCTTCTATCATCTCCTAAGGACATATTTCTCCCAATATGACTTGGAAATCATTACTGACTACAACAAATTCCCAGATTAATTTTGGAAATAGTTACCCATTTCCCATGATGAATAGTACCACATCAACTCTGCACCTACTTATAGAAATATAATAGAATGACTCTAGGGTATAGGTCGCACACATTGAATTCTACTATAGCAACTAGAAAGTTTGCATCAGCCTAAGGGTATCACCCTACTTGAGAAGTAACCTGATTGGATATTTCCCATCACACTTTTCTCAGGGTTTCTTTTTCTCATCACCTTTGGTTGTACATGTGAACCTACTGCACTCAGTCATGCTCCTGCTGCCTGTTCAGTTATGGCCAGGTTTTAGAATATCTGCCACTTGTGAATGGATATTTTGGCATAGTGACCAAGAAGTCCATGTTATTTTAAATAATCTGGTTTGGCTATAGAAAATGTTTGCTTACTTGACTAGGGTTTCAGATATTGGCTAGATAAAAGATAGTCATTAAAAAAAAAAAAATCCTTCAAAAGCTTAGAAGGATATTTTTTTTCTGTTCTCTGCCATAAGGCCCAGAAGACTACTGTTGATACCCTCTGAAGCCTTAATAATTTTTTATGATAGAAGATATATTTCAGTAACCAGAGAATTTAAAGTAAGATTATTAAATTTAGGACCAACATACAAATATCACCCATAGTAGAAGGGTGGCTTGGAGATACAGTTTATCTTTCATCATCCCATATTAATAGAAACCAGAAACAGATTCCTTTTGTCATTCCTGACAGCTAATAATAATTATAGTGATTTCTTCTCTGGTTCTAATTTTGGGAGGGAGATCTGATTTCTTATAACTCTGTATAATATCATCAGTTCTCATAACAAATCTGAAATTTGTGTTATTCCACTTTGCATATTCACTTTCTTGCCCAAAGTTACAACAGCAGAGTTGGATTTTGACTCCAAGATTTTCTAATTTGAAAATCCATGATTTTTTTCACTTATATCTACTTTTTAAAAGGTGATTGTATATCTTTTACAGCAAGAGTATTGATATTCTATGACTCGGGTGATATCTTAGAACATTCCAATACTCTATCCATCAAATGGGCTTAGCATTGTCTCTCAGGGAATCTGGTGTTTGTATATATCACACCCAACATTTATTTGCATGTGATTGTGCATTCCATTCACAAGTCGATAGAGTCAATCTGCTTGCATCCAGATGTCCATTGTCAACTTTCTTTTGAGAGACTTCAACTGTCTCAGCCCTCTCTCCAATACTTAATTAATCAATAAACACAGCCAATTTGAAATTTGCCTTTGGTCTTTTCAGGTCTTCATTTCCTCTAGGTTATTAAGTTCTAGGAGGACAATCACAGATGTAAAGGGCATCAAATATATCTAGGGTACATACTATCAACATGATTTTTTGATTTCGACCTTGATAACCTAACTAAGGTAGTATATGTCAGGTTTCTCCACTGTAAAGTTACTCTTTTTCCTTTCTTCTTAAACTGTACTCTTTAGAAGAAAGTCATTGTGCACAGCTTACACTTAAGAAGTGAGAAATTATTCCAAATATTTGGGATTTTTCTACAAAGGAAATTTGTCTCTTCTCTATATTTATTAATTTATTCAATCATTGTTGCTATCCATGTGGACTCAGATGTTTATTTTATACCTTGGATTGTGGTCCAATACTACTTCATTTTATTTCCCAAAATGTTTCAGCTTTGGACACTGAGAGCTCTTTCAGTTGGTTCCTCTGTCCCTTTGACATCGCCGCATCAGTGTGTATATTTATTATATTTTTAAAAGATATTATTAGTGTTCACTCTATGATCTCATTTTTGGAAAATTAGTGAAAGTTATATGCATGTATAATTGGAATACATCAATATTAATAGTTGTTATGCTGTCTCAGGATAATGGCGATATCAGTGATTTTCTTTTTCTCTTTTTGCATACCTGATTATTTTTATTATGTATGACTCATGTATAAACATCAACAATCTTGTATGATTAGAAAAGGAATAAACATAAGCTAAAAGCAATAATAACTTCCTTATAAACAAGTGAAGCATGTGTCTCCTGATGGTCAGGACATGAAGCCAGTTTTGAAGAGTTGCAGCTGCCCTCTACTGGTCAACATTTCTAACCCTTTGGAGAAAAGGCCAGTGTCCTTTTAGAAATGCAAGCCTGCCATTTTCTGGGCAATGACAGTTCTGATATCTCAGGAGTTAAAAAATATTCGTGTTTCTGCTACAGAATCTATAGGCAGATTGAGCTCAAGTACATATTTGAGGGGTCGCTATGTGAACTTAAAAAAAAAACACCTCCTATAAATGTGAAGTTCATGCTGTGGGCTGTGAACAGAAATGGATATATGTGAGAACAGGCCCAGAAGAATATCACACATGCTGACTTGCCAATATTGTACCTCTTGAGTCTGATCTAAAGAAAATATCTTCTCGGATGAGAATATTTGGTCCATGACCTCTCTCCTGAGAATGTAACCATGTCTGCTACAAAGCTACAAATGCCAAGATTTTTCACTGCAAAAAATCTGAAGGGGGAAAAAAGATACCCAGCTTATTTTATGTACTACTCAATTAAGTTTAAACTGTCTAGTGTGAATTTGTGAGAAAGGTTAAAAGTTTAATACATGATTTAGCCAAGAGGGAAATTCATGTCTTGGGTAAATAATTATCAAGCACATTTTCTCCCATGGACGAGGTGCCCCTAAGAAGCTGCTTGTAACACAGCTGCAAACACCAGTAAATCTCTCTGATCCTTGTATTAGTGCCTGCATTAGTGACTAGGACTGGCAACAGACAGAAAACAGAATAAGTAAATCATTTGATTGGTGAGAGGCAGAAAAAAGTGCAGTGGAGTTAGGGCATTTGGGAAGGTTAGAGTAAGGGTGGAAACAGGTTGTTGTATTATGTAGAGGAGCCAGCACAATCCTCTTTGAGAAAGTGAGATTTGAGCAAAATATGAATGAAGGAAGGAAGGAAGGAATAAATAAATGACCTTTAAAAATCTTTTATTTTCATTTAAGAGTGTCATCTTTTATGTAAAAAGCTGCAGTTAATTCTAATTACTCTTAGACTAAGATGCATAACTTTTCATGAGTCCTCTAGGGCTCTATGTGTTCCAGCCTTGGCTTGGTTCTCCAGTCACATCTTTCACCAGCCCTCTCTGTGTTTACTCTGTTCCAATCACATTGCTTTTAGATTTTTTTTTTTTTTTTACCATATATTAACTTTAATCACCAAGCCCGTTCCCACCTTCAAATCCAAACATCTTCTATTTTTTCTGTGATTCTCCCCTCCCCACCATACTGCCCTCTGCCCCATACTCACCCATAGGTTCTCAATTGAAATGTCATTTCCTCAAATAAGCCTTTTCCTGATCACCTCACCTTCCTCTAACAACTTCCTATGTTTCTCCTAATACTTATCACACTTACTTTGAAATACTTACCTATTTGTTGAATGTTCACCTCCTCCCACCCAGCTGGCCACCCTCCAGCGCTGGGCTGTAAGCTCCCTGAGATCAGGAGCTGTGTCTTTATTGCTGCCACTCTTCCTAACACCAAATATAGTTGGTTCATAATAGTTGCTTAATAAATATTTGTTAAACTAATGAATAAGTTAAGTTCTTTGAATAGTTTTTTTGTTTGTTTGTTTGCTTGTTTTCTCCTATGTAGGTAACCTTGATTATCTGAAATATTAGAAGGAAACTCATGCAGGCATCCTTTTAGAGGATAAAATTTTCTTGTTCCTTCTCTGTTATCAGCCAAATTTGAGTCCTGGAGACAAGAAGTCAGACATGACAGAGGCAGAGACTCTTGAACTGAGAAGTTTGTCTATACTTTCTTGGAAGTTTCATTTAAATCTGTTTCATATAATGATGGGATTGCAGAAAAGCTAAATGTAGCAGTTTTGATTATAGCAGTGATTCGTTTGGCATCGATCTCAAAGTAGAAAAAAGAAACAGAAGGAGATCAATCGGGAGCGTCCCAGTACAGCTCATCTTCTGTGTTGCTAGAAGAGGCAACATTCTAAATTACTTTGAAGAGCCACAGAGATTCTTTAAATGAAAGGATAGGTGCCTAGGCTGGTGCTTAGAAAATCCATTTAGAGAGACATATTTCTTTAGGGCAGTTGTGTGTTCTCAATGCTATCTACACATTAGACTCACTAGGATTATTTTTATACAAGGCACGTGTCCAGGCCACACCCTACAACAATTATATCAGAATTTCTAGGGGTGAGATCTAGGCATTGGTAGTTTTAAAAACTACCCCAGGTATCCATGATGTACAAACTACTTTGAGGAACATCGATTTAAGTAAAGGCAATTTACTCTATTAATATATAAATATCTCTAGATGGATGCATATACATAAATTAAACTGTTCACATATATTAAAACTTTGGTTTAAACAAAATAAATATAAGTATAATAAATATTTATAAGTACATATCAATGTAAATTAAACTAAATGTCAGATTCTTTCTAGCTTGTCTGGTCAGTGAGAAGAGATTTTCACTAAGGGTAGAGAGAGCACTAGTTGGAAAGAGAAGATTCTGGAATTCTCTCTCAGTTGGGAAGGGAATGGCTAGGAAGAGTTGGGAGAATGTCTAGAAGTTAGAAATCCAGAACAGGATGGGGGCAGACCACAGATAGATGCATATAGAAAAATTTGAAAGTAAAGTTGACAAGTGTGCTTCGACATTCCACAACTGCACCTAGGCAAGTCCTAAACCCCAAAGGGAATGGGCCTCTGAAAGGTCCAGTGGCTGGGGAAAAGAATACAGTCCCCCAAAGGTCTGAAGGAGCAGGAACTAAAAACTGTAGGAAAATCTGTTTGGGAGAAGCAGTCACTGGTGCCATGATTGTCAAGCTAGAGACAAGAATCTTCAATTTTTAATATAACCGGAGTTACTGTGCCTCTTACAGGTAATATGGATGGAAATAAGCATTTGCACATATGCAAGACTGTGAAGCTTGTTTTAGTAAATCTATGCCTGACTTAGTTTTACATTCTTGAGACATATTTTCATCAGTTTAATTATTTGACTTTCTCATATGATTGACTTTTACCTAAATATGTTGCTTACACCTAATCTAGATTTTGACCAAAAATTATATCCATAAAGACTTTTTACTAAGTCCAAAATGTTAAAAAATTATTTCTTGACTTGAAGCATCCTATATATTGTTCAAATCAGTAATTACAAGTAAGCAAAGAAACTTAAGAACACGCCTAGTATATGAGAAACAAAGAGGGTAATGCATCTCCTATATTCAGGAACCAAAACTTGAAGTTGAAATTGTCTAACCACAGTGCATAACTATTCATTCTGGATGAATAAGACTTATTTCTGTTGTACTTGGCACCCTTGGGAGCACCCATGTATAGCTCTTAATCTTGAGGAAATACTCTGGTGGATAACAAGTGACTTCTTCCTCATGCTAGTTCAAGTGAGTTAATCCAGCTTTGGCTCCATAACTGCAGTTGACGATGAGACCCGACAAGATCTCTTTGATATCTTCTGCTACTCAATGTGGTGTAAAAAGGGAACATATGTTTTAAAGAAGGAACAAAAGTGATAATTCCATGCAGGTTCGACTTTCTAGTTGTCCAAAAATCTGACTGCAGAGGTTAGACTGCCACAGAACCTCTCAAGTAGATGTTTCTAAATATGAGAAGCAGCAGTGATGCTTGATTTCAATCACAAATGGTGCCTCTTCCCCTTATCCAAGACTGGATTTCATTAAAGCTGAAGGACTCACTAAAGGTTTGTTTATTTATTTTGATAGTGCAATGTGAAAGTGAACCAGAATTTGGAGAGGAGGATAATGGTACTTTGAATTCTAGAGAAAATTATTCTCAAGACTTTAATTTTACTCAAATCTCTACCTGATTCTGAACTTATTTCTTGGCAGAAATGATAGCAAGAAGAAGGAAGAAAGGAAATTAGAAAAATTGTATGTGTGTGACATGTGGGAGAAGGGTCAGGTGATATAAGTATTGTAATTGGTGACATCTAGGAACATTTGAGAGTTTATGGGTGTTCAGAAGCCTTGCTATGCCAGGCAGAAAGTATTTCATTCTATGCATGATCTGTTGGACAGGATACAACTGTGGAATCTATATCTCATCCTTCAAAAGTATATCCTTAAAGGAGATGTAGCTGAAGGCAATGTAAGAAGGCCCACCATTTGGGTGCATAACGATCAAAATTTAGCAAGTACATCAGAATGTCATTCAGGTACTTCAACCTTGACCAAAATGCTATGAAGATTTCTTATAACTGGTGGCTGAAAAATGAAAGGATCATTGCAAATTCAATGCCACCATTAGAATTTAATCTTGTCTAATTCTATATAAAAGACTAGATTCCCCACTTTGGGTTTTGTGTTTGGGATTCCAAAGGCCACATCCAGACTTTCTGGTTCATTAGAAGGACTCAGAGGACTCAGAAATTGTTATACTAATGTTTATGGTTTATTATAATAAAAAGATACAGAGTAAAACCAGCAAAGGGACAAGTCAAAGGGTGAAGTCAAGAAGAAATCAGGTGCAAGATTTCATGTGATGCCTCTTGGTGGAGTCACAGAAGACATACTTTATTCCCACAACAATGGTGCTTGACAACATGCATGAAGTTTTGGCAATTAGGGAAGCTAACCTGAATTTTGCTGTCCAGGGTTTTTATTGGGGTTCAATCATGTAGACCTAGAGCTCTCATATCAAGCTTCACAACATGAAAAAAAGCAGGTATTCACCATAAATCACACTGACCGCATAAACTATCTACTCAAACAGGTAGAGCATGGTACAAGACCTTAGGCATGCAAAAACATCCTTATCAAACAAAGCATTCCAACAGCTCAGTTCTCAGAGTCCAGGAGATTTCCTAGAGTCCGTCCTGAAAATAGGCCTTTATTTGAATGTACAGGGACTGGCCAGCCAAGATTCAATCTAAGATATTACCATAAGATTTTGAAGCACAAGTTTTAGTTGTCTCAGTTGGTACAGATACTCAAGTTGATGGAATCATGTAGAAGCCTCTTATTATTATTCATAGAAGCTGTGATAAACCTGGAAAATCTAGTAATTTATTTTAAATCTTTAGAAAAGTATCAAGGGAAGTTGAACGTCAAATACACTCTCATCATGAAATATTTTTTCATGTATATTCCAAGGGCCTTTAGCTCCTAGAATAAATATGACACATGGCATGGACATATCTACCAGGTGTATTTTCCAGTTGTACTTCCAATTTGAGGCAGCTTTTTAACTGAGAAATATATCATCTGCTTTGATAATGTCCTTCAAAATATATATTCATCAATCAGGACTCATAGTGGAAATGCCCAAGACCCACTAAAAAACATGAGTTACCTATTGGCTCACATCTCACATAACAAACTGATGAGGAAGACAGATGGAAGCTAAACTTAGGGATACCAGCAACCAAATACTTAAACATCATCAGATCTCTGTCTCTCTCCATCTCTCATTTCTACCTCTCACTGGCTGTCAGCTTGATTCTTTTCTCCATAAGCTTTCTCCACTGAACAGGGAGTATGAGAAGCCAAGAAAAGGATTCTTATTGACTCATAGGCTTAACCTTGGACCAATAATTCTCATCAGAGAAAACATTTTTTAAAAGATAACTCTACCATTAATTTATTTAACTCCGGCCACAATGGGATAGGGAGTTGTACTGATTTGAATGGTGGCCTCCCAGGATCCATGAATGTTACCTTATTTGGGGAAATTGTATTTGCATATGTAATTAAGTAAAGGAACTTAAAATGAGGATGTCTTCTTGAATTATATAGGTGGCTCCAAAATCTAAAAATCCAATGGCAAGTGTCCTTGCAGGGGACACACAGGGGAGACACACAAGTAGAAGATGAGAAGGCAGTGTGAGGACAGATGCAGAGATTGGACTGATGTGGTCACAAGTCAAGAAACAACCAGAAGCTGGAAGAGACAAAGAACAGAGTTTCCCCTAGAACCTACAAAGGAAATACAGTTTGTACAACACTTTGTTTCAGACTTATGGCTTCCAAAACTGTGAGAAAAAAAATTCTGTTATTTTAAGCCACTAAGCTTGTGGCCATTTGTTACAACAGCCATAGGAAGCTAATGAAGTGTTTTTTGCTTCATTTGGCTTTGTTTTTTAATTTTTAAATAACTAGATTTACAGGAGAGTTTCATAGAGCAGAGAGTTTCTATTTATTCTTCACCTACTTCCCTTATGTTAACATCTTACATTAATCAAAACTAAGAAATAAACATTGGTACAACACTATTAATTAAACTACAGTCTTTATTTGGATTTCACCACTTTTTGTTTGTTTGTTTCGTTAATGTCTTTCTTTTTTTCTGTTTTAAGATCCACTACAGGATACTATGTTGTATTTAGTCATCATGGATCTTATTCTCTTCCAATCTGTGATGGTTGTGTCCACCACAGCTGGGAGTCAGAAAGGAGAAAAGGTTAAGGACAAAGGAGAAAAGAATAGGTGGAGATGAAGTTTGTGTATTATAGAGGTAGCAGCTCCAGGAGACATTGATGACCAAAGGAAACATGGGCATGGATGCTAGAGACTACTACTATGAACTGAATGTTTGAGTCCTCCCCAGATTTATATGTTGAACCCCTAATCCCCAAGTGTAATGGTATTTGAAGATGGAGCCTTTAGGAGGTAATAAGGTCATGAGGGTGGAGGCTTTATGATGGAATTAGTGACCTTATAAGTAGAGACAAGAGAGTTCTCTCTCTCTCTCTCTTTATATCACTTTCTCACTCTCTTTCTCTCTCTCTTTATCTCCCTGCCATGTGAAGATACAGTGAGAAGTTAGCTATCTGTGAAGCGGGAGGAAGGTCATTACCAAAAACCCAAGCATGCTGGCACCCTGATCTCAGACATCCTGCCTCCAGAACTATGAAAAATAAATATTTATTATTTAAGCCACCCATGGTACATTCATTTCTTATAACAGCCCAAATTGACTAAACCATGCACTATCTGATTCGAGGGGCCTTTGCTGGGTTCTAGGGAAGAGGTTTCTTGTTAAAGGTACTCCAGTAGCAAGATCTAGTAAACAGTGTAAAAATTCATTCAAAGTAATGACTTGGGCTGAGTTGGTAACTAGACCTGCTGGACCAATTCTGGTTCATAGAGCATGAATATGGAGAGTTACCTTCCATATGGCAAGCCCTACTGTTTTTTATAAGGATTGAGCAGTTGACTAGAAGTTGCCCCTTATTTCTTATCCCTGGGTGGTGGTACTTTCTAAGGTATTTGCTCAATCCTGCCTGTTCTGCCCAGACCTCTTCTACTTGTTCAGTGTAGAATCTCATCAGTGTCCATGCTTCATCTCTTAACACCACTGGCTATCTCAGCCCCTCTATGGCATGGGTTAGACAGAGCACTGTATCATTTTTACCCACTGTGGTGGAAGCTGTAGGAACTCCAGTGCCCAGTGCAAAGCTTCCTGAACTCAGGGAGACTCTGGCCTCCCCAGTTACTCTCAGGGGAACTAGGTAACACAGTGCAGCAGTGTTGGGGATTTCAGACTATTGGGATAAAATATGGTCACTGAGAGTCAGGAGGAATGGAGAAGCCAACATACAATTTCTTCACATTTACTCACATCCTCCCTCATCCTCAAAGAGTCATCTTGGGGAAAATATTTCAATTTGCCTTTCCACTGACTGAGCAACACTCAGCAAACATCTGCGTTTCTTGTGGCCAGCTTAGTAACATGCCACCTTGAATGTGATTTTTTATCCCTCAAACATTTGTAACCTAGAATTGCACCTCTGTCCACAGTGTTACCACATAAACTGTTTCTGGCTCTATTTTCTAGGGGTGCTTTAACTCATCACCCTTCTACCACTGCACAGACACAAATGCCCTGCCAAGTCACATGCTCATTTCACTGCTTTCCGCAGGAGCAGATGTTTGTGTCCGACTATGTTGATTCCTTCCTTTAGTCTATCTTGGAAGCAGTTAAGAATTTCTGCTCTTGAGCCCTTCTTCCAGTTGGGGGAACACATCAAGATGCAGCTGTTGCACTAGGAGCTACAATTCTGCAGGCCTGACAACTGGCACATTCCATCAGGCAATAAGAATTCTCAGGATGTGAAATCCAAATACCAGCTACAGGCACAACTTAATATCCCAACAGTGGTGTGGGTGGCATAAATGAAAGTGTTTATTTTATTTCTCCTGAGAGAGAACTGAAAATGGTACCTCTGTACAGTCTTTTGCCAAAGGTGGATTGTTGATTTTCCACAAACACTTGGAGCTACACAAAGGATCTTGAGAATTCTGCTGAGTTAATTCTAAATAACTGAGAAGAAAACAATTAATAACATGTTGAAGAATTGAATAGTGTTCCCCCCAAATTCAAGTTCACCAGAATCTCATGTGATCTTATTGGGAAAAAACATACTTTCAAATGTAATTAGTTAAGGATCTTGCGGTGAAATCATTCTGCGCTTAGCATGAGCCCTAAATCCAAAGACTGGTGACTTTATAAGATGAAGAGAGGACACAGAAACACAGGGATTCGGGATGGAGACTGTGAGAAGGTAGAGACAGAAATTAAAGTTATGCTACCACAAGCCAAGGAATGTCAGGACCCACCAGAAGCTGGAAGAGGCAAGGCAGGATTCTCTCTTAAAGCTTTTGGAAGGGGTATGGTCCTGCCAACACCTTGATTTCAGACTTCTGCCCTCCAGAACCATGAGAGAATAAATTTCTGTTCTTTTAATCCACTCATTTTATGGTACTTTTTAATTGCAGATCTAAGACACTAACACAGAACACAATGGGAAAACCCAAAGCAGCAGAAAATGCTGATTGGCTAAGAGAACTAACATGCAGGAATGGAGGTAAAGAATGAAAACAAACAGCAAGAAACCTGATGCCAAGTCATGTCTTTGCCTCACTCCACACTTTTAACCTACCTACTAGAGGCTAATAGTCTTCCCATCTGGGTTTGTGGGTCACACATTCAAAGAGCAGAGCATTTCTTGATGCTAAATATGTAAAATTGTGTAACATCAGGGGAGTAATATATTCTTCCATGGTCACATGTACCATTCTTGAAACTAATGTTTTAAATAATCTTCCTATCAATCTACTAGAAGTCAGTGTATCGATAATCAATTGGTTAAAATAAATATATGAAGATTATAGAGGAATCATAAGATTTTTTTTGATGACTCCTTTTGATTACTTGACATCACTGAGTAATGAACAGCTTTAACTTTTTCTCTTACGTGATTAGTTTAAAAAGGTTTATCATAATTTAAGGATTGAAGGATAGCATTACTAGTAATAGATCGACTGGTAAATCAAATTTTATATCATTTTAAGGATCATAGGTACAGTGATTAAAGTTTGAAACCAGTAGGTAAGACTAAAACCCATAAGTTTTAAGCAATGGTCTAGCTCTAAAATCTTTGCTTTAATTGGTTTTGCTTCTCTTTATGACTTTTTATAACATCTTCTTTTCTATAATTCTGCAATCTCCAGTGTGAGAAAAACTGTAAATATAGAACATACTTGTCAATTGGAAATTTTGCACTCTATTACTGATTAACTCTGTAGAATAACACCTCATACAGTTTAACTTTTCCTTGCTATTGACAATTATTCATATTCCCCCTAAAGTTCTTGGAGTTTTTTGAATGTTACAGTAGATACAATCAGTCATCATCAACCTAACAACGGACTTGTTGGTATCACTGAATGACATTAGTTTCTTTTATTTGGATATACTAACTTTCCTAAGAAGGCTCCTATGAAGAAGGCTCTGCATAGCTAGAGTATTTCATCAGTGAGTCAAATTGTCTCCTGGATAAAAACACCAACAAAGCAAAACAAGCTCACACAAGTGGAAAACTCCACATTGTTGAAGAATGAATGGCAGAACCTCAAATGTGTGAATAATGTTTCATTCACAGCTGTTGTGGTTTTTGTCTAGTTGGTAAAATATGTAAGTTTAGCCTTTACTTACCTATTCCAGCTTGAGCAAAATGCTTTAACATCTGGCACCTTCATTGTATGACTTCAAGGTTGTTTATTTTTCAATTGATATTACCCTCCATCTCACAGTCATAAAGAAGATGAGATAGGAAGCTGATTAAAACCAATAGATCTTTAATGAAAAATTTCCCTAAATCCTTTAATTTTTGGTAACACAAGGCTACTTATGGTCTTTGTAACTATTATTATACATTACCTGATACTGCCTAAGAACCATTTCTTGATAATGGGGTATTATTTGCAAATAATCGTTCCCACACAATCAAAATGGCTGTTCAGGCCCATTCCAAACCAAGTGAAATGCTGACACACTTTGCAGGAGTCGGCTGATCAAACATGTTGACTTTATAGTTTTTACCTGGCTTTAATAGCAAATTCTAACCTTTGCAAAATAGATTTACCTTGCTTGGGTGAAATTTTCTCACCACAGGATATATAACTGTGATTATTTTGAATCCCATTATGTTTTTTTCTGCAATTAGGCTACACATACTGGAAAAAGAACTAGTTTCTCCATATGGTTTATTTAAAAAAAGTAAAAAGTGTGCGTGTGTGTGTGTGCGTGTGTGTGTGTTTTCCAAAGATTGAGTAAAAATACATAGTGTTCTAACACCTGAAATACACAAATGACAATAGACACAGGAGCATCAACCAACAAAACAATTCTTTAGCAGTGTGACTATTTCTTTTTTCCTTGGAGAATTCTTTCTTTCCAAGCCACTCCTATCACATTTTCTTTCCACCTCCCTTTGAGAATCATGGGATGTCTTTGGTCATAGATCCTCACTTCGAAAATTTTATAATTCTTTAGGAATGACTTTTAAAGTGGTTTTTCCCCAATGAATAATCTGTTGAATCATTAAGAAAAGCTAAGTATTTAAAATTTTATGTCTCATGATTTCCACACTGAAAGTATCAATGAGAAATTACTTATTGTCAAAAGGAATGTGATTTTGACTAAAATAACATTAACTTGAATAAAAGAGAGTAGAATCAATATAAAAATTACATTTTAATAAAAGAAAACTTAGAGGTAGAATATAAACAAATGTTCTTTAAATACGAGTTTAGCCAAAATTCATATATTGATCATATTTTTCAGAGAAAGTTAAGATTAAACAACTGGCATTTATAAATCTGTCTTTCAAATCAGAGTTTCTGATTTTTTTCTCTAAAATTTAATGCCAAACTTATACAACTTCATCTTACATCTAATAGGTGAACATAAAATGTAAACTTTTTATAATAACTGGAAAGGTAAATGTAAAAACAAGCATTAGCACTAATTATCTTAATGAAATTACCTTTACCTGGATTTAATTGCACTGAACATTTTGAAAGTCACAGTATACATTTAAATTGTACTGAATATAAAATCCACCTAGTCAACAAATATAATCCTCAGTTCTCTGCTATAGACACCTCATGGCATAGGAGAGACACAGGAGAGTTAAAATAAGTATAATGTGTTGATGGAGGATTGGGTTAGAGAAAAAAAGAAAAACTTTACTGCACAGATGGAACTAAAAAGTAAATACAGGCATACTTCGTTTTCCTGTTTTATTGTGCTTTGCTTTATTGCACTTCACAGATATTGCATTTTTTTTTACAAATTGAAAGTTTGTGCCAACCCTGCATCTACCAAGTCTATTTATGCCATTTTTCCAACAACATTTGCTCACTTCGTGTCTCTTAGTTACATTTTGGTAATTCTTCCAATATTTCAGGTTTTTAACATTATTATATTTGTTTTGGTGATCTATGATTATAATCTTTGGTGTTATTATTGTCATTGTTTTGGGAAAGCCATGAATCCCACACATATGAGACAGGTGAACTTATGGATAAATGTTGTGTGTGTTTTGACTGCTCAACCGACCAGTCATTCTCTGCCTCTCCCCCTCTCCTCAGGCCTCCCTATTCCTTGAGACACAACAATATTGAAATTAGGTCAATTAATAACTCTACAACATCCTCTGAGTGTTCAAGTGAAAGAAAGAGTCAGGTATCTCTTACTTTAAATCAAAAGCTAGAAATGATTAAACTGAGTGAGGAAGACATGTTGAAAGCTGAGATAGGCCAAGAGCTAGGCCTCTTGTGCCAAACAGTTAGTCAAGTTGTGAATGCAAAAAAAAAAAAAAATTCTAGAAGGAAATTAAAATGCGATTCCAGTGAACACACGAATGATAAGAAAGCAAAACAGTATTACTGCTGATTTGGAGGAAGTTTTAGTGGTCTGGATAGAAGATCACACTAGCCACAACATTGCCTAATACAGAGAAAGCGCTAACTCTCTTCAATTCTATGAAGGCTGAGAGAGGAGAGGAGGCTGCAAAAGAAAATTTGAATTTAGCAAAGGTTAGTTCATGAGGTTTAAGAAAAGAAGCCATCTCCATAATATCAAAGAGCAAGGTGAAGCAGCAAGGGCTGATGTAGAAGCTAAGCAAGTTATCCAGAAGATCTAGCTAAGACCATAAATGAAGGTGCCTACACTAAACAACAGATTGTCAATGTCAATGAAACAGCCTTCTACTGGAAGAAGATACCATCTAAGACTTTCATAGCTAGAAAGGAGAAGCAAATGCTTGAGTTGAAAGCTTCAAAAGACAAGACGACTTTCTTATTAGGGGCTAATATAGCTGGTGACACTAAGTTGAAGCCAGTGCTCATTTACCATTCCCCAAATCTTAGAGCCCTTAAGAATTATGCCAAATCTATTCTGTCTGTGTTCTATAAATGAAACTACAAAGCCTGGATGATAGCACATCTGTTTACAACATGGTTTACTAAATATTTTAAGCTCACTGTTGAGACCTACTGCTCAGAAAAAAGATTCCTTTCAAAATATTACTGCTCATTGACAATGCACCTCATTACCCAAGAGATCTAATGGAGATATACAATGAGATTAGTGTTCTTTTCATGCTTGTTAACACAACATCCATTCTGCAGCCCACGGATCAAGGAATAATTTTGACTTTCAAGTCTTATTATATAAGAAATACATTTTGTAAAGGTAAAGCTGCTGTAGATAGTGATTTTTTTTGTTGGATCTGTGCAAAGTAATTTGAAAACCTTCTGGAAAGAATTCACCATTTTAGATGCCATTAAGAATATTTTTGATTCATGGCAAGAGGTCAAAATATCAAAGTTAATGGGAGTTTGGCAAAAGTTGATTACAACCCTCATGGATGTGATTGTGGAGTTTAAGACTTCAGTGAAATAAGTAACCCCAGATGTGGTAAAATAGCAATATAATTAGAATTAGAAGTTAAACCTGAAGATGTGACTGAATTGCTACAATTTTATGATAAAACTTTAAGGGATTAGGAGCTTCTATGTATGAGCAAAGAAAGTGGTTTCTTGAGATGGAAACTACTCCTGGTGAAGATGCTGTGAAAACAGTTGAAATGACAACAAAAGATTTAGGATATTGCTACGGAATGCAAGGCCATGTGCCCGACACACAGTGAGGCCAAACAATACTGAAACATCAGAGTTTGGAGAAGTTCATTACAGGGCCATGTAAGGACACAAGTGGCTCATGCCTTAAAAAGCCCGAACTCTTCACTCCTCGAAGGCTTTCAACAAAGCCCTTTAAAAGGCAAGGTGAGGGAGGGGCATGGCTAGTTGTTGCAAACATCTTGGTGCCAGATTCTCTGTTCTTGCCGCTGTCCACATAGTTCAGGTCATGGTCAGGTTACATGTTCCTGTAAACCTCCAACAAGAGAAATGTTGTTTTCTGTTTAGGTTAGGTCACAATCAGGTCATGATGTTTCTGTGTATTTCAAGCTATAGGTAACATTCTTTTACAAAAGGTACAGAGCCAGCATGAGTAAGCACAGGCAACAGAGCACAAAGGATAAAATAAGGTTAAAGTAAAGGGAACAGATATAATATGGAGTCAGATTTGTTTTTCCCTATTACATTGCATAAATTTAGCCAGTAAAGCAGCAGCAGAGTTTGAGAGGATTGACTCCAGTTTTAAAATAAGTTCTACTGTGGGTAAAGTGCTATCAAACAGCATTGCATGCCACAGAGAAATCATTCATGAAATAAAGAGGCAATCAATGTGGCAAATTTTATTGTTGTCTTATTTTAAGAAACTGCCACAGCCACCTCACCCTTCAGCAACCACGACCCTGATCAGTCAGCAGCCATCAACACGGAGGCAAGATCCTCCACACACAAAAAGTTACAACTTGCTGAAGGATACGATGAAGACTACCATTTTTTAGTAATAAAGTATTTTTTAATTAAGGTATGTACATTGGGTTTTTTAAGACATAAAGCTACCACACACTTAATAGACTATAGTATCATGTGAACATAACTTTCATATGTATTGGCAAACCAAAAAATTTGTGTGACTCACTATATTGCAATATTCACTTTATTGCAGTGGTTTAGAACAAAACCCACAGTATCTCCGAGGTATGCTTGTAGAAGGTGGTTAAGTGAAGAAAGGAAGAAAGGGATGTTGAAACAGCAGAATAAAATATTCAGAGGCCTGGGATCATGAAACAATATAGAGCATTCTGTGAAGACAATAAGGGGATGGAGATGAAAATGGAGATGGAGTTGGAGATGGAGTTGGAGGTGGAGATGGAGATGGAGTTGGAGGTGGAGATGGAGGGGATGGGTATTCCAACATGGACATAAAACCTCTTCTTAAGAGCCACAGACTCAATTGACCATAGTTTTAGCAGAGAAGCCCAATGTCTTATGAGAACAAACTTAAACACTCTTTTGGGCGGGAGGGGATGTTTTCCTTCTTCCTGGTCATTCCCTCCTCATGAAGGGTGCTCCAATAGTGAGACATCTCTGGCTTTTCACAACCCCTCAGTTATATTTCCCCCGATGGGGTTATTTGATGAGTTTGTGTTCAGGATTAGCAAGCTTTGCTCTGTTTTGCCATTTTCTTTCTGTTTTGAGAGCCAGTCTGTCCACAGACAGCACAGGTAATAGTTGCTCAAGGTCATGGAATGAACTCTGTAGTCTAGGTGGTTGCTATAGGTTGAGACCTTTACTCTAAGCCAATACTGCTTGATACTGGCTGGGTACATCTGTCTGATTCTGGACGCCTTCAAGAAATTTGATTACAAAGAAAAGAAAGGGGAGCAGGAGAGTCTGTAATAAGAAACAGAGGGTAGGTTAATAAAAAGGTTATTTATTAGATTTTTATTTTCCAGTTGGAAGATTTTTGAGCATGTTTACTGTTTGAAATAAGTCATCAGGAAGAAAAAGATTAAAAATTCAAAGATGATATGACTTTGGTGAAGAAAAAATTATATAAGGAGAAAGGCAAATGGATCCACGTGTACATATGAAAGAGTTCTACTAAGTATAGGAGTTACTGAGGTAACCATAGAAGTAGGAGAAATGGAAATGGAGGGATGCTGTAGCTTATGACATCTGTTTTCACCTTGGAATGTAATGCAAAGTTGTTTCCTAAGACATGAAAGTTGTGAAATAGAGCAGAGAAGTAAAGTAAGTAGTAAAAATTTGACATAGTGTCTAAAAGTGGTGTCTTAAAATGGTGGTTTTCTCTATTGCTATCACGACTTGTAAGACAAACATTTCTTTTTCTTTTTTCCTTTGAGTAATTATATTTTCTTAAAGGAATATGTACTCATGCAACTATGTGCTAATTAACTACAATTAAATAAACCATTTGTCTTTCCTTGTAGAATTCTGTTTCTATATAGTCTACATATTTTTTTTTTCCTCCAGATTTAATTTAGAGTTTTAATTACTTCATCAAAATGACTGTTTGGAGTACTTAAACGATTGAGAAGGTAAAAAAAAAAAATCCAGTTGATAAGTTACATCTACTTTAGTGTACATGTATATGTATTTTTAGAAACATCTTAAGACCATACACACATATTTTTAATGAAATGAAACTAAATATTTCTGAAAGGAATCACACATTTCTCTGACATTAAAAGTTTACAACGTCCATTAGGGAAATATGACCTGTTCTCTACCTAAGAATATACTATTCTTAATTTATAGAGGAAATTTCACATATGAAATTTTCACCTCCTGATTCACACCGTTCAACTTGTAAGTGGCATTTTACTTAGCAGTGTTGGTTATGAGTCATCTATATCAAAGAGCTATTAGTTATAAGGTGTTTTATAAGTTCCTATTTCATGTAAAAAGTAGAGGTGGAGTTAGAATGCATTCAGTGAATGTGCTTCTCCTTTTTAAGTATATAATTGTTAGTCAATCATCAGTGAAACTAAGTCTGTGACACATCTTTAATGGTATGTCTTTAGAGCGAGGCAGCATGGAAACTTTGAGAAAGTAACATTTTCAATGAAGTCAATTCTTTAGGATTCTATTTTACTCCAATGCTTACCTTTTATAGTCAGCCTAGCTTTCAAAAAATAGCTTAGATGCTATATACACATACACATAGACATCTAAATATGGGTAAATTGTAAAAATCAGAACATATGTTTAAACTATATAAATGCACTTAGGTCTGAGGTTCTTAAACCTTCAATACCAAATAGTTTTTAAACACTATATATGAGATTATATTTCTTTATATATATGTATATATATATGTAAATATATTTAAGGTAAAAAAATTGTTTTCTTGAAAGAATATATTCTAGAAATATGCATTTTAATATCAAAACATAAAATACCATTGATTTATGATATAGATTATTACAAAGAATAATTATATTTTCCAATCTTTAATATATTTGCCATTCTATTTTGAATATGCTTTCTTTTAATTCATTTCTTGTGAAGAATGATTTAGTAGACACGTATTCTTTGAATCACCTAGCATCCATTCTCCCGTCAGGTAGTAACACTTGGATTTACTTCTCAGTGCTCATGATTGGGTAGAACTGATTGCTACCCAGGTTTTGGAGTAGGCTAATTACTTAAGCCTGAACAGAGGATTGCATCTACCTTAACTTCAAAGCCAATGAAATGGGATCTTGAAGGTACCAAGTACAGATATACACTGAAACTTACACTTGTGGTAGTTATCTTCAAGTGAACAATTCTGTTAAGCTTTTACTTTTATTGCTAACATTTCCTTCTTTATTTTATGAATTAATATTATTAGACCTAATTTTAATTGGGGTATCCATATGTTTATTATTAACAAGGTATCTTTATTTCTTGAGCTTCATGTTTATAGATGGAAGACTTTTCAGCTTGAATAACATTCCTGACTTCTCTCTATAATTGTCATTCACTTCTCTCCATGGGAAATGAAATGACTTAATTAATCAGTAAGCTTGGGGGAAGAAACTGAGCATACCTCTACCAACCCCTTTCGTTCTCTTTTTTCATAACCAGCCTATCTATGGGGCAAAAATTTGCATTTGTTCTCTTGTCTTGCATTAATCTTAGTGAAGAGAGCTCTGTCCCTCTGGCAGAAACCCATAATTGTCTTAGTTTTGCCTGTGATTGGAGCAGACTCTGTGTAATATAGTGGGAAGCTTAAATATTTCTTCAGGTTTTTAAATCACATCTCCAATCCAGCTTCTATCAATAATAAAATTTATTTCAGGGCTTCCCTGGTGGTGCAGTGGTTGAGAATCTGCCTGCCAATGCAGGGGACACGGGTTCGAGCCCTGGTCTGGGAAGATCCCACATGCTGCGGAGCAACTAGGCCCGTGAGCCACAACTACTGAGCCTGCGCGTCTGGAGCCTGTGCTCCCAACAAGAGAGGCCACGATAGTGAGAGGCCCGCGCACCGCGATGAAGAGTGGCCCCCGCTTGCCGCAACTAGAGAAAGCCCTCACACAGAAACGAAGACCCAACACAGCCAAAAATAAATAAATAAATTAATTAATTAAAAAAAAATTTATTTCAAACTATATCTCTTATAGCTGTCAATTCATGGGCCTTGATTTGAGAAGGAGAAGAAATAGATACTATTAACTTATCCTCATTGAATCCTACACAATTATGACCACTCCAGCTATTTAATATCTTATAGATTGGATATGTCCTATTGTAGTGTTTGCAAAATGTACCTCCCTCCACTGTATGACTTTTTCCTCCCAAATAAGAAGCTTTCTGCATTGCAGGTTTTTGATTATTATTACCACCTTGAAGAATTCTTCTACTATCCCTATAATACTGGGTTAGATCCCTCTCTTGCTTGCAGACACAGTACTATATTGGAGAATTTGTCCTACAACATTTTCATTCACTCTTTAATTGTCTGTGTCTATTACTAGCTCTGGAGCTTTTTCATGGTACCAATGTTCTTACTGAACATTGTAACACCAACAAGCAATTATATAAATAGGCATAGAACAATTATGTGAGATATGTATTAAAAAAGAATGATTGAAACAATAGATTGATAAATAGTTGAATACACTTGTGGTCTACAAAGTACTTTTCCATACATTATCATTTTACATCTTTCTAACAGTTCAAAGAGTAAAATGTATGACATTCCCTTTTCAAACATAAGGATATTACATTTGTCTAATTTTTAAAAGTATGATGCCATGTATTTTAATAACAATGTGTTCTGTAAATATATTTCAGTTAGCTTTTGGTGTAAACAAAAATACTCTTAAAGTCAGTGGTAAAACAAAAAGTGTGTGTGTCGATGATTCTGTAAGTCTGCAGTTAGGGTAGGGCTCAGCTGAAGCATCTCAACTTTACTTCATGTGTGTCAACTGGGATCATTCATGCATTTGTGGTAAGGGGGCAGGTTGGTTGGGGGCTGGTTGGTCCAGGATGGCCTTGCCTACATGTCTGGAAACTACCTCATGCTGTCAGCAAGGTCACTCCACTTCTTTTTCAAGGCCAGCTTGGACTAGTGACTGGCTTCTAACAGTGTGAGAATGCTAATTGCAAGGTTTCTTGAAGCTTGTCATTGAAATCCTACAACATTACTTCTACCACATATTATTAGTCAAAAAGTATGACTGAATTCAAGAAAGTGAAGAATTAGACCCTATTATTTTATAGGAAGAGCAGCAAAGTCATATTGTAAAAGGGTATGAATACAGAGATTAAAAAAAAAAAAAATTGTGGCCACTTTTTGTATCTACCATAAAATATTTATTTAAGGAGGAAAGGATAAGAGAGACTAATATTTATTAAGTGACTATTATATTCCAGGTATTTTACATATCTTACTTCATTTATTAATCATCGTAAAAACTCTATGTGACATGTAGTGTCCCTAATTTATAGTTAAGAATATTGAAAAAGCAGAAAGTTAACATATCCCATTGTCCATAGCTGATAACTGATAGAAATGACCTTCAAGAACTCAAATCTGCATGATTTCAGAGACTTATGTCATGCCACAGAAAAGAAAGTATAAGTAAAGTTAACAAATAATGTATTAGAACTAGAAATGTTGGGATGAGAATACCTTACTTAGAATAATACTTTCACTGATTATATGGGTAACAAATCACTGGAAAACTTAATGTTTAAGAAAATATTTGTTTAGCTCATAAATTTACGTATCTGCAATTTGGACTGTGCTCGGCTATGTAGTTCCTCTGTTGTTCTTAGCTGGGCTTGCTTATATCTGCAGATAGGTGACATAATTGGCTAGGTAGCTTTGCCTCTCATGATTGGCTAGCTATTGGCTGAGGTCTGAAAAATGATAGAAAAAGTTTATTAGTGGAGGCTGATACAGCAGAGAAAAGACTACTATAGGAGACTATGGCACCAAAACATCTAGCAAAATTATCTCGTGAACCCTGCCAAGATAATTTCCAGGTAGAATGTTGAAAGTGTCATTAGATTTCCTTTGTTTTCTTTGATAAGATATGAAGAAGGAGAGATCTTCTAAAATAAATATTTAGTTTGTGATCAGAATTAGAGAGAAATGGAAATTAGAAAGACAAATTGGACTGAAAGCAAAATTTCTTTTTACCCTTAGTCTCAAAAATGGATAAAAGACTCAAAATGAGATTTGGGGCCAACGGTTATTCAAATATGTCTCTGAGACTATTTTTAAGGTCTGGCATTCATGGTAACACCAAAACCAACACATATTTATGAATAAATTTAACCAAGGAGGTGAAAGATCTGTACAGTGAAAACTACAAGAGTTGGTGAAAGAAACTGAAGAAAACACAAACAAATGGAAAGATATCTGGTGTTCATGAATAAGAAGAATTGATATTGTTAAAATGTCCATTCTACCCAAAGATATCTATAAATTCAATGAAATCCCTATCAAAATCCCAATGGTATTTTTCATATAAGTAGAAAAAAAAATCTTAAAATTTGTATGGAGTCAAAAAAGACCCTGAATAACCAAAGCAATACTGAGAAAGAAGACTGAAGCTGAAGGCAGCATGCTTCCTGATTTCAAGCTCTTCTACAAAGCTATAGTAAAACAAACAAACAAAAACAAAAAAAAACAAAAAACAATATGGTACTGCCATAAAAACAGACACTTTGACGAATGAAACATAATTGAAAACCCACAATAAACCCTCCCTTGACAAGAGAGCCAAGAATACTAGATAGGGAAAGGATAGTCTCTTTATTAAAAGGTGCTGGGAAAACTGGATAGACACATGCAGAAAAATAAAATTGGACCCCTGTCATACACCACTTTCAGAAATTAGCTAAAAATGAATTAAAGACCTAAACGTAAGAACTGAAACCATAAAACTCCTAGGACAAAACATAGGGAAAAAGCTCCTTGACATTGGTCTTGGCAATCATTTTTTTGTATATTACACTGAAAGCACAACAAAAGCAAAAATTAATAATGATGACTACATCAAACTAAAGAACTTCTGCACAGCAAAAGAAATAATCAACAAAATAAGAAGGCAACCTATGGGATGGGAGAAAATTTTTGTAAGTCATATATCTGATAAGGGGTTCATATTCAAAATATATAGATTCATAAAACTCAAGAGCAAAAAATCAATTAAAAAAATAGGCAAAAGAAATGAATAGAAGTTTTTCCAAAGAAGACATACAAATGGCCAAAAAGTACATGAAAAATGCTCAACATTGCTAATCATTGGGAAAATGCAAATCAAACACAACAAGATATCACCTCACTTCTGTTAGAATAACTATCATTAAAAAGACAAGTGATAAATGTTAGTGAGGGTATGGAAAAATAGAATCCTTCTGAACTTTTTGTGGAATATAAATTAATACAGCCACTATGGAAAACAGTATACAGTTTTCTCAATTAAAAATAGAACTACTATATGATCCAGCATTCCACATCTGGGTATATAGCCAAAGGAAATGAAAACAGGACCCTGAAGAGATATCTGCACTCCCATGTTCACTGCAGCATTATTCACCATAGTCAAGATACGGAAACAACTTAAGTGTTCATCAACAGATGAAGGTATATATACACAATAGAATATTATTCAGGCATAAAAAAGAACGAAATCCTGCCATTTCTGATATGGATGGACCTTGAGGGCATTATGCTAAGTGAAATAGTCAGACAAAGACAAATGTATGATATCACTTGTATGTGGAATCTAAAAAAAGTAGACTGGTAGTTACCAGGGACTGGGTGGGGGCAGGGAAATGGGGAGATGTTAGTCAAAGGGTACAAAATTTCAGTTATAAGACAAGTCTGGAAATCTAATGTACAGCATGGTGATTACAGTTAATAATAGTGTACTATATACTTGAAAGTTGCTAAGAGAGTAGATCTTAAATGTTTCACTACAAAAATAAAATAATAATTATGTGACCCAATGGGAGTATTAACAAAAGCTCTGGGGGTAATCATTTTGTAATATATAAGTATATCAAATCAACACATTGTACACCTTAAACTCATACAATGTTATATGTCAATTATATCTTAATAAAGCTGGAAGGGGTGTCTGTGATTAAAATAAAGACACTTGAAATGTGAAGGAATAAATGGACCAATTGTGATGCTTCAACAGGCAACAGACAAATTGGCAATTGTCTCTACAAGTTTCAGTTATCTCAGCTTTCTTGAGTGTCAGCTATGAATAAGAAGTCTAAAACTCTAATAATCAACACCAACTTCCAACTCAGAGAGTCCATGTCATTCTTATTTGCATGCGTATATTTTCATGAACATGCAAATTTCTTGAGTGGCTCATTTTCAATGTACTAATAGGAGCAAAGTGGCACTAGCTATTGATTTTGGACCATTATTCCCTGCAGACATTGTACTGATTCTCTGGGTCTGGTGAAAATCTCAGATACTAGCAGTTCTGGAGATGGGCCACCACTCTCTCTTATTATATTCCTGATGCTCTTAGCCAAAGAGCCAATGACCTCTGAGTTGAAGCTCTTTCAGACCTTCTGTTGACCAGTTTCATTGGACATCAGGCCATTCTAGACATATTTGGATACGGTGGTATCTAGTATCTGTCAAATTACAAGGCGAGTAGAGAATATTCAGCATTAGTGAACAGGGCTCTGAGCACCAGAGTGAGGCTATGGCCATGAAGCAGGGCAGTTAAAGAACATGGCAGGGTTGGGTGTCTCCAGTTGCAGAGGCAGACAGTCAATTTTGAGTCTTTTTGAGAGAAGAGGAGACACAAAGGAAGGTGAAACTCTGGCTATAATGGCAAAGCTAATACTCAAAGTCAGAGAGAAATACAACAGTGATGTCTGTATCTTCTGCTGAGGCTGTTGCCATTAAAGCTAAGGGAATCCCTTCAATGGGATTATTTAACGTAATGGGTTGTATTTAAATACACCTATGAGAATTAAACCTTTAGGATTTACCAATCCTTAACATTTTTTTCAAGACGTTAAGAAGAGACTAATGAAGCATAATCCCAATGTTAAAGGGAAATAATCCCAATTCGCAAGAGCATGGCTTCGACTGCTGCTTGAAATTTGGTCATAGTACATGAACACAGCTCCTCCTATAATTGTACCCTCCACCTCATGCAAAAAAAAATCTCATATGTCACAACCCTCTAAAATATAACGTGTTTTTACATATTAAAAGAAGAACTACGTGTATGTTTTTAAAAACAATGATTTTGTGTGTATCTATTTTTAGAAATTTTGAAATTACACTTTAAACATCAACAAAATTAGGATTAAGAAGTAACATAAAAGAATTAGTTTTAGGTAGGCTAATCTATATTTCTCAATATGTCTAGTTACAAGAAATAAAAGGTAAATAATTCCATATATATATATCTTTAAAATTATTCTAAACACTAGCAAGCAAAGGGGAAAGCAAAAATTCATGGTGAAATCATCAGATTACCAGAAAGATTTACTTTTAAAATTTAAATCACTTATGGCAGCATATTATCAAAACTTTCCTTTTATTAAGATCAAGATATTGCTTAGTATGATGTCATTTGATCTTTGATGAAACAGAAGTGTAATTCTTAAATATTTTCCTATATAAATTAAAATATTGTTTTCTATTTTGCTGCATGCATACACTTTTGCATTCAAATTTACTGCAATGAGACATAAAAACAAGAGTATATAAGTGATTCAAAAGAAATCACATGCAAAATATGCTGTATTGAAGCTTCTATGAGTTAATTTGTCTTGAAGTTGGCTGTAGAACATGGTGGTTTGGTTCCCATTCAGTAAATATTCTCAGTGTTTACATAATGCTAACCAAAATAAAATATGCCGTGAAATTTTCTAGAGGGATTGAAAATTTAGGTTAAATCCTTCAGTACAAAAGGAAAATATTTTTTAAAATTCCCTTGAAAAAAACGCATGCTTAAAATATATAAAATATAAATAATCAGGTACACAAAATTTTCATCCAGTAGAAGCTTTCTTTATGATTTAAGGGTATTTATAAAAATGAAAACTATCCAGAGAACAAATTTCTCCCTTCATATCCAGAATAATGTTTAATTATCTGTGAAATTTGTAATTCTTGGAAATGTATATGTTGACTTTTAAACCGTAATCATAATGGGTTATATTATGAATACTATGTCATCATTTTTTTTCTTCATGTTTATTTTTATTTTGTTTTGGAAACCACCTTACAATCATTATGGATTTTTGGAATTTTCGGAGGTATTATTGTGACTTCAGTGTTTGGTAATTCTCAAAAATAAAAGTACCAACATTAAGAAATATTCACTGACAAATGGTAGATTCCTGGATATGAAATGGTCCATGAGAAAGCCTGCCATCATATTGCATGCCACACCCTGTCAGAGCGAGAGCCACGTGAAGAATCATTGAAATGACGTTGAAAAACTTCCCAGACACCAGAATTTATAACATTTGAAATTTGAACTAAGTCCTAGTAGTTTCTGGACTCTTTGATCACCATGATACTGAAGCAACACTTAGTGCTTAGTGATGAAAACCACATTAATTTTCAGTAATTGGAGCATATGGTGACAAGGAAAAAACAGTATAGATGCAGTGTTCAGTAAGAACTCCTTTTTTCAAAGCTACATTTTCAAATTTCATAATTTCAAAAAGGCATTTAGTGAAAAGTTTTCCTCCTACCCTGCCCCAATCCCCTTCTTTAATGGTAATGTTTCCAACTTCTCATATACTCTTTCATAATATATCTACAGATATACAAGTAAATTTATATATACACTTAGTTTCTTCAGTTTTTTTTTTTCAAAAATTGCAGCATATATATAGTTTTTGGCACCTTTTTTTTGTTTGTTTGTTTGGTTTTTTTTTTTTTGCCTCTTAAGCAAATTTATTTCATACAGTGGATTTAACAACAATGATTCAACAGGAAGATTATTTCTAAAAAGCCTAAAAATGAACTCTAGAATTTTGAAAATACAAGATTTTTAATAATATTCCAGTTGTTTACAAAATTGCAAATGACGTTCCTAGCAATAGTAAACATACCCTTCATAGGCTCTTCTAAGATGGTCAGGTAATAGAGTTTTCTTATAGCAGAATGTACTGAAAACCTAACACTGTATGTACAAATATATAATATACAAACTTAAAGTAAAAAATAGAGCACGAATATCCACCTGATCAGAGATTTGTTTGCAGGAATAAGTAAATATGGTACAGTCAATAAAGTGTAAAATGTCCATAGTGGCACCTTGTTTTTTTTGTTTTGTTTTGTTTTTTTTAAGTTCTCTAATCAGTATAACTCGGGTATCCTTCCACTTTAACACAGAAAGATAATTGTGTTCTTTTTTTTTTTTCTTTACAGATAAATACATCTTATTTAACCTTGTTTAAAAGATAATCTTAGTTATTTAAGTACATACATCATATTTATCTAGTCAGATAACATTCCATGTGTGAAATTCACTAATTTAAAGTTTCTTTTGATGAATACTTGCTGTATAAATCTTTGCTATACTGAAAAACAAAGCAAAAAAAAAAAAAAAACCCTACAATGAATAATCACTATATGCGTTATTGCACATGTGTGAGCATACACTTGTGAGGTAAATCCTAAAAACGACATTGATTTTGCATAGGCCATGTGCATCTTTACTTTCAGTAGCTATTACCAAATTGCTCTCTGAATAGGTTTTACCAAATAGCACTACTGTAATCCAGTTACATAAGTGCCTGCTTCTCAAACTCTTAGCACCTGAATGTATCAGTTTTTTTGATTTCGGCCAAGCAAAAAAGGGGAAAACTGGCAGTATTCATTACCTTTTCCTCTATGTTAATCAGTGTGATTGATGCTGAATCTATGTAAAGTGACTTGGCACCTGAGGTGAGCCTTAACAAAGACAAACAGAAAGAAGGAAGAAAGGAAGGAAGGAAGGAAGGAAGGAAGGAAGGAAGGAAGGAAGGAAGGAAAGAAGGAAGGAAGGAAGGAAGAAAAGAAAGAAAGAAAGAAAGAAAGAAAGAAAGAAAGAAAGAAAGAAAGAAAGAAAGAAAGAAAGAAAGAAAAGAAAGAAAGAAAGAAAGAAAGAAAGAAAGAAGGAAAAAGGAAGGAAGGAAGGAGGAAAGAAAGAATAAGGAAAGGAAAGGGAAGGGAAAAGAGGAAGGAAAGGAAAGGAGAAGAGAAGGAAAAAAGAAAGTATAGAGTGATGGAGAAAGAAAGAAATGAAAGAAGCTGGAAGAATGGAGGGAGGGAGAGAGGAAAGCCATGTAGTAGGTTATATTCCAGGGGGAGTGAATGAATGAGCAAGGTTCAGCTGAAGCTGTGAATGCAGAGTACATGTTTAGTTGATTGGTGCCAGACAGTAGAGTTTAAACTGAAAGCAGTAGGTCATTTAGAATTTTTCTCAGCAGAGACATTCCATGATAAGATTAGGATTTAAGAACAATTGGTAAGACAAAATGATAGGTAGTAAAGGGGCCAGTGGGATGGGTTAGGCAGTTAGTTGCAATCATTGTATCATAAGGTGATGTGTGTGGTGAGAGCTGAGAAAACAAACATTGGATAAAAGAACTTGATGATTGTATACAGGAGATGAAGGAATGAATGATGACTTCAAGATTTTTAGTCACATTATTTTATATGAACAGACCAATCACAAGCACTGAAATTGAAACTGTGATTAAAAATCTTCCAACAAACAAAAGCCCAGGACCAGATGGCTTCACAGGTGAATTCTATCAAACATTTAGAGAAGAGCTAACACCTATCCTTCTCAAACTCTTCCAAAATATAGCAGAGGGAGGAACACTCCCAAACTCATTCTACAAGGCCACCATCACCCTGATACCAAAAGCAGACAAAGATGTCACAAAAAAAGAAAACTACAGACCAATATCTCTGATGAACATAGATGCAGAAATCCTCAGCAAAATACTAGCAAACAAAATCCAACCTCACATTAAAAGGATCATACACCATGATCAAGTGGGGTTTATCCCAGGAATGCAAGGATTCTTCAACATACGCAAATCAATCAATGTGATACACCATATTAACAAACTGAAGGAGAAAAACCATATGATCATCTCAATAGATGCAGAGAAAGCTTTTGACAAAATTCACCACCTATTTATGGTAAAAAACCCTACAGAAAGTAGGCATAGAGGGAACTTACCTCAACATAATAAAGGCCATATATGACAAACCCACAGCCAACATCATTCTCAATGGTGAAAAACTGAAACCACTTCCACTAAGGTCAGGAACAAGACAAGGTTGCGCACTCTCAGCACAATTATTCAACATAATTTTGGAAGTTTTAGCCACAGCAATCAGAGAAGAAGAGATAAAATGAATCCAAATTGGAAAAGAAGTAAAACTCACTGTTTGCAGATGACATGACATGATATTATACATAGAAAATCCTAAAGATGCTCCCAGAAAACTACTATAGCTAATCAACGAATTTGGTAAAGTAGCAAGATACAAAATGAATGCACAGAAATCTCTTGTATTCCTATACACTAATGATGAAAAATCTGAAAACGAAATTAAGGAAACACTCCTATTTACCACTGCAACAAAAAGAATAAAATACCTAGGAATAAACCTACGTAAGGAGACAAAAGACTTCTATGCATAAAACTATAAGACTCTGATGAAAGATATTAAAGATGATAGTTACACACATTATCTTGGTTATTAATAAAGGTAAACATAAGAGTTCAAAAGTGAAGGGTGTTGTAGCTACTGTTCACAGAAAACTAAAGACATTCATAGAAATTACTTTGGAAGAGGATAGCTTGGAGAGGTTTCTCTACGAATCATCATCAAAACTTTGGGAGCACTTTTGACTTCATAACCAAGCCAACATCTTGGTCATGTAAAAATAGAGAAAAAGGACTTACAGAAAGCGAGATGAATGTGTATTTTCTTAGTGTTTTTAATGTTAGCGACCCATATAGTAGAGAAGGGGTGGGATTTATTTTGGGGTGGGTATGAGTAGAAAACTCAAAGGTTCTTACATTTTTGCCCAACACCTGCATAAATTATACACTTAATGTAACAGGCTCCAGGTGTGAATGGTGCAGAAACCCACAGTGCAAAGAAAATAAAAGACACTTTTCTAGAAAACCCTGCTGTTTTAAAAATGACTTTTGTATATAATATTGCTTGCAAACTATGAGTAATAAAACAATGACAACACCAAAAAAAAAAAAAAAAAAAAGATTTTTAGTCACATTATTTCAACCCTCCTGGAAAACAATGTTTCTGTTTTTATGAAAGCACAGGGAACATGTGATGTGATTGACCAAAGGATGTTTTTCCTTCTCTGTCAATATGATTAACAGAAGAAACCCATGCATAACAATTTATCCAAAATAGTAAGTACAGCCAGCCAAGGGACTGATTGGGTATATTCAGTGATAAATTCAGGGAAGTGCTTAGGGGGTCTTTAACCCCCTCCACCCTAATTATCTCCATCAGTAACTTCCTTCCACAACTAACCTATGGGGAGCAATGAAGTCACTATACACATACGGCTTTAAGATAACCTGCCCAACTCTTCCTGTAACCAAATATTGACCCTGAGTCTCTGATATAGAAATTCTAGAGACGTCATTGACCTGACTCTCTTTATATATATGATTTGCTTCATCTTATTTAACCTTCATGTATACATACAATTTATATGTAAGGTCCATGAGAACAGGGGTGTTTTCTTCCTCTTTTGTGCATTACTTTTTTCCCAGTACCTAAATAGTGCTAAGCACATCAAAGATACACATTAAATCTAAATATTTAAACATTTAAATAGCTGTTAAATGGATCTCTGTATGTTGGACATGTAATTGCACGTTAGGACTGGGGGTAAGGGTCTGGTGCAAACTGAACAACTCCGTCTCTCTTTGGAGAAGAAAGTTTGCTCCATTTCTCTTAATGTCACTGCAGCAGCCAAGTAATCTCATTGGTGAATCTGTTGTCCCCACAGATTGAGAGACTGAGTCATCTGAGTATGATTTTTATGTTTTGTATGTTTGTTTGTTTTGTTTTTTGTTTTACTGCGTTTTATTTCAGTGTAAGTTTGCAAGATGGTTATTTTTATGTGTTGAATGTTAGCAGCCCAGTGGTTTGAGTCAATTTAGAAGCATTTAATTTTGTTTTTCTCTCATAAATTCTGAGCCCACCCAAGTGCACTGCAATCCATCAAGTCAGGAAACTGAATTTTGTGCGCCAGAGTTTTTGGAATTGATTTAGCTGTACCTGAATCCAAGTTGATCATTCTTTAAACTCCCAGGGCTTAACTGTTTAAGTCTATAGCATATTAAACTCTTAGGTATAAATATTCACAGCCTGTTCACTGCCCTGGCTCTAATTTTAACTTGGAGTTAGTACTGTTTCATTTGGGATTAATGGAAAAGCAAAAATATTTGTCAGAAAACTGCCGAGAGTGTTAAATTTAATTTCATGACTTCTACTGCAGAAAAAGTTAATTTTCCCAGGCTTTGTGAACCCTAAATTTCACCCATGGCTATTAGGCACAACATTTCCTCAAGTTATCTTTCTTGCTTCCCTTCTTTTGGCAAGACTTACCTTGCTGTGAATTTCCTCAATGTGGGCAGAAAGGTTAAAGCAATAAGAACGTGCCGTCGCTGACCTTCCTTGGAACCCGAGTTCTGAAGGCACTCATGTTGATGTGGCAGCCCAACTCTCTAGGGCTTACAGGAAAACTCCAATCTGTTCCGGAAGCTGCTATGAGCCAGCGGCTATGAACTTGTGGCCCAACCACAGAGAATCAGGAACTTCTGAGTTAGAGCCCAGACTCAACTGAACCTCACTGAGTGACCTCAGGCAAGTTACTTCACATTTGCCTGTCCCTCATTTTCCAGCTGTAAAATAGGAAAAAATAATATTTCCTCATTCAAGTTAAGCAGTTTGTAAGTTTCTCCTGCTGTACTCTGGGTTAGTGTTCTTGCATACTTGTCTCTTAGCTTTGGTTTTTAATACCAACTTTAAGAGCAGAATGGGATTGATATTTTATTTTCTAAAGGTTGCCAAATAAAATTTTCAATAATTGAATATGAACTAAATTAAATTATGTATATAGAAATCCACATGAATAATCTTTTTTGAGCTATGCTGTAACACTCATTAGAAACCTCCCTGCCAATTATAACGTGACTTCAATGAGGAAAAGATTTTTGGGGTTATTTTTTTACCCTTACTATATCCCCATAATTTAGAAAAGCACCTTCCATATAATAGATGCTCAATAAATATTTACTGAATAAATGAATAAACAAATAAGTGAAAAATTAAATAATGGTCCAAGAATATTATAGACAAGAATATTATAAACAAGATTTTGATTTTACTATATACAGTATATAGTATATATACTATATACTATATTTATATTTTTAAATAAGCAAGAATTATAAACACATCAGAACATAAAAAGATATAGAAATTGAAGCTATAGATTTATGATACTATAGAATTTTTTATTCATTCTTTGGCTACATAAATTCAAAGCTATCTTGTAACAATCTAAGGAGTCTGCAGAATTTGTGTTACAGGATTCCTGCTCTGTATACTTTTATATCCTAAAGATTCATAAAGCATTTATTAATACTTTTTTCATGACATGTATTGATTCAGATACATTACAAGAGCAGAAAAGTTATTTGACAGAAGTGCAAAAGAAAGTTATTATTTAATTAGAATAGGTATTTTTGGAATGTGAAAAGGATGGGAAATTTTATATAAAGGAAAGTTGAAAAATTAGGTATTGACAAAATGCCAATATATTTTTCTAAAATTACTTTGGTGGCAAAATCCATTTTTTATTTATAAAATTTGCCTTAACATTTAAAAATAATTTAACATTTACCCAGTTGACTCCAGAATTTTCACTTTTTAATTACTTTCTGTTGTATCATAAAGTCATTTAAAAGTGAATAAAGTGATAATCTCTAGTTGCATCTGTATTGCTGTAAATGGCATTATTTCATTCTTTTTATGGCTGAGTAGTATTCCATTGTATATATGTACCACCTCTTCTTTATCCATTCATCTGCTAATGGACATTTAGGTTGTTTCCATGTTTTGGTTATTGTGAATAGTGCTGTTATGAACATAGGGGTTCATGTATCTTTTTGGATTATATTTTTGTTCAGGTATATTCCCAGGAGTCAGATTGCGGGATCATATGGTAATTCTATTTTTAGTTTTCTGAGGAACCGCCATAGTGTTTTCCATAGTGGTTGTACCAACTTACATTCCTACCAACAGTGTAGGAGGGTTCCCTTTTCTACAGACTCTCTCCAGCATTTGTTATTTGTAGATTTTTTAATGATGGCCACTCTGACCAGTGTGTGGTGGTACCTCACTGTAGTTTTGATTTGAATTTCTCTAATAATTAGTGATGTTGAGCATCTTTTCATGTGCCTACTGGCCATCTGTATGTCTTCTTTAGAGAAATGTCTATTAAAGTCTTCTGCCCATTTTTCTATAGGGTTGTTTGTTTTTTTTGTTATTGAGTTGTATGAGCTGTTTGTATTTTTTTGAGATTAAGCCCTTGTCTGTCACATCATTTGCAAATATTTTCTCCCATTCCGTATGTTGTTCTTTTCATTTTTTTTATGGTTTCCTTTGCTGTGCAAAAGATTGTTAGTTTGATTAGGTCCCATTTGTTTATTTTTGTTTTTATTTATATTGCCTTGGGAGACTGACCTAAGAAAACCTTGGTACAATTTACATCAGAGATTATCATACTAAGTGAAGTAAGTCAGAAAGAGAAAGACAGATACCATATGATATCACTTATATGTGGAATCTAAAATATGGCACAAATGAACCTATTTACAAAACAGAAACTGACTCATAGACATAGTGAACAGACTTGTGGTTGCAAGGGAGAGGGAAGAGGGAGAGGGATGAACTGAGAGTTTGGGATTGGTAGATGCAAACTATTACATTTAGAATGGCTAAACAACAAGGTCCTAATGTATAGCACAGGGAACTACATTCAATATCCTGTGATACACCATTGTAAGGCAATTATACTTCAATAAAGATGTATAAAAAAAAAATCCTGTGATAAACCATAATGGAAAAGAATATAAAAGAAGAATGTCTATATGTGTATAACTGAGTCACTTTGCTGTACAGCAGAGACTGGCACAACATTGTAAATCAACTATACTTCAATTAAAAAGAAAAGAAAAAAGTGAATAAAGTGAATAAGTGGGAGAAGGGTCTCAAGTTAGAGGCTGACTAAACAAGGAAAAGAAAGGAAGCTAGAAGGAAGAGATCTACAAAATATATGAACAATTAAATACAGTTTTTTAGCTTTTACTTTATCATTATCTTTGATAGCTTTAAAAGAAAAACCAACACAACGTAGTAGTGGAGTTCAGGTTAAAATAAGGAGAGAATTGCTTATCCTTTTACTTTAAAAAAAAAAAAAGTGCTTGTCAGCTAAGTACTTAATTCTTTTCCTGTGGGACTTTAAGAATTGCATTTGCAATGACTCATTTACTGAGAAAAAAATCGAACCAAGTGAGGTGGGGCTTTAGGTTACATGAACTTGCCATAATTCTTCTTAATGAGAACAAAAGCAATACCCTCTTTGATGTAGATATGTTTTAAAGACATACTAAGAGTGATTGCTTTTGACATTTTGCCCTGAATATAAATGACTTCCGAAAAATACTCAGGTTCTTATTAAACTTCTTTTCTGTGTTCTTTAACATTCTTCTGAACACAGTGGTAGAAAACCTCCAATCAGTGCGAGTAGCTTTAACACCCCTCATATCCAGTTAATCTGTTGAATAATAAGCAAGGATATTTAGAAACAGTGAATTATTTCATGAGTTTTCTATTGCTGCTGTGACAACTCACCTCAAAACTAGAGCTTTAAACAACACCAGTTTATGATCTCACAATTCTGAGGGTCAGAAGTCTGGGTGGGCCCACTGGATCCTCTACTCTGAATCCACAAGGCCAAAATTAAGGTGTTGGTAAGCCAGGGATTTTATCTGGAAGCTCTGAAGGAGAATCCACTTCCAAACTCGTTTTAGTTCCAGGCAGAACACAGTTCCTTGTGCTTGTAGGATTGAGGTCCCAGTCTCCTTGTTGGCTGTCATATGGGTTCTGATTTTGGTTTCTTGAGGCTTCTCTCTAATCTTTGCATGGACGTCTACTTCTCAGAATCAGGGACACGACATCACTTTGTTTTCACACTTTGAACTTGTCTGCCTTCTTTATCTCTTTCTCCAGCCAGAGAAAGTTCTTTACTTTTTAAGGCTCATATGATTAAACTGAACCCACCTGGATAATCCAGGATAATCTTCTTATGTAGAAGTCACTGATCTCAATTATATCTACAGATTTTTGTGTGTGTGTGTGATTTAATATAACACATTCACAGGTTTAGGGATTGGATATCTTTAGAAAGCCATTCTGCCTGTCACATTCCCAAATCTACTAATTGGTAGGAATGTTAGAATAAGTGGACCAAAAAAAAAAAAAAATTGTCATAACCTAGAGATAACAAAATTGGAATATTTATAAAAAATCATGAGATACAAAAGACATTTTAGAAACAGGAAATGTTGGAGCTAATAGTTTACTTTGGGACACTTGGCTTGATTTGTGAGGATAGAGCCTCTAACCGAGGAATCAAGAAAGATGTAGGTCATACAAGTAATCTGAATAGAACAGTAAAAATTTATGGCTAACCTCAAAGGAGTTATAAAAAATGAAGCTTAGATTCTGAAGACTTTACAACAAGGAATTAGAGGTAATGAAGAGTCAGCGTGGAACAGGATTCCATGGTGACTAAAATTAGTGATTGCCAATCATTTATTAGAAGCTAAGCATAATAATACTAGAAATTCACACTGGTATATTGTTTTACAATTTTAAAAGTGCTTTCAGCCACAAAAATTTTTGTATGGTACAGCTCATAATTTTCTGGGATTTTATTTTTGTGTCTTAGCCAAAACACTGAACACAAAATACATGTGTTCAGCCATTTTCAAGTTTCTGAGGAATTAAGAAATATATTTATTTTATCAAGAGAATAGTGTACCTTTCAATAAGTACACCAAAATACCTCAAGTCTAGAAAAATTACATAGCTTACTGCCTGACAAAGAAATGTGAAGCAATTTGGGTAAGAATTTGCCCATCTGTTTCGATGTCTAGAAGGTCCTCTTTGGGGATTTTAAATTCTGTAGGCATCTTGGTAGTTGAACCTGACCTTGGCAGTCAAGAAAGCATTTCTGTGTTCATATCTTATTTAGAGATATTTTTCTTTAAGGTTATCCTTCTAATCTTACTGTATCATTATGGTACTTTCCTGGCTTCCCAAATGGATTTGACATTCTTGTGCCCTAAAAGATGATTTATAAGCATGGTTAAAATAATTCAGCTCTCCAGAGTCTGCTCACCTCTAAATAAACTGAAAATTCTAAGCAACCTACCCTGTAATGTAGAGGTTGAGACCCAAGGCTTGGTTTCATTCACCTTTCAAAGCTGCAGATATTCAGCTGAGTTCATCCTGATACAAGCAGATTTTTTTAAAAATCATCTCTGAACTAAATAAGAAACTTGAAAATTAGAAAGGATAAGATGTTCCTTCAATCAAAATTCTGACCAGCCCAGATCATAGTTTAGCTTGAGTAGATTCTAATCCTCCTTCACCAAATAGTTATTTTCTTTCTTTTTTGCTTCCCTGCTTCATGGTTTTGAATCCAGCTTGTTGGTTCCAGTCTTGGAGATAGTTTGCTTTTGTTGCTGATACTGGTTGTGGTAATGGCTTGGTTGATTTTTAAGTGCATCATAGTGAGAAACCTGTGATGCTCCCATTTTTCATGACTATTTTGAAAGAACACCTTCACTTTTCTGCCTGTTATTCTCTCCCTTCTTGCTGCTTCCTGAATAAACCAAGCTCATTTCAACTTTAAGACCTTGTTTCCTTCTTCCTGAAATACACAGTCCCCGATCCTCACGTGACTGCTTTGCTGTCCTCAGAATCAATTTAGCTGTCACCTCCTAGGAGTTCTATCCTGCCTACCAAATATAAAGTATATTCACTATTCAATGTCACTTCATTCCAGCTTAGAACTAGTCACTTGTCTCATTCACTTTTTAAGATTTCCTATTTATTTATTTTATATCTCCTCCTATAGTAATACTAATGAATGGGTAGATAAATAGGTGGGGATATATAATTGCAGCCTTCCATTTCTGAACTTTGTTCAAGACAAGATGATATGGCTAACCTATAATTCCATACTTCTACCTATCAATGCATTACAACAAAAGCTCAGAACAAAATATTTATGGCTTAGTTGTATTGATATGATAACAACAATATCCTAAGACAGTAAGGTCTCTGGCTCCTTCCAAAGCGTGTGGCTTGTTTCTCACCAACTGAATTCTTCAATTGTCCTGTAAGATCATTATCAAGATCCAGTAACATCCCGTATTACTACCCTGTGTTGTGACATTTTTGACCTACTACCTTCTCATCAACAGCTTATATTGGAAAGAAGCTGAGGTCTCCAGGCTGATGCATCAATGAGTCCCTGGCCAGAGTGTTAACTCTCCTCTAGTGTTTCAAATATCATGTTTTTTCATGTAAGTTATCCAGTATATAGACTGTCATGTTTTCCAAGAAATACTCTATAGTGGCTACAGTTCAGGGGAAAGTTGATGTGAGAGCAATTTCTGAGAAGAGGGTTCATTGTTTGAACTTTTCACAAACATCCATCTGAAAACAGTTACAGAAGCCCTGGGAGCAAGCAAGCTGACACTTTTGCATTGCTCATCACCTCATGGAAGCTACAGCAGACGGCCACCCTGTAAGCCACAGGCATGAGTTTTCTGGGGTCACTGCCAGAACATCATCTTTCTGGCGTCTTCTGTCATTTTTATAACTTCTGCATATATTTTTGATTGATATTTAGGAAATGAAGTTGTCCTCAATGCTCTCCTCTTATTTAGCATATACATGATATGTCCTTGGAAAGTTAGAGATACCTTTTGAGTTTTTAAGGAAGAGATCCAGTATATTTAGAACCCTGGAAACCATTTCCAAAGCCTCAGATAGTAGAGGGAAAAGGTGTAACCACTGGCTACACACTAGTTCCTATTAGGGTGTGTGAGATAGTGTGGGAGTTTGACTTTCTGTTTCAGAGTTAAACATCTTTTCAAAATCCTTTGAAGTATCCAGGGAGTTTTTCCTCCTAAGTGATTATTCTATAAAAGTAACGGAGTGAATCAGCCAAATCTCTGCTTTTTCATTTGGATAAACTTTGATGACCTCTACTGAAGAATTTGAGATTCCAATGTTTTGGACTCTCTGTCCAGCTGCTATATAATGGAAATTTACTTTTAGAATATATTCTGAGAATATAAGTCCTTCCAAGTACTTCTGTAACAAATGTCTCTATAAAACAGAGTAGCATTTGCAGCATTGAAAAACATTAGAAATTCATATCATCGGCATATTGCAATAATAGAGGGAAGATCTGCATTGCCTCTTAATTGTAGTTATTTCGTAAAATAAATTTGAGCTTCAGTTGTGTTTGCTTAAGGTTGTACTGGAGCTAATATTTTTCCTTTTGTGGTAAGAATTACTTGAACACTGTCGGGGTGTGTTTTTTTTTTTTTTTTCCAAAGGAAATACATTCTAACCATTGCTTAATATCTGGCAGTCATTTAAGCAAAATAAAGAAATATTTAATATTCTTTGCATCATTTTCCATCCAAATAATAATATCAAAATACTCAGACACTGGTTACAAAAATATAGAAATTGCGGTAACAGCCAATTAGTTCCCAGAAAGTTTTACAGCTTCATAAAATTTTCCACAATCATCAGGCATTGGAAAAATCTTCTGATACAAACACAAGTCATAGCAAGGTGAATAGGTCAAATGAACCTAAACTCTCTTCCTGTTTCCAAGAAAGAAAGTACACAGTCTAAAACAGCATTCACAGAACAAGGACAACAAAAGCAACAAAAATCAGTATACAGTCAATACACAGTAACTGTGAAATAAGGATGTTATCACATTTACATTTACATTAAGGAATTGTTGACTGCCCCAAATATTTCAGCATCCCATGTATCTCTGGCCTTAGGTAGGATGCAATACGGGAAATTCAGATTGTTTTCCAAATTGTTTCAATGCAGCTTTCTACTTGCTTCCAGGACTGATCTATGGTTTCTACAGTGTCATGCCTTAGAAATGGACACCTGTTGGCAATACACTTTCCTTCTGACTCTGTGTTGTGGAGATGAATAAGAAAAGAGAAATTTTAGGATTGAGAAGCTGGTTTGTTTCAAAAGTTTTCTTCCTTAGAGTAACTTTGAGGATTTAAATAAGTACATTGTAAAGTTAAATAATATATGTCCTGCTTACAGAATACTCTGTAAATATGTTATATTAATATTAATGGCTAGATCTGTATTTTTCAGTGGTTGTATTTCTAGCCCCCAACAATGAGATGTAGTCATAAGTCTCTTCTAACATGTTTAGTGATAGTCATCACTTTAAAAATAACTTTTTATGAATGACAACCCCCTTGATCACTTCACACCTAATATTTTGCATCTTAGTTCTTGGTCAAGCATTGTCAGTTTAGTGTGAATGAAATAAATAGCTGGTTTAAGATCTTGCTCAGTTGGATCCAAGTTAACTCCTTTTCTTATCCCCTCTCCTTTATTCAACACAAATGCACCATTTGTTTTCTATTGAGGTTTTGACTAAGACAATATTGAGACAAAAGTAGAATTATGCTGTACACAATTATCCTTTAAATAATAATGTAAATATCTTCATTTCTGAAAATATTCTCTAATTAGATGTTCTATTTTTTCTATAGTAATCTTTATTCAGACAAAATCTCAAAAGCAAATGAAATACAAATGTCCCAGGCCTTATTCATTTTTGACTATACACTTCTTTGTATTACCAGATATGTTGACAAGAGACCACTAATTTGAACAGATAAAGCATGAGTTATCAAAGAGCCTATATATCAAAAAACAGATATCCCATATACATATGGGATCCAAAATGGTGGTCTGACATGTACCCAAAACCCAGACTCTTAGCTATTGGGAACAAACTGAAAGCAACAATTTATATGTGTTAAAACTTCAATATCTTTGTCTTGCAGGTATATGAAAAGATTTCAATATTTTTTCCACAGAGAAGGTAGTTGTGGCCATTTGACTTGATTTGGTCCATGAAATAAGAACAAAGGTGACATGTTATTACATCTGGAAGTAGCAGTGAGCCTGTTGGCAATTCATCACGTGGCCCCCCCGTCTCCAGTGCTTCAGAGATCATGGAAGCACATATCAAAATGAAGCTTCCATCATCCTGGGACCCTGAGTAACTTTAAATGTAGAGTCCCTCTGTTAAAACAGTATGAATATTCAGGATCTGTAAGGAATACATTTGCTGTGTCAATTTACTGAGATTGGGAAATGTGTTTGTTACTTCAACACAATGTTGCCTATCCTGATGGGTTATAACTACCATCACCACCAAATGTCCACTGGTTATTTCCTTTTTATCTCCATCTCGATATACCTCTGGCCATAAAACTGTTATAGATGTCACCAGCTATTATGTGACCCATATTCTACAAATGGAGCATGAATATCCAATTGTTGCTAGATTCTATGCAAAGGAAGAAGAGATGGCCTTCTTCCAAACATTGCCTCACTTGGACAGCCAAGAACTCTGTTTAATTTGCAGTTTCACATCATCTCTCCATAATAACTTCAGTAGCTCTGGTCATTGCTCTTGCCCTGGATATTTTGAAACTTTTAGTCCTATCTTCAAGAAGCTAAATTCCAATTATGAGACTAAGTAAGGAAAATATGTTATATAATCTCCCCCACTCACCTATGCTATTCTTGCCCCTCATAAACAGACACACACACACACACACACACACGCACACATACACACACAAATCTCTCTTTTGGTCACTTACAAAACAAATATTCCCATGCTAATCAATGAATGTAAACAGAGGGTTAGGGTCAGAGTGGGCAGACAGGTTACTCACACTAGTAGGCTCTGAGCCACAACTTATCCATCCCAAAACACCCTGTTCCAACAATAAAATAGATAATCTGGGGCCTGGGGCCTCTCCTCTTCTTCCTGTTCTGCCAGAAACTTGATAGGACTATAAAATCCAACAGACTATAAAAGCTTTTAACCTGAATGAGTAATATCTCATTGCAGATGAGAATTATTATTTAGTTTTATCAATCCTTTACTTTTAAATTGTTTACAATTTTTGCCTTTCTATGCAATGTTAATGTACTTTAGGGGGTACCTCAGCTGTATGTTAATATCCCAGCTCACACAAAGTTATAATTTTCAGCGTAAGCATAAACATGAAATTCTCAGAGTGGAATGGAAATTCTGATTCTCTGTCAATAGCTTGCTTATCATCTAAAATTTTTTTAAAAATTTCTTTTACAGCATAATATATTTTATTCATTAAAAATAAGTGAAGGCCTAGTGGAATAGCATAAATTGACTCTCTTTACTTCATACATAATGATATAAGCCATAGATTAGTCAAGATGACTGTCTTTGGATAGTAATCATAGTAAATCATAGTAATCATAGTAAATCTATGATACCTAAGGGGGCTTTGATCTAATTTCCCCAACACTTTGAAATTTATTGCACATAGCTCTTATTTTAGGTGAAATATTATATGTTTTCATACACTCTTAGGTGTATGTGTGTTTATATGCATATGTGGGACATGTTCAGAGAAGATAATAATCCACCTGGGTAGAGAGAGGAGGTTATACTTATTCTTTATAGTAACCAGTAAATTCCTATTGAGGGGGTGGGTGTGGTATGGGGGAGGGAGCTAGACAGAACCAGTAGGAAAGCATTGCCTTAATTGCTTTCCCTGAGAATGGCTCCAGGAGTCCTTCTGATCCTAGCATCTTTGAGAACATATGTTTCTCTCCATCTGCTTATACCTTTCCAGTAACTCTTTCCTAGAAGGATTTTAGGCTGCTGTTTTTTTTGCTCTTTTCCCATCTGCTTCCTATGGTCCAGAAACATCTTAGTCTTTCTTCTTTATTCTTGACACAGTTTCTTGTTTTAACACTATTATTGAATAATTTCAAATGCAATATTTTTCTGGCATACTTAGGCAGAAGTATGTGTTCAATCTGCCATCCAAATCCAGGGTGAAGCCCATTTTGAAAAGATTCTGTAAACCTTTCAGCAAAAACAGTTATATTTTAAATCTACAGAATTTCCACCTACTGAATTTATGAAAATATATCCGGGGCTAATAGCATTAATAAAATATGTTTAAAATAGACATTTGATTTTTTTAAAATATTGTACTGATACAAATAAACTGACTTTTTAGATTCATGGAATTCATTCAAGGACTTTAATTTTTATAAAATGTGCTGTTTTCCATATTTTATTGAATAAATTAATATTTGCTATACTTCACTAATTCAAATATTTGTAGAGGTTATACAATGTGACATAATGCGTCATGCCTAGATATACAAACTTGAGTGTGAAATAGGCACATAAATACGGCTAGGTAATATTTATTGAACACTTGCCATGTCAAAGCATTGTGCTAACCATTTTGTAAACTCTTTCTCATTTAATATTTATAGCTACTCTTTGAAATATTACTATCTTTATTTTGCATTTAAAAATTGTAGTATTTTAGTGTAACAAGTCTTAAAATGTTTATACACAAAGGACAGTGGTAATAAAAATGAGCGAAACAAAGTTCTCATAAAGAAACACAAGAGACCTGGGCCCTATAGAATAAGGATTTGCCAAATAAAAGATGAGTGAGAATAAAAGCTATTTCAGAGGAAAAGAGAAGGGAATCATCTTTACAGAGACCCAAATGCTTATTAATATTTCAATGCAGTTGGATTAAAGGGTGCCAAAAAAATCACCGGAAGTGAAGGTGGCCATGTTCAGAGCATGGATTTGAACCATATCTTAAACATGAGGAAGAAGCCATAAAAAAATATTTATTATGGTAGTAACTCTATCAGACTTGGATTTTAGAATAAAAACTTTAGTGATTTATACACAACTTATTACAGTTCATCTTAAAATTTCTTTCACTTTTCTTTTTTGGTGAAGGGATAGGCATTTTTAAAGTGCATATCATGTTTAGATGTCTTAATAGTTTCCTTAGTTATGCTGTATCATGTGATTCCCAACAAGTTAATAGAATAAATAGGAATAGGCTCATTTTAGAGATTAGGAAAGTGAGACACAGAAAGGATAAACAAATTGCCCACAACCAAATGGTTTATAAGTGGTGGGTCCAGGATATGAAACTTTCAGACGCTAAAACTTGGCTACTACTTATGAGAAGCCAGTGGAGGTCAGAGCCCTCTGCAACATATTTCTAGGATGTAGTTACGTATAGTTAGTTTTCACTGGATATTTGATAAATGAATAAAAATCTAGTAGAATGTACAAAATATACTTTATTTGATGGTTAAATAAATTCTTGGCAAGTAAAAGAATCAGCTACAATTTATTGGCTATTATTTATAGCTTACTTTAAGCCATAAAATCCTATAAAGAGGCAGAAAAACATCCTCAAAAGTTATCTAAGATTATCCATATTTGACAGGAAATAATTTTACTGTTGGAACAAGGATGACTCAGAGCATTTATGTGCTTAAATGGCTTTTTGACTTTCAAACGTTTAGGTCTTGAATTTTGGTCCCATCATTTGTTTTTGTTTATACTTCCTTTTATCATTGTATTTACCATTTAAATCTCATGTTTTATAGTGACCTTCTATTACCACCTGCCCATTAGATGTAGGAAAGCTTTAACATTGCCAGATGATTTCCCTATGTTTATATAATCAAGTGTTTGCGAGTTTTGTGGTGATCACATGCAAGTGGTGATCATCTGGTGAAACACTTCAGAATGAAAGGATTTCATGTGCAACAGCCATCTGAGTGGCCTGGTTGCTTTCTCTTCTCCAAGATACACATGCTAAGCCTAAAAATGTAACTGCAAATGTATTTAAAAACAATCGTGGGATGCTTTAATTTTTACATCTAAAGTCTTGCTCTGGAGGAGTAAGCCAAAGACCAGAGTGGTGCTAGGAGAATCCCTGGAAAATGTGAACACAAGAACATTGTCTTATAGAGTTATGTTGGCCATTATTGGTCAAGGTCACTGAGAGCAATGCGTGGATAAGAAAGAATTTCCAGAGCCCCAGTTTGCAATACCACCATGCCCAATACTCATGTTCTGAGACCACTTTATTTGCCAGCAAACTTACCTTAAAAATCAATCCCTCAGTGATTTTTAACCTTTGTGACTGTAACAATTTGTAGGAATTTTGTTTGTTTTGTTATATATTTTTGATTATACCACTGTCACTACCAACCCTGGCCCCAAAAATACTACCAATATCTACCAAGAACCATCACACGATCACCATCCCCACTACCTCACTGCCACCTCCACCACCACTAACATCATTACGCCGAGAATGGCAGCAGCACCAATACCTTTATTATAACTACCACCACCACCACCATCACAACTGACATCACTACCACCAACAATGAGAAAATAACTTGCTATATTTCCCCAAGAACAGCAATATTTGTTGAGAATGTCAAGGTTCCTTTTTTCCTGCCTTCTGTCCTACCATCACCAAATGTGAAAAATTTAGTCTTTGTTTCATTAGGCTATTAAAATAGCAAGTGGGTAAGACATAAGGAGAACCATTGGAGAACATTTATTCCTGAATTAAACAGAGCTGTTTTTCACTCCTACTGATCTGATTTTTATAGAAAAACTACAACATCTACTCTATGTGAGAACAGGAGGTTTAACTGACAGCCACAAAACAGCACTCAGCCTAACTTTTAAGCACAGAAATAAATATTACACATATCAACCTAGTTCAGATAGCAACATCAGAATGTGATGTATGTTTAATAAAAATCATTAGGTTTTGTTTCGAGAAACTTAGTGACATACAGGAGAGGGTCATTAGCATCCTAAGGGAATTCATCAACATCATTAACCAGCATTTTGGAGGTAGCATTAAATTTTGGGACTCATTTTATTTTAATTAACACATAAGATGTATCGAAAAAGAAAATGACATCAATGATAAGCAGAAATGCCAAGTGGTTGACTAGTTAAGAAATGACACTGAACAAATACATTTATGAATGTCAGGTGCCCTGAAATTTTAAAGTCTTAAATCTTAGTTTAAGAATGAAGGACATAATTTAATATTTTTACTTTTATAATATATTTTATTTTTTAGAACAGTTTTAGATATATGGGAAAAAATGATGATAGTATAGATTTTGCATAACCCAACAGCCAGATTCCCCTATTATTATTATTTTATATTATTATGGTATGTTTGTTAAAATAAATAAACCAACACTGGTACATAATTATTACTAGAATCTATACTTTATTTAGATTTCCTTAGCTTTTATTGAAAGTCCTCTATCCATTTCAGGATGCTGTTCAAGTTACCATATTAGATTTAGCTCTCATGTCTCCTTAAAATCCTGTTGGCTGTGACAGTTTCTCACACTTCCCTTGTTTTGATCATCTTGGTAGTTTTTTGTTTTTGTTTTTGTTTTTATTTTTGTTTTTGTCTTGGCTGTGCCAGGTGGTTTTCAGGATATTAGTCCCCGACCAGGAATCGAATCCGTGCCCCCTGCAGTGGAAGCGCAGAGTCCTAACAACTGGACCACCAGGGAATTCCCAATGATCTTGGTAGTTGTGAGGAATACTTGTCAGGTATGTAGCTGAAACCCCTTCTACTGTAATTTGATTTTTTTTTTTTTCATAATTAGACTGTGGTTAGGGATGTCTCAGAGGAAGATAGTAGAGGTGAAGTGCCACTTTCACCCCAACATATCAAAGGTACACACTATCAACATGACTTATCAGTATTGATATTGCCCTTGATCACCTGGCTGAGGTGGTGTTGGTCAGGTGTATCCATTGTAAAGTTACCCCCTTCCCCTTTCCATACTGTACCTTTTGGAAGGAAGTCACTATGTACAGCCTTTATTTAAGAAATGTGGTATTATGCTATACTTCCATGAGGCAGTGCATCGACAGCAATTATTTGAAATTCTTCATTATGAGAGATTTTTCTCTTCTCTCTCATTTATTTATCCAGTCATTTATGTATAGCACTATGGGCTCATGGATATTATTTTATACTTTGGATTATAATCCAATACTACTTTATTTATTTTATCGTTCCAATTGTTTTGTCTTTGTCCATCGGGAGATCTTTCAGTTGATTCCTGTGTCTCTTTAACATACCTTCATCATTGTGATATGTGTCTGTTGTGTGTTTTGAGTACTTTCTTACTTTCTGGAACTACAAAATACTCTGGATTGATCTTGTATATTTCCTGTTGCGGTTCTAAACTCAGTCATTTATCTAAGGAGCCCTGGTTTCTTTTACTGGAGATTAGTATTAGAAATGAAGATCTGGGAGCAAGGTGTGCTCATTGCTACTGGGGTGACTTTGCTTCTAAGCCCTCTCAGCTGACAGACAGGGATATATATGCATACACAGTAACCTGTGTGTATACACATATCTGTAAATATTTCTACATGTAAACTTCCATAGTAAGCTAAACATGAGTTCATACTGATGTATTCAAATGCAATCCATTACCAAAAGGATCATTCTAGTCTCTTTCCTTTGGTTATCTGTAACCTTCCCCTCCAACAAAGAGAAATCTGGATTCCACTATCCCCATCTATTTACTTAATTGCTCAGTGCTAGTATACATGTACAGCGGTTTCATAATTTCTAATGCATACCACAATGGGAAACATCTGTATCAACTACATTATAGTGCATATATGCAGTCCCCTGTTTTTTTAGTCTTATATATTTTCATTCATTTCCAGCGTTTCTTACGTTGGCATCTTTGCCACAACCACATTCATTGACATTGTTTCAGAGATTTGTAATACAATTAGATTATTTTGTCACTGCCAGTATTTTATCCTGGGATCCCATGATATCCTAAATCATTTTTAAAATTTGCAAACATTAAGGGTCACTCTTTTTCTGTAAACTTTTATGGGTCTTAACAAATGCATGGTGTTGTGTATCCACATTAGAGTATCATGCAGAATAGCTACACTGCCCTGAAAACTCCCTCATGCTTTACCTAAACATGATTCTCTCCTGCCTCTTAAACTGTAGACTTATTCATATTCTATAAGCATGAAATACATTGTTCTTCTTCTTATTTTAAACAGTTAATTTTTATATAATTAAGAATAGAAATAGGGCTTCCCTGGTGGCACAGCTGTTGAGAGTCTGCCTGCCAATGCAGGGGACACGGGTTAGAGCCCTGGTCTGGGAGGATCCCACATGCCGCGGAACAACTAGGCCTGTGAGCCACAACTACTGAGCCTGCGCATCTGGAGCTTGTACTCCGCAACAAGAGAGGCCGCGACAGTGAGAGGCCCACGCACCGCGATGAAGAGTGGTCCCCGCTTGCCGCAACTAGAGAAGGCCCTCGCACAGAAACGAAGACCCAACACAGCCAAAAATAAATATAAATACATTTAAAAAAAAATTTTTTTTTTAAATTATAAAAAAAAAAAATTAAGGCACTTGGTTCTTTTAAAAAAAAAAGAATAGAAATAATTAAAAATTATTTGACTCATTTATTTTCTGACATTCTTCCTTTCATTATATAGATTTGAGTATCTGACCTATGTATTTTTCATTCTTCTTGAAGAATTTTCTTTTGGTATTTCCTTTAGGACATGTCTGTTGATGAATACCTTAAGTTTTTATTTTTCTGAGAAAGTCTTTGTTTCTCCTTTACTCCTGAAGTATAATTTTGCTTGATAAAGAATTCTATATTGGTAGCTTTTTTTTTTTAAATAAATTTGTCACTCCACTCTTCTTGTAGGCTTTCTCATGAGAAGTCTGATATAGTTCTTATCTTTGTTCCTCTATAAGTAAGGTGTTATTTCTCTGTCTTTTTAAATATTTTATCTTTGATTTTCTTCAATTCAAATACTTTATGCCTACTGTAGATTTTTCAGTATTTAGCTTGCTTGATATTCTCTGAGCTTCCTACAGCTATTGTTTAGTATTTGTCATTAATTTTGGAAAATACTTGGCTAAATATTTCAAAAATTTCTCCTGCTTCATTCTATTTTTTTCTCCTTTTGGTATTCTAATTACACACAAGATACACATTTTTAAATTGTCCCATGGTTCTTAGATGTTCTGTCTTTTTTTTTTTTTTTTCTTATTCATTTTCCTCTCTGCATTTAAGTTTGGGAAGTTTCTACTGTCATATATTTCAGATCACTAATTTTTTCCTCAGCTGTGTCCAGTCTACTGATGTCCAGTCTACTTGATCAAAGGGATTCTTCAAACCTGTTGCAGTGTTTTTGATTTCTAGCATTTCCTCTTTATTTTTTCTTAGAGTTTCCATCTGTTTGATTATATTACCCATCTGTTCTTCCATGTTGTCAATTTTTTCCATTAGAGTTCATAACATGATAATCATAGCTATTTTAAATTCTCCATCTGATAATTTCAACATCTGTTTCATATCTTTCTGTTTCTGATGTTTGCCTTGTCTCTTCAGACTGTTTTTTTTTTTTTTTTTCTTGGTTTTTAGCATGCTTTGTAATTTTGCTGAAATCTGGACTTGATGTATTGAGTAAATAGGTTTTTGGTGCATTGGTTTATGTTAATCTGGCTGGGAGCTCTACTTTGTTTATTGTTTGATGTCGGTGTAGGTGGCAAAGGCTTCAAATTCCTCTAGTGTCTTAGATTTTTATCTCTCATGTTATCTTTGGGATTTGCTAAGAGAACTTTCTTAGGAAGAGTCTGCATCCTGCAGCTTTTTCATCTGTAATCCGCTGTTATTAACCTGGAGCCCTGCTGGTGTTGGAGTAGGATGTGTTCTATAATCTTATGTTTAAATCTCAGTATTTAAATTGACTTGCAACCTTGAACTGTGACTTTAACTAGCGTTTCTTAGCTCCCCCTCCCTCGACCCCACCCTTAGGTGAAACAGGAAGGGCAGAGGGGCTGGAGTCAGGCATGTGTCCCTCCATAGCTCAGACAAGGCTCTAGTAAAATCCTCTTCAGTAGAGAGTTGGCCTTGTTATGAAGAATGTCTTGGGTGTATTTCTAATGGCTCCTATCCCTTCTCCCTACCAGATCCACATACAATTTTTCTTGACTCTTCACCATAAGAATCTGGTAAGATTTTTAGAAGTAGAACCCATAAAAGTCCAAAGAGTGTGGTCCATGAGGTTTTCTCACTTTTATGCTAATCTACAGTCAGCATCCAGCAATTTGTCAAAATTCCAATTCAAGTGTTCCTACCAGTTTTTGGCTTGAGCAGTGTCTACCCTAGGTTAGGAGACCTCACTATGACTGTCAAATTTGCTATCTCTTTAGATTACAAGGTGGTGTTTTGCCCTTTAATCTTAGTTCTCTAATGAGTCCAAAAAAAGTCATTATTTTTTAGTTTACTCAGCTTTTTCTTATTATAATTATGCAATGAAGACTTCCAAGCTCCTTACATTTTAGACCTAGCAAGAGGACACCCTAACTTTTTAACAGTATCCATTTTGATGGCAAATGTTATAGAGAAGACAACAAGATATTACATGCTTTAAGATATTTCCATTATAGCAGTTTTTATACAAGTTGATGTTAATAATAATAATAATATTGGTTAAACTTAAGACTAAAGTTAAAACTTCATAATAGTCAAGTGGACACAAGACTTTTTAAAATGAAACTTAGAATATATTCACATTTGTTGCATTAACATGTATTATGCTAAGATGTGCTGTCTTCAAATTTTTTAAAATATCAAATCAAATGCCATATAAAATTTATTATAGATTTCCTACAAGAATAGTATAAAGATGGAATGTATGAATCTACTAAAATATGCTTTTCCTTTTTTTCATATGTTTAGTCCTAAATAAGTGACTTGCTTAACTTTTATTTGATGATAATGGGGACATTTTGGCTAATCTTTGTACTATTACTTTCCTTTTTAGAGATATTAGAAAATTATATTTTTAGGCATACCTCGTTTCATTGTGCTTTGTTTTATTGTGCTTCACAGATACTGTATTTTTACACCTCATGTCTCTGTGTCACATTTTGGTAATTCTTATAATATTTCAAACCTTTTCATTATTATTGTTACATTTGTTACGGTGATCTGTGGTCAGTGATGTCACTATTGTAATTGTTTTGGGGCACTGCAAATCACAACCATATAAAATGGAGAACTTAGTCAATTATTGAAATGACAACAAAGGATTTAAAATATTATGTCAACTTAGTTGACAAAGCAGCAGCAGGGTTTAAGAGAATTGACTCCAATTTTGAAAGAAGTTCTACTGTGGGAAAAATAGTATCAAACAGCTTTGCATGCTACAGAGAAATCATTCATGAAAGTGTTACTGAGTCCAAACTCGTACTGCTTGCCACAGGATGGATGAATAAATCAAGAGACGAGCTGATGGGGCAAGGTATCACGACTTTATTTGGAAAGCCAGCAGACTGAGTAGATGGCAGACTAGTGTCTCAAAGCACCATTTTACCTGAGTTAGAATTCAGGTTTCTTTTATACTAAAAGGGGGTGGGTGGGAGGCTGTGACTGTTTGCTGCAGACTTCTTGGTGCCGGCTGGACGAGAGGGTATGTGATAATCCTTTGTTCTTGCAGCTGTCCACTTAGGTCTAGTCGCAATGTTCCTGTAAACTTTCAACTCGACCAATGTCATTTTCTGTTTTGCAACTTTTTATCTCTATGTGGATGAAAAGTGTTATGGCTTTAAATGTCCAGCCTAGAGGCAGAGACTTGACAGAGGGCTATATGTATATTTCAGGCTATAAGCACCATTCTATTAGACAAAGGTGCAGAACCAGCATGACAAAGCACAGAGAACAGAGCACAAAGTTTAGAGCTAAAGGAATAATAGCTTCAACATGGAGTCAGGTTTGTTCTTCTCTGTTATAAAAGGAAAAGTTAACTGATGAAGCAAACTTCATTGTCTTATTTTAAGAAATTTCCACAGCCATTCCAACTTTCAGCAATCACCACCCTGGTCAGTCAGCAGCCATCAACATAGAGACGACATCCTCCAACAACAAAAAATATTACTACTCCCAGAAGGCTCAGATGATGGTTAATGTTTTTTAACAGTAAAATATTTTTTGATTAAATTATATACACTTTTAAGACATAATCCTATTGCACACTTAGTAGAATATAGTATAGTGTAAACGTAACTTCTATATACACTGGGACTAAAACATTCACTTGACTCTATTTATTTATTCATTTTATTGTGGTGGTCTGGAACCACTCCCGCAATATTCCCCACATATGCCTGTGTATATATATGTATACATATATGTGTGTGTGTGTGTGTGTGTGTGTATTATCAGAAAATGTAATAACTAATTTTGTTGCACTAAAGGTAGACTGAATACATTTATCTAATTAAGGAATTAGAAAACAATGTTTTATATATCTAGATCAGAGGTCAGCAAAACCGTGGCTTATGGACCAAATCCAACCCACAGCCGTTTTTTTTTTTGTAAATAAAACTTTATTGGAACACAGCCACCTCATTTATTTACATATTGTCTATGGCTGCTTTCAAGTGTAAAATAACAGAGTTTAGTTGCAACAGAGACCTTATGGACCACAATGCTAGAATATTTATTATCTTTCTCTGCAGAAAAATTTATCTAGATGTATCCTGATTTAACACAATATGATATCAGAATTTAAGACTTTGCCACAGAATATATTCTAATTAATTAATAATTGAAATTTAATGGAAAAAGACTTGAAATTTCTGAGAGCATATTTATTTTGCTAAAAAGTGTATAATTATACTGTAGTCTTTATTTAAGTAATTTACGTTTTCATCAATCTAGGAAATACTGGCACATTGAATCTGGTTTTATGGTATGTTAAATTCTTTTTATCATTGCACATAAATAATTAATCAAAATAGATGTAAAAAAAACAAAGAAAAAAGTGCTAATATCAGTTATTTAAAGACACATGGTGTTTTATATTAAAATCCATGAAATAAAACATTTGAGTACCTTCCTTAGCATTAAATATGTATTAAGCAGACTGAATAATTTTTTCAAATATGGTGTGCCAAGAGAGTTTGATTTAAGAACTTTGGTGTTACTTTATTAAATATCGATTTTTTCACTATATTTAATAGATGGAAAAGGATGTTATTGGTATGTTTATTTTATTTATTGGTATGATTTCTTTCCAAGCACCAGAATGATAAATAAACAAATTGAAAGGGGACTTCGGAATACTGCTTTCCACATGAAGTTAAAAAATTGAATGTGGCTCAAATCCTGAGCTCATGGGTCATTTAGTGTTTATCCTCATTTGTAGCAAGCTTGCATGTGACATTAGCAATCTGCACTTGTCATGCAGTTTGAGTTTTTATTTAGGTTGGTGGATGCTGTGAAAATTTATTGATTGAAAGAGGGAAGCAGTTAATAGGCAGGATATGATCAAGTCATAAACAACACTCTTTTATGGAGAGAAATGTTCACTAGTCTGGCCTTACTCTAAAAAATACTCAAACAACCCAGGGAATTTTAAAAAGAGCAAAACTCCAACCCCGACTCAGTCTCCCCTGGAAATGCATAACTGTCTTCCTGAAATTCATAATTTTAACTCATAATAAGAGTTTTCAAAAAAGATAGGCAAGAATATTAGGGGGGGTTCAATTATAACCCACTTCAATCCCTTTTTTTAATGTTGATAAAACTTAATATATGTTGTTTTACTCAACACAAAAATAGCAACTTACTTTCAAAAATTCCACTATCTAAAAGAGTATGAACACTCAAAAAACTAACTTTGGTACAAATATTTCATGTTGTTAAATTCTGTTTCTGTTCTCCACCTATCTACATCAACTTAAAGCACTGCATATTGGCATAGGGGCTGCTTTTTGAGTTTGAGGCAAACACAATCTGTGTGAATTGGGACCCACACATCCTTTTCATCCAAAGCTCCCTGGAGGCCCGAGAAATAATCTCTCTCAGACACCCCCCAACTCCCCATTGTCCAAATCCCTACAGAATTTGGTGAAACTAACAACTTTTTAGATTGCATATCCCACCCACCAAAACATACCAGTTCTTTGCCCTCATTCTGTGAGGACTGCTTTCTGTGCTCACCATCAAAATATTTAATGCCTTTATGGAATTTCTGCACTTTGATCAAATAGAAGAAGTTTATTTTTTGGTAAAAAGTGTTCTTTGTCACCACCTCAAACACACCGTAAAAGCAACAGCCTACAGAAAGCAACAACCTTGCTGTGGCAATTTATAATAATCCTCTGTATAATACTTAGGAGTCTTTAATTTTGATGTAATGGAGAATGTAACTCAAATTAGTTCAAACAATAAAGTGGGTTTACTGGCTCATCTATCAGGAGAGTTCAAATGCTCATGTTTTATTTAATTTTGTTGCTTTGCTACTTCATCAGGAAGCAGGATTCTTTAATTAGTCTACTTTGTCTTCCATAATGAGCTTTGTTTATCCTAAGACTGACTTTCTTCTGGGAAAGAAGATAACCACAGCAGTATACACATTTGTAGCGTGCACCACCTCGAAAGGTACAGACAGAGCATGCTATTCTAAAAGTATCTTCTCTAGTCTCATTTGCTGAGCTTTGATGAGTCCCATGGATACTGATTAATATTATGCCAGTTAGCTCAGCTTCGGCGCCCGTGTTCCCTCATAAACTACAGATTGTGTGAAGGATTCATGGACACTAAAAAAAAGTGTAGTTACCCAGAGACAGTGTTATGAATGTTAAGGAAGTAATGAAAATGTCCCTGACACACTAAATTATCAAATGACACTCCTAACCATCTATAAATTCTAACTATAATTCTTAATCTTGTCAGTGTCTATTTTAAAAAATAACTCTTGTCAAAGGCATCATCTTCTGGAAATTAAAAAATTATGCACCTTCAGTTACTAAGGACATATTGCAACTATTCATAGAAAACTCATTTTAGTCCACATATTTATCTGTATGTCTTTCTTCAGAATGTAGTAGACAAACCAGGAAGAAATGGTCCAATTCAATTATACAAAACAGATGAATTAGGAATCATCCACTTGTATGCAGGTTAACCTACCAATCTACTAAAGAAGAGAACAGTAGTGTAATTCCCTATACCTACCATGAGCTACATTACCTCTATACCAAATATTGAAATAACAGAAAGCACAATGATCTCAAAAATCAATTTTCCAACAATAGGGACAAATCTCCCTTCCATATTGATGATGGTAGACCTGGAATTAATTAAAAGAATTTGCTATGATGGAGTGATATTTATCTCTATTTAAAAAAATAGTAGCTTTTTTGTTTATCCTTAAAACAAAGTAACTAGAAGTCCCTAACCAGGTTTTTAAATTTTTTCCCTTATTCACATATTTCCTTCTGAAAAATAAAAACCTATATTGGAAGGAAGCCCATGGTAATGTTTAAAGTTACCTTGTTCTTTGTGTACATCATTTACCTAAAAGTACCTATAACACATTATAAAGCAATTATACTCCAGTAAAAATTAATTTAAAAAAATATATACTGTAAGCTTTCTACTTGACAAGCATTGCATTTTTTGCCAAGGGGGAAAAAAAAGGAAAAAACAAATGAAATCATTCCTGAAGGAGCACACTGATTAATGGAGTTATGCCAATGGAAAATTAGAAGGGGAAGAGATAATTCCTGTCCTGGAGCGCTGTAGGAGAGGGAGGGAAGGCAACTAAGTCAGCTTTGGATACTTAGGGATGAGCACATAGATGATTTATCCTTTACTTGAGAATAAATGTATGAATTAGATTTAACTTTATAGGGAAACAGAAAGAAGAGATTGTAAGAAGACGGGACGTGTACATGTGTGGTTCCACATCTAGCCACAGAAAGTTAGAACTGGAAAATGGTTAACTTGAGTTAAAGAGAGTATAGACCAGATTACTAAATGCTTTGAATACTGTGAAAGGTGTTTAGATTTTTTTAACCAGTAAGAATGTTGAACTTGAGAATAGAATTGATAAATTTTCATGTTAGAAAAGTCCGTCTTTAGCATTATGAAGGAGAGATTGGCTTAGGGTGAGCAGAGAACATGCTGCTCAGGACTTAAAGGAAGATCAAGCCAAAGAAGCAATTAGAAAAATCTAGGCTAATAGAATAAGTGCATAACCTTGGGCAAGAATTTTTGGATGAGTGAAAAACACTTTTAGAAGAAAGTTGTTTTAATATGAAGGAAGGGGAAGAAATTTATAAAGACATCAGGTTATGTTTCGAGCTTTTAGAAAGCTACTTGCAGAAATAGCAAGAAGGGCAGAGTTTTATTCACGGCTTTATTCTTTTTTTGTTTTTTCCTTAAGCATTGATACAATCAGGTAAGGTCCCAGAGCTCTGGTTATTTCTAGTGAAATCCCATCAATTCCTATCCTCCAAACACACAGCTTCATTACCACTATATCTCTAAAAATATAAAAGACTAATTCCATCACACCTTAATTATCTTTTTATATTACTGCCACAAGACACTCAAGATTTCCAGGGTCCTCTTTACCTGGAATCTTATATCTCACCCGTAGATGTGGACTGCTTCATATGTGAAACACTAGTTCCTCCTGATGTTCAGACTTAGCAAGCCTCTATCTCCTCAAGATTTTATTGAATATTATCTTCACCTTCTTGCACTAATTGAAATCTTTCTCCTTCCTGTGGAAATATATTTCTTAGAGCAGTTTCCTTTTTTTCTCTCACAGTTTTTATAATACTGGACATATAGATGCTAGGTAAGTGTCCTATTTGCTCTTGATAATATCTTCCACCCTATTGTCACTCCCTTCTTTCTCCCAAATTTCCACTTTAAAAAATCATATACAGAAACAGACTCACAGATACAGAGAACAAACTAGTGGTTACCCGTGGAAAAATGGGTGGGGTGGGGATGGGGACAAGGGAAGGGAAGGGGATTAAGAGGTACAAACTACTAGGTATAAAATAATTAAGGTACAAGGATGTAATGTACAACACAGGGAATATAACCAATATTTTATAGTAACATTAAATGAAGTATAATCTATAAAAATGTCACATCACTATGTAGTACATTGTAGAAAATTACATAGCACTGTAAACCAACATAGTTCATTTTAAAAAACCATATACTGCCTAGATTTAATATCATTCTGTGTCACATACCACAGTTCTTACTCTAATTATTTATAGATTTTGGTTCACATTGTCTCTCATTCCATGAAGATGTCTCCACCTGCTTTATTTTAAAGCTCATCAATATGGTTCATTTTATAATTCCTTTTGCTATCAGTATCCACTTAGAAAATTCTTCTATTCTGTGAGCCTCTCAGTTCTTTTACTTCTTCTATAATTACTTTGTTCTCCACTCCAATTCCACTCTCTTGTCTGGAACATATCATCACCAAAAACGATACCAAAATCTCAGACTAAAGAGTCTACTCTCCAACTGCCACCTTCTATATTCCTTGTTATATCCCAGATTACCTCATCTCCCATGTTTTTTAGTGATGGTCATCGATTCTTTTCCCAGCCCTTCATACCCTCTTCATTTTTTTTTCCCTTCTTACGGAGCTTGGATTTCATTATAATCACTTCCTTTTATTTTTTTAAAGTTTATTTATTTATTTATTTTTCTTTTTGCCCATGCTGTGAGGCATGCAAGATCTTAGTTCCCGGACCAGGGATCAAACCTGCACCCCCTGCAGTGGAAGTGCAGAGTCAACTGCTGGACAGCCAGGGAAGTCCCATCACTTCCATTTATTTATTTATTTATTTATTTATTTATTTATTTATTTATTTAAACATCTTTATTGGCGTATAATTGCTTTACAATGTTGTGTTATTTTCTGCTGTATGACAAAGTGAATCAGCTATACGTATGCATATATCCCCATATCTCTTCCCTCTTGCGTCTCCCTCCCACCCTCCCTATCCCACCTCTTTAGGCGGATACAAAGCACCGAGCTGATCTCCCTGTGCTATGCGGCTGCTTCCCACTAGCTATCTATTTTACATTTGGTAGTGTATATATGTCCATGCCACTCTCTCACTTCATCTCAGCTTACCCTTCCCCCTCCCTGTGTCCTCAAGTCCGTTCTCTACATCTGCGTCTTTATTCCTGTCCTGCCCCTAGGTTTTTCAAAACCATATATATATATTTTTTAGATTCCATATATATGTGTTAGCATACGGTATTTGTTTTTCTCTTTCTGACTTACTTCACTTTGTATGACAGCCTCTAGGTCCATCCACCTCACTACAAATAACTCAATTTCATTTTTTTTATGGCTGAGTAATATTCCATTGTATATATGTGCCACATCTTCTTTATCCATTTACCTGTTGATGGACACTTAGATTGCTTCCATGTCCTGGCTATTTTAAATAGGGCTGCAGTGAACATTTCCATCACTTCCTTTTATACACCCTCAGCTTACTTACCAAACTTCTTCTTTATTATGTTTTCTTGAAGAAGAAGGAAAAAAAAACAAAAAACTGGTCAAATCTAACATTATATCTAGTCAATGGTCACATCCAGAAAGATGTCTGTTGCTGCAAAATACAACGCCAACTGGATTCATGTTAATTCATGACCATTAATTTCAAGAGCATTCTTAGTGTTTCAGGGCAGTCCTGTGACATTCCCTCACTGGGTTCGCCCAGAACCCCTTACTGTCCTAAACGACTATTGAGCAACCTCTCTGTTCTAGCATTCCTTCCCTCCTCCCTGTTTCCCACTAACATGCCCACATGATGACATTGTAACTGGTTCCTTGGCGAAATATGTGAACTCAGAAGTAAAATTCTATAAGCGCACACTATCACATCCACTAACTCACTGCATTTTTGGTGTTTTCTCCTATTCCTGTGAAAGAATATTTCATATTCCTTTCTATGGCTGACCATCCGACTTATGTGATAGAGATCATCCACTCTTACCTATTCAAGAACACCACTCCTGCAACGCCCCTTCTCTTTCCTGCATCTCTACTTTTTATCCCGTTAATCTAATCATTCTCTTAACCATTAAATCATTGTCGTACTTCACTCATCTTCAAAACAAAGCACAACAAAATCACTCTCTTTACCCCAGGTATATTACTGACTATGCTTTATTCCACTACTCCTTTTAATTACAAAACTTCTAAAAAAGGGTAGTCATTAACTGATGGATTTTTTTCCTTCTATTTTTTCTTTAACATATTCCAAACTGGCTAGCACTCCACATTTTACTGTAACCATCTTAATACAGATATAATGTGGACACTGGTGAATTTCTTGTTTCCAACAAGTAGAAATGCTCAGAGTTTACCTTACTCAAAGTGTGAATTGCATTTCCAACTTTAACCCCTATTTCCTCCTTCTTTAAAAACCTCCTTAACTTGGCTTCCAGGAAACAATTCTTTCTTTATTCTCCTACCTTTCACTGTCGTTTTACTGCTACCTCCTCATCTTTCTAACATCCAGGTGTTGGTGTGTCTCAGAATTCAGACAGGCATCTGACATTCCTTATTTATAATCAGCTCCTCAGTGTTTATTTCATACCATGAATCTTGACATCTAAGTTCTTTCTCTCTTATTTATTATATACAACTAGGATCTCTCCCGTGAATGTCAAGCTCATGTTTAACTCTCTATGGGACACTTGTACTTGGTTGTCTAATAGATACCTCAAGTTTATCCTCTACAAAATCAAACTCTGAATGGATGTTTCCTCTCAAACTTGTACACCCTATAATCTTCCCCTCATCATACTCTATTCTCTCAGTTACTCAAGTCATTCTTCTACTCCATTCTAATTAGAACATGGACTCTGACTTTTTTGCTCGTGGCTCTTTTATAACAAAAATAATATTTGATGTATAGAAGATCTTCAATAAATAACTATGGAATGAATGGATAAAAGAATGAAAATAAGAGGAGGGAGATGAATTTGGCTTTGGATTTTTTTTTTTTTTATTGGAGTATAGTTGCTTTACAATGTTGTATGAGTTTCTACTGTACAGCAAAGTGAACCAGCTATACGTATACATATATCCGCTCTTTTTTGGATTTCCTTCCCATGTGATTAGAGCATCCTGTAAAGTGAAAATTTTATAGGCAATTTAATATTAAAGTCGTGATGCAGATAGTAGCTCAAACAAATAAAATGGTAGGACTTATTTAGGGAAAGTGTGACAATTGAGGAGAGGAAAAATCTAAGGACAAAATTTTATGGAATGACAACTTTCAAGCCTTGGGGAGAGGTAATAGTGCTTGAAAAAAGAGAAATAAATGATTAGAGACACAGAATGAATGTAAGTGTGATTAAAATCAGAGGAAATAAGAAAGGGATTGCAAAATTGTCCAAGAGACCAAGTTAGATAAGAACTTGAATTGACAAAAAGAGGGTCCTTGGGGAGATATTTAAGGCAGGTTTAGAGGAACTGTTAGAGTGCAAGCCAAGTTACAATACATGGAAGATTCGATGGGAAAGAAGGAGGTAGAAACTCTGAGCACAGATTGTAGCTCTATTACTCTTGGCTGTTAGAGAAAGAAGAGGTTAAGAAAGGTGGTTGGAAAGGAGCCAATAATTAAGGAGCATTTGAAGAAATACAAGAAGATACTGTATGGAATGATGTTCTGGAAAAGAGAGAGTATCTACAATTCTCGTATCAATACAATGAATATCCTCTACATTCTTTGAAGAGGAACTTAAAGGATCTTGTGCTAGAATGACTTCAATTCCTTCTTTGGGTCACAACTGAAATAAAGCACTCTAAAAAGGCTATGACATAGTTTTCATTTGGTTCCAAAATAGTTTCCTAATGTCAACATTACAAAGTTATACCAGAACGAGGTAATTTATTCAAAACACTAAATTTTACAGTAACATTTTCATTACTTTATTCTGAAATCTTGGACTATATTTTCTCAGAATATTTCTTTTTCTCTAGAATGATTTTCAAACAAATGACAGTAAGAAATAATGCGCGAGTTGTCTTTTAAGATCTCTTTTCTCAAAACTCTTACAAAAGATGTTCTAGGTTAGCAGCACTTGGTCTAATGGTAACTTTGTAAGGTTCTTCCTCAGAGTGGAGAAGTAAAAAAGAGTCATCAGGAGACAGAGCAGAATTAAATGCTGACTTCTTTCTTTGAAACAGGTAATGGTCATTTTTATTCTGGAAGATTTTATCATAAGCTATTATTTCTGACAGAGAGAAAATATGAGGGGCCATTTGAAATACTTAAGGACCAGCAGCATAGATGGATATTGCATAGGAACCTGTTAAAAACGTAAATTATCCTACCTTAACCCAGACCTACTGAATACGAATCCGGACTTTGAAGGGTCCAGAGGTGACTGGTATGTACATTCATATTTACACAAAAGTTTGGGAAGGCTGTCCTATGCTAGTCAGTGTGTAATCATATGAACTAAATTGTTCTTTCTGGTAGCTAATGAGAAGGAAGAAATCTTGCTCTTTGCGATACCTTCTAGAACTCTCTCTTCTCTCTGTATTAGCGCAAAGAAGCATATACCTTATCCCACAAGGTTATTGGCAGTTATCTTGGGAGTTCACTGGGGACCTTGCCTTAGGATAACGCTTACACTGGAATCTAGAATGGTGAGAAAGGAAAAGGAGCTCAGTAACATCACCTCAGGGCATTTAATTTTGTGAGCCAATACATTCTCCTGGTGATTAGAGGCAAATCGAGTTCTGTTCCTTTCAAATAAAGGCACATGTTAGTTGATAAGTCATTGAAGTGTTTACTTAAAAAATAGATAATTTGCAGATATTAGGGTCTAAATTTTTAGTAGAAAATTTTAAAGGAAATATAACACTAATGCACTGGTAATCTGTGCAAGAACATTTGAATATTTGTTTTTCTTTTATTCCGGGAGGAATAATATTTTGAACTACTTACTAATATATAACTTTTTTCCATTTCTCACACTCATATTTTCTCATGCTTGTAGCCTTCTCCAGTTCAGACAGTGAGGGTATCCTGTATTCACTAACCTCAGGGAAAGTTTATTACTTACTAGAGAAGTAGAAAGTACAGAAATACCTTCTTATGGAAAAATATCTTCGGGAAAAATAATCAAACATTATTTTCTGATTCAGAACACATTTTGGCTGCTAATAGCCACCAATATCTCCAGCCTGGCAGACACTGAGAGTCATGAGTTCTGAAAGCAAAAGAGTTTTATATGTTTATAAATTTTACACTTAGCTTTATTTTTTCTTTTTTTTTTAAATTTTATTTTGAAATATAGTTGATTTACAATGTTGTGTTAGTTTCAGGTGTACAGTAAAGTGATTCAGTTTGAGTTTTATTTTTATATTTGTATACTATTAATTTAGTTTTTAAAAAGTATTCTTTCACCACTATGTTTACATCATAACTGAAGTAAAGTATTGGAATGCCCAAAATATTAAAGTGACACTACAGTGTCTTGAGAGGTGAATATTTTACAGCTCTATTTTCTCAGTTCCAGTAAAAACTGGTACTGTTTCAGGTACAAGCACATAAGGCAACCAAAGAAGAAACAGTATCATTTAAATATACTGATACCTGCCACTATTTAACACACACTAAAATGTATAGAAAAAGTCACTGCCAGTTCAGTTGTTCTTTGTTGAAATAAACTGAAAAATCATTAAAATTAGCTTAAGCAGAAAAGAGGAATGAACTTTAACAATAATGGGATATTTTCAGAAAACAAGAATAAGAAGTAAATAATACTTAGTTGGGGAAAATAACTAGGGGATCTCATTTTTCTAAAGATCTCTCTAGATCAGGTTTTCTCAAACCTGGCACTGTTGACATTGTGAGCTGGATAATTTCTTGTCAGGGGAGACTGTCCTGTGCATGTAGGATGCTGAGCAGAATCTCTGACCTCTACCCACTCGATGCCAGGAGCACCTCATTCAATGTGATAGCCAAGTGTTCCCTGGAGACAAAGTTGCCCCTAGTTGAAAATCACTGCTAAAGATATAGACATCGATCTATGTTTCATATAGGTATTGATTTGATATAGATAAAAGCAGATAGATGTAGACAAACATGGAGATACAGATAAAAGTGTTGGTATAGGTATAACCCATTTCTCATCATGACTTTCTCTGCATCGTGATAAATGTAAACACTGAGTTTTGCAAACTAAAATTCAGCTCCTGTAAATAAAAACAGCTTTAGACTCCTTTCTAGTGCTGTGTTAAAAATTCCCAGGAACTTATTGACTCTTTTTGGTTCACATGTCTCCCTCAGAACTACCAACTGCACTCAGGACATATTGAGTCATGTCATATGACAGTAACTCAATAAAATACAGGATAGTGTTGGGAGAAGAATAATTACTAGAAAGGAGCAATGCTACCAGAAAACAGGGGATTACAAAGAGCCTTCATGAAATAGAAGAGAAAAAATTGTTAAAGAACTCATTACAGGAGATTTTTCTGAGCAGAAAACAAGCCTTCAAAGTGAAAGGACCCAATCAACCTTCTGGATAAATGAACAAAAATAGATACATAGATTGACATCTAAGACATAATTTTGAGATACCAACCTAAAACTTCCAAGAAACAAACAAACAAACAAACAAACAAAAAAACAGCTAATTGACAAAAGAATGAGAGTGATTTGGCACTAGTCATCCCATCTGCAATACCTGAAATTTAAAGAAAATGGAGACATACGTGTCTGTGGAAAATTACTGTCATCCTGTAATTTTATACTATGAATAAAAATTTTAGCAAAAAAAAGATATTTTAATGTCTCAGAAATGTTAGCTCACATTCATCCATTTTTAGGAAATCAATGGTGAATTTATAGCAAAAATATTAAAGCAAACAATAGGAAGTAAAACAGGAGACGCAGAAGATAATGAATCCAGTGACACAGAGAAAGGGAGGACCCAAAAGGACAAGTCCAGATTTGATCAGGACAAAGGCTGGAAAACAAAGCCTTTGATAAAAGGTATTCCATGGGAGGGTAGAACTAAAATCTTAAAATATATTGAGGATATGATAATAGCAAAATATAAGAAAAAAGAATGGTAATCACTAATTCTAGAGAGAAATTGTAGGAGGACATGAAGTAAATTAAAATGAGTCATAACTTTGAAAAATCACTGCAGAATGTATAGGAATGCTAAGAATATTCCCTGTGAAGTGGGCAAAAGACTTGTAAATTTGGAACTATAGAGAACAAAATAAATTTATAGCAAACTCTCTGATTCTGTAATAATAGTATTTGTCTAACTCTAACAGTCTAAAAATATATTATTTTTTTCCTTTTTGCTCTGGTTTATTGAGATATAATTTATGTATGTTAAATTTACCTTTTTTTTAGATATATAGGTCTGTGAAGTTGACAAATGTATGCAACTGGAACCATTACCACAAACAAGTTATGGAATATCTGCTTTCTCCTCAAACCTACCGTCATGTGGATTTGTAATAATTGCCCCTCACAACCATTGATATGATTTCTGCCCTGTTCCATTTTTCAGCATCATGTAAATTAAATCCTACAGTAGGTAGTCTTTTTTTCTGGTGTCTTTCTCTTAGAATAATGTTTTGGTATTTACCAATATAATTGCATATTTCAGAAGTGTATTTTGTTTTATTGTTGATAAATATTCTATGGTATTGGTTTATTTCCAGGTTTTGTTTTTTTTTTTTTGGCAATGTATCAATCAGATGCCACACAATAACTTGAACAGGATAATTTTAATATAAAAATTGTTAACGTGGGAATTGGAGTAATGAGGGATTGACTTATAAGAGGCAACTAGAATTGTAAAGAATATAGCAATACACATAGGGAGAAGCCATGACACCAAGACTGAAATATAACACTCAAGGAAGAGGCTACCCTTTTCTAGGGCTGAGAACCAAACCCCATTAGAGATGGGGTAGTCATAGCTCACAGGATACTAAAGAAGTTTGGTAACACATTGACAATGCTCACTAGAAATTTAACTTCTGAATGCTGGGGGAAGCTGGAATTTACTACAAGTTCCCCCAACTTTGTTCTTATTTAAAATGGTTTTGGCTCTTCTCAGTTCTTTATTTTCCATATAAATTTTAGAACTGACTTGTCAATATAAATAAAGAATGTGGGGATTTTGATTAGAATATTGTGGGATTTACAGATGAATTTAGGGAGTATTTCCATTTTAACCACATTGAATCTTTTGATCCAGGAACACTATTTTTTTTTAACTTGTAGAAGCAATCTATATTTCAATATTTCCAATAACAATTTTTAAAAGAACTCTCAAAATTAGTGGTCATTGAGCCATCATCTAAAATGTACTTAGTGTCATTGGAAAAAACAATTATCTATTTCTAAGCAGAAAATAATGAATTCTATTTCTTTTTTTTTTTTCCTATTGGAAGGTACACCTCATAAAATCTAACATATCACATTTACTAGTAACTGACACTGATTCTGGGAAACATCAGCTGTTGGAGATACCAGATGTCTCTGAACATAAAGGGATGATATAGGACTGAAATCAAGTTTATAGTGACAATATATGCTGGGAATCTGAGTCCCACATCTCTTTCCAACCTCTTGCAGTCAAATAACTAACCTCATCCCCATGAAAAAAGTTACCTTCTGGGGAGACTGGACTATTGAAGCTCCCATCTCAGGAACATGGAACATGCTGAAGGTTGTAATTTAGGTGATGTGATGGCATAAAGAAAAACAAGCGTTCCAGTAAAAGTCCACCATTATCTCCTTTGCCTCACTAGCAGATTAGAACATTCTTCTTTGGGGATAGTAATTGGTCTCCAATTAAAAGAAAACTGATATTAAGGTTTTGGAGGTACCATGATGAAATGACTAAACTTACCTGATTGTTTTAGTAAAGATCACTAATCAACAAGCCCTGTTTGTATACACATAGTGTCCAAAGAGTATTTTCAGTGCTTTACATTTTAAATTATGAATGGGCAGATAAGGATCACCTGATATGTTTGGAAAACTTAAAGTGAAATGTAGCAAAACAAACCAAAAAAGTAGGTTAAAAGAACTCACATAAATACAGACATTGTAGGAAAAATTAAAATTCTAAAAACTATATAAGTAATACCCTGAGAGAAAATAGAAGATTATATATCCAAAGGAAACAACAGAATATAATTTTTAAGTTAAAAAACAGCAATAAGTAAAAGTTCTTAAAATCTGAACAAAAATACGTAGAAGGAAACAATAGAGAAAAAAATATACAAATAAACACAGAAGGATTTTAAAATTACACGATTATCCCAGGAAGTTCAATAACTGAATAGCAAGTTTCAGAAATAAAAGAGTTTCAGAAGAAAAGGGTATTTCGAACATATTATATAAGAAAAAATTCTATAACTTAAGAACATGTGTTTCCAGTTCAAGGAGGCCTAACATCTAAACGACATTAAAAAACAAAACAAAACAAACAAACAAAAAAACAACACTGTAACAACCACCAGATGGAAAGCAGGCCATATGAAAAAAGAAAAAAAAATCAGAATGGTATGGTAATTCTCACAGGGAACACTAATTGCACATTCCTGAGAAAAAAGAATATTTCTCGCCCAATCTATGTTCATCCATCTTAGAGAATACATAAATCATCGTAAATGGAATGTTGATAGAAATATAAATATTAACGGCACTGCAGTTGAGAGCTCAGAAGGAAATGAGGAAAATATTATTGGAAACTGGAGGAAGAGGGATCCTTATAATAAAGTGGCAGAAGACTGTGGAATTATATCCTACAGTTATGTGGAAAGCAGAATTTGTAAGCAATGAACCTGAATCTCTAGGTGAGGAGATTTCTAAGCAATATGCTCAAAGTAGAGCCTAGTTCCTTCCTGCAGATTATAGTAACATATGAGAGGAAAGAATGAGATTGAGGGAAACAGTGTTAAAGAAAAAGGAAATGGAACTTTATGATGTGGGAAACTCTCCGCCTATTCAGATTGCCTATCCTAACATTAGGAGAGTCACTGTCAAGAAAGCCTTCTTTGAAGAGGAAGCCAAGGGTGTGACTAGACAACCTTTTCCTAATGCTTTGGAAGAATCAAAAGAGGAGAGTATTCAATTACACATGTGGCTCGTTGAGACATTAGACTAGTGATTCATAGATCCCCTCAGCCATCTAAGCAAAAGCCAAGAATAGAGATGGGATTATCCAAGAAAGATGTGCTGATGAACCTTTTGTCTAATGGAGTGAATCCCTGAAACATTCAAGAGAGATTTACAAGGTTCTTGAGAATACTATGCCAACAGTCACACGGCCACCTTGGACTGAAAGAAACAGAACAAAATGAAGAAAGCCTGTTGGACTACTAAAATTCTGCTGGTAGGAAACAAGCTGATAAAACTACTCAGCTGCAAACACATACTACCCTTCATGAAAAGGGAAAGAGACTCCAAGTGTGGAGGCTTGAGCCAGAAGGTAGGGCCTTTGGCTCAGAGAGCAGAGCCAGCACCGCCGAGGATTATCCCCAGGCCTTGGAACCTAAGATTGCTTGCCCAGTTGGATTTTGAAATTGCTTAGGACTGGTGACCTCGTTTTTTCTTTCCATTTTCTCCCTTTCTGAATTGGCACGTTGATAACTATTATCCTACTGTTGTCTCACCATTGTATTTTGGGAGCAGATAAGATATTTTCTAGTTTTACAGATCCACACGTAGAGAGGAATTTTGCCCTTGGATGGATTATATAGTGAGTTTCACCTATATGTAATTTAGATGATTTAGATAATGAGATTTGTGCCTTTGTGATAATAAGAATTAGATGAGATTCTGGACTTGAGATGATATTATAATGACTTGAGACTCTGGGAGATCTGGCAATGGGATGAATGTGTTTCAGGCATGTAGGATGGGCATGAATCTTTGGGGGTCTGCAGCAACCAGAGTAATGACCCTCCAAGATGCCCACATCTGAATCCCTGGAACCTTACATGGCAAAAGGGACTTTGGAGATGCTAGGTTAAAAAATCTTGAGATGGGAAAAATTCTGGATTATCTGGATAGGCCCAATATAACCTTAAGGGTCCTAATAGGAGGGAAATAGAAGGGTGAGAGTCAGAAAAAGACAATGGGAAGATGAAAGCTGAGAGAGAGAAAAATTACAAGATGTTTGCTGCTGGCTTTGAAAATGTAAGATGATGTTAGAAGCCAAGAAATATAGAAGACTCCAGAAGCTAGGAAAAGCAAGAAAACAGATTTTCCTTTAGAAGTTTTAGAAGGAATGTAGTTCAGCTGACCTATTTTAGACATCTGATCTACAGAATAGTATGAGAATAAATTTGTATTGTTTTAAGCCACTAAGTTTATGGTTTCTTCTCCCTAACCTAGCCCTTATCTCCGAAGCCACTTTTTCCTTCACCTTTCCACTTGCCCTGGGATGGAGAAATAAGACAGAAGGAACAGAAATCAGCAATTTAATGCAACACGACAAACTTTATTAGATGGATTTCACAGTAAACTTTAAGCAAATAATCTCAGCAATTCAATAGGGAGATTTGATATATGGGAGGAGTGAGTGGATTGGTTTCCCAGAAGAGTCCCTCATCCTTCATAAAAAAGGTGCATCAAGGTGCACATTGGATCACACAGGCAGCAGATTAAATTGATGAGTGCCATTCCAGGGCCCAGTGTCCAGTTCTTTTATATATATATATATATATATATATATATATATATATATATATATATACACACATGCATACATACACGCACACATATATACACACACAGACACACACACACACACATATATATGTATAACATCTATGTAAGCTTAAGCTTGAATAAAGCTCTCAGGTTTATCAGTCTCCCTAGAAGTCACAGTAAGAGGTTTAGGCACAGGCACCTTCCAGAAAACACTTGAGGAGGTTGACTTTCCAAAGCAATAGTCCCCAAGACTATACACATACATTTGTATTGTTTTAAGCCACTAAATTTGTGATAATTTGTTACAACGGTGTTACAGAACTAACACATCATCCAAACTATTAATCCAGCATGAAAGCAAAAGAAAGATATTTCAGACATAAATGAGTCCAAAAATTCATTCCACATACTCTTTCCCAGGAGGACCTTGAATGATACGTCTTTCAAACAGGAGGAAACTCCAAAAGAGGAAGATATTGTATCCTAGAAACCAAAAATAAAACACAGAAGGCTTATGAATTTCTTCCCTCTGTAGGCTACTATTTTCTTTGGCTTATTTCAAGACAACAGCATGCTTCACCTTCATCAAAACTTTACAGCTTATTTGTTTGACGTGCAAAAACATATTGTTTCACCAAGAGCTTGCAACTATAAGTTAGGAAATAGGATATTTGAAAAGCTGGAGTGTAGAATTCTGACAAAGTTCAAAGGAAAAACGGTTTTCATGAAGAGTTAAACAGTTTGGTTTTGAATCATGATTCTTTCTTATAGAACAAGAAGGAGAACAAAAATAAAAACAGCTATAGCATATGCCATGAGCTTATTCTCTGTCTTAGGTCAAATTCTTTAACACACACACACACATGCACGCACGATAAGGAGGTGGGCTTGTAACTATTCACATTTAGAGATGACAAAACTGAGGTTTAGGGAGGTGAAGGCACTTGCCGATGACACAACAGTATTGAAGAAATGAGAATTAGCCTATTTCTACTCAGACTATGGGCTACTGTGCCAGGTTCATGCCAGATACCATCATTTCTTATCATAGAGAAAAATTTCCTGTTTTACATTAAGGATAAGGGTCAAAATAGAAACAGTCATGAAGTCAAAAGGTATTCCTGCTTGACTGTCTGAACTCTCATTTGTGTCATAATCATTTTAAGAATAATTTGAAATAAGACCCCCTCACCTGGAGGTAGTTAAGAGCCATGGTATATATTTACCTGCCATAAAAATGTTTTTCTTACACATAGTGCCTAAAAAGTGTGGGATTTTTTTCCCCTTTTTTCACAGCTGGAAAAGCTCAGTATCTAATTCATTTTTCATGGTGTAATATCATCTGGTTTTAGGCAGTGCCAGAAAAGAAACAAAAAATGAAATGAACAGAATATATGTTTTTAAAATGAATGTGAGCCATATACGCTGGTTTCATATCAGATTCTTAAGTGGTTTTTCCACAGAGTGTGAAAAATACATAATAAATAAAATATTCCAACTAGAAATCCATGAATTTGTTTGTGAAATTGATTTTATTTAAGAGTCTGCAAACAGGGATTAAGTAACTACTATGTGCTTGTTGCTGTGATATATTTCCTTCTTTATAACACTAGAACTAGCAACAATCCTATGAAGAGCTTTTATAAAGGAGCTCCTTTTGACAGAGAAGTCATTTATAACAGAATTATAACTAATCATTAACAATAGTGCTGTTTGAAGCAAGTATTCTAATTTCTGCTGTAGCTGAGCTGAAGAATTTTTTCCTGTAGTTTTAAAGGAAAACTTAGTTAAGGAGATGTATCCTACCCAGAATTTTAAAAGCAAACTACTCAGTCAGTAAGAGGATGGATGCATGTATGCGCTTTTTTCAAAGAGATAAAACTTTAAAAAATCATTTATTCCTATTTTGGTATAAAGGCAAAAGTGCTATTTGAGGTAAAACCAGGAATATCAGAGTGTTACTTTAAGTAGGTTGATTATAATAAAAGTGTTCTGGAAAATTATAAATGAGCTGCTCTTGCCTCAAAAGCTTTAAAATATACAATAAATTAGAAAGAAACCACATTAGTTAAGTGTTAATTTTACTCAATTACTTATTCCCAATCTCAGTTTGAAGGGGAAAATTATTACTTAGCTTACACAGCAGGACATTTTTTTAATATATAAAACTTTCAGGAAATTATTTTAGAAATGATGTTTAGATTACTAGTGGAAGGTGGCAGACTGAGGAAAGACATTTACCTTCTTCCCTCCCAATATCCTGTGGAGAGGAAGGAACATTTATTTTGAAACGTGTAAATGCAAAGCGTGGTTCTGGAAAGCAAGGAAGTATGTTATTAATGCATTTCACTACCTTGGAGGAGATTCTGGAATGTAGCATTGGTGTTAGATTGGAGGAGCAACTGAGTAAAGTAAGTGTAATCCCAAATAGGCACAAGAAGATGACTACACAGGAGAGAATCCTTCCCAACTGTATCCGAGAAAATCTCAAATCTCTCAGTGTACATGCACAAAGCACAGGAAGCAATGCTAAGGAGAGTCAAATGCAGAACTGTCTACAGAAGTGTCCAGCCTATTGTACCTCTCCAGACCCCAGCTATACAGAAGAGCAGACCACTCCTTTCTAGACTGCACTGCAAACTTCATACCATCTATGCAACCTCTAAATTAGAGTTCCATAGTGCTAGGTCATATGCTATTTTCTCTGCTCTATACGATTTCCTACTTTATTTAAACTTTTCTCACTTCTCGAGTATCATCTATCTGTTAATGACTGCCATTTCTATTGACTGTATTCCCTACATTGTATATTTCATACCCATGACATTTATTTTGTAACTGGAAGTTTGTACCTTTTCATCTCCTTCACCTATTTATCTCTTCCCTCCATCCACCTTCCCCACTGGCAACCATCTCTTTCTTCTCTGTATCTGTGATGACTCTGTTTCTGTTTTGTTATGTATGTTAATTTATTTTGTTTTGTTTAGATTCCACATATAAGTAAAGTCAAACAGTATTTGTCTTTCTCTGACTTATTTCACTTAGCACAATACTCTCTAGATCCACCCATGTTGTTGATGGGCACTTAGGGTGTTTCTATATCTTGGCTATTGTAAATAATGCTACAGTGAACATTGGGGTGCATGTGTCTTCTCATATTAATGTTTTTGTTTTCTTTGGATAAGTACCTAGGAGTGGAATTTCTGGATCATACGGCAGTTTTCTTTTTAAATTTTTGAGGAACCTCCATACTGTTTTCCACAGTAGCTGCACCAGTTTACATTCCCACCAACAGTGCAAGAGGGTTCCCTTTTCTTCATATCCTCCCCAACACTTGTTAGTGGTTGTCTTTTTGATAAAAGCCACTCTGAGAGCTGTGAGATAACTTCTCATTGTGGTTTTGATTTGCATTTCCCTGATGATTAGTGATGTTGAACATCTTTTCATGTGCCTGTTGATCATCTGTATGTTTCCTTTGCAAAAATGTTTTTTCAGGTCCTCTGCCCATCTTTTAATCAGGTTGTTTGTTTGTTTGTTTTTAAAAATTTTATTTATTTATTTTATTTATGGCTGTGTTGGGTCTTCGTTTCTGTGCCAGGGTTTTCTCCAGCTGTGGCAAGCGGGGGCCACTCTTCATCGCACTGCGCGGGCCTCTCACTATCGCGGCCTCTCTGGTTGCAGAGCACAGGCTCCAGACGCGCAGGCTCAGTAGTTGTGGCTCACGGGCCCAGCTGCTCTGCGGCATGTGGGATTTTCCCAGACCAGGGCTCGAACCCGTGTCCCCTGCATTGGCAGGCAGATTCTCAACCACTGCGCCACCAGGGAAGCCCAGGTTGTTTGTTTTTGGATGTTGAGTTATATGAGTTCTTTGTATATTTTGGATATTAACCTATTATCAGATATATGGTTTGCAAATATCTGCTCCCATTCAGTAGGTGACATTTTTATTTTATTGATAGTTTCCTTCATGGTGAAAAATCTTTTTAGTTTGATGTAGTCCCATTTGTTTATTTTTGCTTTTGTTTCCCTTGCTTGAGGAGACATATCCAAAAAAATATTGTCAAGACCGATGTCAAAGTGTGTACTACCTATGTTTTCTTCTAGATTTCCTACAGTTTCAAGCCTTACATTTAAGTCTTTAGTCCATTTTAAGTTTATTTTTGTATATGGTGTGATGGCATTTAAAAAAAAATTATCCAGTATGTATCTAGACACTAGAGTTCCAGATTGCCTACTAACACGTACACTTTCGTGTTTTAAGACTCTTGTAGTGACACTAATTGATTAATGTCCATTCACCCATTCTGTAGTAATAAAACTTTCATTATCCTTTAGGGAACCACTTTTTCATCACTCATCTCATATGATTTAGATTAGGTTTATTCTTGTACCTGCTCCAAGCATCAGCCTATAGCTTATGTTTAGCCAATTACATGAATCAATTCTGATCAATGGGAAGCAGGTTAGTTCTTTTCCTGAAGTTATTAGAAAACAAAAACCAAAAACCCTATTCTACTGGGGTGGTCAAGGTGAAAGGAGGTAAGCATGGGGATTTATGGGGCCGCCATGAAATGACAACTAGTCAACTACACACACACACACACACACACACACACGCACACGCACACACACACACACACACACATTCACAGGACCTGGAGCAGAGAGACAAAGGCAGAATTTTGACAACATAATTTGAACCTCATAGTTCTGCTCTTTTCCTCAGATGATCATGTTTTTGCCACCTTTAGGGTGTTGCTATATGGTTGTAGCTTCCTTTACCAGGGATGCTCTAAGAGTCTAGTCTTTTCATTGCTCCTTCCTTCTCACCTTTAGGTCTCAGTTTAAATATTAAATCTTAAGAGAGATCATGCCACTCACTCAGAATGGCACCTTCAGGGACTTCCCTGGCGGTCCACTGGTAAAGACTCTGTGCCTCCAATGCAGGGGGCACGGGTTCAATCCCTGATCAGGGAACTAAGATCTCACATGCCACGAGGCACGACCAAAAAGAAAAAATGGCACCTTCAATAGTCTCTATAAAGACAAGATTTGCCTGTCATGTCACATATTTATTCAGTTTATATGGAGTGGAGTCGGGCTAATATAACATGGCACAACTCAACCATCTTTTAGGGTTTTTTCTTCAGTGACAAATGTAGCACTGTAAAATAATGGATTTTAAAACACAGTGTTTCAAGAGACTGATAGGAAATTTACCATGGGCAATGAGATTTATTAATTGTGAGTTTTAGAAAGTTATTTGTGAAGACAGTTTTGGCTTTAGTGAAGTGAAATCAATCTATAATAATTACAACTGAGTTATTACAATTGATTATTCCAAAAGAATTTAACTTTTTATTTATGCCAATACTTAGGTTCTGAAGAAGATTCAACATTGTGCAATTCCATTTTTTTCCTATTCTGCATAAATAACATTTCTTCCATCTGAGTGTAATTTCCAAAAGCACTCTTTGAATACTCATACTCTGCTAACTGAAGACAGTTCTATGTTTTTACTGAGTACCATTGCAGTTCTTATACTGGAAGATAGATGTTCATAACAAAATCAGTCAAATCTATAGGTCATTTTAAAAAGGTTGCCTCAGATTGTTTACCAAAAGCAAAAGAGAGCTAAAAATTAAATCTATTTCTCCTCCTACTAAGGGTAGTGTGGCTTTGAGAAGATTTTCTCAAGGAAAACATCAATGTCACTAATAATAAAAAGTTTCTAAATCTAGTAAATTTAGGTTATTATGTTTATTTAAATATTCAGATAAGGTCACACTTGTATAATTAGTTAATGTCTCTCAAAGTTTATTGATATTTAATTTCATTTCAGATTGCCTTTAATGATTTAGAAAGAACTTATTGGCATTCTTTAAATCTTATGAGGTAAATAAATATGTGTGACTATATTTCATTTTCTTTAGAATCTGGGACTTAATCCTTAAAAATTCTTCACATTGTGTATGTCAGATTATGGTCATTTATGTTAGAGATTTGGGTTAGAATAGAAGTCAAATAAAAAATAGGGAGAACAGAGGAGAAAAGGTTTATTCAAGTTCAGCTTTCTTTTTCTTGTAAAATAATTGAATGTTAAATACCTTGTGAGATACTTCTATTCTTTGGGTGTTAAAAGTAAGTGAACCCTGAGAAACTCAAATAAAATGATTGATTAGCATTAAATATTTATTATTAAAACAAAATACACAACTATTATTTAACAATTAAATAAAAATTCAAAGTCTCTATTTACTTAGAAATATATATTGTTGTAAGTGTAGGTAAGGAAAAAAGATTTTTTTTTAAATTTTCCAAGTGATAGATATAACTGAAATGTCAAATCATACTTTAAAGCTGAAATATATAAATAGATCCTGAACTTCATTTTGTTGATTTATGCTGAACATATCTTCCAGTTACCAAGTATTTCATGACAAATCAAACTAAACTTGGGGTATAAAGAAAAGAACATTTTATTATGTTCATGGTGTAAAAAGTTAATGAACAAAAAACTCAATCAAATAGAGTGGGAAGACCAGAAGGGGGAGCTCTCATGCCCTACGAGGGTAGCAGAGCCCAATAGGAAGAAGAAAGATGCCTTTTCTTTACTGGTGAAAACTCAGCCAGCCAATGAAAAGCCATGGACTATAGCCCTGTCTCCTAACTTCCTTTGTAGCTCTATGAGAGCTACTCCTTCTCTGGCCATGTGGGGACTTGCTCATGCTGCAACATGGTTGCAGACCCCGAATTGCAATTCTTTCTTCTGATCCTGAGTAAATCCATCCTTGCTGGAGAAATATCTGGTAGTCAATTTATTTTAGGTCAATAACAGATACTGTAGGTGAGGAACTTGGACAAAGCACCAGAAGTAAAGGCTTATTGTCTCTGACGTCTGATATCTGGAGACGTAACTGGGAAGACTTCAAAGGCGGGGAGTAACTGGGGCCTAGAGTCATCTAGAGGCTTTTTCATATGTATGCTGACAAAACTGATCTGGGAACACTCAAAGGCCAGCCTTAGTTGGTGCTGTCGATTGAAGTTCCTACACTGGGACTGCTGTCACAAGTGCCATGTGACTTGGGCTTTCTTGCAGCAGGGTGACGTTAGGTTATCAGGTCTTCCTACATGGAAGCTTACCCGATCCCATATAGACTGTTTCACTGAACAAGGTGGAACTTGCATGGCATTTTGCTATATAGCTTAGAAAGTATAGCATCCTCTGCTACATTTTATTGGCTTTGACAGTGACCTGACCAAATTCAGGGAAAAAGGACATATTCCCATCTCTTGATTAAACAGTATCAAATAATTTGTGGTCATGTTTTAAAACCACCAAAATCTGGCCTCTGTCCACAAACTGTATACTTCTATTTATTTCTTCCACATGCAAAGTACTTTCACTCCTTCCCAGGATCCTACAAAAGTCTCATCTCCTCACATATCATCAAGCTGAGGCTCACGGTCTATAATCTCGATCTAATTCAAGCCCAGGTACAGATGAGTCTTCTCAGGATGACTGCATTTCATGCACAAACAAGATATCTTCCCCTACCACACCCAACACACAATAGTGGGAGAAGATAAAAAAATAATGTCATTGAATCAGAAGTCTCAGGCTTATCAGGATAATTGTGTTAAATGTGAAGCTATGTAGTTATTCCCATTGTATGCAAATTCTAATAATTAGATTTTGTGACACATTTTAAAAAGTAATTTTAAATGCTTTATACCTATAATTTATAGTTGCACATCATCAGCTTATAATCAATGAGATTGTATTATTTCAAATTAGTGAAGGAAGAAATTCTAAATTAAGATTTATTTTCCCAGAAACAAGAAGTGAAGCACACAAGCTAGATGATCAAATATTTAGAGACACTGTCAATAGAATAAATTATATTGCAATGGAGGTGGGAGAGACAAAACTTGCTGGGGCTTGAATTGTTCCCTCTAGGTAATGAAAACAGTCATGACTAATTGCCACTGGATATTGGAAATTGTAGGTGCCAGTTTGCTTCACAAGAAATACCAGGGGGAAAAAATAAACTAATTTCAGACACTTTCTTGTATAAAATTGAGAGCAAATTCCTCTGATTTTAAATACTGTAACTGTCACAAAGCCTCCCAACATAAAGAAAATATTAAGTCTTTATTATGGGAGGCTGAGAAGATTGGTAATTATATGCCAGAAAACGTAAAGCTTTTAGCAGAAAATGTTCTAATGGGGGAAGTGATAACACAAAGGCAAAATATTATAACTCTAAACAGGAAATAAAGAAATATGTTTTACTGTTCCTTATCTCCCAAAATTACTGTGAAAAGAAATAGTGAGATAATGTGAGTTAGGTCAAATCTTCTTCCTAATCAAATTGTGTAAGTACTCTGAATAGACAGGAAATAAAATAAAGATAAAACTCCAAGCCCTGAAGCCTGTGGGATGTTCTACTCTATTCTTTGGAGTCAAGTGTTTGAATGAAACCAATCTCATCTCTATGTTGATCTACTGTCTGGAAGTCAATAAATTTTGATTCTAAATGTTAAAGCTACAATGTCATTAGAAGACTCTATTTGATGATACTAGGACTTTTGTCTCTGCTTCAATGCCAGCATTTTACCTACTCCAGTGTTAGGCTAGCAACACCTCTCTGAGGCTTGAATCTAACTCACTGTCTTAGCTTGGTATTTAGTTTGCTAAACTACTTTTTCCCATGCTGATTTTAACAATTTCCAAGGAATGGATAGGGGTTCCTGGGAAAAAGTTGTGTGCCTAACAGTTAAGTAGAGGTTTCTTCCTGGTATTCCCCTGGCAAAAGGAGGAGGTAGAGGGGATTCCCCAACAGTATTACAGGAATTTATACAGGAAAAAGAAATTTCTAACTCCTAAATTTATTGTTAAAGGCACTAGGAAAACTTAACGATAAATTATTTTACAAAATGAATGATTCAACTCTAATATGATCGTTAGGAGTTTCAGAGTTTCAGAGTAGTTATGATTAAGATTAAGGAAGCTATAATAACCCCTTGACTAAAAAAAAAAAAAAAAAAAAGAAGAAAAGACATGTCTTCATATGACCTAGCAGTAATGAGGACAAACACAATTTTTTTTTTAATTACTTGAAAAAATTCACTTGAACAGATGTACTTGCATATTAACTATCTATCGATCTAACTAGCTTACACTCCCAGAGAACAAACACTTATTTGTTTTGCTTTCCCCTTGGAAATATTAATGGCATCTTTAAATGTGCTAAGGTTTACATAACTAAGATATTCCTGAAAGAAATTACTTAAATGAAATTACAGTGCTTTGATTATTTGTTCAAGGCACTAGGGAAACTTACAATAAGTTATTTTGTAAAGTGAATGATTCAGTTCTAATATGGCTGTTAAATCAGTACATAGTTTTTATCTTAGGTTTTCTTATAATGATCTGTGAGAAACAAAGAGGGAGAGAATGATAGACAGATAGGTAGATGCACAGATAAACAGATGTCATTAAATAATACAATATTTCAAATAAAAAAATCCCACACAATGAACACTAGCAGATTTTACCATCCTATAAAAAGAGTCCATATTTGGGTATTATATATGCTTCAAACAGAATTATCTGAGTGATAATTATACTTCTAAAATGACCGATTGTGTTACATAAAAACCAAAGATAAACAAGTGACAAGTATTTTACTTAATTAAATGCTTTCCAAAATATGCTTTACTAAATAAGAAACACACACTAACTATCCAGGGTTGTAACTTATTAAATGATAACTCACAAACATATTGAAAAGAAGTTTTTGAGATAATTTTGAATAAATACCAAATAAGAAATATTTACATACTATGGCTCAGGATATAGACATCAATAAAAATTAACTTTCCTTCAGGCCACTGTCTAGACCACAGGAAACCTGGTCAACAGCACATGGGTCATCACAAGGTACAGACTCAGAAGTTTCCATAATGCCTTGGCCAACAGCTAGACAGGGTGAATGAATCATGGCCACGACAGTAACCAAACTCATAGTACACAGGTTAAGACAGTGACGGACTCAACTTCAAACAAAATCAGCACAAACTAATATCTTACAGATTCAAAGAGCAATTTATCTTTGAGCAGTAAATCAGTGGGATCTAGGAAGCTTTGCCAGAGCAAGAAAATTATAGCAAATTAGAAGCAAATAACGTTTCATGACTTAGCTTGTTTGGAGGAGGAATTTGCTGGATTAAAAGACTTAATCTGGATAGTTAGAGATGGTCACATCCATGTCCATGTTCATGTCTCTCTACATGTAAGTTTGGTATCTACCTAGGCTAATAACAATACCTCCCTCAAACGGATTTAGGTGAGAAATAAATGGAAAACCACAACTAAAGTTGATTAGCTTCTTAGCTGTGTACATAGACGCACGCATGCACTCATGAACGCACACGCACACACACACATACATATTTTTATACTTTTCTTGGGGTCCCTATATTTCTTAGGAAAAATTATACATTCATATTTACCAGAGAAGCAGGGTTACAAAACATAGTGATGAGCTATTCCACCCCCCAAAAATAAGCATGTGTAGTGAGGGCACACTTGATTAAATATTGATGTCTTAGAGATTAGAAATCAACTGTAATTACGCCTCCTGACCATATCATGTACTTTAGGGGAGCCTCGCATGTTCCAGCTTTCTTTATATGATTTGATTTATCTTAAAATAATGCTATGGTCCTTACCAGTGATTGGTTCTCACTGGAATCAGGCTGAAGCCAGTCAGCACATGGCATTAGCCTGGTCACAGGAGTTGGATCAGGCAGGAAGGCATGTGACTCTTCTAGCCAAAGGCATGTGAGAGAAGTGTGTTTGGGAATTCGGGGTAGTACAATTTTTATGTTCTCACTGTTCTTTTTGTTTTTAGGTTTTTGTTTTTGTTTTTTGGGTTTTTTTTTTCCTCCCTCTCAGGAGAGCCACTGGCAAGTAATTCTCTCTTCTGTACATTGCAGTTGCCTAAATATTGGCCTGGAACTAGTACCAGCATGAGAAAGATGCTGTCATATGCAGAAGGGTAGTGGCAAGAGAATTTCAGAGAAGAGCTGGAGCCAGTGGATTAAGCCATGCCCAGACTGTTATTTGTGAAAGCCAATTAATATCTCTATTCTTTAAGCCTTTTTGTATTGGGCTGTTTTTTACTTTAAACCAAAAATTATTCGCATAAAAAATCCTATTTCCTCTCACGTTAAATGTATCTAATCAAATATCCATACAGAACCCAGAACATCACTCGACTTTATTCAAGTATCTCTTTCTTACCTTAACACTTTCTTGCTCTTATTAACATTTTTAAATACCCTAAACACCCTATCTGGATATTGTAATTGATTTAGTTTTGTTAGTGAAGTTCAAATTTACTTAGAAGCCTTTTGAGACTGAATATGTCCAATATTCAAAAGATAAAAGAATAGGTACATAAATACTATTTTATCACTTTAAAATTCTTTTCACATTTTAAGTTATTTATATTGTGTTCCTTTCTTTGTGTGACCCAAGCTGTAATTTTTTTCCTCATTGTTCTATTACACTGATGAACAACATTTTGCATACCATGAATTGGTCTTCTGGTAGTACTAGCTCAGAAATATTGTTGTTTAATCATTACCTGCTCAGTATTTTGAAAGCTGCACAAATATCACATTTAAATTTAATTTGTATCTTCCTTCCTTAAAAGCAAAACTGAAGTAAAAATTAAGGTGCTTCTATTTGACAAGGTGATTTCTTGCAAAAATTTTTTAAATGACAATCCATCTCTAACACGTACCATTTTGTTTTAAAACGTGGTTGACAAGCTAATATCAGAAGACAATAAATATAATTGAAGTGAATAAAAGAAAACTGCTATTAATGTGAACCATAAGTTGATGTTTTCTGTTCCCCACTACTAAAGCTGACAAGCATAATGATTTCTTTTTTTTTTTACAAAATAATGTTCAATATACTATATAGATTTATAAATTATAAATTTCATTTAATTGCTATTATTTTTTCTCACCTGACATTTAGCTCTGTCATTTCATTGAAATCTATTTTACTAAAATATATTTTAAAAGTTAAGCTTTGAAATTTTTTTTTGCCAATTTCTTTTCATTGAAGTTTGATTGGTAGAATGAGTAAGAAATCAAACACTGAATATGTCTTAAAATAGTGTACTACTTTGGCCAACCTACTTTTCATCTAACAAAAGTATTGGAATAAACACATTGACAGACAATTATGTTTACAAAGCCCAGACTTAGATTCTCAACTTATTAAATTTAGATTCATTTAGAGGAGCATTGAAAACACCTGTAATTATTTCAAATAGCATTACATCTTCGCCTTGCAAGAAATCACACATTTTATTTTTCATTTACATCCAGCCAATTCTAGGAGACAGGTGGAAATGAAGCTAGCGAGAAAGAACCCACTCCAAGTTGAAAGGAACATCCTTCACAATTCCACCCAAACTGTAGGCAAACTTCCCTAGATCCCTTATTTTCAAAGAAGTAAAAATTAGAGGCAATGTGAGAGAAGAATGATGGGATATACAGCTGACAGTCTTCTCTGCTGATATTTGCGGAGGTCAGTTATCGTGATAGAGTTAGAAGTACCATCTTCAAATAAAGTACATATTTTAACCAGGCACACTCACTCTGAACAATCAGGCCTGAAACTTAGAAAAATACAATGACGAATGGGACTGCACAGCAAGCAAAGAAAATAAATTACGATTTCAAACCTCTCCATTCTTTTGCGTTGAAAATTAAAAAAAATAATAATAAATCATTATCAATAATGTCAGATCTGGACTAGGGATGTTTATATGAATCCAATCGATTTATAAAACTTTCAACACTGCAGCCTGGTCAGAGAACCTTTTCTGAGGCACCTCCTCTCTGTCACCAAAGCAGATGGCCAACTTACACATGCAAATGAAAAACAGACTTTAGTTATAAAACAAAAGAACGGGTTTCAACCAGCTAAACTTAAATTATTAGCTTAGCGATCCCAACAGTAGCTGTTATCAAATTCAGACCAGCCCACCCTGGTGAGAAGGACTAAGGTAGTTATGCAATATCCGCAAGGCATCTTAAATCCATTACATAAAAATATATGCTTGGCGGATCGTGGTATCGCAGACGTTATGACAGGAAGCTGCTTTCTCTTACCCTGGGGAGTATAATTAAGTGCAGTGTTCAAATAAATGGTTTGCAGTCACACGTATTATCCTTCTTTTCTGGCTCAAAAGAAGCTCGTAGTCTCCGCTCCAAGTATTCACCTCTACTTAGCTTCAATGTGCATGTTCCTTAAGCCTCCCAAGACAATTAAATGGAAATGTATTCCCATGCAACATTACGCTTGCCTCAATCAACATTCTCTGGTGTTAGTCACAAACCTTATACTTATTTTTTTTTTTAACATAAATACTCACTTTTCCCAGTAGATGTACAAGGTTTTTAGAAATTAAGAGAAACAACTAATTGAATACCATGGATTGTTTTGGGTAAGTGCTAGAAGCTGCACCCATTTGACATCTGTATGGTTGCTACTTTGAGGAGTTAGTTGGGAACATGAAGCTGCATGTCTTCAAACAGTATGATGACATCTATAATTCCTTAATAGTTTGGCTAAAATCAGTACTGGATATATAACACAAAATTAATCTCATACAATGAAGGCATGTCGACATTTTAAGGTCAACCTAGGCTGGTGATTTTCTGGCATTATTAGAGGTGGAGCTACCAATTGAATTATAGGCAATATAGTTCCTTTTAAAAATAATGTAATCATTCATTTTGCAAATTTGAGGGTGAAAACTGTCATTAAAATTTCAAGAATGTTCTTTTATAAAAATAAGCACATTTTAGACTAACTCAGGAAACTAGTTAACTTATGAGAATGCATAAATCCTAATGCAGATGTTATTGGCAACCACTGTCATCAATGAAATAAATTACAATTTAAAATTGCAAGTATTTTCAGCATTCAGCTGATATTTATGGAGCCCACAAATACTGTAACATATTTTGTCAAAAGTTATTTCCAATTTATCTCTGTGAAAAATATATGTCTTTTATAATAACATTTTACAAACTGAAGATTTTGAGTTTAGGAAAATAAAATATGTTACAAGCAAGCTTGTAATAAAACTTGGGACTGTTAAAACAATCAGAAAAATTTACAGTGCTAAATCTTTTTTTTTTTTTTTTTTTGGTATAAATAATTTCATTGTAAATCAGTTCTTTTACAGTAAAATAACCCCCACAAAGGAAACAAAGCTTTACTTTTGAAATTGAGGTAACTTTATTTAACATTTATTAAAGTTTTGCATACTATATTTAGAGAGATTTTTCAACATCTACAATTTTTTAAATCTAAAAGTAATCCTGTGACCAAATAGTTGGTTAACTTTTGTTATTGTTCCACCATTAGCTTTTTTCCTGAGTTTTACTGAATTGAATGTCTATCAATTTTTATAAGCATTTGTAATCCCTTTCTGCTGGAGGATTATATACCTTATGCAATTGAACTCAAGTGTGGCAAGTTTTGTATAATAAAATGTGAGTGGAAGTGATGTCTCCCTTATCCCTGTGATATGACCCCTGTCATTGTTCCAGAGAGAAAATATTCCTTCCAAATACATTCTTGAATGAAGATAATGTGGGTCAGAGCTACACCTGAGTGCTGATGTACGTAAAGGTGAGAAGGAAAAATATCCTTTTGTTGTGAGCATTCATTTGGAGATCATCATCAAATGATTGTTCTGCTCCTTTTTTTTTTAATCCTGTCATTTTCAATCCCAGCTGCTACTTTGCAGATATTTCTTAAATTTTCTGGTCCCACTGATGTCATATTTTCCCCAAAACCTGAATCTGAGACTTTGACTTGCTTATGGATAATTTGTTTATGTTTGTAATGCCAGGAAACTGGAATGGAGAACTGGGAAGAATAAGAGAGGGAAGAAGACAAAGCCAATGTAAGAGTTTCTAATCAAGCTGTGAGTGATGGAGACCTAATTCCACTGAGATCCATTGAGGCATCTGAGAATTTGTGTAGAATGCCTCCCATAGTTGTCACCTGAAGGTTAAAAAGGAGAATATATACCCATTGGCTCTTGTTCTTCATTTCTCACTGGTCAAGAGTTGTCTTATAGATATGAATCACTTGCACTTTCTGGTTTGCAGGAGTGTGGGAGAGCCAAAGCATCCAAAAAGCTTTGGAGCAGAAAGCAACCTGAGGCAAGTTGTTGATCACAGTAACCTATACGAAGCTGGCTTTCACAGCAGTGTTTGCTGAATGAATTGTTTATTTCATCAAAGTTGCCATATTTAATATTACAAAGTTGTTAATGATATTCTGTTAGAATCCTTTAAAAAACATATAGTATCTCTATTTACATAACCTCCTCTTGATCAAACTTGCTAAGGAATATCAATATTATTAATCTTTTCAAAGAATGTACTTTTTGTTTTTAATTTTCTTTATATTTTCATTTCCTTTGTCATTGATGTCTTTTATCTTTATATTGTTCTTTCTAATTACTTTAGGTTTAATTTGCTCTTGTTCTATAAACTTTTAATGGGAAAGATTCAATCATTGATTTTTAGCAACAGTTTTATAGAATTATAAAAGCACTTATATATATGCATGTATATAGACCCATATAAATATACATGAATTATAGAGCTATAAAGAGTCCTTTAAACATTTCTTTAGCTGTATCCCACAAATTTGATATGTGATGTTGCCATTAAAATTCAACTTTAAATATATTTTAATTTTTCTTACAATTTCTGCTTTGACCCATGGGTTAATTATAAGTAAACTTCAAGTATTAGGGGTTTTCCTATTATTTTTATTCTTTCCATCATAGTAAAATACTCTTTGATATCAGTAAAATATTCTATGATTTCAATGTTTTAAAATGTATTGAGAATTGTTTCATGTCCAAGAATAGTGTCTATCCTGGTAAATGTATCATTTGAATTTGAAAAGAATATATATTCTGCCTTTATTCTCTAAACATCAATTAAGTAAAGGTGATTGATGGGGTTGAAAATATCATTTAGATCTTTATGAATTTGGTGATTTTGTTTCTAGTTAATCTATCAGTTGTTGAGAAAGGGAAACTAATATCTCCAGCTATGATTATTAAACTGCCCATTTCTCCCTTTAATTCTTTGTTTTTCCTTCATGCCTTTGAAAGTTTTGTTACTGAGTTCATAGACATTTATGATTGCTATGTCTTTTGGATGAATTTATCTTTTATCATTTATGAAATTTCCCTCTTTTTTCTGGTAATACATTTTGTCTTGAAAATTTTTATTTAAATTTAATATAATTATTTCAGTCTTCTTATGCTTAAAACTTGAATTTTATATGTTTTTCTCTTCATTTACTTTCAAATTAAAATTGTCTTTAAACCTATGTCCCTTGTGGATAGCTTGTAGTTGGCTTTGTGTTTTAATCCATCCTGAAAATGTTGCTTTTACTTGGATTGCTTAATCTATTAACAACTAATGTAATTAACACATTGTTTTTGTGATTAACATTTTTATGTTTTCTTCTTTTCATCTGTTTTCATTCTTCTGATTCTCTTTTACATCATTTTTTTGGATTGTTTGAACATGTTTTAGAATTTCATTTATATTTTTCTGTTGGCTTTTTAGCTACAACTTTTTCATTTTTTATGACTTGAATAAGGATTAAATTACAAGCTTAAATCGTTATTTATGTACTGTAATATACTTTATAGTATATTATGTACTACTTTGCCTAAAACATTAAAATCTTCTGACAGTTGTTGCACTAAATTTACATACTTATAAACCTACAAAACTATGTTTTATATAGATATAGTCATAGATAGACAGATATAGTTATGGATATAGATGTAGATATAGATATAGATGTATAAACGTATATATATTTTTATCAAAAAATTAAGAAGAAAATGGCAAAAATAAAAAATATTATTTTCTATCTACCCAGATATTTCAGATATTTTTCCTTCTTTTCTGAGAACATAGTCCTTCCTCTGCCATCATTTTCTTTCAGCCTGAAGAATTTCCCTTTAATATTTCTTTTAGAGCAGATCTGTTGGCAATGAATTCCTCTGGTTTTCTTTTCCCTGAAAATATTCTTATATTTTACCTTTGTTATTGAAGACTGTTTTTGATGGATATAGAATCCTGTGTTGCTAGATTTTTTTTTTTTTTTTTTTTTTCTTCCAGCACTTTAAAAATGTTGTTTCCATCTTTTCTTATCTACAAGGATTCTGGTGAGAACTCAGCCATTGTTTGGAATTTTGTCTCTTTTTGCATAATACATTAATTCTCTCTTGTTACTTTCAATATCTACTCTTTATCTTTGGCTTTCAACCATTTGAACGTGATGCACCCTATTTTGGGCTTTTTTCACTTTTTTCTACCTGATATCCATAGAGCATTCTATGTTTGCAATTATATGTTTTTCATCAAATTTGGGAAATATTAAACACTATTTATTAAATATTTTTGTCCTCAATTCTCTCTCCTTGTACTATTCCAATTACATATGTTGTACTCTTTGAGATCATCAAACAATTCCCTGTTTATTGATTTTTTCTCACCATGTTTTACCTTACATAATTTTCATTGATTTATTATGAAGTTCTTTAGTCTTTCCTCTGTCATGTCTAATTAGCTATTAAGTCCATCCTTGAAAATCTCTTTATTTCAGAAAATATATTTTTCAGTTCTAAAATTACCAATTCTAGAATTACTTTTTTTATTGTTTCTATTTCTCCATTTGGTTCCTACTGTAGCACAGAACAAGTTTCCAGGATGAAGTGAAAAACTGGCAAAATATACAAGAGGAACATAGAGACAAAAGACAAACTGCATATTTCGCAAGGGTGTTTGCATAATAAATGTGAGTATTTTTGCCATATATTTGGTTATGAGAACTTTGGGACAATTTGAATGTATTATTAAAATGTTGTGAAAATCCTATTATTGCTTTTGTTACTAAGTAACATAGTTCACTAACGTAACTATTGTTAATTCTTGGTAGATGTCCAGGCTATGAGCTTATGCTCAGTTATCTAATTCCTAAAGAATCTTAATTAAAAACAAACTTTAGGGAGTGTTCTACAGATGTATTTAGTGCCATCATGGAACTACTGAAATAATGTTACCACTATCATAACATTAAGAAAAGATAGAGAAGCATGATTATGATAAACCTACAATATAAGTGACTAATATAATAAAATCTGACATATTAAAAGTATTTTAAAGCCAAAGAGAAAGTTTAGCAATATTTTTAGGTGCTCCTTGAAAAACAGTGACAAAATGAGATTAAGCTGACATATATTTATTGTTAGTTGAGGAATTTTAACTATTGAAATAACTTAAGAATAAAATTGTGACTTGGTTTTGTATAAAAACACTTTTGGTCTTCTGATATGTTGATAATGTTCTAGAATAATGCACATAAATGTACACACATTCTTGTGTGTATATAAAACCATGAATACAAAGAGCATTCTACTTCTTGGGTGATCTCACCTTTCCTCAACCTGCAAATAAGCCACAATACATACGTCCAGCCTCATGGGATATTTCAAAATTCATGAGCTAATGCTCCTACCCATTGTTCAGAGAAGACTGTCTCAAACATGTGTGCAGTATCCAATTACACAGAATTCTGAAATAGTCACAATAAACTAGAAATGCAGTATTTGGAGGGAATGGATTATAATGTGAATGACAGCTCAAAATGTCAGAGTATAAGCACATATACCCCAACACAATCATATCTGAACAATAAAAATGAATGCAGTAGAGATAAAAAGACAACATCACTCTAGGCAGGAGAGCATATTTTGCCAAGCTAATTCCCTATTATTTTCTACTGAAATTTTATTTTCCTTTAGGTCATTATGCTTTACTTTTACTTTATATCACCCACATTCCAAGGATTCCTTACTTTCCTTCCTTGATCTCTGGCTTAGGATTTAATAAAGAATGTTTCCCCATTTCTCCCATTTGTGCAAAATAAAGATAACATATAATAATCATGATGGTAATAATGATAATAATAAATTAGGCATCTTCCATAGCAAACAGTTAAAATTTATCTCCACTAGATTAGGACCCCATTGCCAAAAGTATTTGTTTGTATTTGGTGGAAGACAGAAGCAGTTGCTTGGTTCCACTAACTTGGAAGTTCAGACAGAGCATGTTTAAGTTATGGTTCCTTCCAATTATTCAACTGATGTTAGAAAGGCCCTGACCTTCTCACCATTGTTTTCTTTACTCATCAAAATTACAATGGTTTCAACAGAAATCTGTCTTTCTTTTTCTCTTCAAGTTCTTTTCTAGTATAGGCAAGTTGTCAGAAGCCACTTCCAAATGTAAGAAATAGCTAGTGAACAGTCACAGCAGAAAGAGCAAGTCTTTTTTATGGAGAATTCTACTTACAGTTGCTTCTGTTATGTCTTGCCCTCTAACATGTATTATGGCCATGGTCCGGTCATACTCTACACAGGCCTGAATCATGCACAAAACCTTGCAGAAGAAGTAAGATTGGACAGGGTCAGTCCCACCAATGATTTTCACAAGAAAGAGGTATGCTGCTACCAAATGACAGAGGGGGAATGTATGGGCTACAATAACAGATTTCCACCATATATTATGAAAATGTCAATAGAATTATTTGTTCTTGCAAACAACCAAAAAAATTAAACACTAAAATTAATGAAATGAATCTTATTTAAAGCAAAATAAAAAGATTTGATATACAGTTGACCTTTGAAAAACTTGAGGGTTAGGAGCACCAACCCTCCATGCAGTTGAAAATCCATATATGTTATAGTTAGCCTTCCTGCTAGGTGGTTCCTCCATATCCGCAGTTCTGCATCCTTGATTCAACCAACCTTGAATTACCTAGTAATGTAGTATTTACTATTGAAAAAAAAAAACTCAGCATAAGTGGACCCAAGCAGTTCAAACCCATGTTGTTCCAGGGTCAACTTTACATATTATATGACCCTAGGATAATCACATTTTAACAAGTATGTTCCATATTCTTGGGTTCAGCATCATTCAAGGTCCGTTGTTGAATGATATTTATTGATGCCTTAGAGTCAATGAAAAGCCTTTCAGTATCTATTTTTTTAATGTTTGAGCATCCTTGTTCTTTCATTCCTTCTATTTTTTAAAAAATCTTGTTTTTACTCCAAAATCAGGTCTCATAATATGACAGTACCTTCAACTGGTAAGACAAAATTATATTTTCTTAAGTAGACAATTCAAAATATTTAAAGCTTTATTAATTTTTCTAAGAGTGAGTCAATGTTATAAAATATGTTAATATAAATAATATATCAGAAAGAAGAAAATAATCTTATATACCACTTTTTAATTAAAAACATATTTTTTAAAACAATCCACTAAAGTAGGAATATTAATCAGGACAGAATTGGTTAAGCTACAGTAAAATGACTTCCAAATCTTGGTGTCTTAGACCGCTAACATTTATCTTTACCTTTTGCTCCCATAGGGTCTGCTGGTTGTCTAAGCTACTCTGCAGAACAACTTTTTTTCTATGGGTTGATTTAGTCTTTTTTGGCTGTTTCAGTATTATAGGAACTCTATATCAATATGCGGTTTGTCTATTGCCATTTGACAGAGAGAGAGTTAAGGAGTTAATACAGAGTCAAACAGAAAGTTGGAAGTTCCTGATAGTCTCTCGACAGGGGCAGAGGGAAACTCCTTTTGTTGCTTAAATGAAATACGCTTAGAACTCAAGAGGCCTCACGAAAATAAGAGCAGAAAGCTGCCCCTAACCCCTGCAGAAGTGGAGACAAAGATGCCAGGCAGGGTTAATCTTACCCTGATCTTAGTCCAAGTCTCTCCTACTCCTAAAATCAAAATTGGATCACGCTGAGCCATATATATCACTATGGGCTTTAAAAACATAAATAAATGCCATATTTGGCTAAGAAGTACAGTCTTAATCTCAAAGGTCGGTTGCAGAGTGAAAAGGGAAAAAATATTTGCATGGTCGGAAGTTTAGACTGATACCCATGAAGACTTATTCAAATATATTTAAAGTATTTATCAATAACATAGGGTCAACTTGTCACTACATAGAAATGTGAGGAGAAGAGAAAGCTATATAGCTGATGCATAGAGAGGGAAATTTGGGGGAGACAGGGAGGGTTAGACATGACTGACAGTGATGGAAATCTCTACTGGAACCTTGAGACAAGTCCTAGACCAGAAGTAAGAAGAATGAGAATCTAGTCCTCCCCATTCTATCTCTCACACCTCCATGATCTCAGGAAAACCCTTCATCCAGTCTCCAGCTTCAGTTTTTTCATTTCAGTAAAAAGAGACATTATCTTGAGACAATGTATGTGTATGTGCTTTGTAACATTTTAAGTCCTCCATAAATGCAAGCTTGGGGTTTGTGTTATTAACAAATGTTTGTTGAATTAAACCAAAATTGGGTTATAGTATCATAATGGCTGTATGCCTACCAATAAACACTATCCAGACTAGAGTTAGTAATAGTAAGTCGTTTATAAACTGTGTGAATTCCTAACATTAAAGGGTCAAACCATAAACAAGGTAAAACATTTCAAGTTTACACAAATGGCTACAATGGGAAATTAGGGATGGCAGATTATTAAGGAAAAAAATGCAAAGCATTAGATATATATAAATCCACTGCCCTAGAGCCAACTAAATGAGCTTTAACTTCTTCTCCAAAATACACATTGGCAGTTTGAGGACTCTAACTGGAGTTAATTTCCTCTTCCACTTATTTCTTCTTACTATCTAGGTTACTTTAGGTAAGGTTTTGAGGGATGCAATTTTAGCTTCTTTGTCTACACTTAGAATCTGCTGTCTTATATGCCCTCCTGTTCTAATATTCTATGGTTCTCCCACTCATGTATTTTTCATGGTTAGTCTCGCATGGCTAATCCCATAGGGAAAAACATAGCATGAGCCTTTCCAGTAGATCTAATCTCTTGAATGAAGTCACTGACCACGCTTTGTAATTGTAATGTTGCAGTTACCATGAAATCATTCTGTATGAAATTTGGAATTCTTAATCGGACCTTAAAAATGGTATACTTTAATAATTGAGTGTCTTCTCTTTTGCTAATTTTTATACATATGCAATAAATAATTGCCAATTCTTTAAAGGCAAGTCTAATCTGTAGGGACAGAGAGCAGATTGTTTGCCTGCAGCAGAAGGTAGGAAGAAGAGAGGGACTGAAACGGGGACAAGTAAACGTTTTGGAACTGATGGGAATATTCTGCATCTTGATTATATTTCTGGTAACCCAGATATATACATTTTTCAAATCTCATCAAACTACACACTTAAAATTTGTGCATTTTATTGTTTGCTATTAATTCCTCAATCAAGTTGGTTTAAAGAAGAAATACTGCCCTAGGGTACTTTTTATTGCTGATGTTGTATTGTCTTTAGATCTTTCCTTTGGTCAGAATAGTTTATATAAATAAAAAATGAAGGTCAATAAATTCACCCATACTCAAAGCCCCTTGTCAGAGTATAAACTTATCTCCAATATGCTTATCAATTCCCCCTTCTTTTAATTAAAATATATTTTAATATTTACTTTTCAGGTCAAAATTACTTAAGGAGACACTTACTATGAAAGAGTATGAGTAATATTATCATTTTTGCCAGCCCCAAATGTCTGCTGAAATCAATAATTTAAATGTATACAAACCAGTATCAGTACCCAAAAGAGCACCTGGTGTGTTTCAGATGTTCAATAAATATTTGTTAAATGAATGAACAAATATCACTGCCCTGCCCTATGGCTACATCCTGCTTTCCTAGACAATAGTAAGAAGCAAAATTTAAAATTTTACATCTAGTGGCAGTGGACCAAAAATCCCCATTAGTAAATGGGGGTTTGATCTATAAGAAAAACTTTCTATAAAAACAACTTGAAAAAAAAGAAAAAAAAAACAACAAAAAACTTGAAAATTATGTAATAGTTAATGATCGTTTAACTCAGAATATATTTCTGCCTGATGGGCTCATTTTGTTTGCTTTAGTTTCTAATTTGTAAACCTATCCCTTAGGGATTATCTATGTTACTTTGCATAACTTCAATTCCTTTGATATTCTTCCAGCCAGACCCTCTCTTAATAGCTGTCTCCACAAATTGCATTGGGATCTGGGAGTCCCCTTATAATCTTTCAAAAAATACCCCAATTTCTTCCTAGCCCAGAAAAACTAATCGTGGCATCTCTGTGAGAGGATTTATGGAGGAGTAGAAGCATTTAGTTGTGTATAATTATAAGACCTTTAACTCTGCTACTAATTCCAGCAGCTTTTCTCATGTCTTCTGTTTGCACACCAGTCATTTGGCACATAGCTGTCCAACACTATGCAGTGCTCTAAAAGTCTCCAGGAGAAATGTTTCCCTGTGGTTTATAATAGAGGGCAAAGAAAATCTTGGTTTATAGAGATTGAGAAGTCTATTCACTGTGTTTACAGTTAATCCCAACTTCCTGCCTAACTCTCTTTCAAAGGGATTTAGCTTTAAATCCTAAATCTTTCAGCAGACATAAATGGAGAGTTCAGAGAAACAGTAATTATGAGAATTTTATAATCTCCACAAATCAAAGGAATTTCTATAATAATCAGTCTATTGATACAATGTTAGCTATTCAATTCATTCCATCTGAAAGAATAACAAGTCATGAATAGAAAGTGAGTGGCCACTTGAAAATTTTAGTTGCTAAAACACATATGCTTAATATATAGAAGTATTCATTTTGATCCTAAGGACTAACATTTGTTGAATACTTACTTTTTTCAGACGCAATTGTTAATGTTTTACATTGAATCGTCACAATATTCTCACAAATTAGATCTATTATTGCAAACGCCACTTCAGAGGAAAGTGAAGACAAATTAAGTCAAAGTGAGTTGCTTTTTATGTAACTAGCAGGGTTAGAGCTGAGATTTTTAACCCTAAACAATCTGAGACCAGAGCTCTTGCTTTTAATCATTATATTACATGGCCTCAAAATGATACAAAAGACTCTAAACTGTGTATGTGAAATTATCATTTCTTCTCTATACGTGATCTTATGGTATGTGAGTTGTTTGATGAAAAAAAATCAACTAAGAAAAACTGAAAGATATTAGTACGATTTTATTTTGGTTTTTGCCCAGCAGAAAGAGTTAAAAAGAAAGATGATACTGTTATTTTGTATTGAAAAATAAATGATCAAATAGCAAAATCTCCCTTCTCCATTTGGTACATTAAGTGGATTAAGTAGATAATGAGGACTGGGGCTCTTATCTCTACAGGAAGGCTTAAAATGGCGTGGAGAATGTGGATGTGTCCGTTCTCAGAAAATAACCATCATTTTCAGATACACTGAGGTCATCCCCACGTGGGCTCAATGATATAGGTACCATGATGGTGCCCATATGCTGTCACCTCTTCTGTTATTTCCTTTGATCCTTCAGGGATCCTCTTAGAATGTTCATCAGCCCCATGGACCCAGGCAGCAGCTTGCTTGGAAGAGTGGTCCTACATCTTTGATTTCTACTGATGATATTGGTGGTGGCTCCAAGACATTCCAGTGATCAGTAGCCACATTGCTGGGATTACATAACCAGTCTGAAGGCAGAATTAATCAGAATTGGACCAGTAATTCTACAACTGGGTTCTGGTTCCAATCCCAGAAAACTTTTAAACTGAAAGAGTATGGTCACTGGCCTCAGGCACAATGGAATTTCTCTCTTGAATTCATGTGGTCCTGTCACAGTGAAAGCCTCAAAGAAGAGAGCTGCTGTAGAAAACCTATGCAATACCACCAAAGGTGAACTACTACTGAAAAAGCCATCTGATGTCACTGAGGTCTCTAGGAATAATAGTTGAAGGTGTTGCCTTTTACCAGATCAGATGTGGCCTGACCTGTCTCCTGTCATTTCAGTTTTGATCTGAGTTAAAAGACCATGTCAATGGTTGGCTTAGCCCTCTTGGGTGCCTGTTTGGTGTCTCAGCATAGCTGATGGCTATAGATTGTATACTGAAATGTGCCTGTTAAGCCCAGACCTTGCTCACTTATCATCTGCTGTCCCTGAGGCTTGTACAGAAAGTCTCCTTATCTTCTGTGGCCCCAGTGTCCCCCTAGACCTTCAAACAACTACAGTGTGTCTTCACCTTCAGTAGTTTAGTGTTATACTCCCAGCAAATCTCCTAGAGCACAGCTCAGAGCAGTGGCCTTGCAGTGCTATTCACTCTTTAGTGACAGGGACCTTATCCTCCTGTTCATTTCAGCAATACAGCTTCATGTCCTTTCCATATCATAAAATCTGAAACTGCTTCCACATCGAAAATCTTAATCTTCTGATATGCTGGTATTGGAATCAATCTTCCTGTCCTTCAGGGCTCATTCTTACCTCCATTGACCTCTTCCTTGCTTACTTAAATGTCTTGTCTCTGTTCCCCACATTCCCACACTAAATTGCCAGTTCTTTTTCTGCTTTGCTTTGCACCATGTGGCTTCTTGGCCACACCTTGTGTCTTTTCACTACAATGACTCTCTCACTGTAACCCTGGCTCACTTGCCTTTGTGTATCTATTGGTTCAAAAACTGGCCCTCGTACGTGAAGGGCAACACCAAAGAAAGAGGCAGACCACTTTGGATTGGTAGGTGGCAGGTTTAATAAATATGGAAGCTTACATAGGAGACTTGTTTTGGCCAACTGCAAGGCAAGTAGATTTTTGCACTCGCCTACCAGAATCTTAAAAGTTTATGTAGATGTCTCAACTAGGTTCAGTCATGTATTCAGTCCAGATAGATTGTCTCAAAAAACACCTTGCTCTCTCAAGTCTATGTCCTTGAAAATGGCTTCTACTGTGAAAACAGTGGGCGCACTATTCGTTCCAAGGGCAGGGGAGGGGGTGAGATGCCTCCAATTGCCAGGATCTAGCTCACAGGTCAACCAGTAGTCATGTCCTCCTGATGACTTCCTCCAGCAATATCTAACCTGTTCTTTAAATATCTTATGGCTGGATAAAGCCAGCTATGCTTCCTCTTTGTTTCAACATCTCAGCTACTTAGGGCTGGTTTAGAATATCACAAAATGATGGGGGTTGACAACACTCAATTCATGGTCTTTAGCCTTGAACTCTCATCTCAATACTGCAGAGAAATGCTTCTGCAAGTACATTCTGCTCTCTCTACTATGCCCTTGTCTAATTATTGTCATCCAGGTACAAGAATGGTTTCTGTAACAATGTACTGAATGTCTACAACAGGGAATATGTCACCTCCTTCTCAACATGTCTAAATCCATAATCAACTACTTTACATTAAAAGTGGTTTCCTCTCCTATAGTTCCCACTTAATAAAAGAAACTGTTAATCATTTAGTAGTCCTTCTGAGAAATCATCCACTTTTCTCCACTGGATCAGTCACTAGGTCTACAGATTCCATTTCTTAATAATTTCTCCCCTACCTTATTCCTGGCCATCATTGCTTCACACCTATATTACAGAAATTGACTTCCACCTGATCAAAAAGACTCTGGCTATTCTCACACTACTGTCTGAGAAATATTCCTTAAATGCAAATGAGGCCCTATTACTGGACTGCACATGATCATGCATTGCTCATCTCCATTCACCATTTCCCTTACATAAATGTCAAAATTGGATTATCAAGGAAGTCTCTCTCACCTCCAGCCATTTCTCATAGTGGACACTTCATTGCAGGCAGCCTGATTTTCTCACGGTTGCCAAGGCAAAGTGCTGTACTATTCATTGTTTGTTAAAAACACAGATTTCAGTTTTTGCAATTATGAAGTTTTTTTTCCTCATTAACCAAAGGGGTCACGTTAAAGTCTTCTCATTAAAGACATGGGCATGTTAAAAATCCCACTAAGTCACTGCATATGTACACTTGTCAGAGATGGTATATGGGTGCCCACCACAGACAAATGAATTTAGCTATGAAGAATCTTACTTGATATAATTTGCAAATGTAATTTTAAATGAAAAATGTGTGATGAAATCACTGTAACATTCTGGTACTCCAAACAATATTAAAATATATATATAGCACTTTTCCAGTGCCAAGAACTTCTAAACAGTTTCCGTATATCAACTCCATCTAATCATCTCAACAATGACATGATGGCTAGTATTTTATTTTATAAAGGAAGAAATTGAGCTATATAGAGAAACAAAAAAGTTTGCCTAAGGTTACACAGCTAGAAAGCCAAAGACCTGGAGTTTGAACCTTGACAGTTTGACTCTAGTTTCTTTCTCTATGTTTAATCTTTTAGCCAAATTGCCTCTTCAGAAAAGAACAAAATATATACTATACTTGAAAAAAGGATAGCCATGTATTAGGTGTTTGACATTCAAATAGCAAATAGAATTTCCCAGAATACTAATCCTTTCAATATCAGTAACAAATTTAATACAACCACCAGAAGAGTGAAGCCAAGAAACTCAGCCCTGGAGGTCAGGCCAGGATGGTGGGTAGCCAAGAAATGGACAAAGGAATGTTGAAGGGAGGAGTGTAGGGGGGGTTGGTGTTTGTTAAGTGGGCCAAAGGGAGTAGGGGTGAAGTATGGTCAAGGCTTACAGGTTGGGAAATGGATCACAGAGGGCAGAATAGGACAAGGAGCAAGGGAAAGAATTCCAGCCAAGTGAAGAATCATGAAATGCACCATTCCACTTTTAAGCTGCCAAAATAAGAAGGTAGGCATGGGTTTAGACAGGACTGTGGAAAACAGAGGTTTCTGGGTCTGGAAAAAGTTTATGGGTTTACAAGGCTGCATTATCAGGGTATCACTAGATGATTTCTAAACAAAGGCTATCTTGGTTTGAGAAATTTTTCTGGACATGGGGAAACTGCCCCAAAGTGCAACTCCCCAGACGAGGCAGGGATAAATATGCTGTAGACAGTAGAGGATTCATCTCTCACATAGCACCCTAAATATCCTATTGTGAATCTAGATGGACATAATTCGAATTAAAGCTCTGCTTGTGAAAAGCTATAAGACCTTAAAGCAAGCTAATTATCATTTATTAAATGGAGATAATAAAGGTCCTGTCTAACACTGTTGGTAAAGTCATAAAAATCTTTTGAAATATAAGTAGAACACTGAGCTTTTCCAGGTCGTTATAGTCATTGTTTTGATTTGCAAAAGTTTAGCTAAATGTTCATATTCCTCTCCTCATCCTTTTATAAGAATTCAAGGTAGAAAAATTTAAGATGCACTAGAGATTATCATACCAAGTGAAATAAGTCAGAAGGAGAAAGACAAATACAGATAATATATGTGGAATCTAAAAATATGGCACAAATGAACCTATCTACAAAACAGAAGCAGACTCACAGACATAGAGAACAGATTTGTGGTTGCCAAGGAGGAGATGGGGTGGGAAGGGATGGACTGAGAGTTTAGGGTTAGTAGATGCAAACTATTACATATAGAATGGATAAACAGCAAGGTCCTACTGTATAGCACAGGGAACTATATTCAATATTGTGAAATAAACCATAATGGAAAAGAATATTAAAAAAATGTCTATATGTGTATAACTGAGTCACTTTGCTGTACAGCAGAAATTAACACAACATTGTAAATCATCTATACTTCAATAAAAAAATAAATTAAAAAAGTTTAGAAAGACTACAAAAATTTTAGTATGCTGATAGTTTTTGAGAAAAATTGTCAGTTTTCTACTGAATCCTCTCCACCTCTCTGTTCTGAGCAATCTTTAGAGGTTACTTCTTAATAAATAGAATAATTTAGTTTATCAAGTAGCTGAGTTAAATCTATTTAATAAGTAGAAGTGTACACTGGCTAAAACTACACTGACTTTAAGAAAGATATTGTTAGCCTGAGAATCACTTTCTTTTTAACATGAATATTCTATTAATTCATGGACACATTGGTCAGTGTGCCATCAGATTGAATTTTTATAGAACTTCACCAAAATTGCAATTTAGTGTCTTTCTTTTTTTCCAGAAATGTAAGTGATCACCTCAGAGTGGCTAGTGCAGTTGATACCTGGTAATGGATAGTGGAACTTCAGAGCCACATCTCGATGTAAATATGATATTCTCAGTAGCTTATTTAGAGACATGTGTTGGAAAAATTGTAAATTCCAATCTGAGTTGAATATAGCCCTTAGGGTGATATAATCTAGGAAAGTTCTGTGGAAAATCTGTTAGGTCAGGGTAACCAAAATAATTTAGCCTAATCTCTGATTCTCAAGCACAGGAAGAAGGTAAGAGGAAGGGAAGGCCTTACATAAAAGGAGCCAAGTAAGACTGAGTGGTTGTCAGCTAGCCCAGAACACTCATTTTTGGTAAAACTCTCCTAATTAGTGCCACTGTTGAAGGCTATGTATTAGTATTCATATTATCATTGTTTTACAGTATCTTAGAAGGGATCCAGAAGGTAGTAAAAGAAAAATCATCTATCGCCGAGTTTCTCAAAGATTTATCTTTAGATAGTTTATTTCAGAATCAAGTGGGAAACTAAAGATTCATATAGAATGACCACAGTCTCTGGTAGTCTAGCCCCCTAATCTTCATGTTGGCCTCTGTAGATTTTGTCAGTACTTTCTGAGCATCTTCCTGAAAAGATGAACATATAGGAGATTCTTGGTAATAGCTCCTTAACTCTTTTAACAATCATTTGTCCCACTACTTCCCTGTATAGTATCTCTTCTGACTCAAAATATGCAGAGTGACTGCTGCTTTCCTGACCGAATCTGAAATGATAACGTCTGGGAAGAGAGAAAGACATAGAAATTAAACACTTCTTCTCTTTTATTATGACTAATAACTGAACCACTTTTTACTCCATTATGGTAGAAGGTCTGCAAAGTGAATCAAAATGTTGATGGAACAGGATTAACCATAGAGGGGTGGCAAGAAACTATTGGAACATCTATTTATCATTACTCTCAATTTTTATTAAATTCTGAAAACATAAATGGGTGTCAATATTTGCATATGTAAGCCATTAAAAAATATAACACAAACTCCAACACCCACCAACAAGCCCAAGAAATCAAACTTAAATAATACTACCAAGGTTCCTCTATGCCCATCCTTAATTTCTTTTTTTTTTAAAAGTCTTTATTGAATTTGTTACAATACTGCTTCTGTTTTATGTTTTTGTTTTTTGGCCACAAGGCGTGTGGGATCTCAGCTCTCCGACCAGGGATCGAAACTGTACCCCCTTCATTGGAAGGCGAAGTCTTAACCACTGGACCACCAGCGTCCATCCCTTCTTCCTCTGCTCTCTGCTTCCCCCTCAAACCAGGTAGTGGTCATGCAACTGAATTTCTTTGTTTTTATTTCTTTGCTCCTCCTGCAACTTGCTTTTTATGAACCAACATAATTTTTTGTGAGATTTAGTTACAGTGTAACTGGTAGCTACAGTTCATCATTTTTTACTACAGAGCAGTTTTGCATTATAAGAATGTAATACTGTGTATTAATCTACCTTCCTTTCAATGCATATCTTGGTTCTCGTGTTTTGTTAATGTGTTCATTTGTTAATCTTGCTTTATTTTGCTAGTACAAACAATGCCACTTTTAAGAGCATTCAGCATTCATTTACATGACTCCTGGTGACATAGGTCAAAATTTCTCTAGGTTATATTCCCAAGAGTAGGATTATGAATTCACACTTCACATTCTCAGCTTCATTAGATGATGACAAATTGCTTTCAAAAATATTTGCACTGATGTACAGCTTATCTGCCTTGTATGAGTTCCCGTTATTCTAAATACATCCTTGCCAAAACTTCATGTTCTTGAATTTGTTAATTTTTGCCAATCTGGTGAGTGTGAAATGGCATCTCACTGTGGTTTTAATTGGAATTTCCCTAATTACAAAAGAAGTTGAAATTCTTTTATACAATTATGAGACATTCATCAAAATGTCTGTTTATACACAGCACCCGTTATTATGTTGAGCTACATCTTTTTCTTCCTAATTTGTGGGAGTTCCTTACATATTCTCTATAATAATTCTCTGTCAATCGTATATTTTTTGGGACAGTATGCAGTGTCTCTCTTCACATTCTTTACGATATTTATTGATATACAGAAATTGAATAATGTTTCTTTTTTTGTTCCTTTTTGAAAGAAGTCCTTTAATACTACAATGACATAAAATTTTCTCTTAATTACATTAAAATATTTCATAATTTTGCCTTTCATGGATAGGTCTTGAATCCACACTGTAAATGTCAAAATAAAGCATTGGATGCGGCATGCACTTGAAAACTCTTCAAGTGCTAATGTAAGTCAATAAATGAAAATAGAATTCTTAATCATACAGTTAGAATACCAGTGTTATTGCATGTTTTGAGATTATTAAGAGAACAAATTAAAATGGACACTTGGGACCCATTTATTTTAGGGTATTACCAATCTACCAATAGGCATTTTCCTTAACATCCTCTATGGTACTTATGTTAGAATATAGAATTCTTGCAGGTCACTTAGGCCCATTTAAAATTATAAACTTTAGGTTGTGCAATAACGAAAGCTAGTCCCTCTTGGAACCTTAGTTTACTTGTTATAGCAGTAGTAAGAAAGTAAATCAAACCTAGTAAAGAGGTACAGATTTTTATATCTATCATATAATAACATATATATGTACGTAAAATTAAATTATATATTAGCTTAATAATATAATATATAATACAATTATACATTAGAAAATAGTTTTGAAGCATCCATATAAAGGTAACAGAAAAATCTAGGTTTACTTATTCTGTTTGTTTTCCCTTCATTATAATATTTGGTCTTAAATTGATTCATTCAGAAAGTATCTACTGGGCTTCCCTGGTGGCGCAGTGGTTAAGAATCCGCCTGCTAACACAGAGGACATGGGTTCGAGCCCTGATCCCGGAAGATCCCACATGCTCAGAGCAACTAAGCCCGTGAGCCACAACTACTGAGCCTGCTATCTAGAGCCAACGAGCCACAACTATTGAGCCTGTGTGCCACAACTACTGAAGCCCATGGACCTAGAGCCCATGCTCTGCAACCAGAAGCCACCAAAATGAGAAGCCCATGCACTGCAAGGAAGAGTAGCCCCCGCTCGATGCAATTAGAGAAAGCCTGCGCACGTCAACGAAGACCCAACACAGCCAAAAATAAAAACAAATAAATAAATAAATTTATATAAAAAAAAGAATGTGTCTACTGTTTCTAGTACACTGTACTTAATTTGATCTATATTTGAATTGTTTTGTACAATTACTGGTATATAAATTTATATTTCACTTTCAGAATTATAACTTATGAAGCACTTTTGTGAAAATGTTTGGTTATTACTATCTTATATCACAAAGAATTGAAAATTTGACTCCAAATTTCTAATGACTCAAACTTATATAAATGTTCTAATATGCATATATATTTATCTAAATAAATATTAAAGTAACGCAGTTTAGGATCTTTTCCCTCATATGTACAAAGCCTTCTATTAAACAGAAGTATAACAAAATACTATCATTTCAGTAGTCCACAAATAAAATTTAGATGTCTCTACATTTCATGTTGGAATTGAAAGATTTTTATATTCCTGTAATGTATGATGTGGCAATGAGACAAAGCAATATTAGTGTTATTTAGAAATCCCAGAAGAAACTTCTAGTGAGTTCATAAAATTTATGTTACAGCTATCTTGAAATGAAATGTTCTCTGTTTTTTTAAACTACATACCATAGAAGTTGTAAACTTTCCCAAGAGAAGTTATAGACAAGGTTATGGATTTAACCTTAGTTAGCTAACAATTTAATCTTGTTTCCATATTGCATACTTTTGGCCAGGATTATACCTCATTCATTGTTTAAATATTTTCCTGCAAGAATTCAATACTTTGAAATAGAATTTTACATTCGCTGTATATGCCAACCCTCATGCCGCAACTAAACTCAACTTGAAAAACAATGCAGTACACAACACCCCAGCACAAACTTTTCTCATGGTACTTAAGAAACTCTGATTGGATCCCAACAATCAACCGTTATGGTATGATATAATTTGGCATCGTTTTCCAAGTAGACCGTGTTATTTATTATTCATAGTCTGGCAGCTATGTCTTCAAGCTATGTAGGTGGTTACAAGTGAAAATCGGCCACATGCCCCAAACTTTCTCTCCCTTATTAACTCATTTTTTTCTGGCAGTTGTGGTTTCATTAATGGTATTTATCTGTTTCATAATGCTGTCTCCTTAAGCAAAGGTTAGCAGCAGCATCAACCGTAAATATAACTGAAAAGAAACCCGGAATTCTCTCTAGAACAATGACATTTTCAGTGATAGTGATTATGTCCAATTCAAATTATAGATTTTGGTACCACCTTTTCTTCTGATCAGATTTATTTGGCTTCTAAGATAGCTTCAGAGATAACCAGTTAGGTATTATTAGTATGCCAAAGAATAATGATCATACACATGATGTCTAAAATATATGTACTAATTATGGTTATTTTGTAACAGTATTAATTACTTTTGGATTCATGGGAAGGCAAGTGAAATAAAATTATACATATTAATTATCAGTATTATTTTTTCCACTGATTATGGAATTACTCTTCCCTGGGTATGGTAATGAGCATGTTAGCCAAAATTGAACCCATAGATTTTATTATATAAAAATACTTAGATGTAAATATGGAAAGAAATAATATGAAGAGAGAAATATACTTCAGAGCTTGAAGATCTTCTACCATAAGATGTGTTTATGTTCAAACTTTCGTTGTCTCTTTTCTCTGTTTCTCTTTATTTACTAGAAACTCACCTATGTTAAACATGTCTACTGAGGGATTGTTTGCAAATTGATAGCCAAAACTTCTGTTTCTAAATACATGTTCTTGGAGAATACCTTCCCATACTGAATTTTGCTTGCCCATGTGACTTCCCTGGACAATGGGAGAATAACAAAAGAAAAGTGCTTGTGCGTGGCACTCGCCCTATCATTGTTGAGAATGTTTCTTCCACCATGCAAACAAGTCCAGGCAAGAATCCTGAAGGATAAGAGAAAAGTAGAAGGGAGGATCCAGCTATCCAGCCATTCCACCTCTCTCAGCTATTCCACCAATTGACTGCAAAAATCAGCCAAGTGAGCCCATACCAGAAACACCACCCAGCTGAACCACAGAATCAGGGACAAATATATGATCATTGTTTTTTCCACTAATCAATGAAGTATTTTTTTCTCAGAACCAAATCTGACTAATATAACTACCATCATGATATTTTTAATAAAAGTGAAACTAAAAAGGAAGGTAAATTATGTTAATTTTATTAATCTGATTTTTATTCTTAATTTAATATGTGATTTCTGAAACAACTTTGGCAAATTCTTATTTTTGCGCATTTATACAATATTGGGACATGACAGTCTTGAATACGTTTTTATAGAACGTCATAAAAATTTGCATGCATTTAATACAATTAAATAAATTAATAGTTCAGGTATGATTCTGGGTTTAAAATTTTTTAAATTACCTTTTAAAAAATATATCCTGATAGCACTGAAATGGTTTAGAGGTGATTTCTGCATATTTTACTATCAAACAGAGTCTTTGTTTAGAGTGATTTATTTACCTTTGGGCAGTCTGGTTCCTAGGACTGTACTCAAGAGGGATCTTGCATGCGAATATGAAGGTCCTATAGGGGAGCATGTTTAGAAAGTGCCAAGTCTCATGGAAATTCCAAAATGCAATTCCCTAAAGGAGAGAAGTAGTGCAAGGAGACCCTCTGAAACAGCCCTTATAGAAATGAATATATACCTAAGCCTAGGTAAGGGTTCTAGTTCATTTCTTGAACCAAAGAAAGTAAAGTAACATCTAGCAGAGTTGATGCTGTGGAGTTGCAAAAAAAAAAAAAAAAAAAAAAATTCTGTAAGACAACTCTGAAGGTCATTAAATAGAATCTGTATAGAAATGGTGTTTATTTGTCCTTGAGCCTCACTAACCTATGTTTATAGAATTAATTCATGCATCTGTTTTATATCAAATTATTTTGTCAGAGTTCATATTGGCCTTGATTTTAAAAACTGACTTCCCAGCTATTTCTGTTAATTTCATACTATCTGCCTCTTTTTTTCTGGAAAAAATGTAATGAACTCAATCTTTTTTCCTCTGGTCTTCTTATCTTAATGGTATAGTGCTACTTTTTCAATGCTGCCAAACCTTTTGATATAGCCACACATTTGCGACTTATAGCTATTAGGGACCACCTGATGCCCTTCAGTGACCTCTGATGGAGGGAAGAGATCATTATTTTCCCTAATCCCCCATAATACAATAGAGACAATACTATACCTTCTAATAAGATTTGATAAAACTTAGAATGGAAGTAAAAAGGAAAAGTAGTTTATAATTACTTTTATCCACACTGAAAGCCCATAATCCTAGACTTCTGGAAGGTTTGTGTGTAGAAGTGCCCAGCTCAGCCTGACCAACAGGAATCTTTTCTTTCAACTTACTGATCTTCAACAACAACAAAAAAACATTATTCTCTTTCCAATTTCAAGTCCCACCTCATTTTGTGCCCCCAGATGTTACATAATTCACGAAGAATAATAAATCAATTCCCTTTGGGAATCTCTCCCAACAGGAAATTGCCTGCATCCAAGGTTCAGAAAAACAAATATAGTAGTTGATATTACATTATGCAAAGTTTATTAATATCATCTTAATTATACAGTATGTATATCACCCTCCTTTGGCCCAGGTTATCTTCTAACCAGACTCAGGCATCTCCTTTGCATGGCTTTTCTGCTAGCATTCAATAAAGGCAAGATTAAACCTAAAAATCCTTCCCACTTTCATCTGCTTTTAGCTCCCACACTACTTTGAGGCCAAAACAAACAAGGACATAAGATACATGATACTCCTAAAAATGTATTTTTATGTGCTCGGTGTACTCTAAATAAGCATTTGGTAACTTTTTTTTTTTTCAAATTGAGTTTTTCCAACAATTCTATCATGTGATCAAGTTATTACTCCCAACTTTTATTATGAAGTAGAATATTTACCATCTCCATATAAAGCATCTACTTGGGTTCTTTCCCTAATTATGTTTTTACCTTATATGTTCATGATATTAAGCAACTCTTCTCTCAGAATACAGGTAAGTCTACTCCAAAGATAAATGTTGATTCCCTAGAAGGCAGAAACCAATGTACACCCTTCCAAATTGTGGTTTTTCTAGCCAACAATGCCATCACAAGTTACCCATTATTTATGAAAATTTATAACAATATCTATGTTGCCAGTAGACTCTCAGAAGGCACAGTGTTATAAGTTGTTCCTCTGAAGGAATTCTGAAAGAAAAATGTGAAATTTGGATTTAACAAAGAAAATATGAGATAATAGGACCCTGGACAAGAAACAACCTATAGACTCAAGAATTCAGGAGCTCTTTTGACAGATGACCAACCCATGTTATTATGAATTAACCTCAGTAGAACCATGCAAGGAGACTTGGGCATTAAAAGGCCCAGATTAAGTAGCTGCCAGATGAGATAGATGTATAAGAAATGATTTAAGTGTTTATTATCTAGAGGTTGCAGTCCCAACCCATGGAGATATAATCCTTGAGGAAAAGGATTGTGTCAAATATTTTCATACTTAGTGATGAATTCAAAACAGATACACACACAGACACATATAGACACACAAACATTTCATATCACTTATTCATTCATTTCCTTAATCATTTATTCAACACATATTTATTGAGAAACTATTTGTCCCAGGTTCTGATTTAGATATAATATTTGCACCATAAACACACACACACACACGCACACAATTTCTTACATCAGGGAACATATTTTAGTGATCAAGACATACCATTTACAAGCAAACTAAAAATGTAAGTGCATGGTATATTAGAAGGTAAATACTATTGTGAAGATAAATAAAATTTATGAAGGAGATATGGATTTCAGGGCAGGGTACTGTTTTATGTCAGGCTGATGCCTTCTAATAAAGTGACATTTCAGTAAGAACTTAAAATTGTGAGGACCAAACATGAGGATAATTTGGAGAAGAAAATTCCAGGCAGAATGAACAGATTTTGCAAAGGTTCTGAGTAAAATCATGCTTAGTGTATTCAGTGATCAACCAGGAGGCCACCAAGTTGAGAGTAGCATGAGCTAAAGGCAGGGAGACAGGTGGAGACAGATTATGAAGAATCTATAGGCATAAGAAAGTAATAGTATTTTATTTTGAGGGGGGAGGAAGCCAATGGACAGTTTTAAATAAATGAGTGATAAAATTTTACTTTAGTTTTTTTTTTTTTTAATTAATTAATTAATTAATTTTTGGCTGTGTTGGGTCTTTGCTTCTGTGCGAGGGCTTTTTCTAGCTGCGGCAAGCGGGGGCCACTCTTCATCACGGTGCGCGGGCCTCTCACTACCGCGGCCTCTCTTGTTGCGGAGCACAGGCTCCAGACGCGCAGGCTCAGTAGTTGTGGCTCACGGGCCTAGTTGCTCTGCGACGTGTGGGATCTTCCCACCAGGGCTCAAACCCGTGTCGCCTGCATTGGCAGGCAGATTCTCAACCACTGCGCCACCAGGGAAGCCCTTTACTTTAGTTTTAAAAGATCACTCAGACTCCTATTGTGAATAGCTTAGAAGGAGGTCCTGAAGCAGAATAACCTTAGAGTAATTTATTTATTGCAATGACTGGCAAGAAGTTGTGGCTATGTGAGGTAGAGAAGTAGCAGTGACATTTGGTAGAAAAGCTTGGGATTTTGGATATTCAGTATCTGCTGATTGGATGTGGGGTATAGGAGATAAAGAGAAGTTATGAATGACTCCAAAATTTTGATGTTGGCATCTAGAAAGATATTGCCATTTAATGAGAATGGGAAGACTGGAAGAATGTGTTTGGTGGGGAAAGTCAAGAATTCAAATATGGGTATTATTAACAGGCATCATTAGTTAAATATTCAAGCGAAAATGTCAATAAGCAGTAGGATATATCAGTATGAAGTTCAGAGAAAAAGTTTAGGCAGAAGACAGAAATTTGAGAGATATAGGCAAAGATAAGCCAAGAGTTTCTAGTTTTACATGGGGATTTGACCTTCCGTTAACTTGCAGGCTTTGTTCCCATGGTAATCTGATAAGAGTTGAGTGCCGTCTCCAGGCAACATTACTTAAAACAGAAATTACACCTGATTTGTAAATTTACATCTGGATAAGGAACTATGAATACTCCTTGGGGTTATACATTGGGCAGTGACTCTTGGAACTGACATGTTTCTTGCAGGGGCCCTGGAAGCTATGCCTATAGGGATATTAACTCCTCTGTGACCTGAGGTTTCTAAGCCAGAGAAGTTTCCCCAGCTACCCAAAGTGGTCTCACCTCCATGAACCTGAACTGTCATCTGAGTTGACTTCTTCTGGGCGAGTCTGTGGACTGTTTCATGGACTGCTGAAAGAGCTACTCCTGCAAGGAATGTTTGATGTTGAGCTGCTGCCATGCTGTGGTTCCTGTTTGATAACCTTCTGAGCAGACTCATATCAAATATGTTTTATGATACTGTTTTGAGTATGAATGTATAATTAAGCCTAAGAAACTTAATTGGTGAGCATTGTAGAAGTGTTCAATGTATGGATGGTATCTAAAGGCATAAGGTTAGATGAAATTTCTTAAGAAGTATCAACAGAGAAAAGAAAAATTCTGAAAATTATGCCTTGAGCTACCCCAGAAGCATAGGAGAAAAGGTGGAATGAAAAGAGGAATCTGAAAAGGAGCACATAATGAGATAGAAATATAACCAAAAGAAGTTGATATACTGGAAACCAAGGGAAATGGACATTTCAAGAAGGTGGGAGGACTCACTTGTATCAAATGCTCTATGAAATAGAATATAACCAAAAAGAGCATACACACTGAGGGACAGTTAATTTTGGCTGACCTCTGTTCTGATTGGCTGATATCCATGCCACACTGAAGAGGAAAAGTTAGTCTACCGCTTCTGGGATTGGAGCTAGATATGCATCGGGGAGTCAAAGTTGGTTAAAGGCACTCTAACTTGTCTCAGAGATGTAAGGTTGACCAGATATTCCACGGCAGAGGGCATGTGGAGACGGTAGAAGAATGATGAGGAGAGGGGAAAGAAGGAACAGGATTAGGGATAGTTTGGTTTGGACTTATATCATGATTTCATCTCTTCATGGGAAATGACCAAAGGTAATGGAATTGAAGTTTTCTTTATTTTGCAATTACCTAAGATTAAGAATTAAAATTCTCATGAAAACTAAAACATACCAAATAAGAAATAAAGAACCATAAATATTTGGTAAGTTCATTGATCTTAGGACATATTGTTCACACTAAATATCAAGGGAACATACAGAATGTTGCTTTTACAAAGTTGATTAAATTTCAGCATGATTACTTCAGAATAGTTTTTTTTTTTTATTTTTTTTAATGACATGCTACATTTGGTGCATAGTCATTTCCCGTTCTTCCTGTGGCTGGTGGCACTTTCTTTGATGACACATGTGGGGAATGTCTCAATGAATACATGGGGCAATTCCAGTTAGTTAATACACGCTGCTGCCAGTCAGCACATGTTGCTTTTCACCATTGGCTTAGGAATTCCCTTTCACTTTACCAACAACCGCACCTTTACTGAAAATCAGTTGTCAGGGATGACTACATCTGTCATTTCACTCATGAGAAAATTTCACATTACATCATAATACTTAGAAAGAGAATATGGAAAGTTGATATTCTCTCAAATCCTGTGCTTTATTTCACTGTATGTACATGGAGTAATATTAATAAACATCAGTATGATTTGTATGTGCAGTCAAGCTTTCTGCAAGAAGTTATGAACCTAAAAGCCTCTTAAATGTGTAGCCATTGTTCAAAGTAAAAGAAAAAAAAAAAAGCAGCAGAAGCAATTTGGTTATGTGAGTGTTATCCTCACAACCAAATCGATTCCTGGCAACACATTATCTGATTCCAGTAACTCCTAATTCAACATGAGCCTGTGTGTAATGGTAATCAGCTTATTCTTTTAGATGTATGAGAAATACAAACTATCTTAGAAGTAACTCACTTGAAATTAGTATAATTCATTTAGCAGGTAGGACAAAGTTTACATAATCAATTAAAACAAGATTTACCAATTAATAAACAAAATTTCAGAGGTGAGATTCTATTTCCATACCATCTATATCAGTATCTATATTAACTATATCATCTCTATCTCTTTGTCTACCCATATATAATAGAAAGCCCACTTAATCAAGTGAGATTTGTATTTGTAAACAAATGTGCAAGGCCTCCAGCAAGTGGCATCTGTGATGTGATTTTGCAAATAAAATTTAAAGAGAAAACGGAAGTAAAACAATGTGATTCTACAGGTAAGAACGGGTAACGTTCTTGTGGCTTAATTTTTAGAAAGAAATCAATAGAAAAATAAATTTTCTATAATTTCATCTAAATTATTTTAAATGACTTGACATGTTTTTAAACTGCTGAGCAGCAACAGGAATTGGCTGAAGACGCTAGATATGGAGGCAAGAAACCTGGCTTTAGGACTTGAGAATTTCTGGATTAGAAGAGAATTTTTGCAATCATTAAATTTTTTGGATTGTGGAACCCTCTGAAACTAGAATAAAAGCTAAAGACCTCTTAGCTTAGAACAATACATGTAAGAGCAATCCCACAGTTTAAAGATAGTTAAGAACCCAAAAACACTGCCAGAATTCTTCCTGTGCACTTACATGTATTGGTATATTTTCTACAAAAATATACTTTATGTTATATCTACAATTTTGTACCTTGACTTTTTCTTTTTTTTTATTGTTATTATTTATTTATTTATTTATTTATTTTTGGCTGTGTTGGGTCTTCGTTGCTGCACGCAGGCTTTCTCTAGTTGTAGTGAGTGGGGGGCTACTCTTCGTTGTGGTGCATGAGCTTCTCATTGCGGTGGCTTCTCTTGTTGCACAGCACGGGTTCTAGGCACATGAGCTTCAGCAGTTGTGGCATGAGGGCTCAGTAGTTGTGGCTCGCGGGCCCTAGAGTGCAGGCTCAGTAGTTGTTCTGCACGGGCTTAGTTGTTCTACGGCACATGGGATCTTCCCAGACCACGTATTGAACCCTTGTCCCCTGCATTGGCAGGCAGATTCTTAACCACTGTGCCACCAGGGAAGTCCCTCAGCTTTTTCATTTAACAGATCATTTAGTATGAATTTCTAATGTTATTAAATATTCTTCAATTAAGAAGGCTTAATTTTAAATGGATACTATTATAAAGGACATTTAATAATTTCTTAAAATCGGACATTAACTTTAAAAAAATTATCTAACATTTGCTAATTTAATGCCATACAAGTACCCTATTAATCTATGTCACATACCTATCCTAATAGGCCAAATTGCTTGATGGCTCACTTCATTTTATTTTTGAATAATAATTCATTGTATAGTTTTTCCACCAGTTGTTTATTCATTAATCTACATCTTGGTCACTACCAGTTCTGTGATGATGAATAAAGCTGATATAAACAACCATATATGTCATTCATTTTCGAATCAATCGAGTAGCAACCTAAAAGCACAAATGCTGGGTTGTATGGTAGACAATGTTTAGCTATGTAAGAAACTGTCAAACCATTTTTCAAAGTAGCTGTGCCATTTTTCACTCCCATCTGACATCAAAAAGAATTTCTGTTCCTCCACATTCTTGCCGGCAATTGGTATTGTCAGTTTTTTGAATATTGGCTATTCCAGTAGGTGTGCAGTGGTATCACATTAAGCAAAATTATGTTGAACATTGTTGTATATTTTTATTTGCCAACTGTATATCTTTTTGGTGAAGTGCCTGTTCAGATATCTTGCCATTTTTTAATTAGGTTGTCCATTTTCTTAATGTTCACTTTTAAGAGTCCATTGTATATTTTGGTTAAAAGTCTTTTACCACATATATTTTTTTAATGTCTTTTCTAATCTATGGTTTAGAAACCATATTCTCTTAAGAGTGTCTTTCTCAGAGCAAAAGCTTTTTAATTTTAATCAAGTTCAACTTATCTATTTTTCTCTGATGGATTTCATCTTTTGTTTGTACCTAAAATTAAGTACCAAACACAATCACATATATTTTCTCCTGTGCTTTATTTAGGACTTTTATAGTTTTAAATTTTACAGTTAGGTCCATCACGCATTTTGAGTTAATTTTTTCAAGGTGTAAGTTCTGTGTTTAGGTTCTTTCTTTGTTTTTCCATGTAAGGATGTCCAATTGATCAAGAACCATTTGTTGAAAAGACTATCCTTTCTACATTGAACTGCCTTTGTTCCTTTGTCAAAAATCAGTTGATTATATCTGTGTGGATTTATTTTTGGCTCTGTATTCTGGTCCATTAATATGTTTGTCTATTCTTTTGCCAATTTCATGTTTTCATGGTTACTCTAGCTTTATGTCTTGAACCATGTAGTTTGCATTGTTCAACTTCATGATCTTCTTCAGTACTGTGTTGATTATTCTAGCTCCTTTACATTTCCATAAAAATTTTAAAATCAAATTTTTGGTATCTTCAAAATATTTTGCTTGAATTCTGATTAGAATTCCATTGGTGTATAGATCAAGTTGGGAAGATATGATTTGGTTTTTAAGACCTTCATCAAAGATAAATAATAAAGCCATGTATGGGAGGAGGAAACCCTGGATGGGTTGAGTCTTCAACACTACGATACAGACTATCCCTCCATTTATGTAAATTTTCTTTGATTACTTTTGTCATTGTTTTGTAGTTTACTGCAAAAGAATCTGAACATATTTTGTAAGATTTACATCTAAGTATTATATTTTTTCGTGCTAATGTAAATGGTAGTTTTATTTTTAATTCCAAATTTCAGTTGTTTGTTGCTGGTATATTGGAAAACAATGACATTTTTATATTGATCTTTTATCCTTCAACTTGCTATATTCTTTCCAGTATTTTATTTGTAGATTATTTTTGTCCTAACTATAATCATGTCATCATCAAATAAAGACAATTTCATTTCTTTTCTTTTAATCTCATATTGTTATATCTTTTACTTATCTTTTGCACTAGCTATGACTTCCAGTATGATGTTGAACAGGAGTGATGGGAGAGGGCAACCTTGATGTGTTCTTGACAGTAGTAGAATAAATGCTGTATCTTATCAAGGATGATGTTAATGTTGGTCTTTTGTAGGTATTTTTTTTTTAATTAAGTTGAGGACCAATTATGCATCTATTTTTACTTTGCTGAGATTTTCTTTCAGTGAATGGGTGTTGGATTTTGTCAGATGATTTTTCTACCTCAACTGATATAATCATATAATTTTTCTTCTTTAGCCTGTTGATACGGTAAATTACATTGGTTGATTTCCAATTTTTTTACAATAATCGAAAGGAAGCTGAGTAGCTACATTAATGTCAGACATAGCAGACTTCAGAACAGGAAGATTATCAAGCATAAAAAGGATGTTACATTATTAGAAAGGGGTCAATTCTCCAAAAAGACATAAAATCCGAAACATGTATACACCTAATAAAAGAGGGATGAAGATGTGGTACATATATACAATGGAATGTTACTCACTCATTAAAAAGAATGAAATAATTCAATTTGCAACAACATGGATGGACCTAAAGATTGTCTTACTGAGTGAAGTAAGTCAGACAGAGAAAGACAAATATCATATAATATCACTTATATGTGGAATCTAAAAGAAGGACACAAATGAACTTATCTACAAAACAGAAGGGGGGTCATGGGGGAGAGTGAAAAATTGGGAGATTGGGATTGACATATACACACCACTATATATATAAAATAGTAACTAATAAGGACCTACTGTATAGCACAGGGAACTCTACTCAATACTCTGCAATAGCCTATATGGGAGAAGAATCTAAAAGAGTGGATATATGTATATGTATAACTGATTCACTTTGCTGTATACTTGAAACTAGCACAGCACTGTAAATCAACTATACACCAATATTTTTTTTTTTTTTAAAAAGAGCATCAACATTTATGAGACAAAGTGATAGAAATGAAAGGTAAAGCAAACAAATCCACTATTCTCTGGTTGGAGATTTCAACACCTCTGCATCACTACTTGATAGATCAAGCAGGCAAAAAATAGGTAAGAACATAGTTGACCTGAGTAGCAAGTTTCAACTATTTTACTTGAATATATAAACAAAACTTGGACTGTTCTAAGCCTTTAGTTAAGAGTTCTGAAAGAGTTGATTTTGGCAATTTTGGCAAATGTTCTTGTTTTTATGGAGGAGTGTATTTTTGGAGTCCCTTACTTCACCATTCTGGAAGTTCCACCCCATGCTGTGCTCTTTCAAATGAACTTCAATTCATATAATTCCTTATATAAGAATATTTGCATGACGAAAATGCACTGCACATTCCAATCAAAGTATGTTTCATTTATGAAGTATCCCAGTCTGTAGTTTTCACATATAATATAACCCCATACTCTGGGTGTCAAGGATGGTAAGTCTCCAGAAAATTGCAGTTAGCTGTAGTAAAAAGAAGCCTGGTTGTAAATTCAGGAGACATAAATTCTAGGTTTCTCTCTATCACATAATTATTGTGTGACCTTTGGTAGAAAATTTCAATTCTATTAGTCTTAAAAGGGGAAGAAAATGACCTATTTATCACATGAGATTAGTATGAAAATCACATGCTCTAAGGTATATAAACATATTAATTTTCTTTCTGTTAATTATTTCAAGATGGGTATTTGCACCATAATTTTGCTGAATAATTTTATGTTAAAAAGAATTTGTTTTTGAGCTTTGTGTTGTAAAAATTATGATTCAGTTGTTATTGTAATGAACTTTTACCTTGGAATAATATAATGGAGACCAAGAAATCCATGACTTTTCACTGACGGGATTATAATTTTTAACCACTAACATTCTTCTCTACCATTTTAAGTTAAAAAAATATGGTTAGTACATAAATGTTAAATGCAATTAGTTGAATTCTATGGCTTACTAGATAATAGATGTTGTCAAAGTTCAGATATTGATGACAAATAAAATTCAAACATACTAGACACCTCTTGGAAAGTCAACAATAAGTAGATTATATACTATTTTTACATATTGACATTAAATATATTTCCAAGCATTTTATAGTATTTTCTTAGTGAAAAGAACATACGTTACACCAAGGAAGTGAAACTTTGAGGAAAATGCCACCACACACATTTGCCTACTGATTTAAAAGACTACAAGAGTCTCATGGTCACTAAGTAATTCACAAAATTCCGTTAGTTAAGTAAAATATTCAAAGACCAAAACTTTATTCTTTTGTAATATCAATGTCTTACTGTTTCTACTTTTCCTCATTCACAAAAGAAGATCCAAGAAATTACGAGGAAGCAGTCATTTTCAGAAAGCATCCCAACAGATATTTTATATTTTAAAATCTGAGAATCAAACACTCCATATTGTTTAAACCCCATTTGGAAATTTGATGAAGAAGGTCATAAAAAGATATTTCCACAGAAAATAACTTTATATAATTTCAGTTTGTGAGGATAATTAACAGGATAAGCAAAACACAATGTAATATCAATGTTATATGTGTCAAAATTGTATAGAATTTGGGTATATGCATGTGGCACAAAGATTTTAGATATCCTCTCTTTTGGCAAAAAAAGTTATTATCTGATCATTTTGTGTTGCTAACAATGAGGCAATGGAAATACTAAAATTGAATAAAATATATGTCTTGTCTCCTTAAATGACTTCATATCAAACATCATGTTATTTCCATAATTCTGTATAAGAATTTTGGAATGGAGGCAATATTATTTTCACAGGAGTAAATGTAACATTTTGCTATTCTTCTATGTCTTGCTTTAGCTTTTCATTATTTTTTTTTCTTTGCTTTTTTTTAACACTTTTATTGGAGTATAATTGCTTTACAATGGTGTGTTAGTTTCTGCTGTATAACAAAGTGAATCACCTATACATATATATATATATATATATCCCCATATCACCTCATTCTGGCATCTCCCTCCCACCCTCCCTACCCCAACCCTCTAGGTGGACACAAAACACCGAGGTGATCTCCCTGTGCTCTGTGGCTGCATCCCACTAGCTATCTATTTTATATGTGGTACTGTATATATGTCCATGCCACTCTCTCACTTCATCCCAGCTTACATTTCTCCCTCCTCATGTCCTCAAGTCCATTTGCTATGTCTGCGTCTTTATTCCTGTCCTGCCCCTAGGTTCTTCAGAACCATCTTTTTTTTTTTTTTTTTTAGATTCCATATATATGTGTTAGCATACAGTATTTTTGTTCTACTTCTGTGAAAAATGCCAGTGGTAGTTTGATAGGGATTGCATTGAATCTGTAGATTGCTTTGGGTAGTATAGTCATTTTCACAATGTTGATTCTTCCAATCCAAGAACATGGTATATCTCTCCATCTCTTTGTATTATCTTTAATTTCTTTCATCAGTGTGTCATAGTTTTCCGCATACAGGTCTTTTGTCTCCTTAGGTAGGTTTATTCCTAGGTATTTTATTCTTTTTGTTGCAATTGTAAATGGGAGTGCTTCCTCTTTGAGATTTCTCATCATTAGTGTATAGGAATGAAAGAGATTTCTGTGTGTTAATTTTGTATCCTGCTACTTTACCAAATTCATTGATTAGTTCTTGTAGTTTTCTGTTAGCATCTTTAGGATACTCTATGTATAGTATCATGTCATCTACAAACAGTGACAGTTTTACTTCTTTCCAATTTGGATTCCTTTTATTTCTTTTTCTTCTCTGATTGCTGTGGCTAAAACTTCCAAAACTATGTTGAATAATAGTGGTGAGAGTGGGCAACCTTGTCTTGTTCCTGATCTTAATAGAAATGGTTTCAGTTTTTCACCATTGAGAATGATGTTGGCTGTGGGTTTGTCATATATGGCCTTTATTATGTTGAGGTAAGTTCCCTCTATGCCTACTTTCTGGAAGGTTTTTATCAAAAATGGAGTTGAATTTAGTCAAAAGCTTTTCTGCATCTACTTAGATGATCATATGGTTTTTGTATTTCAATATTTTACTGTGGTTTATCACATTGATTGATTTTGTATATTGAAGAATCCTTGCATTGCTGGGATAAACCCTACTTGATCATGGTGTATGATCCTTTTAATTTGCTTTTGGATTCTGTTTGCTAGTATTGTGTTGAGGATTTTTGCATCTATGTTCACCAGTGATATTGGCCTGCACTTTCCTTTTTTTGTGACATCTTTGTCTGGTTTTGTTATCAGGGTGATGGTGCCCTCGTTGAATGAATTTGGGAGGGTACCTCCATCTGCTATGTTTTGGAAGGGTTTGAGAAGGATAGGTGTTAGCTCTTCTCTAAATGTTCGGTAGAATTTGCATGTGAAGCCATCTGGTCCTGGGCTTTTGTTTGTTTCAAGATTTTTAATCACAGTTGCAATTTCAGTGCTGTGATTGGTCAGTTTATATTTTCTATTTCTTCCTGGTTTAGTCTCAGAAGGTTGTGCTTTTCTAAGAATTTGTCCATTTCTTCCAGGTTGTCCATTTTATTGGCAATAGTTGCTTGTAGTAATCTCTCATGATCCTTTGCATTTCTGCAGTGTCAGTTGTTACTTCTCCTTTTTCATTTCTAATTCTATTGATATGAGTCTTCTCCCTTTTGTTTTTCATGAGTCTGGCTAGTGGTTTATCAATTTTTTTTTATCTTCTCAAAGAACCAGCTTTTTTTTTTTTTTATTGATCTTTGTATTGTTTCCTTCATTTCTTTTTCATTTATTTCTGATCAGATCTTTATGATTTTTTTCCTTCTGCTAACTTTGGGGTTTTTTTGTTCTTCTTTCTCTAATTGTTTTAGGTGTAAGGTTAAGTTGTTTATTTGAGATTTTCCTTGTTTCTTGAGGTAGCATTGCTTGCTATAGAACTGCTCTTAGAACTGCTTTTGCTGCATCCCGTAGGTTTTGGGTGGTCGTGTTTTCACTGTCATTTGTTTCTAGGTATTTTTTAATTTCCTCTTTGATTTCTTCAGTGATCTCTTGGTTATTAAGTAGTGTATTGTTTCGCCTCCATGTGTTTGTAGTTTTTACAGGTTTTTTTTCCCCTGTAATTGATATCTATCCTCATAGCATTGTGGTCGGAAAAGATACTTGATACGATTTCAATTTTCTTAAATTTACCAAGGCTTGATTTGTGAACCAAGATATGATCTATCCTGGAGAATGTTCCATGAGCACTTGAGAAGAAAGTGTATACTGTTGTTTTTGGATGGAATGTTCTATAAATATCAATTAAGTCCATCTTGTTTAATGTGTGATTTAAAGCTTGTGTTTCTTTATTTATTTTCATTTTGGATGATCTGGCCATTGGTGAAAGTGGGGTGTTAAAGTCCCCTACTATTATTGTACTACTGTTGATTTCCCCTTTTATGGCTGTTAGCATTTGCCTTATGTATTGAGGTGCTCCTATGTTGGGTGCATAAATATTTATAACTGTTATATCTTCTTCTTGGATTGATCCCTTGATCATTATGTAGTGTTCTTCTTTGTCTCTTGTAATAGTCTTTATTTTAAAGTCTATTTTGTCTAATATGAGAACTGCTACTCCAGCTTTCTTTTGTTTTCCATTTTCACGGAATGTCTTTTTCCATCCCCTCACTTTCAGTCTGTATGTGGCCCTCAGTCTGAAGTAGGTGTCTTGTAGACAGCATATATATGGGTCTTGCTTTTGTATCCGTTCAGCCAGTCTATGTCCTTTGTTTGGAGCATTTAATCCATTTACTTTTAAGGGAGTTATTGATATGTATGTTCCTATTACTATTTTCTTAATTGTTTTGGCATTGTTATTGTAGGTCTTTTCCTTCTCTTGTGTTTCCTGCCTAGAGAAGTTCCTTTAGCATTTGTTGTAAAGCTGGCTTGGTGTTGCTGAATTCTCTTACCTTTTGTTTGTCTGTAAAAGTTTTAATTTCTCTGTCAGATCTGAATGAGATACTTGCTGGGTAGCATAATCTTGGTTGTAGGTTTTTCCCTTTCATCACTTTAAATGTGTCCTGCTACTCCCTTCTGGCTTGCAGAGTTTCTGCTGGAAGATCAGCTGTTAACCTTATGGGGATTCCCTTGTATGTATTTGTTGGTTTTCCCTTGCTGCTTTTAATATTTTTTCTTTGTATTTATTTTTGATAGTTTGATTAATATGTGTCTTGGCGTGTTTCTCCTTGGATATATCCTGGATGTGACTCTCTGTGCTTCCTGGATTCTCTGGACTTGATTGACAATTTCCTTTCCCATGTTAGGGAAATTTTCCACTATAATCTCTTCAAATATTTTCTCAGTCCCTTTGTTTTTGTCTTCTTTTTCTGGGACCCCTATAATTCCAATGTTGGTGCATTTAATATCGTCCCAGAGGTCTCTGAGACTGTCCTCAATTCTTTTCATTCTTTTTTCTTTATTCTGCTCTGCAGTAGTTATTTCTACTATTTTATCAGCCAGGTCACTTATCCGTTCTTCTGCCTCAGTTATTCTGCTGTTGTTTCCTTTTTAGAGAATTCTTAATTTCATTTATTGTGTTGTTCATCATTGTTTGTTTACTCTTTAATTCTTCTAGGTCCTTGTAAACGTTTTTTGTATTTTCTCCATTCTATTTCTAAGACTTAGATCATCTTTACTATCATTACTCTGAATTCTTTCTCAGGTAGACTGCCTACTTCCTCTTCATTTTTTCTGTCTGGTGGGTTTTTACATTGTTTCTTCATCTGCTGTGTATTTCTGTCTTCTCATTTTGCTTAACTTACTGTGTTCAGTGTCTCCTTTTCACAGGCTGCAGGTTCCTAGTTCCCGTTGTTTTTGTTGTCTTCCCCCAGTGGCTAAGGTTTGTTCTGTGGGTTTTGTAACCCTCCTGGTGGATGGGACTGGTACCTGTGTTCTGGTGGATGAGGCTGCGTCTTGTCTTTCTGGTGGGCAGAACTGCTTGCTGTCGTGTGTTTTGGGGTGTCTGTGACCTTATTGTGATTTTTGGCAGCCTCTCTGCTAATGGGTGGTGTTGTGTTCCTGTCTTGCTAGTTGTTTGGCATAGGGTGTCCAGTACTGTATCTTGCTGGTTGTTGAGTGGAGCTGGGTCTTAGCATTGAGATGGAGATCTCTGGGAGACCTTTCACTGTTTGATATTATGTGGGGCTGGGAGGTCTCTGGTGGACCAATGTCCTGAACTTGGCTCTCCCACCTAAGAGGTTCAGGCCCGACACCCAGCCAAATCACCAAGACACTGTCAGCCACACAGCTCAGAAGAAAAGGGAAGAACAAAAGAAAGAAAGAAAGAAAAAATAATATAAGGTTATTAAAATAAAAAATAATTATTATTAAAAATAAAAATGTAATAAAAAAAGAAAAAAAACAAAAAAGAAAGACAGAAAGAAGAGAGCAACCAAACCAAAAAAAACAATCCATTAATGATAACAAGCACTAAAAACTATACTAAAAAACAAGAAAAAATGGACAGACAGAACCCTAAGAAAAATGTTAAAAGCAAGACTATACAGACAAAATCACACAAAGAAACATGCATATACACACAAAAAGAGAAAAAGGAAAAATATATATATATTTAAAAAAAGGAAGAGAGCAACCAAATCAATAAACAATTCTACCAATGATAATACACTCTAAATATTAAATTAAGATAAACATAAAACCAGCAACATATTAGATGCAGAAAGCAAACCCTAAGTCTACAGTTGTTCCCAAAGTCCTCTGTCTCAATTTTGGGATGATTCATTTTCTATTAAGGTATTCATCAAATTGACTGTGGAGATTTAATCCACTGCTCCTGAGTCTGCTGGGAGAAATTTCCCTTTCTCTTCTTTGTTCCCACAGCTCCTGCAGTTCAGCTTTGTATTTGGCCTCGCCTCTGTGTGTAGGTCGCTTGAGGCCTTCTGTTCCCTTTCCAGACAGGAGGGGGTTAAAGGAGAGGCTGATTAGGGGACACTGGCTCACTCAGGCTGGGGGGAGGGAGGGGTACAGAATGCGATTCTAGCCTGTGGCGGCAGAGGTAAGCATGACGTTGCAACAGCCTTAGGCACGCCATGTGTTCTCCCTGGGAACTTGTCCCTGGATCACGGGACCCTGGCAGTGGTGGGCTGCACAGTCTCCTGGAAGGGGAGGTGTGGATAGTGACCTATGCTTGCACACAGGCTCCTTGGCAACTGCAGCAGCTGCCTTAGCATTTCATGCCAGTCTCTGGTGTCCGCACTAATAGCCGCAGCTATCTGTGGAGCTCTTTTAGGCAGTGCTCTGAATCCCCTCTCCTCGCACATCCTGAAACAATGGTCTCTTGCCTCTTAGGCATTTCCAGACTTTTTACCCAGACTCCCTCCCAGCTAGCTGTGGCACTCTAGCCCCCTTCAGGCTGTTTTCATGCAGCCAACCCCTGTCCTCTCCCTGGGATCTGACCTCTGAAGCCCAAGCCTCAGCTCCCAGCCCCCTCCGGTCCCAACGTGTGAACAGACAAGCCTCTCAGGCCGGTGAGTGCTGGTTGGCACCTATCCTCTGTGCAGGAATCTCTCCGCTTTGCCCTCTGCACCCCTATTGTTGCGCTCTCCTCTGTGCCTCCAAAGATTTCCCCCCGCCACCTCCCATCTCCACAAGTGAAGGTGCTTCTAGTGTGTGGAAACTTTTCCTCCTTCACAGCTCCATCCCAGAGGTGCAGGTCCTGTCCCTATTCTTTTGTCTCTGCTTTTTCTTTTTTCTTTTGCCCTACCCAGGTACGTGGGGAGTTTCTTGCCTTTTGGGAAGTCTGAGGTCTTCTGCCAGCGTTCAGTAGGCGTTCTGTAGGAGTTGTTCCACATGTAGATGTATTTTTGATGTATTTGTATGGAGGAAGGTGTTCTCCATGTCTTACTCCTCTGCCATCTTGAAGGTCTCCTATTATTTTTTGCTCTTGTCGACCACGTCCATTCCCTAAGATATCGTTGGTAAATATACCTGTCCATTAAGTAAATATTACAGAAAATATGAAAGTATCAAGTTATGAAAATTTCCTTTAATGAATGCCTGTTAATCACTAAAGCAATGTTACTAAACACCAACTCTGCTTTTCAGCAAATTGTCTTTGCAATATATACATGGAGGAAATGTTCACTTTAGCCTCTTAATGTTTGTAAAACACATTTCTTTTTAATTTAAGAAGAAATAAGAAGTCAGTGATTGATATTCTACAGTTTATACGTAGCCTATAATGAGTCCAAACACTGTCTTGGATGATATATGAAATGCACAACAACACACTGCCTTTCCTAAAGACGCTGTGATAGTGATTTACAAGATCACGACTCCTTTGAAATTTCATCGTCTTCCTAGCCTCAGGACTTAACCCCAGTTTGAACCCTAACCACAGCACATATCAAATCTATTAAAAAGTAGATAAATTCAGCACAAAAATAATATAACAAATAATGGAATTAAAGGGGGAGGAAGTATTTTTTTAAAGGGTACTTTTATGCCATGACTTCCTATTTTAGGTTATTATGGAAATCCTCAGTGAAATTCATCCTGATAGACTTATTTGAAAGCTTTGTCTTACTATCTGATCATAGACTCCTGAAAAATTATTTTATTTTTCAACATGTTTGATCATATACTTGATTTCTAGAATAGGGTGTGTGTGTTTGAGGGGTGGAGGGCAGATAAATTCCCTTGGAAAGCAAAATCAGAAATCAAATAGTAATTTCAAATGGATTGATTGGCATCTTTCTTGATAATTCTTTAGACTATTATTCTTCTTCAAGTCAATGGATGGAATTCCTTCCAGTGTGGAAAATCTGAGCCATGGGAGGGAGCATTTTGATTTTCAAAATAACTGGGTGGTAGTGTGTAGGTGGTAATTAATCATTTGTTTCTACACCTAGAGAATCACATTTTCTTTAGAAAAAAATTATAAGACAAATTTTCTCATCAGTACTATTTTCTTATCAAGAAAGAAACAATGTGAAATGGATAATATAATTTATATTTCATATGTCCCACCTACAAAGATAAAAGTATGAAGGTGATGTTTTCTTTTTGCTTCAGGCTACTCTAAAACTCCAGAATTGTTTTTGATAAACAAATATATGTTTAATTTCTTATGTTAAAAATCTAACCCCAGAGAAGACTGTCTCAATTATATGAATCCTATCATGATTCCACTAACTGCAGGTATAATGCTATGATCTAGTCTTTAATATAAACTTTGGACCATCACTTTTTGACACACAGGTGATGCTTATCCTTACAAGTACATCAATTAGACATACAAGAAAATTGTCATAATAAACAACTTTTCCTTTTTCCTTTCTGGCACACTTTTTCAGAATCCTCCAGAAAGGCAATTTCTGATGGAGTAATCAAATTTTATTTTGATGTCCCATGTCACCAGGGGCTTTAGTGAGTTCATGTTGCAGCCTTGGTTTGAACTATCTGAGCAGAGTATGGCAGCAGATAGTGGTCCTGAAATTGGTGACCTCTCTGCCTATTGTTTTCTCTGTACAAAGAATTTCTCTCTTACCTCATTGCTTCAGCATATGTATAACTTCACATCCTATTGCCTCACTCAATCCTCATCACTTGTGTGTGAGTGTGTGTGTGAGAGTATGAGAGTGTGTGTGATGGGACTAAGGAAAATGGGAATGTATATTATGCCAGAATTAATTTTTTTATAGAAAGAAATTATCCTGAGGGGATGTATTCAGACAAATGAGCCAGGGTGACTAGGTATAAAAAGGTGGCAATTTTGACTTCCTTCAAAAGGCAGGAGGTCAGGGATCCACCATTCAGAAGTCTGGTTTCAAACCACTCCCCTTTTTGATAATCATAACTCACAAAATTATAAAAATAAATAATAGACACAAACATACAATTTACACATACATATCTGCCCCCCCCCGAACAAATGTAATTAACATTTTAGCTCTTTCTTTTTTCCTTGGTTAGCCATACAGAGGTAAGAATATTTTGTTTTGTCTTCATCTACCAGCAGTCAAACATTTTGTTATACTATAGGTTTACTATATATTTTATACCATCTATACCATCATAGTCTATGTCTCTGTAAGTCCTCCTCTGCCTGAAGCAGAAAGGCCTCCAATGCTCTTTCATGGCTCCAGAGTTCCTCAGCCAGTTCTTACTAGGAGGACCTAGGCAGACCTTCTTGGATGTGGCTGGAAAAGCAACGAGAATGCATTTTGAATGAGATAAGACAAGTGTTTCTGCTTCTTCGGGTGTCTTCTGGAGTCCCTTGTTTTATTCTTTCTTCTACAGATGACAGGAAAAAAAAAGGGAAAGCCCAAAAGAAATCTCTGGTTAACTGGAGAACACGGGAAATATGTGTCATTTCAAACTCAATTTCACACCAAGCCAACGTTGGTGGTGATACATCCTACTTATTAATAAAATCATTCAGACAGGTCCTCACAAGTTTGGAGTGTGTTTTTTTTAACTCCTATGGTGACTTCACTTAGAGAATGCCCTTGATTTGATAACTATTACTGAAAATGAACAAGAGTTATTTATGAGCCTTAGGAAGCAAAAAAAATTCTCTTTCTGTTGAAACTTTAATTTTTTGTGCTTCCATTTTTAATTATATTTTCTCTACCATGAACTACTTGAGGAATTCTGTTCCTTTTATATTAGTCAGTATTATAAAGGTACCAAATGCACTGAGGTTTGAGGGAAAGATTGTCAATATATTTGTGTGTGATGGGGGTTGCTGTCAGGGAAGACATGGGGGTTAAGAGATATAAAAAACATAGAAATTATGTTTAATAACAAAAATAATTCTTCTAAATTAAAAATTAAAATATATACTACATTTTGTTACTATGTTTATTCATATATTATAAACTAACATGGTAGATACATATTTTAAATTGAGTATATGACATTTTGAAACACTTCTGGTGGAAAAAATGACATTTTTGAACTCTCAGCAGTTCCACATGTGATGGTTTGACTTCAATTTAATTGTCAATTAATATTTGAAATATGAAGTTAGAAAATTAGATTGCTACAACTTATACATCAATCAAAAATTAAAATAATAGAGTTTTTTCTGACAACTACATATTAAACATACAACCACTGACTTATGCAACTTAGATTAAATATTTTAATTGACTTAATAATTCCCATCTCATGTTGATTGCCTACCAGTTTGTGTTCACATAACAATCATATTTATTCAGTATGGTTTTCTTCACCATTTTAATAGAATGTTATTTTATAATTTTTAATAGAAGGGAGCTATAAAAATAACACTGTAATCAGTTATTTCTCTGTTTATCTTTTAAAGATAAAACTGGGCAAAATGACCCATTAAAAATATTTTTTTTCCACACAGAGAATACAAATAAATATATAAGCAAAATTAAAATACGCAAACAAATAAAACAAAAGTCTTCTCAAGTCTTTCCCTGTTTAGAGGTCAGCTACCCTGAATGGTTAAATTAAAAGTAATGGCTGTCTGTATTTGGAACCTCTTTCCTTAAGATTAAACTATGTTAAGAAAGTGTTGAATACAAGGAACTGCACTGACAAATCCCATCATCTGATTTACACCTGCACAACCACTAACTCCTTGTCTTTATAGATTTCAAATAAAGCTCCTTTGTGTCCTGATGATAGAGTGATACAATCTCACATTTGTATGGTATTTCCATTTATGGTATTTCTGCACCAGGGAAAATTTGTGAAACTCAAAGTTCCCAGGATTATCCTGGAACTTAAAAATAGTTAAAGATAAAAAATGTAAGATAGAATGGAAAGATAATGTTTTCACTGCAGGAGAGGAGGGGACTGTGACCTCAGTAAGGTGGCAGATGTAGGCAGGGGACAGATCTAAGGACCAAAGACGTCATGCAGTTGAGTCAGTCTTGTAGGTGTTGTGGAGAAATAGGGGATTTTACCCAGGAAAGAAACAAAATGCTATTTATCCCATATTTATCCTTTACAAACCTCATTCTAAGCATACGTGACATGTCATCTTTTTTTATACAGACAATTTATGTAACTTTTTTTTTAAAGGTATTATTTAGTGAATATAAACTTCCATGAAAATTTCAGGGAATTTTTATAAAGCTTTTTTTTTTTTTTTTTTTTTTTAATCAGCAGTTACAATTGTGGCTGTAGGTATCTTAAAATTTCCAACTTAAAAGCATGTATTTTATCCTTCGGTTCTTTTTGAAAGTCATGAAGGATTATCCTTTTTAGTCAATCTAGTGAATGTATATTAATACACTGGTTGTATAATTGTGGTCTATTGCTCCTTAAAATTATAATCATACTTTATCATTTATATTAATACTTTTTGTATGTGGCCCTGTCAGTGTTTCCAAATATCTCAGTCACTGTGCCTACCTGTGAGTTCAAGAGGGAAATGGAGACAAAATACATAATTGTTTGCTTATTGCCCTGAAGCAAGTAGGAAAAATGTAGACAAGCTGTTTTAAAATAGGAACATATTATTTTAAATGTGTGTGATCTTTGGTGACATGAATATTAGATTTACATTTGAAAAATAATTTTTATTTATTAAGTCATTTATTCAATAAATATTTGTTGAGCACCATACTCTGGCAGTCATTGCACCAGAAATTTGGCCTCCATATGGAACAAAACAAGATCCATGCTCCTGTGGAGATTACATTCAACAATATTAAGTATATTTCACTTTGATAAAAGGAAAATAATTCAGTAAAAAAAACAAAAAGAATAAAAACAGAGTGGTTTAAGGACAACTCAGAGAGGTTGGAGGGAGGTGAAGATTGCAACTTTAGAGTGATCAGAATAATTTTCATTAAAAAAGTTAAATCTGAACAAAGACATGAGGAGGGTGAAGGAGTTAGCCATGGAAATATCTAGGAGAAACGCATTTCTGGAAGAGTGATCACAGTGTTCCTGGCATGTTCCAGGAATAACATGATGATACTAACATGGTAATGTGTTATTATCCATGGTAATGTGTTATTATTAATGTGTTATTATCCAGTCATATTCAGCCGTACTGAGACTTGGAGGAGAAAGTGGGCACCAGGGTTGGGCTTGGCAAGTAAGCTTGATGAAGGGAGAGAAGAACAAGGGAATACAGGCAGTTATTATAATCATTGTCCAAAGAGTTTAAGCTGCATAGAAAGAGAAAAACAATGAGATTAAAGTAATGAATGAAAGGGAAAGAATCATAGAATCAGTCGGTTGGAGATCAAAGTATGGTTGAATAAATCTTAAAGTTTGGGCACTAGAGGTGGTGGTGACATTAAAGACAGGAAGTGACATGAAGAGCTGAATGCATGAAACTGAAATAATAGGGTCATTGCAATTATTAGTAATGCCAAGGCCTAGGGCAGTACTATCCAATAGAAATATGATGTGAGCCACAAATAAAAGCCACGTGTGGGTTTACATTTTTCTAGTAGCTACATTTTTAATAAAGTAAGAAGAAAGGCTAAAATTATTTTACTAATATAATTTACTTAATTCAATACAGATTAAATATCATCACTGCAATACGCAGTTAGTATAAAATTAATGAGATATATCACATTCTTATTAGTATTAGGAATCCAGTGTACATTTTACACTTTTGGCATATCTCAGTTCAGACTAGCCACATTTCAAGTGATCAGTGGTCACATGTGGCTGGCGGCTACCATATTGGACAGTGAGATCTGGACAGGATCGTGAGAATATGTAGCTGGGGTAGAATAGTGGAGAATAAATAGTAGAACTTGGAGGCCAGTATATTGAAATGATCATTTTTGTAGCTATCCAAATCATCAAGAATTAAGATAAAAGTGGCTGGGAGAAAGACTGTCAGTGAACCATAAACTAAAATTGTTAAGAAACCCAGAACAACTTTGGTGGAAGATAATGATATAAGAAAGTTAATTAATATAATCCAAAGACATAAGATTCAAGATTAGGAATTTTAGGAAACAAAAAGAGAAAGTTCTGAAAATAGAAATGAAGGGCAAAGAAAACATTCTCGTCACCTCCAGACCTACTAGAATGAAGTCTATGGGAGAAGAAACAGCCACTAGTTGAGAGTTTTAGGGAAAAAAAAATGCTTTTAGGGGAGAACCAGGGTTTACTTAAAGCAAGAAGGCAAAGGAGTATTTAGTAAGGCAGGAGTGAGGGAATAGGATATATGCAGAGTCTTATAGTGATTAAAATGAGGAAGTAAAGGGTGACCTGCCATTCTGGGAGTTTTTGTGGTACCTGGAATAACAGGAGTAAAGAATATAATAAGATCTGTCCTGATAAATAGTTCAGGAGAATTTTGGGGAAACCCTGAATGTGGAGGATGAAGGGTGGGGAGGGTTGGCTAAGTCCAACATCTTTATTGAGAAATAATTAATACATCATACAATTAATGTGTACAATTCCATGTTTTTTATTATACTCACAGAGTTATTCAACCATTACCACAGTGCAATTTTTGAACATTTTCTTCAACCCAAAAACAAACTCTGAACCCATTAACATTCACTCCCCAATCTTCCTCCCTACCTCCCTATTCCCAGCCACAGGCAACCTTAACTTACATTCTGTCTCTATACATTTGCCCACTCTGGATATTCCATATGAATGGAATCATAAAATATGTGGTATTTTTTACTGGTTTCTTTCCCTTAGCATAATGTTTTCAAGGTCCATCCAATCTGTAGAATCTATCTGTAGTTCATTCCTTTTTATTGTTAAATAAGACTCCTTTTTATGGATATAACACATTTTTATAATCCATTCATCAGGTGATAGATTTAGGTTGTTTCCATTTTTGTGCTATTATGAATCATGGTGCTATGGACATTCATGTTCAAATTTTTGTGTGGATGTATGTTTCTATTTTGGGGGGGGTGCATATAACAGGGAGTGGAAATGCTGGGCTGTGTGGTAACTCTATGTCTATCATTATGTAAAACTGTGAAACTTTATTTCAATATGACTACCCCATTTTACATTCCCACCAGTAACATTTGACCATTGTTAATGTAGGCAAAGAGGTCTGTGAGGGCTGGTCTTAACTCTGGTTTGTGGATCCTCTAATGACCATTGAAATTGGGGTTGAAAATCTAGAAATGCCTGGATTTACTCTTGATCCTGATGGGGAAGGAAGGTTTACATCAAGAGTAAGGCTCAGCCTGGCTCCTGTTAATGAACATGAGACTTTGGGGCAGTTGAACGTTACACACTATGATGTCGTTGCCCACTTTCAGTGTGGATTAATGGGGGCCAGGCAACATAGATTCATTATAAACAGATACTAGTTTTCTAACTATATATTTTTATTGATGTATAGTTAATTTATAATGCTGTGTTAGTTTCAGTACAGCAAAGTGATTCAGTTATAATAAACGTTTCTAATACTCACAGTGACTTTCCAAAGATAGCTCTGGCCCATCCTGCTTTGCAGAAGAGGAACCTGGGGTATAAAGATGTTTTGAAAAACTTGCCCAAGTTCACACTGATTGCCATCACTGATTGTATAATTTTATAATTATTTGCACAATCTGTATCAGCACAAACACCTTGAAAATTGAGTTGTAATTTCCAAAAGCAGAATAGTCCTCAATAGTTTCACTTTTACGTGTTCAGGAGTTATTCTAAGCACTGTAGTTTTCATTGACACTTACCTATACATGCATCAACACAGAAACATCCCCTGAAATATGGGAAAACATTCCATTAATGTGTTGTTAAGTGGCGTCAAATAAGGATGACTTAAATAATGGGAACTGGGTAAATTTATCTTATTCTGAGTCACAGTGAGGAACCACATTTCAAATGACCTCTTTTGGCAAGTGGTTATTAAATGTGATTTAACGGCATGCTCTAGGGAAGAGATGACTAATACCTAAAATGAGTGTGAAAACTGGACTCTAAATTGTGATTCACCTTTCTTCAAAAGGCTGTAAATTAGCGCACTATCCATATCTGAAATGAATCTTTACTTTGAAGGTAAACTATATTGTTCTTCTCAATGAATATAAATGTTCTGAAAATAAGAATGCTACATGCATTATGGTCCATTTGCTTGGTAAACCAAAGAACATGTTTTATTTTTATTTAAAAAGAACTTATCAAAAAGTTGTAAATAATCTAAATAACCTAAAGTATTGAGTATATAAATTATGCACATTGATACAATATAATACTACAAAGTTGTCACACATCACGATGTGGAAGAATATTCAATGACAGGAAAAATGTCAACAGTAAATTATTAAAGGAAAAATAGAAGCAGACCACACAATGCCTTGATCCCATGAAAAAGTTAGACAGATTAGGATAGATAGAGGCAACTTGATTTAAAAATCCATCTTAAAAGAAGTACACCGAATGATAACATTGGTTCTCTTTGGCTACTAGGAATGAAGGCTGCTTAGTATTTTTTCCTTTTTTTGCACATAAGTTATTTCTAAGTTTTCCATAATAAAATGGATAAAGACAAAATGAAATATTTTAAAAGGTCTATGACTCCAAATTATTTTGCCTATATCTTATTAAGTTTTTTCTATTTATTGGTTAGTTTTTTTAAAAAAAAACTGTCATATAGAGTAAATATTTAGAGGGCAGTTACCATCTTTAAATAACAAATTCATCTGTATCAATATATTATGAGTAAAATTCAACAGAATGCTGCAATGTTGGAATTGAGAAAGTTTATTTTTTAAAATTTTACAAAAATATAAAATGTAAAATTTTATATGAATAACTCTTGAATGCTTTAAACTGATACAAAGTGGCATATTTTTATTGAAGATGCAATCTGTTGAATAAATTGATTGTACCACTGTTGTATGTACAGCCACACACTTATTCCCCTTGAAAGCAATCAAGTGCTGACAAACTTTTGTGATCCAAGCCTGCCCCCTGGTGCCTGATCCGTACCTGCTGCTGACAAGACCAAGTATGACTCAGGCAGCACCCTCTTCAAAAACTGTTCAGAAGCAACCCATAAATGAAAATATGAAAATACTGGAAGTCAGTTTTCCTGCAGTGCTCCAGGCATTTTCACTAGTGGCTCAAAACCACAATGTGTGCTTAAAGATAAAATAAAAAGTAGCTTGAGGTATAATGGAAATATAGAAACTGTGTAACTAGGTAAATTCTCAACACAGTCTTAATTTAAAAAATAAAGAATAACAGATGGCAAATTTGAAGGAGACTCTTTCATAGGAAGTAATCTGATCAATTTTATTCACCAGGTATCAAGAAAATTGTGCTTAAGCATCCATTTTAAAGTCTATTGAGTCTTGAATGTCAAGTAAAATAAATAAGCTGTCTATCCATCATATTTCTCAAAGGAGTTTTGTTTGTTTAAGTCTGAGGGAAAGAATGATTAGAAGGAGAATTCAAAGAAGAGGTGTGAGGTGGAGCTATAGAGAGTAAGAGTTGCTTTGTCAGAAAGGGCTGACTGAGTCATGAGCCCCTTGCTTTAGGGGAAAGTCTCGTCATCATAGCTGCCAGATATTTTATTAAGACAGGAAGACACATTTCTTCCTCTAAAAGAGGCAGTATTGATACTGACAGGAGGACTTGTAGTAAGGAACGTGTTTACAGGGACCCAATTTAACTGGTTCAAAAATGGACCCAATAGCAATGACAACACTCTAAGGGAAAAAGTGAGAATACCTAGCCCACACCGACAGCACTGTATGTCTTTTGTGATGGCTTCTGATGTTTTTGTGATGGTCCACACGAATCATATAATTTCACCCTTTTCTGAAATGTTGAAGTCAGAGTCTTAAATTTTACATTTGTGTTCCAAAATGATTTAACCATTATTATTATTACTTTCTAAAAATACAATGAAAAACTTGAGGTCAGGTAGAACTTAAGAGCATGTAATTTAAACAATCATTAATTAGCTTTGGATGCTTAAAAGTCTACAGTAAAAGACCCGTGTGTTCATAATATGTCAAGAACTTGGCTATTGTGAACAGTGCTGCAGTGTTATATACAGATATATCTTTGAAATCCTGATTTCAGTTCTCTAGGATATACACCCAGAAGTGGAATCGCCGGGTCATAAGGTAGTTCTGTTTTTAGTTTTGTGAGGAACGTCCATACTGCTTTCCACAGTGGCTACACCAGTTGACAACCCCACCACCAGTGCACAAGGGTCCCTTTTTCTCCACATCTTTGCCAACTCTTGTCTTTTGTTGTTGTTTTTATGACAGTCATCCTAACAGTGTCACAGGTGTATGCATATGTCTAAACTCACCAAATTGTGTACATTAAAAACGTGCAGTTTTTGTATATCATTTATACCTCAGTAAAGGTGGTTTTTGAAAAGTATTTAGAAAAGTAAGGTCTGAAGTCCCTACCTCAGAGAAGCAGAATTATAACCAAGATGAAAGTTCCTTGAAACTAGTTTTTCTTAATTTTGTTAAGAGTTTTAGCCCTTGTAGTTGTCAAAATGCCATGACAAACTACTGCTCACATCAGCAAGTATGATGTGGGAGAACAAAAGAAAAAAAATATTTTATTAATTCACTGCATCTCACACACAAGATCTTTATGCACCACACAATTTGCCAAAAATGAGACCAAACCACCTATTCACATAAATTCCAATGGTATAAAACTTCTGGCATTGGCAGAATTGAAAATAAGAAAGCTTTAATAAATTTTAAGATTAAAGGGAATTTAAGTAGTAAGTTATTCAACCATTTTTCTTTAATTTTCGTATAAGGAAACACGTCCTGAAAATGTGGGTGATTTCCCAAGTCATGTATATTGAAGCAGAGCCAGAAATGGGGTAAGCATTCAACCATAAACCTCCTTGCAATGCACCCATACTGTCCTTATTCCTTCTTGTTAAAAAAAATATATATCCTACTGATCTAAGAACATCTTCCATCTGGGCACAGAATCTATCCTCTCTCTAGATCTTAGATGCCTCATTTGTTGTTTCCTCCACATTTTACCTAGATCCTTCTCCATCAGCATTTAAATAAATCCAAGCCTTTAATATTTAAACAAAAATAAAATAACCTCTCCCTCTAACAAACACACTTCCAGGCACTGCCCTACATTTCAGACGTCTCCGTAGCCAAAAGTCTTGAAAAAATTGTGTCTCTTACCAGCGGTGATTTTTTTTTTTACCTCCCACTGCTTCTTGGTCTGCTGCAATAGGTCTCCTTTTCCATGGTTTCTTCCCACAACTCTTGCTAAAGTCACCAATGACTTCAGTGTGTTCCTAAATCCAGTGGAAGGTTTCCAGTTGTCACCTCACTTGACATCCCAGCCATATACAACACTGTGAGATCATTAGCTGTGCCCTTCTAAAAACACCCCATTCTTTTTACTTTCAACCTCCGCCTTTTCCTGGGTTTGTCTTTGCTTGTGTTGTGTGTGTTTGTTTATTGTTGTTTGTCTTACCGGTTGCTCATTTTCTCTCTCATTCTCCTGCTAATCTGGCCTATTTAAAGGTTAGAGGTCTTCGAGGTTTGAGCCCTGGCTCTTTTTCTTCTGATTCTTAATCCTGTCCCTGGAAATCCCATTTATACATATAGCTTTAATCACAAACGAAATGCTAATATTCCCAAGTTCATGTCTACCTCTTAGACCGCTCCTCTGTGTACCTGACATGTTATACCAACTGCCTAACGGACTTCCTCACATTGACAATTAAAAGACATCTTTTGTCTAAAACCCTTTCATGGATTCTCATTGTTTTATCATGAAAGGACACAACCTTTCCATGTAGACTGCAAGGCTTCGCATAATTTGGTTCTTACTGATCTCAGAGGACTTATTTTGCACCAAGTGTTCACTCACTCCTCACCCCACTCAAATGAGCTTTCTTTCATCATGTTCCCTCCGTTCAGAGGGACTTTGCTATCTGTTGCCTTTTCCTAGAAACCCCTTTTCTTTATCTCCCGTTCTCTCTTCTCCAAGGTAAAAAGTCTTACTTGTCTTTCAGATCTCAGTTTTAAGTGACTTTTTTAGCAAAGTTTTGTTTGATCTGTGCTGGCACTGAAAGGACAACATTATATGGTGGATTTTCCCACTAATTATTTTTTGAAGCATTATTTTCTGAACACAAAACAGCCTTTTTTTCCCCTCAGTATAAAAACATTGATATCCTATGTATACTGATTAATTGACACATTTTTTATTTCCAGCTGAAGTGTTACATTTCATATAAAAGTTCACAAATAATGGCTTCTATTTTGATTTTTTTCAATATATAAAAGTTGCCTTGAAGATATATTATGATGTAATGCTAATTGCTTGTAGGATAGTTAAATATCAGAATTAAAACCTAATCTTTGCTTTGTGACCACCTAGAGGGGTGGGATGGGGAGGGTGGGAGGGAGGGAGATGCAAGAGGGAAGAGAAATGGGAACATATTGTATATGTATAACTGATTCACTTTGTTATAAAGCAGAAGCTAACACACCATTGTAAGGCAATTATACTTCAATAAAGATGTTTTAAAAAAAAAAAAAAAAACCTAATCTTAAGCTGCCATCTTGTAGATATGAATGAAAGTTCATCAAGCATGTATTTTATATTTTGTTTCATTGCACATTGCAACTAACAAGCCAAGGAATCGACATATATTAGGAGTGTGTACTGTTTTTAAACACCATAAACAAAAAGCAATAAATTGTCAGTATAATTTAGTATTTTCTAATTTTATTACACTCCTTCATTACATATTCAGTAAACTCATAGGGATTATAAATTCAATTTGAGTAAAGTTTACACTTTACTCATATATTTTATTATAAAGGGCCTTTAATTTAAAATGATCAAAACACTGATATTATACATTTGCTATAAAGAAAATTATGACAGCTTCACTTTTCTGATATTAAAAATAACTTAATAAAGACTTGTTTTCATTAACGTGAAAGGAAGAAAAATTCAGACCAGGTTATGAACTGTTAGGTTACTACTCTTCATAGCTCTTATTATTGCTGTAATTTCATATTTATTTATGTCATCGTTAGATGACATATTGTTAGATTAGTGTCTCCATTAGTCTGTAAATGCCATGATGGGTAGAGACTATTTTCTTTGTATCTACCATTTTGCCCTAGCACCAAAGTATCTGATACTTAAGAAGTATTTATTGAATGAAATACAATGCAGTTTTGTTCATCAGAAGTGGTCATTGGTATATATATATTGTCATCAAGATTGACACTGACACTCAAATCCTGGTAAAAGAGTCATTAATGAGTATTCAGATTCTCATGAGCTTCAGGCAATGGACTATTCATAACTGATAGAAGTGCTTGCCTAGTAGGATAAGTTCTATAAGTTGCTAAATGATTAACAGAAAAGATAATAATCACAGAGGAAATGGACTATTAAATTTATCTTGCTCTATAGAAATGTTTCTACTTTAGGGAATTCAACAGATTAAACAAGTAAGTATGACTATCTTAAGAGAAAAAGGGAAAAAACAAGTGCTGGTTAGGATGTAGAGAAATTGGAACCCTGTGCATCTCTGCTGGTAATATAAAATGGTGCATTCACTGTGGAAAATAGTAGGATGGAACCTCAATAAATTAAACATAGAACTACCATAGGATCCAGCAAGTCCACTTATAGATAGATGCCCAAAAGAATTGAAATTAGAGACTGAAACAGATATTTTTACACCAGTGTCCACAAGAAGCATTATTCACAATAGCCAAAAGGTGTAAACAACCCGTATGTCCAATGACAAATGAATAAGCAAACATCCAGTGTATTATTATTTAGCCTGGAAATGAAATAAAATTATGACACATTACAACATAGATGAACCTTGAAGACATCATGCTAAGTAAACTAAGCTATGATTATTGCCAAAAGGTGTTATCCTAATTCCATCATTCCTTCAATGTATATGACTGGTCATTCTGCTTTAAGAACCCTCTCTCATTCAATTTATCCATTTATTTATTTATTGAATTGTGTACTTGTAGCTTTATATTTTACTCAAAATGATCCATAATAAGATACCATAAATTTTCCCAGATGTGGCCCTAAAGCTGTGTTCTGTGTCTTTTTGACATGTTCCCACATCATTGAGTACTTCATTATTTTCATATCAAACAAGATTTTCCTTCTTGAACTTTTTCTGACCTAATCCTAGGACCAATAATTTTTTCAAGGATCTCTGGTTGCTTTCAGTGAGGATTAGTATATAGAAACCAAGATCATGGGTCTAGGTTTATCTATTGCTACTAGAGCATCACTGCCCTGGGGTCCTCTTAGTGAACAGAAATAGGAAATCCATGTATACACATACACACACACACACACACACACACTCCCACACTTTTACATCTCTATTTCTGTATCTGTCTGTCTTATTTTTCTATCTATATTGAAAACTGTGAATGCATGCCAATATTTCCAATCCCCTTCCAGCACAACGCTCATTTTAACAACCCCCTTTTCTTATTTTTAATCTTATTTTCCAATTTTTTTTTTTAGGTTTGTTCTGGGCTTTGTATCCATTCTAGGCAGTTGAAAAGAAAAAGAATATATGAAAACACTTGGAGGTTTTAAGTGACAGGTATCCTTTCAGCCCACATTTCATATGACTGCACCTAACTGAAAGGGAGGATGGGCAATGTAAGCTAGCTACATTTTCTCCTATTGTGAGAAACCTAACTCCTATTATCCTCAACATACAGTATATACTTATTGCTAAGTCTTCCTGTGTGTATCTGAACTCTTGACCCTGCTGGACCCTTCTCACTCACTTTTCTCTCTTGGGGCTCCAACCCCTGTCAAGCCAGGTCCCCTTTCTCAATTTGGGGTACCTAATGGTTTTTTTGGCTAAATTATTCAGAGAGGAAAGAAGGAAGAAAAGAAGGGAATGTGGGAGGAAACAAGGGAGAAATAGAGAGGGGTAAAGAAGGAGTAAGGGAAAGAGGAGAGAAACAAACAAAAAAGAAATTTAATAAGATCGTAGAATGATACAGCAGAATTTGAATCCAGGCATGTCTGACTCCAAATTCTGGGCTCTTTCTTCTACATAGCAATATAGACGAATTCAGGTTACATCTGAGTGTGTGTGTGTGTGTGTGTGTGTGTGTGGTTAACTTATCAATATAAAACAAATCATTCATCTCAATATAAGACAATATTATAATGTAAATAATTCTAAAGATTAATATTGACTAACATAATATTTTCTATTTAAGATGTGTTTTCTCAAAGGGGTGAATTTGAAGACTGAAGATGATGATATAGTGAAAAGAGAAATCACTAATAGTTATTAAACCTGGTTCTTACCCCTGCCTCTATTACTTGTATACCAGCTGTGTGACTTTTAGCATGGCAGCAAAACTTGGTAGCTGTGAGGTTTTGTTCACCCTTTAAAAAAAGCTCTAGAGATGACCTCTTGTGTCTCATATACTTGAAAATGTTACACAGTCTCTTATCTTGGTTTTATACTATTTAAGAGGGGCTATTTTCACAGATGTTACGCGAGTATTTGGCACCTCTGATCTGAAATGTAGCAACAAAACTATATGAACTTGTGCAGCAAAAGTAAAGAACTGACAGGAAAAATATGTAGCTTAAATTGAGAACACTGAAAATGAATACAGTTACTTCATATAAGCTCTTAATATGTTTCAATAGCATTCCTACATTTACAATTAAAAGTAAGAAAATTATACTAAAGTAATATACTGAGCTTTCTGAGTTATGGGAAGAATTTTATATTTCCTCTACATGATGTATCTGTCTTTTTTATTTCCTTTCTCAAGCTTTATTTAATTTCAAGGTTTATATACATATTATCTCAGATCAAAATTTAACCATTTCACAATAGTTATTAAATATAATATACTATTTATTTTTATAAAAGGAATTTTTTTAATTTAATTTTATTTATTTTTTATACAGCAGGTTCTTATTAGTTATCTATTTCATGCATATTACTGTATATATGTCAATCCTTATCTCCCAATTCATCCCACCACCCCCCACTTTCCTCCGTTGGCGTCCATACATTGTTCTCTGCATCTGTGTCTCTATTTCTGCCTGGAAACTGGTTCATCTGTACCATTTTTCTAGATTCCACATATAAGCATTAATGTACAATATTTGTTTTTCCCTTTCTGACTTACTGCACTCTGTATGACTGTCTCCATTTCCATCCACATCCCTACAAATGACCCAATTTCGTTCGTGTTTATGGCTGAGTAATATTCCATTGTATATATGTACCATATCTATAAAAAAGCAGGGGAGGTAGTGGTGGAATGAATTAAGAGATTGGGATTGACATATATACACTAATATGTATAAAACAGATAGCTAATAAGAACCGGCTGTATAAAAATAAATAAATTAAATTAAATTAAAACAAAACAAAACAAAACAATATCACTGATGACCATAGATGCAAAAATCCTCAACAAAATACTAGCAAATAGAATTTAAAAGGATCATTAAAAGGATCACACACCATGATCAACTGGGGTTTATTCCAGGGATGCAAGGATTCTTCAATATATGCAAATCAACCAAAGTGATACAACATATTAATAAATTGAAGTAGAAAAACCATATGATCATCTCAATAGATACAGAAAAAAGCTTTTGAAAAAATTCAACACCCATTTATGATAAAAACCCTCCAGAATGTAGGCATAGAGGGAACTTACCTCAACATAATAAAGACCATATATGACAAACATTGTTTTGGAAGTTTTAGCCACAACAATCAGAGAAGAAAAAGAAATAAAATGAATCCAAATCGGAAAAGAAGTAACACTCACTGTTTGCAGACGACATGATACTATACATAGAGAATACGAAAGATGCTACCAGAAAACTATTAGAGCTAATCAATGAATTTGGTAAAGTAGCAGGATACAAAATTAACACACAGAAATCTCTTGCATTCCTATATGTTAATGATGAAAAATCTGAAAGAGAAATTAAGGAAACACTCCCATTTACCACTGCAGCAAAAAGAATAAAATACCTAGGAATATACCTACATAAGGAGGCAAAAGACCTGTATGCAGAAAACTATAAGACACTGATGAAAGAAATTAAAGATGATAACAAACAGATGGAGAGATATACCATGTTCTTGGATTGGAATAATCAACATTGTGAAAATGACTATACAACCCAAAGCAATCTACAGATTCAATGCAATCCCTATCAAACTACCAATGGCATTTCTCACAGAACTAGAACAAAACATTTCACAATTTGTATGGAAACACAAAAGGCCCCTAATAGCCAAAGCAATCTTGAGAAAGAAAAACGGACCTGGAGGAATCAGGCTCCCTGACTTCAGACTATACCCCAAAGATATAGTAATCAAGACAGTATGGTACTGGCACAAAAAACAGAAATATAGATCAATGGAACAGGATAGAAAGCCCAGAGATAAACCCATGCACATATGGTCACCTTATCTTTGAAAAAGGAGGCAAGAATATACAACAGAGAAAAGACAGCCTCTTCCATAAGTGGCGCTGGGAATACTGGACAGCTACATGTAAATGAAATTAGAATACTCCCTAACACCATACACAAAAATAAAATCAAAATGGATAAAAGACTTAAATGTAAGGCCAGACACTATAAAGTTCTTAGAGGAAAAACCTAGGCAGAACACTCTATGACATAAATCACAGTAATATCCTTTTTGACCCACCTCCCAGAGAAGTGGAAATAAAAACAAAAATAAACAAATGAGATCTAATGAAACTTAAAAGCTTTTTCATAGCACAGGAAACCATAAACAAGATGAAAAGACAACCCTCAGAATGGGAGAAAGTATTTGCAAATGAGGCAACTGACAAAGGATTAATCTCCAAAATATGCAAGCAGCTCATGCAGCTCTATATCAAAAAGACAAACAACCCAATCCAAAAATGGGCAGAAGACCTAAATAGACATTTCTCCAAAGAAGATATACAGATTGCCAACAAACACGTGAAAGGATGCTCAACATCACTAATCATTAGAGAAATGCAAATCAAAACTGCAGTGAGGTATCACCTCACACCGGTCAGAATGGCCATCATCAAAAAATCTACAAACAATAAATGTTGGAGAGGGTGTGGAGAAAAGGGAACCCTCTTGCACTGTTGGTGGGAATGTAAATTGATACAGCCACTATAAAGAACAGTATGGAGGTTCCTTAAAAAACTAAAAATAGAACTACCATATGACCCAGCAATCCCACTACTGGGCATATACCCTGAGAAAACCATAATTCAAAAAGAGTCATGTACCACAATGTTCATTGCAGTTCTATTTACAATAGCCAGGACATGGAAGCAACCTAAGTGTCCATTGACAGATGCATGGATAAAGAAGATATGGCACATATGTACAATGGAATATTACTCAGCCATAAAAAGAAACAAAATTGAGTTATTTGTCCTGAGGTGGATGGACCTAGAGTCTGTCATACAGAGTTAAGTAAGTCAGAAAGAGGAAAACAAACACCGTATGCTAACACATATATATGGAATCTAAAAGAAAAAAAAAAATGGTTCTGAAGAACCTAGGGGCAGGACAGGAATAAAGATGCAGATGTAGAGAATGGACTTGAGGACATGGGGAGGGGGAAGGGTAAGATGGGACGAAGTGAGAGAGTGGCATGGACATATATACACTACTAAATGTTAAACAGATAGCTAGTTGGAAGCAACAGAATAGCACAGGGAGGTCAGCTCAGTGCTTTGTGTCCAAATAGAGGTGTGGGATAGGGAAGGTGAGAGGGAGATGCAAGAGGGAGGAGATATAGTGATATATGTATACGTATAGCTGATTCACTTTGTTATACAGCAGAAACTAACACACCATTGTAAAGCAATTATCTCCAATAAAGATGTAAAAAAATAAATAAATAAAGATATAACACATCAGCTTGTAAAAAAAGTATTCCACATCAGTCTGTCTTTCTCCTCTTCCCAGTCCTGTCCTGGCTCTAAGATTCAAATCTGCAGCCCACAAAAAGAGGACAATTTTTCTAGGTGATTGTTCCGCATTTGGTGCTGGGAAGAGAGACGTCTGCTTCTTCTTCTCCTTTGATTTTTGGCAGGAACAGCAACTGGAACTAGCTTGTTAGTACGCATTTGATTCCCTGGCAATTCCTTGGCATTGCCTCTGAGGTTCTGCGCTCTTTGTTTTAATCGCATCGTAAACAACCTTATATTCTTATTAACTTAAAATAACAAAACATTTGTTTTCTCATGAATGCGCAGTGTCAATGGGGCAGCACAGCACAGCAGTATGAGGAGTTCAAGTCTGCTCCAAGGGGAGCAGTCTCAGCAGTTAATTGGGTTCTGCTCTTCTAATGGTGGTTAGTAGAAATCCAGGAGAATAGGAAACACATAACAGCCCACTCTCACTACTTTCATATCTCACTCACTAAAGCAATAATATGACCAAACCCAATTTAAATGGGATGGTGAAGTATACTCTACCCCCAGTGAAGTATGGCAAATGTGAGAGGTGAAAAATTGGACAGGTACTACAATAAAAGGGTTATATTTAATCAATCTCTTCTCTGTCCAGCCCACTTTCAAATTCAAATCCAATTTGGAAGTAAAAACAAGAGTCAAACAGATGGTAGATTGAAATATCATCTTTTCTTACAGATCAGATTTATTGGAGAAATCGTGACTCTCTAGGCAAAATTGGACTTCCAAACACCCAATTCCATGCATAGTATGAACTTACCCAAAAACTCAGAGCCAGCAATTGTAATCTTTTTGTAATGAGGAAGAAGATACTAGACAATCATTGCTAAAACAGAAGGAGCCCAGAATAGGGTGATTCATGCTCACAGACAATTTCTAATTTCCAAGCTCACTACCAGGCTCTGTTTGGGTACACTTTCTTCTTGAGAAAGAGGAAAAGAGGCAAGAAGAGCCTATATTTATTCGTCCCATGCTTTTCTCCCCTGGAGAGTGTAGAAGTTTTCTCCACTTTAGAATTAAGAGTGGGAGATGCATATTCTGCTCTAACAAATCTCTCTTCTGATTCCTAGAGTGGTTCCCTTCCTGATTCCTTGGATGCAAGTCTTTTCAACTTGCCTCGGAGAGCCTCTCTTACCCCCTCCACTAACTTTGTGTCCTCCTTGTATCTCTCTCAATTCACCAACATAAATTAGGTGGAGAAGATTCTCCACCCTAAGTGGCCAGGTGGGGAGGAAAGGAAGAATTGTACATAAATCATACAGTTTCTCGGGTAGGACACATCTATTAAGCTGTTGAACTGAACTGTCCCAAAGTGAGTGTGAGTTGTAGTAGAAATAGATTCACTCATTATCCAATAACCTTCATACAACAGGATAAGTTCATATATTTGCCTCCTTTTGATGCTGTGGGGTTAATTCCAGGGTTGGAGTATAAAAAGTGGTTCTTATTTCTTTTCACTCTTAACTCTCACATCTACCCAATGCTGCTCTATCTCCTCTGGGAAAGAGAGAATACACAGTTGTGTTTGTTCATACCACCATGCAGATCTGGATAGCTCATCCTCAGATTGGTGTGTTTTCAATTTAGGATTTCATATCTGGCAGCTTTGCTTTTAGGGCAATAGCCATAGTTTGTTGCTGACATAGTGAAAGAGTAGAAATACAATACAGGGAAGTAGGTAAGAATTTTTCATCAATGTAGCTCTTATGATCCTGCCACAGAGAAACCATACATACTTATTCGTTCTTTTTTTTTTTTTTTTTTCATTTAGTAAATGTTCCTTGAAGATCCTTCTATATTTCCAGCACTCTGATAAAGATTGAATATTCTACAGTGACCTAGATAGGGATGTACCTCACCCTCATCTACTTATAATTTATTGGGCTATTGATTTTACTGTTTTTCCCTTCCTTTCAATTAGATATCTTCAACCAATGGTTGGGAAAATACTTTAACTGAGAGTAGCAGGGTTTTCCTGACTTCTGGATATTTCAAACTAAGAACAAATTCCTATTAAGATAACACAGAATCCTTATCTTTGGTATATTCCAGTGGCTGCTGTGATTGAAACATCAACAACAAAAAATAATGTAAGGTACACAAGCCTCATTGCTTACTCTATTTGAACCAGTGAATATGTAATACATAAGCAATGAATTTGTGTGGGGTATTAATATGTTAACGTGTTGTTTCTAATAAATTTACCAAATAATTCTATGTAATTTTGAATTGTTGTTTTATCCTTAAGTTTTATGATGCTTTAGCTTTATTTTGTCTTCCACAGCTATATCACATCTTAGATGATTTTCATATCCAGAAATTTTTTTTTGCTTATTTACTAGATGTTACTTTTTTATCAAAGAGAGATAATTTGGTTACTTTAGGATATATTCTCACTAATTTTGGTATGTAAATAATGCCATGTGAAATCTAATTTTGAAAGCATTTTCACTAATTTTCCTCTTTCGTTGAAAATCCCATTGTTTAAGAGAACCTTTAATTAGGGTTTCCAACGAAAATGTGTCACCATGTTACATGTTTACATTTTGAATAACTTTCAACATCCATTATCCACTCAGGCTTTTTTTGTCCAATTCCTTCCTCCCCACCAAGTTGTAGACATCAAACCTTCACTTGATAACCTCCAAGCTTGACAGTTGGACTTTTTTCCTGTTTCCTCAGCAGCTGGCTGGGACCAGACTAGGATTAAGCCCACCCAGTTTCTGAAGCATCTATCAGCAAGACTAGCAACCCAGGCAGTACATTGCTTGTCAAACTTCTTTGGAATGAATCATATAAACTAAAAATAAAAAAATGTTTTGGGCTTCCCAGGTGGCGCAGTGGTTAAGGATCCGCCCGCCAATGCAGGGGACACGGGATCGAGCCCCGGTCCGGGAAGATCCCACATGCCGCAGAGCGGCTGGGCCCGTGAGCCACAACTACTGAGCCTGCGGGTCTGGAGCCTGTGCTCCGCAAAGGGAGAGGCCGCGACAGTGAGAGGCCCGCGCACCGCGAAGAAGAGTGGCCCCCACTTGCCGCAACTGGAGAAAGCCCTCGCACAGAAACGAAGACCCAACACAGCCAAAAATAAATAAATAAATTAATTAATTAATTTTAAAAAATGTTTTATTTCTTTGCATTCCTTAAGGTAGGCTCAGAAGACGATTTTATGACATATTTTTGGCAATAGGAACATTCGCAATTATAGAGTGCCAATTATATTCTAGGATTGAATCTTCTCTTCAAAACTGCCATGAATATTACTTTTCCTGTTTATAGATGGTAAATGTAAGGTTCAAAGAGACTTGAAAGTTTTCTGGGGCTATAGAGGTAGCAGTGAACAGATTTTTGATTCAAACTTTATGTATCTGATCCAAAATCAGGTTTCCTGCAGCATACCAACTTCTTCCTTTCTGAACCAATAGCACTTTACATACTGAAGTCCTTACATCAACTGAAGGTAGCAAAGTCAGTAGCTTTTGATAAAAACGGGAAAACATTTCACATTTTGCTGCAGATGGTGAAGCTAGTACCAACGCTGCTAAAACTGTGCTAGCAACCTCTCTTCCACCCTCTCCCAAAACATACATTAGAAGTTTTGATCCACAACATTTTATTCTCCTGCAAAAACTTTTTGCATTTGTTACTAAAAACCTCTATGACCAAAGTTAATTGTCCATACTTTCACCATGTGTCCCAGATTTTCTAGAAGATATTTCTGAATATCATTGCAAAAGTAAGCAAGTGGGAGTTCTGACTGCAGAAATTACAGAGTAACTTGTGTCGCTACTCCTGAGGCAGATAATTTAAAAACTTTAGACAAATACAACAAAAAGATATTTGAAGGTCATGGACACTAAACAAAAGTGGGCAAAGAATGGATGGCGTTTGGCCCTTGAAAAAGAAAGTGCAATGGTGAGATCCTCATTTATACATCCTTCCCGTCTGAGGACACCCCAAAGTCCACACAGCATCAGCCACTGTTATTTTTGATTGAGGTATCAGGGGACAGATTTGGGGCTAGAATGACTTCAAACTGAGGGAAGAAATCCTAAAAAGGAGGTTAGCCACAGAAGAGGGGAGCCTGAAAATCTATGTATAACCTCTTCTCAACTACTTGACTGACCCTAGACTATATGTAGACGGGAATCCAGGAATAATTGAACTAATTAGCAATAACCAAAAGTGACAATGCTGTACAAATGTTTTTGTTGTTGTTGCCCACTGAAGAGAGATAAAGTTTCAAGTTTGAGTCCTGCTAAGTTAGAGGATCTTGGTAAAATGTCACCCTTTTCATTAAAGTTCCACAAGGTAGGAGAATACTATGTGCCAAAATTAAGAGATTTGGGATAAACCTGAAACAGATATACCCTAACAAAATATAAAACCAACCCTCCAGAAAAAAGGTGTCTAGTCTCATACTGACCAGTCAGTAATTTAAATGACAAACTACAATAAAAATTAACACTTTTCAGAGGTAAATAACAGAATCCAGAGTCTCCACAAAACATTGTTTGGCAACATCTTTTGTACAATAAAAAGAAATCTGGATATACAAAGAATGAGAAAAGTGACACTTAGTCCAGACAGAAATCAGTCAATATAAAAGAACCCTGAAAAGACGCAGGTGTTAGGATTAGATGATAGGCAATTTAAAGCAACTGTTATATAAGTATATCAAGACATAAAGTAAATAATGGTCATAATTATTTAACAAAGAAGGAATCTCAAGGGAGAGTCAAACTTCAAGGAACTGAAAAGGGCAATACACACGATGAAAACATAAACACATTGGGTAATCAACTGAAAGAGCTTCCAAAGTCTAAAGCTGGAACGATCTGAGCAAGAGAATAAAGTAGATTAGCTTATCATCTAAAGTATGATATACATTTCCATAAGTCCACAGTGATATACAAATACATGATTAAATACATTAATACATGGGAGAAAAGTGACAAATCTCCCATGCAGAAGAATTCCAAATAATTTATGTAGGTACTCCACCTCAAAGAAGGAGGGGCATGCCTCTACCCTCCTTTAGTGTGGGCTGCACACATAGAGATTTCCTCCAAAGAATACCGTATGGAAATGTAACTTTACAGTGGAGAAAGCTGAAAAATGCTACTTCAGGCCGATGCCATGTGCTGAAGATCAACAGCAACGCTCATAAATCATGTTGATCAGGTAGTCTTGATATATGAAGAAAATTAGCACTTTACCTCTGTATGCATCTTTTCCAAGACCCGTAACCTCAGTCTAATCATGAGAAAAAAGTCGAACACATTTCAATAGTAGGGACATATGCTTAACCAATTCTCAAAACTGACAAGGACAACAAAAAGCAAGAGTCTGAGAAACTGTCACAGTCCAGGGAATCCTAAGAAGACATGACAACTACGTGCAATGTGGTATCCTAGATGGGATCCTGGAACAGGAAAAGAACATTAGGTAAAAACTAAGAAAATCTGAATCTGAATAAAGTACGCATTTACATTACTAATAACGTATCAATATTGGTTCATTAATTGTAACAAATGTGCCATAATAATATAATATATAAATAATAGCAGAAGCTGTGTGAAAGGGAATATGGAACTCTCTGTACTATATTCTAAATTTGTTTTTGTAAATCTAAAACTGCTTTAAAAAGTAAAATCTATTTATATATATATGAGCTTTACAACAGATTGGAGAGGGTAGAATAAAGGGTTGATTACTTTAACGGTCAACAAAAATTACTCAATTTTAAAAACAAACAAAAAAAATTTTAAATACAGCCTCAGGGACTTGTCAAACAATATCAAAATGTCTGACATACAAGTTCTCAGAAAGAAAGAAGAAAATATTTGAAAATTTCATGGCCAAAAACACCCCAAGTTTGGAGAAAAACACCAACCTACAGACACAAGTAGCTTAGCAAACTCCAAGCAGGAAAGAACAATGAAAACTGTACCTAGATGCATCACAGTCAAACTAATAGAAACCAAAGAATATATATGTATATACATATTGAATAGCCAGAGGGAAAAAAAGATACAGTATTTACAAAGAAACAAAGATATAAATAATGGCTGACTTCACATAGAAAGAATGAAGGTAAGGAGACAAAATTTAAATTATCTTTAATGAAAATAGAAACACAATTTTCAATTCAAATATCTATGTCCAGTCAAAATAACTTACAATAGCCAAATAAATATATTTTTAGGTAACTAAAACTGAGAAGATTTTCAATTTCTCAAGTCTTGTACTATAAGAAACACTAAAAGGAATTCTTTAGACTAAAGTAAAATGACACCAGATGGAAACACTATAGGAACTATACGCAGGAATAAAGACCACCAGAAATGAGAGTTGTAGGTAAAATGAAAGGACTATATTTTTTCTTTTAATTTCTTTAAGATAAAATTGATGGTTGAATGTTAGATTATAACATTGAATTGTGAGAGTATAAGTAGATTTAAAATATATGATCATTAATACGTAGAATGGAGATGTACGTAAAATATTATTTCAAGGTTCTCACATTTCACATTAAGTGGTGAAGTACTAAGTAGCTTGTGGTAAGTGAAAGATACCTGTTTTTATACTTATGGAAAAAGACTGAAAACTTATTTTTTGACAGCCATGAAACTAAATTTGATGTCAATTACAATTTTATCCAGAATAGTCCAAAATTTTTGGAAATTAAACCATACACTTCTAAATAATGAACCCAATAAAAAAGAAGTCACAAGAAAAGTATATAATGTTTTGAATTTAATTATAAATACAACTGAATTTATCAAAATTTGTGGAATGCCAGCTAAAATTGTACTTAAGAAATTTATAACTCTAAATCTTTTAAGAAAAGAAGGAAGGTTTTAAATGAGTGATATGATTTTCCATCTTATACAGCTAGAAAAAGATGAGCAATTTATACACAAACTAAGTAAAACAAAAATAATAGAGATAGCAGATATTAATAATAGATTTATTTTCTAAAAGTATAAAATAGACAAATAATTGTATAAGTTAAAAAAGACAAAGTTTTGTTTTCTGCTTTGTTTTTTTAAAGATCAGTTAATTGATAATCTATTAGCAAGACTTGCCAAGGAAAAACTATGTCAGAAAATAGAAAATTATTAATATCAGGAATGATATAAGATATACCATTACAAATTCTAATGACAATACATGTATAATAGCAGAATATGTATGAACAACTTTATTGCAACAAAGTTGAAGACTTTGATGATATGGGCAAATTATTTGAGGAATAAAACACACTGAAACTGATAGAAGAAAAAATAAAAAGTCTGACTAGTTCTATATCTATTAACTCAATTGAATTTGTTATCAAAAGCCTTCCTCCAAAAAAAGTGCAAGGCAAAGTATACAAAATATTTAAATAGTAAGTAATACTAATATTAAGCAAACTCTAAAACATTGTCTGGTAGTTCTTATCAAAAAAAAAAAGGAAGAAGAGGAAGAGAAGCAGGAGATAGAGGAAAAGAAAATTCAACTTACATTTCTACCACACTAAATTATTGTTCCATTCCTATTATTTCATTCAAGAGTAAACTCATTTCTTATCTAGGCTCTTGCTATTTGTGTCCCACCCTGATAGCTCTAATGAAACTCACTTCTTGGGATTGTACAAAATTTACCTTCTTTCTCATGTACTTATATTGGTATAAGTTTTTACTTCTTCCAAGAATTCTACTCCATCTAGATGGCTTAGATTTTACCTAAGTTATTTTAGCTACAAATTTCTATGATTATAGTGTTGTAACGAAATTTTAATTAAAAAGGATACTTGGATGAAGTTTGGAGGTAGTTGGCTTAGAAAAGCTTTGTAACCTATATTAAGGAAATGATTGAGTAATATGCTCTCCTATGCTTGAGGGAAGATTTGGACCTTGTATCTTTACCGTACTGTCACCTCACGGTACCACAACAAGAAAGAAGCATCTACTTTTAAATATGGAATTTTAAATAGTAGTACTATAATAAACATTTCAAAATTAAATGGTTGCTTTAAACATTCACTTAAATGGATGGATCTTTACTAGATTATAAGAGCAATGTTAAAAAAAAGTAACATACTAATCTGAAAATTGAAATAATTTTTCAGATTTTTGTTACAATGTCATTAATAGGAGCCAATATGAATCAACCATTACGAAGTTCATTCTGCAAAATTCTTTTTAACGCCATTATAGAAGCAGCAACTTCCTCGCACTAAGGAATACAGCTATAAGCACATGACCTGTAACTTCTAGGCTTGGTTTCCAGTATTCAGAAAAATCTTTCTATCTACCAAACCTGAATTTTCAAGCCTGATTGTTTTTCAGCTGTTTGTTTGTTGAAGGCATTCATTACTTGCCCCCTGCTATCATGGAATACTTAGGACTCATGGCTCAGATTTGCATGTGGAAGGCTTAGGGGGACATGGGTTTGAAGAGAGAACAAAATGAAATAATTTGATGTTTATGACACATTATATTTTAACAATTATATTTTCTTGGAGCCACACAAAGATTCAGTATTATCCCCTTTATTCCACCTAATTTTTTATATATATAATTATGTAATAAAATATCACCATTAAAAGCACTCTTCAAACATTTATTTTGCAAAAGCCAGTTTTATGTGCTTCCTTTGAACTTATAATAACTACCTTACCTTCAATTAAATCAATACCCTCAAAATTAAAGAAAACATGTTACCAAGATTTCAGTAATTACAAAAAAGAGTGTGCATCTAATCACATTATAAATTTTATTTTGACACATTTTCTGTATTTTAATATGTGGCAATAAATAAATTCCTGTTATTTTTAATGGAACTATAGTAAAACATAGCCAAATTATCTGAGAATGATGAAAATCAATAAACTGTAGGAGGTCTTCATAGCCATCTATCCTGATTTAGCCAATGCTATGGACTATATCTTCTGAAATATTTCTTGACAGATTATAATAGAGCTACAATTTGAATTTTCCAGTGACAGATGTCTCATTACATCACAGGAAGTCTTTACACTCTGTTCTTTTAAAAGCTGTAATTTTAGAAGGATCATCTTATATAGAACCAATTCCTACCTTCCTTTAATTTTTACTGATGGTTGCAGTACCAGTATCAGCAGTTATGCAGTCATTTAGCATACGCTTCACCATTCTTCTGTTATAAATAACAACCGTTCCAATATTAAAGACCATCACATCCTTCCATAACTATCGTCTCCACCAACACACAATTTTACAAAATTTTTGCAGCCTCCAACACACAAAACACAACTTTTTTTTCCCCTTCAAGATATATATTGTTAGTCCTTTTAGCTAATCTTTATATGGAGTTTCCCTTTCCCTGATAGTATGCAGCTGTGTTTATCCCATAAAGGAGCTTTCCTGTGTCAGTGGTGTAGAGGACCTACCATCAATTAAGGGAATGACAATAAAGCAACTCCATTCCTACACCATTCTTAAAAGAAATGTAGAGTTCCCTGATATAAAGCAAGGAGAGGAAAATTAAAGTGATCAAATTGCATTTATTTTCTACTAAAATAAATAAAGCAAATCAGAAAGACAAAGACTGAACTATCCTGAATTTTGTTTTTCTTAGGCACACAAATACACAAAGTAAGTACATGGACTCAAAATTTAGGCAATTCTTCTCTATTATAGAAAATGCTTCAAATATTCTAAGATGAGGTTTCCTGTAAGATAAAATAGGTATAACTCAAGTAAGAAAATTTCCATTAGTGAAGTAGAAGTGTGTACAAGTCACTATAATCAAATTGACCTTTATGATAACTGGGTAGAGATCAATTAGATAAGCACAAATACATCAATAGAAAAATTGGCAAAAAATATGTTTAAATAAATGAAAAACTAACTAAAAGGCCAAAGTATTGTCAACTTATTGAAGAAGTGCAATTTGAAAAATAATAAACAGTCACTTTTGTATATCTTTTTGAAAAAATTGATGTGATTTACTTTTTTACTGGTGATCTACTGTGGTACGATCTGTGATGGTAACTTCTTTCTGAAAAGCAGTTTGAAAGAATATCTTAAAAGTCTTAGAAATGTTCACACACGTAGGAACGGTGATGTGCCTCTCCAGGAATTTATTTATAGGATAATTAAATGTATCCACAAATATTTCTGTAAAAGTGTATTCATTATGTTATTATTTATAATAGCAGAAAATATCATGTACATCCTAGGTGTTCAAAATAAGGGGTAATAAAAATGTTCAATGCTTTGATTTCATACAGAAGATAATAAATATCCATTATACTCCTATTTCCTGAGCAATATTTCCTGACATTTGGTATTCTTATAATTCATTTTTGAAAGAAAAGACCATAAGACCCAAAAAGGATTATAGAATATTATATGAAGTTTTAAACATTTATATTGCATAAACTGGGAGAAGATACACCACAATATTAATTTCAATATCTGTATTGATTTGACTAAGAGAGGACAGACATTTCCAGGGAAATTAGAAGGATAAAGGGCAAACTGGAATAGGGAACATGTTATGGGTTGAAATGTTTCTCCCATAGTAACTCCCAGTACCTCAAATATGACTGCATTTAAGATAGTATTTAAAGAGCTAATTAAATTAATGTAATTAGTGTGGTCCCCAATCCAATATGATTAATGTCTCTATAAAGAAGGTGTAGACACATAGGCACAAAGGAAAGATGTTGTGAAGACAGATAAGATGGCGTCTGCAAGTCAATGAGAGGCTTCAGAAAGAATTAACTCTTCTCACACCTTGATCTCATACTTTTAGAATCCAGAACAGTGAGAAAATAAACCTCTGTGGTTTAAGCCACTTAGTCTATGATATTGTTCTATGGCAGCCCTCTCAGACTAATACAGGACATAAGAAGATACACTAAATAAGAAAAGAACAATGGGGATTTCCTGAATATGCAAACCGCAGGGTCTATATGAAAACTGAACAATGACTGAAATCCTGGGAGGGCTTAACCATTACCAAGTCAATGCATTTTATTTTTGCTGTCTCAGTCTTGTGATTGATACTTTCCCTTTGGCCTGGTTGTTCTTTTGCAATACCTTGCCATCTCCAAAAGTTTAAGGTTTCAGTATGCAGCAGCTGATCCTGGACACCAGAGTTTTTTGTTTTTTTTTTTTTGATTTGATTTATTTTTCATTAACTTTCATGATTATAAAACAGAAAAACTTGACACTTGAAAGCTATAAACTAGGTGTATGATTTTTGAGTTTGAGACTTGAATTTACATTCAGAGCAGGGAATTTTATTGTTTGCAGATAATCACTTTAATGCGCTTTTAATGATGCAATGTTTAAGAGAAGTTCCCATTCTGGGATGTTGATTCTCCAGACATCCTGGCTCCAAGAAACTAAACTGTGCTACCAAGTAATATAAAAAGACTCTTCATTCATTATGTCTGAAGATTAAGATCCCACTTAAAAATGTTTCTTTATAAATATGAATTTAGAGTGTACTTTTCTTAATTATATTTATTGTTTCTTGGCAAGTGTATTGTGTGTGCAGTCTTGTTCTAACGTTTGCTCAAGATATTGAAAGCAAGGGTGTTATGATATATATGGATCCCACACTAGCTGAAGCATAAAGACAACTGAACTGGGATTGCTGACGTCTACTGTAGAATCTACAATTAAAGATGCATTTATAGAGTTATTTTTATATGGAATATCTCAGATATAGACAAATGTAGTGATATGTAGAATTCATGTGTTCTGATTGATTATATTCATAAAGTTCTAAGACAAGGCCAACTTCTGTAAGTAGAGAGTGCTGTTTTCCATGAAAAGAGTTGGAATTTTCTCAAGCCCAGTCATCTTAGAAAACAGGCAGATGCGGGGCAGGAAATGAGCAATAGAGAAGTGTTCTTTAGACTTGGTAAGAAAGAAAGGCAGCAATAAAATTATTTTCTTTAGTTCAAGGGGAAGTTTAGGTGCTCAGCTCCAGGTAAGAGTGACTCAAGAATATAATCATTGGGGAACACGAAGATCACTCCTGTAACTTGAAGGTGAGTCAAGCATAGTCACAGAAGGGCTTGAGTAGAACAAGGGTAGCCATAGTTTTTTTTTTTTCTTTTTCCAAATTATCTGTGTGGTAGTTCCCTTTCCCTAAACTCATATTTACTCATTGTTCTCCAAATGCTGGAAAGGTAACTATGCCTCCAAACAGTATATTATGTACCTAATTACCTAGCCTCATTCATGAATGGATTTTTCTAATGAATTAAATAGACCCCACTGACCAGAGGAGACAATGTGACTAATAGAATAAATAGAATTAAACCAAGATTCTAGTCCAGTCTTGGAATCTAAATAGATCTCTGACCTTGACCAAGAATATTAGAGTATCTGTGCTTCTGTTCTTAAGTAAGGGACTTGTAATCATTATGTTCAACTACCAGCATTAGTATTTTCTGGTTTATTGCATGTTACTGACATCTAAGAATTATTATTTTGGAGCATTTATATTGTACTGAGTTGGATATGTGACGAGAGGGTCATGTATATTTAATGAAACCTGAAATTGAATTGGAACTGATGTCACAAGAGGTCCTTCTTAATGTTTTGTTTTTTTTCCCTTAAAAGAAAAATATAGTAGTAGTATACCATTCTTCCTCTTTTTCCCACTCTGCTTTACTCTCTCCCACACAGAGACTGAAATCCCATTACTTTCTAAGCGAAGTCTTGATAATTTTCTCTGGAAAATGAATTGAGTTGATACAAAAGAAGATTTTTTAAAACTCTGAAAAAAACCTCTAGAAAATAATTTTTTTATCTCTCCCCTGACATCACTTTTTTTTTTTTTTAATTTCCTCTTAAGGAAGACGCTTAATGACCTTTCTTTTTAAATTAATTAATTAATTAATTTATTTTTGGCTGTGTTGGGTCTTCGTTTCTGTGCAAGGGCTTTCTCTAGTTGCGGCGAGCGGGGTCCACTCTTCATCGCGGTGCGCGGTTCTCTCACTGTCGCGGCCTCTCTTGTTGCGGAGCACAGGCTCCAGACGCGCAGGCTCAGTAGTTGTGGCTCACGGGCCTAGCCGCTCCGCGGCATGTGGGATCTTCCCGGACCGGGGCACGAACCCATGTCCCCTGCATTGGCAGGCGGATTCCTAACCACTGCGCCACCCGGGAAGCCTATTTTTGAGTCATCATCATGTTTAAAGCTTTATCCATGATTTACACATTACAGACACAGTGGTCCACAAACACTTTCAGCTCATAGCACCTTTTAAATTCACTCAGAAGGTTGTTCCATAAAGAATGGAGACTATATTTCTGAACCTTTTAACATACATACTGTAGTTTGATTTAAACTTATGTATTAGTAAGAGTTCCGTTTGGAAAATATAAACCACGTTAGCTATTTTAAGGAAAACAGGGCATAATGTAGGTATTCGATGTAATGTAGGTGTATAGTAACTGAAAGTGTCGAAGGAACAAGTTCTAAAATGGATCCGAAAGGAGAGTTATTTTCTTGTGGTCACCATTGAAGTCAAACTAGTTTCAACATCAGGAACCTAAACAAATAGATTTTCAAAGCTTCATTCTAAAAGTAAGGGAGCACAACAATAGCCTCTTTTTCTTGACACCCAGGGTTTCTGAAGAATGAATCCTGTTATCTCCTGAACCGTTCCGAGCAGCAGCAATGTTAAGAAATTGCAGGGAGATTGTCTGTGACTCATATCTGCCTTCCGATGGAGCTTGTGTGCCTTTGTTTGAATGACCCTAACTCACTTTCAGTACCCAAGCTTCAAAGAAGTCTTGGAAAGGTGATTTAATCTTTCCGGCCTCTTCAAGTAGAAGGAAGATGAAGTGGGAATTGAGAGCCAATCCAAACATCAATGACAATTTTTTAAGTCAAAATACTCATAATTGGCACTATTTTAATTAAAGAAAACACTTTAGGAAAGAAGACAAAAGCAACTTTTTTCAAATCAAAATATTTGATTTGATGAAAATATTAGTAACAAGAAACATTCAAGGAACATGAAGTTCACTCAATTGAAATAGTTTGGGATATCTCCTGGCTTTTCTGTTAATTTTGGAAAGTCTACATTTTTTTTTCATTGAAAATCACTCTAGGAAACAAATCTAGATTTCCTTTCTTAGCCACATGTCACATTGATTCAAAATCTGTAAGATTATTGAGGAGCTTCCATTTTTGAATTAAAAAAAATCCTATGAAAATTTTCGTGTTTTTCACTTAAAGTTTATACAAATGTCTCATGTTTTCAATTGAAAATATTAAAGTTATTTTCTTAAGAGCTAAAGTGAACCATTTCTGGTTTGTTAATAACTTATTTGCTTTGTCAATGTTAGCATTTTTGAGTGTTTTAAATTAGTTTTTCACAGACCTATAAGATAACTAATCACCGCTTCACTGCCGAATATTCCATCAGACCCCTGATATGTTACATTATAAGAGTCACAATGCCCTAGGCATTGTAGCACTTAGATATCCTTTGTAATATCATATATACACATATTAAAACATACCCACATCTCAAAATGAATATCAGTGTATGCTTTAAAATATTGACAGAATTGTATACAATTTTTTCTTTTGAAATTGTTATTTGAACTATGAGTGAGTTCTGTTTAATTAATGCTTGGTTTTTATTCCTTGAAAATTAACATACAATCTTGAAAGTTCATGCCAAATCAAGCATATTCTAGCCTTCACATACTTTTCAAATGTTATAAACTTCTTTTGAATATTACCTTCTTAATTGTCAAGTTTACATGCTACGTGTGTAGATATTTCACTAACATTTTAAAATCTCTATTTTGTGATGATACTTGTATAGATTGAGGATGATTTGGTTTGGTTTGGTTTTTTTCCATTTCAAGTATTCCCATGGGCCCCTGAAAAGCTCTTTCACCCTGTTCATTGAGGCTACTGTGCCTAAAAGCAAGACAGCCTGATCTTAAAAAAGACTGGGCATGCCTGTGCTCCTGCGTATATTCTGTGCCCAGAATGCACAGTTGCTGGCTTCTATGTCTTCCTCTGGATTTTGCCTCTCTTTTCTCCACCCAGGGAATAAATATCTTGTTTACACTTGTATTGTGGTCTGTTGTTTACATATATTAATCATATTTGTATGAGCATCCCCCCCAAGGAATAGCTTATTACATGCTGTATTTGTTTGCTAGGACTGCCAAAACAGGGTACCACAAACTGGGTGACTGAGACAATAGAAATATATTGTCTCACAGTTCTAGGAGCTAGAAGTCCAAACCAAGATATCCATAGAGTCGTTCCTTTCTGAGGGCTGTGAGGGAGAATCTGTTCCATGCCTCTCTCCTAGCTTCTGGAGATATGCTGGCAACCTTCAGCATTCCTTGGTTTCTACTATATCACTCTGATCTCTGCCTTCATACTCACATGATGTTTTCCCTGTGTGTCCAAATTTCTGGACAGTTTGGATTCTGTCTTCAAATTTCCCCTTTTTACAGGATGCTAGTTATATTGGATTAGGGGCCCACCTTACTCCAATATGACTCCATCTTTACTCAATTAATTGTATCAGCAAAGACTATTTCCAAGTCACCTAGTGAGGTACTAGGGATTAGGACATATACATATGGCTTGGTGGGAGCAGGGGAGATACAATTCAAACCACAACACATACAATTGATGTTGAATAAAGTTGTTTTTGTTTATTTTTTGTTTGTGTTTTAATGAATGGTCTGTGTAAAATGAATGTTTACTTAATCACAGTTTGGTAACTCAGGGGAAAAAAAACCTCATTCAATGTCAGTGTTAGCACTGGGTAGTCCACCACAATGAGCAAACTCTGTTTTGCTTCCTATGTTAAGACTTTCTTTCCCAAGCCCATGTGTTGTTATATCTGGTGAGTTTGGGAAAAAGTAGGAATACAATATCTTATCTCCTTTTATGCTAAAGCATATTTGTTTTCTTAACCTATTCTATATTTTTCATGCTCTTTGGCATTAAAAAAAAAGAAAACAATTGGTTGGTTTTATTTATTTTTTCTTTCTTTGTTTTGCTTTGAAGATTTTCCAACCACTAAGAATGTTGTACGTTAACAAGGGCAAACCCAAATTAAAGGAAGCTAGTGGTTTGGCAGTTGGAAACAGCTAGAAATAGTTTTGCTAAAATATCTTTCCACTGCCATGTTTTAACTTGCTTTAATAGGACTGAATATATCCTTTTATTAGTTGTAGAGAAGCTTATGAATATTTACCTGTCAGTTAAGTGCATCTATTACTGGGAGCACAGAGGGGAGATTCTTTCACTTTGGGACACTGCTCATTTGCTGAGTGTGGGTTAGTGAAAAACCAGTTTTGGCTCAGGTTAGTGGAAAGTCACTCAGTGGGGAGAGGAAAGGACAGTGTTCCTATTCCCTTATCTGCATAATGAGTATTTAGTTTCCATGGTCATTGCAAATTCATATCAACAGCAAGAGTGTTATAACAGAGTTCTACTTTTTATTCAAACTTCTGGCAAGCTGCCCTTTCATTTTGCTTTCTTAAATGGGACAATTGAAGACATGCCAATTTTGTTTTGAGTGGGCCTGGGTTCAAATGGAAGCTTGGTAACTCGAGCAGTTGTGTTGTTTAAATCCTTTGCAGCTTCAATTTTCTCAAGCATCAAGGAGAGATGATAGGACTTCTCTCACAGTTTTATAATAGTGAGGATTGAAACTAAGTAAGGTCACGTATGGAAGATACATATAGTATAGTGCTTAATACTCATTTGACAAAAATGTCTTCTTGAGATATTTGATCATTTCTTTCTCATTGAGATTTACTAATTTCACCACACTATATTTTATGATAGTTTCTGCATTCCAATCTAAGTTCCTTTCCAGTGCGGAAAGTTTTTTTTCTTCTTGTGCTATTATGCTATTGCTTATCATTTGTGTTTTGTGTATTCTGTTTTATTTATTTGCAGATTACCTCTTTGTGGTCTATTTTTCTATGTACCAAATGCTGTTTTGTTTCCAATTAATTCCTTCTTTTCACTGGAAAAGTTTCTCTGGTCTTTCTTCTCTTTAATTTGTGCTTGCCACAGCGTTGTTTTTGCTATTTACTGCTTCTTATGATGATTTTATTGGGCATGGTTGGTTGACTTCCTGCCATCCATTCTACTAATCTCCCACTATGTAGGAATCCTGAGGTTTGTGTGTTTGATTGATTGACTCTTCTCTCAGCTCCAGGGATGGAACTTGAGTGGCACAAGACAACCCATAAAATGTTATCGCCTTGGCATAAACGATTCAGGGTTGGACACTCTATCTCACTTTCTCCAATCAGACTGAAGCCAAGTTGTGGAAATGGAACTCTGCCTTCTTCTGGACAGTGTTTAGGGTTTATAACTGTAAATTATGCAACAGCTTCAGCTATTTTACTACCTTGAGAGAAGTGAAGCTGAGACCAAATTCAACCTGGTAAGAAGAGAAATACTGAGAAAGAAACGGGGGAAACACACAAGAGCTCTGATCAATCCCTGCCTGAAGTCTGACCTAACTGAACTTTGATGTTAAGTGAGACAATATATTTTCTTAAGGGCTAAGTTACTTTGAACTGGATTTTTCTTTACTTAAAACTGAATATTTTAACCTATTTTTAAAATATTATTCTCCACTGACTTTTCAATGTGTCTGTTTCATTGTGTTCCACTCATTTGTAATCAGTCTATTTACATTTAACAGTTTTAGTGCGCCCTTTCATTTAAATAGGAATAGATGATAGCCATTATCTAAAGTTATACTACATTTCTATCAAAATATTTGGGATAAAACTGTATCTTTCCTCTTACAGATTTATAGCATTATTATTTGTAATATTTTAATAATTCTAATTTTTTCGTTTTATCCATATTTCTAAAATGAAAACTTACAGATTCTAGTTATTGTTGCTAATTTTTTTTTTTCTTATTGTTTCTGACAGTCTTCAGCTATCGTAAGGGCTTTCAAACAAGAAGTTTCGGGCTTCCCTGGTGGAGCAGTGGTTGAGAGTCTGCCTACCGATGCAGGGGACACGGGTTCGAGCCCTGGTCTGGGAAGATCCCACGTGCCGCGGAGCGGCTGGGCCCGTGGGCCACGGCTACTGAGCCTGCGCGTCTGGAGCCTGTGCTCCACAACGGGAGGGGCCGCGATGGTGGGGGGCCCACGCACCGCGATGAGGAGTGGCCCCCGCTTGCCGCAACTGGGGAAGGCCCTCGCACAGAAACGAAGACCCAACACAGCCATAAATAAATAAATAAATAAATAAATAAATAAAAATCTTCCAACAAATAAAAAAAAGCCAAAAAAAAAACAAAACAAGAAGTTTCTTGAAATGTATATTCATTTCTTCATTTCTAAGGAAGGATCCACAATCTTAGTCTTAAGTAATCTGTGCCTATGACAGGCTTTTGTATCTTTATTGATCTGGGTTTCATTGCTTAGTTCTCATGTCTTAAAATTTGCCAGGTCCCCATCCCAGTAAGGAACTGTGACTTGAATCCTCACCACTGCATTCAAGATAGCAACACCCCTACCCTGCAACCCTACCACCACTTCATGCTGCTCTGTGTCCTTTCCACAGCACGTAACAGTTTCTAACATACTCTACACTTTACCACCATTATTTTTATTGTTATTGTCTATCTCTCCCTATTAAAATGTAAGTTTTTCACACTCAGGGTTTTCTTCCTCTTTGGTTTCACTGAGGTATTCCAATACTGCCTAGACCACATGAGGCCCTGAATGACCCTAGGATGCAAATGCACATACTTACACACATACATACACACACCTGTAAGTTTTTTCATTTGTTTGTTTTGTGTTATGTTTTACAAAGAGAGGATTCTATTTTGCTCATATTTCTGTATGTTTGTTTTTGTTTACCTGTTACTATAAATGATGAACCTGCCTCCATTCTATATGCTGAGAGCTCATTGTTGTTATTTAATCTATACACTATCACATAAGGAAGATACATCGTAATTTACTCAATCTCTACTTCACTGATGAGAATCAGGGATGTTTCTGTTCTTGCCAGTAAACATTTATCATCATAAATCATTAAGTACTGGTACCTTTGTGTTTAAAAGGATAGCACTCTGGCCCTGAGGATGCTGAGGGAAACATACTAGAAATTTTTTAATAGGTAGATGATGAGCTGAAAATGGTATCCTATTTTCCACTTAATTCTTTGACTACTTTTGAAATTTTAGGTTTTCATACATTTGAGGTTTTTGCCTTTCATTGATTGTGATAAAAATCATTTGCTTAATTTGCTATTCATGGTTTGTGTTTCTTAAACATTTATAAAAATTCTTCATGGGTGATATTAATCCTTTGTCTTTCACGTGTTGCACATTTTTCCTCAGGCTATCATTGTCTTTTGACATCGTATTAATTAACAAATTTGTGCACGCTATAATTTTTGTTCAATTTGTAACTTTAAAAATATTGCAATTCGTCAGGGAGGACCTCCAAGATGGCGGAGGAGTAAGACGTGGAGATCACCTTCCTCCTCACAAATACATCAAGAATACATCTACATGTGGAACAACTCCTACAGAACACCTACTGAACACTGGCAGAAGACCTTAGACTTCCCAAAAGACAAGAAATTCACCACGTACCTGAGTAGGGCAAAAGAAAAAAAAGAAAAAACAGAGACAAAAGAATAAGGACGGGACCTACACCTCTGGGAAGGAGCTGTGAAGGAGGAAAAGTTTCCACAGGCTAGGAAGCCCCTTCACTGGCAAAAAAAAGGGATTGGACAGTGGGGGGAAGCTTTGGAACCATGGAGGAGAGCGCAGCAACAGGGGTGCAGAGGGCAAAGCACAGAGATGCCCACAAAGAGGATTGGTGCCGGCCAACACTCACCAGCCTGAGAGGCTTGTCTGCTCACCCGCTGGGGTGGGCGGGGGCTGGGATCTGAGGCTCTGGCTTCAGAGGTCAGATCCCAGGGAGAGGACTGGAGTTGGCTGCGTGAACACAGCCTGATGGGGGCTAGTGCGCCACAGCTATCTGGGAGGGAGTTCGGGAAAAAGTCTGTACCTCCGTAAGACACAAGAGACCATTGTTTCGGGGTGCACGAGGAGAGAGGATTCCTTCCCTGTTTGCCCACAAAAGGCAGGGCCCCACCTAAAGGAGATCCAGAGATGGGCATGAGCTCGGCTAACAGCTTGGACCCAAAAGACAGGCATGAAACACTAACGCTGCTGCTGCAGCCACCAAGAATCCTGTGTGCAAGCACAGGTCACTATCCACACCCACCAGGAGCCTGTGCAACACGCCACTGCCGGGATCCCGTGATCCAGGGACAAGTTCCCCAGGATGACACACGGTGCGCCCCAGGCTGTTGCAACGTCACACTGGCCTCTGCCACCACAAGCTCACCCTGCATTCCATACCCCTCCCTCCCCCGGGCATGAGTGAGCCAGAGCCCCCTAATCAGCCGCTGCTTTAACCGCGTCCTGTCTGGACTGGAGCAGAGGCCTCAGGGCAATCTACACGCAGAGATGGGGCCAAATCCAAAGCTGAACCTCAGGAGCTGTGCGAACAAAGAAGAGAAAGGGAAATCTCTCTGTGCAGCCTCAGGAGCAGCAGATTAAATCCCCACAATCAACTTGATGTACCCTGCATCTGTAGAACACCTGAATAGGCAAAAAATCATCCCAAAATTGAAGCAGTGGACTCTGGAAGTAACTGTAGACTTACTGTTTGCTGTCTATGACTGATTTGTTTCTGATTTTTAAGTTTATCTTAGTATACTTTTTAGCACTTGTTATCATTGGTGGATTTGTTTATTGGTTTGGTTGTTCTTTTTATTATTATTATTATTTTTTAAACATCTTTATTGGAGTATAATTGCTTTACAATGGTATTATTATTTTTTGATTTTAACAATTTTTAAAAATATCTTATTATTGTTTTTCTTTCTTTTTTTCTCCCTTGTCTTCTTAGCCATGTGCCTAACAGGGTCTTGGTGTTTGAGCCTGGTGTCAGGCTTGAACCTCTGAGGTGGGAGAGATGAGTTCAGGACACTGGACCACCAGAGACTTCCCAGCCCCACATAATATCAATCAGTGACAACTCTCCCAGAGATCTCCATCTTAGGGCTAAGACCCAGTTCCACCCAACGGCCAGCAAGCTCCAATGCTGGATGCCCTGTGCCAATCAACTAGCAAGACAGGAACAGAACCCCACCCATTAGCAGAGATGCCACCTAAAATCATACTAAGCTCACAGACAACCCAAAACACACCACTGGATGCAGCCCTGCCCACCAGAAAGACAAGATCCAGCCCCACCAACCAGAACACAGGCACCAGTTCCCTCCACCAGGAAGCCTACACAAGCCACTAAACCAACCTTACTCACTGGAGGCAGACACCAAACACAACAGGAAATATGAACCTGCAGCCTGCAAAAAGGAGACCCTAAACACAGTAAGATAAACAAAATGAGAAGACAGAGAAATATGCAGCAGATGAAGGAGCAAGGTAAAAAACCAGCAGACTAAACAAATGAAGAGGAAATAGGCAGTCTACCTGAAAAAGGATTCAGAGTAATGACAGTAAAGATGATCCAAAATCTTAGAAATAGAATGGAGAAAATACAAGAATGTTTAACAAGGACCTAGAAGAACTAAAGAGCAAACAAGCAATGATGAACAACAAAATAAATGAAATTAAAAATTCTCTAGAAGGAATCAATAACAGAATAAAGGAGGCAAAAGAACGGATAAGTGACCTGGAAGATAAAATAGTGGAGAAAACTGTCGCAGAGCAGAATAAAAAAAAAAAGAATGAAAAGAACTGAGGACAGTCTCAGAGACCTCTGGGACAACATTACATAGACCAACATTTGAATTATAGGGGTCCCAGAAAAAGAAGAGAAAAAGAAAGGGACTGAGAAAATATTTGAAGAGATTATACTTGAAAACTTCCCTAATATGGGAAAGGAAATAGTCAATCAAGCCCAGGAAGTGCACAGAGACCCATCCAGGATAAATCCAAGTAGAAACACACCAAGACACATATTAATCAAACTATCAAAAATTAAATACAAAGAAAATATATTAAAAGCAGCAAGGAAAAAACAACAAATGGCATGCAAGGGAATCCCCATAAAGTTAACAGCTGAACTTTCAGCAGAAACTCTACAAGCCAAAAGGGAGTGGCAGGACATATTTAAAGTGATGAAAGGGAAAAACCTACAACCAAGATTATGCTACCCAACAAGGATCTCATTCAGATTCGACAGAGAAATTAAAATCTTCACAGACAAGCAAAAGTTAAGAGAATTCAGCAAAACCAAATCAGCTTTATAACAAATGCTAAAGGAACTTCTCTAGGCAGGAAACACAGGAGAAGGAAATGACCTACAAAAACAAACCCAAAACAATTCAGAAAATGGTAATAAGGACATACATATAGATAATTGCCTTAAATGTAAATGGATTAAATGCTCCAACCAAAACACATACACTGGTTGAATGGATACAAAAACAAGACCCGTATATATGCTGCCTATAAGAGACCCACTTCAGACCTAGTGACACATACAGACTAAAAGTGAGGAGATGGAAAAAGATATTCCATGCAAATGGAAATCAAAACAAAACTTGAGTAGCAATTCTCATATCAGACAGAATAGACTTTAAAAGAAAGACTATTACAAGAGACAAAGAAGAACACTACATAATGATCAAGGAATCAATCCAAGCAAAAGATATAACAATTGTAAATATTTATGCACCAAATTTAGAAGCACGTCAATACATACGAAAAATACTAACAGCCATAAAAGGGGGACTCGACAGTAACACAATCATAGTAGGGGACTTTAACACCCCACTGTCACCAATGGACAGATCAACCAAAATGAAAATCAATAAGCAAACACAAGCTTTAAATGACACATTAAACAAGATGGGCTTAATTGATATTTATAGGACATTCCATTCAAGAACAACAGAATACACTTTCTTCTCAAGTGCTCATGGAACATTCTCCAGGATAGATCATATCTTGGGTCAAAAATCAAGCTTTGATAAATTTAAGAAAACTGAAATCATATCAAGTATCTTTGCCAACCACAACGCTATGAGACTACATATCAAACACAGGAAAAAACTGTCAAAACTACAAACACATGGAGGCTAAACAATACACTACTAAATAACAAATAGGTCACTGAAGAAATCAAAGAGGAAATCAAAAAATATCTAGAAACAAATGACAATTAAAACACGATGACCGAAAACCTATGGGATGCAGCAAAAATCTCTAAGAGGGGAGTATATAGCAATTCAATCTTACCTCAGGAAACAAGAAAAATCTGAAATAAACAACCTAAACTTACACCTAAAGAAATTAGAGAAAGAAGAACAGAAAAAACCCAAAGTTAACAGAAGGAAAGAAATCATGAAGATCAGATCAGAAAGAAATGAAAAAGAAATGAAAAAAACAATAGCAAAGATCAATAGAAGTAAAAGCTGGTTCTTTGAGAAGATAAACAAAATTGATAAACCATTAGCCAGACTCATAAAAAAAAAAAGGGAGAAGACTCAAATCAATAGAATTAGAAATGAAAAAGGAGAAGTAACAACTAACACTGCAGGAATACAAACAATCATGAGAGATTACGACAAGCAACTCTATGCCAATAAAATGGACAACCTGGAAGAAATGGACAGATTCTTAGAAATGCACAACCTGCCGAGACTGAACCAGGAAGAAATAGAAAATATGAACAGACCAATCACAAGCACTGAAATTGAAACTGTGAATAAAATATTCTAAAAAACAAAGGTCCAGGACCAGATGGCTTCACAGGCGAATTCTATTAAACATTTAGAGAAGAGTTAACACCTATCCTTCTCAAACTCTTCCAAAATGTAGCAGAGGGAGGAACACTCCCAAACTCATTCTACGAGGCCACCATCACCCTGATACCAAAACCAGACAAAGATGTCACAAAGAAAGAAAACTACAGGCCAGTATCACTGATGAACATAGATGCAAAAATCCTTAACAAAATACTAGCAAACAAAATGCAACAGCACATTAAAAGGATCATACACGATGATCAAGTGGGGTTTATTCCAGGAATGCAAGGATTCTTCAATATACGCAAATCAATCAACGTGATACACCATATTAACAAATTGAAAGAGCAAAACCATATGATCATCTCAATAGATGCAGAGAAAGCTTTCGACAAAATTCAACACCCATTTATGATAAAAACCCTCCCAAAAGTAAGCAAAGCGAGAACTTACCTCAACATAATAAAGGTCATATATGACGCACCTACAGCCAACATCATTCTCAGTGGTGAAAAACTGAAACCATTTCCACTAAGATCAGGATCAAGACAATGTTACCCACTCTCACCACTATTATTCAACATAGTTTTGGAAGTGTTAGCCACAGCAATCAGAGAAGAAAAAGAAATAAAAGGAATCCAAATTGGAAAAGAAGAAGTAAAGCTGTCACTGTTTGCAGATGACATATTATACATAGAGAATCCTAAAGATGCTACCAGAAAACTACTAGAGCTAATCAATGAATTTGATAAAGTAGCAGGATACAAAATTAATGCACAGAAATCTCTTGCATCCCTATACACTAATGATGAAAAATCTGAAAGTGAAATTAAGGTATCACTCCCATTTACCATTGCAACACAAAGAATAAAATACCTAGGAATAAACTTACCTAAGTAGACAAAAGACATGCATGCAGAAAACTATAGGACACTGATGAAAGAAATTAAAGATGATACAAATAGATGGAGAGATATACCATGTTCTTGGATTGGAAGAATCAACATTGTGAAAATAACTCTACTACCCAAAGAAATTACAGATTCAATACAATCCCTATCAAACTACCAATGGCATTTTTCACAGAACTAGAACAAAACATTTCACAATTTGTATAGAAACACAAAAGACTCCGAATGGCAAAAGCAATATTGAGAAAGAAAAATGGAGCTGGAGGAATCAGGCTCCCTGACTTCAGACTATATTACAAAGCTACAGTAATCAAGACAGTATGGTACTGGCACAAAAACAGAAATATAGATCAATGGAACAGGATAGCCCAGAGATAAACCCACACACATATGGTCACCTTATCTTTGATAAAGGAGGCAAGCATATACAGTGGAGAAGAGACAGCCTCTTCAATAAGTGGTGCTGGGAAAACTGGACATCTACATGTAAAAGAATGAAATTAGGGCATTCCCTAGCACCGCTTACAAAAATAAGCTCACAATGGATTAAAGAGCTGAATGTAAGACCAGACACTATAAAACTGATAGAGGAAAACATAGGCTGATCACTCTATGACAAAAATCACAGTAAGATCCTTTTTGATCCACCTCCTAGAGAAATCGAAATAAAAACAAAAATAAACAAGTGGGACCTAATGAAACTTCAAAGCTTTTTGCACTGCAAAGGAAACCATAAACTAGAAGAAAAGCCAACCCTCGGGATAGGAGAAAATATTTGCAAACAAAGCAATTGATAAAGGATTTATCTCCAAAATATACAAGCAACTCATGCAGCTCAGTATCAATAAAACAAACAACCCAATCCAAAAATGGGCAGAAGACCTAAATAGACATTTCTCCAAAGAAGATATACAGATTGCCAACAAACACATGAAAGGATGTTCAACATCACTAATCATTAGAGAAATGCAAATCAAAACTACAATGAGATATCACCTCACACTCGTCAGAATGGCCATCATCAAAATGTCTACAAACAGTAAATGTTAGAGAGGGTGTGGAGAAAATGGAACTCTCTTGCACTGTTGGTGGGAATGTACATTGATACAGCCACTATGGAGAAGTGTATGGAGGTTCCTTAAAAAACCAGAAATAAAACTACCATATGACCCAGCAATCTCACTACTGAGCATATACCCTGAGAAAACCATAATTCAGAAAGAGACATGTACCACAATATTCACTGCAACACTATTTACAATAGCAAGGACATGGAAGCAACCTAAGTGTCCATCGACTGATGAATGGGTAAAGAAGATGGTGCATGTATATATATAATGGAGTATTCCTGAGCTATAAAAAGAAATGAAATTGAGTTATTTGTAGTGAGGTGGATGGGCTTAGAGACTGTCATAGAGTGAAGTAAGTCAGAAAGAGAAAAACAAATACTGTACGCTAACACATATATATGGAAACTGAGAAAAAAAAAAATAGAAAAAATGGTTTTAATGAACCTAGGGGCAGGACAGGAATAAAGATGCTGATGTAGAGAATAGACCTGAGGACACGGGGAGGGGGAAGGGTAAGCTGGGACGAAGTAAGAGAGTGGCATTGACATATATCCACTACCAAATGTAAAATAGATAGCCAGTGGGAAGCAGCTGCATAGCACAGGGAGATCAACTTGGCGTTCTGTGTCCATCTAGAGGGGTGGGATATGGAGGTTGGGAGGGAGACGCGAGAAGGAGGGGATATGGGGATATATGTATACATATAGCTGATTCATTTTGTTATACAGCAGAAACTAGCACACCATTGTAAAGCAATTATATTCCAATAAAGATGTTCAAAAAAAATATTGCTTACTTGATCACTTAGAATTTATAGCTACTTTATTTGCCGTAACCAGTGACTTCCTATATTATAATAGGAAACTTTTATTTAAAAGCCACTTCTGATAGAAAGTAATGAATTGTTGTCATTAAAAAAATTTACAGTGTATTCACTGAGAATTTAGATGCAACAAAGAGTTTAGATTCAATCACTCTTGTAATATTTTGCTGGTGTTCTCTACACAAACGTCACTTTTGAGACATTTAAATATAGACTACAAAAGGACTGTAAGACTTGCTTGTTTGCTTTTACATCCTCTTGTGTTATTAGAATTTTTAAAACAACTTTTAAAATATCTTCTCTACTTAGGTTTAGATGATAAAATTTAAGACTTTTAGAGGTAAGGAAAGGCTGAATAACCCTGATATGTCAATGGCTTTACAAGATAAAAGATTACTTCTTGTTCACACAATCATCCAACACAGAGCTAATCCTTGTGGTTTTACAACTCTCCTGGGAATCTTCTCTCCAAGTGGTCATTCAGGGATTGAGATTCCTTTCACTATGAGATTTGAGATTTCCTTTATTCTATGTATTTTCATTTCTTCCATTCAGTTGGCAGACAGAAATACAAACGTGGGCTTGCTTGGGAATGTTTTTGGGTTTGTGAGCATCATACTTCATTTTTAACCATTCCCTGCCTACTCAGCCACTGTCATATGACCCACCCAATTGAAAAGATATTTGGGAGGGGTTTAATAAACACGAATCATCTGCCTCAAAATGGAGATAACAATGGATACAAGTGATTTGTTTTTCTTAAAATCTTATGATGAAAAATAAATTCAAAACTATTCAGAACGTAAGTCTAGGCCAGAATCATGATGCATTCTGTTTTTTTTTTTTTTTTTTTTTTGTCTGCACAATGTTCATGTGTACACCCCATTTGAAGACACTCTCACAACCTGGTGGTATTGACTGAGACTCTTATCATCTGTCAATTTCAAAGGCATCCTAGCACCAATGGTGCAGTCAAAGAAAACATGACTCATGACCATGGAAAATTGGTGTTAGAGACATTTTGAATATTAGTTACATAAAGATAGCAGTCAATATCTGAGAGACTATGATAAGTGATTTGCATTTAATCAAAGAGCTTAAATTATGAAAGAACGTATCTGTATATCTATATGCATATCCATAACTCTATATCTATTGATCTATCTATAAAGATTGCTTAATAAATAAAGTAATCATATTCTTTTAATTTAGTTTCTGCTCACTCCCATCCTTACGATGACTGCTCTGGCCATTCAGGAGGAAAATGAAGAACTTAAATTTACCCTCTATTGTTGGTGATCCTGTCACCTTACCTTTTTGCTATATTCTAATACTAGTACTAATGCTATTTCTGGAGACGGGAGCTGCACCTCACACCACACTTCTGCTCACTAATATTCTGTTGTATACTTTAAGCTTGAGTCAAAGCATCTTATTCTTTCTGCTTTCCTCTTAGTACCAAAGTTCTAATCTTATACTTCCATCTGGTGATTAGCATTCTGCTACTGGTATGATAACCATCCCTGGTTTTGTCCACCTGCGTGGAAACCCAACTTACAGATGCCAGTGTCTGTTTTGAATAGGCTTTCCCTAAATTGGACCTTTTCTTGCCTACTAAAGTCACTATTCATGTACTAAATTTTAAACTAATAATCTCTATCAGGATCTGGTTCCACTGTGTGTGTATGTGTGCATTTGCACGTCTGTATGTCATTGAGTGTATGTGTATATATATGTTTACTGTATTTGATGATATACCATTATAAGAAGACAATAATTTGGCTGCTTTTGCTCACTTACTTTCATGTGTTTATTTTCATTGCATATTCATTGAAACAGCTTAACTTTCTTTGGTAATTTTTAAGTTAGGTTATGTTTTATTGGCTACAACCACTGATATCTCCCCTTGTTTGTTTATGTTATTAAAGGCAGGGCTTCAAAGAACTCTGGGGACATTAATTCCAGTTTGAACATGTAGATGGGGCCACCCAGGCAATTGTTTATTTCCTCAAACATAATAGTTTGCTACCGTGTAAAGAAGTGCTGAACACTTCTGCACCTAGACTAAACGGTTACACCGCATCATGCAGGCTTGGCTTTGAAATGCATGGCACGATCAAAGAGACCAAGCTATCTGATTTATTGGATGTGTTATAGTTCATCTTGAATGATGGAATAGAGATTTAACAATATTGATTCTATCATTTACCCAACTTTTCAGGCTCAGTATGGTTCTGTTTCAGGCTTTACTCTGGAAATGCTAAAGGAATAAACATTAGGCTTCTTGAAAGCGTTAAAACTGTTTTATCAAAGATTTGGTACTAAAATTTAGAGTACACATACTTGTTTTTGATCTGTTGCTCGATATAATTACTCGTTGTAATTTGCATCTCCAAACGCCCTCTCTTTTAAAACTCTAGCTCTGTGTATCCAATTTTTGTTGCATAAAAGTGAACTCATATTTTCCCCACACTCACCCACCAAAATAAATACATGATCTCTTCTTTATTTGTGTCTTTAACCCGAGCATCTACTACAGTATTTCACTTCATCTCTGTTGTTTCTTGACTCGCTCTTGAATACTGTCCCTCTGTGTTAACCAAGGCTACTCATTATAGTGACCTCAGAAAAAGTGGTACTTTCTAAGGAATTATTCCCAGACACCCTCTGGTAAATCAAATCTTTATGTTTTAATTGCTTATTTTATTCATAGTTTTTCTTCAAAGCATTTACCATAATTTGCAATCATATTTCCTAGTGCTTATAAAAATCTATTCTACAACATCCACACAACTAAAGGCCCCATGAGAGCTAATTTGTTTTTTGTTTGTTTTTCTTTAATTGAATGACAGATTCTTTAAACTCTATAGTGCTTTAAAATTTTCAAAATTCCACACATGTTATTTCATGTAATCCCATAATAACCCCTTTTTCCCCCTACCCCTATATTGCCTCTCCCTACTTCCCTCTCTCCCCGCTGATAACCACTAGTTTGTTCTCAGTATCTGTGAGTCTGCTTCTTTTTTGTCTTATTCATTAGTTTGTTGTATTTTTTAGATTCCACATAAGTGATATCATACAGTATTTGTCTTTCTCTGTATGACTTATTTCACTTAGCATAATGCCCTCCAAGTCCATGTTGCTGCAAATGGGTAAATTTCATTCTTCTTTATGGCTGAGTAATATTCCGTTTATATATATATATATATATATATATATATATATATATATATATATATCTCACATCTTCTTTATCCATTTGTCTGTTGTTGGACACTTAGATTGCTTCCATACCTTAGCAATTGTAAATAGTGCTGCTATGAACAATGGGGTGCATGTATCTTTTTGAATTAGTTTTTTTTTTTTTTTTCAGATATATGCCCATTAGTAATATGAGTACCAAATTATTTACCAGTGTGTTAAGTGACAGAATCTCCCTGAGTACTTGGATACAACAATACATAACCCTCCCCCACTGATAACCCAAGGACAGATATACCCTACTTCTTCCCTTCCCTGTATAGTCTGCTCATATCCCTGCAGTTTTCCATATCCTAAAACAAGATTATCCATGGTAAACTATTAAAACCTGAAGTCAATTCCTTAATCACCTGATGGTAACTCTCACTAGCTGAACCCAGTCAGATGCCAAAGAGCAAGGGAACCAATGATTCACTTTCACAAATGCCAATTTCCTGAGGCACACGGAAGGGTGTCAAAAGAACACAAGCAGAACTCAAAGGACGATGGCTAATTCCTTTTCAGAAATGAAAAGAATTTGGAGTTCAACAAACTTGAGTGCAGATGTCAAGTTCACTCCTTTCTCTCTGGAGACTTTGGGTAATTAACATCAACGTATAAGTAGACTTTCTTACGTATACAAACTGGGGATGCCGGTTTGCATAGGGTTATGATCAGGACAAAAACAGTATGTTCTAAAAGTTTCACATACAGCAATGCCTGCCATATAATATTTAACAAATGATAATTCACTTCCTTTCCCCTTTGTTACTAAAGCATTTTAATCTAGAAATATGAAGGTCACACTAATCAGAATGATTAAATTGATTAAGTGTTCTGTACTTAGGATTGCCTGATAAAATGCAAAAAATTCAATGCATTTTTATGTGATAAATCTGGCTAACCTAGTTGTGCCCCTATTTATCCCTTCAGGTGATTCATGATTATTTAATAGCATTCATACAATTGGACTCCCATTTGAAAATTGTGAAGTATTTTTCTTATTTCTTGAAGACTCTTTCAGTGACAAAACATACTGATTAAAATCAGATTATGAAACATTTTAGAAAGAAGAAATAATTTCCATGTTATCAAATCCATACATATAACCCTGGGTACTAGATGATCGCCCCCCCCACCACAATATTTGAAATACATTATCACACAACCAGAGTTCTACTACATAAGAATGATATAGAAAGGATTAAAATTTTCTTTTAAATCAATCTGAAAATTTTGAAGGAATAAGAAGTTACTACATTTGTGGCATTGCTTATAGAATAAAAATCAAGAGTTATTAAACTATTATTAAAGCATTTATTAGCTTATATTTTAACTTAAAAACAAATACCCATATAGCTTGCCCTAAGTAATAAACTATGTTGCAACCAGAACCAAAATCAACTCTGAGCCTATTCAGGGAAAAAGGCACATTAAGATTAAACTTATCAAGAATAATGTTGCTTGTGCAATGTACTACATAACTGCATTGAAGTTAGAAAATGTTCATTTTTAAGAAAGAGCAGATATTTTCTTTCACATAAATGCAGTCTGTTCACAGCCCGTGTGGACACTGTACTTTAATAGGGAAGTAAGAAACATCTGCTGTTTGCTTTACAATCTTAAGCACACAACTTTCACCTCATGGTTGAATATGGTTGCTCCAACTCCATCCATCATGTCACCATCCTCTAACAGAAAGAAGGAAAAGAACAGGAGAAAGGCCAACCACACACATTTTAGGAAAACTTCCCAGAAGTTACTCATACCACTTCTTTTATCACAAATTGGCCAGAATTTAGTCACAGTCACCAGATCTAGCTTGTTGGAGAGGCTGGGTAATCTTTAGCCAGGTGGTCATGGTGGCCATGGTCATAGTTGGACTGAGCACATGTTTCCTAGTTTGTATCCCATGCATTTATACATATTAGGCTGCTTTAAAGTACGGAGGAAAGGTGCAGATAGAATCCTGATATGGCTAAGCCAGTCATGTAGCCAGATTTCCTTTGCTAGTTCTGACCAATAAAACATGAGTATATGTAAGCTGGATCAATTTAGGTAACGTTTCCTCACCCATAAGAAAGGGCATTCCCTTTTCTCCCTCTGCATATTGAATGTCTGTAACTGAGGCTTGGAACAGTGGGAACCACAGTGATATCATCCGAAAGATAAAGACCACACATGGAGGAGAAAAAGCCAAGGGGACTAGAGAGAACTGAAGCAGGATCTTTCAGCTAACATGGCTGGAGCCTCTTTGTACCTGGGGATCATGTTATGTGAGATAATAACTTCCCTTAATGTAATGTTAGTCCAGTTAAGTCCGAGTTTTCTGTAACTTGCATCCAAGGCAATCTGTCTAATACAAAGTCAAATCAATACATTTATGACTTCCTGATTTCATGCTCCTACTCTTTATTGGTTTTTTTATTGTTGTTTTGTTTTGTTTTGGTTTTTTTGCCAGTTCTTTTTCCTTCTGCTAAATAAAATAAAATATATATTCAATATCTAGGTATTCCATATGTACTTAAGGCATGCAACTTCCAGAAGGACCAGTGATTATCTGCCCACACTTTGTTTACATTGCAGCAGTGATGCTTTGCATAAAGATAGCAATATCCAAAGGGGGTCTTGGTAAGAGCTGGAAAAATCTTGATCCAGCCCATTACATACTGTTTGTAGAGGATGGGAATGTGAAAACTGCAAAGTCTCATCATTACCCTCGCTGATATCCTTATAGTCAATGAAAATATTTCCTTGAGAAAACTGCAATGTCTGTCCCCAATCTAGGAGGAAAAGATAAAGCAAGATATAGTGGAAGTTGTAGAATTTAGAAGAGGTTTTCATTAGCTAATGATTTCTTCAAGAGGCAGTGATAATTGATGTGTATACCATCCAAAATAATGGTAATATATCATCTGAGAATGACTTTGTATTACTTTGAATAATACTCTAAAATATAGTTCTTCCCTGCTTCCTCCGGGCTTCTCTTCTTATTTGTTTAAATTCCATACATTACTCTTTTACCCTCTTCTTTTTCTCCTTATTCCTTCCTTTCTCTTCCTCTATAATTCATTGTATTTCTATGTTATCCCTGTATGCAGTCAATGTGTGTTCATGCTGTTTCCTCTTCCTGTTCATATTATGTTTATTTAATCTTCAGAACCTAATTCAAATGTTATCCTTGATTCTTCTAAATTGAAATAATTGCCCACTCCTCTTAACTCCCTTTCTGCATTATCATGTACCAATCAGAGGCATATGTCATCTTCTACACTGACTTAGATTTTGTCACTGGTTGTTAAAGTTTTGAAAACACAACAGAACATTGTATTCTACACTACACTTAAGAACCCAGATTTGATTAAAGTGTTTTGTTCCGAACTACAAATTTGAAAATTTTATGATTGTACAATTAATTCACTTCATAATTAAATTATTCTTTTGACTATTTTTTCCCTGGAGATTAATGAATTTCAACAGAAACCCACGCATAAATTTTGATAAACAGAGCATAGAGGTTATGAGGGCAAAATCATCTGACCCAGAAACTCTGAGTTTTCGAGCTCTGCCTTTGGACTTTAAATCTACATTACCCTGAGGTCTACATAGCACCTTTTCCAGTTTCCTTACATGTGAAATAGGTGCAGCCTACTCGTCTGGGTTTTATGTTGTAACAATCAATTGGGTTATATGCTGTAATAATAGCGAACATTTCTTGAAGATTTCATTCATGCCAAGCATTGTTTAAATCTTTACAAATGTCAACTGGTTTTATCCTCCCAGCAACACTTTGAGAAAAGTACTGTTATTATTTCACTACACATAAGAGGAATTAAGCCCCAGAGAAGATTAGTAACTTGCCCATAGTCATTAGGCAGGCAAATGGCAGGGCCGAGTTTCATATTCATTCAGTCTGACTCCAAAAGTATGTTCTTAACCAGAGCCACAGTTCTATTTATTCATAAAGATGCTTTGGTATATCATTGTACAAATATTAGAAACTCTATTGCTTTATGGTCCTTTGAAGGCCATGGCTAGTATCATAGTACAACTTAGGAGCCTCAAGTACATAATTGTGAAGTAGCTGGGATTTTTCTTGAATGGTGAAGTGGCTTCTCCCTCATTTTAATGGCATTGCCCCTTACCTTCTTTATTCATACTCATTGTTTACTCATATACCTTGTTCAATGCTTGTTTCCTGTTTCAGTAATAAACTAAAGCTCAAGAAACTCAAGTTTTATCGTTATTTGTGCCAGTTTGCAAACTCAAATACTCTGTGGTTGGATCCAGACGAACCCCTTGTAATTCATTTCAACTCCATTTGTGCCCAGCGCTGTTTTATGTAATTTCTGTTTTAAATAAAAATTCATGGGACCTGTGCTCATTGGCTTGTAATTTTATCACAGAGAACCCCACAAATGAAAAAATTAATTTGAGAAAAATACCAAGCAGCATATCTCCAAAGCTAATATTTTGGCCTAAGATCCAATCCTATAAGTCCAACTCTCTACCAGAATTTCCTACTTGGATAGCCCAACATAACTGAAAAAGACCCACCTTCAAAATCATGCTCAGTATTTCTATTTCTTTCCTTCTTCCACCCCCATTATTTTGGTTTTTTCCAAACTTTTAAACCTTAGGCCCTTAAATTCTCTCTCATCTTGGATCACAGAATCATAGAATTTATATATTCAAGGAATCATAGAGATAATCTAGTCCAAACTGAAGTAGGAAAACCAGGCTTTTAATTATCTAATTATTTATTCATTTTACAATATCTGCAATAATAAGAGATTTTACATTTTTCTCTCCCATTCTATATCTGCTGCCTCTATCATAAGACCATCACTTTATTTCTCACATAGATATTACTGCAATGAATATATGATTCATGAAGATTTTAGCTCTCGTTTCAGTTATTTTTATTTTTTTTAAAGTCTTTATTGAATTTGTTACAATATTGCTTCTGTTTTATGTTTTGTTTTTTTGGCCACACGGCATGTGAGATCTTAGCTCCCCTACCAGGTATTGAACCTGCACCCCCTGCATTGGAAAGCAAAGTCTTAACCACTGGATGGCCAGAGAAGTCCCTCTTTTCAGTTATGAAAATAAAGTGATATGTAATATTTTCATCCTGTAAGTATATGGCCTATTAATTTTCACAAACGTTGAATCTAAGGTTATATCAAAATTGTTGCTATGTGCAATCTTCTTTCTTATATGGGAAATATAAAGTGATACTCACAAAAGACCTAGCTACAAACATTCATTAAATGAGATGGAAATTATAATTTGAATGCTTACAAGAACAAGATTTTAGCTGTGCACACTTAACCCAGACTGTAAAGTTATGATAAAATGATAGGTGATAAGATTAATATAAATGTAAAATTAAATAGAGAATTCCATTAACAAAATCAGGCAGTAAAAGGTATGAGGGATATTCTTGGACAGAAGGCATTGGGTGAGCAGGCAGAAACTGACCATAAGAAGAGACCCTTGTTCACCAGCAGCTTAATTAGAAGTGTCCTGGAAGGACTGTCCAACTCCCTAGTATGGGTCTCAAGCCTCCAAATCAGTAAGTAGATTTACTACAGCCAATCAGACTTGGTGATTCCCATCCTTTTGGTTGGGTGAGTAAATTCCTAATCTCAAAATGAAGAAACGAATCTATGATTGATAATTTTCTATATGTTCTCATTTTATAAGCAGAAAACAATTTGGAGTCATTTTGGAATTTTATGTATGCTCTATGTTTTAGGCTTTTTTGTTTATTTAAAAAACAAGATAACTTAATTAACTATATTTATAAGTTTGACTTCTTAAAGTGATTAAGTGCTTTGAAAGATTTTGCTTATTGGATTTATATGTATACCATGTCAAGTATTTGAAGTACTTGAGAAGATTAGTAATATTGAATGAATAGACATAATTTAAAATGCTTACTAAAATTGATTAATTAACTTTAAAATGGGATTGTTTTAATAGTATTTAATCAATTAGCTGAAGACTTAATGGAACATTCAGAAATGACTAAAAATATTTTCTAATTCTTTTACAGAGCAAGAAAACTGGCTTAAAATTACAAAGAAAATAAAGCATTTTAAATTTGCTGGTTTAAAAATGAATATTGATTAAATCTATAATAATTAAAACATAAAATATGCCAAATAAGGATCTCTCTGTGTATAGTGGACTCCATTAAAAATATAAAATAAAGTATAATTGTAGACTGATTAAAAAACATGACCCTCAGAAAAATATAAAAGGCCAACATGTCAAAGATTTTATTTAACTCATTAAATGATGAGGGAATGAATCAGATGTTATGACTGATTCAAAGAGCATTTGAGAATCTAAGTATATTTAGGTAGTGTTAGGATAAGATTGATGGGTTAGATACAAAGAAGGTTAATATCCAACAGGGCCTTATACTTTTGGAATTATCTGTTACACCAATAAAAAAGTTATTTCCATCTTCACTGAACAAAAACCTGCAAGTTAAAATAACATCTCTAAATCTGGATTGTTGATCAGTAATAAATAGTGATTTGAACTAAATAGATTCCCCTAGATAAAACTTCTGTAACTTTTCCTGCATATGACATTGAAAGCATCCCAGCCCAAATGGTAGCCTTATTTCTTAGATTCAGATAATTTTTCTGACAATCTCTAAAAATCTCTGAAGATTATCACAATAATCACAAAAAGGCTGGTATCATTAGATTGGACATGATTATAGGGAGGTACAGCAGGTTTGTTAATTAACCATACAGGCCTCTTTGAGCTTTGTGCAAATCTAGGACAACAATTAAGGCCACGATAGTAGCTATTATCATAAAGTCTTCATAAAAACCCTTGGATTGAATTTTAGCTTCTATTATTTAAAATTCTATCCCCAAAGTAGGAAAAACTAAAGCCCAAGACCATATTTCATCCGTAGAACCTCTAACTTTAGAGGAATTCCTGCCAGGAGGTGACCCTCCTCAGCACCTATAAAATTGGGTGCCTATAAGCCAGGAACCAAGCCAGTTTGGGGTAAGAATTCCTAAGAAATGGTTCTAAATACAAATCACTTCTTTTCTTAATAGTGACCTTGTCATGTGTGATGAAATGAGAATCCTTCTCAAATACAATGCTCCCCATAAGCCTTGGTTGCACAATTGATTTGGCCAATTATATCCTAGTAAAAAGGAGGACAGATCTTATTGAATGTGTGTGAAGAAATGTATTACCATGAAAACAAGGGAGACTCAATAAAAGTATCTGTTTCTGAATTCTAAGTAGGTCAGTTCAACTCAGGTATCATTAAAAAATAGTTCATTTCACTTTCTAAACACAGAGTCTGCTAAACAGAGGGTTACACATAGCTGAAGAAGAAAAAGCTTTCTCAAATATCTATAAATAATAGACTATTTAAAATAATGCCAAATGACCAACAAATAATGACAAGTAAATCTTCCTCATTAGTTTATTCAGTCCTGCGTCCAATGGGTCTTGGGTCAGCAGTCTACTCCCATAAAGTACATCTGCTTCCAGTCTGAGAATAGTCCAAGAAATCCTAATGCAGGTCACCATGGCCACCTGAAAGTTGTCGAAGTGATATCAATATGAAAACCTGTGCTGGAGAGTCTGTTTAATTAAGCACTAAGTTATTGGGCACCTGGATAATTTCCAAGTAGATTGAATTATCAAAACATCAATTATTAAGCATAATTTTAAGTTTGCATATTTTTGTTTCTTATCTTTCTATGCAATATAGCGTTTTTGTTTTGTGGCCATGTTAATGAGCATGTTAAATGTTCTCACTTTAAGAAGGCATAAGGGGCTTCCCTGGTGGCGCAGTGGTTGAGAATCTGCCTGCTAATGCAGGGGACACGGGTTCGTGCCCTGGTCTGGGAAGATCCCACATGCCGCGGAGCAACTAGGCCCGTGAGCCACAACTACTGAGCCTGCGCGTCTGGAGCCTGTGCTCCGCAACAAGAGAGGCCGCGACGGTGAGAGGCCCGCGCACCGCGATGAAGAGTGGCCCCCGCTTGCCGCAACTAGAGAAAGCCCTAGCGCAGAAACGAAGACCCAACATAGCAATCAATCAATCAATAAATCTTTAAAAAAAAAAAAAAAAAGAAGGCATAAGAAACACTCCACACCCCTTGCACCTGCTAATTCTCTATTCTATAGAGTTCGTTCAGTTATTACTACTTTGTTTCTTATTACACCAATCTTCTGTTATAGTTAATAACTTTTTATATTAAACTCTCTCAGTTCAAATAACTGTGTGGCTTTCTCTAACTTGATTGGACCCTGGCTGATATAGTGCTGTTAAATAATTATTTGTAAAATGAATTAATAAATCCATTCCTTTAGATTCTAGGTATTTAGAGTCTAAAGATGATTAGGAATTAATTCTATCTTAATGAAATGATTGTAAAAAGAATTTACACTCTAGATGAAGATTTTCAAGAGATTTAAACTTGTTACTCCCGAGACACCAGTTTAAGAAGGACACAAAAGGAAATTCAGGTGACTGAGCCCTTGCTAGCATAAAATAATCACTGAAATCTTAGCAAGGTCCAGTCCCAACACTCCATTCTTCACTTTCAATACACATACACGTACACACACACTGCCATACCACTCTTCAACAAAAATTTCTATTTCCTACAGGGTAGAAAAAAATGTGATTCTACATTCTCTTTTGTAAAATCTCTCAGCTATTATAATTCCTTTACTCCTGTATATTTTTAATTAACTTTTCCCTGGCTATTAAAACAATATAGGCTTATTGTAGAATGCTTGAAAAATAAAGATTCATATAAAGAAATTAAAAGTCATATATAAACTCATGATTCAGAGATAACTCATGTTAACATTTTGTGTTATTTCCTCTCTGTGTAATTAGACTGGTCTTGGGTTTGCACCTGTTGCTGCTCCTACCACAACAGATGCTCTGATTTATCCAAGGCTTCAGTTAGAGTGTGGCCAAGAGACTATCACGCTGACACAGCTGATGGGCAAGCTGTTGTCACCTTTCCCTGAAACTATTTCTTTGATCTATCTATAGTGCTGCTACCACAGGCATGATGGAAACTCAGGCTACTAGAAATAGTTTGTTGTTTGATTTTTATGTTTAATAACTCAGAGAGAAATTTCAGGGGAAAATAGTGTGGTTCCCCTTCAATCCTACAGGAGTAAATTTCTACCTTATTCAACTTTCTTCGTTTACAAACAAAACTGTAACAATAGAAGTTAGTACACAGAGAGTTAAAGCGTAAAAAGAATAAATATGAACTAACTCAGAGAGAAAAGGGATACACATGGAATGAAGAAATAGAAGAAAACTTCATGAATATGGATTTTCTTTTTTTTATGACCATACCACGTGGCACGTGAGTTCCCTGACCAGGGATGGAACCCTTGCTCCCTGCATTGGAAGCACGGAGCCTTAACCACTGGACCATCAGGGAAGTCCGGTGAGTGGGGATTTATCTGGGCCTTATAGGAAGGCTTGAATTAATAAGCAGAGAGGTGTGGGAGAGAGGCTGACAAAAGTACAGAGGAAGAAATGTACAAGAATTCTTATAAGGATAATCAAAAATTTTATGTGACCTCATAATGATATATATAATTCAACTGAAGCATTTTTCCAATTCTGAAATAAATTATTAATACTTCCAGTAATACTTTAACTTTATGCACAGCAAAATGGGTTGATTAGTTTTTACAACCATGACCAATGAGACAAAAATATACAAGAATTCTAATCATTGTCAAATTACTTTCCTCTTTAGTTTCATGGCCAACACTAAATGAGACAATTCTTCTCTGATTTAAAAAAGGACAAAGTTTTAAACATTACAAATTTAAAACTCCTAGAAGAAAACACAGGGGACAAGTTTTGTGTATCAATAATTGGACTTGACAATGATTTCTTGGATATGACACCAAAAGTACAGGCAACAAAAACAAATATATACAAAAAGGACTACATACATCAGAGTTAAAAACTTTTGTGCATTAAGAGATGCAGTTAACAAAGGCAATCTATGGAGCTGGAGAAAATATTTGCAAATCATATATTTGATAAGGAGTTAATATCCCAAATATATAAGGAAACTTATGACTTCGCAAAATTCAAATAACCTAATTTGGGCAAAGGACTTAAATAAAAATTTCTCCAAACAATATATAAATGTCCAAAAAGCATATGAAAAGATGCTCTAGATCACTATTTAAGAGAGAAATGCAAATTGAAATCGTAATAGAATATCATCTCACACCCATTAGTATGGCTGCTATTAAAACATTTACATTTTAAATTAAAAAAATAGAAAGTAAGTGTTGGCAAGTATTATTCACTGTTTGAGATTGTAAAATGGTGTAATTACTACGGAAAATAGTATGGAGTTTCCTCAAAAAATTAAAAATAGAACTATTATATTATCCAGCAATCCCACTTCTGGGTGTATATCCAAAAAATTGAAAGCAGAATCTTGAAGAGATATCTGCACACCTATGTTCGTAACACCACTGTTCACAGTAGCAAAGAGTTAGAAAGAGATGGAAGCAGTACAATTGTCCATCGACAAATGAATGAGTAAAGAAAATGCACTATATTCATACAATGAACTGCTATTCAGCCTTAAAAAGGAAGGAAATCCTGACAGATGCTACAATGTGGCTAAACCTTGAAGACTTTATGATAAGTGAAATAAGCCAGTCACACATAGACAAATACTAAATGATTACACTTGTATAAGATATCTAAAGTAGATAAGTTCATAGAGACAAAAAGTATAATGATGATTACCAAGGACTGGGGGATGGAGGGAAAAAGGAGCCATTGTTAATGGGTATAGAGTTTCAGATTTGTAAGATAAAAAAAAAAAACCTAGAGATTTGTTTCACTACAATGTGGATATATTTAATATTACTGAACTATATAGTTTAAAATGGTTAAGCTTCATGTTACCCCAACAAAATAAATGAAAAAAACTCACAAATTTAGTGACTTGTAAGTGGCCTTATAGATCTTTAATCCAAGTTCCACCTTTTAGAGATGATAGAATATAGACATCAAAAGGTGGGCAACCTGTCTCAGATCATCCAGGCTGCTGCGGAGGAGAGTCAGAATGGAAACAATGTCTCCCAGCACACCATGTCTTAGGTGTCTACTTTTGCCAACTTGATCCACTAGTGGTTCTTGGACAATCTTTACATACAGGAGTGAAAGTCTAACTCTCCTGATGGTTAATGATGGATGAATACATGATGTGAAAGACAAGAGGACAGACATTGACTCAGTGTACACTATTTATTTAAAGGGAAATGAGTATTTTTGCTCCATTAAAACTCTAAGACAACATTGGCATGATATTTTTTTCATCATATATTTATATTAAGTACTGTCACTGCTTAGAGTCTTTTGGCTATAGTAAATGGTTTATTTGGTCTTTTGGTTTATAAATGTAAATATTCAGATAATCATCATCATTACAACCTTTTATTGCAAGATTAAACAGATCTAAATACTTCTTTGTAGATAACCTCTGGTATGCAGAACACACGCACACACATAACATCTGATAAAATAGATATTTATTTCAATCCTAGGTAATGTCAAACTCTCTAAACTGGGTAAGAAATGCTAACATAGTGAGATGAAGAGAATTAGAATTGTACCCATCATTTCCACAAATCAGGTGCCGTTCTCAAAGCTTTGCTGCTCTTTTGCATACCTGACCAAGGACACTGACACTGTGAGGTACAGGGAAAAAAGGTCAGGATGTGACTGAAGGGGAGGGAAGTAGAAGTCTGAGTGGGATTAAGTATTGGAGTTAAAAATGGTCCAGAAGAACTAGGAAGCTCAGGTGGAATCAGACTCACAATACAGAGTAAATATTCACTTTAGAATCTCTTATTGCACAAGGGACACAAGCCATACCTCGTGCTAGTTGCTAAAGTTACAGAACTAAATAAAACGAAGTCCACGAGAGATGGAAAAGTCAGAAATTCAAGCTCACTTTAAGGTCACTGGTAATTTCTGATTACAGAGAACTTTTAGAAACAAAATTATGAAGTAGTCCATGTGAGACTATCAACATGGACAGAACAGGATAAATAAAAGAGGAATAACATTTTAACATGAGAAGTTGGGAGAGTATGGCTCCTTTGTTGTGAGCTACTTTAAGAATTACAATTTGGTGAGCAAAGTAACAATAAGGAAGATAGTTCAAAGAGCAATTGTCATTGAGACAGGAAGTATAACATCAATTCATCAGCCACTGCAGACATGGCCCCCCACACCGCTCCCCCCCCCACAGGAGACAAAAGAGCTGCGGCAAAGGTCAAAGAGCAAGACAGAAACATTCTCTTAAATTAGTAGAAGAAGTTGAATTGTCACAAGGGTGATGGCTAGATGTGAACTTCATTATTATAAACGAAAAAAGGGACATAGGATGTCAGCCATGTCACACGTGACAGCCTAGCACTAGTTTCACCCAATATGATTGTCATCCCTGGACTTAATATAAGCTGATGAATCATCCGTCACCAAGTCAGAAATAGAAATGGAAGTAGGAAGACAGTGTTTTAAGTAAACTTAAAGAACCATTGTTTCATAAATGACATATCAGAATAGAAATGCTTCAGTGCCATTAGGATTAACACAGAGTGTGATCTCCATGCTCACCACTGTTTCAAAAATTCCTGAATGAATTGCTCCTCCCTGAGCAGCTTACGGCAGCCACCAGCTTGCTACTGAAGTTGTTCATGGTTATGACTGTATTTTGTTTACACAGTATTTTCAAAGATCTTCAATTATTTTAATGGATTGCAGGCCATATTCTGACTAAAGCATTGTTGTTAATATCATTACTAAGAATCTTTTCCTCGTATGGCTACAAAACAGAATAGAAAATGTAAACATCCCCCCAGGTAGAAGCCATGTGTTTTTGCCAGAGGTGAGACAATTACATTCACAATTGTTTCATTCATATATTAATCCACAAACATTTATGACTGACATTTTATGCCTTAGGTATTTTGCTAGTTTCTGTCTGGAGATGCAAAGAAAAAAATGTCACAGTCATAGTTCTTGAAAAGCCCACAGTATAGTGGACAAAATAAACTTTTTTCAAAGAGATAAGTATTTTCATAGAAGTTAAATAAAATGTTGGCAAAGAATGATGGAAAATAAAGGAGGGCAGTACTTACTACCTGGGGAGACAGAAAAGTCTGCAGAGAGGAAGTGACATTTGAGCTGGGTCTTGGTGGAAACTTCTAAAGGTTCAGAGAAAGTAGAAGGAGCATACAGAGTCAAGACTATGGGTCCAGGTACAAAATTTGGGAAGGTTTACGAGAGTGAAAAGTCTGGCCAGGTAAGTTTCAAGCAGCCCTAGAAGAACTTCCTATTTTATCCACAAGAAGGAAAGTTAAATTTTCAGTGAGGGCTTCCCTGGTGGCGCAGTGGTTGAGAATCTGCCTGCCAATGCAGGGGACACGGGTTCGAGCCCTGGTCTGGGAAGATCCCACATGCCGCGGAGCAACTGGGCCCGTGAGCCGCAACTACTGAGCCTGCGCGTCTGGAGCCTGTGCTCTGCAACAAGAGAGGCCGCGATAGTGAGAGGCCCGCGCACCGCGATGAAGAGTGGCCCCCACTCGCCGCAACTGGAGAAAGCCCTCACACAGAAATGAAGACCCAACACAGCCAAAAATAAAAATAATAAATAAATACAAAATAAAAAAAAAATTTTCAGTGAATACACACTAAGTTCTTTTGATTTTTTAAAATATTTTTTATATTCAGATAAAAATTGTAAATAAACACTATACAAAGCAGTGACATTTTTTCTTTTCTTTGAATCTTGTGGCCAGAAATATTCAAGACGGGTTTGATACTGAGTGCCAATTTTACTGAAATGACCGGCTGCCAAAGGCCAGATCCTAAACTTCTCTGAACTTTGAATACTTTTGAAAATAAGTCTTAACTTCTCCAAGATTGGATAATGCACATTTCAGGATGGGTATAAACCTATCTATGGAGGCTGATGTGCTTATCTACACTGCCTTTCCTTCCAGTACACTGAATGTTGGAGGCCGTGTAATGATTTGACAAATTAGACATGAGGACAGTAAAATGATCCCACCAGATAGCTTTGCATACCAATGGCTACCCAATACGATGCTTTCCTTACCTTTTCCCCCAAGGCTATGCATGTAACTAAAATTGGTTTCGGCATAACAAACCAGCCCAGAATGACAAAAAATACCAAGAGAACAAATCTTTAGATTTTGTAAGGTTGAAGAGCTATGTTCACTGAAGTATGTTTTTACCTATTAAAATTCTTTCAAAAAGAAAGATGCTAACACCTTCCCAATGTTTTTTCATAGTCTGATGTTAATATCTGCCAAAATTATACAAATACACTTTTCTGCAATAATTGGCATTAAAAGAGTAATATTCTTAAGATAATCTAGAATGCTCTTTAATTGCTTTATCAGAAAATAAAATATATAGTTTCATTTCCCATATTATAATACAACCTTATTTTTCTTTTTTCAGAGACTCAGTTGAGCATATATGTAAAATATAATGATGCATGCCCTTTGCAAAGATAGCATTAAAAACAACAAATTTAATGTGAAACCAATAAGAAAACTTAACATTTCTCATCTGTTTCTCGTTTGTATTAGGAGAATTTCTTATGACTAACTTTTGCCCAAATCGTACATTTTCATCCTTGAAACAAAGAATACTCAGCAGCATTTATAGAAACTCACAAGTAAACAAGTGTCATGTAACTAATCGACCGTGTTTCCAGCTATAATTCCATCTCAGTGAAAGGGGAAAAACTTCTTCCTGAATTTGAAACCCTCCTTTTACTTAGCATTTCTTGGAAATTAGAACAGACAGTTTGAGATCATGAATAATGACATAAAACAATAGAACCCTGTCACGTATAAACACAACTCAGGAGATGACAATCTCTGAATAATGCTTTGGAGACTTGTTTTCTCATTAGGACCTAAGTTATTTTTATAATTTCCTACAGGAACCATTTAGGACAGCACAAAGTTCAAAAGGAAAGCCAGCTAGTAAAGATATAGAAATTATTTCTGAGTTTACTCCTATGAAAGGATCTCTCTGGCGCCAGTGTTATTTTAAGAGACACATTGTTACTGTAGAGAAGAATCAGGTCTTATTAAAGTAAAGAAAATGATTCTAAAGAGATTTCATCATATATTAAAATGGTTTTGAAGAAATATTCTCCTCTGTAGGTTAATGATAAAACATTATTTAAAAAAAATGATATTCCACTTTTTGTGAGCATTACTGCTTTTTTGAGAAAAGAGAATTGAAAAGAAAATAAAAATGGTTAATTAGAAAATAATATCCCTGGTAGTTAGGGTTTTACACCCTCAAGCACTTTTCAGATACAAGTGAATCCTGTCTGATGTAGATAAGCAGGTTCAGGATGGGTTCTGCAAATGAGACCACACAGAATGTCCCTGACAAAGTTGGAATTAAGAGTTCTTGCCTCTTCTAGTTCCAATGGCCCAGCTTTCTACCAGCAACTCCTCATTCAAGAACTGATTTCAGGCAGGAAGTAAATACACATTCATAAAAATTTTAAGTGAGCTATGCCTTTGTCTTAAACTCTTTGATATAAAAGGGCTTTGTGCTTTTTTTTTTTTTTTTTTTTTTTTTTGGAGAATGATACAGGTCCAAAGTAGGAAGGAACTTATTGTTTCAAATAACAATAAGAATGGAAATAGATTTGTTTCTCATTTCCTGAATTTTCTCAAACCCAGCTTTATCTTAGTTGCCTGATTCCTTTCCTAATTTAGAAGAAAACTTCAATCTTATTTATAGTTTAATTCAGCTAAAATTAAATCGGTAGATAGGTCAATTTACCTGTGACACCATTTGCTTTCCGTTAGCTGTTAAGTGCTGTAGTCACACCAATTCCCATGGGGGATATTAAACCAAATTTGACTTATTATATTTTCCTCTGTGGAAAAGCTTACAATGCTTAAATGAAAGACAGTTTTAAGAAGATTTGAAAGAATACGGCACATGAAAATTGTGAGGTCAGAATTGCTATTGCTAAATAGAGATTGAAATTGATAAAAAATGACATCTAAACAGCTTGAGAAGAAAAAAAATATCAAATCCAACAGTCGAGAGCAAAAATTTCCCTCTGGAAATCTTGCTATTAATATTCAGAAGAGACCTGAATAGAAATTCAGGTAAAAGCAGAGGCTGTAGTGGTGGAGAGAAAAAATCCTTATTGAAGTTTGCCTGCTAAATTGTCCTGGAATCCAGAAACTGACCTCTGTTCTCAATATTGCCATCTTGAAAAACTGTAAGGAGCAGTTAAAACTGTTCACGCCTTCATTGTTACATTAAAAATAGTAACACTGTTACAAATTAGCCCGGCCAGGTATTGAAGTTGGAATGCTCATAGGCTGACTTGGCAACTTCCATGTCCCAAATGTAGAAATTAATCTGTGTCATTTAAGAAATTGCTTGGGAATATGTGCTTGGCAACAACCCCCTCCTGTTTACCACACACCTCTCAAAATGCCATGATTTTATGTGCAATGAGAGGCTAAAATAATCCAAGAATTTTGGATTGATCCCAACACCTAGGGAGCTCGGCCTGGAAATATAAGGAATATTGGACCAGAAAAGAATCTCAAAATTGCAGCTGAAGTCTGCAGTCTTGGCTTCATTATGGAAAGGAGACCATTATGAAGCAGTGTCATAGAAATAAAAATAAAACAAATCAATATTAATTACACGTATGTAATAGACTCTTTATCCATCAATAGTATCCAGATTTTCATTATGGAATAAAGAGGACATGGTCTTCACATCTGGAATGTATGATGGTTTTGGAGGATGGAGAAGAAAGATAAGGAGGCCAAAATGATGCCAAGGTTTTTAAACATGGATATTGAAAAAATAGTGGTGACATCATCAGAAATAGTAAAATTTGGAATTGTAAATGGTTTGGAAGAGAAATGCAGTGTATTCAGTTTAGATTTAATGAGCTCAAGGTAATAAAGAGATACATTTATTAATACATTTATAAAAAGATATTTATTAATATTTCAGTGGAATATTCCATAGGTGGGGGAAATATGAAACCACAGCTTCAGTGAGTTTGAAGGTAGCGGTGTGCATTTAAATTCTTGAAAACATATGTGGTGAGTTTCACATGCATTTCTTTAAGGGTAGAAAGTAAATCAGTGTGGGACTAATCAGACTTTTGGAAGTAGCAGAATTATGAGCTCATAAATGAGTCAAATACAAACTGGACAAAGAGAAGTAATCAAATAAGCACAGTGTGATTTCATAGAGCCAAAGATATTCACAAATGCATTCTTTAACTTTGTCTACTGAGTTTGAAGTAGGTGTGGGATCCGTGGATTCAAGAACCACTGCTGGTTTTTGTTAGTGTAATTTCCGCTAAATGTTATGGATGAGAAATCAGATTTTAAAGAGTTAGGGAATAATAATAATGCCAAAATAATGTCAGTAGAAATAAACCACTAATAGGAGAAAGTTTACAAGAAAGAAAATAGGATAGCAGAATGAAAGAAGGTTAAGACAATATAAGTCTGCTTTTAAAAAGCATTTTTCCAATTTATTGTTTTGTTAATAGACGAAAAATGAAAAATTCACTTGCAATACAGAGATGAGTGTGTGTTGGTCAAAGAGGCAACAATAGTAAACAATCTAGTAAACAATAAATATTAGACTTTTTTTCCTTCTCCAGAGAAAGCTCTTTTTCCATTTCCCCATCTTACAGGGATGGGGGCCATCATGCCCTTCACTTTGCATAGCAAGATGTTTATTCTTCCACAATTTTTCATTAATATTTCCTTTACTACAATCTAAATTATTCACATACTACACATGATTCCTCGTCTGCCCTCCAGATTTCCAGGGAACCTTATCACTGCCTCCTGTGACTTCAGTTCCTCCACCAAGTCACATTTGTTGTAGGCACTCACTTGCTTCATCTTTTAGAATGATTTCAACTCTTGTGTTTTTTCTAAAATGTACCTGTAAAGTAGTGTCTTCTTTAAAAATTGTGCATTATACTTTCTGATAGAATTCTGAATCATTCAACTTTTGCTACATTTTTTGGTGGTTTTAAAAAAAAGTGTTGGCTTGCAATATAACAGAGCAGAACATTTGCATACGACTTAAAGTAAAGGCAATTACATATGGAGAGACAAGGCCAAAGTGATAAAAATATACGGTTATCTTAATATAAGGACAATGATTACAGCAGTCAAATCAGTGAAGGATATTATTGATATTTCCCTTTTCTAGCCTTTTGGAACAGACAGCTCCATGCTTTATTTTGCTGACAAGAGATGAACGTGCCATTCTAATGCCATTGTATAATTCCATGCCATTGGTTGAGACCACAGCCATATACTTTGAAAGCAAATGATCAAGTGGCAGAGTTCAAATTCAATTTTGAATTTGATTTACCTATTGCAAAAGTTAAGTAACAGTTTTCACCTAATTATAAAGCAAACCAAGTTTGACTGTAAAGGAAGTAAGTAAAAGAGAGGAAATGGTAAAATTACTAATGGATGGCAAACTAACATACTTAAAAATTTTATATATTTTTAATTATTATGTACTCTTTAATTATGTATCTTATATCTATATATCTTGCTTTGGAGCAAAAACCAAATTCAATTGTCAGCATACATGTATAATACATAATTTTAAAAAGTGTATCAAATAATTGATCAAATCGCTCTGCCATAGTTCTGTCAGGCTTAAGAGGACAAAGAGGAATTAAGTTGTGCCAGGAATATTGTTTGTACATTAAGCAACTAAAAACTTTAACTACAGTGCATATTTTGAATATTTTATGGATGGAAGCTCTCATAAGTTTGCTATTAGAACAGAAGAAAAAGGCCATGTTTCAGAGAAAAATGATCAATTATTTTTTTTTCCATAATAGGTTACTTTGTCATTAATCTTACTGTACAGTTCAATTACCTGCAGGTGGTGCTTTGGTGTACTAGCATTTAAAATTAATGTTCTTGCACTTTAAACAGATAAGTGCTTAGTGAAAATTTCAGTCCAGAAGACAATGTCTGTCAAATGATAGATACCTTTCTTAGAAGCATATTAAATTCCAAAATCATTAAACTGACCATTTCTTACAGCTCTTTTTATAGTCAGTTGGTAATAATATACTGTCTACATTCACAAATAACTTGTTAATTCCTTTAGAGGGCTGATTCCTTGAGTATTTAATAAGTAATTCAAAAGTCATGAAAAAAAATGAAGTTAAAAATTTGTTTAGAAAATGATAGTAACATATTTTCAAGATGTTTATCAGTGTGGACACTCGACTATGGATTATATGTTCTATAAACAGTATTTAACTAAATAATGTTATGCTCATAGTATTAGAGGAATGTCTACACTCAATGTTTAGTCTCCCTTGGCAATGTGAGATGCAGGACACAAGACATAGTGGGAGAACCTCATTGTGAAATATGCATAGACTTTGGAGTCAGAAAAGTCACACTCATCAACCCAGATCACCCAATTTTTTTTTTTTTTAACATCTTTATTGGAGTATAATTGCTTTACAATGTTGTGTTAGCTTCTGTGGTATAACAAAGTGAGTCAGCTATACATATACATATATCCCCATATCTCCTCCCTCTTGCATCTCCCTCCTACTCTCCCTATCCCACCCTTCTAGGTGGTCACAAAGCACCGAGGTTATCTTCCTGTACTATACAGCTGCTTCCCACTAGCTATCTATTTTACATTTGGTAGTATATATAAGCCCATGCCACACTCTCACTTCATCTCAGCTTACCCTTCCCCGTCACCATGCCCGAAAGCCCATTCTCTACGTCTGCATCTTTATTCCTGTCCTGCCCCAAGTTCTTCAGAACCATTTTTTTTTTTTTTTTTTTTTTAGATTCCATATATATGTGTAAGCATACGGTATTTGTTTTTCTCTTTCTGACTTACTTCACTCTGTATGACAGACTCTAGGTCCATCCACCTCCTTACAAAGAACTCAATTTCGTTTCTTTTTAAGGTTGAGTAATATCCCATTGTATATATGTGCCACATCTTCTTTATCCATTCATCTGTTGGACACTAAGTTGCTTCCATGCCCTGGCTATTGTAAATAGAGCTGCAATGAACATTGCGGTGCATTACTCTTTTTGAATTATGGTTTTCTCAGGGTATATGCCCAGTAGCGGGATTGCTGGGTCACATGGTAGTTCTATTTTTAGTTTTTTTAGGAACCTCCATACTGTTCTCCATAGTGACTGTATCAATTTACATTCCCACCAACACAGCAAGAGAGTTCCCTTTTCTCCACACCCTCTCCAGCATTTTTTTTTTTTTAAACATCTTTATTGGAGTATAATTGCTTTACAATGGTGTGTTAGTTTCTGCTTTATAACAAACTGAATCAGCTATACATATACATATATCCCCATATCTCCTCCCTCTTGCATCTCCCTCCCTCCCACCCTCCCTATCCCACCCCTCTAGGTGGTCACAAAGCACCGAGCTGATCTCCCTGTGCTATGTGGCTGCTTCCCACTAGCTATCTATTTTACATTTGGTAGTGTATATATGTCCATGCCACTCTCTCACCCTGTCACATCTCACCCCTCCCCTTCCCCATATCCTCAAGTCCATTCTCTAGTAAGTCTGTGTCTTTATTCCCGTCTTGCCACTAGGTTCTTCATGACCTTTTTATTTTTCCTTAGATTCCATATATATGTGTTAGCATACTGTATTTGTTTTTCTCTTTCTGACTTACTTCACTCTGTATGACAGACTCTAGGTCCATCCACCTCAGGACAAATAACTCAATTTTGTTTCTTTTTATGGCTGAGTAATATTCCATTGTACATATGTGCCACATCTTCTTTATCCATTCATCCAATGATGGACACTTAGGTTGCTTCCATGTCCTGGCTATTGTAAATAGAGCTGCAATGAACATTTTGGTACATGACTCTTTTTGAATTATGGTTTTCTCAGGGTATATGCCCAGTAGTGGGATTGCTGGGTCGTATGGTAGTCCTATTTTTAGTTTTTTAAGGAACCTCCATACTGTTCTCCATAGTGGCTGTATCAATTTACATTCCCACCAACAGTGCAAGAGTGTTCCCTTTTCTCCACACCCTCTCCAGCATTTATTGTTTCTAGATTTTTTGATGATGGCCATTCTGATCAGTGTGAGATGATATCTCATTGTAGTTTTGATTTGCATTTCTCTAATGATTAATGATGTTGAGCATTCTTTCATGTGTCTGTTGGTAATCTGTATATCTTCTTTAGAGAAATGTCTGTTTAGGTCTTCTGCCCATTTTTGGATTGGGTTGTTTGTTTTTTTGTTATTGAGCTGTATTAGCTGCTTGTAAATCTTGGAGATTAACCCTTTGTCAGTTGTTTCATTTGCAACTATTTTCTCCCATTCTGAGGGTTGTCTTTTGGTCTTGTTTATGGTTTCCTTTGCTGTGCAAAAGCTTTTAAGTTTCATTAGGTCCCATTTGTTTATTTGTGTTTTTATTTCCATTTCTCTAGGAGCTGGGTCAAAAGGATCTTGCTGTGATTTATGTCATAGAGTGTTCTGCCTATGTTTTCCTCTAAGAGTTTGATAGTGTCTGGCCTTACACTTAGGTCTTTAATCCATTTTGAGTTTATTTTTGTGTATGGTGTCAGGGAGTGTTCTAATTTCATACTTTTACATGTACCTGTCCAATTTTCCCAGCACCACTTATTGAAGAGGCTGTCTTTTCTCCACTGTATATGCTTGCCTCCTTTATCAAAGATAAGGTGACCCTATGTGCGTGGGTTTATCTCTGGGCTTTCTTTCCTGTTCCATTGATCTATATTTCTGTTTTTGTGCCAGTACCAAACTGTCTTGATTACTGTAGCTTTGTAATATAGTCTGAAGTCAGAGAGCCTGATTCCTCCAGCTCCATTTTTAGTTCTCAAGATTGCTTTGGCTATTCGGGGTCTTTTGTGTTTCCATACAAATTGTGAAATTTTTTGTTCTAGTTCTGTGAAAAATGCCAGTGGTAGTTTGATAGGGATTGCATTGAATCTGTAGATTGCTTTGGGTAGTAGAGTCATTTTCACAATGCTGATTCTTCCAATCCAAGAACATGGTATATCTCTCCATCTATTTGTATCATCTTTAATTTCTTTCATCAGTGTCTTATAATTTTCTGCATACAGGTCTTTTGTCTCCTTAGGTAGGTTTATACCTAGATATTTTATTCTTTTTGTTGCAATGGTAAATGGGAGTGTTTCCTTAATTTCCCTTTCAGATATTTGATCATTAGTGTATAGGAATGCAAGACATTTCTGTGCATTAATTTTGTATCATGCTACTTTACCAAATTCATTGATTAGCTCTAGTAGTTTTCTGGTAGCATCTTTAGGATTCTCTATGTATAGTATCATGTCATCTGCAAGCAGTGTCAGCTTTACTTCTTCTTTTCTGATTTGGATTCCTTTTATTTCTTTTCCTTCTTTCATCGCTCTGGCTAAAAATTCCAAAACTATGTTGAATAATAGTGGTGAGAGTGGACAACCTTGTCTTGTTCCTGTTTTAGAGGAAATCGTTTCAGTTTTTCACTGTTGAGAATGATGTTTGCTGTGGGTTTGTCATATATGGCCTTTATTATGTTGAGGTAAGTTCCCTCTATGCCTACTTTCTGAATTTTTTTAATCATAAATGGGTGTTGAATTTTGTTGAAAGCTTTTTCTGCATCTATTGAGATGATCATATAGTTTTTCTCCTTCAATTTGTTAATATGGTTTATCACATTGATTTGCATATATTGAAGAATCCTTGCATTCCTGGGATAAACCCCAATTGATCATGGTGTATGATCCTTTTAATGTGCTGTTCGAATCTGGTTGCTAGTATTTTGTTGAGGAGTTTTGCATCTATGTTCATTAGTGATATTGGACTGTAGTTTTCTTTCTTTGTGACATCTTTGTCTGGTTTTGGTATCAGGGTGATGCTGACTTCATAGAATGAGCTTGGGAGCGTTCCTCCCTCTGCTATATTTTGGAAGGGTTTGAGAAGGATAGATGTTAGCTGTTCTCTAAATGTTTGATAGAATTTGCCTGTGAAGCAATCTGGTCCAGGTAATTAAATTTGGGGGAACATTCAGATTGTGTAAATGTATACAATAATATAAATATTATGCTTGGATCATACTAAAATACAGACTGTCTTGTCAATAGTATTATTTTTATGATCATAAGTCTCAGTCATAACTGAATTGTTTTAATTTTGTAGATGCCGGTAAATATATGTTTGAAAAAAAAGGCTTACTCTTCTAGAATCCTTAGTTGCCTCCAGGCACCTAGGATATATGATCTAGAGCAATTATCTCATAAGCTATAGTAAATTATCACACTTAGACAGCAAAGTTCACTTCTCTAGGGAATAGTATATGTGTAACCTTGTCTTTGAAATTTTCCCATTCAAGTTAGCACTAAGCTAGATCCCTAGCATACTATACGAATATTCCATGAGTTATGTAAGGGATCTTTGACTCTTTGTGATTAGAAAAAAAAAAAAATCCTTCAACACTTCATTCAAACCAGGTCACAAGTCCCAGAGTTCTGGCCAAATTCCAGATTAAACCATGACATTCTGCTCTGCATACCAAACTTTCCTTCACAGAAGAGAAAAATAGCAAATTCAATCTACACTCTCATGAGATTTTAGACAGCAATTATATGTCCAAAGACAAAGCAAAGACAGAAACTAGATTCACAACGCAAAAGCATTCCACAAGGTGAGGAATAAGCATGTGTGTCAACGAACAGAGGAGTAAATCACGTTCAGAACCTTAATTAACTGTGTGGCCCATGAGTTGACATTGAGGAGTTATGACATGAAAGGGATCTGAAATATAAGGAGTTTCCAAAAGAGAGTCTTATGTCATGGAAAGGTGTTAAGACTCTTAGTCAGAGGATTTTTCCATTGGCTCCAGAGAAAGATTTGCCCTGAGTAATGTGTTCATGACGAGAAATTTAATAACAAGGATGAAACCGTTTTACTGGGAATGATTCAAGAGGGCAGAGCCTTGGGTACTCGAGTAGTTGTAATTGACACCACTAAGAATGACCGCATTTCCTCACATATGTCTTCAGTTACATCCTGCGTTTCTGATGAAAACAAGGTTACTAGATGGTCACTAATGGTAGCTTTTCTGTGCCATGCATTCAATTTGTTTTTTATTAAATTCTAGTCCTAATCTTTTATAATAATTCTAAGAAAAGACTCGAGTTACGTTTCTTGTAAATAAAATTATTCCATTGCTAAGTAAGAATGCATAATGATAGACAAGAAAAGGAAACGTTTAAACTGTTACAAAAGCAAATCATCTTCATGTTCTCCTTGAAAGAATTCTTATCTACCGCTGTAGTGGATAATTACATGAAAAAATCAGTAAACGGAAACTATCTATTTATATATAAAAACTAACATGTTTGAGAAAACATTAGATTCTTTCAAATTTTGTATTAAAATGTAACAGATTTATTATCCCATTTTATCCTTTACACATACAGGTGCATTAACCACAATTGGCATTAACCATCAAAGAGTTTCAAATATTTTATTCAGAAATGAAATCATAACTCCCATCAAGGCAGTGGATTTCAATTCCTGGTGCTTCTTTAAACGCTGAAGAACTCAGAAGTCTGAACATAAAAATAATTAAATAAATAGAAACAACGCTGTAGTTTCAAAGTGTTAAAAGAACTGAGAACAATTCTAATACCTGGGCCCTACTCCTGGAAAATATAAAATCAGAATAAAGAGGTAGAAAGCTGGCCATCAGCTATTTTTTTTAAACTCCCCAAGTGTGCATCTTGGCATCTTGGATTGAAAAATGCTCTAAAGAATGTTTTACATTTAAAATATTCATACAGAGGCCAAGATCCTGTTCTAACAATCTAATTAATTGTTATGAAATAGTGAGGGGTTCATGTTCTTGAAAACTACGGTGTGAACAATGGGTCTCTCCTACACCTTCCCAGGGACAGTTGCTAATAAACTCTTTGAAGTTAAATCTCCATGAAAGGGTAATGCAAAAATCCTTTTTATAACTGGAAATGAATCAGACAAGCTTCTCAGCTACTCCCTTACCAAATTCCAGTAAAGCTCATATTATTTGGCTCTTTTTCCCTAACTCCTGTTGCGACTTAATTCTGCTTCAGTCCTATCCAAATTACCACTCTTGAAAGATTCTGCTTAGCAAGAACTTTTCAAGCTATATTATCAGTTCTTTTCAAAATGGCATTTTGGAGTCTCAAAAAATATCATTTTAATACTAAAAATCCCTCTAGTAATTCAATTACTTTGGGATTTTTTTCATATGTGTGACAAAGAGTATTTAGCTCCAAGAATAGGCAGACTTCTAAGGTCAGGTAATTTTGCTAGGTTTTTTTTTTTTTTTTTTTTGGTGAGTATTTTCATTTAAAGTTCAAAATGAGTTCAGCAGATTAGAATCCCAGATTAACTAGAAGTTGTATATTATCCCCATTTTTATTATTAAAAGGTGAAATTAAGCCATTGAATTTCTCTTCAGGAGACTCCTTTGTAGCTAATAAAGTTACAAGCTGTGGACAAAACATTTCACTTGTTTTTACCTTTAACAGTAAAAAAAAGTATACAAATCATTCAGTTAAGGTTTTATCCCTGCCTGTGTAACTAGAATGCTTCTAACCTGAGGCAGCATATAAGGTGTTTTGCCTGAACATCTGGAAGTAATCATCTGAACACCCAGCATTAGCCCATGTCTAATCTGTTGTTTTGCTCCTTCCTTCCTTCATTCATTCAACTAATGCTTTTTAAGCATTTCTATATCTGATGCATTGCAGATACAGCAAAATCACAGGGAAAAATAATCCCTGTCTTCATAGAGTTTGCATTCTTATAGGATAGATCGAAAATTAACACTGTAAATTTTGGATACCGGATTACCAGCTGATAAGAGCTAAAGGAAAATAGAAGTGAAGAGGGTGTTAGGAAATTTGGGGCAGTATATATGGTGTTCACACCGTAGTGTCGAACTTTAGTGGGACCTCATTGAAAAGGTGAAATTTAAATAAAGAACCAGAAGAGGGGAGGAATGGATGCTGAGCTGTCTGGGGATAGAGACCCCAGGTGGAGGGACGGTAAAAGGGTTTGAGGAACAGTTAACAAGACCAGTGTCCAAAGAGATGAGGATGGGAAGCATGGGGGCAGATCATGGAGGGCCTTTTGTCTCATAATAAGAATAAGAAGTGACATGGGAAATTACTAAGTTGTTTGAACAATGGAGAAAAGTGATCTGATTTTTGGTTTAACAGAGTTGCTTTGGGTAATATATTGAGATAGGAAAGTGGTGATCATGGGCCTAAGTAGAGAGAAAAGTTAAGAGTTAAGGGTAGGAATGAAAGGGCAGAGAGAGAGAGAGAGACAGAGAGAGAGAGAGATTATACAAAATTTTTTAAGAAAAATTTTATCTGAAGTTTAACACAAACACAGGAAACTGCCCAAATCATAAATGCTCAACTGGAGGAGATTTCCAAATCTCATGCATGGGTGTATCAATCACCCAGAACCAGAAAGTGTTACCAGCATCACCAAAGCCTCCTCTATCCCCTCTGTAGATATCTCTTCACTTCCTGCCCAGATATAGCCAGTGTCCTGACTTGCAACAACATATACTGGTTTTGCATGTTTTTTTAATGTTTTACACGTTTTTGAATGTTTTACAACTTGAATCAAATAATATTAAACCATTTCCTGTCTGGAACTTTTTGATCAAATTATGTTGATAAAATTTATCCTTCTTGCTGTGTAGAGTAATTGTTTAACTGGTTGATGCAGTTGTAATAGCCCTTTAATATGTTCATGCAATTGATGCTTGTTTATTAATCTTGTATCCAGAAGATAGCTAAACTCATTCTAATAATTAATCACTGGGTTCTTTTGGATTTTCTAGGTAAAACTGAAGTTGCCTATGAAAAAAATGAAAATTTATTTTTGGTTTCCCATCTTTATAACTTTTATTTATTTTTCTTTCTTCCTGACCCTAAACAGAGCTTTTAACATTGAAAATAAATGGTGATAGAAGATATCCTTGACTCATTTCTAATTTGCTAAATTTTCAATTTTTCAATAGTAAGTCTGATATTTGTGCTAGTTTATTTTAAAATACCTATGTGCTAGTTTATTTTTAAATATCCAATTAAAGAAGTTCTATACCAATTTTACGACATAAGCTTATAACAAATGGGAGTAAAACTTTATCATTTTTTTTCTACCACATTGAAGCAATCTTATGATTCTTCCCTCATTCTGTTAATGCAGTGAATTACATTAATTGACTGTCAACTGTTAAACCAATCTTGCATTCATTGAATAAACACTACTTAATACTGAAAGTCCATGCTGATTTTATATTGCTGCATTTGGTCTGCTTATATCTTGTTTAGGATGTTTGCATACATGTTCATAAAAGAAATAGGCTTATAATTGTCCTTTCCTATAATGTCCTTGTCTGGTTTTGGAAAGTACAGGCCTCATAAAACAAATTGGGATGTATTTTCTTTTTTCTCTTATTTAGAAGATTTTGGTATGTATGTATTGATGCTATATTTTCCCTTAAATGTTTGAAAGAATGTATTGATATAGCCATCCGGGTCTGGGGTTCTCTCGGAACAAAGGTTTTAAATTATGAACTCAATTTTTAAAATAAATCTAGGACTATTCAGATGTTTATTTATACTTGTGTCACCTTTGGTAAATTGTGTTTTTCTAGGAATCTTCCTATTTCATCTAAAATTTCTAATTTATTGGTATGAATAACCCTATTAAACATTTAACTATGGTAAAATAAATCTCTTGACATAGATTTGTGTTCTTGAGGTGGCTTCCTGGTCATTCTTAAGTAGTTACCATATTGTTTAAGATTAGGCATACAACCTCGAAGGCAGAGCACTACCCAACCCTGGGGAATGGAATTAACTATGTACAACAATACGTGCAGTGGCACTGATATGGGCCACACTTCCCGAGGGACAGGTTAAGGTAATAAAGGTCATTATTCATACACAGCACACTCATGGTATATTCAGGCAATGTGGCCGCTGGGTTCTCTCCACAGCAGGCAGAATAAGTAGGGTGTGTTTGCAGGGTCCCCTTCTCCAGCTTCTCCACCATGATTGGATGGGTAAATCCCAGGGCCATTGGTCAGCTAAATTCAACCCTGGGTGGAACGTATGAAGCTCCATCACATTTCCCCATCTAATTGTTGCTAAAGAGACCAACATAATAGCGTCTATAGATAATGTGAATAAATCTTATACCAAAAGGCCCATTTGGCATCAATTCTTTACTTGTAAACACCATTGTCCTATACCCTGGAGAGAAAGGCATGTGAGTAGTAGGTTTCCACCAGCAAACTCACCTGAAATTTCATAGAATAATAAATAGCCATATTTAAAAAAACATATTGTTCTTTGGCAGAAGCTAGAATATTTTAAAATGGTGAACAAAGTAGCTGACTACCCTAAAAGTAGCACATTAACAATGGCTAGGAGAAATATGCTGATAAACATTGTAAGAAAGTGTTTGAGTAAATGGAGAAACAGACTGAGATAGTTTTTGTAAGATATGAGTATATTAAGTAATAATTTTATATGGAAGAGGATTTACAAGCAATGAGAGTTGGGTAAGGATTGCAAAATGTTTTCACTTTATAACTGTCACCAAAAAGAGGGGAGTCTCCCTTAAAAAACATTTAAAGGCTTTTTGGCTTTAAAATTGAGAAGCCAGGAAAGGGATGCTTATTTATGAAATCAGCAGACATTTATTGATCAACAATGACAGAGAACACAACATTCAGAGTTTTTCACTCCTTTGCAATTTAGACACTCGTTGACTGCAAAGTCAGTGTAACAGCTGGTTTGTTTTTATTTCATAATTCAGTGTGACCACTTCCAGAAATGTTAACAGAGCCAAAATAAAACAGGAAAACCCCACTCAGAGAACATGAAGATTGATGAAAAGGAGTCAGTCGAATGGGAAACTGGCACTTAGGTCATCATTTTTCACTTCAGCACATCAAAAGCTTATTCACATGATGTTCTATGAAATACCTGACTGGTACTCTCCAAAATTGTTAAGGTCATCAAAAAAAAAAGGAAAATCTGAGGAACTGTTACAGCCTAAAGAGACATGACTAAGTAAAATATCCTATTTTAGATGGGCTCCTGGAACAGAAAACAAAATGACTTAGGTAAAAATTATAGAAATCAATCTGAATGAAATGTGAACTGTAGTTAATAATAATGCATCATTATTCACTCATTAATCAGGATAAATGTATCATACTAATGTGAGATGTTAATAAAAGGGGAATCTGGGTGTGGGGTAAATTGGAACTCTGTACTATTTCACAACTTTTCTGTAAAACTAAGTCAATTCTAAAATAATGTTATTTTAAAAATAATAGTTAAACAAATATATTCACTGAAAACAAAGTTAAATTAACTTTGTCTCAATTTCTATAGCATTATTATGCATCTGTTTAATAAACTATCTGGTTGTGGCAATATATTTACAACACAACCTCTCATTTTATGTATACTCATTACAGAACAACCCATGACTACATAGTTAAATATGGCTGGGCAGATGTTTGTTTAATATTAATTCAGCAATTTTCTCTGAGCACCACCATGTGTAAGAAAGTATATTCTAATTACATATTTTGGTAAATACCTTAGTAAATCAGAAACAAGTCTTTGTTCAATCTAGCAGAGGACATAAGACACATACAAGAGCCTATCATACAACACTGAAACTAGTAAGACTCTAGTGGATGCTCTAATATGTCACTCAGATCCTGCCTTTAGGACAGAGGCTTCCATTCCTACCACCTGTCATATCAGTAACATTTTTAGGGTTCAGTGATTTTGGATATTCCAAAACACACCCTCCAAAGAAAGGAACCAATTATTGCATCTTGCACCTCCCAGTACTAAGAAAGAAGGCCAAAGCTTGCTATGTACCTTAGAGTTCAGGAGCGCTACATACTACTCTTGAAAAGTACTACTTCTATGGATATCTTTTCTGGATAGCAATGGAAGGCTGACAGCTCTGAGTTAACCAGAGCAAGAAAAGACCCTGAAGTGGGTTGTGGGCCAGCAACCCTGCCAACCATTCACAGGACTTGGCAGTTTCTGTTGTTCTAGAGGTACCTGTGGCGGAGAAGTATACCCTGAGGAGTTTATGTCTAGTCTCAATAAGGGTATAAAAATATAGAACCCTAGCATTCTGTAGGAAGGCCATATTCAGTAGAAAACTAAGTACCATTTGAAAAGTAACTTTTGTTGTGCTACTGGGACACGTAGAGACAAAATGGCCATGGATAGCAAGTGACCATGCAATGTGAGCTGCCCAACATGAGGTGTGTTCTCTCAGACTAACTATGTTCTAAGATTGGATGACCCAGAGGCAGTCCATCATAAGATGAAAGTGATACTGAGAGGATCAGACAGAAACAGAACCAGAAGAGACATAAGCAACCTGTACAAGCAGGTGGTCCAGCCAATCGAAAGTGATTGGTGATATAGTCCAGAATGTACCAATGTTATACCAATGCTTCGTCCTCAACTCATACATTCAGAAATAAATGATTTAAAATAAAAATATCGAGGTGTTCCATATTTCAAAATTCCAGTGGAATTTTTTAGAGAAATAGAAATAACATCCTAAATTCATATGGAATCCCAAAAAGCCCTGAATAGCTGAAGCAATACTGAGCAAGAAGAAAGCTGGAAGCATCAGATTTCCTGAGTTTAAAATATAGTATAAATCTCCAGTAATCTAAACTGTATATACCAACATAAAAACATACATATAGACCAATGGAACAGAATACAGAGCTCAGAAACAACTCCACCCATACACTGTCAACTGATCATCAACAATGGTGCCAAGAATACACAATGGGGAAAGGATAGTCTCTTTAAGAAATGGTGCTGAAAAGATTTGTGAAAGGATAAAATTTGACCTATCTTACACTGTACACAAAAAAAGAACTAAAGCTGGACTGAAGACTTAAATCTAAGTCCTGAAACTATAAAATTCCTAGAGGAAAACATAGAGAAAATCTCTTTGACATTGTTCTTGGAAATGCTTGTTTTTGTTTTTGTTTGGTTTTTTTTGCATATTACACCAAAAGCACAGGAAACAAAAGCAAAAATAGACAAATGAGATTTTCTTTTAACTAAAATCGTTTTGCACAGCAAAGAGAACCATCAGCAAAAATGAAAAGGCAACATAAAATGGGAGAAAATATTTGCGAACAACATATCTGATAAGGGGTAAATATCCAAAATATACAAGGAATTCACACAACTCAGTAGCAAAGAAAGCAATAACCCAATTGAAAAATGGATAGAGAACATAAATAGACATTTTCCCAAAGAAGACATACAGATGGCTAACAGGTACGTGAAAAGACGTTCAACATCACTAATCATCAGGAAAATGCAAATCAAAACCACAATGAGATTTCACCTCACATCTGTAGGATGGCTATTATCAAGAAAAAAAAAAAAAAGATAACGTGTTGATGAGGATGTGGAGAAAAAGGAATCCTTGTACGCTGTTGGTGGGAATGTAAATTGGTTCAGCCACTATAGAAAATAGTATGGAGTTTCCCTCAAAATATTAAAATAGAACCATCATATGATCTGGCAATCCCACTTCTGGGTAGATATTTAAAGGAATTGAAATCAGAATTTCAAAGACGTATCTGCATTCCCATGTCCATTGCCACGCTATTCAGAATAAACAAGACATAGAAGCAACGTAAATGTTCATCAATGGATAAATGGATAAAGAAAAAGTGGTATTTACTTACAATGGAATATTATTCAGCCTTAGAAAAAAACGATATCTTGCCATTTGTAAAAATATGGATGAACCTTGAGGATATTAGAGTAAGTGAAATAAACCAAACACAGAAGAACAAATACTCTATGATCCCACTTACGTAAGGTATCTAAAATGTCAAACTCATAGAAGCAGAGCGTAGAAGGGTGGTTAATAGGAGTTGGAGGGAAGGGGAAATGGGGAGATGTTGGTCAAAGGGTAAAGAGTTTCAGTTATACAAGATGAATAAGTCGTAGAGACCTATGTACAGCACAGTGCCTATAGTTAAAAATACTATATTGTATACTTAAAAGTTTGCTTAGAGGGAAAATCTTTGTGGTAGTTCTTATCACAAAAAAGAACAAAATAAAAGAGTATGGGAGGAAATTTTGGGGGTGATGGATATATTTTTGGCATTGATTGTGGTGACGATTGCAGTGATATATACTTATATACAAAGTTATCAGGTTGTATACATTAAATATGTACATATTTAGTATTGACATACAGCTCTTTGTATGTTAATCATACCTCAAAAAAGTGTGTGTGTGTGTGCATTTTAAGTTAATACAAAAAGCTGCTCATTGGGTTTTGAAGAACTGAAAAGATAAAAAGTTAAAAATATTCCAGAGACAGCAACTGTAGGAAGAAAGTATCATCCCTAGGGCTTGTGGGGCAAAGAGAAGCATTTGAAATCATTAAAATTTAGAGTCCTGGGTAAAGTGCCCCCAGAAAGCTGAAATCCATATCTCTAAGGAAGAAGGATCATTTGGTGGGTACATGTGTCTCTGAGAGGAAACAGTGAGGTGTGGTTATGAGTGTGGGAAAGATCACAAATGCTACTATTGAAACAACAGCACTGCAAGGTGAGAAATTGTTCTTGTATTGATGCTAATAGAAATAAGAAGCAAAAACTGGAAAAGAAAACAAATAAGATAGTCTCTCTTTCCTTAACCATTTCATCATTTCGATCTTCTTCTTAGAGAGATGGCTAAGCTTACTAGTGAGCCCTCTGCCAAAGCAGGAAAGAGGTTCACAGAGGCCAGGCTTAGTATCACACAGCCAAGTATAGAAGGATAGATTTATACAGGTATACTTCACATAAATGAAGAATATCAAGCAAGAAAAGAGATACTACTTGCAGACATCTTAAAGGGTTCAAGATGTCAGCAAAAAGAAATATTATGAAATATTATGATGGCATTGGAAGCAAAGCTGTTGATGGTCAAAATTGGTTTTCAGAATTGTTTTCAGAGCAAGAAGAGGTAAAAACACACATGAGAAAGAATGTGAGATAATTCCAGGTTTTCATTAAATGGTTGGGGAAACAATTTACCAATGGACTTAACAAGCTCAAGAAAGAAACAGCAAGTCCAGGTTATTGACAAATGAAGTATGGGTGTTATGACATTAGTCCTATTTTCTACAAGGTAAGTAAGTAAGTAAGACAACGTCTGAGCAATAACTCTGAGTGGTGTTATCGACTGCCTGTGGGTTACAGGGAAAAAATGCTCTATAAGTAGCACACATGACAGACTGCGATATTTTGAGACAGAGAAAGCAAATATATCTCTATCTTTAAAATTTTTACTGTAATCCTAGAAGTGATAATCAGTAAATTCTGATGAATTACCACTCAGGCTCTGTAATTAGGTAATTGTGGGATTATTTTAAATAATTAATCATAAATTGATATTTTTCATCAGAAAATAATACAGCTTCTTGGGAAAACATACATATTATTAAATGCACTAACCAGAAGAATGAAACTCACCCTTTTCTCAATCCAGTGCAAATCCCAAAACTTTCTTTGTTTTTGTCTATCTTTTCAGAAAGTTATACTTATTCTGTTCTGCAGCTTCTTTATCCACTCAATAATATATTATTGGCATACTAGCAAATTGATTCTTTCAGATACAGTTCTCTCTTTTTTAAGCTTTAATTTTATTTTTATTAATTTTATTTTTATTTTTTTATTGAAGTATAGTTGATTTACAATGTTGTGTTAGTTTCAGATGTACAGCAAAGGGATTCAATTATACATACATATATACCTATTTTTTTCACATTATTTTCTGTTATAGGTTATTATAAAATTTTGAGTATAGTTCCCTGTGCTATAGAGTAGGTCCTTGTTGGTTATCTATTCTATATATAGTGTGTGTATGATAATTCCAAGTTCCTAATTTATCCTTCTTCCCTCTTTCTCCTTTGGTAACCATAAATTTGTTTTCTATGTCTTTGGGTCTATTTTTGTTTTGTACATTAGTTTATTTGTATCTTTTGTTTTAGATTCCACATATAAGTGATATCATATGATATTTGTCTTTGTCTAGCTTACTTCACTTAGTATGATAATCTCTAGGTCCATCCATGTTGCTGCAAATGGCATTATTTCATTCCTTTTTATGTCTGAGTAATATTCCATATACCACATCTTCTTTATCCATTTATCTGTCAATGGACAACAATTCACTCTTTTTAATAGGAACAGGGTATGGGCGTCAGCTTCTGTGATTAATTTCTGTTCATGGAGGATGGGGTGGTTTCCAGGATTCCTTGTAAATACACCTTATGCTGCAGTGGACATCCTTATTCGTATAACTTGGTGAATTTGTGCGGGTAAATCCATCATATAAATATCTCAAAAGGGCATTGAGGGTAGTCAACATTTAAAATTTTGATGGATAATGCAATTTTGCCGCCTCAAAATTTTACATCACTCTGTATATAAAGGTTTTATTCTCTCACACTCCTGATACAGGAGACCAACAGACATTTTCATCATTGTCAGGTATCCTATGTAATATATACTAATATCTCATGTTCTATGGATATTTTAATAAGTAATACGTCAGTCTGAGCAATTTTTGTACTTATTAGAAATCATATTTGTATGAACTCCCTAGTCATAGGTATTAACTCTTTGTACATAAGGAAAATCGGCAATTTTCCCAGATGTATGTTATAGATACTAGATTATCAGTTGTCAGTTTATTTGAGGGATTTGTTTATGGTGTCGTTGTTATTCCAAGTTTGTTTCTTGTTGTTATTTGTAGTAGTCATATTTATCAATGTTTTCCTTTATGGGTTTTTTTTAACATACTACTTATGTTCACCTAGCAATTTTACAGCCTCATATTTTACAGGTAAATATTTGATTCATTTTGAAATTACTGAAATGGCTAATCGTGTGTCCCAATATCATTTACTCAATAATATGTTCCCTCTCCTCTTATTTGAAGTGCTATCATTATCACATACTAAATTCCCACATGTTTTTATTTCTGGTCAGTCTATTTTCTTTCATTGACAGTTGGTTTATATCTACACAAGTGCTAACACATTTTAATTGTTGTAGCTTTGTAGTATAATATATTGCCTACTCACACCTCATTATTTTCTTTTTAAAAAAAAATTCTTAACTTGCGTGTATATTTTTCTTAATAAATATTAATATTATTTTCTCAAATTCCAAAAAGGAAACATCTGTTGGTTATTTATCTGCAATTGTATTGAATTTACAGTATTATTTACAAACTGTTATTCTTACTATAGTGAATCACCTACTTAAGAATGAATCTAAATAAATAGGAATGAGGTCTCTCTTGTGCTTTATTCAAGTTTTACTTTATTCACCATATTTAATAGGTATTTAAACTCTTTGGGTATTATTGTAAATAAGGCTTTCTTTTCATTATATTATCTTTCCAATTATTATTTTTACAAAGAATAGCTATCTTTTAATATTAGATCCATTTACCTCTTGTCCTGTGTAATTTGTTGTTCATATTTTTGTTGACTGATTGATTCCAGAGAAAATATATATCACATATTTTGTAACTTGCAATAATTTGGCCTTTCAAACATTTTTTTAACTAATTTGAGTTTTTAAATAATGGTAAAATACACATAACATAAAATTTACTATCTTAACCATTTTTAAGTGTAGAGTTCAGTAGTGTCAATACATTCACATTGTTATACAGCCAATCTCCAGAACTTTTTTCTTGCAAAACAAAACTTAATACCCATTAAGTTGCCCCTGGCAACCACCTGTGCTTCAAACTTTTGAATGATACTTGGGTTTTGTTTTGTTTTGTTTTGCTTTTTGGTGTATTGACCATACTTCAATAATGACATCAAACAATATCTGTTACAGAGAGAACCTTTTTTTTTTTTTTGACACCTTTAATGAGAATATGTCAAATTATTATCTGTAAATATCAAGACTAATTTTGGCAGAGAAGGAATTTATTGAGAGGATACTGACTAGCTCACAGAACTGCTGGATCTAATGGTGAACAGACTGAGAAAACAGGCAGAGACCAGAGAGGTCAGGCAGAATGGTGCTACAAAGTAAATTCAGTGAGGACATCATGATACTACTGCTGAAACCCAGATACTGGAGACTGTATTGTTCCAAACTCTGACCCTGACCCTAGCCACTGGTTGCTCATCACTGAATTCCACCATCAGCATCATGGCCATGGTCTCCCTATGATCTGGGAGCTGTTGCTTCCTTGTCATCACTGTCAGGGCAGGAATTCTCTGTATTCCTAGGTCCCTATTCTAAATCTGAGCCAGGTTTTGTTTAATTGGCCACGTTCAACTGCAAGGAGTGGGGGCATGTGTGTGCAGAAATGAGTCTCTTTTGCTTTGTTTTCTTGTTTAATTTTGTTTGGGATTTGGCTTCTACAGTGAAAGTCAATCTTTAGCGTCCACTGCGGTACATAAAGTGGGGAATCCCATGTAGGAAGATTTCAAGTGCTAAAAAGGCATATAAACTATGTCCAATTCATAATGCTTCTAGTATTTTACAATTGAGCTTGGATCAGCTCTAGGCAACCTCTCTAAATCCGGTCCAAATTTTCATCTATTGAAGATAATTACACTTGAATGTTAGGATTTTTGGAATTTTCCTAGATTTATTGCTTGGTTCTCTCATCCTTCTTGGACTAGAAGAGTAGCCAAGGTGACAGACATAATAGAACAAGCACAAGCACACAGGCCTCTTAAAATGTAGGCTCAGTAATGTATGATAATACTTCCACCCCCATGCCATTGGCCAAAGCAAGTTGCTTGGCTAAGTCCAAAGTCATGAGAAAAACAGACAAACAAACATGTTCTGTCACAACAAGGTTGCTTTATGGGTATACAGGAGGGAAGGGGGGTGCTGGGTCCAGTTGCCCAATCTATGACAGGGAGACAGCTTAGCAGAATAAGACGATCGCCATCTTCAGAGCCTTCAAACCTAGATTTGAATGCCAGTTTTGTTCACTATCATCAGTTGTGAAATGGAGGTGGCATCCATCTAATTTGGTTCCTGTAAAGATTCATGAGATAATGAGTATAATGGATTTGGCATATATAATAGCGCAATAAAAAGAAGTTCAGTGCCTATTAATATACAATTTGGGGAAATAATAATGTACTGATACTCAGCCAGCTGCCTATAATAATTTAGTGAATAATAAATCCTGTCCATTTAGCTAAGTACTCCAAATTATTTGTCTTAGTCAATTTAATAAATATTCTTTCACGATTCAGGTTTTTGAAAGATGTAATTGTGTTGCATCAGTACATCAATACTATACTCTTTCAGGAAGTTCATTTCCTTTTTTAAATCATAGTTAATAAACCCTCTTTCTTTTTTTGTGTGAATTGTCATAAAGCAACAGCACTGTCATTTTTAGATTGATGTCACTTACTCTGAAGATGCTTAGAAATATAAATTATCTACATGAGACAAGATGTTGCCTATTATTTTCCCTAATTCGTTCTTCAGGTTGCTTTTGGCAAGGAGCACAATTAAATTAAGGTGTGACAAAGACTCTCTCCTTGACCAAACTTTAGTCAGGCTCCTCTGAGCCCACTTTTTCACTAAGCTTCTGCCGTGGCCTCCATCTTTCTTGGGACAGCATAACCTAGCTTTAGCATGAATCCTGCTAAGTCAGTGTAGAGAGAACCCCTCATCCTTGGTGTCTAATCACCCTCCATGTCTGATCACCCTTCTCTGCCTTCAGTGAGCATCCTATTAGGTCAGTTTAGGAAGAATTCCCTCTACCCTTGATGTCTCCTCTTTGTCATTTTCCATCCACTGACCCCTACCCCCATCCCAATCTGCTCCTTGGCTATAAATCCCCACTTGTTCCTGTTGTATTCAGAGTTGAGCTCAGTTCTATAATGAGGTTACTTTTCCCCCATTACAGTAGTTCCTGAACAAGATCTGTTTTTATCCCTTTAACTACTATTTAGGCTATGGTTTTCTTTAAGGGGAGGGTATTTAATGTAGCAAGTAGTATCATCAGGAAAAAAGAAAAAAACTGGGGTAACAAATCTGAAAGGGCTTCCATTTGATGCTTCAAAAAGAAGTCAAGAACTATGAACTAGGATCCATAATGCAGACAATTTTGCAAGATTCTGTAAACTTGAAACTACTCTAAATTTGTAGATGCTGCTAGTGGTTTATTCCTTGACTGTTTCTCGGTTGGGATTGATTATAAATTACAACTATTGAAACAACATGAGTTCTTATGTATTTCTTTGGGGGTCTCAAAGAGAGGAAACTGAATACATAGGTTGTCACTCTACAGCCAGTCTTTAAGGGAGGAGAGCAGAGAAACAAAAATAGGTGGAGGCAGGTATAAAGAAGAATCCAGTATAAAGCTGAACCCTAGGACCTGTAGAAGGGAAACTCTCCTCCAACAGGGAATGAGGGGGACCTGGCTTGGGGCTCAAAGGTAAGTTGGGGGCATAAGCACATATAATATCTGAAGAGATGTTATTATTGCCATGTATATCAATGTTCATACTTCTATTACAAGTTTTAGCCAATGACTCAATTCCACATATATTATTTTTTCTGATCCTCCTAACCTCATAGAGCAGTAATTATTTCTACCATTTATAGATTAAATTACTGAGCCTATTTAGATTCAGTAGTTTGTTTTTTGCATCTGTGATATTTACAGTAGAAATGTATATTTGGTCATAGTTGCAATTCCTGGCACAGAGCTCCTAAAGCCTTTGGAATTTCCTGTGGTGAGAGTGATAAAGGTGTCTTTTGTTATCTTAATGAGGTGACTTTTGAAATTATCTAAGGATGGAGTCTGGTTGCCTGTGGAGCCAACTTTGTGATTAGAGGATTAGAACTCTCATTCCCACTCCCTGCCCTCTGGGAGGTGGAGGGGGGAGAGGAACCAGAGGTTGAATCAACTGCCATTGGCCAAGGATTTAATCAATCAATGTTATGTAACAAAGAATCCATAAAAACCCAGAAGGATGGGTTCAGAGAGTTTCCAGGCTGGTGAACTAGAATGCTTCTGCATGCCACCATGGCAGGCCCCAGGTTCCATGAGAACAGATGCTCCTTTGTTTGGGACTTCACCCTATGGTATCTCTTCATCTGGCTGTTGATTCTGTATCCTTTGATATCCTTTGAAATAAATTGGTAATATAATAAGTAAACTGGATTCCTGTGTTCTGCAAGCTGCTCTAGCAAATTAGCTGAACCCAAGGAAGGGGTCATGGAATCCTCTGATCTATAACCAGTTGAAAAAAAAAGCACAGGTAACAACCTGGACTTGCATCTGAAGGAGACGCCAGTCTTACGGGACTGAGCCCTTACCTTGTAGAATATGATGCTGTTCCCAGGTAGAAAGTGTCAGAATTGGGTTGAATTGTAGGACCCCCAGCTGGTATCAGAGTCTTACTTGGTGGTGTGGAGTCAGAATCGTGAGCATCACACTGGGCAAGTTGCTGAATGATGCTAAGTATCTCCTCTCTCATGATCCTTTGCACTCTCTTTCTGCAGAAAGAAATAAGAGAAGGTCACTAGGATCCAGGATGAGTTGACTAAGAAAAAGTCAGGACAAACTAACCTTTTCTGCCTTTTTAAGAGAGTTGTTAAACATAAAGCAGAGAATACCGTTTCTTTCAAGCTGAAATATATCCTAATTAGCCTAGAGGAGTTGATTTTATCCATTTTGTCTAAGCGTGCTGTACTCCTGAATAGGGGCCATGAGGAAACAATTAAACTGGGCTCAGAGCCCTTTATCCAGAGCGACTCAGAGGAGCACTACTAATAATTGGAGTTTCTAAATAAGAGGAATTTTTTTTTTTTTAACTATTACTGGCCTCACTCAGCAATAAAAAGGAATGAACTATTGATACACATAGCATCTTAAACTGATCTCAAAGCCATCGTCAAAAAGTTACATACTGTATGGTTTCGTGTATACAACTTTTTGAAATGACAACCTTATAGAAATGAATTGATTAGTGATTTTCAGGAGTTAAAAAGGAAGTGGGGATGGTAGGGAAGTAAATGTGACTACAAAAATGTAGCACAGGATGGAAATATCTTGTATCTTGATGTGAGGGTAATCACACGAATCTACACATGTGGTAAAAAACATAAGGAGTAAACATAGGAGCAAACATATACTTAAATAAATGCTTGTAAAACGTTGACATCTGAATACATCAATGGATGCCAATTTCCTTGCTGTGATATTGAACTATACTTAGTTACCATTGTGTGAACTGGATAACAGGTACAGAGACCTCTCTGTATTATTTCTTACAGCTGTATGAGAATCCACAATTATGTCAAAATAAAAGGTTAAAAAAAATCACTGCCCAGAAGAAAGAAATAGTTGATGTACTTTAAGGTTCTGCTCTTGGGTCTTCTTTCTGTGAACATTTATAGCTAAATTGATTGAATATTTAGAAACAAAACTCATCCACTTTTGCATACAAAGCTAACTGAGCTAACATTCAAGATTCACTATTATTATGCAGAATAGAAAAAGTACCTGAACATGCTAAGATAGGTTCTATTTACTGAGGTCTTCCTAGGGCCAGGCAGTAGTTCTGTACAAGTAGGCACCATCTCTATTGCTATTTCCCAAAATCCTGTAAGGAAGTTACTAATTTTATTCCCTTTACATAAATTAGGAAACTGGTTTCTTAAAAAGTAAGTATTTTCCCCCAAAATGAAGATACAAAGAGGCACAGTTAACCCTCATCTCAGGTTTAGTTCTACCTAATTCCACAGGTTCCTTCTATTTAACTATGTTGCATTTATTTAAAAATTAATTAATTCAGCAAAGACAGGATGAAAGAGAACTGGCCAAAAAAGAGGTTCACAAAACACACATGTGCACACACATACACATACATTTACTAATTGGAAATGCCCGCTGTTCAAAAATTTGGATACAAGCTAAATATACAAAAATGATATGAGGTGTCAGCAAGAGAAGTTGCAAATTTATGTCAGAATGAATATTTGTTTCTGCACATATTCTGCTTTAATAAAGATACTCCTATTCTATACTCATTAAATCTCATTTGAGGTTTAAATCTAGGCACCATATTTAAGATGATATTTATAAGTAATAGTATAAAAGAAAGAATATGCTGAGGATGATCTGCTTGAAGGCAGGGTCTCATTCCATTTTTGAAACTCCAACCGCTAGCACAGTACCTGACACATGCATAAGGTTTGATAAAAAAAATTGTTGTTGGAGAAATGAGAATGCTTCATGTAGACCAGGATTTAGAAGTCTTTTTCTTTTTTCTGTAAAGGGACAAATAGTAAATATTTTAGACATTCAAGCCACAGTGTCTCTGTTGCAACGACTTGACTTTGCCATGGTAACACGAAAGCAGCCAGAGCCAATGTGTAAACAAATGGGTATTTCTGTGGTTCCATAAAACTTTATTTACAAACATAGGCAGCCAGCCAGATTTGGCCCTGGGCAGTAGCTTGTCCATCCCTAGTGTAAACCAAACAGACTAACTGAAAATGTGATTTTTTTTTTCCTCTTAAAATGTTTTACTGCCACTTTTCTGACTAGAATTGTGACTGTTTTGCTTAGAAATAAGAAGACAATTAAATTAGTAAAAGTTACAGAAGGGGAGACATTTTTATCCATTTGACAAACACGAAAGAAATTTCTAATAATTAGATTACCCACTAATGGTATGAGCTGCCTCAAGACACAAAGATTTTCTCATCACTTGGTATATTCAAACAATGCTGAATGAGTGTCCATCTACAGATGTAATATTGTACATATGACTAAATAATGTGCATATGAATCCACTAGGGTTGATCACCTTGCTGAAATGCAGAGTCTGCTACTTGGGTCCTGATTTGGGCCTAAATACTGTATTTCTAACAAGCTCCCAGGTGATTCCAATGTTGCTGGTTCAAGAGTCATATTCTGAACACCAAGGATCAAGTAATATGAAACACATTCTTAGTTTCTGAGGTTTTTAAATACATTTCCAAATTTGAAAATCTCTTTGCAATTAAAGATAAAAATCGCTCGGAGTTAAGGCTTAAAAAAACCCACTTAAGATTTTCTTTTTAATTTTAGGAAATCATTTATTTGAAAGTTTACCTCTAAATGTAATCTGATTTAAAATAACCTTTATTTCTCCAAGTATTGCCAAAATGCATCCTCATTTAATATTTTAACATAATAAAGTGAAGTGAGTTTAGATGGGATAAATATTTTTTTGCATTTAGTTAATATTTTATAAGAACCACAAGATAGTTCCACTTTTATCCAGCATGCCATGCAATTAGTTTTATAATAACACAAATAACAAAGATGAGTGAGTGCCAAATATGAACTGGGCTCTTTCCTCCATAATCTTTTTGTGTTTATCTTAGTCCTGCATTTTTCAGATGTAGCAATAGTGGCCCAGAAAAGTTGACCAGGTCCTTAAGTATCAGAACCAAGATTTCTTTCAGAGTCTGACACTCCTGTAAACACTTTTCTCACTAAATCTTATGGCTAATATTAATAATAAAATTGCAGCAATAGCAGAGAAATCAAAGTTCTGTATGCGGCCTAAAAATCTGGGGGTTTAAATGTAATAACCTGGCACACCTATACATACATGCCAGGTGTGTCAAGTCCAACACAAATGCAAGAAAACTGCCCTTTCTAACTGCAACAGGAAACCTCTGATAAACTTTTCATGAAGTTTCTGATTAAGAGGCACCAGAGGAAAAGAGAGAAGGGAAGAGGAAAGAAAGAGGAAGGTCCCAGAGAGCAGAGAGCCTGAGCTCCAGGTTACTGGGCAAACGGTGAGCATACCCAGCCCCCTGGGCTCCCCAGCTGGTGTTGCCTGCTTGGTGAAGCCATGAGGGCAGCAGTCCCTGGCAGCAAGCTCCTCCCGGCCTCCAGGCCACTATTAAACAGCAGCTCCTTTTTCCACAAGAAGAAAAGGCCAGTGTCTCTGGCACAAGCACTTTACCATATGCTCCTTTTGGTAGAGAAAGCAAGGCAGAGGAAAAAAAAAAAAGCCAGAGTCATAGATTTTTCCTTACTTTCTTCTAAAAAAAACACTTCCCCCAGTTTGAATAAACCTAGAGAAATTACATGTTTGAAATGATCTATTTCTTTATTTAAAATTTTTTTTAATTGTATGGCCCCCAAACTTATCTCAGTAGATAATAATGATAGCTGAATAGCATTGGAAATGTTTTTCATGAGAAATCATCTAGCAGATGCTAAAAGGAAACAAGATGAATAGAGGGAGTGACTGACTAGAGCAAACACATATATAAAAAAATACTACTCTTGTGATTATTTACTTGACTGTGTGCCTGTGAGTTTTTCTTACAAGTTCAGCTGGGTGGATATCAGTTTATTTGAGGATTACGTGCTTATTCCTAGTATTTGATGTGTTCCTTATTGGGGCCTGTAGCCAAAGTCAAACATATTCCATAAGATAAGGAGTAGACAGTCTTTTGGAAGCCAAAACAGGACTTCAGGGGACCATACCTACTATACTCAGCTACAGTCAAGCCACCTGTGGAAAAAGACAGAACAAAAGCCTCTTTGATCAAGAATGATTCAGGGATAGAAATTTCTGGAGGTGAGATGAGTAGATGAAAATGTAATCCTCTCAAAACCCTAAATACTGTTGTTCAAGATAGAATTAACATTTAAATCTTACGGAAAACAATTTTTTTTTTCAATGATTCAACAGGGTTACAAAACCATCTTTGTATCCTTATGAAGCTGGATTATCATTGAATATACTACAGAACAATCTGGTTTGGGTGTTGAACATCCGGATACATGGATGTTTACCTCTTAATTTGGGGGTCATTTCAAGGACAACATTGTGTGTGTGTGCGTGTATATATGTATGTGTATGTGTGCATATATATGCACACACAAGCAAATATATGGTCATTCATATTTTAAAATCCAAATATTACCAAGTTAAAGCAGGGAAGTTTTTCACAGACATTATGAAATTTTTAACGCATTTACAAACTTCCCTGTATACACTTCACTACAGATTTATCTAAATGTGACTTGAAGCATTTCTAATGGATCAAGTAAGATAGCTGGGCAAATAGCAGATTTTATTGCTAGCAGCCTCTTGAGGAAGTGTCTCTATGACCCGAACAAGGGCTCAGCATTGCAAGCAGTACTCAGAAAACCACTTCTCAGGGTAGCCTCCTGCTGGTGGGGTAGCTACTTTGCAGCATATAATCCCTTTTCTCTCCCTTGGCTGACGAAGCAGGTGCATAGCACAAAGTGGCAGCTCTCCAAAACTCACCTTGAAGACCTAGGAGACAGCACCAGAGGCTCTTGTCTGTGCCTGGACTGATCTTAAGCACTAGTCATGTCATCAAGTGAATCTGCTTGGGTGTACTTGGTTTCAGGGAGCATCAAGAAACTCCTCCTTGATCTTACATGATTAGGTTGAACCAAATAAGATAGCTGATATTTGATCATTGTTGCCCTAAAAATGGCCATTAAATGTAGCTTAACCTAATATATCTATATGTTTTAAACCTTGTAAATCTTGCCTGAAATTCAATCCATTCAAGATTAATTGAATAACTCTTGCTCCTTTTGATAATACAAATACAAGCTTGCCCATATCTTTCCTCATTCAGGGTGAATACATTTAATCAAAATCCTTTTCCTTCCTGCAACTGGGTTCCATTTTACTGAGGGAGTAGAGTTTTCCTATGCTTTGTATTTCTGGAGAATGAACACTTGAAGAATAAAAACCTCTACATGAGAGAATATTAGGGAAGTTTAAGTAGACAAAACAGCAGATTTAGTATAGAAATCGCCAAGTTAGAGGACAGAGTGTGTGAGGAAGTATTATAAGATCATCACAGAGGAAGCAGGGTGCCATAAAACACACCAGGACTTCTTCTCACACTTCCCTCGAGGCTGTAGAGTGCTGCAGATGAACACAGTCTCTGGCACCAGCCTGTCTGGGCAGAAGAATCAGCTTGAGCGAACCCCCCAATTTCTGTGTCTCAATTGCCTTCTCTGTTATATGGGGTCATTTCGAGGGTGAGTTAGTATATGTAAATTATCTATAAGTTATCATCATTTTCCTCATCTCCATGCAAAAATTCAAAGGAAGTGTCTGTTTCCCAAGCTGCCATAATCTCACAGTATAATATGCAGGTCCTTTCAAGAGTAGAAATAAATGCCAGGAAACTGAAGATGAGCCATCTATGGAGAAACCGCCTTTATTCCACCAGAGAAGTATGTTGCTGTCATCTCAGAGCAGTTAGGCTGACTTGAGGAGCAGGATGATCTGAAAATCGCTAGCTAAGATTCTTTGTCAGGTGGACATAGAGATTTCTTGGAAACCCATGCCCAGTTATGACTTCCAAAAATGACAAGAGATGAGAATTTTTTTTCTAGTACTTTTTGAATAGAAATTTCTTTTGTATCTATTGAGCAGGTTGTAGTGTTTTCTAGTACTGTATTACCCTCAAGGGATATCTGTTGTGGTTCCAAACCTACTTTGTAATATAGAATTTAAAAATTCACCATTTAGCTATTACCCATGCAAACAAATAGAAGACCAAATCACTCTTCACTAGTGCCTCAATTCACTATTTGTCTTTTACTCAATGAACATAAACATATTTATCAAGCAAATCAAAACAAACACACAGACCAACCCAATATTTCCCAGTTTGCTGAGTTTTTGTTTTGTCTACATTCTGTTCTGACAGTCTAGCAGTCCCTTCTTTGGGCATTCTGGCTAAAGGTGTCTGCTGACTCAGCTCTCCAAATACTAAAGCTTAGTATACCGCCTAGTAGAGAGTTTAGTCCTAGAGTCACATTATGTGTTTAGAAATTGTTACGCATTACCACCTATCCTTGGACCATTAAAGGGACCCACATTATTCCACAACTCTTATTAAAGCAGCAGTATTAGTCTCTCCTTTTTCAGGTTTCTGTTCACTCAACATTGTAAATTCACTGAAACATCTAAGAAAATCTAGTACTCTAATTCAAAACTGTCAATGTTTATGTGCTGTGAGTGAAATATAAACCCCAGTGTTATTTCAGTGGATTCTATTTAAAGAGAACAGACTTTTGGGAGGAGCAGATCTTTTAGAACTGACTGCTATGAACCCTCTGTACAAGAACAGATTAGATTGCAGGGAGAAAAAAAAAAAATCACATGAGTTTCATCTCATGTGGGGCAAAACAAGCCAAGTTCTAGGCCAGAGGAAAACAAAACTAGACCTTAATCTCTGCTTGATGTATATATTTTTTTTCTAATGAACACTTGGAACAAATACATCTCTGAGATGGATAGAGACTTTGCAAATAAATCAACTAAGTCAATCATTAAGAGAAAAAATGATGGCATTATTATTTAATAGTCAAAATAACTCTTCTACAGTCTAATACGTCTATGTGTTAAAGCACTGTTGTTTGTGTTTTTATGAGTTTGGTTTCTAAGCTTTTTGAAAGTACACATTCTAGGACTTTGTAAACAGTCACATTTTCAGAAAGTGTAATCTTTTTTACTTTTTTGCTGTGTATCCAAACACATAAAATTATTATTTATTTCTGTGGTAAGAACACCTTAATGTGTAACCAAGAGACTCTTAAAAAGTGTAACCAATGAAAAAAACCTGGATTTGTTTTAATAAATTGATTTTAACTCAATCTACTTTTCCTTGAGTCTTTGGCATGACAACATTCCTTTAGAATTACTTAACCCAGCTGTGTGGTGGGTGAAGCAAAGGGCAGAGTTACCTAATAGGAAAAATCCATTGTACATACACTAAGGTGTTAGCTCTCTCAAAATTCCTAGTTCAGGAAAATAAAGCAAATGAAAAGAACTTGTCCAAAAGAAGAAAACTTGTCTTACACTTATGTCACAAAGCTGCTTTCAAGAGGCCTAAATAGGAGGTATTGGGGTGTGCTAGAAAGAGTTCTAGAAGAAGCTTAGGAGCTTTGGGTTCTAATCTTGATCATTCAACTTTGGCCAAGTCATTTGACCTTAATGAACCCCAGATTACCATCTATTAAATGAGGAGTGTAATATTTGTCTTTCCCACTTCACAGAGTTATGGTGAAGATAAAATGAAAAAAAAAAAAGAAAACAAATGTGAAGTTTCCCCAGAGAAATACACAAAATAGTACAGACATTAATACTGATTCTCCTTGACCCTTACATGGATCAAAAATTCTTCAGACTCTATCTAGTTATCCTTAAAAGGGAGAGGTCCTTTCTTTGAAGTTTAGAAACTCTCCAAGTTAATGATTCATTCTTAGGTATTATACATAAGGTGTAACCCAAGGTCTGAGATAATGGAAAAACCAAAACACCAGTTACATTTGATCAAAATTTCAGAGGAAATTTCTCTTTCCCTTCCTCTCTGATTTTCAAGCCTACTCATCCTGCTTACTCTTTGGACAAATATACACACTTGAATGTTTTATGGCATATAGTCTTAGCCCTACACTCACATGCACACATCAACCTCCAACCCCATTTCTTCTCTTAGAAATCCTAGATTTACCATTCTCTCTTCCACTTTATTTTTTTCCCCTTTCACAATTTCTCTAAGTTCTACTATCCATCCTAATTCTTGTTAGGATGCTATAGGAAATTATTTGATGCCATATGGCTAATCTATTTAAATAATTGCTTCTGGTTTTTTTGTTCACATCCCAAGAAAGAAAAGACCCATGAAATCTGCCTCTATGAAAATCTGCCTCCATGAATTGGTATATGAGTTATGTAAATGATCACAATTTTAAAATTGGGGGAAAATACACTTTATTGGTGGGAATGTGTCTAATTGTCTAAATATTGTAATTTAATTAGACATATTGCAGTTGAACATGATTTGGTTAATTTATCTGAGACATCCTGACCTGATGTTTGCACAAACTGTCAGAAAGAATTAAGTCAAGCAACTTCCTTCTGTCTCAGAGGGTGATTTGGGACCTGGTTAGCATTCAAACGTCAACATGAAGGAACTTACAGAGAATAGTATGATCTTAAACGGGTGGAGTGGTACCCTGTGCTCATCTGTGGCTGGTCTCCACGCCACATGAGAAAACTTCAACATACCTTAAAATATACAAAAACATTTCTTTTTTCTAAATTTAGAAATTCTATAGTGTTATCAACATTAAATATGATATAATTGTCATTCTAAAAGTATATTGCAAATTTTTTCAATCACTTCTGAAGTAAGCACTTCAGAAAAGCAGTCCTGAAAAATTATTTATATTTTGCCATACACACAAACACACACATACACACATACCCATACACAGTCACACACATTTCAGGTGGTTTTAATAAGAACATTTCATAAAATATATTTGAATAGAACTAGGATATTTGGATATTGACTACACAGCTGGAATTCATACCGACATGGGAAAAATTTTTTCTAAGTAAGTACTTTCTCAACCCATTCTGTTTAATTCTTATGATGCATAGAAGCTTTTACTTTCAATTAAAATGTTTTTATGTGTAATACATTTTCCTTATAATACTGTAAATTCCTTATTGTCCTGACTACTGTACCACTTATGAAATGTGATGCTGGGCAAGCTGCAAAAACTCTTTGTGTTTCCACTTTGGCTGCTGTCGATTTTTTTCTTTGCTGTTATCTGGAGCATGGGTATAATAAGAGTATCTACCTCATAGGGTAGCTGTAAGGATGTCTTGAGATATTGCATATTAACCACTTAGAAAAGTTCCAAGCACAAAATCAGTTCTCAGTAAAAGTTAGCTGATATTATCGACAATTTTATTTCCCAATGGACCTAGCAAACTATCCCTAAATGGTTCCTAAATAACTTAATGAGTTATCAAATCTATGCTATGACTCGTGTAAATAAACTACTTCTTAGAAAATTTCTCGAAAAATGTATTTCCTCAGATTAGCAGATGCAAACTATTATATACAGAATGGATAAACAACAAGGTCCTACTGTATAGTACAGGGAACCATATTCAATATTCTCTGGTTAGCCATAATGGAAAAAAATATGAAAAAGAATATATATATATATATATATATATATATATATATATATATATATATATATATGCATAACTGAGTCACTTTGCTATACAGCAGAAATTAACACAGCATTGTAAATCAACTATACTTCAATAAAATAAATTTTTAAATGCATTGCCTCACAAATATGAAGACATAAATAGATGATAGGCAGATAGATAGATAGATAGACAGATAGATATGTTTATGTGTGTTTATATGTGTGTGTGTCTCAGTGGTCACAAAAAAAGCTCTGGATTAGGCCACCAATAAAAATATAATAAAAAAAGGCAGAAAGAGACATCTAATCTTATGATACAGCCAATCTCTTATAACACTGTATTTTTATAGCATTTCTTGTATTATTCAAATTGTCCTTTTATGTTTTCAAGCATTCTATTTTTCCCTTTTGGGGAGGAATAGGTGAGTATACCAGGTATTGTCTATTATTGGGCATTGAGTCCCACTCTAACCTTCTTGTACTCTTCTCGGTATCACAAGGGTTAGAAGCTTGCAAAGTGTATTCCCAAGACTCTCTTGCAAAATGGAAGTTAGCTGGATTTGGCCTGTAGAAATACCTGTAATAGATTAGAAGCAGGAAGAAGGGAGACATGATTATGCTTCTAGCATTAGCAGGTGCAATAGTTGGGACTGTGGGTACCAGGACCATCAGCAGTTTCTGCAGTGGCAGCAGGGTGGCTCCGCTTTGGCACCAATGGCAGTGCCACCAGCATCTTCTGTTAGCTCAGTGCCCATGGCAGGTGGATGGCCTCCATCCTCCCTACACTGAGTAAAACTCCCTCTGCCCTTTGCTCCTCCAGACTTTCTAACACCTTTCTAACCAATTCCCTACACAAAATGTCTTTCTCTTTCAAATCTTCAGAATGGTGTCAATTAATCTAATGAAGCAGCAATTTCCTAATTATACAGCCATTTTTAGGAAAAGAGTAGAACTTTGCTTATAGCTGTATTCCTTTGGTAGGAGGGGGAGTATTATAAAACCTTTTATAAAGCCTTTGGGGTATGAATGGAATTTTAAACCTTAGTGGAAAACTAATCAATTTAAGTTTTAAAAGGAAAACCTCTCATTTTCCTGTAAAATAGATTTCATTTGGTATTAACATAAACAAATTAAATGATAACTGTTACTTTTATCAACTGAATATGGTACAATGTGCTCCACATTTAAGTGTTTCCTTTAACAAAAGTTTCTTTACTTAGTTTAAATGTCATCATTTTTCCTCTCCCTGGCTTTCTCCAAAAGTATGTAACCACATCTCCCTGCCTCCATAGCCCCATTCCACTTATTTTTTCTCTTTTTTTTGCCCATCCTTGGTCTTTTTCTCTTCTCTAATTTGCACACTCTTTTAATCAACATATTCCATTCACTCCTAACCTGAAAGTATACTTCATGAACCCAATTCCAATCAAAATTCCAATGCTTCTCTCTTCTCCAGTGACTGCTGTAATGCAGGAAAGAGAAAGCTATGCTCCTCACCTTGCAGTTCCATATTTTGTGTCCTGTTATTTCTCAATCCCTTCTACAATGTTTCCAAAACAACAGGCTGCAGACTTCCTGCCTGAACCTACTACTAGATCAGAGTCACTGAGGGTGGAGCCTCAAAATCTGCATTAACAATCCCTCTGGGTGATTCTTATGAATGGCTACATTTTGAGAAACTTTAACTGTAGATTCTGCTCCAACTGTCTGAATAATCCCACCAATCACTACTCATCCAGTCCTCTGACAGATTCTCACATTTCATCCCTTGCCTCATCTACAGCATTTCATTCCAGCTCCCGACTCCCCGATTAGATTTGTGATGATGCCCTTTTACCTCCTTCTTCTCAAATGCCTTTGGTCACAAACTGCTCAGAACTCTGTCCTTTATTTTCCCATTTATAAATCCACACATTTTCTTAATAAAATCTTATTATTTCAAATACCATCCCATATAGATGATTCTATAGTGTGTGTGTGTGTGTGTGTACTTGTGTATGTAGTTCTAACTTCAGATTACACTTTTCCAGCTTCCTGATAGATTTCTCTTTTTGGACGGCTCCCAAGTTAGTCATTCAGTTGATAGTAGAAGAATATAGAACCAAGTATCAAGCACAATGCTAACTAACCTCTGGAATCTCAATCCAAGAGGTCCTCAAGCAAACTTATCTTTTTCCCCTTCCTCCACCAGACAGTCATGCTTCTTTTACTTCACTTAACTTTTTCAATTCAAATTTTCCTTCTCTTGACTTAATCTTTCTGAATTCATAGAACTACCATCTTCCTAGCTGCTTAGTTTTCACTTGAAAACTCAGAATCATTCGGTGGTGCGCTGGTACATGTTTAACAGCCAGTTTCCCATAAACATAGGCCTAATTCGTAATGCTGGGATTATTCACACCATGGCTAATTCAAGTAACTCTTTGATATCACTAAACAGGAAGTTGGTGACAGATGTGCAAAATCTGCTCTTGGGAGCCAATAAAAACTGTCCATAGGATATCACTGAAATCACCTCTTTTTCTTCCATATTTATATCCCATATTCTCTCATTCACCAAACTCCTAAAATTCTCCCTTTGGATTATGTCTGGAACTACTACCTCCTTTCTATTCTCACCATCATGGCTCTCCTATAGGCCTCATGGTCTCTTTACCAGATTACACACAAGTACTTAACCACTCTACTCACTGCTGCCACACTTGGCTCCTATCTGCCCTTTACATGTTTATGTTCTTCAAGAACAGATGTGGTCACATCATTCCATGTTTCAAAATATTTAATCACTTCCATTAGCAAAAAAACCAAATATGCCTGGGGCAGCTCTGAAAATGAAAATATTGGATATATTAATGACATCAAACAACGACTGGACCCAGAAATGAAAAGATGTTTTAGACTTTTTTTTTTAATTTGAACTTTTAATATCTTGCAATGCTTTCTTTTCACATTTAGAAATATTTTACATTGGCAAGAGATATTGGTTCTTTGTATATTTCCAGAGTCTCATATCTATCTCTCACATGTTATTCCTACTGTTACTAACAGAGACTGGTCCAAAACCATCACAATTCCTTCTAACTTGCCTTTATCATCCTCTTCCATCCAATTTAGCCTCCATGCTATGGCCAGAGATGCTATAGATAATAACCTCCAGTCCTTCTCTACATTGAGAACTAGTACTTTTGTCATTGCAAGCCACACTGCACAGTAGGTCTTTTTTTTATCCATTTCACAAATGAAAAGAATGAGCCTTAGGGAAGTAATTTGTGCCAGGTCACAAAAGTAGTAAGTGGAAAACCATCTCCATTTCCTCCCCATCAAAATCATCTTCAGTAATAACCCCCACTATGTAAAGTATCTAAAAGTCTCCAAACTACTTTTTAACCTGAGTGCTCACTATTCCTCTTCACATACTTCACATACTCATGTAAATAGCTCACTAGTCTGCATGCAGCTGCCAAGATGCCGTTATTTATGTAAGAAGTCATCAGCTCTGATGCCCTTCCCATGTTTACCTAGAGGAACTCCTTCATTTTTAAATGAACACAGAACTTCCTCTTTATGAAGTGTCTTGATTCCTTCAGAAAGAACGTCTCACCCTTTTTTCTAAATTTCCATCAATCTGTTTTTATCTCTCCCATGATGCCTTACATAATTTTACTTTGTATTTTAAATATGTATATAATGTATCTCAATATCAAGGTTGTTGATTCCTAGAGTAGATTCTCCTGTAGATATTACTTTTCTATACTGCATAAAAAATTATCACAAATGTAGTAGCTTAAAACAATTCCTATTTAATATCTTATATTTTCCATGATTCAGGATGGCTTAGTTGGGTCCACTGCTCTGGGTGTCACAGGCTGCAATCAAGGTATCAGCTGGAGTTGGGTCTTATCCAAGGCTCTGGGTACTCTTTAATGCTCACCTGGTCATTGGCAGAACTTATTTCTTGTGATTATAGGACTGAAAGCCCTTAGCTCCTAGAGGTTCCTGCCATTCCTTATCATGTAGCCCTATTATCAATAACTGTTTGCCTCTTCAAGGACAGCTGAAGAGAGGAAGTCTCTGACTTCTTTTGTTTCTAATAGCCATGTCCTTTTTAACAAACTCAACTGATTATGACTGGCACATTCATGGTACAGTAATCACCCTTTTGATCAACATACAGTCAACTGATTAGGAATCTTCATTATATCTGCAAAATCTCTTCACCTTTGCCATTTAATGTAACAATCACAGGAATTATAACTTATAATATTCTAATGGTTAGAAACAAATTACAAGTCCTGCCCACATTCAATAAGAGGAGATTACACAAAGATGTGGACCATTGAGGGTCATTTTAGGATTATACCTACTGCAAAAGTAGATCTACCACAAATCTACCAACCTGATCTCTTACTAATAAGTGGCTTTGAATTTTTGTGTAATAATTATGAAATTTATAAGGCGACAGTATAATATTTCTCCTTTGCAAAAAGTTAAAACACTTTATATGTGGCAAATAAAAGCATTTAATAGTTGAACATATAAAAAGAAAAAAAGTAAACAAAAATCTTTGTGAGCTTAGACAATTCTATCACTCAAGTACTATTTTTCAAAAATAAATAAATGAAAGGAGAATTATAGCAAAACCAAAAAGATTTTAAAGCAAAGCTACTGCCTAAGGAAGACTCTGTGCTGAATATGATATGAGATCACTCTTTTTCATTTTCCATCTTACATTGTACAGATGGGAGCAGTAAAACTAACCCTACCCTGCCCTTTTCCTGTGTAAGAGAAGCTAACATCTCCAAAGACTATTATTTCTAGTCATTAAGTGCTTTGATTTTATCTTTCTATGTGGTTATCATTCAAAAAAGACTTCTAATTTTATTCCATAAGGAAAAGTACTTGATTTCTGAAAAGGTGACATTTTTTCAAATGGTAAAGTTAGTCACAAGCATAGTGAGCCAAAGGAACAATCAAGAAAAGACATAGGTGCCTCTACAGGTAAAATGATGAAATTCAAAACATTGCAAAGTATTTGACATGTATGCTGCTTCTGTTCACATTCTTTAAGAGACCCAAACCAGTCCACTTAATAATTTTGGTTGTCATTCCAACTGATTATTTATAAGTTTGTGTAAGTTATGGCTGTAGAATATAGATCCTTTCAAATCTTCTAATGCTATGAATTCTGTCCTGGCATCCCATTCTTAATCAGACTTAAAGCTTTACGTTGCTGAAAGTGACCATAACTGGCTTTACCACTGTCAGATGGCATCTAAGTTAGATGAAGCACAGCAGATTTAAAAAATTAAAACAGAATCCTATATTTTTGAGTGACAGAATCTATATCTAAAGAAGCACTATAGACCAATATAGACAAAATTATAAGAAAGAATAATGTATAAAAAAGGTTTTCACTATACCTCTCTGTTATGAGGAATTTAAAGGCACTGTCATCAGGTAAAAAGCTGAAAGTCCAAAAACTGTACTATATACAAACCTTGTAGAAGACATAAGAAGATCTGGGCTGTAAATCTAACTGGATTTATTTATGAGACTTTCAGATCAATCTGATCAGTGGCATGAGTTGAATTGTGTGGGCAGATTGCTTGAATATCCATCTTCAGAAACCTGAGGTAACAAGACACTTAAGACATGAGTGACTTCTGAAAATAACCTGTGCTGGCAATTACTGGACCTCAAGCATTCAAAGAAAATGTCAATTAACCATGCGCCATATACTTGCAAACGTTTATGAAATGTTTTTTCATCATCATTGAAATAAGAAGCTAAATTACATGAAGTTCTACCATTTTATTTAACCCAAAATAACTCCAATCAATTCCTTTTATGAAGATAACATTGCAGACAAAACTATAAATAGCATGTGGGCAATGAGGATGCTCTATAACTTTATCTGTAGACCTTTCAATTCCTAAGCAGTGTTGGTAATTTATTTGGCTTGTATCTCCAATACATCCATCTCTCTGCCTTCTAATTCTTTCCTACATAAAAAAAGTGGATGAACATATTGATTTCTAGCACAGATTTAAATGGAGCACAATAGTTAGTTAAACACATTAACCTACTTCACATTAACAGAAATTGAAGTTCCAGATACACTCACATTTTTAGAATAATATTAAGTATAACAATTCTCACAAAACTATCCCATATATTGGAGTATTGTTATAAATTTGAAGTCATTTGTGTAGTGATATGAGGTAAAGTGAAGCTGTTGAATGGGCCAACAAAGATGTTTCAACAGGTCACATAACCTGAGTCATTTTTGGAATAAACATACTTTCCAGTTTTTTTGAATGTCAGATTTTCTTCTCTTCACTCACATGGAATTAGATCTCCTTGAAGCTGTAGAACTAGAATCCACTTAATGACTGAAATTCTTACAGAATGATATTGAAAAAGCTATTGATCCCAAACTTTTTACTATATTTTACTCAAATGCATCAAAGCACTTTTCTCTAATGTTCTTGATTTTATTGATAAAATATTCTGAATGTGTATGAAGTATATATGAATACATATGAAAATGATAAGTTAGTCTTTTCAAATTGAAAATCTTGGCTCCTTGTTTCATAGACTTAGGGAATTGAAGAAGACTATATGCATGTTTTCTCAGATCATGAGAGATTTCATACATGGAAAATTGAAAATCAAAATGACACTAGTTAAGCACCACTATTTAATGGAACAGATGCTTATAATACTATAGTCCAAATATTTAAAATACTTTAGCATTTATTTTTTAAATGTGTGTACTCCAGTGGTGTACTTCAAACTTTGAAGTGCAGACAAAGGAGCCAATTATGTTTAGACATTAAGAGAAGGCTCTATGAACAAGGGATTTTGCAATGAGCTTTAAAGTATTACATGGGAGTGGGCCACATGTGAAGGGTTCAAAAAAGAATATTCCGTTTCAACATAGAGATGAACATATGCAAAAGTATGAAGACATAGGGATGTGGGGTCCCAGAATTATTGTTAATAACCCCATGGCTCTGTAGTCTGGTTGTGCTTGTAGAAAATGGGAAAGTAAAAGATGAGGAGCAGTGAGAAATGAGGATTCAGCACTTTTTGAGGTGGGATTCTGAAAGGCTTATATTTCATGCTATGAAAGCATAACTTAATTCTGTGGACTGTTCTGTGTTTTAGAAAGATGATCCCAGTGACAAAGTGAAGAAGGCATTGAAAGTGGAGAACCTAGATGCAGAAAACACTATTTAGAAAAAGACTGAGAGTGTTTAAATGAGAGACGAGAAGCTGATTTAAGGCAGAGAAAGCAAGAAATAACTGAATGTGCAAATTAATTCTCAGCTATTGAATCAAGGAAAAAAACCAAGAGGAACAATCCAAATGGCCCAAAGGGAATGTTTGGGCAACTCACTATACCATTAAGGAAAAGAAGACATTATTGACTAGGAAGAGGGCTTGTAACTTTTCCAGAGAAAGTTGGATTGTGGGAATCTTAGAGGGTCAAAATAATTTTTAAAAATGTAAAAGAAATAAGATTGGCTTGACTAATATAACAAGTACCATTGTACTGTGAGAGTTGAGATAAAATAACGATTTTTAAGAAGCTACTAAGGATGTGAAGACATGTTCTAATTGACAATAATTGTAAAGTTCATCCTAAAATCTAGGTGACTAATTTTGTTAAAAGAACTAAATTCTTTGAGACATCTGTGCCAATTTAGTGCAGAAGGTAGAGACACATTTTTCATTTTGTTGTCGTGAAACATTATCTCCTTGCTTCCCATGAAACGAATTTGGACTAATGCAGATTAAGGAAATACACACAATAAGAGAAAAGAAAGATGTAAGTTATAAAATCCATAGGGAAGATAGGAAAACTTTAACTATATAAATTCTTCCAAAGTTTTCCAAGATTTTTATACTATGTTTAGGATTTGGAAGAGAATAGTTTTCCTAAGAATTAAGTTTATATAGAGTTAGGTGTATTAAACATGAAAAAGTATGTCTTCTATACAGATTTTCTTACAATGGATTCCTTCATACATCAAATTTAAGACCAATAAAATGTAAGTAAAAATAGATCAAATTTCAAATATTTTATAGGTAATTTTCTAGATATAACTCATATATATATACTATACTTAGATACAGTTAAATCTTTTCCTCATATAAAATTTAGACCTTTCAAATCTTATTTGCCTTAATGCTAAGAATTATAATGTAATAACTTAGCAAATTGACCAACCATTTCTCTCATTAAACATTTCTTAGACCTATTATCCTATTTGATTATATTTACAGAAATTATTTAGTCATCTAGGGAAATATAAAACTATGCAGAAGATGAAGAGCTGACCATCCTTCTCATTGATTTCCTAGTTTTCTATGCTCATGTGAGCATCTGTCATTTTCTGTAAATTCTCAGATGCTTTTGCCAAACATATTTACTACTCCATTGCCATTTGTATCCACAATCAATGTATAACCTCTAATAATTAAATCTCAGTAGACTTTAATGTAGCATTTAACACAAAAGAAAAAAACTGACAATAAACTGAAAAAAAAAAAAAAACTTGGCAGATAATTCTTGGAACACTCTTAAGTACATAAATTGAAATTGAACGGAGTTCTGCTAAAATGAACAGCTGCCCTGGTTCACCATGAAGTTTGACAACGGGAAGCTAAGACCAAAACGTTCAGCTCAACTTGGATGACCTACATTATCTACTCCTGTAGACAATATTAGATTGTTAACAAATGTAATTTTCTTTTCTTTCTAATTAAAAAAGTATTTTCTGTATACAATTAAATTAATAAGACATGCAGTATATTTTCCAAAATCTATTGAGTGAAAAAAGTGAAAATAATAACTAAAAAAATGTTCTGAAGAATGATTAGCAATCAGCAAAAGAATAAATATTATGATATCCTATACATGAATCAAAAATAAATAAAAGTAGCAAATATTTATTAAGCTCTTACTATAGTTTGTGGAGTATGTTATACACTTAAGCCACAGAAATTAAATGAGAATCTGCAAAACCAGTATTTTCACAAGCAGCTTCATTATTTCACATCTTGCCGTTATCTACTATGGAATAATGCACTTTTTTAGATATTTGCAATCTTCATGAGTCTGTTTTCAAAATCCAAACTCATTCAACGATTATATTTTTACCTGAAAAAATATTCAAAAATATTACTTACATTTGAAATCACTTCTGCTAGATGAATAAATGGCATAGCTTTTTTTCATATTCAAACTAAGTCTGTAATTTTATGGATTATAAATGAAATAAACATATTCTTATCACTCACAGCTATTCTGATTAGGTTATTATATATTATTTTAAGGGGAAAAGTATTTTTGAATACTCATTTTATCCGTGAGTGATTGGTTTGGTTATATACTTGCAATTTTTTTAAAAATAATGAATATAAAGACTAACTCAAAGCTAAACTTTTAAGAGAAAGAGAAAAGTTCAAGATTATATTCCTGCTCAATTCTATTTCAACACAACATTTAATCTGGAACTTTGGATGTACACCAAAAGTGAACTTCCTCTAATGAGGCAAACTTGGTGAAGTTCTAAAAATATTTCTTTAAATTGTGTATTACATGTTCTTTTTTTTTCAACAGTTACTGAAATTTTTTTGTTGTTAAAAGTTTGTTTTGGTGTGAATGAAGATATGGTTTGCACATGAGAACATGAGATGTCTTCTGCCTATGAAAAGTATTTTAAAATAAATTTGCTGATCCAAAGTTAAAGAAGTGCCTATTAATATTAATAAAATATGGACTACCAGGAATAGCACTATGCTTTAAGTGTTTGAATTCAGACTGTGCTTAGGTACTTTTTTTTCCAGGTATTTTTAATTTTTTTTTGAATTTTATTTTATTTATTTTTTTATATAGCAGGTTCTTATTAGTTTTCCATTTTATATATATTGGTGTGTATATATCAATCCCAATCTCCCAATTCATACCACCCTGACCACCCCACCCCCCCCCAGCCCTTGCTTTCCCACATTGGTGTCCATACGTTTGTTCTCTACACATGTGTCTCTATTTCTGCCTTGCAAACTGTCTCATCTCTACCATTTTTCTAGATTCCACATACATGCGTTAATATATGATATTTGTTTTTCTCTTTCTGACTTACTTCACTCTGTATGACAGTCTCTAGGTCCATCCATGTCTCTACAGATGACCCAGTTTCATTCCTTTCTATGGCTGAGTAATATTCCATTGTATATATGTACCACATCTTCTTTATCCATTCATCTGTCAATGGACATTTAGGTTGTTTCCATGCCCTGGCTATTGTAAATAGTGCTGCAATGAACACTGAGGTGCATGTGTCCTTTTAAATTATAGTTTTCTTAGGGTATATACCCAGTAGTGGTATTGCTGGGTCATATGGTAGTTCTATTTTTAGTTTTTTAAGGAACCTCCATACTGTTCTCTATGGTGGTTGTATCAATTTACATTCCCACCAACAGTGCAAGAGGGTTCCTTTTTCTCCACACCCTCTCCAGGATTTATTGTTTGTAGATTTTTTGATGATGGCCATTCTGACTGGTGTGAGGTGGTAACTCACTGCAGTTTTGACTTGCATTTCTCTAATGATTTAGTGATGTTGAGCATCCTTTCATGTGTTTGTTGGTAATCTGCATATCCTCTATGGAGAAATGTCTATTTAGGTCTTCTGCCCATTTTTGGATTGGGTTGTTTGTTTTTTTTTAATATTGAGCTGCATGAACTGTTTATATATATTGGAGATTAATCCTTTGTCCGTTGATTCATTTGAAAATATTTTCTCCCATTCTGAGGGTTGTTTTTTCATCTTGTTTATAGTTTCCTTTGCTGTGCAAAATCTTTTAAGTTTCATTAAATCCCATTTGTTGTGCTTATGTACTTTATTTAGTAATGAAGTTAATTGCTTCAATTTTTTTTTTTTTTTTTACAGAAAAAGCATAAGTGATCTGATTATGTGTGGTATGTCACACAATAGATAAATATTTTTAATATTTGTCCATAGCTGGGTTTACTGAATTTAACCTTAATCACTACAAGTATCCACCTAGTGACAACTAATCTTATAAACACAAAATAAAATATAACCAAATTAATCCTCTCATTTACAAGTCATTCCATTATGATTGGACTATTATGTACCAAAGCTTATGTTAACCAATGGGAATACAGCCTTGAATAAGATGTGATCACTATGCTGGAGACGTTTATTACACATGTGAGGGGACCTTTATGTGGGTGAATTCATGGCTGTAACATTACATCAGTGACGGAGTTGTCATAGCAGATATCTATCAAAGCCACAAAATTAATGGTTCAGTAACAGTGAGCTTCCGTTTATCAAACAGAGTGTTATTAGTGGTTCAGTTTCTCTAGGTAAAATGTTGTGGGATGGTATAAAGCTACATAATTGTCATAACTTGGGTTTCCTAAAAGCTGCAAAAGGAACATGGCATAGATATTTTATTTAGGTATTCTTGGAAGCATAAATAAAGGAGTAGGCAGAGTAAGACAGCACATAGAGAAAAGTCAGTGAAGGAGGAATTACTGAGTTGGTTACCAATGCGGGCAAATGGTATTAATCCTGGTACTGGCCCTCTTAGGAACTCTGTAAAACATACCTCAGGATTATTCCCCTGGAGAATGCAGAGGGTGACCTTTCATGTCTTGATTTTGGGCCTCACACTGTTGAGTTTTGCTCTCAGAGGCTCTAACTTCCTAGCACTTCCTGGCTGTGCCTATATGCAAACTGAGTAGTCTTCTGAGTTTCCAAAAATGCCTGAGGCAGAGAAGCCTAGAAAGTCTTCATAACATTCACTGGGAGTAGAAACTTGAAAAACTGCCTACAAATAAACAAAACAGCTTCACTGAAGCTGGTGGACCAAGGGAATGTGGCCATAAGTACCAGGAGATGTCTGCTCCTATCATCTACCTTAATGGTTGCATTTATGTGGCCATCAATATTCATTTCACTTGTTACACAAAGCATGCATTGCTTAATGAAATAAAACTGTTTTAAAAGCTCTTACTTTTGAAAATTAAACTGTCTTTTAACATTACATATTTCAAGTTTTATTTTCACCAAATGCAATCCACATTATATAGAAAAGCTAAATTAATAAAGGAGTAACATTCCAATGACAAATACATTTCTCAAACTTAAAAATCAAAGCATATAGCCTATTGTGGTAATCAGTTCAAAATATATGCAAATTAAACCTTCATGTTGTATGCCTTAAACTTAGGGATGCATGCCAATTATTTTTCAATAAAACTGGAAAAAAAGGTAAAATAATACCTAATTAGTGTTTTAGTAATGCATTACAGATTATCAGATAAAGGGAAAAGAAGGAAATATAATATTAAAAATATCTTTAAGTGTACATTAACATTTTTGGACACAAAAATGTGACTTGAAAAATCAACAATAGTGGTTTTAAAATATAAGGGAGGGAATCTTGTATCATGAATTGGGAAAGTGGAGGGACAACCAGAGAAAGATAGGTGTTCTCTATGTTGAGGTCAGGGTTAAGAGGATATCAAGAATTAAAGAAACTCAAAACAGAAATTTGAATTTAGCCCCTATCAATTTGCACCAATCTCCCCGGGAAAGCACTCACTTGCCTAAGGGATTGGGGAGGAAAGACTCCCAGAGTGAAAGAAGCATTCTGTTACATATTTCACCTTCAAAATAAAGTTAAGTTTACTTTGAAGTAAGCCTTGAAGCCAACTGCATTAGCAATCCTTAATTTAATGAGCTTTATCTTCAAAATATCCTCAGTTTTGTTTAAAACTTCTTCACAAATGTAAAATATCTGTTATTCTATGATAAATGTGTGTGCTTAAAGGGTAAACATTATGCCCAAATGTGAATGAGCTACAAATGAAGTATTATTGGTTACCTAGATCCACCTTTTCTAGATGTGAAAAAGTGAAAAGAGCTTAAAGTATCCTAAGATTATGTCAAAAAGGAAAACTCAGAAAGAAGAGGTTGAAAACCAATGACTAACATTAAACTTTTCACATGTTTGGCTAAAGTTGACTGTAGAGTCATTGATGATCTGAACCGAGAACTTCATTTGAAAGATGATAAAGAGGAGAGACACTGGGGAGAAAAGATTATCAAGACCTTACATGTTAGCATAGCTCAGACCAAAACCAAGTTTAATTAGGAACAATAGATTGCTTCTCTGGCTGCATATTTTATGTACCCCTCCACAGCTCACTCCATGTAACAGCTAACTTCTCTTCTTAAAACAATAAGTTTATTTCTAACATTAATGCTTTAATTTATATATTACCTTCATTTCTTATGTGATTCCATATAAGGTTTATATCCCTGAAAATTATTATAAAGTTAGGATTTCTTTCTTTGTTTTTTTGAATGGTGTATAATAAGTGAGCAGGAGATAGGGGCTAGAACCAACATAGTTGTTCTAAGGCAGGTCTTTTCTACTCTTTTAACTTCACAATGATATAAGGTTTTATGGTGTCTTTTACTTTCCCTTGTCCTCTTCATCCCCAAACACATTATTTAACAGAACTATTTTTTCATGTCTCTTCTAATAAGAGATTATTTATAATGTCAACACCTGTGTATTTATGCTAGGTGTTAAACCAGAACTTAGGGTTAACTTGGAGCACTTCCTGTCACCTTAGTGGTGGGGTGACTTTTAGGCAATTTCTTATTCAAAACCTGCATACTGGGTAGTAACTAATGATTTATTTCTGTGTCCCAAGTCCCAAAGGGAGTCTGGAGAACAGTTGAGCTGCTGTTCCTGACATCAGTGGTTTTGGCAATTATAGCATAAGAGAGAGAAATGGTCACAAGTCGAAAACACAGCTTGTTTACACTTTTAAATACAGTTACAATAAAATAATTTACCTATTAATAATAAAGTGGACCTAAAGTTAAAATTATTTTCATAGCTTGATCTTGATATTGGTATTTTCTAAAGGATTGCTTTCCACATAATTCACTAAAGTGTTTTCTTTTAAAGCATACTAAAATACTTTATTATTTAATTTATGTATCTCCCCAGTGAACTTAAGGGGCTTCTGCTAAAAAATGGAGACTGATGATGATGACTTTGTGTTGGTAAATATGTAGTTTCAGTGTTTAAAATATAAGTTCAAAGACTACATGGGGAAATTGGATTTAAACTTGATATTAAAAGAATAGTTAAAAATTTTTTTTTCAAATTTGCTTTCTGATTAATTTAAAAATAACATTTAAAAATTAAAACTAAAACATGGTTTTTACTTTAATATATAAGCTTACCCTTGGCCTAGAAATTGGTAAATGTTAGTGCGATATAAAAATCATGTCTTATTCTGTTGAGTTAGCCTTGGCCTCACAGCAGTGGTTTGCATAAGTAGTTGGAAGTGTACACTTTTTTTTCCCCTAAATCTGAGGTCACTTTTCAGCCCAACTAACTAAATTTAACATACAAACCTGTATTTAACTATTACTACCTAAATATATAGCAGAGTTTTCAGTCATCTAACACTAAATATTAACTTCCAAAACAATGGGCATTAACATCATAGCTTAAAGCCAGAAAGAATAAAAGCAGGTTTCTACTTAAGATATTTTAATCAATATCAAGTAATATCTTTGTTTGAGAGAACCTGGATTTTGACAGCTACTTAACACTATGTTCCATATTTAACTGAAAGACTTCAAATAAGGGACAAAAATATGTAATAGCCAAATAGACCTAACGAGAAAATTATGATAATTTAATGCCTTAATTGATACTTTAAAATAATTTTATATAACTGAAATGCTAGGTTTAGAAAAGTCTGCTTTAGAACCAAAGAAAAGCATAGGCTGTTTTATGATTTATTCTAGTCCTATAATAAGTTGAATAGATAATCTTCTATTCAACACTGCACATATGGAGGGCCAGCAGAGCTTTTATAAATCAGGTTGACTTATTTCAAATAGACTAATCCTGAATGAATGTAATCTATACAGGCACAATTTGTGAAGTTTTCTGATATTAGACACTAGAACAGAGTCGTACGTTATGAGTTACCTGTCCAATGTCAATGCCAGTGCCTTCACTGAAGAACTTGCCTGAAGCAATGACTGAAACCAGTATTAGCTCTGACCCATCTAAGTTGCTAGGAAGCTCTTGAATGACTGCTGCCTTTGTGTTTTGGGGGCATGAGATGTTGCATCTCATGATGGATAATAGACTTATTGCTTGTTCTGTAAGTTGTAGACCATATCATATGGTGGGAAGATCAATTATTTTAAGTGCCAGTTGGTGAGCTAAATTAATAATGATGAATAAACTGTTGAAGGAAAAAAAATTGTATGAACTACTTATATCTTGAGATGTGGGATTCTACCCACTGATGTATCTCCAATATTTATCTGTCCAAACACTGTATTTGCTGCTGTTAATGTTTTGCTTCATCTTTAATTCATTATCTCATTTAGTAAGTTTTTGATTTTTCAGAAACTCTATCATTAACCTATTCATTATTTCTACTCTTATAAAAAGCCTGCAGTTTTCACTGATACTCACTGAGCAAACACTTATTGAAAACTTGTATTTCTAGCCCAGTGCAAAGGAGATTCAAAATGTACAAAATAGACTAGTGAGGAAGGCATAAGGCATCTGGTAACATGGAGGCTCTCAGGTCTTGCTGTGGTAAAATGAAAACAGCATCTCTTGAGAAACAACAGGCTTCCAGTAGGGGTGAGGATTTTCTTTTTGAACCCTCTTCTCCTTTTCTACCTATACTTTAAAATTGACATAATGACCAAAAATATCAGAGATTGAAACTTGGTTTCATAAAAAATAACATTTGAAAAGAAGTTTTTATAGAGCCTTTATTAAAATTAAGTGGGTGAGCACAGCCTGAACAGTTAAACTCAGAAATTAATAGACAGATATGCTTCTGTATCTCGCTAACAGATGTCTCCAATTAAATCGACGTGACATGAATTGTACTTTCAGTAACTTCAGTGTTGGAGACTCCATCTTTTAAAGATTATTCTACATTGGCATCTTCATATTAGCTTGGCATTGCTCCTCTAAATGTCCTTGGCTCAGAAATGTTTTACAATAAACTTCTAAGCCAATGCAGGCAGAATCTTGGCTTTTATAGGACCTGTCTCTGCCCACTTCAGGATATGTGTTATAATAAGCAGACACACTGTTTTTTCTTTATTAATAATTTAGCATATTCTTTCATGTTAACTAAACCTCAAATTCTTAATTCAACTTTTTTCTAGAATGAACACAAGTTTGCTTAAACTTTTTTTTTTTTTTTTTACATACTTGAGATGTTGCCTTGTCTTTAAAAGCATAAGAAAAAGAAGAAAGAAGGAGCAAGAGAAAGAACTAGGTAAAATGACTAAAATTAAAAGCATAGAAATTAAATAGTATAGTTTTTTGGTAATTCTCTGCCTGTAATATCGGGGGAAAAAAAGTCTCTCTTCTGACAGTATATATTATTAAATGTTAATTTTATGTAGTATGTATTCCCTGAGATTTTTCCTTAGTCATGGTAGCAAAGAGAAAAGATAATGCTGAATGACTGAACTTTTAGCATTTCATTTTCACTTTTTAGTTTCTCTATACATGCTTAATCTCATTTTATTTTTTTTTATTCTAAGAAAATTCCATTACTATATAGAACTTGCTAGTGTTTATCTTCATATCAACTTATTTTACACACAGGCCAGTAAGATGTAAATTGAGAAATGTATACTAGAGTTAAACATCATTTAAATCATGTTTGAATTATCAGACTATCTATCTTTCTGTTTCACTAAGTGAGTATGAACCAATGATACTGGACCTTTACAAAGAGGGTATCTGGGCGTCAAGAATGTGCAGAGTTCTAAGGGTTCAAAGATCTGTGCTGTTGGGGAAGCTGGAGCTGCCCAAAGCCAATTATTTACTCCTTCTCAGCAAAGAATGCAAAGGAGTATGATGAACAGGTAGTGAATTGCAGTCCTCGCTGTGAACTAAAATAACCGAATAAGCTTTTAACATTTCCTAAAGCTGAGTCCTATCTCCAAAGTTTCTGATAATTTCTCTTAAATTCATTAGAAAAATATGATACTTGGAATATACTTGGACGTACAATAAATGTATTCACTATTGGGAAGAATGCTAAGGAAATAGTCATTTTTCCTTATAATGCATTGAAATTTAAAGGCAACTTCTATTTAGTGCTACTTTAGGCAATTTGGTTTCGTAACAAGAAAACTAGAAGGTGAGGACTATCTGAATACATTTATAAACTTGGTATCCAGGGTTAATTTTATTTCTCCAGCAAGTTAGTCAGCCTTGTCGTTCCTGAAATTAGTTAAATGCCTATACTTCTGTGAGTTAGTGATTAGTAAGCAGTTTTCAAATTCACTGCTACAGGACAAAAATAAAGGGATAAATTAATAAAGACTGAAATTTAAATCCCTGAGTCCACTTGCAGTATCTATGATACTATTACAAAGATGTGTAACTTGAAATGTACTGAAGATTCAAGCGCACATAAAAAATTATTTAGCACTTGAAAATTAGGCCAAGATTGAATAACATGGCGTTTTGATATTGTACTGCAGCATTGCTTAACAGGATTAATTTCCTAGAAAGCATTATCTGCTCTTAACTTTTCGATTTATTATTTAATCAGAGATCAGACACTGTGAAATCACACATGAACTGGGAGGTTTCTGCCCAGAAGAGTATATATTTCTAACGACTATATATTATTGCTCTTTAAGACATTAACCAGTTCGTTATATCCCATAGCAGTCTTATTCTAATATTCTTTTCTCAAAATGCTTATTAATACCCATTTCCTCAAAATCTGTTATTGATCAGTTGAAGACATTTTGACACTTGTCCATTCTACATTTTCAATGTGAATCATGTTTTAACTTTTTAAAATTATACTTTGGCAAAATATATAGACATTATTTCTAAGCTATGTCAAAATGAAAAGGACAGTTCTTAGAAGTTAATGTGATAAACACAGGCATTCAAAAGAATATACCCTCTTTAATTCAGTTCTTTATTAGTACATTGATAAAAGCATTTTAGGTCTATGTGCAAGAATATTTTATTTTATATGTATTTCAAGCACATTTTCAATAGGAATTTATCATTTTTATATAAAAACTAGGCTTTTAAGTCACAGGGATGAAGAAGGACTCTTGCAGTCCTACCTGATATTCACTTATACACATCTCAGGGAAACAATGTCAGGATCAGGCAAAAAACACTCATTCAGTTAATACATCCACAGCTCTGCTTCATTAGAATTAGAAAATTGGCCCAGATTCAGCTGGGAGTCAGAAGCAGGTAGCTCATGGCATGACTCATTTGGGGATGAAGAGGGGCGCATTTTTCTAGGGAGACGTCTACTATATTGAAAGTCATATGTTGAATTAAGCCTTTAAAACTAGCCCCATGTCCTACTCGTAAAAACCTATTGGCATTTTTTTCTATTTTTGAACCGTTTTATGAGATACAACTACTCTTCCTTCTTAAAACTCTGCTGCTGATCACTCTTACATTTTTATATCTTTGTTCTTTACCTACTTCTCTGCACAGCAGTAATCTCTGTGACCCTATGTCCTCCTTCAGTTCCCTGTATTCATGGGGACCATTATGATCATGATTGTCATATCTACCACTACAGAATCAATCTTTGTGCTAGACCCTTTAAACATATTAAAATTGATCTTTGACATGTCACTGCAAGATTCATATTCATGTATATTACACACATATGTAATATATATATATACTTGTGAGTCTGAGTGTGTGTAAAATATACCTTATAAATGAGATAACATGATCAGAGAGATCAAACAACCTGCTTAAGGTAACAGTATCAAATGGCGACTGCAATATAACTCAGAGTAGCTTAACAAATGGGCCTGCTAGGGCTGCGCTTCTCAAATCTTAACTCAGGTATGTTAACCTAGGGATTTTGTTCAAATGCAGATTCTGCTTAAGTAAGTTCAGTAAGGTTGCATGAGATTCTGCATTCCCAACAAGCTCCATTGTAAAGCCAATGCTGCTGGTTCACAGACCACATTTTAAGTTGCAAGATGCAAAGGAAAGATAGATCATGAAAATTGCCCTATGATTCAAATTTGAATGAGTACACTGTTGTTGCTAGTTACTTAATCTTGGTTGGCAAGTTGTCAAAGGTTTGAAAAGATCATAAGTGTCTTGGAAGGTATACACTAAAGGGTTAACGAAATATACCTAGGTTGTTCACACCCTGAACATTCTAAAGGTCTTCAGAACTGTCCCTTGACCAGCTCCTGGTGGGCAACCTGTGACCCTTAGTAATATTCTGCCTGATAAGTCTTTGACCTGAAACTGTAGACCACACCAGATAGTTTATGCTAACAGTGTAATTTATTGTGAATATACGTTTCTGTATGCTGGAGCTTTGCACCATGCTCTATCAGTTTAACTTCTGTTGGAGGTGGGGAGGCTGGAAACTCAGTAGCTAAGGTCAGTCACGTGCACTATGCATACGTGAGGAATCCCCAGTAAAACCCTGGATACAGCAATCCCTCTACTGGTCATATGCCCAGAGAAAACCATAATTCAAAAAGACACATGCGGGCTTCCCTGGTGGTGCAGTGGTTGAGAATCTGCCTGCCAATGCAGGGGACATGGGTTTGAGCCCTGGTCTGGGGGGATCCCACATGCCGCGGAGCAACTAGGCCTGTGAGCCACGATTACTGAGCCTTCGCGTCTGGAGCCTGTGCTCCGCAATAAGAGAGGCCGAGATAGTGAGAGGCCTGCGCACCGCGATGAAGAGTGGCCCGCGCTTGCCGCAACTAGAGAAAGCCCTCGCACAGAAATGAAGACCCAACACAGCCAAAATAAATAAATAAATAAATAAATAAATAAATAAATAAATAAATAAATATTAAAAAAAAAAAAAAAAAGACACATGCACCCCAATGTTCACTGCAGCACTATTTACAGTAGCCAGGTCATGGAAACAACGTAAATGCCCATCGACAGACTAATGGATAAAGAAGATGTGGTATATATATACAATGGAATATTACTCAGCCGTAAAAAGGAACAAAATTGGGTTATTTGTAGAGATGTGTATGGAACTAGAGACTGTCATACGGAGTGAAGTATGTCAGAAAGAGAAAAGCAAATATCATATTCCACAGCTTGCACGTGGAATCTAGAAAAATGGTACAGATGAACTGGTTTGCAGGGCAGAAGTTGAGACACAGATGTAGAGAACAAACGTATGGACACCAAGGGGGGAAAGCAGGGGGCGGGGGGTGGTGGTGGGATGAATTGGCAGATTGGGATTGACATATATACACTAATATGTATAAAATAGATAACTAATAAGAACCTGCTGTATAAAAAATAAATAAAATTCTAAAAAACCCAAAAAACATTAAAAAAACCCTGGATACCAAGGACTAGGTGAGCTTCCCCAATAGACAACAGTTCACACATGTTGTCATACATTGTTGCTATGAGAATTAAATGCTGTCTTAAGACCTCACTAAGAGGAAGCTTACATCTGGTTTCTCCTGGTCTCCACTCAGCATGCCTTCTTTGCATTGCTGATTTTAATCCGTATCCTTTCATTGTAATCAGCTAGAACTGTGAAAACAAAACAAAACAGATTTTCTGAGTTATGTGAATCCTTCCAGAGAATCATCAAACCTGAGGGTGGACTTGGGGACCCCAAAACAGAGTGTATATATTTGAAAAAAGTTTTAAAATAAAACTGGCTACAACAGACACTGTTGATACCTTGCACCCTATCTCCTGGGCCCACTGTTTTTACCTGAATTTCACCTGTTTCCAGCTCACAGACAGCTTCCCATCTCATGCCCCTGTCTTTCTGCTTCTGGGTTTGTGAATTCCTTCCAGCTAATCAGTGCTGCTCAGTCTCAAGCAGGATCAAAGAGGGAGTTAGAGATGGGAAGTTAATGCTTCTTAGGCACCCCTCAACCAAAGAAAGGTGAGACTAAGTTGGGAAATGCTCCAGTCTTCTTATGAAATGATTTGGAAACATGTTCTAGATGTCCCCAGCAAGACTAAGCACATAGTAATAACCGCTCATTCATATTTGGCTTTTCTCCATTTCTTGTCTCACTTTCTTCACTTTCATGCTTTCTGAGATCAATGTCTGAATAAATTACCTGCCCCCAAGTCCTTGTCCCACAGTCTGCTTTTAAAGGAAACCAAAACTAACACAACAGTAATGGGAATTTTTCAATGAGAGTGAGGGGGAATCTCTTTCTCATAAGAAGGGTACAAACCTTGAAGGTCGTGAAGACCAAGGAAGTCCACTCTTCCAATGGGGTGTTTTATCTTCTGTTTAACATCTCTATGTGCATGCAATAATTTATACCCTTTACTTACATGAAAGGAGTGTGGACCCTTTACCTCTTTGGATTGTTATGTTTCCATCACTATTGCCTATATGCAAAATGTAGGTTTAAAACAAAATTGAGAGGAGGTACAGAGATTTCCCACATAATCCTGCCCCCACACATGCATAGCCTCACTCACTATCAACATCCCATGCCACAGTGGTATCCTTGTTAAAAGTGATGAACCTACCTTGACACATCATTACCATCCAAAGTCAATAGTTTAGAGTCTTTCTTGGTGTTGTATAGCCTGTGGGTTTGGACAAATGTGTAATGACATGCATCCATAATTATAGTGTCACCTATTTTCACTGTCCTAGAAATACTCTGTTCTCCAAATATTGACCCCTCCCTCTCCCCCACCCCATGGAAGAAACTAATCTTTGTATTGTCTTCATAGTCTTGCTTTTTCCAAAAAGTCATGTAGTTGACATCATATAGTATATAGCCTTTTCAGATTGGTTTCTTTCACTTAGTAACGTGCATTTAAGTTTCCTTCATGTCTTTCAACACCTTTGGGTAAATACCAAGGAGCATGACTGCTGGGTCACGTGTAGTAAGAATATGTTTAGTTTTGTAATAAACCATCAAAGTGTCTTCCCAAATAGCTGTAGCATTTTGCATCCCCATTAACAAGAAATAAGAGTTCCTGTTAGTCCACATCCTTGCCAAAATTTGGTGTTGTCAATGTTCTGGATTTTGGCCATTCTAATAGGTGTGTACCGGTATCTCATTGTTGTTTTAATTTGCATTTCCTTGATGACATACAATGTAGGACATCTTTTCATATGTTTATTTGCCATCTGTGATGATATGGATGAATCTGAGTGACATTATACTGAGTAAAATAAGCCAGACACAGAAAGACAAACACTAGTTTATCTCACTTATATATGGAATCCAAAAAAGTCAAACTCATAAAACCAGAGAGTAGAATAAATGACGGTTGTTAGAGGCCAGAGAGTGAGGGAAATGGGGATATGTTCTTCAAAGTGATATAGGATGAATAAACTCGGGAGATCTAATGTACAGTATAGTAACTACAGTTAATAATGCTATATTGTATACTTGAAATGTGCCTTTGTCAGTTTCATTTTATTCTGTGTGATTTCTTCTAGCTATTTACTATTTTCCTGGATGTACTTTATGGTGTTATGGTCTATGATTTTCTTTCTATAATTCCTTATTTTTTTTTTTTTTTACTTCAATTTCTATCCTGAGATCAGTTAACTTGCTTTATTAGCTTCAATTCTTTCTCTTATTACTTTGATAACTCTTTGTGATAGAGGTTTGTCAGCTTCATTTTGCTTATGCTTGTTTCTTCCTTTTCATATTTTGTGAATAGAATGCATGCATAGACCCTGTATTGATTTATTTCTCATTATTCCTCTTAGAATAGATCAGATAAGAGATACTTGGAAGGACTGGTATGGTGTTTCAATTTGTATCATCTTTTATTTAAATTTCTGTTATGGAATACTGTCTTACTAATTTTTCTCCTACCTAAACACTGGGCAAATACCTCTCATTAGCGTTCACCTTTCCGGAGGTAGTGTGACACAGGTTTAGTTTCCTGGGGCTACGAAATCTCTGTATTATCACCTGCTATTTAATGCTTTTTCTCTTCCTTTTACTTCTCTTTACCTCTATGAGTATCCTTTCATTTGGAGCCCAGAGTTTATGAAATAAAAATGGTACATTACCCTGAATTCTCCTTCAACTTCAAATACTTTCCACTTTATGATTAGACACTGAGTTACTGTACAGTGTCTTTCTTACTTTAATCATGATCAAACCTTTCTGTAAGATCTTATTATTTTAAGAAAAAGATTTTTGAAATACACCTCCCAAAATAGTGACAATGACATTTGGTAAAATGAAAACTCTGAATATAGATTGACTATGCATGTGAAATCTCTCAGATTTTTGCCTTGTTTTAGTTGGGATATCATGGTATTTGGCAGGTTTGCTACACAGTTTATGTTTTGGGGCTATAATTCTCTCTCTGAATATGTTTATTTTCTTTTTTTTTTTCTGTCAGTAGGTTTTAATAGAGGAGTGAGAAGTAAACTTTTTTATTCAGTATCCTACAGTGTCCATGGTTTTAGACACTCATTTCAAGATTGAATAATAATCTTAATTACATATGACTCATTATCTATCCTCCTTTTACTATTCATTTGTATGTATGATGACAAAGTATAAATGCTCTGAACAGTAAATTATTAAATCATTTGGTGGTGTTCTTATTCCTGTAATTCTATCTTCGAATTTGTCTTCACTTTCTATGTTAACTACATAAAAGTGAAATAAATCAGTAACCATAATTTTTAAAACAAGTGGTCTGAAAAATTTTGCTAAGATAAATAATGAAAGATTTTGAAATCCTTGAGGTTTTGAATTTGTTAGAAAAAAAAAAAGGTTTAAGCTTTGGCAAAAAAAATGTGCCTTTTGCTCAATAATATTACCTCTTAATTTTAAGATTACTTTGTATCTACTCTTTACATTCCTTATTTATATGCATAGCATTAAAGTAAAACTTATTTCAGGGTTATCATGTTGAAACCCCTTATCTTTGTGTGCATGTCTATATGATTTATTTTTCTAGAAAAAAATAGTTAAGGAAAAGGAGATTAAAAAATGAAATAAGGAAATCTTCCATCAATCTTCATATAAATAAGTGTCATGAGTGCTTCAAATTAATCACTACAAAGGACAGAGGGACAATTGATTCATCCAGCTTCGGAATACTTGAAGTAGGCCTTTAAAAACGTCCTTGCAAAGTACATATTATGCGGGTTGATGAAGATGGCTGGAGCTTTCATGAAAGTCATAAGCAAATGCACAGAACAATAAAGTTGAACAAAGAAAGAGGCAAAAAAAAAATGATCAGAGACTGACATCCTTGACTGAACACGGTTCACTCATATACTTTTCTTTAAAATATCTAACCTTGTAGTTAGCTTTTTATCACTGATTGTAACCAAGTGTCACAAGTGACACTTCTCAAGTAATAAAATAGCCTTTTAAGGTGAGCATTTAAGATACACTTTGAATTCATTTAAAATACAGATTCTCATGTCTTGTTCTATACTTACTTTAAACCAAAAAATCCAACTAACTTCTGACCACTAAGCTTTTAAAACCATCCATCTATTTGTTGAATCTGTAGGAGATGATGGATGTTAAGTAAATTTATTGTGGCAATCATTTTACAATATGTGTAAGTTATTATGCTGTATACCTTAAACTTATACAGTTCTGTATGTCAATTATATCTCAATAACACGAAAAGAAAAAAATAAAAAACTATTCATCTAAAGTGTAACCATTCATCTTTAGTGATCTTTATTTTACATCCTGTGCAAACTTCATAAAGATTCTAAGTAAATATTTAAATGTGGTAATGTTAAGACCAAAACAATTTAAAAGATGTTTCCCAAATGAAGCTGTTTTTTTTTTAATGAAATGGGAAGTGTAGTTGAATCTACCTATCAAGAGAATGAGGATCAAAACTCTTCCTTATATTCATGAGGAAAGCAATTTTCCTAGTCAAGAGCCCGTTTAGTGTGAATTGGCTTTGCTCTTCTTGTTAATAATACAGTTAATAAATTGACAGATGAATCTAAAAGTCCTTGTTAAGAAATTACTATAATTAAGAAACACAGAAGTGATACAAAAGGAAAGACGTTGTATAAGGCATGAAACTTGACCCAGGAGTTTACAGACAAGTTGAGAAACCAAGAGAAGATTTGAAAGATTATCACGGAGTAGAAGACACTTGCATGGTATTAATTGTAAAGCCTACTGCCCTTCAGAGGCTAAGAAAGAACAAGGATTGTTTTTTGTAGCCAAGCCAAGTTTCAGAAAGTCACTGGGTTAAGATCTAGACTTAAAACTTGAGTAATATGATTTACAAATTGCAGAGAACACCAAGATAGTCACTATCCCACAATTTAGGGGGAAAAATGTAAATGTAAATTGTATTTGTCTCATAATAATCTAAAAGTTGTCATTTAGCTCCTTCTAACGTAACATGGAATTTCATAGAATAATACTTCAATAGCACTTCATCAAAATTTCATTTCCAGTAAATTCAGTTTTCTCATTTTTATAAAAGTTGTCCACACTGCTGAGAAAAGTTTTTCAAAACTGGCTTCTAGATGATGCTCGGTCTTGTTCCTAATTTTTTAAAGCCTGATCTTTCTTTAAAGAATAAGTTTTACTGTCATATTATGACAACATATGGATTATCTTCTATTTGAATTTACTTGCATCTTTTTTTATCAGGAGGCAAAGAATCTCACAATATTGCTAAATTTTAAAGCTTAGTTTAAATTTGAGAGCCTTAATATGGATTTGTACAATTTTATGTTTCAATTTTATATGCCCTGTTATTATTTGGGAGTGGGGAGAGTTAACTCACATGCGATATTAGCATACTCTAAAATGTTGTCAAAGTCAAAGAAAGTTGGTACATGTGCATATTTCTCCTTTATTTTAGACTGTATGCTTATATATTTTTAAATCAAGGGCTAGGTGGTCCCTTGATGCAGATTTACTTCTTCCTATTTAGTGCTTTGATGCATTAAGAACAGAAAAGTAGATAAAATTAATGACTAATGATAAATATCAAGATAGATTAAAGAGACATATAGTTGACAAGTAGGGCAAACTTCCAAATCTACACTCTTTTGACTGTTTTCTCACCTAAAAATTGTTTACTATAGTTTGATTGATTGATTATACTTTTCTTTTCAGTTATGTTCCTATTTAGCAATTGCATAAAACTGAAGTGCAACTGCATGACAATTGAAATTATTTCTAAAGCTATTCATCTATTCATTCTAGGGCAAGCTTATTACACTAGGTCTATCCTATATAGGAGGAAGGCACTTACTCTAAGGTGAATTCAGATAAGTAACAAATGCATGGGTTCAAGGAAGGCAGTAGGGAGTGATGCTTCTCTAATTTTATTTTCTGGTAGATGCTGAAACAAAGCATTCTTGTTAATGGATATGCACGAGGCATAAGTGTTTTGGCATGTGTTCAGTACAAGCATTGGCAAAAGTCCTCCTATCTAAATCAAATAACAACAGTTTAATTATTAATTGAAAATAACGTGTTTCCCAGAAAAGACTATTAGTGAGAAGTTCCAGCTTCTTAGACAGTTAAGTAGACAGCCAAAATGTTAGGGTGCTCTAGGTTTCCATCTCAGCCATAGAAATATTGAGCGATTTTTTGAGCTAGCCAAGTATTCCTATACAGTGAGCAATCTTTAGGAAGCTTATGTAGAACCTCAATCTTGTTCTCAGTGCTCTAAAGCAACCCTCTGACCACTCACTTTCGCCAGGAATTTACAGAATGCAGTTTTCCTAAACAGCAATATCATCAACGACAAAACTTCTTAGGTAAAAGAGAATGTGAATTTTGGCAAGGAATGTCATCACCTGAACAAATCTTCACATTTCCTAGTCTCTAGTTTACATACATTCATGTGACAATTTTGAATATCTACACTCGAGATTTTGGCACAAGATAAGTGTCAGGAAATTATGTGTGGAGGAATAATTTGACATGTAAGTTTTTTTTTAATTTTTATTGGAGTATAGTTGATTTATAATGTTGTGTTAGTTTCAGGTGTACAGCAAAGTGAATCAGTCATACATATACATGTATCCACTCATTTTTAGATTCTTTTCCCATATAGGCCATTACAGAGTATTGAGTAGAGTCCCCTGTGCTATACAGTAGGTCCTTATTAGTTATCTATTCTATATATAGTAATGTGTATATGTGAAAATTGTTTAAAAACATTTTTTAGATCCTGTTTCTAAAAACACTGAGGAAGAATGAGATTTTTCTTTTATTATTAAACAATTGTTACAATTAACAAAAGGGATTTTAGGGTCTTAGCTATAATGATTAAAAGAGACCTGAATGCTGATTACTTAATAATTACCCAGCAACTCAATTATGCTATCCTATTGAACTTTGTCATGATAGAAGCTTTCCCAAAATTGCATAAGGAGGCAATTGTGAGAGGGAATATACACAGGTCAACTGATAAAGCTACTGCATAGTTTCCTAGCTGTAAAAGAGGATAGAGAACAAGATTGAATTAAACTCTGATGGATAACAATAGAAAGTAAAAGACATGTCTAAGTGTACTTTGGGATTTTAAGTATTTAAAATTATCTAGTTGGGTATTATATTTCTAAACTAGCTGCCCTTTACTATCCTTAAACAAAATTATCCTTGTTGCCATGACACACCATGGACCTTACCTAGATGAGAGAGTGCTCAAAGTGCTCCCGGGTTTGCCCTCATGAGTTTGACAGAGGTTCACAGAAACCAGTGTTCCCCTAGCAATGTGACCAGCAGGTATGTACTCTTGTTTTAGTGCTATTTCAACTTCTGGGAGTTACTTATCTTTTTGAGATTTTTCTTAGAGAACTTTGAAAGAAATTGAATGACTCTCAAATTGTCTGAAATCAGATAATCTCAAATTTGGTGAGGATCCAAAGATAATATGTATGTATGGAAGTTAAGATTTCCCATTCGGAAGTCAAGCTGTTAGAGTTCAAATTTTGGTCCCATCCTCTTCCAGTGGTAAACTCTGTGGTTACTTAAATTCCCCTTGTCTTTCTTTCCTCATCTGTAAGATAAAATAAGAATGATAGTAATAGTACCTACATAATTTGGCAGTTGGAGGTTAATTCAACTAATAGACTTAATTGACTTACAGCAGAACTTGGCACAAAGCCACTGCACAGTTGACATTAATATTATGATATTTTATCTTGCATGATGGGACAACATATAGTTACTGCTTAATCTTAAATAAGGAACATTAATAATAACAGAAATTAAGAAAATATATTTATTAAAGGAGCCCACTGGGAATATGAAACCTCAATCTCATCATGTTTGTAACTGAATTTGGGGCACATGAATGTATACATATTTTAAAATACATTATTATACAGTCAAGGAGGGAATCCTAGCTATTCCAACAATACCTAGTACATTTGTAAAAACAAGTGATTGGATACATTCTAAAAATGAACACAGATTTTGAAATCTAGCTGTTGTTATTGAACTTTTCATTATTGCTCAATTATAAAAAAAAAAAAGACAAAGAAAACAACCCAAATATATATATATAGATATATATATATACATATATATAATCAGGAAAACACCAAGCTGTTGTTATTGAACTTTTCATTATTGCTCAATTATAAAAAAAAAAAAGACAAAGAAAACAACCCAAATATATATATATAGATATATATATATACATATATATAATCAGGAAAACACCAAGGTCGCTCACCTACTTCTTTAACCATTCTTCAAACTTACAATTTTTTTTATTTGATTCAATGAGAGAAATTGTGTTGAAATTCATGGAACAGTGTCTGGCATCTGGTAGATACTCCAGAATGATCACCTCTATTCCAAAGATGTAGAATAAGACATGTAGCATTTTGGAACCACTAAGCTAATGGACTTGTCCCAGTTCTAGAGAGTAAAGAAATCCCTTTCAGTGATAGTTTTATTTTCCCACTATTTTTACATATCAAAGTTAATTCCCATCCGCTATGTGGATTCCCACTGATTATGTGAGACATGGTAGAGCATAATGGTTAAGGGTGAGCATTCAGGAACCAAACCATCTGAATCCATCAGTATGAATATTTACTGGTTCTGAGAAGGTAGACTAGTGAGGGTCAGAAGAGTTATGGCATAAAGTAGCAAATATAGTTCCTGGATCCAATAATTATTAGCGGTTGTCATTACTTTATCATCATCATCATCATCATAATCATTAACTATTTAAAGCATCCTTTCTGGACAAAGCAAAGTGGAAGGACTGAAGGACTAATATTCTACTTTTCAAGAAAAGAAGATCGTTATTGCCAAGGAGCATTAATTCTGACACTTGAGTATTCAGAAAAACTTTGCTTTATCTCGTTTTGCCCATATTTTCTTTATTATTTAGTCCTTTTTTTTTCCTTTACTCAGGGATTTTGGTGCTGGATGGTGGCTCTGCTAGGCTGGTCAAAGTTCATACCACAGACAGTGGATTTTAGCCAGATGTCTCCTTTTTAAACTAAATCAAATTCATGGCTGTGGTTGATATGAAGGCTCTGGCCATTGGCAAATGACATTGTATCCACAGGCCTCTTATTAGAGCTTGGGAAAAAAAGTAGTGATTACTAGTGTTTGTGGCCAAATTTTGTTCATGCCTGCCAATTGGATTTGTTTGGATACCAGGAAATTATGGAGTGTATGATTTGAATTAGGATATTAAACCTTAGGAGCCAGTCTTTAGCAAAGATTGTGCTGTAAAATAATATTGGAAAGTACCCCTTTGACCAAGTCAGTGAAATTAGCTTAGTCATGAGAATTCCAAGTGAGTTTTCTGACCTTGAGATGTAGACACAGTGCCAAAAAATATCATCAGGGGACTGAGGATGGATGCTGATCTTTATGTTAATGAGAGGGTTTTAGTGTAACCTAGTCATCTAACTCAAGCCCATCATTTTCAAACTTTAAACATTCTGGATGCTTGTCTCAGAAAATGGAAGAAGTTCCCTCAATATTATTATCAGAAACATGTCGTTTCATGTCAGTTCTCCCAGCTCACATTCTTAATTCCTTTTCCTTTTTTTTTCCTGATTTTTAAAACATGTTCTTTGTTTGGTTATGGCTGGTAACAGCTCTTAACTGTGCTGGATGCCCAGAGTTCCATTTTTGCATAATTTCCATGGCAACCTGCACATGCTATACAGTCCATCAATCTGCAACTCCATTCCTGGTGCCATGGCTCTTCTCGTATTAATCCACACTGTTGACTTTTGTTGTTGTTCTTTTATTATCATCTAGCAATGTAACTACTATCACCTTGTAAATTAATTGCAAGGTCAAAGTGCTTTAATACACAAGAGACACAGAACGTCCTCTCATGTAGTTTCATGAATGAGGGAAAGGATAAGCCCAACAGTTAACCCAAGCATTAATGTTATGTCTGTAACAATGGGTGGGGTATCAAGACAGCTGTGTGCTCTGGCATGGAGGCAGGAGAGCAGATGTTAGGGAAGGGCCCAATAGTCCTTTTTTAAGCTATGTGACCTTCGCTTGCATCCTAGAACAGCTATCAACCTCTTCCTTAGGTAAAGAGTAATGTTTTATTCAGCCATTAATAGAGTTTCTGCTATGAAACTAAATACCTATCAGCTATTAGCTTCTCTTATTAGGAGTATAGTACAAAGAATCTCTAACTGATTTTTTTTTGAGGCAGTGGGTATATTTATTTATTTACTTCTGGTGTCATTAATCCTGTGTTCTGTGATTTTAGCAAGATCTCCATGAACATCTTCCTTTCTATTTAGGCCTTGTTGCTGTAAACTTTCTTTTTCAGTCTAACATACCAACTGCAGTCACGTGTAGTAACTTGACCATCCAAGAGGATGGCTTATTCCTGCATGGCTTTGTGATTGGATTCAGATGCCCAGTGCAGCATTCCCAACCTGGAACATAATAGCTTGAGTAACATCCTCATTATCTATCCTTCATATGAAGAATTTTGGGTATTCAAAGCCATGACCCCCTAGATAGTGAGTAAACCGTGCAAGCGTGCTACTTGCCAGCAGACACAGATGCTTCTTCCAGGTCAATCCCAGCTTGATGTAGGCCCCAATGGAAGAAGATCTCATGACATACCCTCTGGCAGAGATGTTGTAAAGGGTTTTATTAGCATCCCTTGCAAAACATCATCCTCTGACCTACTTGCTGTGACTTGGATGGTTCCCCTCATGTCTGGACAAGAGTATGAGTGAGTGGAGGCCCACAGAACAGTTAACTCTGTGTCCTTTATTCATCATGAGGGTACAAATAAAGCATGAAACTATGTTGGACACTGTCTCTGTGTTCATTGGTTTGTTTTAGTAAGACCACATATCTAGTATATTAGTTTCCTAGAGCTGCCTTAATAAATTACTATAAACTGGGAGGCTTAAAGCAACAGATATTTATTCTCTCACAGTGACAGAGATCAGAAGTCTGAAATCAGGGTGTCAGAAGGCAGTGTTAAAAGTCTTAATTCCAGATTTTAAAAAAAACAACAGATTTTTTAAAAGCTATTTTTTGAGAATAACTGGCCAACTAAAGGCATGAAAGGTCAGCATATATTCCCCCATCCTAATTTCCCTCTCTTGATACAAGGCAGGACACTCCTAAACCAGGCATCTACACACAGAATGAATATTGTTGGGAGTAAGTTGGGAGTAAGCCCCCTCCAATCAGGGACTGGATGCTGCAGAATCCCAACTTCAACTTCTTCTTCATGAAAACCCAAGGTGCACATCAAATCTCCATGCCTAATCTGAGGAAGCAGGACTTGCTCTACAGCAACTTTCCTCCACATCTGGGACTCAGACTTCTAAGAGAGTCTTGGTCCCCTATTGCCCGCCTCCTCTGGTTGGTGTTCCCCATGTTTTCACTTTGCCTTTGGTAACTCCATTCCTTGCCTGGGGAAGCTAACCTTGTGGGCATCCTCTGGTTTCCAGATGGCTTCAGGCTGCCCATGGGAAACACTAACAGGAAGATGAAGAGTGAGAAGAGAGAAAGGGGGGTATTTATTCCTTGAATTCTCTCCATGTTAGATAGCAGTAGGTTGACTGTGTCACTTTACTAAAAACAACGGCTCATGTTATCCAGCCCTGTTGATATAGTTTCTTTCTCACATGGTTCTGGTAACTGTTCCTTCCTCTAACTTTGTCAGGACAAGGAGTAGTAAGGATCCCCTTGCCTTCCTTGCCCAAGGTAACTGGTCATCCCTCTTTGGCTTCACTAAACTCTGCCACAACTTTGTAATTAGTGCCTTTATTAAATATTTATCAGTTACACAATGTATGTGTCCCTATTTTTTCCTGCCTGCACTCAGATTGATAAAAATTGCTAGACCAGAAGAAAGGGCCTTCATTTTATTGATTTGTTCCTGCTTAAGTAGGAGCTTATTGTGCAGAGTCAACTACATCTACCACCTTCACTCATTTTGACCACCTTCATCCCCTACCTCTGGAAACCACCAATCTATTCTCTGTATCTATGAGTTCATTTTATTTGGTTTTGTTTTTGTTCTTTAGATTCCACATGTAAGAGAGATCATATGGTATTTTTCTTTCTCTGTCTGACTTATTTCATTTAGCATTATGTGCTCAAAATTTGGCAAGATTGTTGTCACAAGTGGCAAGATTTCTGTGGCTGAATAATATTCTCTTGTATATATATATATACATCTTTTCCATTCACCCATTGCTGAACACTTAGATTGCTTTCATATCTTGGATATTATAAATAATGCTGCAATGAGTATGGGGGTGCATATACCCTTTCGAGTTAGTGTTGTTATTTTCTTTGGATAAATACCCAGAAGTGGAATTGCTAGATCATATGGTAGATCTGTTTTTAACTTTTTGAGGAAACTCCATACTACTTTCCATAGTGGCTGCACCAATTTACATTTCTACCAACAGTGCATAAGTATTTCCTTTCCTCCACATTCCTGGACACACTTATTTCTTATCTTTTTGATAATAGCCATCTAACAAGTGTGAGGTGATATCTCATTGTGGTTTTGATTTTTCTGATGATTAGTGATGTTGAGCATTTTCATGTACCTGTTGACCATCTGCATAACTTCTTTGCAAAATGTCTGTTCAGATCCCCTGTCCATTTTTTAATCAGATTGTTTGGTTTTTATGTTATTGAGTTGCATGAGTTTTTTATATATTTTGAATATTAACCTCTTACCACATAAATGATTTGCAAATATTTTCTTCCATTTGATAGGTTGCCTTTTTATTTTGTTGATGGTTATTCATCATTTTCTTTCACAACTTTGAATATGTCACTCAGAGCCTTCTAGCTTTCATAATGTCTAATGAGAAATCAATGAAAAATCTTAGCCACTCTCTTGTACATCATGAGTCATTTCTTTTGCGTTGCTTTCAAGAGTATCTCTTTGTCTTTGACTTCAGACAGTTTAACTGTGATTTATCTAACTGTGGATCTCTTTGAGTTTTTCTGACTTGGAATTCATTGAGCTTCTTGGATGTGTAGGTAATGTTTTTCATCAAATTATGTGTTTTCAACCATTATTTCTTCAAATATATTTTATACCCTTCTATTTCTCTCGCTCTCTCTCCCCTCTCTTTTCGGCACTCCTGTTTTGCATATCCTCATATTCTTGATGGTATCCCACAAGTCTCTGAGACTTTGTTTTTCTTCATTCTTTTTTTCTTTCTATTCCTTAGACTGGATAATCTCATTGACCTATCTTCAAGTTGGCTGTTTCATTATTTTCTGCCTGTCCAAATTCACTGTTAAGCTCCTCTAGGAAAATTTTTATTAAGTTATTATATTTTTTAATTCCATCATTTTATTTGTTTCTTTTTAATAATTTCTATGTATATTGATAGTCTCCATTTAGTGAGATATTATTCTCATATTTTCTGTTAGTTCTTTTGGACATGGTTATTTCAGTTCTTTAAACATTTTTAGGATGGCTAATTTGAAATCTTTGTCTAATAAGCAAAATCTAAGTTATCTCATAGACAATTTTACTTATTGCTTTATTTCCCTTATTTATGGGCCATACTTTCTTTTTTCTTTGTATGTCTTGTACATGTCTGTTGTGTTTAAATAATAAAATGTTAAAGCGTTTTAAATAATAAAATTTTCACAATTCCGAAAATTAAGTTCTTCCTTCTCCCTAGGGTCTATTGGTTTTGCAGTTTGTTGTTTGTTTAGTATCTTTTCTGAACCAATTCTGCCAAGAATTTATTCTTTGTCATGTTTGGACACTGACATCTCTGTTCAGTGAGCTTAGTGGTTAGTGAATGATTGGACAGAGATTTCATTAAGTGCTTGGATCCAATCATTCTGCTAGTTTTTGCTGAGAGGCTTTGTGTGCATTTTGAGTCACACATCTATCACCCAGACTGGCAGTTGGAAACTGCTTAGCCTTCACTTCCAGCTTTCCCAGAGCCTCCAGGTCAGCCAGAGGTGAGAGCTTAGACTTCTCATATCTTTCTTGAACATAGGAACTGTGCTTGGAATGTACACCACCATACACCTGTGTGTGAACTTTTATTTATTTTATTTAATTTTATTCCCAGTAACTTGTCAGAACTTTTCAAAACCCCAGTGGACATCTCATTCAACAGCTTTTTCTTTTTCTTTTTTTTTATTGGAGTATAGCTGCTTTAAAATATTGTGTTAATTTATACTGTACAACAAAGTGAATCAGCTATACATATACATATATTCCCTCTTTTTTGGATTTCTTTCTTATTTAGGTCACTACAGAGCACTGAGTATAGTTCCCTGTGCTATACAGTAGGTTTTCATTAGTTATCTATTTTGTACATAGTATCAATAGTGTATATATGTCAATTCCAACAGCTTTTTCTTTTAAACTTCATGGTTTGCCTATTTTTGTTGTTGCTGATATCTACCACCTCAGGCTACCATGAAATTAAAAAAATTACCTCTAAATATTTTCAACAAGTGTCCTGGGGAAAAGGCTTTTCGCACTGGGCAAGGCCCAAGTTAAGTCACAGAAAGATAGAAGTAAGTGGGGTCTTCCAGTGAGTTATCCACCAGGTCAAATAATGATAATTCTCTGGGAACGAGACTTGTGGCTGCCAGACCATTAGTGTTCAGTGATTGAAGTCTATTTGTTTTTAGGGCTATCAGGGTACTATAGACAGGAGAATGAGAATAAAGCTAGTTAAAACATTTAAAAACTCACCACTTTTACCAAAATAAAGCCTTTTAAAATTTCCTTTCAAAAATTTTTTAATAAACCCTATCTAGTCTCCTAAAAGAATCTGATTAATTTCTACCGTTCCGTAAAATTTGGTTCAGATTGTTTTTGCCAGTGTTTTCATTGCTTTTATGGAGGAAATCATTTTCAGACTCCCTTACTTTACTATTTTCACTGATATCACTTCTCTTTCACATTATGGTAGAATTTATTATGAAATGAAAATATTTCATTAGCACTTGTAAATAAGTACTAATTATAAGATAAAAATAAGATTTCACATATATATATGTATGTATATGTATATATACATGATTTAAGTCTAATTTATAATCAAGACTCAGTCTTAAACTTGGCATCTTAGGAAATACGCTTCAATATTTATAATAATAAGGAAGTACTCTGTGCAGATGAGTGTCTGTTTCATTATTTTTCCCTAAGCAGCATCAAATTTGATATCTCACCATATTTAAACTAGGGTCAACTTAGGGAATTGTTATCTTCTAAAAAAAATATGGAAATTTCTCCCTTTCTCCTTGATCAAACAATATGATAGAATTTTGAAACTTTATTATAGGAATTAGTGAATGACTCATTACGCTATGACTATCCCAAAATAGAAATTCTCTGCCACTATACCCACAATATATGGCATCCTTGCTACCACAAGCATGATCATGATGACTACTAATAATCAGAGGGAAAATATTGATTCCATTTATGTCAGTAATAGCTGCATAAATAGACATCATTCGTTTAATAAACATTAAACTGTAGGGCCCATGTAGGCAATAGTTGTATCTGTTTTATTCAGCATCAGATCCCCACACCTGAGCACACTTCCTCATGCATAACGGCTGCTAAATGACATACGGTGAATGACTCTCATGCTCAAATTCTAATCATTAATTCAAACATAATTTGCCTCTTGTGTGTAGGACTACACTCTCCTGCTTCTGTATTTTCAGCCATAATAATACTGTACATATCAGTAAAATTTTGCAATTTACAAAAATATTTAAAACACCAAAGTTTCTCGCCTGAGACCCTGAAGGGAGCCAGGCTTTATGTTCAGTTTCATTGATAATCACATTTAGATCAATCATAGCATGCTGTCATGATGAACACATACATCTACAGCCCGGTGACCATTTTCCTTACCCATAGGCTAGGCTTGGCTTATTTATTAGATGACCTTAGGAAAGTTGCTTCATTTCACTTGGCCTTAGTTTCTACACCTTTTGAACATATAACAAGTGTCTCTTCACAAAATTATGTCAGTTTTGAATGAGATAACCAACATGTATGAACTTCACAAAGTCTAAAGTATGATCTCATTTTTTCGTAATATAGGTATGGGATATAAGCTGCTTCTCTTTGAAAACCAGCCATTTCTTCACTGATACCTTCTCCATCTTCAGAAATTATAAATTTTAGGTTAAATTGCACCATGTGAACTTATGTGAACACATTCATCATTATTATATTCAATGATTATGGGTACTCAAGAGAAAATTTCCATATTCAATTCACTTTTCAAAGCAGCCACCTCTGACTAACTACCCACCACTTCTCTACACTGAATATGTCTCAAATCTGGTAAAAATAAGGTCTTAAAACCTTGCTTGGACACATTGTTTCACAAACTCACAAGCATTACCTAAAATCATCTCCTTAATAATTATTCCTTAAGCTTCTTTTGGGGTCAGTAGTTTTAAAGTAGGTTGAATCTCAGTAACCTGAACAGGAGGTGTCACCTATTAAGTAGCTAGCACAATCGCAGGAGTTGGTTTTCACCCAACTGTTTAATTATCATTACTGTTTACTCTCAATTAGTGAAAAATGAGGATCTGAAGGAATAGAAAATAGGACAGTAGCAGGTACATTTATTTAGAGGGAGAAAAGCAGAAAAAAAAAAAAAAGAAGCAATGAAATGCATGTTTGGAGAGTTATATTTTGAAGACGGTATTTAAATAGAATCAAACTCAGTATAAAAGGTACTTTTACATTCTGAACCAATCATTAAGGCTAAATTTAAGCATCAGTTTTCTTTCACTTATTGAATTAAAAGAGATATTTGAATCATAGTACGTTCTGTAAAACAAATGTTGATGGGGATGATTCAGTAGAGGGAGAAGCCAGAAATCATGGGTAAGAAGCCAGAAAGTATAATTTTCAGGAAAAGTTATCTAGTAAGAGGATGGGATGTGGTTTGGTCTTTGGTAGGAACGTGAACAGACCAACCACTCTCAAAGAAAGGAAAGCAAAATCTATGATTTCAAATGCAATATGCTGACATATCTGGTGTGGAAGCATCAGGAAATTTTCTCTTTTGATTGATTTAATTTTCTCAGTGAAATGAAAAATCAGGCAATTAGCTGAGAAAGGAAGGGGAAGTATTGGAGGTTTAAAGAGAGAAGGAAAAGTATAAAATTCTGAAGGGCATAGAGGCCAAATAGGACCAAAACAGTCTTGTAAGGGATTAGGAGAAGGTTTTGCTTTTCCCAGCTCAGGAATTACATGCTACACTGGCCTGAAGCTGCTAATAGCCATCTTTCCAAACTTGCAGAAAAGTGTGACTGAAAACAAACCAGGACTGAAAAAAGCAGCCCAGATACAAAATGAGAAATGTAAAATTCTCATTTTACTTTTCAAGGATATGGAATCAGCCAGGCTTGAACACAGAATTCCCCTGAACTTTTCTGTTACATGAGTGAACACATTCCTGTTTTGACTATTTGTTTGAGGTTTTTTGTTTTTGTTTTGTTTTGTTTTTGTCACTTGCAATCAAAAGAGTACTTAATACATCAGATCACGAAGGAGTAATTTATGAGGTTTTAAAGGATGAATTCTTAAAATGACCAGAAAAGTATATTAAAAAGATAGGCTAGCAACTTGGTTATTAGGATGGGTTTTGGAGTCAGAACACTGAATTTAAATTCTGGCTGTTCCACTTAATGAGATGGGTAACATTTGGATTTACTTAGTCTCTCTGATTTTCACATTTTCATCTGTAAACTGGATATAATGATCATAAGAGCTACCATGTATTAAGTCCCATGCATTATACCAATATCGTATATACATTATCTTAATCACATCTTCCATTCACCACTGAAGCAGGTATTATCTCAGTTTTACACATGAGGAGAGTGAGATTTAGTGAGGTTAATCATCAGCCTAACATTCCACAACTAGTCAGATGGTATTGAACTCACGGTTATTTTATATCAAACTTGTTAGAGTGACAGTAAGTCTCAGTTCACTTGGCCCATTTTAGTCTATGCCCGTTGTACCTGCATTCCATCTGATTAGCACACTCTTTCACTTGCAAAAAGTCTTAGATTGGACAACAAATTGTATGATCACTGTTGCAGTGACCAAGTTGACTTGAAGATTAGCTTGCTGGAAGCTTATTGGGATATGCTCTCTGGATCTCTACCAAAGGTGGGAGGAAAGGAAGCAAGATTGGGCAGAAAGAGGAACAAAAGGTTCAGCCAACCCCACAGGGAGCTCTGAAGTTGGAATGGCCCTTTGGAGTTGTTACATTTGGTGCAAAGAGGAGGTCTGGGCCATTATGCTACTGCATCAACCCACTCATTGCACTGGGTCTGGCCCCAAGGTGGGAAGTGGTCTTGGACAAGATAGTGTTCTTTACTAGAGGGCAATTTCTTGAGAAAGCTGACAGCTGAGAGATTTTCTGCTGGGCAGCATTCCCAGTAGTTGGAGAAATAAGTCCTTCACAGCATCTACTATGGCTGTAAACATCCGTTATGCATGAAGCACTGCCTCCAGACAAGAGTTTCTTTATACAGTTGCTCTGAGGATTAATGAAGGTATACCTACATATCTTTAAAAGTACGTGGCATATATTAATATATGTCTGCGTATATCTATATTCATATATTCAATAAATGGCAGCAATTATTATTGTTTTATATATCATATAGTACATATTAAAATATAGTATATGTGGTATATAATATAGTATAAAGTTATCACTTCACAACAGAGAATCTGAAATAACAGAAAAATAAGATCTACAAAAAATTTTAGAAATTTGTTTAGCTTGAGGGATTGCCAAGAGTAGCCCAGCACAGTGTTCTGTCTATAAATTTTCACAAAAAGCTGAGATCTGATGAGGGCCACATGAGCAGAAAGAATCCAGGTATGGGTAAGTTAAGGGAACCCCATATAATGAAAGAGTGTGGGTGAGTGGTCGGGAGGTATGGTTATTAAATGTGCTATTGAAATCCACTGGTTCTCATACTCAAAATCTTTTGACAGCCTCAGTCTCTTTAAAGACAAAGGGAGGAAAATGTTTTTCCCTAACAAATTGTGGTCTTGTTTAAGAACAAAGCCTAAAATTGGAGTAAACAGGAAGAAGGTCTGTCTGGGAACCCCATCCAACAACTTTACACTGACCATGTCTGCATTCTTACTGCCCTATTGTTAATCTACTCCCCAAATTGTATGGGGATTACCAGGGTCTTAAACTAAGTATATTAGCAGTAAAATGTAGGGTCCCTATTAAGTTAATCTCACATGATTTCAAAAAAGCCATCCCATCCCTCCAGGTTTGGGGGCCTTTAGAACATGCACACCTGTAACCAAGCAGGACCCTATGGGGTCTTCCAGGGATAGGCCATTCTCCCATATCCTCTCAGTTAGTTCCTCTCTGAAGTACCTATATAACAGTATTTGATGCACATTTCCTGAGTTGTTTTACAGATGTGAAAGCCCCCCACCAAATGGAAGATATTAACTACTTGATGACCATGAACACACAAGCCCAGGCCTCCTGGAGCCTAAGGACTGAGAACGTTAACCCCTATGACACCACCCTGTTACTTCACCATCAGCCAGTCAGAGAACTGTTCATGAGCTGATCACATATCCTGCAACCCCCGTCCCTCACCTGGCTTTTAAAAATGCTGTGCTGAAACCCTTCAGGGAGCTCGAGGTTTCTTAGAGCATAGCCACCCATCTCCTTGCACGGCCCTGCAGTGAACCTTTCTCTGCTCCAAACTCCGATGTTTCAGTTTGTTTGGCCTCATTGCGCGTTGGGCACGTGAACTTGCATTAACACACCCGGAGCTAGATATTTGGAATTTCCAAGCAAAAATTTTTAAAACTTTCTCTAGTCAGCTATATTAGGTAGAAAATGTCTTCATGGAGTAACAGCCTAGGCGATGCGTCAACTGTTAGTTGACTCTCCCTTGTTCTAGGCGTGACTGCCACTGCCATTGTCTCTTGCACTTTTCTATGTGGACCAAGACCATCAAATGAGTTTTTAGAACATAGGTAACTCTTACAAGTTTGAAAGATTAATTGAAGTTAATTCATATATTATATGGGGAAGTTTGAGATAAATTTAATATTCAATTAGCAAACAATTTCAATACTATTTCATTTTTTTATTACTTTAACTTGCATTAATTTTGCCTCAATTTTAATCCCTGGTTCTCCAAATTTTTCAGTGGTTTCTTTGGATAATAGGTATATTTTGGAATGTATACATGAGCTTTCAAAAGGAAAATAAAATGAAATATGATATTCTTCCTTGGAGTACATGTAAGTCAAACAAAATCAATATGAATTTCCATGTTAGCCCAGATTAATTGGAAAAAGACAAGATATTTTCAAACTCACTTTAAACATAGAGTAGATTTTCCTCTCAGGATAGCTTTTCATGATTTTGGTCCCCGGGAGAGAATGTGCCATGCTATGATTAAACCTCGTGAACCCTTGACCCTGGTACATATAAAGACAGCAAGAAGCAGGTCCCGGTTATTAAAGGAATCTTGACATAGACACATTCTTTCTTTTATAGTAAGAAACAAAAAGGTTTTCTTTACTCTGAGGAGAGACTATTAAAGCTGAATATTACAATGTTCTCTAAGGGGGAGAAAAGTTCATTTTCACACTCCGAGGGACGTGCATGTTTCACTCTATAATTTTTTCACATAAATTACACTACATTGAGACTATTATTTATGATGTTATGAAGAACAATAAAAAGTAAAAGCAGAATAAAACTATTAAGGATATGGACTGTTAAGTATTCTTATAAAAGGAAGAATCAGAAAAATTCCTGTTAGACTAGCTTCCAAAAACTTACTATTTAAATTATTATATGTAGGTGCCATGTAAAGTTATAAAGGGCAAAAATCAGGTAATTTTTCTGTTACAAATTATTCAAGCACTTATCATGTGTGGAAATAATTTAATTCACTGCAAATGACATGGACTAAAATGCAGACTACATTTACTATCAATCTTTATTTGAGGAAGATGAATTTTGTGATGCTATAAAATCATTATTTTATATATGATTTTATGTAAATATATGTCATTTAAGAATTAAATATATGTCATTTAAGAATGTTTCTTCCTTATTTCCTGTTCTAGTTTTATTTCCAAAGATATGGAAAACCCATACAAATAAGAAATGTTGTATTGATTTTGCTGTAACACAACTGTATAGTGACATGTTTGACTTGTTATTTATAGTGATTTATAATGATATTAGTCTTTTTCATGACTTGTGATGATATCACAAAATATTTGTTTGCTTGCCTATATTTTGCTTTTCAGACAGCCTTGGAAAGAAGGAAAGGAAGAAAAAAAAACAAAAGGAAGGAAAGAAGGAAGGACAGAAGGAAGGAAGAAGGAAGGAAGGAAGAAGGAAGGAAGAAAGGAAGGAAGAAAAACATTAACATTTTGAACAGGTTCAGCTATTACTGAAACTGGTAATTTCTAATCTTAAATTGGGACAAATGGCTAGAGTGCAGAGTGATGCCATCATTGGGCATTATGAATGCAAGACTGAATAATTAACAGCCGCCTCTCAGACAGAGGACCAGGTGCAGGGTCGACTCTTTCTGGATGTTGTAATCAGAAAGAGTGCAGCCATCTTCCATCTGTTTGCCTGCAAAGAGGAGCCTCTGCTGGTCAGGGGGGATGCCTTCTTTATCCTGGATCTTGGCCTTCACATTCTCGGTGTCACTGGGTTCCACCTCCGGGGTGATGGTCTTGCAGGTCAGGGTCTTCATGAAGATCTGCATATCACCCCTCAGACACAGGGAAAGAAAGAAAGGGAAAAAGAAAGAGAAAGAAGGAAAAAAAGAAAGAGGAAAGAAGGAAGGAAAGAAGAGAGAGATGGAGTAAATTATTAGACAGTAAAAATACTGATATTTATGTGATTTTGCCAGTTATAGGTGGCAATTATAAAAATACAATTTCTCTCAGAATCAGTCCAAAACTACTGAGTAACATCGAACAAGAACTAGACAAAGGGGCAGACAGCTCTTGAGAGATCCTGCTTTCTTGTACATATAAACAATATTTAAAAATAAACAGGTAAACAAAAATCTACCAGGGAAATTGTATTCTTTTCAGAAGCACACTTTATCCTAGCATACTAGCTATCCTTGGCTTCATGTTTCAGAAGTGCTAGTGCCCTGTTATTCAAGAGAATGAATTTGCAAGCGACAAAGTAAGAACTGAATGAATACTTTGGGATGATTAGTTAGGACAATTTTCAACTACTTAACATAATTTGCTTTTTTCAAATTCATGTTCCGTCTTAACACCCAAAAGCAAAAAGACCTTTTGATTCTGCATTTGATTTAATTAGTCTCAATCTGCTGTAAAGGTCATATTTTAGTCTCTCAGTCACATTAAAATTGAAGTAAGTAAAATCATAGGACCCACAAGCAGACAAGAATCTAATGTACTGATATAAAATGATCTTTGTTATTACAAATAAAAAAAAAATAGTTACTCATCTTCTTAGAGAGTCACAAAGCAAGAACAAGAATGACCCTTTATATTAAATCATTACACAAAATATCAGTCAACAATATTTTTTGTTATTTTATGCAAGTTTGATCTAGCTCTATTTTGCTGAATTTGCATTATATTTCTTCTTTCACTTCTCTCAGTAAATGAAAAGGAAATAAATCATTTCCCTATTGAAGCATACACAGAGAAAAAGAAACTCAGCTCTTTACTAACCTAGCCATGGCCAAGTCACCAGTTATTGGATATTTGATTTCTATAACATATCTAAAGTGTTTTCTTTTCTTTTTTTTTTTAATTTTGTTTATTTATGGCTGTGTTGGGTCTTCGTTTCTGTGCGAGGGCTTTCTCTAGTTGCGGCAAGTGGGAGCCTCCCCTCATCGCGATGCGCGGGCCTCTCACCATCGCGGCCTCTCTTGTTGCGGAGCACAGGCTCCAGACGCGCAGGCTCAGTAATTGTGGCTCACGGGCCTAGTTGCTCCGCGGCATGTGGGATCTTCCCAGACCAGGGCTCGAACCCGTGTCCCCTGCATTGGCAGGCAGATTCTCAACCACTGCGCCACCAGGGAAGCCCCTCAAGTTCTTTTTAGTCTTAGAGAAGGTCAAATCAATTATATAAAATATTGTGAAAGAATCATTGGTCATTACAAAAACTATCTAAAAATATGTTATCAAGCCACAACAGCAGTTCTTTCTCTATTCCTTTTTTCATTTGAAACCTGTATGTACAAACTATTATAATACCCCTTGTTGGAGTCCAATTAAAGTTCTGCTCCATTACAGACCAGAATCCTTTCACTGTTAGGAGATCAAAAGCATTTCTCTCCTTGTGGCAAATGTAAATTTGATTACCTAATGCTAAAGAAGATTTGCTGGCAAAGGAAATGGATATGTTGGTAAAAACCACAAGAAGACTCTTCTCTTGACAGTGTGATTTGCATAGCTACATTTCCATTACCTTTTTCTTTATAATGTTACCAGTATCTTTTCAGTGCAGATGCTTGAATCGAGAAGTTAGCATGAGATCCATCACAGATTATAGGTTGTATTTGGCTAAAGGAAAGATTTAGAATGGCATATTTTTTTTCTATTGACACTCTTTCCGACAGCTTACATAGTTACTGAAAAGGTTTTTACATCATACCTTTGCTAACATTAGATATCTAAGTAGTTTTGTTTAAAAAGCATAGAAAACCAATATTAAGGTTAGTAACATAAATTGTTTGTTTAAACATATTCAGAAAAGTTTATTTGCATACTAAAGTACCAAGATATGATTCTGATGTTCCAAAATACAGTATTTTGTGCACATATGGAAGTGGGATCAAGGAAGAGATTAGACAATGTCTAGAAAATTGCCAGTGGGTTAAACACATTGAAATAATTTACCATAAAAAAACTATTTATTAATTTCAGTTTAACTATTATAAGAAAGTCATTTTAAAGATACCAATCTCAATTATGAACAGACAAGAGATAATAGCTTATTTTAGAGTGTGTAATAGAGAAATACATAACTGTTTCATGTATGGCTTGAACCATAATGCCTTCTGGCCTTGCCACTCATAAGCGTTATTACCCAAACCAGGAATATCATTCTTAACCCTTTACATCTCCTCATTTTTCCACATAGAAGCAAACACTTCCACATTTTCTGATTTTTTTTTTGTATTCGTTTGATATTTATCTCCATATTCCTAACTAACTGTATATGAAAGAATTAACTCAATAGGAGTGGGCGTTCAGATCATTCACACTCCCCCAAAATGCCTGTTTTCAGGACTGGCCTTTGGCCAGCTCTTGAAAATTAAACACTGGGCACTGGAAGTAAGGAAAATAGGGACACTTCTACTTTTATCATTTGGTTCCTAGAATCTCATGGTCTATCTTATTAGTTAATGACCATTGAGTCAAGAAGGTACATTCTGTATCACAAAGGACATCACTCCAGCTGCATGAATATTACCTTCAAGATTGTGCTTAGCTTCACTTTTAAAAATTATTCCAACACTTTCCCAGGCCACCTCTTTTTGGATGATGTGGTATTAGTATGCAATGGCTTGTGTCCATTGTTATACCTCTTTCACCATAAAATAGGCTCCTTTACCTGAGGTTACATAATACAGAATTGTGTATCAGAGTATCTGTGAATCCTCAGGTGGTAAGTAGTACTATCCTATGCACTGGGAGCAAGAAAAACAAACTTTCACCTGAGTCCAATGGCTGACCTTTTAGGAAAGGATTCAGAATAATCAACTTGCAACCAAGGAGTTGGTTGGCCTCTTCAAGGGTGTGTCATATCGAGGCCGCATCATTGGTTTCTGATGACAGCAGAATGGATACTTTGCAACAGCAATAGCTGTATCAGCCTCTGTGAGAAGGAGTCCATGCTGCTGAGGTTGTCAACAGCCACCATGGCTACCTCCACAACAAGCCCATTGTGCATGTGCAGGGTTGGCCTAAAAGAGATGCTGGCTGACCCTTGCTGAGCCAATCATCCTATTCTCCCAGTTATTTAGGGTCTACCCTCAGTGGGTGTCTCTGAGGGATACAGATAACAATTCACACACTTTCTACCCAACCCCATGTGTTCATCTACATGATTTTTCTTTTCCAAAATCAAGGAAATCAATTCAATGAAGACCAGTGTCTATTCCACTCTTGAATCTCACTCAAGTGCTGTGACTCTGTCATTTGTTCTTTTAGCTCAAAGTACTGGGGTTCCTCCCTTGATCCTCCCTTTCCGCTCTTGTTAGATCCTGCGTATCATTTTTTGCCCGTTCCTTTCATCTTTCCCACAACTATGTTAGTAGATTATTGACTATATGCTCCTCATTTGAACATCTGAGGTGAAATCTGTTTCCAGACACACCCCTGACAAATATAGGCATATTTGAACACTTATTTAAGGGAAGGTATCTAGGAGAAGATTATTTTGGACAAAGGCAACAGCAAGATCAAATACTCTGAGATTATAGCTTTCCTGGATATTTAAGCGACAAGAAGGCTAGCATGGCCAATTAGAGCAACCAAGAAGTTGAGCAGTAAGAGGTAAAGCCAGAGAAGAAATGTGGTCTGATAAATCACTACTCCTGGCACTCCATTCCTCTGGTTCCAAAATCCAGCACAGAATTCTGCTGACCACATTAGTCTAACTAGCTCAGACCAAAGTTGTCATAGGACAGGTAATGTTTTTGTTCTAGCATCTAAATCAGGGGTCTGCAAATGATGGCTCACTAGCAAAGTCTGGCCCAGCCTCCGGTTTTTGTAAATACATTGCTACTGGAATACAGCCAAGAATGTTCATTTACCAAGTACCTGTTGTGATAAAAACAGCATGGCTCACAAATCCTAAAATATTTATTATCTGGGCCTCTACGGAAATAGTTTCCTGACACCTTGTCTCGGTGATAGAAAATACGCCATTCTCTCTAATCAGCAAAGACATAAAAGACAGTGTATGATTTTGTAAATTTTCCCCTGACCCCAATCTTATGGCTTAGGTCTGAGTTCCTGTTTTAGTAGAGGACTGAACACCTCAGTCCCTACTTTCTCTTCTCAAATGTTAATTGACATTTGTGAAGGGACTCACTTTCTGTCTGTGGCCTTGAATTCTTGGCTAATACCCTCTCCTTTCTAGAGGACTCTACTCTCTGACTGTCTTAGAATTTTCTGAGTGCTTATCTGGAATTCAAACTTCTGTTAAACTTTGGCACCTTATGCTTTTATTTTCAAAAGGGCAGTGTCTGCTCCTTCAGTGCTTTCTGTTCTACAGAGTGTAGGGTGATTTGATCTCTGGGCCTTTCCCACTCTGCCTTGTTTTGCTGCAGGTAATTAGACAAGGTCCTAAGCAGACACTGAGTCTGCTTTGTTTAAAAATATTATTCCATTCCTATAAAAAAAAAAAAAAAAACCCAATAGAGTGTAACTTGGTTTTTGGTACATTCTTGTCAAGTTAATCCAATTGAGAAATCTACATGAAAATGTGCTTTCTGATTACTGTCTTGGCTACTCATGCAGGATTTGTTTTTTTTAACCATTTTCCATTTTTACTGGCTTACCCAGGAGTACGATCAATGGAAACCGCAGCTTCTTTGTTAGTTGTAAAGGCTTTGGAAATCTTAATGAGAGTTATAATTGACACACTCATAAACAACAAACTAAGAAAAAGTTAGCTGAGTAGTCATTCTAGAGCTGTAAAAGGAGCTTAGTCTCTGTTGTTGTTTTTTAATCTGTGACCTAACAATTCTATCAAGATCATTATCAATCATCATCATCCTCAACAAAACCAGAAGTTTATTCAGTTTCAGGAAATGGAAGCTGATAGAAATTGAATCCTTTGAATCCCTGATTTGAGATCATATTGATCTGACTCTAAAGTCTATCTCATAATATCATCAATTTTTATATAGCTATTAATATTAATGTGAAACAGGTCTCACAATTAAAGGAACTAGAGCCTAGAACTGTATTTGTAAGAAACCAAGACAATCTCACTTGATAACTTTACCTTATACAGTAATATTGGCTTCCAGTTCCCGTAAGCGCTGCCGCTGCCTGGTTTTGTTTCTCCAAGATAAAACAAAACATTTGCTTAACAAACAAAGTACTCAGATTACAAGAGAACTCCTCAAATCAAACATATACAGTGCAACTGCACTGCAAGAGCTGTTTGTGCAGGCATTTTCACTGAAATCACCAAATAAAATATATATTATTACATGAACTGTACTTTATTAAATTGTTTACTTACAGACAAGCGTCAAGATGTCTCCATAATCTGACATTTAGCTAAGGGAGACTAATACTATTCAGAAGTTTCTTCTTCTAGTTGCCTAAGTAATTTGGCTGCGATGAGCATGAAGAAACCTAAGGTGCTAATTCAAACTTATAAATAATTCTCTAAACACCAAACCCTTTCGTGTGGGCTGCGAATATGTTAATAAGTTGTTTTCAGTCTGGCAAAAAGATTAATGTTTTGTCTTGAACTGAAACATTTTGATTACAACAAAATATAAAATCTAGGGAAGTCTTTTTTCAATGCCAATATTTTTTGTTTTTAAAAATCCTTATACATACTTTCCTATTTGCTGAGGGAGAGATTTAAGCGATTAGGGAATGATTAACCACGGCAAATGAAAAGTAGTTGTATAAATAGTGTATGCTTGCTTTGTGATGTTTCTAAGGGTTTGTAAAGAAAAGTATAAATTCAATGTTAATATTTTTCCATTTACAGATATGTGCTTAATTATGTGATATTACATTAAATTAGCTAATATTATATAGAATTATTTATATTCCAGGTATATAACACACATCTTTTTTTCACTTGATTGATGTTTTATTCTTAAAAAATAAAGACAGTTGTCCCCATTTTACCAATGAATATATTAAGGTTGAGGAATCTAAGGGAGATGCCAGAAGTCAAAAAGCACTAGAATCAGACATAAATTAGTCAGACTACAAAGCCTATGCCAATTTTCCTAGACTAGGATATGTATTAAGTATTTTTATCTGAATTGCTTAAATGTGGGCATCAAAGTCCCAAGTGTATAATAATTTTAGTTTCTGTTTCTACATATATGAAACTCATTGAGTGAATTTTCACAACTGAGAACACAATGGTAAAAGAGAAACTTGGTTTTTTCGGTTTCCTTTATAAATTCTGACTTGAATTTATTTTACAAACAGTTTGAATTTACCAGCATGTTGTAGCTCAGTAATTATGTTTTGGTACAGTGACTTTTACCTGCAATCTGCGTTTTATAAAAGACATTTCCGTAAAAGGAAACAAGTTTTAATGAGTAAGCTATACAGAAATTTTCATCTCACACTTTACAATGAGTATTACTGTTCTTATAATTTGCACTTCTCAGTCATAAGACATCCCTTTGTGGTTGTCATAATTGGTCTAATGAATTTCTAAAAATAAATGAAAGTCTAATTTGATCCAGTGCCCATGAACAATCCACTTATTCATACAATTCACTGACCTGCTTTGAAGACAAACCATGCCAAAATGAAGTCATGCTTTTCTACTAAGTGTGTTGCCTCAGTGAGAGCTTTTGAATGGCCTGTTCTTAGGTTTATAGTGGGGATTTCCAGTGACAAAGAAACACAATTTGATCTCATAACCCTAGACACCACAGACTTATTTTAAATGACAGAAACAAGATTGGAAGAAAATCTGAGTCATTCTACCATCAGAATTTTCCACCCAGTGGAAAACTTACTGATCATCTTGGATTTGGTCAGTTTAGGAACATGACAGGATACTCTACAGGTGGCAGAGTTAAGCATTCAAATCGTTTCTCTAACTAGGCACAAATCAATACCTCTGGATGTCTAGCACCCCTTATCACAGAATTATCCATCCAAAGGTTCCCAAGCAAATGTTCCCTTTTTTTGAAATTTTTTACATTGATACTCGTTAAAGACCTTTGAATGAAGGACACTTTTTATTGTGTTAAGACACTAATCTCTGGTTAGGACTGTGTGTGTGTGAGAGAGAGAGAGAAAGAGAAAGAGTCAGAGTGAGAGTGAGAGAGATAGAGAGAGAGAAATGTGTGTGTGTGTTGGGGGGCATTTGTGATGTACAATCACGTGATAACATTACAAAAGAGATTTATCACAGATCATCTGTATTTTTCATAATTCCTTGAATGGTGGCTGAAGGTAAAGAATGTCCTTGTTCTATATTTCATCTTTGGCCACCAATATAATAGCATCAGTTTTCACATTGCTTTTGAACACTAATCGTACTAGTGTAAAAGATGAAAATTCATTGAATGTTTTCACTAAGAATAAAATTCTCTTACACTAGCAAGAATTTTGTCAATAATTTTCACTAGTGTCTGTCACCAGCCAGAATTTTGCCAATGATTTTCCAAAATCAGATTCCACAATTTGACCTTCTATATGACACTCACCCACCAAAATCCTCAAGAAGGGATAATGTTAAGATTGAGACATAGGGCATAATAAAAAATTTTAAAAACTGAATGATTTCTTCTTGACAGTTGTAGAAATTGGAAAAAGCCCACATTTTTCTCTTTATCAATTAAAATATGCCTTTAATGACAGTAAGGATTATGAGAATATTATGGACAATTGTATGTCAAAAAATTTGATAACCTAGGTGAAATGGATAAATTCCTAGCAGTACATAAATTACCGAACATGACTCAATAAGAAATAGAAAATCTCATAGTCCTATAATAATTACATAGCCTAAACCAATAATCAAAAATTCCCCAACAAAGAAAAGCCCAGGATCAGATGGTCTCACTGGAGATCTCTATTAAACTTTTAAAAAAGAATTAACAGAAATCCTTTTCAAATTATTCCAAAAATAGAAGAGGGGGATACACTTCTTAAATGATTAAATAAGGCCAGCACTATCCTGATAATAAAGCTAGACAGAGACTTATAAAAAAAAAGGAAATTACAAACCAATATCCATTATGAATATACATGCAAAAAGGAAATTAATAAACGATCCCATTTACAGCATCATCTAAAAGAACAAAACATCTAAGAATAAATTTAACCAAAGAGGTAAACAATTATACACTAAAAACTACAAAACACTGTGAAAGAAGTTAAAGAAAACTTAAATAAATGGAAAGATTGGAAGACTTAATATTGTTATGATTCCAGTACTACCCATAGTGAATAAAATTGGGAGTCCAGAAATAACAATGCAATAAAGTTAATAGTACAGAAATAAACCCATTTATTTCTGGACAATTGATTTTCAACTTGATTTTCAAGGGTTCCAAGTATATTCAATGGAGAAAGAATAGTCTCTTCAACAAATCGTGCTGGGACAACTGGATTTCCACAGGCAAAAGAACAAAGTTGGGCCCTTGTTTCACACTATATAAAAAATTAATTCAAAATTGATTAAGGAGTTAAATATAAGATCAAAACCATAAAACTCTTAGAAGAAAACATAAAGGTAGGTTTTCCCAGTCTTGTATTTGGCATTGGATTGTTTGGTATGATGCCAAAAGTAGCAGCAACAAAAGATATGACACACAAATTGGACGTCATCAAAATTAAGAATTTTGTGCATCAGAGGACATTATCAAGAAAGTGAAAAAATGACTTACAGAATAAGGGAAATATATGCAAATCATATATCTAATAGGGCTTTACTATTCAGATTATATAAAGAATACCTACAATGCAACAATAAAAAAAGAAAAGAACTAAAAATTTGATGAAGGACTTGAATAAACATTTCTCCAAAGAAGATATACAATGGCCTATAACCACATGACAAGATGTTTAACATTGTTAGTCATTGGGGAAATGCAAGTCAAAACCACAGTGAGATACCCCTTCAAATCTACCAGAATGACTATAATTAGAATAAAAAGGGGAAATAAAAAGCGTTGATGAGGGTGTGGAGAAATTTGAACCCTCTGACACTGATTATGAGAATGTAAAGTGGCGCAGCTTATGTAGAAGATAGTTTAGCAGCTTCTAAAGAATTAAACATAGAATGATCATATGACCCAGTAGTTCCTCTCCTAGGTATATACCCAAAATAATTGAAAGCAAAGTTTCAAACTGACACCTGTATGCCAATGTTGATTATCCACAATAGCCAAAAGGTAGAAACAAACCAAATGTCCACCAACAGATAAATGAATAAACAAAATGTGGTATATACATACTTTATTCAGCCACAGAAAGGGTTGAAGTTCTGACACATACTACGACATTGATGAACCTTGAAAACATTATGCTAAGTGAAATAAGCCAGACACAAATGGGCAAATATTGTATAATTCCACTTATATGAATTATGTAGGATAGGCAAATTCACAGAGATAGAAAATAAATTAGAAATTACCAGAGGCTAGAGAAAGAAGAGAATGGAGATGATTACTTAATAGGTTTCTGAGTTGAGAGTTTCTGTTTTGGTGATGAAAATTTTTAGAAATAGCGATGAGGGCTGCACAACATTAAAAATGTAATCAAAACCACTAAATTGGACATAAAAATGGTTAAAATGACAAACTTTATTTTATGTATGTTCTACCACAGTAAACAAAGGTAAAAAGATAGAAAAGTAAAGCGGAGCAGGTGAGGTTCCGATCTTAATAAGTCAACATGATATTCTAACTAGTGTTGATCTTATCCTGTTTAATTTATTCTGGTTAATTTAAATTGGAAAAAAGGAAAATCAGATTTACATTTTATAAAAATATTCTGGAAACAAAAAGAAAATCAGAGATTAGAAGAATAAATTAAAAATATTATTCAACTATATGCTGTCTAAAAGAGACATGTTTTATATTCAAAGACACAAGTAGGTTGAAATTAAAAGGATGGAAGGTTATGCAAACAGTAACCAAAAGAGAACTGGAGTGGCTATACTAATATAGACAAAATAGACTTTAAGATAAAAATTGTTACTAGAGGCAGACATTTTAGAGTGATAAGAGAGTCAGTAAATTGGTTAGCAAGACATACAATTATAAATGTATATGCACCTTACAATAGAGATTTGAAATACATGAAACAAAAATGGACAGAATTGAAAAGGAAAATAGACAATTCAACAATAGTTGGAGATTTCAGTACCCCCTTTTTCAACCATGGTTAGAACAACTAGGCAAAAATTAACAAGAATCAACACTAAAAACCAGCTAGAACTATAAGACGTAAGAATAACCATAACCCAAAGCAGCAGAATACACATTCTTCTCATGTGCACCTGGGACATTCTCTCTCCTAAATTATATAGTAGGTCATAAAATAAGACTCAATAAATAGAAAGGATTGAAATCATGTTTTCTGACCACAGTGGAATGAAATTACAAACCAATTACAGAAGGAAATTTCGAAAATTCCTGCTATAGTCTGAATGTTTGTGTCCCCACAAAATTCGTATGTTCAAATTCTAAGCCCCAAAGGTGATGGTAGGTGGGGCCTTTGGGAGGTGCTTAAATCATAAGAGGAAACCTTCATGAATGAGATTAGTCCCTTATAAAAGAAGATCCAGAGAGATCCCTAGCCCTTCCACCATGTGAGAATACAATAAGAAATTGGAACAGAGGCCTTGCTTGACTATTCTGGCACACTGATCTCAGACTTCCAGCCTCCAGAACTGTGGGAAATAAATTTCTTTTGTTTATAAGTTACCCAGTCTGTGGTATTTTGTTATAGCAGTCCGAATTGAACTAAGACATTCCAAATATGTGGAAATTAAAAACACACTCCTAAATAATCAATGGGTCAAAGCAGAAATCAAAGAAAAATTAGAAAATACTGTGAGATGAATGAAAATGGAATTACAACATCCCAAAACTTAAGGGTTATACCTAAAACAGTGTGTAGAGAAACATTTACAGTGGTAAATGCCTATACTAAGAAAGAAAAAGAACTCAAATCAATAATGTAACAATTCTTGTTAAGAAACTAATAAAAGAAGAAGAATCCCTAGCCAAAATGAGCGAAGGAAGGAAATAATGAAGATTAGAATGGAAATAAATAAAATAGAGAATGAAAAAAAAAGAAAAAAAAGCCCCAATGAAATAAAAGATAGTTCTCTGAAAATATTAACAGAAGTGACAAAGCTTTAGCTAGACTGAGCAGGAAATGAAAGGAGACTCAAATTACTTAAATCAAGAATGAAAAGGGGAAACATCATTACTGAATTTACAGGCACCACACAAGGTTTATCAGGGAATACTATGATCAACTGTATGCCAGCAGATTACATGACCTAGATGAAATGGACTCCTAGAAAGACACAAACTAATGAAACTGACTCAAGAAGGAATAGAAAATATAAATAAACTAATAACAAATAAAGAAAATGAATTAGTAATTAAGTCACTGCTGCAAAGAAAAACCCCAGCCCAAATGGCTTCATTGGTGAGTTCTATCAAATGTTTAGAAAGAAGTAATATTAATCCTTCACAAATGATTGCAAAAATTAAAAATAAAAGTAGAGCAAACACTTCCCAACTGATTCTATGGGACCACTGATACCCTAATTCCAATACCAGACAAAGATATCATAAAGAAAGAAACTACACACTAAAATACCTTAAGACTACAGACACAAAAATTCTCAAACAAAAAAACAAATTAGCAAGCTAAATGGAGAATATATTAAAAAGGATTGATTATCCATTATGACCAAGTAGGATTTATCCCAGGAATACAAACATGGTTTAACATTTAAAAAGTCAACATAATATAATATATCAATAGAATAAAGGGCAAGAAACACATAAGCATCTCAATAGACACAGGGAAAGCATTTGACAGAATCCAACAGTCAAAAAACTAAAAACAATATAAATACTCCACAAAATATAACTAGAAGAGACTTGCTAAATCTGATAAAGGACATCTACTAAAACCCAAAGCCAACATAATACTTAATGGTGAAAGACTGAATGCTTTACCTTTAAGTTCAGGACAAATCAAGGATGTCCATTTTCACCACTTCTATGCAACACTGTAGTACAGGTTCTAGCCAAGTCAATTTGGCAAGAAAAATACATAAAAGTCATCCAGATTGAAAGGAAGAAATAAAACTCTATTAGCATATGATATGATATTAGACAGAAAATCTTAATGAAGACACACAAAAACGCCTCTTAGAACTAAAATATAAATTCAGTATGATTTCAAGATACAAGATGAATATGACAAAATAATTGTATTTCTGTACTCTTTCAATGAAAAATCCAAAAAATGAAATAAAGGAAACAATTTAATTTACAACATTAAAAAGAAAAAAGGAATTTAGGAATGAATTTAACAAAAGAAGAAAAGACATGTGCATTGAAAAGTAAAAAATATTGTTGAAAGAAGTTAAAGATGACCTAAATAAAAGATAAGACATCCCATGTTCATGTATCAGAAAATTAATATTGTTAAAATGGCAAAACTCCCAAATTAATCTGTGAATGCAATGCATTCTCTGTCAAAATCCAAGCTTCTTTTTTCAGAAATTAACAATGTTATACTAAGATTAATAAGGAATGCAAGAGACCCACAATATCCAAAATAATCTTGAAAAAGAACAAAGTTGGAAGCCCCTCAATTCCTGGTTTCAAAACTTACTACAGAGCTATATTAATCAAGAAATTGTAGAATTATCATAATGATAGTTAACTGAAATATGATTGAAAATCCAGAAATAAACTCATTTATTTATGTTCAATCATATTTTTTGGTAAGGTTATCAAAGAAAGGAAAAGAGGGACTTCCCTGGTGGTACAGTGGTTAAGCATCTGCCTGCCAATGCAGGGGACACTGGTTTGAGCCCTGGTGCAGGAAGATCCCACATGCCGTGGAGCAGCTAAGCCCGTGCACCACAACTACTGAGCCTGTGCTCTAGAGCCCGCGAGCCACAACTACTGAGCCCATGCACCGCAACTACTGAAGCCCGCGAGCCTGGAGCCTGTGCTCCGCAACAAGAGAAGCCACCACAATGAGAAACCTGCACACCGCAACAAAGAGTAGCCTCCTCTCGCCACAACTAGAGAAAGCCTGTGCGCAGCAACGAAGACCCAGCACAGCCAAAAAATTTAAAAAGAAAAAGAAAAGAAAGGAAAAGAAATCTTTTCAATAAATGGTGCTTGAAGAAGTGAATATCCACATTCGCAATAATGAAGTTGGACAGCTCCTTTATACCATAAGGTGTAGTTAGGTATACTGATACAATAAAAGTTACATTTTTACAAATTTATCCACAATTTTGATAGCAAATACAATAAATATATTGGCAGCAAGATTTTTAAAAATTAATCTAATTATGAAAAGGTAATAGTTGACTTAAAAGAATTTACAAGACCATAAAAGGATACAAAGTAAAAATCAAAACTCCTTTTTACTCCTCTCCCACAGCCTGCCAGGAGTCAACCACTAAAACCAGCTTCGTGTGTGTAGGTTGCATATGTGTGCATGTATGGATCCTTCCAAAGAAATTCTGTACGTGTAAAAGAATTGTTATATACAAATGTCTGCACTTAGCATGTAGTATCCTGGAACTTGCTTTCTGCTCTCCACCTCCCTTCAAGTGAACACTGCATATTAACAAACCTTACATACTTATGAAATGTTATAATTTTATGCTACTTAATTATTTTCTATCATATATGAATTATGATTCTCCTTGAATGTTTGTGACAAAATTCTAACAAGACTTCCTTTGATGCGTGTTTATGTTTCCAAATAAAGTAGTAATACTTTTAATTTTAAAAATGCATTATCATTAATGGTAATAGAAAAATTGTGGTAATAATGTCTTAATAGCCTTTTCTAAACCTACTTCTCTTTCAATATAATATCCTGCTCCCTGCTGCATTGAAAATGCCGTTGGCATAACTTGAAATTCTGTATTTTGTGGTTCCTTTATTTTGAGATTTTTAAAAAAATAATTTGATTGTTGTCTCTTGCACAAATAAATTCGATTCTCCAAATCCTATAATTTCCATCTTACTTAGTCTCACTGAACTGCTTAAACACTCTTAAAGAAGTCTCTGGGAATTTTCATTTGCTAAATTATTTATTATTTTTTTGTTCTCCTGCTTTCTTCCCTTTTTCATTTTGCAATCTCCAAACTCTCTTAAACTCTTTTATTCCCTATAATTACTCTTTCCTTTCTCATTAAGACTTCTTATTTTTTAATTTGGATCAAAATTATGCCTAAAATGGATTTCATTGAATATCAAAAGCCTCAAACAGTAAAACAAATAAAAATAAGCAAACTGTTCACCATTTATAGTTCTGCTGGAAGGGAAAAGGTCAAAGGAAATGGAAAACATGAAACCAGCACACTTGCAGGCTGAAATTCGTGTAATGACTATGTCAGGTCTCTTGTTTCATTTACATGTGGAAATTATGTTTTAGTTCCACACAATACTGAGTAGAAGCTGCAAACAAAGTACAGATGTGCCCAGGAACAAATATATGATCGTTATGTTTAATTTGTTTGTATATATTCTCTAGTGTTCTTTGTCCTCCAATAGTCTTAAATTCAGGTCAAGATTTTGTAAGAACAGTTATGGGTTTTACAATGTACTAGCTGAGCTATTCCTAATGTGCTAACAGTGACTTAAATGAAATGTATTTGGATAACCAACATAAAGTATTTACAATGTGTGAAAAGACTAGTTATCTAGGTTAACTTGGCTTTATTAAAATGATGGCATTTAAGTCAATGTACACAATGAATTAAATTTGCTTAATATATATATATATATATATTCATAACATTGGATGATTTTTTTGGAAAGAAATCTGAACATTTATTAAGCTTTTACTGTATGGTTAAAAATTATACCCTCTTCGATCACTGCACACTCTTTTTCCTGTTATTAAAGAAGAAAGCTCAGTCAAACTTACAGTGGAGACTTACCTTTTAAATGATTGCTTTTAAGAATAGTTGCATTACTTCTCGGCCTTTTGGTCTTTTGGCTAAGATCATCTGTGAAAAATAGTGTGTTTTGTTTTTACACTTAACTGCTAGTTTTAAAGTTATTCATTCCTTGAATTAAAAAGAACAAAAACTGAATGAGGGCTTCCCTGGTGGCGCGGTGGTTGAGAATCTGCCTGCCAATGCAGGGGACACGGGTTCGCGCCCTGGTCTGGGAAGATCCCACATGCCGCGGAGCAACTAGACCCGTGAGCCACAACTACTGAGCCTGCGTGTCTGGAGCCTGTGCTCCGCAACAAGAGAGGCCACGATAGTGAGAGGCCCGCGCACTGCCGCAACTAGAGAAAGCCCTGGAACAGAAACGAAGACCCAACATAGCAATCAATCAATCAATAAAATAAATCTTTGAAAAAAAAAAAACTGAATGAAATTATAAAATTTTCAGCCAATATTTTCATACTTTTGGTAGTATAAATTACAAAAAGTATATCACAAATGTGCCTATTATGATTGATCACTGGATGTTACACAGCATCTTTCTATAGGTAATAAGGAGTTTATTGACACAAAGGGAAAGGTTTTTAAAGATATATTTTAAAACAAAATCAAGTAACAAAACATGAAACTGGCAAAGAAAATAGATTTATTAGGACCAAAAAGTCCTTAAGGCCTGTCAGAGATGTTAAGTTGCCTTTAAACCTGTTTAAAGATCCCACTGTGATTCTTCAGCTACCCACTGCCAAATCAATCAGGGGAGAAGAACTCACCAATACCATTTGAATAAATACTGCTCTGCCTTCACCACCACATAGACACATTTTATGTATAAATATTGGCATTACTTTAAATTACAAATAATTGGAAAATAATTAAATAGCCAATGATTTAAAAGTAACATCTGAATTAAGATCTATCCAAATATTGCAATATTTTCTAGCTATTAAATATATGTGTCGAAAAATATTTAATGTCCCAGAAAGCATTCTAAATGGTGTTATATCAATAAGTAAAGGAAACACACACAAAATATAAATTCTAAATGAGTCTAGAAAGCCAATAAAAAATGAAAATATTTGCATTGGTTAACTAACTCCCCTCAAAAATATTGGTGATTTTACTTTTTTACTTTTTTAAAATAAAAGTGGCCTGTATTAATGTTTATTGTTTTCCTATAAAATTTAATTTATTAATAAAAATGTTTCATTCATCGATAAAACACACTATCTAGATATATTGATGAGCCTGAAGAAAGCAAGAACTTCTTTGGAGAGTTTTTTCCTAGGGAAATATTTCTAAATAGAGAACATTGAGCAATAGATATGTAAAATCTTAGGCTTGATCTGGACTTGAACTTTTTGTCATATACTTCACCATTTCCCCAGTCATTCACCTAATATTGTTATAAAGGAGATATGAGAAGAATGATCATACCTTCCTTTCCTCTTTTGCACCCACCATTGTTTTTTAGAAATAAAATGGATATTTCTCCCTTCACCCCTATTTATTTATGCATTCAGTTGTTTATAGTTATATAATATGGACACATAGATATTGATTTTAAACTCTGGGTGATTTCCAGTTTAGTTTGTTGCTCAAATTGTTTCAGTTTGGGCCATTGGGAGCTCTTTCAGTTGGCTCCATCTTACCTGCATGTCTCTGACACATCTTCATCCTTGTCTTGATGTTTTCATTTGTTTGTTTTGTTTTCTAGCACTATCCTTATTTCCGGTACCACAAGATGTTCCCAGTTTATTGTCTATATCTGCTACCTCACTCCTAGAGTCAGTCATTTCTCCAGAGAGTCCTAGTTCCTTTCATTGGAGAATGCAGTTAGGAACCATGTTCTAGGTGCTAAGTTTACACATTGCTATTGGAGTGTTGATGTTTCTAGACCATCTCAGCTGACAGAGCAAGAAAATATATGTGTGTTTACTAATCCATGTACATGTGCATGTCTGTATTTTTATATGTATCTATCAGCATCTATATTAAGCAAAACACGAGTTCATACTGATGTATCCAATTGTAATCAATTACCACATGGAGCATATCACCTTAGTTATCTGTAACCTCCCACTCCAAAACTAAAAAATCTGCCTCCCTCTCTCTGCCAACCATTTACATACTTGCTCAATTCCATTATATTTCTATAATGGTATGAGAATTTTTAACCCATACCCATGTGAAAATAACTTCTTCAACTAGAGTATAGTGTTTATGTACAGTTTTGCTTTAGTATTAAAGACTCCATTCCACTTATTTCCAAAGTTATTTAGATCATCACTTCCCCCCGCCAACCCCTTTCAGAGATTGTTTTGTACTTCTGTAATGCAGTTAAATTTTTTTTTTTTGCTGTATTTCTTCTTGCGATATGCTTACCTCCTAAATAATCTTTCTAATTGTGTACATTAAGATTTATTTTTTTGTTCTATAAAGTTCTATGGGCTTTGAAAAACTCATAGTGCATGTGTCCAACATTTCAATATCATACAGAATTACTTTACCACCCTAAAAAATCCCCTGTGCTTCATCTATTTAAAACCAGCTTCCCTCCCACCCACCCCTACTGAACCCCTGGCAAAGACTAGACTTGTTTACTCTCTCTAAAGTGTTTATCTTTTCTAGAATGCCATATAAGTATAACCATACAGTATGTAACATTTTCAGACTAGATTATTTCACTAAGTAATACACATTTAAAATTCATCCACATCTTTGCATGGCTTGATAGCTCATTCCTTTTTATCACTGAAAAGTATTTCTTCGTATGGATGTGCTACAGTTTGTTTATACGTTTGCTTGTTAAAGTACATCTTGATTGCTACAATTTTTGATGGTAATGAATAAAGCCGCTATAAACATATCTTTGTAAGAAACAGCCAAACTGTCTTCCAAAGTGAAAGTGCCATTTACATTTCCATCAGAAAGGAATGAGAATTTTAGTTTCTCAGCATCCCTTAGACCAACGGTTTTTTCTTTCTTTTCTTTTCTTTTTTTTGGAAGGTCGGGGGACCCAAGGGCCTCTGCAACCAAATATCGTCACATTGGGGATTAGTTTCCAGTATATGAATTTTGTGGGAACAAAAATATTCAGCCTGTAACAGTGTATTTAGACCATTTACATGTAAAGTAACTATTGATATATTTGGATTAATATCCACCATGTGTAACTGATTTTATTTCCTGCATTTGCCATATATTTCATTTCTGCTCTTTTTCTGCCTTTTCTGTTTATGTTATAAACATCTTAGGTTGCCATGAGCCATGGTGTCAACATGCTTAGCCCCCTCTGTAACTGCTTCCCTTTAGTTCAGTGGACAGAGTTCCCAAGGCCAAAACTAACTTGTGACTTGGCTTGGGGCTGGGTTCCCCACTCTTGTTCTTCCCCCATCGTGAGAGCCAGGCCAAGCCTGTAGGGGCCTCAGGTCCTGCAGGATGGGATCTGTAGTCAAAGGATAGGTGAGGAGTATGGGCGTGGGTCCTGCCCCCGCTGCCTCCATCTCGTCTCTTCCCCATCTAGCCTATGTAGTTCCAGAAAACTCTTAGCATCTGGCAAAGGGGTACCCAGTTCTTTCCCTATTGGCTTTGCTGTGCCCCCGCCTCCTTTTTGTGTTTTTCTAACTGTCACCGGTTTAGCCACTGTTTAAGTTGTATATATTGTCCTGAGGCGCCTAAGATTCTTAATTCTGTTTTTTCTGTTGATGATTAAGCATTATATATTATTCCATTTTATCACCTCACTTAGCATTTATATTCTTTTAAAATTTATTTTAATGGTTACTATAAGATTTACGTTATACATTTTAAACTAATTTAAGTCTACCTTCAAACGGCACTACATATACCACTTCACTTGTGATGTCAGGGTGTTATGGGAGTATTCTTAATCTCTCCATCCTACCAGTGTCACATTGCTACATTCATTTCACTTACCATAAAGCTACAAATACAAAAGCTATTGTTATTTTTATTGCTTCAAACAATTATCCTTCATGTAAGTTAAGAATAAGAAACATAAATGTTTTAGATTTACCCTCATTTATTCCTTCTCTAACACCTCTCCTTTTCGTTACATAAATCTGTTTTCTGATGCACCTCATTTTCCTTCTGCCTGAAAAATGTCTTTTAATATATATTTGTGGGTCAGATCTGCTGATGACGGATTCCCTGCATTTTTGTTTCTCTGATAAAGTCTTGATTTCTCCTTTACTATTTTTGATGGATAATTTCACTGAATATAGAATTCTAAGATGGTGCTTTTTTCCTGTCAACACTCTAAATGTTTCTCTTCTTTCTGCATCCTTCCCTATTTTCTGATAATGTGTGCACTGTAATCTTATCCTTCTTTCTTGCTAAATAAGATTATTTTTGTCTCCTCTGCCTTCTTTGAGGATTTTCTCTCACATTTTGGTTTTCTGCAGTTTGAATATGTTGTGCCTAGGGTTTTGTGAGGGATTTGTTTTGTTCAGTGCTTATCATTCTTAGTATTCTAAGTTAATTTGATATCCTGTTGGTGTCTGTCATTAATTTTGGAAAGTCTTCAGTCACTATTACTTCAAATATTTCTTCAGCTCTGTCTTCTGTTTCTTCTCCTTTTGGTATTCTAATTATGCATTTGTTATACTTTTTGGTATTGTTCTACAGGTCTTTCATGTTCTGCTCTGGGTTTTTGTCATTCTCTTCTCTCTTTTTAAAAAAAATTCTGTTTTCTCTTTGTTTTTCAATTTGGGGAGTTCCTATTGACCTATCTCTTCCCCCAGTCTGGATAAAGCTCTAGCTCATTTCTTGAGTATACTTTTTTCTTGAAAACGCTCTAGATCTATGCCACAGTAATTACTCTTCCCTTATGTTTGCCAGAACCATGGGACTCTTCCCAGCTCTTCATAGTGAGAATTTAATAGGGCCCTTGGAGGTAAAGCCATGAAAGCAGGGAGGGGCTCCTCTAAGAGTGAGGGCCACTGAGAGTTTCTCACTGTCATCCGTAGCACACTCAGTGTCCATCATTTTGTCAAAATTACTATTTAAATGTTCCTACCTGTTCATAGCTCCATCAACTTCTTTTCCAGATAACCATATATTGGCTGTGTCTCTCTGGATTTTAGGGTGGTGGTTTGCCCTGCAAACTCAGTTCTCTGATGGGTCTAACATAAATTGTTAAATTTTAGTTTTCCAGCTTTTTTCTTCTTGTGGAGATGGAACTGATGTCTTTTAATCTTTACATATCAGAGCTGAAAACAGAGTCTTCTGTGAATTTAGTTTTGATAATCTATTAATTTTACTATATTCACCATGTCCATTTTGAAAATTCTATTTAACTTCTCATCAAGTTGCTAATTAGCTAAAGAATTATTAACCATGAAATGGATATGAAATTAATTACCCTCCAGTGTCCCTGAGACGCCCATCTTCTTAATATGTTTCCCTTTAACTCAGAATAATGAGGAAGAGAAATCAATTTCTATTTCTGTAGGAGCTGTCATTAGTTGTCTTGAGTTGGGCAATTGCTATGTATTGACTCACCAACTTCCAGCTTCACTTCAGTATTAAACACCAGTATGATATATGTCTTCCCTATACCCAGCCTTAAGTATCAGTACTTTCATTTTTTCCAGTATATTTCTGAATGAAAAGATCCACTTCAACTTTTATTCCTTAATTGGTAACACTTACCCATAACAGATAAGTTATCTCCTAGCACATTTCCTGATCACAATTTCAAACCCAACAGGGCACAACTCTTTATTATTCCTCTCTAAGCTCTCTTTTTTCCTTCTTCTAAGCATTTTAACAAGATGACACTTCCATGTGGTTGCAACAGCCCCTTATATATATGCATTCCCAACAAAATCTGTGTATCAGGAACTTGTGTTATCTTCTTTGTTAGACCCTCAACTATGTCATTTGATGTTGATTGCACTTGGTTCACTCACTTTAATATTACTGTTATTTGGTAGTTTGTATGCCTAAAGAGAGGATATTTTTCTCTTCTTGCAAATGTACTGCATTAAAAACTATAAACCAGATTCACAGCTTGCTATTTCATTTTTGGAGTGAGGCTGAAATAACAGCACCTTTCTTTTCCTGCTTAAAATTAGAAACATTTGAGAAATTAGACTCATGTGAAAAGATGCTCAACATCACTAATCATCAGGGAAATGCAAATGAGATACCAACTCACACCTGTCAGAATGGCTATCCTCAAAAAGACAACAAATAACAAGTGTGATTTCCATTCTTAACATACTGTAGGTATAAATAATATTATTCATAGAATGGAAGCACTGATTCAAAACCGAACTTACATAACACAAAGAGTAAGCTTCTCTGGAGCCCAACTCCTAAGTATTCTGGGAATCCTCTTCATGCTATTTAACATGTACTCATAAACAAGTTTATTGTGACTGAAGGCTTCTGCTTTGCTACCAGTCATCGCAGTTTTTTTTTTAAACCAAGAATCTATTGTTGCTCTGCTGGCCTGTATTGCTGTTCCGTATGACATTAGTGTCTCGTTGAGGATTGGTTGTTGCTCCATTTCCTTCCAGATATTACAGATTTTGCTAAAGACTACCACTGGGTATCACCATCAATATGTGTCAATGTCTCACAGCAGCAGTGTGAGTCAGGACAGAGTCAGGCCAGGCTAGGCTATGCTGCAACAACAAATATCTTCAAAATTCCAGTGGCTTAATACAATGGGATCTCTTTCTCACACCACAGTCTGGTACAGGATTTGGGATTCTAGCTCCCCTCCATCTCATGATGCTGCCTGCCTTCAAAATATGACCTCAGTGTGGTATCCATGATAGGGGAAGAGAGCATGGGTGGTCATGCATTGGGTTTAATGACAAAACCGGAACTTACATAAGTCCAGTGGTGTGCTACAGCCAGTTCACTGTGGTTTGAAAGATTAAATTTGTACATCTCTTCCCAACTCCAAGTTTATTGATGCCACATTTTTAGCTCACTATCAGCCATGGTGTATTTATACCAGGAAAATCAGCAAGTACTATAAACAAGGTTTTTTTTTTCTTCTTTTTTTCCTTTTTTCTTTTTCCAGGAAGCTGGTTTACCAACATGGCACTGCAAAAAATCATTTCCACTCTCCTCTTGTTGGCCAGAACACAATCACTTGGCCTCACTTTAATTACAAAGAGGTTGAGAAATGTAATGATTTTATGTGTCCAGGATGAAGAAATAACATTGGTGAATACCTGGCCAATTTTGCCCTAGTGCCTAAACTGTTAGATCATTGGTGTTGAAATAAGGGAGGAATGCATTACTATTGGTATGTTTCAATTCCTTAAGATGTATGGTTGTCCATGAATTCTACTCAAGCCACAATGTCTTACGGAGTTTTTTTTAATGAAACAACTCTTTAATTTTCTTCCTATAGCCCCGATTCATTAAGAGTTCAATGAAGAAAACATAAACTATTTTCAGTATTTTAAGCAGGAAAAAAATCCAGTAAGAGTAATTAGGTGCTTACAAATTAATTGAAAGGGCTACAAAAGCAGAATTCAAGGGATTGTCAATGGAAGAGAGTTCCATGGTCATGCGACCATAGCTGATCCAGAGGGAAAGAAGCTATAGTTGCTAACACTGCCATTATAACCTTTACCAAACATTGTAATGTAGTGCCAATCACAGAAAATTTGCATACATCTCTAAACACCAACCATAGTGGGAAATAGCTTCCACTTGACTTCAGTGTTTATATAAAAGTGGATATATTAGCAGACCTAATTTGCATCAAACAATGTAGCTATCAGAGGATATGGCCAATGTAGTTTTAAGCTTTCTACCTTCTTAGATACACTAAAAAATATAAAAGTAAGTGGGAATGGAAGTAATTACCATTACACCTTATTCAGCATAAGTCTTCTCTCATTCAGTTTTAGGCATCAGTCAGTAATGATATTTTCCCTTCCTTCAAGCATATCAACATAAGAAATAGATTCTTAAGGGTCACCTACTTAGTTCAACTATTTTAGTAGGCTTTAGGCTCACCTGAATGGCTGCTGTATTAATTTCATTATTTATTCGTCAATGATAAATTCTTTTTTTGCTGTTTTGTTTGTTTTGTTTTTTTTCCAGTTTTATTGAGATATAATTGACATATAGCACTGTATAAGTTTAAAGTTTACGGCATAATGATTTGACTTACATGCATCATGAAATGATTATCACAGTAAGCTTAGTGAACATCCATTATCTCATATATAGATACAAAATTAAAGAAATAGAAAACTTTTTGTGTGTGATGAGAACTCAGGATTTATTCTCTTAACAACTTTCATATATAACATAGAGCAGTGTTAATTATATTTATCGTGTTGTACATAACATTCCCTAGTACTTATTCATCTTATAACTGGAAGTTTGTACCTTTCAACAGCTTTCACCGAATTCTCCCTTCCCCCAACTCCCTCTTCCGGTAAACACAAATCTGATCTCTTTTTCTGAGTTTGTTTGTTTTTGAAGTGTAATTGACCTACAACACTATGCTAACTCCTGTTACACATAGTGTTTTGCTATTTCTATATATTTCAAACTGATCACCATGATAAGTCTAGTTACAATATGTCACCATACAAAGATATTATGTAGTTATGGATTATATTCCCCACACTGTATATTTCATACCTGTGACTCATTTATTTTGCAACTGTAAGTTTGTACCTCTTAATCTCCTTCATCTCTTTCTTTTCTCCCCCCCATTCTCTTTGACAACCACCTATTTATTCTCTGAATCTATAACTCTGTTTCTGTTTTGTTAGTTTGCTCATTTAGATTCCACATATAAGTGAAATCAAAAAGTATTTGTCTTTCTCCATCTGACTTATTTCATTTATCATAATATTGTCTAGGTCCATCCATGTTGTCACAAATGGCAAGATTTAATTTTTTTATGGCTGAGTAATATTCCACTTTACATATATTTGCATATATTATAAATATGTGTGTATATACATATATATTTTTATATATTCTTTATCCATTCATCTATCGATAGGTACTTAGGTTGTTTCCATATCTTGGCTATTGTAAATAACACTGCAATGAACACTGGGGTACATAGGTCTTTTCTAATTAGTGCTTTTTTCCCCCCCTTCAGGTAAATACCCAGGAGTGGAATTGCTGGATCATATGGTGGTTCCACTTTTAATTTTTTGAGCAATCTTCATACTGTTTTCTATAGTGGTTGCACCAATTTACATTCCCACGAACTGTGTACAAGGGTTCCCTTTATCCACAACCTTGCCAACATTTGTCATTTGTTGTCTTTTTGATGATAGTCATTCTGACAGATGTGAAGTGTTACTGCAGTTTTGATTTGCATTTCTCTTATGATCAGTGATGCTGAACATCTTTCATGTGTCTGGTGGCCATCTGTATGTCTTCTTTGGAAAAATGTTTATTCATATCCTCTGACCATTTTTTTTTTTTAAAGTTTGTGCTATCTTACGTTTTTTTAAAATTTATTTATTTATGGCTGTGTTGGGTCTTCGCTTCTGTGCGAGGGCTTTCTCTAGTTGTGGCAAGTGGGGGCCACTCTTCATCGCGGTGCGCGGGCCTCTCACTATCATGGCCTCTCCTCTTGCGGAGCACAGGCTCCAGACGCGCAGGCTCAGCAATTATGGCTCATGGGCCCAGTTGCTCCATGGCATGTGGGATCCTCCCAGACCAGGGCTCGAACCCGTGTCACCTGCATTCGCAGGCAGACTCTCAACCACTGTGCCACCAGGGAAGCCCCCTCTGACCATTTTTTAATCAGGTTGTTCACTTTTTGATGTTGAGTTGTATGAGTTTTGGGTATATTTTTGATATTAACCCCTTAACAGATATATCATTTGCAAATATCTTTTCTCGTTCAGTAGGTGGTCTTTTTTGTTTCATTGATAGTTTTCTTTGCTGTGCAAAAGCTTTTTAGTTTGATGTAATCTCATTTATTTATTTTTGCATTTGTTTCCCTTGCCTGAGGAAACATACCAAAAATATTACTAATTGATATAATCGATGTCAGAGAGCATACTGCCTATGTTTTCTTCCAGAAATTTCATGGTTTCAGGTCTTACATTTAAGTCTTTAATCCATTTTGAATTTTTTTTGCATGGTATTTCAATTTTAAATGCATTTGTAATTTATAAATGTATTTATATTTATAGTGTACCTTGCTCCAATATATAATTGTCAGTGGCATTCCAAAATACATGTAATGAAAATGAAATTTTAAAAAATGGTTAGGAAAATATACATAGAAAAGGACATGGCATCAAGGAGAAAAGTTTGTTTTTAGGTGTATGACTCATAGATTCTTAAATTGTTATTAATGTTGAGCTGCAAATTTCACTCTGAGTTTCATGGTAACCAACACAAAAATGCAAAAATGGAAAAATGATCATCTGTACAAGGTACATTAACCATGAAGATTCATCCAGATCTACTACATGATTTTCAGAGCCCAGTGCAAAATAAAAATGCAGATGCAAAAGTTATATAGTATTTCAAGACAGAAACAGAAAAACATTAAAACCAAGAGCAGACCTTCTAAGCATGGGACACAGTACTAGTATACAAGTCACATGTCTGTGAATCCAGCTAGCTCTGGGCTCATCTTTTCCTCCACAGAAACAAAGCTTTTCCTAATACTTATGGCTAAGAAAAAACCTCTCACAGCAGTTTCCATCCACAGACATTAACTAATATAGTGACTAATAATAATAAAAATAGCTAATCTTTCTCAATGATTTACCATATGCCAGAAACAGACAGTTCTAGAGAGCATTCCCCTTTCCTCAGTGGAGATCAAAGTAAGCCCAGGCCAATACATTAGAGCAGAGAGCACAGATATTAGCTAAAGAACAAAATTATATGGTACATGTAGCCTTCTGACTGTCTAGTGTCAAAAGCAGGAATCAAAACCTCAGCTACAAGAATGGGAATACAGCCACTGGAATGGGAATACAGATTTCAGATGAACACCCCCTTAGATACAATTTCTATGGGTCAGAAACTACAGCCCATGGACCAAAATCAGGCACTTTGCTTGTGTTCATATGGCCTGCAAGCTACAAATAGTCTTTATATTTTTAAGTGATCACATTTTAAGTGGTATTGTAAATATTTATATAATATCCTCCATTTGCCTCTTGGCTTGCAAAGCCTAAAATATATACTTTCTCACCCTATATGGAAAAGTTTGCTAACCTGCTGATTTGTTCTATTGAATTATAATTAATCATGTTTTCACTTTATGTGTATATTGCCATTTTTGCATTTATTCATTTTATGGTAATTAACATTTAATACTTTCTACAAGTCCAGTCTATGCAAACTTTTATTATTATTGTTATTATTATTACTACTATTATTATCTGAATTGTCAAAATATGCTGTGTGTCTCGATCATTGACAGATTTTTTTATTCTATTTTGTCTTATTAGTTTTTAAGGCTATATATTAAATATCCTTCTGTCTTTCCAGCACCTAAGACTGTATCTTTCAGATGTAGGCAAAGCCCTGGAATTCAAATGAGGAGATGGTGGTTCATGTACTGACTCCAAACTTAACACATCAGGTCTTTGGGTAAATCATTTACTTGATTCTCTACTTTCTTATCAGTAAATATGGAATTGTAGTATAATGGAAAGAAATCCTGAGCTTTGACTTATGAGCTGTGTATCTTAAGAGTTGAGTTGTCTCTCTAGGTCTCATAATACTTTCCTTCAGGTTTATCATGGCAGCCTGTTACATTCTATTACATTCTATCAAGGCAAGAAAATAGAGCTTATTTAATAAGCTCTCAATTGCTACTATTAAGATCAAAAACAGTAAGAGATGTGAAAGAAATTTTTAACTTTAAAATAGAAACCATGCATATTTCTAATATTAAATAATGCCTCAAAGACATTCAAAGAATAATCAAGTCCATGGTAGATGACATCTCTCCAATAACACAGTCTTCCATTTATTTCCTGCTTATAGGAGCCACAGAACCACTATAGTTTGCATGCTTTTGCTAAGAATCAAAGTGTTGTTAGGTTTTGTTCTGTTTTGTTTTTCCTATTGACATTCTACTATATAAAATCATACACAGATGAAAAGAGTGTAAAGGAATCAGATGCAAACTTTATTGGTAGCCTCAAAACTTTACATCACAGACTCATTACTTGCCTTGAGGCTTAATTAACTGAAATAATAAAAATTCAACCTATCTGGGTGGTATGCTGGCTGAACTTCATTTGCCAGTATTATATTTAGTGAACAAGCAGTTAAACTTAGATGCAGAAATGTACTCTTAGTTTCAAAAGGATACTGAGAACTTTCTATTTACTCACTAGTTTCATTTGTGCTGAGGGCAACTTTTTCTCCTGGATACGCATCACATGCTTGGGACAACAACCAGGATAAAAATAAGAAAATAAAAACTGTCCATATTTTTCTACAGCTGCTCTTTTCAAATGCAGTGATTAGATACGACTGCTAACATGGTTCATAAGATGTGTGTACTTCAAAATTCTGTGCATTGGTGAAAAATTATATACATGACTCATTTAAAGGTGCTAATTATTTTTTTTACATTCATTTCATTTATGAAACACATCGTATTTTGCTGTGAAAAATAATTATAACAATTATAAAAACATAATTAAGGAGAATATACTCATCAACACTAATCAGTTATTTACAAATATTAATTTAAATAATTAAACCAAGAAGTCACTTGACAAAGATTATTCAGCACCTGTTAGGTGGTGAACAGCAAGTTCTGTCTGGGAGGTACAGCAAAGAACACCACAAAATCCAGCACCTTCCTGGAGCTTACACTTCATGTTAAGTGTGGTAGGAAAGTGAGAAATTTGTGGGGGGCAACCTGGCCCTGCACCCTTGCTTTGAAGTTGAAAGTTCCAAGCCCTACAGAGGTGAAAGGATTGGACCAATTCAAGAGCCATTAAAGAGCCACATCAAAACTAGAACCCAGGTCTACCTGATCTCCAGTGTATGCTGATCTAGTAAGCCAAGTACATGTAAACTGGAGCACAGCATTATATCTGCTTTAACTAGATTTTGCATTTTCATGTAGCTGTTTTACAATTTAGCAAAATGCTTTTGGACATATGGGTCAGTGTAATACCTTGCAGTGCTTTAGTTAATGGAGATCCTGTAAAAACATAACCCAGGTAATATCACTCTAGTGAAAACCTTCAATGACTCACTGTTTTTCTCAAGGCAAAAGCTAAAATCCTTGAAATGCCCTATAGAGCACTGTGTAATCTGCCCTTCTTCCTCCCTTTTATTTCTCTACCATCATCTCTTACTACTCTTCCCTTTCTTATTCTAATCCAGCCACCCTGTCCCTGATTCTCTCAAATATACCAGTCATACACCCACCTCAGGCCTTTTGCACTGATGGCTCCCTCACATGGAGAACTCTTCTCCAAGTTTCTCTTCAGGACCTGCTTCTGCACAGCCTTCAGGAATTTTCTCAGATGTCAGCTCAGTGAGGCCAACCCTGAGGACCTATCTAAAACTCCATCCCATCCCCTCCCCCTCACAATTCCTTATCCTGCTTCCCCTGCCAGCCTTTTCCTTTTTTCATACTAACCATAACCACCTAAGCTATTGTTTAATTTACTTATTATGTTATGGTCTCTATTTTCTATTGTCTTTCTTCCCCAGTTGGAATATAAGCTCCTCAAGGACAATGCTTTGTCTGTTCTGTCAGTGATGTATCCCAAGCACCTACAAAAGTATTCTGGTATGTAGTAGACACTCAATTAATATGTGTGGGAGAAATGAGTGTTGACTTTATGCTTATTATGTAATGGAGACTATGTGCTGTCTAAGAGGTATGGAATATGCGAGCTCTCACCCAGCTCGCATCTAGGAGACTTGTCTTACGAAACTTGTCACATAACACATATATACGCACATGTGTGCGTACACACATCCAACACTGAAGGCATTCATGGATATATATATTAAAAATTCTAAAGGCTTTATGGAAAGATGGAAGAGAAAATTACTTTACACTAAAGCACTCCCTATAAATTCCCTTAAACTTTTTTGTCTTTCCCAAGTGTTCATTTCTCATGACAGCTGCCACATTTATGCTTTCTCCCAGGTCTTTTCAACCATCTTCTCAGTCAACCTCTTTTCAATATTCTGTGATTAAGTTCCACCAAACCTTTTCCCAATTATATATCTACCTTTCATCAAATTCAGGAAAACAAAAAGTCTTGCTAGAAATCCTCCCTCCTCAGCAGTGATTATTGGGTTTGCAGTGGAGAAAGTTTATTATCTTGTTGTTTTATATGAATACATCTTCTTCTCCACAGTCTTCAATAATTGAAGGGTATTGCTTAGGATTCTTGGAAGCAAAGAGAGAACAAATTATCCTATGAAATAAGCAGTTTCCAGTCCATAAAAGGAACCTGACCAATATTTTTATCTTTCCACCAAAAGACAAGAGAGTTATACTAGGACAATACAAGAAAAGCAAGTCAAACTGAGTCTATGATAGAAATAGACTATATCCAGAGCCTGAAGAAAAAAGTAATAAAGGGAGATTTAAACCAAAAACAAAATAAAAGAGACCAGGAAGTAAAAATTCAGAAACATTCAGATGAAATGAATTAGAAATAAAATTCATAGAGATGGTATTAGCCAACGGGAAATAAATAGTTAATTGAGTGTAAAAATAAAAATTCATTAAGCAGTAGCCCATAGAAGTAAAGTCAAAGAGGCAAATTTAACTGTCTCTCTGTTCATTGTGGAAAACGATTCAAAATATTAGGTTTTATCTTAACAGTGTTTGGTTGCTGTATCTGTCAGGCATTCAAACATATTCTCTATGCTTTCTTTCAGTGTGGGTTCAGGTGTGGAGGTCATCAGAAGGATACCTCATGCCCACAGCTAGCATTGTTGATTTCCTGCGTTCCTAGGGACTTGACTATAGAACGACATGGAGCCAAGAGAGAATAACCCTGAGATTACTTTTAAAGGATTATCAGCCTTCAAGGAGGCCCTCCCTTATGTATTCCAAAGTTCAGTGCAACAAAACTTGACTGTTGAAAAGACTTGCTCCATACATACATGCGTAAATGCAGTCTTTATTGGTTAATAGCAAGTATCTACCATATTACTCCCCAGATATATAAAGTAGATTCTTTATATTACTCAGATTAATGGTATTAAAACTGTGGATGATGAAGAAACTAAACGAAGTTTCCAAGCTGCCATTCCTCTTTCACATTCTTTTGTCTCTCTCATACATGAGGTTCGTAATGAGATTTCATTGAAACAAAAAGACTTTCCTTATTTTCATCATTTCTATTATGCTGTGTTAGCATCGCCAAAGAAATAATTTAAATGAATAGGAAATAGATGAATATCCATGATACTTTCTCTACAATTATTTCTTTGCTTTCAGTTAAGAGAAGGCATTCTTTGTTTTCTTTAAGAACTATGACTAGTGAGCCATATGCTATTATTTTTTTCTTCCCTTTTTTCTCTCTTTCCTTCTTCCCTTTGTCATCAAATGTTTGAAAACGATATAAATAAATATTAGTTATTTTCTAGTGCTAAGAACTGTAAAATATGCCATTGTTTTCATGAAATTTGTATTCCAATACAGATGACAACTCTTTTACAATTAATTTCATGAAATCATGTTTCCCTATAAGTAGAAATATAATTTCTTCTGGAAAGAAACAGTCCTAAGAAAGGGAATAACTAACAAAGGAGAAGAGAAACTCTGTTCTTGAACCTGCTGTATAGCACAGGGAGCTCAGCTTGCTGCTCTGTGATTACCTAGATGTGTGGGATGGGGGGGGTGGGGGGGAGGTCCAGGAGGGAGGGGATATATGTATACATATAGCTGATTCACTTCCTTGTACAGCAGAAACTAACACAACATTGTAAAGCAACTAAACCCCAATAAAAAAAAAATAAAGAGGGAAACACACACACAGAAAAGAAATCGATGAATGATAGGGGAAGTATAAAATCCTTGAAAATTATTAAGACAAAAAATTGGGATTTGCCAAAGAAGAAAGATGCAGTGGTACTTCTGAGGTTAAATGTTTCTGTCAATAGCATAATGCAATTTTGCTCTCTCTAATTACCTACTACCCACTGCATTTGTGTGGTTTTTTGCACCATCACAGATTGTTGCCCAGGAATGTAAGAATTCCTCTCCCTCACCCCCCACCCCCTCCACCATCCTTTACCCGATTCTTGCTAATAAATCTAAAAGACTAGTGAGTTTAGAGTAGAAAAAATGAGAAGTAGGCTTTGGTGATATGGGAATGGAAAAGAAGGCAGGTGAGACAATGCAGGAACTTGTTTGCCATGTAAAGAACTTTGGTTTTCATTCTAAGAGCATTCAACAGCCATTCTACAAATATTTATTGCCTGTCTATGATAGGCCATCATATGGATATTTGCAAATATGTGTTAGCAAAGACAATAAGTAAGTAAATGATGTTATATGTTTGCAGGTGAAAAATAACATGCAAATGTAGATGAGGATAAAGGGTCAGGAGTAAGTGGGGTGGGGGCAACAGTGAGCAATGACGTACTCTACTTTGCCTTGTAAGGATGCATTTCTCAGGACAAGATGAAAAATGGACTGAATGGAGGCTTTTGCAATAGTCCAGGCCAGAGGTAATGGCTTGGCATGTTAGTGATGATGGAGATAATGAGAAGTGAATAGATTTAAGAGACATACAGCAGGTAAAATTGGTAGGACTCCATGATGCGTTTGATATGAAGGATGATGTAATAAAGAAATATCAAGAGTGTTTCCTCCGGTGCAGAATTGATCAGTAGCAGTTCTATTTTTGACATAGAAAACTCTGGGGAAGGCTGGATTGGTTCTTTTTTTCCAGCTGGTAGTAATCAGGAAAACCTTGAATCAATTCTTTAGTAATTCACCATGACTTATGACATGGCATGACCTGAATTATTGTACATATATTCTTTTTCTTTCATCTTTCTATGCATTCATTGGCTGTTTGTAAGTAACTTTGTATTTTAAAAGTGGTTTTGATTAAGCTAGAGTTAGTAATAAATTAACATGATAGAAGAAAAAAGTTGGAAAACTGTTGTTACCTAACTTCAAGACTTACTATAAAACTACAGTAATCAAGACAGTGTGGTATTGGCAAAAGAATAGACAAGGTCAGTGAAACTGAAGAGCCCAGAAATAGACCCCCATAAATATAGTCAACTGATCTTTGACAAAAGAGCAAAGGCAACATAATGGAGAAAAGATAGTCTCTTCAACAAATGGTGCTGGAACAAGTGGGCATCCACGTGCAAAAAAAAAAAAAAAAAAAAAAAAAAGAATCTAGACATAGATATCACACCCTTAGGAAAAATTAACTTGAAATGGATCAGGGACCTAAATGTAAAGCACAAAACTATAAAATTCTCATAGAAGATAACATAGGAGAAAACCTAGGTGACCTTGGGTATAGTGATACTTTTCTAAATACAACTTCAAAGTTTAAAACTGGACCAGTGACCTTAACAGATACCTCAGCAAAAAAGACAGATGAGAGCTAAGCATATGAAAAGATGCTCCACATCATTTTATCAGGGAAATGCAAATAAAAACAGTAATTAAATTCCATTAAACACCTATTAGAATGACCAACACCTGGAACACTGACAACATTAAATGCTGGAGAAAATGTGGAGCAACAGGAACTCTCCTACACTGTTAGTGAGAATGCAAATTGTCACAGCCACTTTTGGAAGATAGTTTGAAGGCTTCTTACAAAACTAAACATACCCTTACCATGCAATCTAGCAATCATGCTTCTTGATATTTTCCCAGAGGATTTGAAAACTTATGTCCACACAAAAATGTGCACAAGATATCTATAGCAGGGGCTTCCCTGGTGGCGCAGTGGTTGAGAATCTGCCTGCCAATGCAGGGCACACGGGTTCGAGCCCTGGTCTGGGAAGATCCCACATGTTGCGGAGCAACTAGGCTCGTGAGCCACAACTACTGAGCCTGCGCGTCTGGAGCCTGTGTTCCGCAACAAGAGAGGCCGCGATAGTGAGAGGCCTGCACACCGCGATGAAGAGAGGCCCCCGCTTGCCACAACTAGAGAAAGTCCTCGCACAGAAACGAAGACCCAACACAGCAAAAATAAATATAAATAAATAAATTAATTTAAAAAAAAATGTCTATAGCAGCTTTATTCATAATTGTCAAACCTTGGAAGTAACCAAGATGTCATTTGGTAGGTGAATAGATAAATAAAACGTGGTACATCTCAAAAATGGAATTATTCAGCACTAAAAATAAGTAAGCTATCAAGCTGTGAAAAGACATGGAGGAACCTTAAGTTCATAATTACTAAGTGAAAGAAGCCAAACTGAAAAGACCACATACTGTATGATTTCAACTATATGACATTCTGGAAATGACAAAACTATGGAGAAAATAAAAAGATCAATGATTCCTGTGGGGGTGAGGGGTAGGGGATGAATAGGCAGAGCAGAGAGGACTTTTAGGGCAGTGAAAATACTCTATATGATATTATGATATTATAATGATGTGTCATTATACATTTGTACAAACCCATAGAATGTACGACACCAAGAGTAAAACTTAAGGTATAAACACTGGACTTTGGGTGATTAAGATGTGTCAGTGTAAATTTATCCTTGGTAAAAAATGTATCATTCTAGCAAATAATGTTAATAATGGGGGTGGCTCTACATTGTGGGGGCAGGGAGTATATGGGAAATCTCTATACTACCTCCTCAATTTTGTTGCAAACCTAAAACTTCTCTAAAAAAAATAAAGTCTTAAGAAAGTTAATGGGATACACGTCTGTTCACTTAACTCTAATAGAGTAGCACAAACCCCTATTTGTATTATGGATGCTCACAGTTGAAGTGAGTGTATTTGCTTTCTATCCAGCATAGATTGTTATTGTAGTGTACCTGTCTGCCAATTAGCTTTTTTGATTGTAATGTAAGTGCTTGACATTAAGCTTTTGACTGTCTATCCATTCACGTCAAATATATTCACCTGGAATAAACACATTGCCAGCTATACAACTAGATAAAGAGCCAGGCCATCCCACCTATGAAGTTCCTTTTTTTATTTTACTCTACTTTTTGAGAGCCCTGGTTGACTTAGATAACTGACCATTTGACTGACTTCTTGCTTTTCCCTTCCTGCACTTTAATACCTGCTCTTATGTTTTAAATTCACCAATAAAAAGTGAACTCACAAAACCATAGGTACCCCAACCTTGACCCCAGTAAAAACAGAATCATGGATCTGCCCTCTCTCTCTCTCTCTTTCTATCTGTAACCTCTCTGTTTTAGCCCTAGGTGTGACTTGTACCCTCTAGGACTTGTAAGTAATAAATTTGTCTTTTCAAAGTTCCCTGATGGTTTTTGAGAGGTGCATCTTGCAATCATGACAAGAACCACAAGGGCCAGTCCAGCCACAGCATTGGCTCCAGGGAAGGAAACCTCTGTGAGGGCTTCCTACAAATAGTACTGGCCCAGGTGAGTTCCCACAGGCATTTCCAGCCAATGGCATCACTATCAATAGGCTGACACAGACACAAAACAGTTATTTATCTAATAAACTTTACTGAGCACCTGAAATATGTATGTCACCCTGTTACCAAGTCCAAGCTCTCTCTGCTCACGCATGACAGGCCAATAAATAGGGAGACGAGGTGTTGAAGCAAGGAATAGTGACTTTATTCAGAAATCCAGGCATCCGAGAAGATGGTGGACTAATGTCCTAGAGTACCATCTTAGTGGGGTCTGGATGCCAGTTTCTTTTATAGAACAAACAGGGGGAGGCAGTGAGGAAGTAAAGTAAAAAGGCCATTAGTCTTACAAAATATCTCCTGGCTTGGCCAGCATTGGGGAGGGGATGTATTAATTTCTTCTTTTCTGCAGCCATTCATGGGTGGGCATGGTCAGAATGTCTCCCTGTGAGCTGAACAAAGGCACTTTAGTTTAACATTCAAGCAGAGGTGTAGGGTTCCCCAAGTCAGGCCATTATGTATGCTTACAGCTATAGACAACATCCTTTTAGTGATTATAGTAACAAACAGCAACAGAGAGCAAAGCTTGAAGTAAAAGAAACAGATGCAACATGGAGTCAAATTTTGTTCTTCCCCATTACAATTCTGCTGCCTTTTTATGGATACAGTAAGAAAAATCAAACTTATTTTCAGGCCTCTGTATTTACTTATCCTTGAATTCTGGGAGTCACCAAAAGGGTCACAGAATGGTTTTCAAATGTTTCTTTTGATGCAGCTTTTCACAGCTACCTCTTGGTCCCAGCTGCTGCTTGTGCAGGCCTCCTGGAAATTGTCCATGATCACTAGGGATCTCACAATGAAGCTCTCAGAGTCTCACTCATAACTTGTCCGTTATATAAAAGAAAACTTTTGCACTGGACCTGGCAAGACATATTTTATTCAGACTACTGCAGTAGGAGAGAGAGACTTCAGTATAAACTGAGCTTGAAAAAAAAGGCTGGAGGCTTTTTAAACACTGGGATGTGCTAAAGATAAAGCACTGAAGGATGCTGGGAAGGTGGGATTGGACAATGTGATTAGGCCACCTGTGTTTGCTAATTGACATTTATCCAAAGAGGAGAAACAGACTTATCCTATCTTCATGATAGAAGGTAGTTTTGCAAAGTACATCAGAGACTCGTACACTCCCACAGGATCTAAGAGATTAAGAGGCTATCTCTCTAGATGTTTGTATTTCAAAGACAGGGCTCCCAGTTCTTTGAGGAAACAGTGCTGAGCAGTAGGAGATCTACATCTCAAAGGGGAAGAGAAAGAATTTACAATCATAAATTTTCAAAAGTAAATGCTCTAAGAAAAGGGAGGTTAGCATTGTATAGTTAAGTTTTGGCTGGAACAAATAGTAAATGTTTCTGGCAGTGCGAGCTTTCTCAAGCAGTCCATTTTAAGAGAACTGGGGTCATCCTAGGGAAATGGTCTTGGACCAAAGAAGCCAGGCTGGCATACCATCTCAGTGTAGGGGGTTGAACAGAAGCATTTGCACCAGGAGTTTTGCAGTGCTCACCTGCAATATTATGTTTTATAAGAAATATATATTTGGTCATTTAGATTCCTGAGCGAAAAGGACAAAGGGGACATCTTTTTTTATAATACTTGGTGCCTCTTGTCCTCAGTTCCTGAAATCACTTCAAAGCCATAAAGGTGAAATGGGTGTCTTGTTATTCACAACAAACCCTTTCCCACCACAGTTGAGTTTATATTAATGAGGTGACTTTTGGAAAGCACCTAAGGTGGGGGGCAGCCAACCATGAATAGAGGGTGGAACTTTTTGTCTCTCCCCCTGATTTCTGGGGAGGAAAGAGAAGCTAGATGTTAAATTGAACACCAATGACCACTGATTTAATCAACCATGTGTATGTAATGAAGCCTTCATAAAAACACAAAAAGAGGGGGTTCAGAGAGAATTTGGGAAACCAGAACAATTCAACGTGCCCCCATGCTGGGCCCAAACTTCACGGGGACAGAAGTTCCTTTGCTGGAGACCTCACTCTCTGTGTCTCTTCATCTAGCTGTTGATTTATATCTTTTGCTATCCTTGGTAATAAACTGGTAATCTAGTGAGTAAATGGATTTCCTGAATTCTGTGAGCCACTCTAGCAAACTAACTGAACCCAAGTTGCTGGTTATGGAAACCTCTGATTTATAGCCAGTTGATAAGAAGCACAATATTGTGCATAGATAAGAAGCACTGGTATTGTGACGGTGTCTGAACTGGAGGGCATTCTTGTGGGACTGAGCCTTTAACTTGCGAAACCTGATGCTATCTCCAGGTAGATAGTATTAGAACTGAGATGAACACATACAGCTGGCACCTGGAGAATTGTCATATTGTGGAGAACCTTCTCTCCCACACCACACACACACAAACACACAGTGGAATCTGGTGATTAGAATCTTTTTATCATCCAATTCCTGCCACTTAAAATTGTACCCAGCCATCATGTTGATGACTCTCTCATTCAGCCCAACATTTGGCGCTGTGAGGAATCTTCAGTCTCAGACATTATTTGAGCAATCCTCCATCTACTCATACAGCCTGTAATACCTGATGTATCTTTCTGCTATAGGTTGTCTTTCAAAGGCATCATTTGGGTTTCTAGAGACATATATCAATATGTAGTTGAGAATGAACTCAAGTACAGACTCTTACTATATGTAGCTTCAAACCATGATTTTCTTCCTATGCGAGACTTCCTACGTAAGACTTTTTCATACATCTATTTTCCAGAATTTTTCTCATTTTTTTTCTTAAGGAACTCCTCATTCCTTCCCCCCTCCATGCTGTCTTCCATTGGATCCACTCCCTTATTTCCATCTGAGAGACAGTGTATTTCAGAAGGATAGGATTCATGCTTCTCATGGGCTAAACGTCTCCATTAAAAAAAAAAAAAAAAATCAACGAATGAATCCATTGATAACTTAGGAAGGAGATATTATATGATTATATTCTTCATATAATGGTTTATCAGAACAACATCTTCAACTCAACCAGCATTCCCACCAGTATTTATTTCCATGCTTGTAGAATTTGTATTCTAGCACAAAATAGACATTTTTTTTACAAATTATGATGATTTTTGTGAGTGAATTTTTTGGCGTTTCTATTTGATTTTTTAATTGAAAGAGACATATGTGGATGGCCCTAAAGTATTATGATAAGTGAAATGTCAGACAGAGAAAGAAAATACTTTATGTTATCACTATATTGGAATCTAAAAAATAAAACAAACAGAAACAGATTTATGGATATAGGGAACAAAGTAGTGTTTACCAGTGAGGAAAGGGAAGAGGGAAGGGACAAGATAGGGGTGTGAGATTGAGGCACAAACCACTAAGTATGAAATAAATAAGCAACAAGGATCTATTGCATAACACAGGGAAATATAGCCATTATTTTGTAATAACCTTAAATGGAGTATAATCTATAAAAATATTGAATCACTATGTTGTACCACTGAAACTAATTTAATAGTATAAATCAACTATACTTCAATTAAAAATTTAATTTAATAAGTTAAAAAATAAAAGAGACATAAAACATTGTAAAATTGTCAGACATAAGTGATAGCGGGATCCACTGCTGAGAGAGATCTTGTTGACTCTTCAGGGGTCTATCTCTTTGATCTTAATACTGAATCGTCTCACATATGAAATAGGGCCCTTTGTTAACTGTTTTATCACATGATACATGATGTTAGGACTAACACCAGTTAAATTTTGCATGTTTACACATTTGAATTTTAACACTATCTCTTATTTAGGTGAACCTGGTTTTAATAGTTGATATTTAACACTCTGTATTCAGGACTTTTTATTAGCAAAGAAAATATGAATTGATGACTGGGCCCATATTCTCCAATAAGAAATGTATCCTTTTATTGACTATTTAAACTAAGTGTAATATATATAAACACACTTCTGTAGTGTGTTTCTGGTATTAAATTCCATAACTTTCTCATATATGAAACGTTACTTCCTATCATCTGGTGCTGAAAAAAATCTTATTCTGGTCTTACTGTATGAAAATGATTTAGTGTGTATTGTTTAGAAGAATAAACTACTCAGTTTAGCTTTCTTATCCCTATGACTTAAATATGCATTTGATGTTTTTCCACGTGCTCTTACAATAAAGGCTTTAAATGATGTCATTTACTTATGAATCCAACATGAGAAACCTAAAAGTTGACTCTCAGCGTTTTCTTTGCTCTCTTCATTTTGTGGTTGATTCTGACCTACATAAATTCCCTGAAATGAGCAGGTTCCTTCCAAATAGTTTAGCATTCCAAGCACTTCATACAGGCTGCACAATACTTATTCTTTGCTCATTTCCACTGCCAATGTGCGTTGTTATAAAAATGAACCACATTTTTTTTGCCAGTAATAATATATTTGCTATAAAGGTTATATTGTAAATTTCACCAGGTCCCACAAAGAAAGTGATATATTTTTATCATCACTATTGCTATTACTCTAAAGAGATGCATGTAAAAAATTGTGTATAGGGGAAGGTTTTTAAAGCTTGGAACAATGTTTCAGTTTCATTCATCTACTTAGTGTGTATATCAGGGTCAATCATAATGAAAATAAAATCTTCCCAAAACACAACCACAGCTTCGTTATTTTTGTCGTCTCTGTAATAGAGGTTCCAAGTTGACACAGATGGTAATAATAAGGAGGTAAGGCCTGAACGCTGCCAACTGCGTCATCCTGAACCCTTTCAACACACCTCATCTGAAATGATAACTATAATTCCTGTCCTATGTTGTACTCTGCTTCACTGCCATACATCTTTTAAAAGTATTAAGGAAACCATTCAGAGAGCATTATTGGAAAATAAGAGAGGGCAAATATTCTGGTCAACCAAATAATGCTTTTTAATACTTCCCAGCAGTTACCTAAAATCCCAGCAGAATTCAAAGACTTTAAGAGGTAAAGGGGAAAAGGGCTTGATGGCAGTGGGGGAAGGGTGAGAACTAAAAGGTTCCATTCAGTGTTATCTCCTGCCAGTTTATCTGAAATATTTCAGCATATATAAATTCACTATAGCATTCGTGAAATGCCCCAATATTAGAGGAGAAACATCCTTGTAAAACTCTGTGTAGATTAGGTAACCAGATATTAGATACCAAAGAATGCCTAATTGACCAAGCAAAATTTTATCCTACTTTATCTTACCTATAACACGATAAAAAATAATAAGTAATAGTAGCACTTTAAAATGAAATCAATAAATAAATTTTCCAATCTGTTCAACAAAGTACTTGCACAGTTTTGTGAAATACTATATTTATGTGCATAAAATATTTTTTGCTATTTACTGTAAAAATGCTCATTTTTGTGTCCTAGAACTGAGTTATGTTTACACAACTCCAATGCTAAAGTAAAAACCTACAGCCTGTCACAATAAATGTATGCAAGCAATTTCTGTAATTCAATATTTTAACTAAAAAATCAGAAAAATACAAAACAAAATGTCATTAATTACTTATTTTATCAGTCCTGCAGTAAACAGAATCTAGCTCAGATAGTTCAAAAAGCTTCACAAGAATAGGGGCATGGACAATGGATGTTGAGGCATTCAGAGATTAGCAACAGTGAGATGCCATTATCGCCCCTAAGTCTGAAGGGCAAAGGAAGGTCAAACTCAAGCTGAGGAGAATGAGAGGCTTAATGTAGAGATTGCCTGATTGGAGCTGCAGTCACGGAGGGTGCCAAACACAAACAGAAAATGCTGCCAAACATGGTAGGGAGTGGGGAACAAATACCCCAACCTTCCCTCTTGCTCTGTGATTCCCCTACCAGCAACTCCCATTGGCTGAATCCAGCAATCTGATGCCAGACAGTAACAAAGCCAGGTAACAGTCCAAGGAATCAGCTTCCCAGTGCAGAAAAAAGAGCATACAAAGACAGAGAGCAAATTGGGGTCAGAGGGCAAAATAAGAAAACCCAACACATCCCACACTGATTTTAAAGATTTCAAAAAATGCATAATCACAAAAAAGGTACAACAATCATTGCAAATCTTTTCACACTGAAATAAACAATTTTAACTCTGATTGAACTTCATTTCAGATATTTTTCTATGCACATATACAGATATATAGAATAATGCAAAACAAATTTGTTTAAGAAAACAGGAAATTACCATAAAATATTATAGTAAAATTATTAAATTAAATTTTATTTTAATTTTTAAGAATAAAGACATTGAAAATGAAACATAAATATATTATTGGAGTTCATAAAAATGTTTCTTTACCCCAGTGCTATTATATATTAAAAAAACTGGAATTTAAGAAAATGTTTTATTCATAAGATTAAGAGTTATGAATCAATAGCTTTAACCAGAGATTTCCATTCTAAGAAATCTATTAACTCCCTGTTATAAATGAGGAAAATTTTAACATGTCACATATTTCAATCTCTCATATGCCTATATCCCAACATTTGTGAGATACATTATTATATTTACACTACTCATTTAATTTTTATATTATTATGTTTTTCAAGGATGCTTAGTCCGTTTTTAAGGGGAATAGATTTTCATCAGTGGTAATTTTTAAGGCTTTCTATACTTAAATTCTTTTTTTATTAATTAATAATTTTTTATTGAAGTATAGTTGATTTACAATATCATGTTAGTTTCAGGTGTACAGCACAGTGATTCAGTTATATATATACATATATACATATAGCTATTACTTTTCAGATTATTTTCCTTTATAGGTTATTACAAAATATTGAGTATAGTTCCCTGTGTTATACAGTAGGTCTTTGTTGTTTATTTTATATACAGTAGTGTATATATGTTAATTCCATGCCAGTCTACACTGCATTAAATCTTTGGGTTTTTCATGTTTTCAAACGTTTCAATGCTCTATTAATACTTGAAATATATTTTAGCTGGCTATAAAATTATTGGGTTACAATCCTTTTCCTTGTCCTTTTCCTTGTAGACATGGCATCATTGTCTTTAGGTACAAAATATTGCTGCAGAAAAACTATGTGACTTATCTGATTTTTCTTCCTTGTTTGTATTTTCTTTTTCTGCTCTAGAGGACTGATGAATGAATTCTTTACCTTGAAGATGGTTAGCCTGAATTAGCTTTATCTTAATGTTGAGTAACCTGAATTAAAATTTCCTGGTACACTATATTCAGATTAATTTTTCTTAGTCACTTTCTTTTTTCATATAAATTTAAGCGGTATCCCAAAGAAATAATGCTTCAAAAATCAAATAAATGAGACTCTCTCTTGCAAGAACACCAGAATCACAACTAGCTGCTGGACAATCATTGACAGGAAGACACGGGAACACACCAGAAAAGATAACCCACATCCAAAGACAAAGAAGAAGCCACAATGAGATTGTAGGAGGGGCACAATCACAGTAAAATCAAATCCCATAACTGGTGGGTGGGCAACTCACAGACTGGGGGACACTTATACCACAGAAGTCCACCCACTGGAGTGACGGTTCTGAACCCGATGTCAGGCTTCCCAACCTGGGGGTCTGGCAACAGGAGGAGGAATTCCTAGAGAATCAGACTTTGAAGCCTAGTGGGAATTGATTGCAAGACTTCAACAAGACTGGGGGAAACAGTGACTCCACACTTGGAGGGCACACACAAAGTAGTGTGCACATCGGGACCCAGGGGAAGGAGCAGTGACCCCATAGAAGACTGAACCAGACATACCTGCTAGTGTTGAAGGGTCTCCTGCAGAGGTGGGGGGGTGGTTCTGTTTCACCGTGGAAACAAGGACACTGGCAGCAGAAGTTCTGGGAAGTACTCCTTGGCGTGAGCCCTCCCAGAGTCTGTCATTAGCCCCACCAAAGATTCCAGGTAGGCTCCAGTGTTGGGTTGCCTCAGGCCAAACAACCAACAGGGAGGGAACCCAGCCCAACCCATCAACAGTCAAGTGGATTAAGTTTTACTGAGCTCTGCCCATCAGAGCAACAGTCAGCTCTACCCACCACCAGTCCCTCCCATCAAGCCTCTTAGATAGCCTCATCCACCAGAGGGCAGACAGCAAAAGCAAGAAGAACTACAATTCTGCAGCCTGTGGAACAAAAACCACATTCACAGAAAGATAGACAAGATGAAAAGGCAGAGGCTATACACCAGATGAAGGAACAAGAAAAAACCCCAGAAAAACAACTAACTGAAGTGGAGATAGGCAACCTTCCAGAAAAAGAATTCAGAATAATGATAGTGAAGATGATCCAGAACCTCGGAAAAAGAATAGAGGCAAAGATCAAGATGATGCAAAAAATGTTTAACAAAGACCTAGAAGAATTAAAGAACAAACAAACAGAGATGAAAAATACAATAGCTGAAATGAAAACTACACTAGAAGGAATCAGTAGCAGAATAACTGAGGCAGAAGAACGGATAAGTGACCTGGAAGACAGAATGGTGGAATTCACTGCTTCAGAACAGACTAAAGAAAAAAGAATGAAAAAAAAAATCCTAAGAGACCTCTGGGACAACATTAAATGCAACAACATTTGCATTATAGGGGACCCAGAAGGAGAAGAGAGAGAGAAAGGACCAGAGAAAATTTGTGAAGAGATTATAGTCGAAAACTTCCCTAACATGTGAAAGGAAATAACCACCCAAGTCCAGGAAGCACAGCAAATCCCATACAGGATAAACCCAAGGAGAAACACGTTGAGACACATAGTAATCAAATTGGCAAAAATTAAAGACAAAGAAACATTATTGAAAGCAGCAAGGGAAAAACGACAAATAACATACAAAGGAACTCCCATAAGGTTAACAGCTGATTTCTCAGCAGAAACTCTAAAAGCCAGAAGGGAGTGGCATGATATACTTGAAGTGATGAAAGGGAAGAACGTACAGCCAAGATTACTCTACCCAGCAAGGATCTCATTCAGATTCGATGGAGAAATCAAAAGTTTTACAGACAAGCAAAAGCTAAGAGAATTCAGCACCACCAAACCAGCTCTACAACAAATGCTAAAGAAACTTCTCTAAGTGGGAAACACAAAAGAAGACAAGGACGTACAATAACAAACCCAAAACAATTTAAAAAATGGTCATAGGAACATACATATCAATAGTTACCTTAAACATGAATGGATTAAATGCTCCAAGCAAAAGACAAAGGCTTGGGCTTCCCTGGTGGCGCAGAGGTTGAGAGTCTGCCTGCCAATGCAGGGGACACAGGTTTGAGCCCTGGTCTGGGAGGATCCCACATGCCGCAGAGCAACTAGACCCGTGAGCCACAATTACTGAGCCTGCGCGTCTGGAGCCTGTGCTCCGCAACAAGAGAGGCTGCGATAGTGAGAGGCCTGTGCACCACAATGAAGAGTGTCCCCCACTTGCCACAACTAGAGAAAGACCCTCGCACAGAAACGAAGACCCAACACAGCCATAAATAAATAAATAAATAAATAAAGACTTTCTCTCTCTAAAAAAAAAAGACAGTCTTGCTGGATGGATACAAAAAAAAAAAGAACCATATATATGCTGTCTACAGGAGACCCATTTCAGGCCTAGGGACACATACAGACTGAATGTGAGGGGATGGAAAAAGATATTCCATGCAAATGGAAATCAAAATAAAGCTGGAGTAGCTATACTCATATCAGAAAAAATAGACTTTAAAATAAAGAATGTTACAAGAGACAAGGAAGGACACTACATAATGATCAAGGGATCAATCCAAGAAGAAGATATAACAATTATAAATATATAGGCACCCAACATAGGAGCACCTCAATACATAAGACAACTGCTGACAGCTGAAAAAGAGGAAATCAACAGTAACACAATCATAGTGGGGGACTTTAACACCTCACTTACACCAATGAACAGATCATCCAAAATGAAAATAAATAAGGAAACAGAAGCTTTAAATAACACAATAGACCAGATAGATTTAATTGATATTTATAGGGCATTCCATCCAAAAACAGCAGAGTACACTTTCTTCTCAAGCGCGCACGGAACACTCTCCAGGATAGATCACATCTTGGGTCACAAATCAAGCCTCAGTAAATTTAACAAAATTGAAACCATATCAAGCATCTTTTCTGACCACAATGCTATGAGATTAGAAATGAATTACAGGGAAAAAAAAGTAAAAAACACAAACACATGGAGGCTAAACAATACGTTACAAAATAACCAGGAGATCACTGAAGAAATCAAAAAGGAAATCAAAAAATAACTAGAGACAAATGACAATGAAAACACGACGACCCAAAACCTATGGGATGCAACAAAAGCAGTTCTAAGAGGGAAGTTTATAGCTATACAAGCCTACCTCAAGAAACAAGAAAAATCTCAAGTAAACAATCTAACCTTACACCTAAAGGAACTAGAGAAAGAAGAACAAACAAAACCCAAAGTTAGCAGAAGGAAAGAAATCATAAAGATGACAGAAGAAATAAATGAAATAGAAACAAAGAAAACAATGGCAAAGATGAATAAAACTAAAAGTTGGTTCTTTGAGAAGACAAACAAAATCGAAAAACCATTAGCCAGACTCATCAAGAAAAAGAGGGAGAGGACTCAAATCAATAAAATTAGAAATGAAAAAGGAGAAGTTACAACAGACACCGCAGAAATACAAAGCATCCTAAGAGACTACTATAAGCAACTCTATGCCAATAAAATGGACAACCTGGAAGAAATGAACCAATTCTTAGAAAGGTATAACCTTCCAAGACTGAATCAGGAAGAAACAGAAAATATGAACAGACCAATCACAAGTAATGAAATTGAAACTGTGATTCAAAATCTTCCAACAAACAAAAGTCCAGGACAAGATAGCTTCACATGTGAATTCTATCAAACATTTAGAGAAGTGCTAACACCCATCCTTCTCAAACTCTTCCAAAAAATTGCAGAGGAAGGAACACTCCCAAACTCATTCTATGAGGCCACCATCACACTGATACCAAAACCAGACAAAGATACTACAAAAAAAGAAAATTACAGACCAATATCACCGATGAATATAGATGCAAAAATCCTCAACAAAATGCTAGCAAACAGAATCCAACAACACATTAAAAACATCATACACCACGATCAAGTGGGATTTATCCCAGGGATGCAAGGATTCTTCAATATACGCAAATCAATCAATGTGATACACCATATTAACAAGTTGAAGAATAAAAACCAGATGATCATCTCAATAGATGCAGAGAAAGCTTTTGACAAAATTCAACACCGATTTATGATAAAAAACCCTCCAGAAAGTGGGCACAGAGGGAACCTTCCTCAACAAAATAAAGGCTATATACAACAAACCACAGCAAACATCATTCTCAATGGTGAAAAACTGAAAGCATTTCCCCTAAGATCAGGGACGAGACAAGGATGTCCACTCTCAATTCTATAATTCAACATAGTTTTGGAAGTCCTAGCCACGGCAATCAGAGAAGAAAAAGAAATAAAAGGAATACAAATTGGAAAAGAAAAAGTAAAACTGTCACTGTTTGCAGATACATGATACTACACATAGAGAATCCTAAAAATACCACCAGAAAACTACTAGAGCTAATCAATGAATTTGGTAAAGTTGTAGGTTACAAAATTAATTCACAGAAATCTCTTGCATTCCTATACACTAACAATGAAAGATTCGAAAGAGAAATTAAGGAAAAACTCCCATTTACCATTGCAACAAAAAGAATAAAATACCTAGGAATAAACCAACCTAGGGAGACAAAAGATCTGTATGCAGAAAAATATAAGACAGTGATGAAAGAAATTAAAGATGATATAGACAGATGGAGAGATATACCATGTTCTTGGATTGGAGGAATCAATATTGTGAAAATGACTATACTACCCAAAGCAATCTAAAGATTCAGTGCAATCCTTATCAAATTACCAATGGCATTTTTCACGGAACTAGAACAAATCATCTTAAAGTTTGTATGGAAACACAAAAGACCCCGAATAGCCAAAGCAGTCTTGAGGGAAAAAAACAGAGCTGGAGAAATCAGACTCCCTGACTTCAGACTATACTACAAAGCTACAGTAATCAAGACAATATGGTACTGTCACAAAAACAGAAACATAGATCAATGGAACAAGATAGAAAGCCCAGAGATAATCCCACACACCTATTTTCAACTAATCTATGACAAATGAGGCAAGGATATACAATGGAGAAAAGACAGTGTCTTCAATATGTGGTGCCAGGAAAACTGGACAGCTACATGGAAAAGAATGAAATTAGAACACTCCTTAACACCATACACAAAAATAAACTCAAAATGGATTAGAGACCTAAATGTAAGACCAGACACTATAAAACTCTTAGAGAAAAACATAGGAAGAACACTCTTTGACATAAATCACAGCAAGATCTTTTTTGATCCACCTCCTAGAGTAATGGAAATAAAAACAAAAATAAACAAATGGGACCTAATGAAACTTCAAAGCTTTTGAACAGCAAAGGAAACCATAAACAAGACGAAAAGACAACCCTCAGAAAGGGGGGAAATATGTGCAAACAAATCAACGGACAAAGGATTAATCTCCAATATATATAAACAGCTCATGCAGCTCAATATTAAAGAAACAAACAACCCAATCCAAAAGGAGGCAGAAGACCTAAATAAACATTTCTCCAAAGAAGACATACAGATGGCCAAGAAGCACATGAAAAGCTGCTCAACATCACTAATCATTAGAGTAATGCAAATCAAAACTACAATGAGATATCACCTCACACCAGTTAGAATGGGCATCATCAGAAAATCTACAAACAACAAATGCTGGAGAGGGTGTGGAGAAAAGGGAACCCTCTTGCACTGTTGGTGGGAATGTAAATTGATACAACCACTATGGAGAACAGTACAGAGGTTCCTTAAAAAACTAAAAAGAGAATTACCATATGATCCGGCAATCCCACTACAGGGCATATATCCAGAGAAAACCATAATTCAAAAAGACACATGCACTCCAATGTTCATTGCAGCACTATTTACAATAGCCAGGTCATGGAAGCAACCTAAATGCTCACGGACAGATGAATGGATAAAGAAGATGTGGTACATATATACAATGGAATATTACTCAGCCATAAAAAGGAACGAAATTGAGTTATTTTTTGAGACATGGACGGATCTAGAGACTGTCATACAGAGTGAAGTAAGTCAGAAAGAGAAAAACAAATATCGCATATTAACGCATGTATGTGGAACCTAGAAAAATGATACAGATGAACTGGTTTGCAGGGCAGAAGTTGAGACACAGATGTAGAGAACAAACGTATGGACACCAAGGGGGGAAAACTGCGGTTGGGTGGGGATGGTGGTGTGCTGAATTGGGTGATTGGGATTGACATGTATACACTGATGTGTATAAAATTGATGACTAATAAGAACCTTCAGTATAAAAAAACAAACAAACAAACAAAGCAACTAATACTAAACTTTCTTTGGGTTATTTGTATGGAAATATGTTAATATAAATGTTTCAGACATTATGTGAAATTTCTAAAATTCTTATATCTTCTGGTATAGTGTTATAAGTCATAATTCTAGTTATTACTTTAAAATGTGTATCTCAGAAATAACTAAATTTCCTTGTCAATTGCATTATTATGAATTTTTGTCAAATCTTTAACCGTAGTCATTTTTAAGTGTTTTGTCATTTACAGACAGTTCTGGGTGTACTCTGATGCTTTTGCAAATATGTTCCTATAAAAGGGTTTCATCTTCAAGTAATTCACGGAAAAGACTCTGACAAGTACAGGTTTCTAGTAACTGACTATACTGCTGAACTGATTGAATAAGCATTTTCAGAACTCTAATGGAAAACTGAACTCATAAAAGTGCTAACAAAAGATCAAGATGAGAAAAAAAAGTGAATTACATGGGAATGAGTGAACTGATGAGGATGATTATAATTTTTGTGACTTTCTGATTGAATAAAAAAAAAATCCCTCAAGGACTCAGGGCAAAAATATACAAATCAATTTTCACTGCAAAGTAAAGGAGCTGTTACAGTGGAGGATTACTGCACTGAATGTCAATATTATGACATAGTATGAGTGTGTTTCATGTTTGGTAATTGCAATCATTGTTGCTTTTGTTGTGGTCATCAATTTACAATGCTTGGTTTCAGTCTATTTATCTCTTGTAAAAATAAAATACAGTGTGTGTGTGTGAAAAAAAAAAGTTACCCAGAATTGACCTAAAATAAATAAATAAATAAATAAATATACTGAAGATTAAAAAAAAAAAAAATCAATTAAACGCTTCAAGGAAGCACATGAACCTGTAAGTACAAGAAAGTTAAAAGGCTGAAATAGGGGCTTCCCTGGTGGCGCAGTGGTTGAGAATCTGCCTGCCAATGCAGGGGACACGGGTTCGAGCCCTGGTCTGGGAAGATCCCACATGTCGCGGAGCAACTAGGCCCGTGAGCCACAACTACTGAGACTGCGCGTCTGGAGCCTGTGCTCCGCAACAAGAGAGGCCGCGATGGTGAGAGGCCCGCGCACCGTGATGAAGAGTGGCCCCCGCTCGCCGCAACTGGAGAAAGCCCTCGCACAGAAACGAAGACCCAACACAGCCAAAAATAAATAAATAAATAATTAAAAAAAAAAAAAGGCTGAAATCACACAAAGGGCTTACAAAAAACAAACAAAAGCAATGTTACAACCAAATAAAAACACTTCTGAGTTATATTCGAGGCCCAAAGATGATGAGTTACTGTCTTTACTTGATCTGGGTAATGAAATATTACCTAATAACAAAAGAAAAGCAGATGTGGCTTCAGAAGCAGAAGTGTTTCAGCAAAAGCAGATTCAAAATGAGAATAAGCCATACAGTAATAAGATTAAACTTGTTTTCCTTTTATAGGGTCTTTAGCTCCGGAAAAATATGGAATAAAACTTGTTCAGTAACTTTGGTAAATTATAATGTCTCATATTTTAAGTTTCAGGGTGCAGAGTTCAGAGTTCAGACTGAATTATAGTTCAATTGGGTAAATCAGTTCCCAGTTTAATGATCATATCTAAAAATTAATTATTAATAAATCTATTTGAATCTGGAAGGGGATTTTTTTTTTTTTTTGCAGGAAATGGAAGCTAGCCTGTAACTTCCTGATGGAAGATACCATGTCTCTGTTGTTCAGGCATATCTCATGTGACTGATGCTGTGCTCAACTCATAATCATTGTACAAAGAATATTTCATCAATATGTGAGTAATAGTGCTCAAAGTATATAGAAGGATATTCCAAAGGATTCAGCCTTATACTGCTCAGGATTTCATTTGACTGACTTGGCTGAAGACCTCATGTACATGTGTATCAAGTGTACGGAGGACTCCAAATCATAAAAGAATGCATATCAATTGGATGATCAACTTGGGATGCAACAATGTCTTGGTAGACAAAAAACAATACATTGCTTAGTGGACTAAAACAATACAGTGAACTTGACAAGATGAAATTATATAGAGCCTCTGGATCTTCAAAACCAATTTCAAAGGTACTAGAGAAGAATAATATCAATGAGTAATGGGATAGAGTAAAGAGACTCAGAAGTTACACTTGACAGCAATTTCAATATAATATGAACAATGTGGTCTGACTTCTGGGAAAAAAATGAATAGAATCTCATTGAAATTGATGGTCCACTCATCTCTCCTCCTGTAATGTTAGAAATATTAGTTTTACATACAGCACCTCAAAGAAGGTATAAACCTCTTGAATCATGTTCAGAAGAAAGAGATCAGGGTGTTGGGTAAAGACAAATATCTCCAAACATGTGAAAAGGTGTCATGTAGAAAGATATTACGTGTGTCCTCTATAGCCTCTGGGATGCTGTTGATCTAAGACAAATGGAGTGAAATCATTAATAGACTTTCAAAAATCGTAGGGACCTGGAGATGAGAAACATGATATGAACTTCCTTGGCTGGTGGTAAATTCCTCATCACTGGAAGTGTTCAAAAAAGGCAGAATAACTCTTCAAAGATGATTTGAATAAAGTTACCCACAAATTGGATAAATAATAAATTATTTTAAAGTCCTTTCTAACCACTTAGTTTATATGACTCTATTAATACTTCTTTTTACTTCTATTTTCTTTTTTCTTTTTTTTAAGGAATTTGGAAAAGTAACTTAACTGGGACAAATCCTGTTTCCACCACTTACTAGCTGTGTGACATTGATTTGGCAAATTGTTTAAGTTGTTGGTGCTATAGTTTCTTCATCTCTAAAATGGGAATAAATAGGTTACTGAGAAGATCATATGAATTAATATATGGAAGGTACAGTGAATGGCACAGGATAAGCATGCACACTCTGCAAAAATAAGTATTCAAATTTTGAGGAAAACATTGAAAAATTCAACTCTTTGACACTACTATTCAAACTATGTCCCCACAGTAGGGAGAAAAATTTGGTCTTATTTATTTATTTATTTGAAGTATAGTTGATTTACAATGATGTGTTAGTTTCTAGTGTACAGAAATGTGATTCAGTTATATGTATACAGTTTTTTTCAGATTCTTTTGCATTACAAGATATTGAATATAGTTCCCTGTGCTATGCAGTAGGTCCTTGTTATTTATCTATTTTATGTATAGTAGTTTGTATCTGCTAATCGCAAACTTCTAATTTATCCCTCTCCTCTCCCTTCTGCTTTGGTAACCATAAGTTTGTTTCTATGTCTGTGGATCAGTTTCTGTTTTGTAAAAAGGTTCATTTGTATCATTTTTTAGATTCCACATGTAAGTGATATCCTATGATATTTGTCTTTGTCTGTCTGGCTTACTTCACTAAGTATGATAATCTCTAGGTCTATCCATGTTGCTGCAAATGGCATTATATCATTCTTTTTTATGGCTGAGTAATATTCCATTATATGTGTATATACATTTTATATATATATACCACCTCTTCTTTATCCATTCAACTGTCTGTGGATACTTAGTTTGCTTCCATGTCTTGGCTATTGTAAATAGTGCCGCTATGAACATTGAGGTGCATGTATCTTTTCAAATTAGAGTTTTCTCTGGTTATATGCCCAGGAGTGGGATTCCTGGATCATATGGTAACTCTATTTTTAGTTTTTTAAGGAACCTCCATAGTGGATGCACCAATTTACATTCCCACCAACAGTGTAGGAGGGTTCCCTTTTCTTATATGCTGAGAACTATAAAACACTGATAAAGGAAGTTGAAGATGATTCAGAGAAATGGAAAGATATCTCATGCTCTTGGATTGGAAGAATTAATACTGTTAAAATAGCCATACAACCCAAAGCACTCTATAGATTTTATGTGATCCCCATCAAATTATCCATGACATTTTTCACAGAACTAGAACAAATAATACTAAAATATATATGGAATCATAAAAGACCCAAAATTTCCAAGGCAATCCTGAGAAAAAAGAACAAAGCTGGAGGCATAACCCTCCCAGACTTCAGATGATACTACAAAGCTACAATAATCAAAACAATGTGGTATTGACACAAAAGCAGATATATGGATCAATGGCACAGAATACAGAGCCTAGAAATAAACCTACACATCTACAGTCAATTAATCTTCAACAAAAGAAGCAAGTATATACAGTGGAGAAAAGACAGTCTCTTCAGCAAGTTGTGTTGGGAAAGCTGGACAGCCACATGTAAATCAATGAAGTTAGAACACCCCCTCACACCATATAGAAAAATAAACTCAAAATGGCTTAAATACTTAAATGTAAGAGATGACACCATAAAACTCCTAGACGAGAACATAGGTAAAACATTATCTGACCTATATCGTAGCAATGTTTTCTTAGGTCAGTCGCCAAAGGCAATAGAAATAAAAGCAAAAATAAACAAATGGGACCTAATCAAACTTAGAAGCTTTTGCACAACAAAGGAAACCATAAACAAAATAAAAAGACAACCTACAGACTGAGAGAAAATATTTGCAAATGATGTAACCAACAACTCATACAACTCAATAACAAAAAACGACCCAATCAAAATATGGGCAGAAGACCTAAATAGACATTTCTCCAAAGAAGACATACAGATGGCCAATAGGCACATGAGAAGATGCCCAACGTCATTAATGATTAGAGAAATGCAAATCAAAACTACAATGAGGGATCACCTCACACTGGTCAGAATGGCCACCATTAAAAAGTCTACAAATGATAAATGCTGGAGATGGTCTTATTTATTTTCAGTATTCAGGAAACAAACACATAGCCTGAAGAACTTTTTTAGGAAATATATAAGCTTGAAATACTCAAAAGTCTAATTGCCAATGTTGCCACATTGCTAAAATGCTTACTTTAGTTATACTAATTATATGGTGTCTTCCTTCATAATATTGCATTACATAATTATTTTACTTTGGAATCTCCATAGTAGGGGTAGAAAAGAGAATTCCTAATAATGACAAATTTATACAAATGTGGAAATTTGAGTATTCACTTGAAGGGCTTTTTAAAAAATTTAAATGTGTTTAGCCTCTATTTTTAATCTGTAAGCATTCAGTTATAGGCTAGTTACTAGGATAAGAATGATGTCAAGTTGCTAGGTGTCCAGGGGCTCAATTAGGACAATATGTCAAGCTGAAAATAACACTTAAGCCTTATTCATTTAACTGCAATAGGTCAGGTAAGAGGAAAAGAAAAAGTAAAGTGCCAGCTCCTTAATATTCCATGTTTCCCCACAGAAGAGCACCAGAGGGTCAGACTGCAGGCAACATAAGTACAGGGAATCCTCTCACTGCTGAAGAGCCCTGAACAAAAGTCTCTGCCATTTTATAGACACCAGGGAACCAAGGATAGCAAGAAGGGAAGGGCTAGGAAGTAGAAAAGTACTGAGTCAGAGTGGGGAAAAACGGCCTAATCAAGGTCTCCTAATAAGGAGACCTACAAGGGGCGGCATATATGCTAGGATTCAGATAGGCTTATGAGCATGGCTGGCCTGGGAGTGAGGAATGCTGAGTTCTTGACCACAATTCCCTCCAGAGACTACAATGCACTAGCTATGCACTGAGTCTGGTGTGAGGAGGGCAGCTTTCACCCACCATGCCTCTGCAATTGCCTATGGTTAGATCAGAAAGATCACACATAGAAACTTGCCTGGAGAAAAATCCTTAGAAGATTTTGATATTTTCATAAGTGAGAATAATAAACAGATGTGCACTACCTCTGTGGAAATGGAAAGTGCAGTGTGACTACACTTTCTGTAAATTCTAGAGGATTAAACATGATGCTAGTTTAAGACACTCTAGGTCTAAAATAAATACTTATTTTAGTCTTGAATAGAAAGGAGAATAAGGTATAATATAAACCCCTTTCATCTGTATGTTTTTTTCTAAAAGATAATCTTATTTAGGTCAACTTTATTAGCTAAGTGAAAATTTTTAGACTTTGGTTTACAAAGCTTTTTAATATTATTTTGCATGAAAATTCAAAGTTTAACTTCAAAGGAGTTAAAGTTTAAAGGTCAAAAGTCTTGAACTCAACAGCAAATGAAATCTGGTTGAAGAGAATGCTTTATCCATCAAAGGAGATGGCTCAGGAACATTACGTCCCATTGATGAGAGTTGACAAAGTAAGTGGTAAGTCTCTGATTGTATGATGGTCCTTTCGCTAGTATCCTTGAAGTCTGAGGCCCTCTAGATCCTTCTAGATTTCTCTTTTGAATTTTGCACTTCTGACCATCTTTCATCCTTTGAAATTCCTGTCTCCCTGCCTTTTAGAATTTATGTCAAAGATCTTTATCTTTCATTTTTTAGTTAACTCTTAGTTTTCTCAAAATAGGTACATAGTTTCAAGTCAAATAGAACCACAGTTTTGTTTTTCTAAAACAAAAACACAAACAAAAAACCCAGCAGTGTTTCAAGTCAACTTTATCTTCTTTTTCCACATTTAACCACATTAACTGATTATTTTAATGTTTATCTCTACAACACAAAATAGCATAAACTTTGCATTATCTGTTTAATTTCACTTTGGGGAGTGAAGTTTTCTCTCTTTCTCAGCTCTCTACTAAGCACTCATATTGGAATTTCCCATAACTACTATTTCAGTAGTCAATGTAATGTAAGTTTCATCAGGGTAGGAATTTTTTTCTATTTTGTTCACTGGTGTATCTACAGCATCCACAACAGTAACTGGTGCAGAGAAGATAATTAATAAATATTTTTTGAATTGCTGAGTGAATCCTGTAGATTTTATACCTTTACCCCTCTCTTGTATTGGATCATCATTTTCATTGAGCCTGTCTTCCCCTTTCTTGTTTTATTCCTTTGTTTGGCAGAGCATAACCCCATGGAGCCTTGCAAGAGAGGGCAGGAAAGATTTTTGTTTTAGTTTTAGAAATTATATACATGGACTTGCTTTTATCCTAAATTTAAATTTGAATAATTCTTTAGCAAGGTAGAGAATTCTAGATTAAGAATAATTTTCCCTCAGAATTTTGAAGTTATTGATCTATTGTCCCCATTCTACTTTCATTTTTGGTAAGAATTTGGCAGGGTATAGAACTGTAGAATGAAAGTAATCCTCCCCTTTGTCCCCTAATATTCTAATTCTTCCTCTTTGATATTCAAACTTTTCAAGTTTTATTGTACATTATATGAGATTTCTTCAACTTTATCCTCCATTCTTTCTACTGAGTGTTTCATGTCTATCATATATGCAATTTCTGAGAGCTCTTTTGTTGTCTGATGTTTTTAGAACCGTCTTTTTGTTTCATGCATGCATTGTGTTCCCTTACCTCTCAGAAGTTATTAAAGATAGCTGAAGTGCCACATCCTTGGAGAAGTTTTTACAACTACTTCAGGCAGATTAGTTGCATTGTCTGCTGTGTTTCCAAAGATGTGTGATTATATCTATCGTGTTTATGTTCTATAATAGTTTTTCTATTTTTTAGTGTTATTATTTATAGTTTCCCAGGCTGGAAATCTTGGCAGCATTTACACTGTATTTATATTATTGTCCTTCACTGAACTCTAAATAGTTCAAAGTTATATGTTTCCTCAAAATATGTTTTTTGGAATGAGGCATGAAAAAAATCAATACATAATACATACTTGCTTTTACATTGTTTATAATACTATCCTTATAATTCATTAAAGTACGTATAATACTGTATATCCTCAGAATTTTTCTCACAAATAATTTGATGAAATTTGAAAGGGATTTTGTTTTTGTATAAAGCATTTCGGTGACCCTAAATTTTCAAGTATATGATCTGTACATAGGGAGTAATTCACTTACCTGTTTGGTAACAATATTTCTTTCATATGTACCCTGAATTATGGAGACATAGGTAAAAAAATAAAAGTTAAAAAATTTCTTGTGAATTTAATCATAAAATCACATAGCTTATCATAAGTCCATGCAAATATGAGTTAAAGAAATAAACAATTCCATGGGGACTGAGAGTCTGTTTATTTACTTGTAAACATATTTATTAGCTCTCATGGCATCTGCTAATTTTTGGACATTGTTATTTTCTGTAGACCCTGAGTCTAGAGTAGCCAATTAGTGAATGCAGTCAAAATTCAAAAATGTAATACAATAAAAGAAATACAACAACAACAAAAAATCCCCTCCCCATATTTTAAAGTGCAGATTGTACAAATTACTTTTCTTATTTCCTAAATACTGTTTGGTACCCATCATTCTAACAGATAACTTTTACACAGATTATATAACTCATTGCCTAGAAAATTAATGTTTGCACTTATGAGAGAGTAATACACTATTGACGTTCCATTACAATGATAGCCTCAAACTACAAGTATTTTCCCTCAGAAATTCTATGCACTCATCAAACCCTTCTACTTCTCTTAGCAATTAGCATCATTTAACAGCCTATATTAGGGAGAATAATAGCCCCTCCAAAGATACCCATGCCTTAAACACCAGAATCTGTGAATATATCACCTTACATGAAAAAATACTTTGCAGATATAATTAGGTCCTTGAGATGGGAAGAATATCCTGGATTTTTAGTGGCCACAATCTAATGACATTGTAGAAGAGGAAAAAAAAAAAAAAAACTGCCTATAATTCTTCTAAATTCTTAGCTGGAAGCCCTGAAAACAAAAGACAGATTAACAAGAAAAAAACAAACAGAAGTTTATTGGCATATATACATCATGTATATATGGGAGATACCTGGGGAAAAATAAGTAACACTCAGAGGTGCTTTAGAATTCAGGCTTAAATGTCATTTCAGCTAAAGATAAAAGAGAGAAGGAAGTAGAGGCAGCCAGTTATGGGGAGAAGACGAAGAAATTACCATAAACAAGAGTCAAGTTGGTTATGCATTTTAAGTCAGTGCCTTCCCCATCAATAAGATTCTTGTGATTTAATCATCCTTCTTTTCCTAGTACAGTGAGAGAAACATCCTGACAAATGGAGATTTCCTTTAAAAATGTACATTTACTTTCCAAAAGGGTAACTTCTACCCCATTTTTCAGAGTTTCTCCTCTGTCTGTTATTTCTCAAAATAATCAACTCAAAATAACCCCTTTTTTAAGAGGTATGTTTTGGGATGGCATATCCTGCCACCCTTCAATATGATCCCTAAAAAGCAAAGAACATTGCCTGTCTGGGTTAGAAGATACGAGACAGGAGACAATAAAGGAAAAGATTTGAAGAGGGAAGAATGGCAAGAACTGATGTTGCTGGTTTGAAGATGGAGAAAAGGGACCAGAAGCTGAAGAATATGGATGGCCTCTAGAGCTGGAAATGGCCCTCACCTGAGAGCTAGCAAGGAAATAGGAAACTCGGTCGTACAAGATTAGTAAGGAATTAAATGCTGCCAATAACCTGAATGAGGAAACAAATGAAGAAAACAGAACCTCTCTTAGAGCCTTTAGAGAGGAATGTGGGCTGCCAATACTTTGACTGTAGCTTAGTGAAAACGGTGTTGGACTTCTGATAATTATTTTGTATTATTCAGGTCATTAAATTTGTGGTAATTGATTATGCAGCAAGGGTAAACTAATACAATGTCATAACAACTTCTCTTTTTCTGAGTCTATTTTGAACTTGCTAAGCTTCCTAATATTTTTATCAATGGGACATTTTATACTGAATTATAAGAAGAATGTGTGAATTATTTTTTAATTATCACAAGTCTTTGTCATTTACTGTCAACCAAAAACAAAACAATACAAGAGACACACACAGAAGGCTGAAAATAAGAAAATAGTTTATTTGGGGGTCTTAAAAACTGCAATATGGGGACATAGATTCAGGTAAAATCTAAAGAGTGGCCAGTGTTCTTTCTCTTCTCTTCCAGGAAGAGAAAGAACAAGGGGCTTATAAAGGCAAAAGCCACCAGGGTGTACTCTGACATAAGACAGGAAACATCCTTAAGGGACTGTTTTCACTATTTGTTTTAGGATAAGGGTCCAATAAGCATCCTGAGTTTCTGGGATATGTTCTGGATGCCTTTGCTAGGACAATAAGTGGTCTAAAAATCAAATCAGATTTCTTTCAAGCTGAGGACAAGTACATAAGTTACACTTCCTCAATGGCCTCGCAGCCATTTATAGAAATACTGACTCTATTTTGATTTTCTTTCCATATCACTTTACTTGGGTCTATTGGACCAGGTATTAAACTGCACAGTGGTAAAGGACTATGACAAAAAATTACATGTCCGTTATTTAACTCAGAGATTTGGAAGGGAGGGAAAAAGTTGGAAACTTGTATACACTTGAATTACTTTTTATCTTGCCTTAGAAAAACACAAAAAATAAAAATAATTGAAGCATCAACTTTAAATAAATTAAAGGTGATGTAAATTTAATGTTATATTCCATTTCTTGAATAACATATGAAAGATAAAATAATACATTACACTTAGGCCAAGGCAATTTTCTTTAAAACCACTAGTTTAAATTTTGGATAAACTGTCATTGGCTTTCTCTCAATTCCTCTTTCTCTTTCATTGTGTGATCTTAATCTGTCCTGAGTACAGAAATGCTAGAAAATAAATAGCTTGAAAAATTTATTGAGGATACATTTATTTCATCTGTCCAGTTTAGTTTCAAAAATTCTCTGGGAGAGAAACTCTGCTCCCAACTCTACCAAAGAAGATTGAAGAGACCACCAAGCAATTTAAACATCCTATGAAATACTTAATTCTGAAAACCTCTTTTGGGTCCATTATTTTTCAGAAGTCTGACCCTAGAGCTCTGATACTTGGACTCATTTTAGTATTTGTGAACGTATAGATTTGGCCTTTCCCATTAGAGTGGTGAATAGAAGAATACAGTTATCCTCACCTATGTCTATTAAATAAGTGGTGAGAATGGGTTAAATTCATACACATCTTTAAATTTAACATTTAAATATCAATATCAGTTGCATTTTAAAAGCCATATATCTTATCCACTATGTGTTCCGTTTGGAAATCATCATGTACTTCATGAGAAATACAACTTATTCTGTGATACACAGGGCTTTATTTGGGATCATGGAGAAATGTATTTATATTACCGCAGACATGTCTGCTTTTGGCCATGCTTATTTTAATCCAAACTTTCACAATATTTCCAAACCCAAAATGTTCACTTTTATACTCTCTCCCATCCTCTTAGTTCTACTTTGTAACAAGCATCTGGGGTTCAAGGAAAAGCAGTTGAAAGTTTCAGGACTTTAGATGAGTAGATTTTTATCACCACTCTGAAAAAAAGAAGAGAAAGAAAAGGAAACATCATAAAAATGATTCTAGAAAAAACAGCCTGATGTTTCAAATACAGTAAGAAAGCAGACATTTTGTAAACCTGAAAGGAAGTTGTTTGACTCATGCATCCTACTAAGAGGCTGAGCTCTTAGTAGCCAAGGGATGTCTTGATAGGATCTACACAAGCAAAAGCCCCAGGCAAGCAAACTGTTGCATGCTTTGTACATATGGTCAAAGCATGTACAAGTATGTGTGTGCGTGTGTGTGTGGACCCTTGCGTGTAGGTGCACATATGTTTCAACGTAAATCCACTTGCTCTTGGACCTTTGAGAATATCCTGACTGGACTTTATGTTATTAAAACCTCATTTTCATAACATACGTTCGGAGATGGGGAACCCTGAGACACTTGTTGCTGGATAAGCCCTTGCTGGTGTCACGGTTGCCGAGCCAGCCTTCCTAAGGGTCACAGTCATTTTACTTCCAGGAAATGGCAACAGGTCAACAAATGACTTGTTTGTGGTCTGTTTGTTTTCCCACATCTGGGTTTCCTTTGATCTTGGGTGAGCTCAAACTAATTTCGAATAAAATGAGAACAGTTCTCTGCTTCCCACCTTTAATCAGTAATATCCTAATATCCTTGTCTGTTTTAATTAGAAGAAAGAACAGTTCTGTGTCAACTTCAGGTAAAGGACACTCAGTCCTGCCATGGCAGAGGGAGTTGGCACCCAGGGTGGAAAGCAAGGCAATGCATATGTAATAGTGTTTGGCCCTATTTTCTTAGGAAAAAAGAGTAAGGATTTGCTTCACTTTAGTTTAAGTTACGGCACACCCTTTCCTCTTTATTTTTTGTTACTGCTCTTCCATCCTCCAGTAATTCTTCCAACTCTGCCTCTGTGCCCCAGTGGTACTGTAAGCCCTTGGCATTCTCTACAGGAGAATCTTGATTATAATCCTTCACTCAACTTTGCTAAACATATGACATTATCAAAAACTGTACAAAAGCTGCATAGTAAAGATGATAACTTTTATTCTTTAGTCGAAATCAAGATAAACACAACTTGCCAGCCACTCTTCATGAAGTCAGCACGTTTAATTTCCCTTATCATTCCTATGCCTTGTGAGTCCTGTAAGTTAGAGGTAGCAACCATTATTTTTATTAAACAGGATGTATGGAAACAATTTACTCAAAATATAAGATTTCATAAGCTAGGTCACTGGTTTCAAAATGTTGAAAGCAGATTTCCAAATTTGGTATATTTATACAACAAATATATATTTTTAATCATAAATATATAGAGGTGCTTTTTTGTTCATATCATTTCCTAATTTAGTTTAGTTTCTTGCTAACTTTCTTATGAATTATACATAAGTGAGAATCCAAGCCTTTTTTTCATGTACAGTGATCCTATTTTCCTGAACAGAGCTCTGGCTGAAAACTATTAAAATTTGGATTCCAAAATTAAGTAGTGAAAGAGGACAAATAGGGATGGAAAGTTAACACATCCATTTATTACATACTGTGCAAAATGGTGCTTCATGATGTTTCTACTTAGTTTTGCTCATTCTCTCTACTGTGGTTACAGAATTAGTTCCCACTAGTATCTCTTATTCTAGGAATATCTAGATATTTATTGTAGCTTAGAGTCAGCATGGAACTACTGGTCAAGGAATAAGAACACTCTGGGTCTAGTCGCTATTCTGCTCCTAATCTCCTGGGTAAATAACTCTGGAGCTTAATTTTTTCTTATCTGCATTATAAAAATATTGAGATAATTTCTAAAATCTTGAATAATTATATAATTCTGATTCTCAATGTAAATAACAGATGGTAGAATCTTTCCCCTTTTGTTGCAATACTTTAAAATTTAGAATAGAGATTTTGTCATCACGTCATGACATTTTTCTACCTCTGATATAAGATGTGTAACCTATTAATGCAATGTACACTTACCATGAAATTCAGTAAGAAGATGTTAGGTAAATGAGTCAAATTTATAACTTAGTGGAGGATAAGGAACCCAATTAAAAACATGTTTAATAATTCATAAATAATAAAGATGTATTTTGTGCTAATATATAGTTATGGGGAGGTAATATGCTCCTCCTATTTATTTTTCCTCTGGCCACTTTTTCCCCTAGTGCAGTTACCCTTTATTTCATGTTTAGCACTCTCAGCTCTTATTTTTTTTTTACTAGTCTCAACTTTTTCTCACTTCTTTCATTTTTCAGCAGAACTAGCTTTGGATTGGAATCTTTTCTGCAATGTTGCTATAAAATTGCCACCAGCAACCAAACTTAGCCAGCCGGCACACTACTAAAAGTTGTATAATTAGTACAAAATGCCCTCACATATTTTTGTATGATCTTGCATTAACAACAACAAAAAAAGTGGGATGCTCTCTTCCTGTCTCTTTCAAGCAAAGGAATTAGCAAGTCGACAAAAGTAAGATTCCTGAGAGAGGAGAGAAAAACAGGGAAATTTTAATTGTTCTTTTGAAAAATCTATAAAAATATGTCTCAGTACCACAGTTAAGATTTTTTAAAATTTTACCTTCAGTGCCACCATAAAGATATCTTAATAAGGGGCATCAGTAGATACCCAAGGAAGATAACAGCAGACTTGAACTCTTGCTGCCCCTATTAGGTGAGTGTTGCAATCACACCATTTGGCTGTTGGAAATCATGTAGTAGTGAGATTCCCCCCATGCTATCCTTGCAACATTCAATAGAAAGAAAGATGAAGGCTCTTTTCTGTTACTTAATCTTTCTCCTAGAAGACCCCTCTGCTGGCAGCGTAAGTGGGAGAGCAGGGGAGAGACTCTCTGGAAGTCAGACACAGGCACTCTCTAGATCACACAAAACAGGAAGGTGCCCCATTTGCAGAAGGGAGCAGGATGTAGTGTGAGCAGAAAACCACTTGATTTTCACCTGCTACCTTGGGACTCATTTGAACTCTAATGAAGTAGAGAAACTATTTCCCAGAATTTTTCTCAAGAGAGGTAATTTTGGGGATTGGCAAAAGAAGCATGATTAGGCAAGAACAGACATCAGTAAAGGATCTTAGAAAAACAGGTCTGGAGTTCTTTGTTTTGCTTAGTGGGGCATTCAGTTCTATAGCAGGAACTCAGTAGAGGAGTCTAAGAGTAGCCAACAGGGCATTCACTTTCACACTTCACCAACACAGCACTCAGACTCTTTTCCAAATAAATGTGGAGCTGAATAATTGAGAAGATTGGTTAGACAACACCAAATTATTGCCTAGCTTGGGACACAACAGATCTTCATCTGATTCTGTCCCTAGAATTTCAGATATTATGATTTAAATATACTGACAACCCCTAGCAAAGTCAGGTAATCAAACTTTAAACTTTTTCAAGGTCATCTCTAAATTTCATTACAATTTTTCTTTTCATACTGCTCTCTATTTATAAATGTAAACTGATTGATGCTTAGAACATAGAGTGAGCATTAAAACCATTGCAGTGAACTACCTCATTGTTTTATATCATAGTGTTTCACATATGAAAGCACACATTATTAGTAGCATTTAAACAGGTGTTGGGAGGGTATGGGGATTGTGAATGTATGTGTGTATGCAGGGGGAGAAGCAGGGGTGAAGAGGTATATGTGTGTGCATGTCATTGATTTTATTGTCTAATTCAGCAAGAGGAAAACTACTAGATATTTTGCTAATTCCACACAGAGATAGTGTGGAAATATAAGCTAACCAATATTTCAGTTTCCAGATTTATCTAGTATAATGATTAGATTCAGTGCTTTCAAGTCATTGCCCAGCAAGCCCATCTCTTACTGATTTTCTTTCCATGTATCCTAAAAGAGAAGCGTTGAAGTCTCCAACTGTAATATAGATCTGTGTATTTGTCCTTTCAATTCTATCAGTTTTGGCTTCCTGGAATCTGAAGTTCTATTGTTAGGTACATACACAATTAAGATTTTTCTATCTTCTTGGTGAGGTGAATTTACCCTTTTAGTGTTATGCAATATCTCTCTTTGTTCCTGGTAAATTTTTCTACTCTGAAGTCTACTTTGTCTGATATTCATTTAGTCACTTCAGTTTTCTTTTGTTAGTGTTTCCATGATGTATTCTTTTTCATGCTTGTACTTTTATTTATATCATTGTATTAAGTGACTTTTTCATAAGCAGATATATTTGGATAATTTTTTTACCCATTCTAACAATCTCTGCATTTTAATTGATTTTTAGATCATTTACATTTAACTTAATTATTGATATTTGGAATTATGTCTACCACTTTATCTTTTGTTGACTTTCTCTTACCTTTGCTTTTCATCCTTTTTTTGCTGACTTTTGTGTTAACTGAACATTTTTCAGTTGAACAGAGTTTGGGTTTTTCTGTTGCTATTTCTTCTACTATGTCTTACAGTCTTCATGTACTTTTATCAGGACTGTTGCTTTCTGCTTAAAGTGGTGGCTGGAGTGCCAGGAATTTTTTTAAAATTTTTTTCTCAGTGTTTGTGTTCCACCCTCACTTTCATCATCTCTGCATATCTACACTACAGGGGATCTCAGTTCATGACATTACTCTCCTCCAGTGATAGACCACTTTTCCTGTTGCTGGATTCTGGGCTAGGGGTGGTGGCTGGCAAGAATTTACTATTGTCCAGTTTCAGCCTCAGTTTAGGCAGATCCTTTGTGCCCAGCTTCATGGGGAGCAAGATGGGGGAACTTTCTCAACATTCTTTCTCCGCATGTCACCCAAACTATGCCCTTGATCTGTGTTGATTTTTACCGGGTATTCCTTAATCCTACCCCATTGGAAGCAAACCTCTAAGTGGGTGCAGATATAGGATTCTAAGGCCAGCATGGTTTTCTTAACCACACCCTGGAGTACAGGGATTTCTCTTCTGCTATTTCCCCAGTGATGGTGGGTCTTTGCTGTGTCCTTAAGGTGATGGGCTATTGTTCCTCCACGTTTTTGTTTAATAGGAGAAAACAGTTTAGAGGAAACAGGTAGGGCTTTGTATCTTCCCTGAGCAGTTAAAGATCATTTTCTGCAAGATTCCACCAAGGAGAGGAGCTTTTTTGTCTCCAGCCCTTCCTCCAGATTTTCTTTTAGTTACTAAGTGAGGTTAATTTAAAAAAAAAAAAAAAAAAAAAAAAAAAAAAGAGCTGATAAGAGGATGTCTGGGTCCCAGTTCTTCCAGTCTTATATGAATAATAGTTCACACTTCACCTTTCATAATTTGCTGAAATTTCAGCTGATTTTTTTTTTTTTAAATTCACTTTTATAGTAACTGCTAAGCAGCCTCTTCTTCCCCCAGTGTTTCGACCCAGGTGAGCTAGTGTTGTGTCCCATCTCCTCTTGTAGGGACATGTTTCCCTTTGGAATTCGAATAATTTGGTTGGATTACAACCTCAGCTTTATGATGGACTCAAGAAAAGTTATGATTTTACAGTTTATTTGACTTTATGTTATTGTTAGAATGGAAGCAATGTTCCTTCCAGCTTTTTACATCCTAGCCAGTGGCAGAAATCTCCCTCTGGTCTGGCTCCAGCTACATAATCTAAAGGTTAATGAATTAATATGTAGTTACAATGAACTATGAAAATGAGCTAGCACTTACTAGCTTTCTGCTGCTAATGCCCTAATTTAAATTTTTTAATTAAATAATCAAAATTATTTAAAGAAGTTAAATAATGTTGTAAAGGGCAGACATTGTAGATAATCAGATTTCTAATCTGCACATTCAGTAAAATCATATAATTTGCAGCCTATTCAAAGAACAGGAAAATATTTGTTTAGCATCAGCCACTAAATAAAGAAGACAGAGAAGAGGTACAATCCCAAATGAACTTGTCCATCAGTTGAAAACACTGGTAGGACAGAGAAATTTAATCATAATGAGACATAAAGATAGAGCATTCCCCCACTGTCGCCTGCTTTCTTTTTTTTTATTGTAAGATTGATTATATTTACTATTTTTCTTAATATTCCAAGGAATTCTTTCAAATTTTAGAGCTCTTTCTCCTTGTTTTCAATGAGCTTGTATAACAACTGTTTTAAGGGTAATAGGTAACAATCAAATCAACTAAAATGTAAATGAATATGATCTTAAAATACAAAGAGAGGGTACATTGACAAAGACAATTTTATTTCAAGAATGGTCAGTCAACAGCCTATCTCAACTGGTGTCAATACAAGTTTAGTTCAATTTTCAACACATTATAGATGCTGTATAAATGGTATAAAATTGTAAATTATCATATAGATGGCTGTTTATGTTCAGTGAGTTGCGTTTAGGCAAGAAAAATACCCCAAGAGGTTTTATAAACCATTTTAACATTGTAGACAGAAATAAAAGAGCTTTATCCACTAATGCTTAGTTCAACAGAAAATTAAATTAAATTAACTGGAACATCCTATTCCCAGAGAAATTCAGTCAATAGTGGTTTTATAATAACAAGAATGTCTTAGAAATATTTATAAGAATTTCTTCTGAGAAGGTCACAGAATTTTCGTCAATGTAACTGAAGTTAGTCCTTCAAGATCCCTATGAGGTAGAGAAATGTTTTATCATTACTACTTGACAAATAAAGGGTATAAACAATTAAGTATCATCACAAAACACTTTGGTAGAAAACTAAACACATCTTCTATTGGTTCATAGACATTTTCATTCGGGTTAATTTATAAATGCATGAAATAAATAATCTATGTCATTTTTATAACCTTTTAAAAAGTCCCAAGAATACACGAAGTATTTATACTGCCACTGCTGGAGATTACCTAATATTTAAAGATAAGAAACAATCAATAAAAGAACCATTGTATGAAAAACACTAGTGTATAATCATGCATGCTTATCAAGGATTAATAATCTTCTTTTAATAAACTTCATCTTAGAAAAGTACAGCAAATACCCAGTCCTTGTCTTTCTTCTTTCAAGTGCATCATTAATTTTAGTCTCAAATATAATATGCTTTTATGAATAAACACTTGATTTTTTTGTCCATGAGACTGTCTTGCTCTCTTTTAATCCATTCTAAATTCTTTACAAAATACTAAACTGATGCCTTTGCGTGTTTTTGTTTTGTTTTTAAACAGAACGGAACACAAGATCTTTCAGAGAGCTACAGTACCTATTCAGAAGTAGTACTGAGATGAGAATTAATCCTTTTTAATGTTTTACCAAAGCTTTTTTCTTATTGGGAACTGCATAATGTTATGCAGTACTAATAACTATTTTTACTCTCCATCTTCTTTCAGCAAAGGACAGGGTGATGAGTTTTGTTTTGTTTTACATTAAGAGAACACATTTCTTTCTGTGCTTCCTCTCCCTACAGCCTACTCATTGTCAGTTTATGTATATTTTGTGCTTTCTAATAAATAATTCCATGATTCATTGCAATATCATTGTGCCTGAAGCAAGCGGTTTCTATTCCACATGTTGAACTCTGGGGGATGCTGGTGGAGAAAGAAACAGAATTATAAATGCTTAATAATAAAAAAAAAAAAGTGTTTCCAAGATCTACTCTCTAACAGATCACACAGAAACCCTTAGACCTAGAAAGAAACATGTTTTACTCTTTGCTGAAACATTTCTAGTGATAGGTGAGGTGCCTCACTGCCAGTTTCATTTATAGAGACATTTGAATAATTTAGTCAATATCTGACCCCCTAAAAGTACCCAGTTTAAGTCCTATGGACCTATATAGACCAATTCTAATTCTCTTTTCTCATGAGCATCTTTTAAGAACACTGCTCATGACCTATAGTGAATATGTTTTTTTCTCTACTCACATCCCTTCTTCAAGCTCTCTTCACTTCCTTTACTCCTTGTAGTCTTGGTGAGACTATCTTGGTGGCCTGTGGGTGGGGTGACCAGAAGTATATACTGTGTCTCTGGTACAGAGACAATCCTAGGTGTTGGCACATGAACAAAACAGAACACTTCTTGGTTTTCTTCATTAACCAAGATCTCCCTTTTTTGCTTAAAATAATCTGAGTGGTATTTCTGTTCCTTTATTAGCCATGAATGGCTTTTTAATATACTTTGTCTGTATCAGACTCTTCCTTTTCTTTTCCCTCAGTGTCTAGCCTATTCTAGACTATTTACCATATGAGTGTTCTTCCTTTCAAAGTGGTGCATTTTTTTTCAATATTTTCATAAAATAAATTTCCCATAAATGGGCAAAAATGTGCTCTCTGACCATGCAGAATAGTGTGTACCAACACTCTCCTTGTTCTGAAAGCTATCTTTCTCCTAATACAAGCTGAGTTGGCATTGCTTTGCTGGCACTCCATCGCTTAATTTGTTTCCATTGAGCTTGTGATCAAGTGAATGCCTGGGGAATCCTCACCAACCATCAGAGGGAGGAATGAGAGTGAATTTAGGGTATTAGATAAAACTGTTGGATGTCTTCCTGTGGGGTTTCCTCTAGGCATAGGTCACTACTCCTCTCATAACAACTTGTTCTCGGCAACCCTTCTCCAGGTTTCTGTAGCCTGTCCCCACTTTCAGTCTAGGCTTGCTAACAACTTCACTGCTGCTAACCTAGTTTCCTTTGAGGTTCTCCTGTACTTAGTCTGTACCTTTATTTAATGTTATTGTCAATAAACTTTCTTAAAATTATCCTATTTTGAATGTGCTATTTATTTCCTATCTCAAGTATGTTGAACAAGTTAAGAACAAATATGAATCCTTTACTTGATTGGTAGATATCTCTCTTTAGGATAACATTGATCCCTCTCTCTAAAGATTAAAAAAAATAATAATAATGTATTGAATCTTAAGCCAAATACCTTACTAAAGAGTCATAGATACCTTCTGACTCAGTAGAGACAAGTTGGGTTTTAAAATCAGACAATTTGGTTAAAATTCTGATTTTGCTATTTTAAGTTTGTGACTTGAATCTGTGAATCTCAGTATTCTTATTTTGTTCCACAGAGATTGCAATATATCATTCTAAAGGTGGCTGTAAGAAGTAATTGGGATAAATATTTAAGGAGACTTACAGAGAAAGTGGAGTTTAGTAGATCTTTCATCATTTTATTCCTCTTTGATTTCCATATATTTTACAACAGATTGTAGCATCGGGTACATGGCACATGCTGGACACCAAATGAGAGGAGAATCTGCATTTGTTTGTTAGTTTTGAGATTACATGGAACCACCTCTAGTTTAAGAAAATCCCAGAGTTTAACGTATTAAGTCTCACACACTTGGAAAATTCTCTGAACTGGAGTTGTGGAGTCCTAGATTCTACTCTCTTATCTTGTGTTAGTTATGTGATTATCTTTATTTATGAAAAGAAATATCTCGAATAGACAGTTTTGTTTCTTTTGAATAGATAATTTTGATGATATTTTTGTTACTGAGTCCAAGCTCATACTACTTGCTGCATGACAGGCCAATAAATCATGAGTCAAGGAATTGTCTCTTGACATTCCTTGTTGGGGCAAGGAATAGCAACTTTATTCAGAAAGCCAGCAGACCAAGAAGTTGGTGGACTGGAGTCCCAAAGAACCATTTTCCCTGAGTTAGAATTCAGGCTTCTTTTACACTAAAAGGGGAGGGAGTAAAGTCCTGGTTCTGGTCAGACTCTGTAGGGGATGTGTTAATTTCTTCCTTTCTGCAGGCATTCACAGGTGATACTGGTCAGGATATTTCCTGTGAGCTAAACAAAGGTATCTTAGGTTAACACCCATTAAATGGGTGGCAGGGTTCCCAGAGATGGGCCATTATGTATAATTTCAGGTTATTGGCAATGTCACTTAAAACCCACTTCTCCATTCAAAAAGGAAATGCTCTAGACTGCCTTGTTAGAAAGTTTTTAACTTCTTTCAAGAGATATGTCTGTGTGTGTGTGTGTGTGTGCACATGAAGAGAAAACTTTTTAGATAACATCTCTATGTTTTGGATATGCTTCAGAACAGTGAACATAACAATGGGAAAGAACCATCCCATTTGCTAGGTCCCTTGATTAACAAGCTATAGAGAATGAGCTTTGAAAAAATCACTTGTAATTCCACCATCCATAGGTAGGATTTTAATTTTTTTAATATTTTCCTTCTGAAGGTATTCTATTCATGTGGATAGCATTTTTTACAGAGTTGAGAATTACAGAGTCAAGGGGTGTAAACGTATTTAAATCTCTAAATTTGTATTGCTAAATTCTATATTCCTAAATCTTTCTAGTAAAATTATATCTATTTATATTTCAAACACACAATATAAGGAGTGCTGATCTCACACTATGCCCACTCATACTGTTAAATCACTCTCTAATTGCAAGCTCCTTTAAAAGTACAAACTCAAAATCCTTGGGGGATGGGCAAACAACTTGAAGACAGGTACCCTATTTTGTACTGAAATACCTTTTTTTTTTTAAAATAATGCTTACCCAGTTAACCTTAATCCAGACCCCACCATCTAAATTTAGTCCCTCATATAACTTGAGAATCAACAGCGAGAGCTAACATTATTTAACCTTAAAGTGACCAGTGTAATGGGGAGAGGAGACAATGTCTAATACAGATTTCTTTTTCTTTCTTTTTTTTTTTTTTTTTCTTTTTGTCAGCTAAAGGAGACTACTGCATATTTAAAGACAGATAAAGAAGAGGCAATTGGAGATGTTTGTACATTTCAAGTGAGTCAATCCTAGCTGGAGGCCCTTTGGTCTCAGGATTACTTGTGACAGAGAAAGAAGAAAATCTTGCCCCTAGGACATTATTTCAAATTTATTCAAAATTTCATGCAAAAGTAGTCACCCACAGATGGTTTCTCTGTAGCTTGCCTGAATTGAACAAATCGTCTCAGACCTGTTCTTAACCATGGATAATGCCCACTTCACAAATCCCTGATTGTCAGTCTTCAGGTAGTGAAGAGGGATAGCATGCAGATGAGAGAATCTAAACTCTTCCTCAACCCTTGGAGGAGGCCTCTTTCCAGGGCAACATTCGAGTACATCTGCCTCGCTGCAAGGCAAGTTCTCTTCTTTATGGGAGATCAACCCAAAAGGATTCAAAACACTTGCCTGGGTATTTTTAAGACCACATTTTACTGACACTTTAAAATGTAACTTTTATGCTTTTGACCTTTAACCATGCTTTTAAAAATCGTCTGTTTTAAATCTTACAATTCTTTAAGACCAACTTCAGGTCATCAGGTCCATGAATACCCCAACCCACAGTGAACTCCTTCCTGGTGTTTATTTTCTCTATTGTCATGTATTACCTCTTATTGCTTTGCGGTTTTGCTGCTGCTGTTGTTGTGGTGGTGGTTGTAAACATGCCTTCAACTTTAAGAAAATTATAATTATATTGAGGTTAGGGCTGGATATTTTATTTCCGTTTATTTCCTTCAGTGCCTTGAACAAAGTAGATTCCATCATTTTGTACTGACTACTTGCTAACTATTCTCAAAATGTGGACTATACTAGTTGTTTAGCTCCTTGGAACAGTAATTTAACATGATTAGATGGAATGTTTATGGTCTGGCCAGGGAGTGATATTTCCTTCCATTAATTCTTATATGTAAACTATTTTAAATGGAAATAGTTTTCATTGGAGAAAAAGGAACAGGAAACCACATTGGATCTTACTGCTAGTCATCACTGGCTTTAATTTTTTTTGATTCCAGGCAGAGAAACTAAGTTTAACAAATAAACCAGAAGTTAATATTATACATTAAAAAACACACTTTAAACCTTTTAAAAGAGGAATATTTATTAGAGAGAGCCAATTTTGTGAGTTGTTGGGGGGAAACTGCTCAAACGTTTAACAATGGGAAAAAATTTGCAGTCTTTGGCATATTTATTAACATGTCTATCAAATGCCTTTATAAGTAGGATATCCATACATACCAATGTTCTCAGGATAGTCCTGGTTTGTGCCTAATATCCTGAGAAATTATGAGTATCATTTTCCCACCCCTTTTCATATCTATTATGCCACATATGAGATCATAAACTTTATGACCAATGCACAAATTGATGTCTTAAAGTTCTTGCTTTCAAAGCATAGAAAACCACATGAGCCAACTCAAAACAAAGGAGTATGCCAAGTTTAAATAGTTATATAATTTGTTAGTTTTGAAACACATATCATATAGTGGACTGTTTAAAATATATTGCCAGCATTATCAAAGTAAAAGTAAAAAATATATATATTTCTTATCAGGTTCTGGACTAGTTCACTGTGTTTAGAATTTCAAAATATTATTTCAATATTTCTGTTGTTTGCACTTTGTTCGTGTGAAGCAGATTACAGTGTAGTATATTGTAAAGACTTTTTAAAAGAATGTTGAATTCTTTCCTTGAATTGAAAACAGTTCTTTAGAGGGAACATTTTGATCTGATTAAAGCTATTCAAATTGAGAAGAAATAAATGACTTCATGGCAGAATGATGGGGTATGTGCAGAGTGACCTGAAGGCCCAAGAGGTGATAAACTTGTGTGTATTTTTAACAGTGTTATTAACAAGCAAGTGGCTTTTGTGTTCAAGAGCATGGTTTTAAAAAGGTGTATCAAAATCCATCACATAATTCTCAAAAGCATGCCCATTTAAGAAATTCAATCTCATGATGCAAGCTTATGTCAATTTTAGTTTTCAGATTCCAAAGATGTTAGAAGAATAATCAGTCCTTCAACCTGCAAATTCTAGTTGAAGTAGGTATCAGTCTTTGTTATAAACAAAAACCATCACAAATAGCAGAATGTTCTGGAACAATTCATTCCTTTAAAGGGCAATTTGTTCCTTTTTCTTCATTGAAGAGAAAGGGTTTGATGGTTAATTCTTAAATTGTCTTAAAATGTTTACCATAAAATTTGAAAATAGTAAAATTACACATGAAAAAAGAAGCATATATTGTGAGTCCTGGGTTGTAATTAAGACATATCCCAGAAGTGAGCAGGAGAAAGTTAGAGTTGCTTTTGTTGTTATTCATGACTGTTGTCTCTTGTCAATATATTTATGGTCCAGATAGCCTGGAGATAGAAAGAATTACATAGGAAGAGATAAATCTAAGGGATGAAAATTGAGGGAATGAGAGGGTAGAGACCCGAGTGAACTGTCAATTATGAGAGATCAAACAAACACAATATCCATGTGACAAAATGTCAATCACTTTTATGGTCCTAGAGGATGAGCCCTACTATTAGCAATACCTTGACTCAGTTCTTACAACCATGCCCATTGGCTGAAATGAAACCTCATTATCACTCTCTATTTGTTATACATTCCATGTACCCAATACTTTGGACAATTTGAAAATAAAAACAAAAAATTGGTCTTGAAAGTGATTTTTTTTTAATGGAGGAAGAGACAGAGAGAGAAACATAAGAAACCAAACAGCCAAAAGCAATGGGTGGTCCTTGCTTGGGACCTCACTGAACTAATCAAGGATTAAAAAAACAAAACAAAACAAAACAAAACAAAAAAACCTTTGCGATCATTGGGGAAATTTGAAAATGCAGTATGAATTATATGAAGGAATTGCCTTAATTTGGTCTTGCTTGATAATAACATTGAAATTATGTAAAGTCTGGATTTCTTAGAAATGAATACCAAAGTATGCATTGACAAAATTGAATGGTATCTGAGATTTATTTTAAAATATTTTAGGAGAAAAAGGGGAATGTATGAAACACCATTTAAAAATATTGATAATTGTTGAAGATTAATAATGAGGTTTTCATAATTAAGATTGAAGAACCAATATTGTACTTCAAGTTACTTAACAAGCTGAAATGAAAATGTATATGATTGATGAGAGACTCAGAATTAGGCAAGGTTCTCCTGAGGAAGAGTGAGGTGAGAGGACTTGTGCTACGATATTTCAGAACTTACTGTAAAGCAGCATTAACTCACTCCTTTAAAAAGTATTTGTTGAATACCTATTATTTCCTAGGTTCTCTTACATAGCAGAGGCAGTATAGTATTGGTACAGAGATAGGCAAGAAGATAAACTGAAAAGAATATTGAGTCCAATGGCAGATCCCTGCATATATTGATACTTAATATACAACTGATTGGAAAAGGAAGCAAATAATGCTGGTACAATTGATCTTCCACAAGAAAATAAGATTTGATCCCTACGTCACCTGCATACATGCATACACACACAAAACAACAGATTGGATTGCTGGCAGATTAGAGACAGATGTGAAAAGCAAATATTAATGTTTTTAGAAGAAAATATAGGCAAATATATTTGATCTGAAATCAGAGATACATTTCTTAGAACAGGTACAAGAAGTGCAAAGCATGAAAGAAGATGTTTATGAATTTGAGTAGATAAAAAGTAAGAACTCCTGTTCTTCAAAACATACTGGAAAGACACACATACGCACAGATATAATAAAGAAAGGATAAGTTTTTAAAATCTATAACTGCTACAAATCAGTCAGAAGCAAACTAAACCTAAAATGGGTAAAAAAGCAGAAAAGGGCATTGTACTGAAGAGGAAGGATAAAGTGTGAGCAATTGTAGGACAGGTTGATCAACATCTTATACTGTTGGTGGGAGTGTAACTTGGCATAATCACTTTGAAAAAACACATTTGTGTATTATCTTGTAAATTTGGGAATGTGCCTAGTCTATGACTCAAAAATTTCACTAAGTATATTTCCTATCAAAACTCATGTTCACAATATACCAGGAGTGTCTTGATGACCTATTGCTACATAACAAAGTACCCATAGACTCAGCGGTTTAAAACCACATTCACTTTATTATGAACTTCATACTTTGGGTTGAAAATCAGTAAGGCCTTATTTTAGTGATTATTCTACTCCAAGTGCCATCAATGAGGTCACTCAGTGGTGTCCCACTGGCCTGACAACTTGTCTCTCTGGAGTTTTCATGAAAGCTTGGTGTCTTGATAGGGACAGTTGGAGGCTGGCTGGGATGGATGGGCTCCTCTGCTTCTCTACAAGTAGGTCTTAGAGCCTCTCCACTAGGTCTCTTCATTAAAATAGTCAGGCTACCTTCTGACTGTATATAGACTGCACTGCAGCTCAGCTCTATACAGGCTGAAACTATAAATCCGCTTTAGAGCTAGATCTGAAACTGACAAGGTATCATTTTCTCCACATTTCATTGGTTAAAACATCACAGGCTAACCCAGATTCAAGAAGGGAGGAAATAGTCCACCCTTTTTCACAGAAAGAGTGTCAAACTATTCACAGCCATATTTAAGTCACAGAGTATCCATAGCAGCATTGTTCATAACAATAATATAATAATTTAAATGTTCATCTATAGGAGGAAAATTGTAGTTCATATAGCGAAACACTGTGTAACTGTAAAAACTCAATGGACAGACAGTTCCCTGCTGTCAAATAGATGAGTCTTAGGAATTTTGAATAGAAAGAAATCAAGTCAAGAAATATTATAGAGTGTGTTACATTGTTATAACTATATCTACAAATCTCATAAGCAAATAAATCATAGATATATGGGTAGTTTTTTAATATATATAAGGGAATTTCAAACAATATTTGGGTAAAAATTTCTGTCTCTGAAGGAGACACTAGCGTAGGACAGAGGAGGAAGACTCAGAACTACGAGTTTTGTGTAAACTTGTAGCTCTTAAAATTATTATTATGCTCATATATGTTAAGTATATTATTTAGCACATGAGTGCTGCATTTAAAAAAGATGTTTTGTATTCCTGGAATTGGAAAATACCCTCAGGCCCATCTTGCCTTTGGAATTGATTTATTATTCTGTTGTTCCTAGGAATTTCCTTTAACTTCTTACAAGCAGTTATGCATTAAAAAAAACTGTATATATATTTTAATATATGTGTTATAGGTGTTTTATAGCAGGAGTGTTTTCCAGAATTACCACTTGACTATACTCCTAGAGGCAGATATTGGTTCTAGTCCCTTCTGTGTGTGCTTGTGTGTGTGTGTGTCCTTTCCCTGAGCTTATATAAGCTGTGTATGGACCTCCTGGATCTGTGCCTGTCAACTGACAGAGGAGTCTCCCCACTAGGAGGGTTTTGAAAATATGTGGAGAAGTTTTACGCTGTTATAATGACCATCATTCCAAGCCGCTGAACATCAGTGATAAATGTCCAGCAATTAACAAAGAATCGTTCATCCAAAAAGTAAATATTGAAAAGCACTCCCCTAGATTGATGATATGTCTCTTACTTAACCTTTCTCTGATTTACTTTCCTTCCCCAACTCCTTTTTCTTGGGAAATTTTCTCTACTTTTTTTTCTAGTTTATCTATTGATTCCACTTTTTATAGCAATTATATTTTCAATTTCCAAGAGTTTTTACTTTGATCATCCCTTTTGTGACTTTCTGTCCCTCTTATATGGCAATAGTAATTTCTCCCCTGTCTTCCATTTTAGTACTTACATTATTTTAAGTTTATTCTGTTTACTGAATTATCTCTGGGTAATTTGGATTAATCGTTCTGTATCTATATCTTGGTCTTTCACTTTCATGCTCTTTACGTCCCTGACAATCTTTTGTTGAGGTTTCATTTTTTTTCTTTTGCTCATGTCTGGATAGATATTATTGTGTAAGTAATTTTTCTGCCAAGTTCCTCCTTAACTGGGAACTCTGGCTGGCTGCTCAGATATACTTATTAGACAGGACTTGGCCAGCTAATTAGTGGGTTTTCATTTTTGAAAAACAAATCCAAAGAGCAAATCCAAGTGTGCACCATCCTAAAACTAAACAAGGATGTTGTGTATCCGTGGTACTCATACCCACTATAAACCTCCCCCAATTTGTTGGTTTACTTTCTTTGGAAGAGATTACTCTCTTTCCTTTGAATTTCTAGCTACCTTCATGAGGGTAGGAAGTCAAGTCTGACATGCGTATTTTCATTATACAAATTCACCTGGCTAAGAAAGCAAGTTGGGCCGAATGGCAGCCCATCAAGACTTGAAAATCCTCAAAAAGTTACCTCTGGGACAGCAGTTACCATGGAAGGAAGTGACCTGGGAATGGTGAAAGTTTCTTACACAGTCCATCAATTAATCTTCATGATTTTAGATATATATACATATTTTTCAATCTTCTTGATAGTTGAGATGTTATGTCAAAGAAGGGTGGCTGCCATCTGCAATGAAGTTTTCTCCTCTATTACATGAAGCTTTAGCCATCTCTGCTTAAGCTTCTTATGAGCTCTCATTGTCCACTACTACAATGTTTTTTAAATCTTTTAAAAATGGATGCTCCTCCCTCCTTTTCCTCTTGTCTTCTGTATTTGTGCTACACATGCCTGGGTGATGAATGTGTGTGTGTAGTTAATCATCATGTACAATGTGTTTTATGTATACATTTTCAGAATTACAACCATGAGAATATTGGAGCCAGAGTAATAGGATGCAAAATTGGTGAGTCACAATCCATATTGTTTTGAATTACTTATATAAAATTTATGTTAGCCTTGAATTATTCCAATCAAAACAGAAAGGGGCACACCATCTATTTATTTTGTTTTCTTAGAGTATATATTAAAAATAGAAAAATGAACATCTAGAAGATAAAATATTTCAGCAGCGTGCTTCCTTGGGACATTGGGAGTCCTGTAATGTCCCTTGGGATTCAAAAAGCTCTTACATAAAACATTTGGATGACTTTAAGAGTAAATGTAAATAAATGAAAAACATAAGGAATAAATTTTCTTTGACTTACACATGAAAGTTTTGAGGGAAAAGATTTTTGGCACATAGGCGAAACAGGAACTATGGTAAAAATTGACCAAAGTAGTTCACAAAACTCACAAAATTCATAAGAAAAAGGTTTCCTAATAAAAAGATAGATAATTAATATTATTATAATAATGTTAAATCTTTATAACTTAGTTGTTTGCTTGGGAATAGAGCATCTTACAAGTTGAATTTCATTAAGTCAGCCTTATAGTTACCTAGTATAGTTAAATAGAGATACACATTTTGCTCCTAAAACTGTGAACTGTCATCTAAAATCAGATAACAGATAGGTAACAATGATAGTAAATATTTCTACACACACATACACACAAAGGGAGGGTCAGAGTTTTGTTTAAAAGTTTTCCCATTGCTCAAAACTATTCCTTGGTAAGGTACTACCCATGTGTATATATGCTTATAACAAGTTGATGTTCCTGATAGGACAGTCATACAAACTGTACCATGTTTACAGATCCTGATGCTCTAAGGACAATATCAGTGCTACGATTGTTCAGAATTTGAAAAGGCATGAAGGATTTAATACCAAACATGAACTTCATTGTAATTAAATAGATGGATTTAATTTAAAGCCAAAGTGTATTTCAATTCCCTTATTTCCTAATACAAAATAGAAGAGGCAGAAGGATACCATCACATAAGAACAATTTCAACCAGAATAGTCTTAACTAGAAAGTTAATGATTGTAAATATAAACAACCAAATGGAACTGAATGTTCTGCCAGAAGCAGCAAAAATATATCTCAGGGTAATAAACTACACTATCTTCAGGACATTATCCAGGGAAATAATTATCTTAATTCTCTCAGCAGATGATATCTATATTACAGTAAGGGATTTTTTTTTTACCATGAAGGTTATAATCTGCAACTGCTAATGAACCAGGTTTATTTTGTGTCAGGTACATCCAGGAAATTTATTGTTGTTTATTTTACGTTGTTCTTATTGTTTTATGAGGGTAACATTGGAGAAAGAAATTGGAAAACAGACACTTAGGACCAAACACACTAAGTCCAGTTCACTTCAAGATAGCAGAATGGATTCAGAATCTTCTTCAAAATGAAGAATCTATTCTTGTAATTATTGCTAACCTCCCAAAACAAGGGCTATTAATTTGCATGAAAAGACCAATCATAGATTTTAGATTGGATACACGTCATAGGGCAGTGATGACTAAATGCTGCTCACATTAGAATTACTTGAGAAACTTGTAAAAAACATAGACTCCTGAAGACCAGCCCAGACATCATGAATCAGAATCTTTTGTGTTGGAAGCTACTGCCTTGTAAGACATAGAAAGGAAGGACTTCTCCAATGACTTCTCTGCAGGATCTTCTCTGATCACTGAAGATGGTTGGGATAGGAGTGGCACCAGAAGCCTCCTATCATATCACCAGGGGTGCTTGCCTGTTCATCATTTTCCTGTCCTGACTTAACTTTACCTGATGTCACTCCACGGTCACTATGCATGTAAAAGGCAGTGCATGAGTGTGGAAACTTTCACAAAGAATGAAAGGAAAGAACTAATATATACAGAGAATGCATTACACGCTAGATACTTATTGCATTTTATACATCCTATAACTAAAACCTCTCACCACTCCCATAGGGAGTGTATTACCATTATTGAATAGATTGTACTACTTGCATGTCACAAGGCATGCAAGTGGCAGACCTGGAATTCAGATTCAGTTCCAGTCCTTTAAAAAATAACATGAGAGATATAATCCTGTTATCCTTTATTCCTCGGAATATGAAGACACTGGTAAAATATAATGGAACCTCTTTTCTTCATTATAGGTGTGGGGGGAGACAGGTATGTCTCTTCTGACAAATCTAGAAATCTAAAATTTGTGACAACCAGTTTGAGAGATTATCTTGATACCTAATTACACCTAATTAGGTATTACACCTAATTATACCTAATTACATACTACCTAATTTCCATCTTACATCGTTTAACTTTTAGGAAATGTATAATCAATATTTCAACTGTCTGATTTCATTATTATGAATTTATCATATTGATTGAATTAGATTTAGCAGCTTGTTTTTATTTATTAGCTTATTTTAAGAAAGCAAAGTGCTTCATTTATTGAAGAAAGTTGACAAAACAAATAGGTTCTTTAAAGAAAATTGCATACTGCAAAGCTGTTAAATCTATAAACCTAGTTGTGGCCTTCATTTTCTTCTTCTGTGATTTTTATTAGATACCTTGTAAAAAATATTCAGAAATAGAAGCATGTACAACTAGGTGGAAAGCCAGATGGTCCCATAATTTTGTACACAGCCATTTGTGACTGGCTCTAACAATAATTGCAATCATGGCACTTCACATAAAAGGAAAGTGTTTCTGCCCATATTGGCTTTCTAATATTTTTATTCATTCATTCAAAAATGTCCATTTTTCACCTACTTTTTGCTGGGAATTTGAAATTGAACAAATGGCTCTTGGAATAAGATTAGAAATCAACTTTAGAGTTTATAGACTGGACATTCTGCAAGTTCCTTGAAAAAAATAAATCGGGTTTTATTTCTTGGAGGTTCTGTTTCACCAATGACAGTGTTTGACATGCAATTATGGCTCTTCTAATACTTGGTGAATGAATAGAAAATTGCACAGCAGGGAGTCTTCTTGGCATGGTGTATTTTTTTTTCTACTCATTCTATATATTTCTATACATACCACTGTCTTCACCAATACTCAGACAAGCGGCATGTCACTTCCCTTTTCATATGGGTCAATTTAATGAGATGTCACTTTGAAAAATATCCTTGAACACAGATTAGAATGTTCTTTATTTTGCAATGTGGATATTATGAAAAATAAAAGAGTCTGAGAGGCCCTGGGCCCCTTCAGATGATCATGAGGAGCAGACATTGCGAAATACCTGAACATCTTGCTTTCCCAAGGGGGGAGGTGAGTGCATCACCAGATGCAGATGTGTTCTCAGTTGTTGCTGTTTTTTGACAAGTGCATAGAGTACACATGCATCAAATAAAATAAACACAAATGTGCTCTTTACAGTAAAGACACCTGGCTTTTGGGAAAGTTAGAAGTCCACATGATGCCTCAGAAAATGCCTAAAAGGAAATGTAACTCAGCATTAAATTCAATACTAAAATCCCTCGATCTTGAACTCTAAATTAAGTTACCATTTCCATTAGCATGCAAGTAATACTCATATGCCTAAGCTTTCCCAAAACCCATAATCCTGGAAAGAAACAGTCCCATGACCTGCAAGTATCTGAATTAGTTCTGCTTCACAGAAGAGAAAGCAAAAAGGGAAAAAGAGCTAACATCACTGAGCACTTAGCATATTCCAGGCGTCATGCATGATGCTTTATTCAGGTCATCTCCTTCCCTCTCTTTGTGAAGGGACAAATGACAAGTGGAAAACAAATAATAGTATAGATTTCAACAAAAAATATTCTTTTCATAATTATTGCCTGCTATAGGCATTTTCCATCTACCAGTCTAGGGTAAGATGTAGCAAAAATAAAAGAAAATAATTTAAAAAACAACATGTTTTTCTTTAACTTGCTACTTGAATTTCTATCATTGGAAGCCTCAACCTGGAACTGAAAGAGCGGTCCAGCTGCTCGCCACTCCAAAGCCAATAAAGAGGCAAGGTTGGTGGAAAGGGAAGTGTGCTTTATTTGGGATGCTGGCAACCAGGGGTGGGAGAGCGGGGGCAGGGCAGTCTCCTGTCCAAAGGCTGACTCCCTGCCCCTGCAACCAGTGGGCAAGAGCTTTTATAGGCTGAGGGAGGGGCTACATGCAGAAACAGCACAGGCAGCTCTGACAGTCATCTTGAAATTGGTCATCGATGGTCTGACCAGCGTCATCTTCATTGTTTTAGGTACAGTTAGTTTTCAGTTCCAAGGTCAGTTTGTTCCCATTTACTTGAGGCTAGTTCTTGGAACTGGGGCAGCTTATGCCATGGCTACAGTCTGATCATCACGTAGTTAACTTCTTCCACCTGGTAGGGGTTTCAGTATCTATAAGACAGCTCACAGGATATGGCTCAGAATATTATCTATAAACCCTTGAAGAAGAGCTAAAAGTCCTTGACTATGCTTAATGACTAAACTATTATTATTCAGACTTGGACTGTTTTCCCTTGTTTCTGCATTTTCTCACTTCTCTGATTAAACTTACTCTTTGGCTAAAGTTTTTCCACACATGAAAGGCAGAAAGAGGACACAAGAGGAAGGACCATAGTGTCCTGCTCCACTTCAAACCCACTGAGACGCTCTCTCTCTGGTTAAAAAGGTGAGTTTCCTGGATGATCAAACTGCCATCTCCCGTGTCCCCATGAAATGAATACGGACAAATGCTTTTATTCTAAACTGGGTTGCCCTCTGGGTAGGATCAGGAAGAAAAAGATCTTTTTTATCTCATTTCCATGTTTGAAAATCAGACGACACAAATGTGACGATTTACAAACTTACTGCATTGTACACCCGCACCAAACTCACATACCTTACATAATTTTATTCTATTAAAATGTGATGGTTCACTGTGGGGAAGTTATTTAGCTATTCCAAGCTGAAATCTTCTCATCTGCAATACAGGACTTTCTGTAACATATACCTCAAAGGCTGGTTGAAAGTATTAAATTACATAATGCAAGTTAACTTTATATTTTAACATCTTTATTGGAGTATAATTGTTTTACAATGTTGTGTTAATTTCTGCTGTATAACACAGTGAATCAGCTATACATATACATATATGCCCATATCGCCTCCCTCTTGCATCTCCCTCCCACCCTCCCTATCCCACCTCTCTAGGTGGACAAAAAGCACCCAGCTGATCTCCCTGTGCTATGTGGCTGCTTCCCACTAGCTATTTTACATTTGATAGTGTGTATATGTCCATGCCACTCTCTCACTTCATCCCAGCTTACCCTTTTGCCTTCCCGTGTCCTCAAGTCTATTTTCTACGTCTTAATCTTTATTCCTGTCCTGCCCCTAGGTTTGTCAGACCACTTTCTTACTTTAGATTCCATAATATGTGTTAGCATACGATATTTTTTTTTCTCTTTCTGACTTACTTCACTCTGTATGACAGACTCTAGGCCCACCCCCCTCACTACAAATAACTCAATTTCGTTTCTTTTTAGGGCTGAGTAATATTCCATTGTATATATGTGCCACATCTTCTTTATCCAGTCGTCTGTCAATGGACACTTAGGTTGCTTCCATGTCCTGGTTATTGTAAATAGAGCTGCAATGAACATTGTGGTGCATGACTCTTTTTGCATTATGGTTTTCTCAGGGTGTATGTCCAGTAGTGGGATTGCTGGGTCACATGGTAGTTTTATTTTTAGTGTCTTAAGGAACCTCCATACAGTTCTCCATAGTGACTATATCAATTTACATTCCCACTAACAGTGAAGAGGGTTCCCTTTTCTCCACACCCTCTCCAGCATTTATTGTTTGTAGATTTTTTGATGATGGCCATTCTGACAGGTGTGAGGTGATAACTCATTGTACTTTTGATTTCCATTTCTCTAATGATTTAGTGATGTTGAGCATCCTTTCATGTGTTTGTTGGCAATCTGGATATCCTCTATGGAGAAATGTCTATTTAGGTCTTCTGCCCATTTTTGGATTAGGTTGCTTGTTTTTTTGATATTGAGCTACATGAGCTGCTTGTATATTGGGGAGATTAATCCTTTGTCAGTTACTTCATTTGCAAATATTTTCTCCCATTCTGAGGGTTGTCTTTCGGTCTTGTTTATGGTTTCCTTTGCTGTGCAAAAGCCTTTAAGTTTCATTAGGTCCCATTTGTTTATTTTTGGTTTTGTTTCCATTTCTCTAGGAGGTGGGTCAAAAAGGATCTTGCTGTGATTTATGTCATAGAGTGTTCTGCCTAGGTTTTCCTCTAAGAGTTTTATAGTGTCTGGCCTTACATTTAGGTCTTTAATCCATTTTGAGTTTATTTTTGTGTATGGTAGTAGGGAGTGTTTTCATTCTTTTACATGTAACTGTCCAGTATTCCAAGCACCACTTGTTGAAGAAGCTGTCTATTCTCCATTGTATATTCTTGCCTCCTTTATCAAAGATAAGGTGACCATATGTTCGTGGGTTTATCTCTGGGCTTTCTATCCTGTTCCATTGATCTATATTTCTGTTTTTGTGCCAGTACCATACTGTTTTGATTACTGTAGCTTTGTAGTATAGTCTGAAGTCAGGGAGCCTGATTCCTCCAGCTCCGTTTTTCTTTCTCGAGATAACTTTGGCTATTCAGTGTCTTTTGTGTTTCCATACAAACTGTGACATTTTTTGTTCTAGTTCTGTGAAAAATGCCATTGGTAGTTTGATAGGGATTTCACTGAATATGTAGGTTGCTTTCGGTAGTATATTCATTTTCACAGTGTTGATTCTTCCAATCCAAGAACACGGTATACCTCTCCATCTCTTTGTATCATCTTTAAATTCTTTATCAGTGTCTTACAGTTTCCTTCATACAGGTCTTTTGTCTCCCTAGGTAGGTTTATTCCTAGGTAATTTATTCTTTTTGTTGAAATGGTAAATGGGAGTGTTTCTTTCAGATTTTATATCATTAATGTATAGGAATGCAAGAGATTCCTGTGCATTAATTTTGTATCCTGCTACTTTACCAAATGCATTGATTAACTCTAGTTGTTTTCTGGTAGCATCTTTAGGATTCTCTATGTATAGTATCATGCCATCTGCAAAGAGTGATAGCTTTACTTCTTCTTCTGATTTGGATTCCTTTTATTTCTTTTTCTTCTCTGATTGCTGTGGATAAAATTTCCAAAACCATGTTGAATAATAGTGGTGAGGGATAACCTTGTCTTGTTCCTGATCTTAGTGGAAATGGTTTCAGGTTTTCACCATTGAGAACGATGTTGGCTGAGGGTTTGTCATATATGCCCTTTACTATGTTGAGGTAAGTTCCCTCTATGCCTACTTTCTGAAGGGTTTTTATCATAAATGGGTGTTGAATTTTGTAGAAAGTTTTTCTGTATCTATTGAGATGATCATATGGTTTTTTGCCTTCAGTTGTTAATATGGTTTATCACATTGATTGATTTTGTTATATTGAAGAATCCTTGCATTCCTGGGATAAACCCCACTTGATCATGGTGTATGATCCTTTTAATGTGCTGTTGAATTCTGTTTGCTAGTATTTTTTTGAGGAGTTTTTTGTCTATGTTCATCAGTGATATTGGCCTGTAGTTTTCTCTCTTGGTGACATCTTTGTCTGGTTTTGGTATCAGGGTGATGGTGGCCTCGTAGAATGAGTTTGTGAGTGCTCCTCCCTATGCTATATTTTGGAAGAGTTTGAGAAGGACAGGTGTTAGCTCTTCTCTAAATGCTTGATAGAATTCACCTGTGAAGCCATCTCATCATGGGCTTTTGTTTGTTGGAAGATTTTTAATCACAGTTTCAATTTCAGTGCTTGTGACTGGCCTGTTTATATTTTCTATTCCTTCCTGGTTCAGTCTCAGAAGGTTGTGCTTTTCTAAGAATTTTTCCATTTCTTCCATGTTGTCCATTTTATTGGCACATAGTTGCATGTAGTAATCTCTCATGATCCTTTGTATTTCTGCAGTGTCAGTTTTTATTTCTCCTTTTTCATTTCTATTTCTTCTTTTTCATTCCTAATTGATTTGAGTCTTCTCCCTTTTTTCCTTGATGAGTCTGGCTAATGGTTTATCAATTTCGTTTATCTTCTCAAAGAACCAGCTTTTAGTTTTATTGATGTATGCTATTGTTTTCTTCATTTCTTTTTCATTTATTTCTGATCTGATTTTCATGATTTCTTTCCTTCTGCTAACTTTGGGGTTTTTGTTCTTCTTTCTCTAATTGTTTTAGATGTAAGGTTAGGTTGTTTATTTGAGATGTTTCTTGTTTCTTGAGGTAGGATTGTATTGCTATAAACTTCCCTCTTAGAACTACTTTTGCTTCATCCCATAGGTTTTGGGTCATTCTGTTTTCATTGTCATTTGTTTCTAGGTGTTTGTTCATTTCCTCTTTGGTTTCTTCAGTGATCTCTTCGTTATTAAGTAGTGTATTGTTTAGCCTCCATGTGTTTGTATTTTTTACAGATATTTTTCCTGTAATTGATATCTAGACTCATAGCATTGTGGTCAGAAAAGATACTTGATATGATTTCAATTTTCTTAAATTTACCAAGGCTTGATTTTTAACCCAAGATATGATCTATCCTGGAGAATGTTCCATGAGCACTTGAGAAGAAAGTGTATTCTGTTGTTTTTTGGTGGAATGTCCTATAAATATCAAAGAAGTCCATCTTGTTTAATGTATCACTTAAAACTTGTGTTTCCTTATTTATTTTCATTTTGGATGATCTGTCGCTTGGTGAAAGTGGGGTGCTAAAGTCCCCTACTATGATGGTGTTACTGTCGATTTCCCATTTTATGGCTGTTAACATTTGCCTTATGTATTGAGGTGCTCCTATGTTGGGTACATAAATATTTAGAATTGTTATATGTTCTTCTTGTATTGATCCCTTGATCTTTATGTAGTGTCCTTCTTTGTCCTTCTAATTGTCTTTATTTTAAAGGCTATCTTGTCTGAAATGAGAATTGCTACTCCAGGTTTCTTTTGATTTCCATTTGCATGGAATATCTTTTTCCATCCCCTCATTTTCAGTCTGTATGTGTCCCTAGGTCTGAAGTGGGTCTCTTGTAGACAGCATATATACGAGTCTTGTTTTTGTATCCATTCAGCCAGTCTATGTCTTTTGGTTGGAGCATTTAATCTATTTACACTTAAGGTAATTATCGATATGTATGTTCCTATTAACAATTTCTTAATTGTTTTGGGTTTGTTATTGTAGATTGTTTCCTTCTCTTGTTTTTCCTCTCCAGAGAAGTTCCTTTAGCATTTGTTGTAAAGCTGGTTTTGTGGTGCTGAATTCTCTTAGCTTTTGCTTGTCTGAAAAGCTTTTAATTTCTCCGTTGAATCTGAATGACATCCTTGCTGGGTAGAGTAATCTTGGTTGTACGTTTTCCCTTTCATCACTTTAAATATGTCCTTCCACTCCCTTCTGTCTTGCAGAGTTTCTGCCAAAATATCAGCAGTTAACCTTATAGGGATTCCCTTGTATGTTATTTGTTGTTTTTCCCTTGTTGCTTTCAATATTTTTTCTTTGTGTTTAATTTTTAATAGTTTGATTACTATGTGTCTTGGTGTGTTTCTCCTTGGATTTATCCTGTATGGGACTCTCTGTGCTTCCAGGACTTGATTGACTATTTCCTTTCCCATATTAGGGAAGTTTTCAACTATAATCTCTTCAAATATTTTCTCAGTCCCTTTCTTTTTCCTCTTCTTCTTCTGGGACCCCTATAATTCAAATATTGGTGTGTTTAATGTTGTCCCAGAGGCCTCTGAGACTGTCCTCAATTCTTTTCATTCTTTTTTCTTTATTCTGCTCTGCGGTAGCTATTTCCACTATTTTGTCTTCCAGGTCACTTCTCTGTACTTCTGCCTCAGTTATTCTGCTATTGATTCCTTCTAGAGAAATTTTAATTTCATTTATTGTGTTGTTCATCATTTTTTCTTTGTTCTTTAGTTCTTCTATGTCCTTGTTAAGCATTTCTTGTATTTTCTCCAATCTATTTCTAAGGTTTGTGATCATCTTTACTATCACTATTCTGAATTCTTTATCAGGTAGACTACCTATTCCCTCTTCATTTGTTTGGTCTGGTGGGTTTTTACTTCACTCCTTCATCTGCTGTGTATTTCTCTGTCTTCTCATTTTGCTTAACTTACTGTGTTTGGGGGCTCCTTGTCGCAGGCTGCAGGTTTGTAGTTTCCGTTGATTTTGGTTTTTGCCCCCAGTGGGTAAGGTTTGTTCAATGGTTTATGTAGGCTTCCTTGTGGAGGGGACTGGTGCCTGTGTTCTGGTGGATGAGGCTGGTTCTTGTCTTTCCGGCAGGCAGGACCACATCCGGTGGTGTGTTTTGGGTTGTCTGTGAACTTCTTATGATTTTTGGCAGCCTGTCTGCTAATCTGTGGGGTTGTATTCCTATCTTGATAGTTGTTTGGCATGAGGTGTTCAGCCCTGGAACTTGCTGATCATTGAATGGAGCTGGGTTTTCGCTTTGAGACAGAGACCTCTGGGAGTGCTCTCGCCAGTTGATATTATGTTGGACCGGGAGGACTCTGGTGGTCCAATGTGCTGAACTGGGCTCTCCGACCCCAGAGGCTCAGGCCTGAAACCCTGCCAGAGCACCAAGACCAGGTCCTAGAGAGGAGGTGTGGCAGGGCATGCCATGCAGGGCCACATGGAAAATCGCCCTGGTGGTCACAGGCAGAAGACAGGAGTTCAAGGAGAGCTTAGGCTTTCACATTTATTGGGGTTTCTTTCATTCACGGTCTCTCTCTCAGGACGTTTTTCCTTTTGAGCTCCCTGGAGCACAGGAGTTATGCATGTTGACTGTTAAGCACATAGCAAATGCTAATGAAAATATGCCATTTTTCCCATCTTGCCCCAAATGGTGAGATATGGGAAAGAGATTTAGTGATGGTCACAGCTTCCCAAAGTTTTTTTTTGTTTGTTTGTTTTTTTTCTTATCCCATCAAGCTCCTATTCTATACTTGCTGAGAGATGTCTGAATTGTTGAGAGTGCACAGCTTAGGCCTGAGGTACATCCCTCATTATGTACACAGTTACTTCCGTAGACAACCATACAACAATTTTTAAAATATATTGTTAAAATACTAGCAAACAGAATCCAAAAGCACATTAAAAGGATCATACACCATGATCAAGTGGGGTTTATCCCAGGAATACAAGGATTCTTCAGTATACACAAATCAATCAATGTGACTAACATACTAACAAACTGAAGAAGAAAAACCATATGATCATCTCAATAGATGCAGAAAAACTTTCCACAAAATTCAACACCCATTTATGATAAAACCCTCCAGAAAGTAGGCATAGAGGGAACTTACTTCAACATAATGAAGGCCATATATGATAAACCCACAGCCAACATCGTTCTCAATGGTGAAAAACTGAAACCATTTCCTCTAAGATCAGGAACAAGACAAGGTTGTTGTCCACTCTCACCTCTATTATTCAACATAGTTTTGGAAGTTTCAGCCACAGAAGTCAGAGAAGAAAAATAAATAAAAGGAATCCAAATCAGAAAAGAAGAAGTAAAGCTGTCACTGTTTGCAGATGACATGATACTATATATAGAGAACCCTAAAGATGCTACCATAAAACTACTAGAGTCAATCAATGAATTTGGTAAAATAGCAGGATACAAAATTAATGCACAGAAATCTCTTGCATTCCTAAACACTAACAACGAAAAATCTGAAAGAGAAATTAAGGAAACACTCCCATTTACTATTTTAACAAAAAGAATAAAATACCTAGGAATAAACCTACCTAAGGAAGCAAAAGACCTGTATGCAGAAAACTATAAGACACTGATGAAAGAAATTAAAGGTGATACAAACAGATGGACAGATATACCATGTTCTTGGATTGGAAGAATCAACATTGTGAAAATGACTATACTATCCAAAGCAATCTATAGATTAAATGCAATCCCTATCAAACCACCAATGTCATTTTTCACAGAACTAGAACAAAAAATTTCCCAATTTGTATGGAAACACAAAAGACCCCAAATAGTCAAAGCAATCTTGAGAAAGAAAAATGGAACTGGAGGAATCAGGCTCCCTGACTTCACACTACAGTACAAAGCTACAGTAATCAAGACAGTATGGTACTGACACAAAAACAGAAAAATAGTTCTGAAGAATCTAGGGGCCAGACAGGTATAAAGATGCAGATGTAAAGAATGCACTTGAGGACCAGGGTAGGGGGAAGGGTAAGCTGGGACGAAGTGAGAGAGTGGCATGTACATATATACACTATGAAATGTAAAATAGATAGCTAGTGGGAAGCAGTGGCATAGCACAGAGAGATCAGCTCAGCGTTTTGTGACCACCTAGAGAGGTGGGATAAGGAGGATGGGAGGGAGATGCAAGAGGGAGGAGATATGGGGAAATATGTATTTGTATAGCTGATTCACTTTTTTATAAAGCAGAAACTAACGCACCATTGCAAAAGAATCATACTCCAATAAAGATGTTAGAAAAAAAACTTAGGTTAAAATAATAAAAGAAACTAATAGAAAAAAATATGTATATTGTTAACATGTCTGTAATTTGGATTATATTTTTCCCACTAAGACATAATATTAAATGTTTTTTTAAATACTTAATCATATAATATAAAAGACAATATGAATAATAAAATAGAATTTAAAAAAAAAGTTTAGTTCTCCAGACCACTGTTTATTATACCTCCATCACTTTCTGGAAACTAAATATATAGGAGAAGATCTTATGTTTGGGAGGATGCCTGATTCTTGAGATAAGAATAAACTCTTTTTAAAAAAACTTTCCTCAGGAAACTATATTATTTTAATAAACTCTTGCTAAAAATGACCAAGTAACTGTATATCAGGGAAGACAAATCAGTCTTATCTTGCATGTCAATGGTGATCTATTTACAATGTATGTCTGCCCATCAGGATGTCATATAGTACATACAGTAAGTGATGTGTCTGCAGCAAACCCAGGAGGAAAGAGGCCTAAAAGCTGTATATTTGTTATTCTGGTTTATTCTTTTTTCTTTTAGTACATTCTCAGCACATAGACATTATAGGTAAAATAAAACTGATGTTTCCCACTTTAAATAGATAATTAAGAAAATTTTAAAGATGGAATTAAGGGGAAATGTTTTACACAAACCATGAAGAGGCAGTTTTCTTCTTTTGAGGACCTGATACCTTTTTGGTATTTACTTTTTAAAGTGTGGTTAATAATTTGAGTGGATTTTGCACTGGTGATTTCAACATTTAAGATGATAAATGAACAGGTTGAATGAGAGTAGGACAGTTGGTAACAATGGACAGACCAAGGGTCAGCAGAATCAATGCATCACTCTGTTGCCCTTTACACACATGTCCTGAGCAAATCATTTGATAGTGCAAATGCTCAGTTTTCTCATTTATTAAATGAACTTGGTCAGACTTATATAGCTTAAAGCTTGGAGAGAAGTTTCTTCAGGTATTATTATCCAATGCATTTTTTTCTTCACAGACTACTATAAGAAAAATAAAAGAGAAACAGTAAAATCTTATGTCATTACATACAATATTTTTCTTGATAATAAATTTAATATTATTATCACTACATAGAAAGATTGCAGATCCCATATGACATGAGTACTCTTCCTTCTTAGATTAGAAATACCATATTCCTTTTATTAAGACTGATATATTCTACATGTAAAGAGCAACAGGAAACACATATTGTATAGACTTCTTTGCAATAAGATTAATAAAAAGTTTCTTGCTGTTACAGGTAAATGGTTTTATTATACCAAATCCTCACGTGTACAATGATTTTTAATTTAAATGTGATTTTGTCTTAATTTTGGACCTATGTATTCTCTTATAAAATTTAATGCTTGTTCTTTTTGCTGTGTATTGAAATATCTGTAGTTTTAAAGGTTTGAACTTTCTCCTCTCTCTTTTTTTCTCATTCATAAAATTCTAATACATAGAATTATCTATGTCATTAAGTCCAATACCAGAAATGTATAACTGAATTGGTGCCCTTTAGGGAGACATAGTATAAAAATATCTGCATAATCTATTGCGATAGCTTATTTTATGTGTCAACTTGGCTGGGCACAAGGTGCCCAGATATTTATTAAAACATTATTCTGGGTGATTCTGTGAGGGTGTTTTTGGATGATATCATCATATAAATCAGTGGTCTTCAAGTAAAACAGATTGCCCTCCATTATGTGGGTGGGACTCATTTAATCAGCTGAAGGCCTGAATAGAACAAAGAGATCAGTCACCTCTGAGCAAAAGAAAATTTATAGCTGACAGTCTCTTAGACTTGAACTGGAATATTGCCTCTTCTAGGTTTCCGGCCTGTCTGCCCATCTTGCAGTAGATTCTGTTACCAATTCCATCATCCTGATCTGGGCTTTTAGCCTCTTAAAATTACCACCTGACTTTTCACCATGCTTCTAGTTTCTCCTTCGCCAAGCTAATGCACATACCACTACTATCAGTTTTATCTTTTTAACATGATTTTGGAAATGTAATCTCCTTTCTCACAAACTTCCACTTTCTGAATGAAGGTCACACTGTAGGTTGGCATTCAGGATATTTACTGTCTGGAAAAAACTCTCAATTTTACCATATTTATAGCCTTCAGATGAACTGGATTATTATTTGCTCATTAAGCAGAGTTTGAATATATGTACCTTTCTGGATTAGGGAAGTGACCACATTCTCTCAGAAGACTGTCCTTTAGATTAAATAACCCATTACAGCCAAGAACTTCCTGATTTCCCCAAGCAACTACCTTGCTCCACCAACTGCCTTAGTCTCTGTGCTTCATTTAATGTGTATATTATGCTTCTTTGTATTGAAGATGTTTGTATATCTCCTTTATATTGATGTGATAATCATGTTGATGTGCATATTGCCTTCAAAAATGTATGTGGTATAACTAATGAATGAAAGTAAAATACATTTTCTGGCTTACAAAATAATTCTACAATGAAATATTTCTTGTTTTTTTTTTAATACTGTGAAAACAACTGGATAAGAAATATAGAAACAATTAATTACATGGATTTTATATACATGATATCAAATATAGTAATGTTTTAAAATAAAGGCATATTTGATATCACATATACATGAATTATGCTATGATCGATTTAAGAAAATTCTATTTCAGTTTCTTTATATTACATACCAATTATTGCCACTCTTTCTGAAATTTATTTGGAGAAAATGTACATGAGGCACAGGGATCTAAGAGGGAAAAAATCCAGGATGGAAAGCCCTAATCTGAGCTACCAACAAAAGTCCTTTGAAAATAAGTGATTTTCTTCCTTCTCTTGGCAGTGCCATTTCAATCTCTAAGAATTTCCTATTCACTACTTGACCTTTCAAATGAGGTCATCACCAAAGGAAATGTCTTATTTCAAGAGTAACTGCCGACTTTAGAGATCTTAGGGAGTTTCAGAGTATCGACCTTGTTAGATCCTGTTCTGAAGGGAAAAAGTAAGCAAGAGCTATTTGCCAATGAAATCACTTGCCAGTGAATTTCAAAGCACTTGGGTGTTTCATGAAAGTATAGCTCTGCTCTATAGAACTGAACTCTATATAATTCTAGCATTTCAAAACATTTCTTAATTGCTTATATCATAACCTAATACTTTGGTGATTGAGGATTGTCACCTGTAAGATAAGTTTATATTTATTTTAGAAACCTAAAGTTATAAAAGCAAAATAAAATTTGAGCTGAAAAAAAAAACTCTGTCAAACAAAATATGTCCATATTATTCACTGCATGGTTTCATCAAATTCAAATAAGACACTAATTTCCTATAAGTCTATTTATGTGTACAAAACACTTTATTTGAAATTTTTAGAAAAAATATATATACATCTTAAGATAATTTACAATTGTAACAAGGACGAGCCAAATCTGAGTACATGTTGGATCTGTTTCTTTTACTTTAACCTTTGCGTCCCGTTGTTTTTGTTCACTAAAAGAATACTGTCCATACATAATGGCCTGCCTCGGGGAACCCTGCCCCTCTGCCTGAATGTTAAACCAAAGTGCCTTTGTTTAGGGAAACATCCGGACCCTGTCTACCTATGGATGGCTGCAAGAAAGAAGAAATTAATACATCCCCTCCCCGAGGCTGGCCATTCATTCCAGGTGATATTTGCAAAACTTATGGCCTTTTTACTTTACTTCCTCATCTCTTCCCCCTCTCTGTGCTGTAAAAGAAACTGTCATCCAAACCCCAATAAGACGGTTATTTTGAAACTTTAGTCTGCCATCTTCTTGGTCTGCCAGCTTTCCGAATAAAGTCGTATTCCTTGCTTCAACACCTCGTCTCCGGTTCATTGGCCTGTTGTATGGTGAGCAGAGCGAGCTTGGACTTGGTAACACAATGATCATATAAAAGTAGCTATAGTGCTAAAATTTCCATTGAGGTATTTGACCTTTTCAAAGATTTATGATGTCCAAGGACTAATTAAGACGGGAAATTAGTGAAATATATTTGCCTCATAAAGATATTCTTGTCACAAAAACAGTAGTTGTGACTTTAGTAGTAGTAGTAGTTGTGGAGGTCTTGAATCAAGAAATTGAGTTGTGCAGAAATTATTTTTTAACTGCATCAACTTTCTTTGTCTTGACAAATTGGGTCTATTATAAACATTGCTGTCACGTGATTGGTTAATATTTAAAAATAACAGATACTGAATGTGCTCATAAGCATTTCTGAGGCCGTCTTAGGCCAAAGTCTCTCAGAAGTAGACCCTGAGCCTAGGATTTGAGAGCCAGTGATTTAATAAGGAAGTTCTCCCAGGAGAAACTAGTAAGGAAGTGTAGGAAGCAGGAAAGGAAGAAACAAAGGCTTTGTTCTTGGTTTGTATTTAAGAAATATAAAGAGACATCTTAGTAAAGTCACCAAAAAGCATTTTTTTCATGATTTTTTAACAGTAGCCTTTGCAAAAATGTTTTGTAATTTGTAGGAATTTTAAATTAACTCTTGCAAACATTTCTATGCCATTTTTCACTCCCTGTGTTTTTCCAGGCAATTTTAGCTGAACACCCAAAGGTGTTCCAAGCCATATCAAGTACAATCAATATGTTTGTGAAAGCAAGGAACAAAAAAGCAAATATATAAAATTTATAATTTGGTAAGGTCTGTACAGTTCTTTTTTTCTCAATATGTTCACCATTACATAGAGTTTATTCAGTCATATGCTATAATACTTCATTTAAGAGTGGCATCCTCTTTAAAATAACTTTGGAGAAGGGACCTCCCTGGTGGCCCAGTGGCTTAAGAATCTGCACTTCCACTGCAGGGGGCACAGATTGGATCCCTGGTCAGGGAACTAAGATCCCGCATGCCATGCAGTGTGGCCAAAAAAATAATAATAATAAAATAAAATAAGATTGGGGTTAGTTTAGCTTGGTTTAAATCAACTGAGTAATTAAATGGAAATCATTCAAGTGTCACTGTTGCTAAATTTCAATGAATACACTATTTAGTATAATACCTTTGTCTGCTATACTTTCATATTTCTCTCTATTAATATCTCAGAGTTTTAAGGATAGATTCATAGTTGAAATAGGAGATGTTCTGGTAAGAACTTCATGTGTAGCCACCTAATCACCTCTTTGTACCTCTTATATGCTACCCGATACTGGTAATAAACAAGAGCAATCAGAGAGTGTGTAGTTTCATCAAAGATAAAAGAAGGATAGAAGAATTAAGTTAACTTTATGACATTCAAGAGGTTTTTTTTCCCTAATCTTTTTTAGCCCTATGACCTTGACAAAATGAATTAGTCCTTTTGATATTTAAAAGCAATATCTGTAAGTTTTGATTGTTAACTGATATTTATCTCCTTGACTTGATAAAGAGTTTAAAGTATAGATATGAACGAACGTGTTTGCCTTCAATAGTGACTCTCATGCGGTACACACACCCAGTAAATGTTTGTTCCTTCTTGTTGGGGCTCTCCTTTTCCTTTTGTGGTTTAGAAACCACAGTAGGTGAAAATGTCAAGTTCCTTAAAGGAGACTACTTCTTAAATGTATGTACCTCAGCCTCATACAGGGGTTAAATTTTTAATTTATGCTGAGATGTAAAAAGTTGTATTGATGTATTTTATCCCACAAGTGTATTTGAATTTTTAAAGAGAAATTGTTAATATAAATGTTAATCCAAGATATTCAAGGACTGATTAGGAATATTCCAAGAAAAGGAATTTTCCCAAAGTAATGAGCTTGCAGAGCACAGTGTGGACAACAGTGTGAAATGGGATGAAGAATGGTGAGAATGGGGGACATTCTGATCTAACTGAAACACAAAGTGTGAACAGGAATGAGGCAAGGCAAGTGAGGATTAGGCTTTGAAAGCCAAATCTTGAAAAATCTTGTACAAAATAAACCAATAATAATGATTGGCATTCACGAATTGCTATACTTTTCAAATAACGCAAACTCGGTGCCCTTTCCTGGGATATCAATTTTTGTTGAGAATGCGGGAGTGAAGGGTGTGGGAGTAGGAAATGCATCACATTCCTATGAAAATAAACACTGAGGAGTAGATGAGAAATTAACTTGAAAAGTTAATTAGATCAGATATTTGTAACAGGCTGCGAAGCTATTCACCTCCTAGTCACGGGGAATAACCAGGTATTCTTCTCTGTTCTTTATATTGTGATGGAAAATTCAAAGAAACATTTGTCTATTTCAAATTTCCTGAATATATTAGTATCGGATCTAATTACCATAACAATTATAGAAGCTAAGTAAATCATCATCCCTATTTCACAGATGAAGAAACTAAGGCTTACAGGGTCAAAATAACTTTTCCAAGCTTGTGTAACCAACAAATAAGAGCAGGGACTTTACCAAACTAAACTTTGTTATTCCCAAAATGTTGTACTATATTAAGTAAATAAATTTTTAGAAAAAAATGACAAGTCCTGTGAACATTTAAAATAGTGAAGGGTCTCACACACACACACACACACACACACACACACACGCACACACACTACATGGAAGAAGGAGGAGGCATTTGGGTATTTGACATTGTCCTGGTAAGAAATGATAAGGACTGAACTAGTGTATAATTAGATCCCTTTACTGTGAGAGGCTAAATTAATCTTATAAATTTTACTTTCTTTGGTAATGAAGTGACTACTTCAGTCATCATTAAATGTTTATAGGGTATACGTGAATAAATCACATGGTTACTTCCAAAGATAGATATCTCATGACATTGAAAAGATGTGGAGAGACAAATAAGCCAATATTTTTAAGCCTTAATACATTTGCAAATGTACAGAGCATCCAATTTATTTTGATATAATCACTGGTGAAAGTAATGCCATCAAGCATTAGTGGAGGCTTTTAACTAGAATCATGTGTTATGTAAAGCTGTTGGACAGAGTTTAAAGGATCAGAATGTTGGAGGATATAAAAAAAATGGCAAATGCTCAGTTGCTCTTGTAAGAGATTTTAAATTAAAGCAGCAAACTCTTTAAAGCATCACACAATAGGTAGAAGAAAAACGAAAGCTAATTAACCTCAATTCTTTTTTAGTTGTAGAGCTTTGTAATAATCTTCCACGGAGTTCATGACCAGAGGATTACTAGACCTTGAGAATTTTTGGAGAAGGGGTCAAGGTGGGAGCCAAAGCAGCCATGTGAAACTCCACTGGCCTGCCTGGACATGTCTGAGCCAGATGTACACTTCTGGTCCAGATTTAGAAACAGTTTAAAAAATAAGGTATTGTGTACATATATCGATGTTAAAAAGATATGTTTGTATGAATATACACATATATGTATGTTATTAGAATATGGAATAATATGTATTCATCATAATAGAGAATAGTTTGACAGCACATTTCAAAAGCCTTAAAATACACCATTTAATCTAGCTTTTCATTTTTACCAATTTATATTAAAGATATTATCAGAAAGAAATGTGAATGTTTATTAATATACTGTTCATGGCAGGTTATTTATAATAGCAAAATATTACCATATCTTAATTTTTTAATTGAGGTATAATTGACGTTATGTGAGTTTCAGGTGTACAACATGATTCAATATTTTTATCTATTGTAAAATGATCACCACAGTAAGTCTAGTTAACATCTGTCCCCACACATAGTTACAAATTTTTTTTTCTTGTGATGAGAAGTTTTAAGGTCCACTCTTTTAGGAACTTTCATATATGCAATACATGACTATTAACTATAGTCACCATGCTGTACATTACATTCCCAGGACTTATTTTTTTATAGCTGGAAGTTTGTACATTTTGAACCCCTTCACCCATTTCACAATCCCCCCCAAACCCACCTCTAGCAACCACAAATCTGTTCTTTCTATCTACAAATTCATTTTTTTCCATTAATTTTAATTTTCAATAGTAGAGAAATGGTGAAATAAATCACAGAATATTTACAAAATAAGATGTGTACAGACATGAAAAGTCATGCATTTGAAGAATATTTAATGACACAGGTGAAGAATAACAATGTAGTATTTACAAATAATGACATGTACCAATTGATAATATATAAGTATAGTTACATAATAATGTATATGTATACTGTATATGTATTTATAGAAAGACTAGTGAGAAACACACCAAAATATTTAGGTTATACTATCTAAAGGGTGGAGCTATATGTATATTTTTTGTTTTTGCTACCAAAGATTTTGCCATTTCTTATAAAATAAAATTCTTTTTCTACTATATTAAAATATTATTTCTAAATATCAACATTTGGGGGGAAAACAGAGTCATGTAAAAATGAGTCAAAGAAGTATTATGAACATAGGGAATATATTTTTAATGCAGCCTAAAACTAAGCTCTTAAAGTTCATTAACTGAGTGGCATCAGCAAGATAATTCCTTAAGTTGCAAAGTATATAAGCCTGAGTCTCTGTTCCTACTGTGCTTTTATTAAAATATTCTCTTTGATGTTCTTATTTAATATATCAATTTTCTTTTAATAAATCTGTGTACCCACCAACACGTTTTCTTACATTGGCACGTGGTATTTCTAACTCTAAAACTGAAATGAACACAGAGACTGAGACCTGACCAACCAGGTAATTTGAGTCTCACATGGTGGCACCAACTTTCATTCCTAAGGATCTTTTGGAATGATTTCCATCGGCAGTGTATGACTGGGCACATTTTACTATAACCTCATCAACACCAGAAATTGTCTGGTAATATTTGTTAAATCATAAAATATACTTATCTAAGTAATTTCAAAAAATAGAAATGCTTTTCAAAAGGGAAATATTCTACCTTCAAGAAATAAATCCTGCTATTAGTTTGTGGAAGGAAAGCACAATAGGGAAAGAAACCCAAAATAGTGACAAATTTGGATTTAAGAGTGTGTGAGGGAGAAAGGGAGAGAGAGAGAGAGAAAGAGAGACAGATAGAGAGAGAGAGGGGGGAGCATGGAGAGATGGAGAAAGAATAAGGGAGGAAGGGAGAGAGAGAAGTGGACACAGAGACCTCAGAGACTTCTTTGGCTGGTTGATAATTCACAAAACAACTTATCCTCACTTGGATACGGAGCATAACAGACATTTACAAAATCCAATGGAACACAATATCCAGCACATTCTGATCCTATTTCTCTGTCTGATGATACTATGAATTCTTAGAGAGAGAAGACCAAGGGAAGGGGAAACCCCTCTTCATGGCTTTTCAAACACTTAGGAGTGAAGGCAGTGTGGCAGGTGCCAAAGTCATAGCTGGTCTTGCTTTGTTTTCCTGTGCCAATCACTTGTGTGAGAGCCAGCTACACCAGAAGGAAACAGGGTCTTTGTTTAGGAATGGCAATGTTGGTCTTCTTCCTCCTTTAAAAGTTTTGGTGGGCTTCCTTTGTCTTATTCTTACATCACATATATTTTTAAATATATAAAATATACAACTTATTAATGTGAGTATATATATAAATATAAACTGCTTACTCGTAGCTTATGGTGTCATTATGCTAAAATGTCAGTTAACATTAATTTTTTTGTACTGAATTGAGTTTGGGTCAGGGCTAAATATTGAGAGGGACAAGATCTTATGTTATTAATGAAAATAATTATAGATACAGAATCTGTAAGTAAAACAATGTGCTTATCAATTATGAATAATATTGTTTATAGATAAAATGTATACCTCCATTTATACATGTATCAATACCTGTTAATGATATTTACATCATGGCTATGCATAGGAAGTAAAAGTCAAGGTGCCCTTTCAGTTAGAATATATAAGATGAAACTTTGACTAAATGTTAATGGACTTTGAAATTTGAACTCATTTAAACTAAGGCTTAGTTGATCAAGAAAACAAAACTGCCACTTTGACATAGTGTCTTGATCATATGAACCTGACTCTTAAAAGTAATGTTTTCAGAGACTAAGTACACACACAAAAGCACAAGTTGAAATGTAAATGACTTTATCGTTTTAAGGAAAAGAAATTAACATGCCAAACTTTTCTTGTACTTTATTCAAACCTAAAGAGGTTAAACTCTTTATTCATCTTTTTAGTTAGAAATATATTGTCTCAATAATTAAACAAAAAATTGTAATAAATAATTACCCAAATACTGATGTATTGTACACAAGATTTGTTTTTCGAAGTGTTCCTTTATTTTATTATTATTATTATTTTTATTTTTTTGTTTGTGCTGGATCTTCATTGCTGCACGTGGGCTTTTCTCTAGTTGCGATGAGCGGGGGCTACTCTTTGTTGCAGTGTGCAGCCCTCTCATTTTGGTGGCTTCTCTTGTTGTGGAGCATGGACTCTAGGAATGCAAGCTTCAGTAGTTGCAGCATGTGGGCTCAGTAGTTGCAGCACACGGGCATCAGAGTGCACAGGCTTCCATATCTGTGGCACGTGGGCTCAGTAGTTGCAGCTTGCAGGCTCTAGAGCACGGGCTCAGTAGTTGTGGCACACAGGCTTAGTTGCTCTGCGGCATGTGGGATCTTCCTGGACCAGGGCTCGAACCTGTTTCCCCTGTGTTGGCAGCCTGATTCTTAACCAGTGGACTACCAGAGAAGTCCCAAGATTTCTATTTTATTATTTACTTAAAATGAATGTAAAAACAATCTCATTTGATAAAACAGTATAACAGTTTAATGATAAAAGAAAGTATATTTTAAATTATTCAGAGCATTGATAAACAAAATGTAAAATTTTTCAGTGGTTGATATAAAACAGAGGCAGAACATGATAGTTTTGCTGTATCCTTACCTTTTGCTTATTTAATCCACACCATCACCATATATATGATGTCTCCTAGATATCTACTACCAGCTATGCCTCACTCAAGCAAGCAAATACCATAATGTAGAGTAGGCAAATTTATGGCTTAAATCAAACAAGTTCTGAATGTTGCACTGACAAGATAGTATGAGTCTTCAGAAAGCAAATTAAGATAATAACATTAATATTTAAATTTTGATCAATTTACCTTTAGAGGATTTTTTTAAAAGACTTATTGACTGAGAGTGTTTTATACAGATTCATACTACTTTAAAAAAACTTTCAAAGAACATTCAGACACTTTGCTTAGCCACATTGTATATCAAATACTGTGCTTTAGTACAGTTCCTAAATATACCATGTTCTATAAATCAGTAGTATTCAAACTGGGATGTGGGTGTGTCTATCCCACTCTCTAAGGGCCACACTGGCCAGGATGGTGTTAAAAAGGATCAATATTCAGATCCTCGACTTTTACAAGGCTCCTTTCCAAAGTCACCTGTGTTACAGGTGCATGTCTTCTTTTGCCAACTGCCCTTTCTCAATGATTCTTTTCCCATTTACAAAAGAAAGGCATTTCTCCTGCCCATTCTGTCTCTAACTGCAGTCCAGAAGTGCACAAACTCTGGGTGGGCCAACCAAAGGGACAATCTTAAGAGTGGTGAAGATGTTGAGAAAGTGAACGATCAGGAAACTTTTTTTTATTTCCTCAAGCTCAAGTAGCTTCCAAATCTTTGTGAAAAAAAATTGAAAATTAAAATATTTATATTTTTATGAATAACTTTGTGGATTTTGGCATGCAACTCTTACAAACATCAAATAATTATATGGCATTACTATTTTACACTTCTAGTCCCATTAATTTATATAAATAATGTTAATTGTTTATAACTATAAAAATTAAAAATAGGAGTAAAAATTACGATGAACCAGGTTCCCATTCTAACAATAAGAAATATTTATCTGTGAATGAACTTGTTGAGAAACACAGGACTATTAATTTTATTAAAAGATATTTCTTCACAATTTTTACCCTTGTATTAAATTTGCATATAACATATGTTAATTTATTAAACATTTAATAAATTCAGGTTGTTTGTATTTACAATATGACGCTAAATAGTCTAATAATAATGAAATACAGAAGAAATTTATTTCAGAAAATAAAGAATTAATATTTATTTATATTCATACTTTTTTTGCAGAAAATAATGAAGTTCAATAAATAATTCCAAGCATTATGATAAGTTCTTTGTGGAAATGAAATGGAATTACATGATCAAGGTAAAAAAAAAAGAAAGAAGAAAAAAAAAGGAGAGCAAGATTTCTAGCTGCTAGGGACAAAAGTGTTTATGAATATTTTTATGTGGATGATAGTAGGAATCAAATTGTCATGATATTTTGGGTTTTTTTAGTCCATAGAAAACAATTTTAAAACTGATGTAATAATTTTATTTCAAAATGTTCATATTTAAAATATGTCAAAAATTATACACCATTTACAACTATTAAGATAAAAATTTAGATGTCAACCTGAAAAATTTATAAATGAGTTCCTAGTTTTTCACAGTTCTTTTAAAAACAGTTGAACAAAAAAATGAAGAGCACTGTCTCGAAGCACTTATATACCACTAATTATCTGTGTACAGGCTGGTGAGTCCACAGAAAGGTTTTTTTTTTTTCATATTTCATGTCTACGGTCCCACATCTTAGATGAGTGGTAAGAATACAGATATTTAATTCCTGAGTATTGGATTAACATAGTTTCATATATAAGATCAGTATTGAAGACAAAGATGATAGAATTTGTCCTCAGAAGATCTAAACATCACAGCATCTATAGCAAGCTTTAGGTAGGTTTCTTCACTTCTACGAGTTTTCAGTCTTCATTTGTAAAAGAGGATGCAATAGTAGTGCCCCCTCAGAGCGCCTGGGTATCAGCAGAGGTCATAAAATGTAGAGCCTGATGGACCATATTAAGGATTTTGGGCTTTGTCCTAAAGAATGTTTCAACTGAAATAGTAATACAATCAAATATACAATCTTTAAAGCATCAGCCTATTTAACTGCAGTATGACGAAGAGATTGGAAAGAGTAGAAATAAATGTCAATAAGAAGGCCAATTAACAGGTTTTCACATCAGTACAAGCGAGAGAATTTTACTGCTTGCACTAGGATGGTAGCAATATAGAAGAGATAGTCCAGAGGGATTGACAGGTACAAATGTAATAGTTTATTGATGAGTGCAAATGAGAGTGTTGTAGGGACGCCTAGATTTCTGACCTAACAGTTGGATTGGTGATTGTGCTATATAGCAAGAGTGGAAATGTTGAGGGAGAATCAGATTTAACAGTGAAGATCAAAATTATGGTTTTGGATAGACTGAGTCAAGCCAGGCTTTGGGACATGGAAGTGTATGTAAGATAGCAACTGGCTGTATCAGTCTGCAGTTCACACAAGATATTCTGATGCTATATATGCTGATGTGAAAATCATTTCTAGTAGAATGCTCTAACATTTTCTGCTTTCTCTGGGGTAAGAATCACAGCCATCTGCATGGTGTAGGGTGAAGGGGAAGAGTCTGAGGTGGAGAGTCAGAGGAAGGTGGATAACTTTGGGAATAGTTTTTGTGTAGTGTGGGTGAACACATTATCTAGGGTAACAGTGTGTAAGGAGTAACTGGCAACTCTCAACCTTCATTCAGAGGAAGGCTATAAACCAAAATATTTTAATGGAGGCTGGCATCCATTCCCGGGGAACATAGAGAGCTCACATTATTAATTAGCGTTGCATTTTTAAGATTCTAGGAGTTCTCCGTGGTTAAACAGTTAACAGTAAAGAAAAGTCTTCTCATTATTAACTCAGGCTTGCTAATTGAAGGTAGAGGTTTATACCTGAATATTCTCAATATGGGTTTATACCTGAATTGCATTCCTCCATCCCCAAAATATAATAAACTTTATGTTTGTGAGTGAAAGTGAAGCATGAGTTCCTAGAATTAAAATAAACAAAAAAGATGGTACCATCTGGGAAACTGAAATGATCATAAGGTTGTTTATATGTGTGGGAAGTGACAGGAGCTGGAAGTAGGAAAGGGGGTGTCAGCCATGTGGGTAAAAGGGTTTGAAATCATAGCAGTTGGAGGAATGATTGAACAGGAGCTTCAGAGTTCCATTCCTGTCTCTTGAAGTAGCCTTGAGAGGGTAATTTCCATCTCACATTATGGGAATCTGTGCAAGACACCAGGCTCCCCAATGTTATTGAGTGAAATTTATGGATGCATAAGGACATTAATGTTGTAAGGAACTGATATAAACCACACTAAACTGAATGGCTTCCCTTCTGTTATTTATTATTTTTTTTAAAGATTTATTTATTTATTTAATTTATTTTCTGTTGCATCGGGTCTTAGTTGCGGCACACGAGATTTTCATTGAGGCATGCGGGATCTTTTATTGCAGAGTGCAGCCTTCTATCTAGTTGAGGCACAGGCTTCTCTCTAGTTGTGTCATGCGGGTTTTCTGTCTGTAGTTGTGGCGTGTGGGCTCCAGGGCATGTGGGGTCTGTAGTTCGTGGCACGCAGACTCTCTAGTTGAGGTGCGAGAGCTCAGTAGTTGTGGTGTGTGGTCTTAGTTGCCCCGTGGCATGTGGGATCTTAGTTCCCTGACCAGGGATCGAACCAACGTCCCCTGCATTGTAAGGTGGATTCTTTACCACTGGACCACCAGGGGAGTCCTGCTTCTGTGATTTTTCCTCTCAATCCCCTCACTCCTTGCATCTCAAGGATAACAGAAAAAAAAAAAAAAAATGAAGAAGACTTCCTCCTCTCGGGGTAGCACAGGAAGCTGACTGGGCTTTGAAATCTCTATGTGGGGAGTGTTCTCTGGAACGCCACCTAGGAAAGAGCAAGGGAAACAGAGTTAGGTAGAGAAAGAACATAAACTGCTTTTCAACGGCTACAGCAACATCATCCAGTCCCACAGGGAGTTCTAGAGTTGGGATGGCCCTTCAGAGATGTCTCTAATTGAGACCAGGGAGTCAGGCCTTTGAACACTGCAGTGACCAGTCACTGGATGTCGATCACTAGGGACAGGAGAAAAGGTTAGGCAGCTTCCTTAGGATGACACAATTTCTAGAGAGGATGTAGGAAACGCTGCCAGTACCTAGAAGAATAAGTGCCATAAAACTGAGGTGGAACATGAGTAGCATCCCATTAATAACTACTATAGTTTCTTCCAGGCCACTCCTTTCAAAGAAATTCAAGGTAAATGTTTGGCCAGAATATTTGCCTGGTGATAAAGGAGCAACAAAAGAGCTGTTCTCAATGGATGAACTTTCCACCCTGGGACTACTTCATTCATATTCTCTCCCTTTCTCTCTCTCTCTCTCTGTCTCTATGTTTAAGGATGTTGCAAATTGGGGCTAGGCTTCCAATCTTCCCCAATACACATTAACACACAGGGGAGTTGATCCCCACAGGAGATATGAACTCAAAGGTGAGATTAACTAGACTGATGGTCAGCAAACTCTTTCCTTAAAGGAGCAGATAGTAAATAGTTTAGACCTTGTAGGCCATACAGTTTCTGTCCCAACTACTCAACTCTGCTGTGTGTGAAACCAGCCACAGACAATACATTAACAAATAGGTGTTAGTGTGTTCCAATAATGTTTTTTTTTTTTTTTATAAATACAAGTGGTGGTCCAGTTTTGGACTTTGAAGTATAATTTGCCAACTCCTGATTATTGTAAAAGTGTACAAAATCAGACACCACACACCATCTAAAGCAGAACTATTGGAACAGGTGGTCCAAAATTTTTCTACAATATGTACACTATTCTCAAGAGATAATGAAAAATGCTGGCAATAATGAATCAAGAACAAGGACTAATAAAAAATAAAAGTTGACATATTAGACCTGAGTTAAATAAGTGTTTAAATAAAGACTCAATAAATGGTGTAAGTAGCAGGATGTATACAGCCATAGAATAAACTAGTTCACTGGAATATCAGATAGTGACGCTCTCCCCAAAAGACAAAGGATAAAGAAAAATAAGCTATACAAAGAAAAAATAGCAGATGTTGCAGATAGTAGTAGATATGACAATATTTTGGTAATAGAGTACCAGAGAAATGAGGGGAAAGTTACTGGAAAGAAGAAATTGTTTTAGGAAATAATACCACATTTCCTAGAATTAAAGGAAAAAGGAAGACTTCAGGTTGAAAGGCATCATAGATTGCCAAGTGGGTAGGAAAAGCCCATACCTAGACATATAAAGAAATTTAAGAACATAAATTAAAAGGAAAATTTACAGCTTCCCAAAATAACAGCTTTTTACAGCTTCCCTTTACCTTCACCAGTAAAGGTAGAAGAATCAGATAGACAACACAAGTCTTACAAGAAACCAAAATGTACACAGTCAATATGGTAATATTTTTCACATGTTGAAGAAAAAGAATGTGGAATACAAATTTTATGTGTAGCCAAATTGTCACTTAAAAGTCAATGTAATAAAAATGAGCTAAACATCCAAACTAAATTTTTAAAAAAATAACAGCAAAGACAAAAATGATAAACCAAAATATTTAAAGAAATTAATAAAATAGATTCCAGCAACCTAAGAAAAAAATGAGAGGATATGCAAATAAAAATATAGAATGAAAGAGGTAATTTACTAAACAACAGAAATTTTAAAATATAATAAAAAAGACATAGTGTTAAACAATTCACATATATATTTGAAAGCCTAGAAGAAATAAATACATTTCTAGGTTATAAAATGAGAAAACGGCTCCAAAAAATTGAAAACTTGAGTGAGCAAATAGAATTAATGAATTTTAAATGGCAATTAAAAAACAAATTAATTTCCCCTTACTTGGGTGCCCCAGGATTATATGGCTTTACTCCTGAGCTCTTCAAAAGTTCAAACAGTAATTAATTCTTGGACTTACCTGGTGGTGCAGTGGTTATAATCTGCCTGTCAATGCAGGGGACACGGGTTTAATCCCTGGTCCAGGAAGATCCCACATGCCGTGGAGCAACTTAAGCCCGTGCGCCACAACTGCTGAGCCTGCGCTCCAGAGCCCACGAGCCACTACTACTGAGCCCACGTGCCACAACTACTGAAGCCCGTATGCCTAGAGCCCATGGTCTGCAACAAGAGAAGCCACTGCAGTGAGAAGCCCGTGCACCAAAACGAAGAGTAGCCTCCACTCGCCACAACTAGAGAAAGCCCATGTGCAGCAACGAAGACTCAATGCAGCCAAAAAGTAAATAAATAAAAATAAATTAAATTAAAAAAATAAGTCTTATATTGTACAAATCATAAATTCTGCTCAGCTTTCTATTTTCAAAAATGATAGTGTAACTGTTTCCAAAACTGACAAATGAGATATAAGGTAAAATTCATTCAAGAGTGTAAATGAAAAATCCCAAATGGAATATTAGATAATTAAATATGGTGGCATTTGTTTAAAAAATCAAGCTAAGGTAAAATTTATTCCAATAATACAAAAATTGATCAAAAATATAAAATTTTACCAATGTAATATACCAATCAGTATACCTGCAACGAGCACCTTATATAATAGAGAAAATTTAGTAATATAAAAAACAAACAAACAGCATTCCTCAATCACTGGTCACTCTTTAACATAAAATGTAATACAGTCAATGCAATAAAGAAAGCAAAGGGAGAAAAATAGAAGTGTAAGGCTTATAAAAATGGTCACTTTGGCCAAAGATATTTTCATCTACATAGAAAGCTCACAGAATCTATAGACAGACCACTTAAAACAAATAAGAGAATTCAACAAAGTGATTTCATTCAAGATAAATTTACAAAAATAAAGCTATCATTTCTGCACTAAGAACATCTGCAAAATATCAAATATGACACTTTTATTATTACTCTTCATATTGAGCATCTTGGAAAAGGTAATGTTGCCTGGGTTCCATGGTTTTCAAATTAGCAGGTTTTCCTGATTAAAAGGTCAATGTGTTTTTGCCATTTACAAAGAATTATATTACAGTTTATGAAAATGCATATTGTTTTAACATTTACCCAAATTGCTATTTTTGAACTTTTGAAATTACCAGGAAATGCACCAGCTAAAAGTCAAAGGGATTACTGTTAGTTTTTCTTCATTATTTTCACTTAAGTATAAATGATGAAGTTGTTGCAAAAGCAAGAAAAGAATAATGTCAACTCAGGCAAACACAAACCGAGCAGGTATACAACATGTTAAAACTCTCCAGAGTCTACCCTGTGCTTTCAAAGTATTCCGTGCTTCCATATTTATATAAAGTAGTTGCTTTTCTCTGGCAGAGTCTCTGCAATTTAACCTTAACTGTGCTATATACCTCTTTTGGGTTTTAATCCCCATCACTCAGTGTAAAATAATAAGCCCAAAGCTTATTTATTACAATTTTACTGCCATCCTTCACCAGGGAATGTGAAGAATCTTCTGACGAAACTTAAATATTGCAGGCAAAATCTGCAGTTGGTGCATTTAAAGTGATAGATTGGCACATTGATTTCCTCTGAAAGAAAACTAAGGGACAGGGAAACATGAGATTTTTAAAAAATTGAATTATATCAAAATTCTCAATAACTGAAAAGAGTATTCTCCATTGCTATTGTAGGTAAATACCAATACAGTGGCATTAAGTAGTTGACTGGCAACAGATAGGAAAAATAGAAAGGACTATTATTCAGCTTCAACGTTTTATAATTTTTTTTCTTTTTAGACAATCATAATTGTACATACCCCTCCCAAAGGATTTCCCATTTTAAGACCCAATATTTCATACAAGAAGTACACAGATGTAAGAACATGTAAAGTTAAAAATAAGAAATGCAGAATCTGGTACAGCTGGGGATAATTAGTAAGAAAAAAAACAAGTTTTTGCCAGAAATAAAAGGAAGTTGGGTAGACAGATTTTTTCTTTAGCCAGGATTTGGGAGATCCATGAAGCAAACATACTTACAACGCCCGCTCCTTCTCTTCCATCCCATAGAATCTGGCAAAAGGAACTCCATTGTATAAAACATCTTAAAATCACCAAACAATGATACTCATAATTCAGTTGAGATTCTCTTAATGAAACAGGGTTGATTCTAATCACATTTGAGAAACCAATCATTTCTGGGGCTCTATCTATGTTTTCAAGCCTATTCTGAAGCTTAAACATACCATTTAAAATTCCAGAGCAGTCATTCCAAATGGTTATACCCTTTCTAATCTTTCATTTTCTGTACCTGAATGTGTCGATAGTATAAGATTACTATTCTACAAGTTCTAACTACTTCAGTTAATTTTTTATGAAAGTAAATGTTCTCCCAGGTTATGAATTTAATAAGATAATGATGCTTTCATAAGGCTGAACTTATCAAGACTTCATCCAATTCAATAAATAGTGATCAGCATCTGCTCTGAGTCAGGCAGATAGATATCAAGGGATATAGATCTTGCTAAGACTCAATTTCTAATTTCAAGTCCCTTGCAGCTTCGTTAATAAAACATAAGCTATACTTTTTCTTAATGATTAAAATATTTCATGGGTTGGGAATGTGCATTAGATGTTGTCTGGACTTTCTATCATCTAAGGAGATATTTTACCAATTGGTGAACTGAAAATATTTCTAATTATATATTCCTTTCTGTTGCCATTGAAAGTGTGCAAACATTGTGGAAAATAATAACAATTAGGATAACTGATTGAACATAATTGTGTACATATAAACCAGAATATTTTTTAAAGATTTAGGTGAGCCAAAATAAATTACACAGTCTTTCCATGAACCAGAAGAAACTGAATTTAGATTCATGCAGGGTCTACTGTATTTCTCATTTAATCTATTTTCTAGTCATTAAATTGCTATTGTATATTAACCCAAAAGGTTGAAATTACGTTAATTTATGTCTGGGTGAAGAGTCTGGTCTTTGCTTTTTCTTTAAAGTTGTAACTATACCTGATACTCAAACTTTAAAATTCACTAAAGGACATTCTTACAGGTTCACTAGAGGTTAATGAATATCTAATAAGTCTGCACTTAAGTATGAGTCCAGGAAAGAGTAAAATTCAAAACGTAAACATTACAACTTGCATTTCCCTTCCTGTATACTCTTAGCTCTCCCACTTCTAAACACTCCTCTACATTTTGGATATATTCTTCTTGCTAATTTGTAATGTTGACATTAAGCCTAGACTTGAGGCATGTTCTTTGCTTAATCTTCAAGAATCAGGAAAAAAATAAACAAAGATTTAGGTAATGTTGATTTAGTGAACTGCTTAGATATGACCTCAGGGCAGTTCAGCATTGTACCCATTTCAATAATTTAACACAGGAACTGAAACAATTCTCTAATTCTATATCTACTATGTTCCTGATTATCTGAAGAAAGTATTTTAATATCCAACCTAAGTTTTACAAATTTCTAAAGCATTTTTTGTATAGAACAACTTAAGTTATAGTTTCAATAAAATTATCTTAGAAATGTCAATAAAATTATTTTCTTAGAAATAAAAACAAAATCATTATTCCTTTCTCTTGTAGTGATACTGGAAACAGACTCCATTAAATTTCACTTTCTTGAAAACATTAAAAAGAGTATATACATCTCATTAATATTCTTTTTTGAATAGAATTACAGAGGTCTTCAAAGTTATACAAAGATTAGAGCAATTGCATTTCTCTTCAGCAAATATTTAGAAAGTGTCTACTTTGTGTGAATAAACTTGAAAATGTCCAAACCAAGAGGCTAAAGTCTAAATATATTTTTTTTTTGTAAATGAAAATTGTGATAAAATAACAAAAATCAGTGTCTCTCATTCTAATTTCCAACAGGATTACAACTAACAGTTGACTTTTTTTCTATTTAAAGGCTGCTGGTAGAATATTCCAACAATGAATACTGCTTACTGTTGGGAAAATTCCTTCTTTTCTAATGCAGCAAGCCTTCAGCCCTGACACATGCATGGCAAAGACATCCAGGTTTCATAACGATCCAAACCCCTGCTAATTCCTTGGCCCAGGACTCCTGAAAACTTTAGGTGCTCCCTTGGAACTTGGCCTCTGCCATGCTCTTTAAAACCACATGGTCCTGACTAACTGCATTCCATCACTAAAGAACATCTCTGACTGTAGGTAATCACTCTTTCCCTTATCACCACCATTTGTCCATTACAGGACAATTACCTCTTGTCCTCTGGTTCCTCATTCTATCAGGTACAAGTTCCAGATTAACACCGCTTAGTCCTCCAGCCTCTTGGATCTTAGCTTTTTTGCATATTTCTCCTCCCGTCTTGGATGCCTATCTCTATGAGTCATGTTAAAGTAACTAACAGAATGTTTAAATTTATTGCAGTGTAAATGATAATTTACCTATAACAAGTATTAATAGTTACAGCTCCTCATATTCTCAAACTTTTAAAGGGAAGGAATTGGTTGTTGCTTATAAAAAAAACCCCACTGTTCCTTTAGTATAATCAGCCCAGGTCAATTTCTGGTCCATAATTAACATATAATAAATAAATGACATTGTAATTGTGTTATAATGAATCTTATTATCTTTTGAAGTTGACGCTAGTAAACCATTCTTCCTTATGGGAAAGAGTTAAAAAACATACGAACTTCAAGTGCCTTACCCTAGTGAAATGTTGGCCAAAAATATTTCTCTATCCTTTATCTTAAGAGGTGGAGTCTAATTCGTCTCCTCTTGAATCTGGGCTGGCCTTAGTGACTTGTTTGACCAGTAGAACGCAGCAGGCTAGCTCAGAAGGTGCCTCAAACTCCTACTAGATTTCTTAAAATGATGGTTCCCAGATTTCTGAGATGCTGTGTAAGAAGTTGGATTGAGATCTGCTGCTGAAGAAACCACATGGAGAATCCTGAGATGACCTGGAGGGAGAGAGAGAGAGATGTCCAAATAGCCCCAGCTGTTCCAGCCCTTAGGGATGTGAGTCAGCCTAGCTGAGGATCAGATATGAATTGTCTTTACTTAATCTTGCACAAATTGTAGATTCATAAGCAAAATCAGTGATTGTTGTTATTTCAGCTCATTGAGGTTTTATTTCTAGGAGAGTGAATGTCGCGCAGTAATGGATAAATGGAACATTTTCTGCTATCGACTGTCGATTATGCAAGTTTGAAATCATGAAAGTTGTTGGAGGGTTTCTTTATCCCATTTTCCCATCTATCCTGTCTATGTAATAATATAACTAGAGCCATGGTAAAACTTGATTTTTATGTCTCCCTTCTCAAAAGCCAATGTATATATTCTCCACCTAGGACATTTCCTACCTACTCTGCAGTTTAACAGGACCTAATGCTCCACATGCACTGCTTCTCCTTGACTTTTTCAAATAAGTCCTGCACTCAGGGAATGTAGCCTTAAATTTATCTATTTTGATCCATTTGTAGTTGCGACTGGTAATTTCTACTTGGTTATTTCTTTTAGGATGAATTCTTCCATTCCACAAATATTTTCTTTCCATCTCTATTTCAGTTCTGAACTAGATTACTTCTAAATTACTTTGTTTTATCCTGTCCTTACCCATGCCATTCTCTACACTGTATCCAGGAATCTTTCTGAAATATATCCTCTTTTTTTTTTTTTTTTTTTGGTTGGGAAACCAGGCGTGCGGGATCTTAGTTCTCTGACCAGGGATGGAACCCATGCCCTCAGCAGTGTAAGAGCAGAGTCTTAACCACTGGACCACCAGGGAAGTCCCTGAAATATAAATCCCATCACTAACTTACCTCCTTCCCAATCTCCTCTTCACGCATCATCCACTGCCACCTCCTGTACACACACACACACACACACACACGAGTGTTCTTTAAGAAAATAACCTAAATTCTTTAAAATATTCTATGTAGTACTTAAAGAATTTGTCTCGGATTTCTTTCCAGTCTTACTTTCTTACCGCTACCCTAAACTCGGCTGGGGTCCTAATGCTGAGAAACACTCATAGCTCCTCAGACTTAATATGTGCACTCTCTTTTCCAGATCTTTGCAAAGGTTTCTTTCATGAGTTTCTCTGCTCTGTTGAACTAACTGAATCTCTTTGCTTTTCCTCATACTGTTTCACCTTCCAAATTCCCCCTTTCTCTCCACAAAAACAGCTATTGCAATAGTCTTCCTATACTCCTCCCTCTTAATATTGACTCTGTAATCTTTCTATTTAATTCCATAGAAACTATAAACAACTCTACAACAACCCTCAATGCTACTATTTAATTTGGGGGGCATCCTAAACATCTAAGTCCTAGTAGAGTAATTTTTTCACCATCCTTAGTGATCCCAGGACCCCCTGGATGGAGTGGACAACAAAAAGTCTGCAATGGACAAATATGTGAATGAATGATTATTTTTGTGCATCTACATTGATATATGTATTAAAACAAAAGAAATACAACTTTAATATCAAAAGAATACTTATTTTATCATATTAATATTATTTCTATAGCTAGTTTTTATCTTAAATTGAAACACCTCAAAATGGATTTTTGTAGAATTGTATAAACTTCTGAATTCTGTTCTTCTGCATAAAGCATGCAAAATTTTTCTTTTCATGAGTTCACGTGTTTTTAAAATTTTTCCATAAATTATCCTTTCTATCCTTTCTAATTATCCTTTTTAAATTTTTTCCATAAATTATCCTTTCATAAACTATCCAAAATTATTATAAACATGTAGTTTATATAGTGGTATAGTGGTTTCCTCTTAAAGAAAGTATAAGAATTATATATAGCCATTAACAGATTAATAAGATTTTGGTGTTAACAGGGTGTCTGCAGAGCCCTAATGGATCATTGCTTAGCTCTTTCAAATAGTGATCCAAAAGTATACCTCAGTCAGGTGACCCTTGTCAGAGACAGTAAAGTAAATCATTTTTTATGATTGTTCCCAAATTCTTTCCATTTCATTTAGCAACTTTACCATCAGAAACAACTTGTCAAAACAGAAGTACCTGCTGACATAGCAACACTTTTTTTTACCTGTAGTTTTGTAAGTTGTATAAACTGGTACATCTATTTTATAATTTTAGACTAATACAAATAGTGATTAGTTCATGTCTAAAAATAATAGTATTTATTAGTTCTAAAAAGCAATGTCTATTATTTCTAGAAGAATTTATTCCACATGCTTCAAGTTTAAAATATTAGATTTCTGAAAGATATTAAGCAAAGTGGAACTGTGGATTAGAAGGAAGTGGAGAGTAAAGATGGAAAAGTAGGTGGAGACACTAAATTGAATAGGGCAAGGCTGCAAATGACCTGAGAATTGTAGGTGTTCCTCAGAGGATCTTGGGGGGGGGGGGGAACATGCAAAGGCCTGTAGATGAAAGAGGAAAGCATTTAAAACCAAAAGCTTCTGGCATGGCTGTTGGCAAAGACTTGAGCAGGTTTATTCCAGAACAAGATAGCATCAGCCTTCATATTTGGCCAAAAAAAAATAAACATAGTATAGACATAAGTTTAGAAAACAGGTTCCACAACAAAGCCAAGTTTCACCGAAGTTGATAAGTCCGCCTTGGCTATTGAATGTGCTCTCGACAAATGAAACAGAATATTCATTATGTAAAAAAATAAAATGGGTCTGAATTGATGCAACATTTTTCCCAGAGTTGGTTCATACCTACAGAGAAGACTAACAGTCAGATCTTTTAGCAACTGAAATCCCTCTAAAACAAAGAAGTGAATTTTAAATGACTCTTGAGCTACAAGCTGGAATGAAATGATCAAGTATCCAGTAGGCAAAATTAAGAAAAGAGAAATAAAAAGACAGAGAATGTGTGTAACTCATCTCTCAACTGATTAAACTATAATAAGAAAACTGTACTGTATTAGTTTGGCGTTCCTTTCCTTTCTCTTAGATCTTTAGTAGGAATTTATTTTGAAAAAGTTTTTCACAATTTGCTCATAAGTGTTAGGGAGACACTGTGGCCAAAAGTTATAGGGGCCAAATAAATTCTCATTCTTGATGCCAGATCAACCTGTAAACTAAACAAGATAGGTATAAATGCAGTAGGTGAGAAATAGATGTAGGAGTGGTAGGTGATCCCTTCCTACTTGTTATTCACCTATTATAATATATGTCAATCAGATAGGATAATATATGTCATGCAAACCTACTATACATCAAGCTATAATGAATGGCACTGTGAATGTATCTTTGATTGTTCTCTTAATTTTGTCTTTAATATCAATTTCTCCAAATACATTTTCATTGCTCTTGAAAATGAACCTTGTGCCAACCAGGGTGTTGGTCACATAGTAAGCCTTCAACAAATATTTGTGGAATGAAAAACTGAGCAGTACAAATTAATTGTAATTTTGTGTCAATTACATATCAGTCAATAGCATATTCACTTTTATTAGAACTGGTAACCTAATAATAGGTATTTCAAATTCCACAGGTCCAAAACTGATTCCAATTTTTTAACCATAATATCCTCTTGCAGCTCTTCCCGTCTCTGTCATCAACAACTTTATCCTTCCAATTCCTCTACCTTCAAAAAATATATTTCTGGACCCAATAATTTTCATCACCTCCATTGTTACCACCTTGGTCTGAGTCTCCATTATCTCTCACTTAAATTATTGTTGTGGTTTCTTGGTTGGCTTTTGCTTTCACCCTATGCCACCTACTCTTAGCATAGCCATCCAGAGTGATCTTCAAAATATCCAAGTCAGATCATGACTCTCCTCTCTTCTAAGCCATCTTTGGCTACCTTACAATGGCCTTCTATCCCCTAAATGATTTACTCTTGAGCTAGAAGACTGAATGGCATTATCAAATTTCCATCAAGGGAAGTTAAGATGAGAGAAATGAAAAAAAGGCAGGGTGCTCTGTAACTCAACTGCTCTTGATATAATTAGATTTTGATTAAAAAAGGGAAAATTATACTTTGTTAACTTGGATTTCTTTTCTCTTTCTGCTCTATCTCCTACTACTCCCACCCTGCTCACTCTTCTGAAGACATGCTGGCTTGTGCACCACGTCTTATCCATGCCAGTTTATTTCCAACCTGGGCCTTTGAGTTTTCTATTTCCTTTTGCCTGCAATATCCTCCCTATAATTATCCACATGGCTCATTCCTTCATTTCTTTCAGAACTTGACTCAGATGTTACATTTTAGAGAGGACTTCACTTACTTAACTATTTAAGCTTTCCCCATTTCTAGCTTCCTTATCCTCCTTTATTACTGCTTTATTTTTTTCTATCATACTTATCACCATCTATCATAATATATATATATATATATTTATATTACTTACATATATTAATATGTGTCTCTTTCCATCCCCACCCCCCATAGAAAACAAGCTACATAAGGTCAGGGATATTTGTTGATTTTGTTAACTACTATAGCCGCAGAACCTAGAACAAGGCCTATCACATACAGGTGCTCAATGAATATTTGTGAGCTGAATGAATGAACATCAAGAAAGTGCTATTGCTCATTTCATTGCTACATATAAAGCAATAATAATCCCTTTGGTTTACCCAAAAAATCTTCAACAAGGCTGATACCTCTTCCCAGGGAAGCACTGAAGGATTCCAGACTGACTCACAAAATACTTTTCTTAGCATTTCCTCCTGTCTCCTCACTCTGTCTCTTTTTCCCTCCTCCTCCCTCTCTTTCCTCCTAATGAAATGACTTGTTTAAATTCTATCCAATATAAGGACCCCAAAACTAAGTCAAAATTTTCCAGGTAGCTAGTGTCTTCTACTATTCTGGAACTTCACTTGTATTGCAGTATATTTCTTTCAGACTACATTTTAATGAAATATTTACACTGACTATCCAAAAAGGCATCTTCTGTATGAACATCTTCTTCTTGGGAGTACATATGAATGGCTAGACTCTGTAGCCATTTGAAAAAGAAAAGATGAACGAAGAGACAAACACATTGGACAATCAGAAAAGCTTCTTTGTTTGCTGAGTAATTTCTACCACACATAGTTTCCATAACTTGTTTTAGTATGTTTAAACAAAAGAATAACATACTAAACGCCTGTTTTGGTGCTTCATTATGGCATGGATTTAGTTATACTGCCCACCACATCATATCCCTGGTGTACTATATCTCTTAGTGTGTAACACACTTCTTTTTTTTTTTTTTTTTTGCATTCTTCTACTACTTTTAATTGTTTTGGAATTTTACTTTGGTGTAATATATGAGGAACATACATAATTTTTGTTTGTTTTTTTATTTGTTTGTTTTTAACATCTTTATTGGAGTATATTTGCTTTACAATGGTGTGTTAGTTTCTGCTTTATAACAAAGTGAATAAGTTATACATATATATATATATATATATATGTTCCCATATCTCTTCCCTCTTGCATCTCCTTCCCTCCCACCGTCCCTATCCCACCCCTCTAGGTGGTCACAAAGCACCGAGCTGATCTCCCTGTGCTATGTGGTTGCTTCCCACTGGCTATCTATTTTACGTTTGGTAGTGTATATATGTCCATGCCACTCTCTCACTTTGTCACATCTTACCCTTCCCCCTCCCCATATCTTCAAGTACATTCTCTAGTAGGTCTGTGTCTTTATTCCCGTCTTGCCACTAGGTTCTTCATGACCTTTTTTTTTTTTTTTCCTTAGATTCCATATATATGTGTTAGCATACGGTATTTGTTTTTCTCTTTCTGACTTACTTCACTCTGTATGACAGACTCTAACTCCATCCACCTCACTACAAATAACTCCATTTCGTTTCTTTTTATGGCTGAGTAATATTCCATTGTATATATGTGCCACATCTTCTTTATCCATTCATCCGATGATGGACACTTAGGTTGCTTCCATGTCCTGGCTATTCTAAATAGAGCTGCAATGAACATTTTGGAACATGACTCTTTTTAAATTATAGTTTTCTCAGGGTATATGCCCAGTAGTGGGATTGCTGAGTCATACGGTAGTTCTATTTTTAGTTTTTAAAGGAACTTCCATATTGTTCTCCATAGTGGCTGTATCAATTTACACTCTCACCAAGAGTGCAAGAGTGTTCCCTTTTCTCCACATCCTCTCCAGCATTTATTGTTTATAGATTTTTTTGATGATGGCCATTCTGACCAGTGTGAGATGATATCTCATTGTAGTTTTGATTTGCATTTCTCTAATGATTAATGATGTTGAGCATTCCTTCATGTGTTTGTGGGCAATCTGTATATCTTCTTTGGAGAAATGTCTATTTAGGTCTTCTGCCCATTTTTGGATTGGGTTGTTTGGTTTTTTGTTATTGAGCTGCATGAGCTGCTTGTAAATTTTGGAGATTAGTCCTTTGTCAGTTGCTTCATTTGCAAATATTTTCTCCCATTCTGAGGGTTGCCTTTTGGTCTTGTTTATGGTTTCCTTTGCTGTGCAAAAGCTTTTAAGTTTCATTAGGTCCCATTTGTTTATTTTTGTTTTTATTTCCATTTCTCTAGGAGTTGGGTCAAAAATAATCTTGCTGTGATTTATGTCATAGAGTGTTCTGCCTATGTTTTCCTCTAAGAGTTTGATAGTGTCTGGCCTTACATTTAGGTCTTTAATCCATTTTGAGTTTATTTTTGCATATGGTGTTAGGGAGTGTTCTAATTTCATACTTTTACATGTACCTGTCCAATTTTCCCAACACCACTTATTGAAGAGGTTGTCTTTTCTCCACTGTATATGCTTGCCTCCTTTATAAAAGATAAGGTGACAATATGTGCGTGGGTTTATCTCTGAGCTTTCTATCTGGTTCCATTGATCTATGTTTCTGTTTTGTGCCAGTACCATACTATCTTGATTACTGTAGCTTTGTAGTATAGTCTGAAGTCAGGGAGCCTGATTCCTCCAGCTCCATTTTTCATTCTCAAGATTCCTTTGGCTATTCGGGGTCTTTTGTGTTTCCATACAAATTGTGAAATTTTTTGTTCTAGTTCTGTGAAAAATGCCAGTGGTAGTCTGATAGGGATTGCATTGAATCTGTAGATTGCTTTGGGTAGTAGAGTCATTTTCACAATGTTGATTCTTCCAATCCAAGAACATGGTATATCTTTCCATCTATTTGTATCATCTTTAATTCCTTCATCAGTGTCTTATAATTTTCTGCATACAGGTCTTTTGTCTCCTTAGGTAGGTTTATTCCTAGATATTTTATTCTTTGTGCTGCAGTGGTAAATGGGAGTGTTTTCTTAGTTTCACGTTCAGATTTTTCATCATTAGTGTATAGGAATGCAAGAGATTTCTGTGCTTTAATTTTGTATCCTGCTACTTTACCAAATTCATTGATTAGCTCTAGTAGTTTTCTGGTACCATCTTTAGGATTCTCTATGTATAGTATCATGTCATCTGCAAACAGTGATACCTTTACTTCTTCTTTTCCGATTTGGATTCTTTTATTTCTTTTTATTCTCTGATTGCTGTGGCTAAAACTTCCAAAAGTATGTTGAATAATAGTGGTGAGAATGGGCAACCTTGTCTTGTTCCTGATCTTAGTGGAAATGGTTTCAGTTTTTCACCATTGAGTATGATGTTGGCTATGGGTTTGTCATATATGGCCTTTATTATGTTGAGGAAATTCCCTCTATGCCTACTTTCTGCAGGGCTTTTATCATAAACGGGTGTTGAATTTTGTCAAAAGCTTTCTCTACATCTATTGAGATGATCATATGGTTTTTCTCCTTCAATTTGTTAATATGATGTATCACGTTGATTGATTTGCGTATGTTGAAGAATCCTTGCATTCCTGGAATAAACCCCACTTGATCATGGTGTATGATCCTTTTAATGTGCAGTTGGATTCCGTTTGCTAGTATTTTGTTGAGGATTTTTGCAACTATGTACATCAGTGATATTGGCCTATAGATTTCTTTCTTTGTGACATCTTTGGTTTTGGTTTAAGGGTGATGGTGGCCTCGTAGAATGAGTTGGGGAGTATTCTTCCTTCTGCAATATTGTGGAAGAGTTTGAGAAGGATAGATGTTAGCTCTTCTCTAAATGTTTGATAGAATTCGCCTGTGAAGCCATCTGGTCCTGGGCTTTTGTTTGTTGGAAGATTTTTCATCACGGTTTCATTTTCAGTGCTTGTGATTGGTCTGTTCATATTTTCTGTTTCTTCCTGGTTCAGTCTCGGCAGGTTGTGCATTTCTAAGAATGTGTCCATTTCTTCCAGGTTGTCCATTTTATTGGCATAGAGTTACTTGTAGTAATCTCTCCGGATCCTTTGTATTTCTGCAGTGCCAGTGGTTACTTCTCCTTTTTCATTTCTAACTCTGTTGATTTGAGTCTTCTCCCTTTTTTTCTTGATGAGTCTGGCTAATGGTTTATCAATTTTGTTTATCTTCTCAAAGAACCAGCTTTTAGTTTTATTGATCTTTGCTATTGTTTCCTTCATTTCTTTTTCATTTATTTCTGATCTGATCTTTATGATTTCTTTCCTTCTGCTAACTTTGGGTTTTTTTTGTTCTTCTTTCTCTAATTGCTTTAGGTGCAAGGTTAGGTTGTTTATTTGAGATGTTTCCTGTTTCTTGAGGTAGGGTTGTATTGCTATAAACTTCCCCCTTAGAACTGCTTTTGCTGCATCCCATAGGTTTTGGGTCGTTGTGTCTCCATTGTCATTTGTTTCTAGGTATTTTTTGATTTCCCCTTTGATTTCTTCAGTGATCACCTCGTTATTAAGTAGTGTATTGTGTAGCCTCCATGTGTTTGTATTTTTTACAGATCTTTTCCTGTAATTGATATCTAGTCTCATAGCATTGTGGTCAGAATAGATACTTCATACGATTTCAATTTTCCTAAATTTACCAAGGCTTTATTTGTGACCCAAGATATGATCTATCCTGGAGAATGTTCCATGAGCACTTGAGAAAAATGTGTATTCTGTTGTTTTTGGGTGGAATGTCCTATAAATGCCAATTAAGTCCATCTTGTTTAATGTATCATTTAAAGCTTGTGTTTCCTTATTTATTTTCATTTTGGATGATCTGTCCATTGGTGAAAGTGGGATGTTAAAGTCCCCTACTATGATTGTGTTACTGTCGATTTCCCATTTTATGGCTGTTAGTATTTGCCTTATGTATTGAGGTGTTCCTATGTTGGGTGCATAAATATTTACAATTGTTATATCTTCTTCTTGGATCGATCCCTTGATCATTATATAGTGTCCTTCTTTGTCTCTTATAATAGTCTTTATTTTAAAGTCTATTTTGTCTGATATGAGAATTGCTACTCCAGCTTTCTTTTGATTTCCATTTGCATGGAATATCTTTTTCCATCCCCTCACTTTCAGTCAGTATGTGTCCCTAGGTCTGAAGTGGGTCTCTTGTAGACAGCATATATACAGGTCTTGTTTTTGTATCCATTCAGCCAGTCTGTGTCTTTTGGGTGAGCATTTAATCCATTTACATTTAAGGTTATTATCAATATGTATGTTCCTATTAGATTTTCTTAATTGTTTTGGGTTTGTTATTGTAGGTGTTTTCCTTCTCTTGTGTTTCTTGCCTAGTGAAGTTCCTTTAGCATTTGTTGTAAAGCTGGTTTGGTGGTGCTGAACTCTCTCAGCTTTTGCTTGTCTGTAAATGTTTTAATTTCTCCATCTAATCTGAATGAGATCCTTGCTGGGTAATGTAATCTTTGTTGTAGGTTTTTCTCCTTCATCACTGTAAATATGTCCTGCCACTCCCTTCTGGCTAGCAGAGTTTCTGCTGAAAGATCAGCTGTTAACCTTATGGGGATTCCCTTGTGTGTCATTTGTTGTTTTTCCCTTGCTGCTTTTAATATGTTTTCTTTATATTTAATTTTTGATAGTTTGATTAATATGTGTCTTGGCGTGTTTCTCCTTGGATTTATCCTGTATGGGACTCTCTGTGCTTCTAGGACTTGATTAACTATTTCCTTTCCCATATTAGGGAAATTTTCAACTATAATCTCTTCAAATATTTTCTCAGTCCCTTTCTTTTTCTCTTCTTCTTCTTGGACCCCTATAATTCGAATGTTGGTGCATTTAATGTTGTCCCAGAGGTCTCTGAGACTGTCCTCAGTTCTTTTCATTCTTTTTTTTATTCTGCTCTGCAGTAGTGATTTCCACTATTTTATCTTCCAGGTCACTTATCCGTTCTTCTGCCTCAGTTATTCTGCTATTGATCCCTTCTAGAGTATTTTTAATTTCATTTACTGTGTTGTTCATCGTTGCTTGGTTCCTCTTTAGTTCTTCAATGTCCTTGTTAAATGTTTCTTGCATTTTGTCTATTCTATTTCCAAGATTTTGGATCATCTTTACTATCATTATTCTGAATTCTTTTTCAGGTTGAGTGCCTATTTCCTCTTCATTTGTTAGGTCTGGTGTGTTTTTACCTTGCTCCTTCATCTGCTGTGTGTTTTTCTGTCTTCTCATTTTGCTTATTTTACTGTGTTTGGGGTCTCCTTTACGCAGGCTGCAGGTTCCTGTTGTTTTTGGTATCTGTCCCCAGTGGCTAAGGTTGGTTCAGTGGGTTGTGTAGGCCTCCTGCTGGAGGGGACTAGTGCCTGTGTTCTGGTGGATGAGGCTGGGTCTTGTCTTTCTGGTGGGCACGTCCACGTCTGGTGGTGTGTTTTGGGGTGTCTGTGGCCTTACTATGATTTTAGGCAGCCTCTCTGCTAATGGATGGGGCTGTGTTCCTGTCTTGCTAGTTGTTTGGCATAGGGTGTTCAGCACTGTAGCTTGCTGGTCATTGAGTGATGCTGGGTCTTGATGTTGAGATGGAGATCTCTGAGAGATTTTCGCCGTTTGGTATTACGTGGAGCTGGGAGGTCTCTTGTGGACCAGTGTCCTGAAGTTGGCTCTCCCACCTCAGAGGTATGGCCCTGATGCCTGGCTGGAGCACCAAGAGCCTTTCGTCTACACGGCTCAGAGTAAAAGGGAGAAAAAATAGAAAGAAAGAAAGAAGGAGGCTATAATATAGTGAAGTAAAATAAAGCTATTATAAAGCAAAGCTATACAGACAAAATCTCACCCAGAAGCATATACATATACACTCACAAAAAAAGGAAAAGGGGAAAAATTAATATATCCTGCTCCCAAAGTCCACCTCCTGAATTTGGGATGATTCGTTGTCTATTCAGGTATTCAACAGATGCAGGCACATCAAGTTGTTTGTGGAGTTTTAATCCGCTGCTTCTGAGGCTGCTGGGAGAGATTTCCCCTTCTCTTCTCTGTTCGCACAGCTCCTGGGGATCAGCTTTGGATTTGGATCCGCCTCTGCGTGTAGGTAGCCTGAGGGCGTCTGTTCCCCGCCCAGACAGGACAGGGTTAAAGGAGCAGCTGCTTCGGGGGCTCTGGCTCACCCAGGCCGCGGGGAGGGAGGGGTACAGAGGAGGCAGGGCGAGCCTGCGGCGGCAGAGGCCGGCGTGACATTGCAGCAGCCTGAGGTGCGCCGTGTGTTCTCCCGGGGAACTTGTCCCCGGATCACGGGAGCCTGGCGGTGGCGGGCTGCACAGGCTCCCGGGAGGGTCGGTGTGGAGAGTGACCTGTGCTCGCACACAGGATTTTTGGTGGCGGCAGCAGCAGCCCCAGCGTCTCATGCCCGTCTCTGGGGTCCACGCTGAGAGCCGCGGCTCGCGCCCGTCTCTGGAGTTCGTTTAGGCGGCGCTCTGAATCCCCTCTCCTCGCGCGCCGTGAAACAAAGAGGCAAGAAAAAGTCTCTTGCCTCTTTGGCAGCTGCAGACTTTTTCCCGGACTCCCTCCCAGCCAGCTGTGGTGCGCTAACCCCTTCAGGCTGTGTTCACGCCGCCAACCCCAGTCCTCTCCCTGCGATCAGACCCAAGCCCTAGCCTCAGCTCCCAGCCCCGCCCGCCCCGGCGGGTGAGCAGACAAGCCTCTCGGGCTGGTGAGTGCTGCTCGGCGCCGAGCCTCCGTGCGGGAATCTCTCCGCTTTGCCCTCCGCACCCCTGTGGCTGCGCTCTCCTCCGTGACTCCGAAGCTTCCCCCCTCTGCCACCCGCAGTCTCCGCCCGCGAAGGGGCTTCCTAGTGTGTGGAAACCTTTCCTCCTTCACAGCTCCCTCTCACTGGTGTAATTCCCGTCCCTATTCTTTTGTCTCTGTTATTTCTTTTTTCTTTTGCCCTACCCAGGTATGTGGGGAGTTTCTTGCCTTTTGGGAGGTCTGACGTCTTCTGCCAGCGTTCAGTGGGTGTTCTATAGGAGCAGTTCCACGTGCAGATGTATTTCTGATGTATATGTGGGGAAGAAGGTGATCTCCGCGTCTTACTCTTCCACCATCTTCTCTTCTCTCCTAACACACTTCTTAAAGGTAAAAATGATTTTCCCAATCTAGACTTATTTAAATATTGGCTATGCCACTGAGAAGTTCCCCCATTCTTGGCTCTTTTCAGCACTGGGGAGACGTTGTCTGTACATTGAGGATTTATTGGTATTGCTTTTTTTTTTTTTTTCATCATGTATCCTTAGGGAAGAGAAATGATAACAGGCTCTCTTAGCTGTTGAGTACTCTAAGAGGAGAATGATCTATGGAGGTGCATATACTGAAGAATTGTGAATTACTTCAAGAGAATCCATTATACAGTAGGCAAAATGTAAGATTTACTGCAGTTCCAACCAGTGTAAAAAATACCCTCAAAGAATAATCCTGATGATAATATTAATGATGATTACAATAGAAAATATTAATAGTAATAACAATAACAAATAGTTATAGATGACACTAAATGATCACTACTATGTGCCACTGATCTAAGTATTTTACTTGCACTATCTCATTACAGGAATCATTCTTTGGAGGAACTGAATCCTAGAAGTATAAATGTCATCAAATCTGAAAATTTCTAAAGATCCATTATGTTCCTTTTAAGGAAGGGGACATTCATAGTTATTGCCTTCACCTTCACCTACAAAAATGGGAGAGGGTGGTAAATTAGGACAAAAAGAGATTTATTGATTTATTTGGCTTAAACATAAATTGAGGACTGAAAACAGAAGTTGAGAGGAAAATGAGGGGAGAGTGAAAGAATAGATATCTCATGGATATAGATACCCAGTGGAATAGCTAATGAGTATGGAATCCCTTATTTCTACATGTCAGACACTGTATTAAACACATTACAGGCCTGCTTTCATTTAATCTATACAATGTGATGTGAGGTGGGCATATGATTATGTTCTTTGTAATAAGGGAAAAGGGAGCAGTTAAGTATCCTGACCACAGTCACAAAGCTAAGTAATAAGTAGTGGAACTGCTCACCTAACCTTAGCAGTCTGACTCTAAGATTCTGCTCTTAACTAGAGAATATATGCTATGAATATTTTTAGCCTTTTTATTTGAAATATTTCTTTTCTTTATGTGTTTCCCCATGGTGCTGAGCAGTAAAATTGTAAATGCAAAGAGACTATGTGTTTTTTATTAGGGGCAATTGAGAAGTGGGGAGTATGGAGATAACTGCTTCCACTCCACAGTCTGATTGTAGAGCGGAGCCATATATGAAAGACCAGCCAGCAGATAATAGTGCAATAGAAGAGGAAAAAGTGGATGATACTCCTTAAGGGGAAAACAAAGAAATAAGCCAGAAAAGAAAAGACGAAGTTGGGTTAAGCCTAAAGACTTAACCACTATATAATAATAATAATAATAATAATAATAATAATAGGCCCACACTTTTTTAATCTCTTTTGTTGAAATAGCAAAGCATTTTATATTTCTGGTATTATTTATTACTTGCACTTGAAAATATTGCTTAGATTACCTGTAGGAAAATTAAGGCCATTACATGACTTCAATCTCTTCCTTGTAGTCACGTGGGAACCTGTATATTCCAATTTCCTTTATTGTTAACAACTCAAAATACAGATATACACACTCACATGCTTTCTTAAATGTAGCGAAGAGGAAAAGAAGATAAGAATGATTGCAGTTCAAACACTTACAATTTTCTCATGACCTTAAATAATTTGTGAAGTCAAATTCCACCAGTACTTGGTTACACTCCAGTAAATATTATTTGAAAAAATGTATAATAACCTTTATTTGTGAATATTTCAGAATAACCAAATTAGGCTGAAGACCATGGGTGTGTTGTAGACTCAATTATTTTCTATTAAACTACAGCTGAGATGTTTTGCCTGGGACATTAGCTACTATGTTGTGTTTGGATTCAAGTCTTGGAACCACTTTAACGTAGGTATTACCTTAAAAGTGGGTCACTTAGCCCCTAAGTAATTTTCTCATATGGAAACTTCTCCTATATGCTCCTTAGTAACAAACTGCTATATTGAGGATAAGACATAAAATAAGAGCATTTTGAATCCATTTTTCCCTAATGAAAACAAATAACACTTTGTGCTAACATCACTGTGATTTTATATTTGTGAATCATAACATGAAGGAATGAATTTTCAGACTTCCTGTTACACTTTTCCCTCTTTTCCAACCTAGAAATATAGAGGACGTGTAAGGCAATTAAGCGTGTCGCATGGAGCATTCAGGTACAGCACTGGAATTTTAAAACAGTTTAAAGGCATTTTTTGAATAGTAATATACTGTAATATACCTTTTAATCTCTACATGTACTTTACAATCTTTCACGGAAAATTCCCAAGTTAACACAATAAGGTAAAGCCCTGCTTTCTTTGGGGAATAATTTTAGGAAAAATAACTTAGTTTGATTTTCATGGAAAAAATATCTAAATAATAGTATGGCTGTTTAAATTTTGTCACATTTCTTTTGGTGGGTGTTTTGAAGTAAATGAACAGGTTTATGTAAACATTATGATCTGGCTTCTCCTGAATGTTAGAAAGAAGCAGTGTGTAACCAGTGACGTACATGGGCTTTACGTCACGAGATTTTGCCATTTTTCAAGTCAGATATAGCTTTTGTATCAACAAATGAAACACAGATCTTCAGTATTAGCCTTGGGGGAAAAAATCCTACAGTACTCAAATGGATTCTTTGTATTTTTGGTTTGTCTACCACGGTATTGTAATATACATCTAATGCTACCAAATATTAATTTTATTATGTATCCTAGTTAATTAAATAAGTAATGGTTATCTATAATAATCATAGAGGACAGAATTGTTATTATTAGGGACCTGGTGATATTGATGTCTGTAAGTGAGAATGAAGTTAAATATCTGAGCAGTCCATTCTGCCTTCCTGTGAAATAGCAGTCATATTACATATATGTGCCAAGTAAACCAAAGTCTAAGAATGATTTACATTTAGAACTTTGAATACTATTACATCTATATAGCAACTAAAAGATGAACAGTATTTAATGGGACTTCTTATGTTGCAGTTAGAAATAATTTTTTCATCCAAGATGTGATTTTAATTTTCCAGCAGGTTTCTGCCTAAATGTACTAATCTCTTCTCAACTTTCTGCATAAAAGTCTTTGGTCCTTCAGTACTTTATCTTGGAAGACTATGTTAGTCTTCCGTTTCTGTGTACTGAGAAATTTTCAGTTACCTTCCAGGTAACACCAGGAACCTTTCTATAGATTCTTGAAATATACTCCTAATTGCTTTCTCAGTCAATTATCTTGAGTTGGCCATGTAAGAAAGGACCACTGGCAGTTGAACAGCTCTTTCCTAGGGTAAACTGCTAGCACAAGTCTATCTGAGAGTCCCTTTTTGTGCATTCACACCCAAACTCTTAAGCAATTATGTCAGCATTGCCCTAAAGATTAAAAAAATAAGAAACGGGCATGTGGAAAATCCAGATAGGACTTATTCCATTCCTTAAACATTTTTAAGGAATGTTTATAAAACATTCCTTAAAAAAGGGTAGTTTTGTTTTTAGAAGCCAACAAGGTGGAACTCCAAAATCCATCTCATAGCAGTCCAACTAAGGGTTTTTAGGCCAGGTATTACTTATCATGAAATAAAACTCCCCAAATCATGTAAAACAACCATTAAAAGGAAATATATGTAGCTAGAAAATAAGAAAACTTCTACAAATATAGACTGTATGCCTGTGTCTGCTTGTGCTTTTCTTTCTTTATCTCTAGAGTAAATGCTGAAGTCATTGCTGAAATGTTTGTGTGTGAATGAGAATATTCGCAACCAGTCTGTCATCTGGCAAACATCTGGGAAGGCTTCTTGACGTCTTGCTTTTCAGGACAGCAACAATCTCTCACTACCTGTCAGTCCCAAAATGTCTCATCACCTGCCACTGGTGATTCTGGCAATCCACAGCCAGTGCCACTGTGATATCACTTCTGCCTGCTTGGAGTGCAACACTTCAATCTGTCCTATTGCTTAGATGGGGGATAGGTTGACTAAAATGAAATTCTAGAGGTACTGTCCGCACACTGTCAGTAGAAATAAGAACCCAAACTACACAGACTGAAAATAAAGGAATGGGGGGGGGGCATAATAAGGATCATCTTTACCTCGGGGCTTAAATACATATGCTCCCCTATATGAGAAGAAAACATTTAACTTGTAAAAAATATTCATGTAAAGATATAGTAACCCAAAACTATTGGGTTAGATAAAGGAAAACCAAGAAATTTCAAATGATGCATTTTGAATTGAGCCAAATCTGTTTTATACTAGAGAATATTAACCAAATATAGGTGAAAATGAAATTGCTATTCAATGTTTTTTCCCTAAGAAGGAATAATCAATAAATAATTGAGTTTTGAACATAATAACACATTGATTAATGAGGAAAATATGTCATAACTTTAGTTGGTGGTCTTGACATGCATTTTTTCTCCTCATTCCAGAATTATTCATGCCTCATAATTCACGGATGGACCACCTATGAGATTACACGTGTGTATTTTGAAGCCTTTCACTTTCTTTCATCTTTCCCAAGTAGTAATGCCCATTATCCAACTAGCTCTAAAATTCAGATCTCAATTGTTCATTCAGTTTAGTGAAAGATGATTAAAGAATTATCCTCATAGATTTTTTAAAAATCTAATAGCCTTTATGGTCAAAGGATAAATCCACTAAAAATTATGTTTGAATAATATAAAAATTATGTTACTATAGTAGGAAATAGTTCAAGATAAAATCAGACGTGGCCTAAATGAGATAACTGTTTAAATGTAATATTTATCATGTAAGTACAAATGCCAAGCAGCAAAAGCTTATTTACAAGTCAGCTTTCTCATTAGATTTGGAAAAAAAATTTTGATGTGGGCTTCCCTGGTGGCGCAGTGGTTGAGAATCTGCCTGCCAATGCAGGAGACACGGATTCGAGCCCTGGTCTGGGAAGATCCCACATGCCGCGGAGCAACTAAGCCTGTGTGCCCACAACTACTGAGCCTGCGCGTCTGGAGCCTGTGCTCTGCAACAAGAGAGGCTGCGATAGTGAGAGGCCCGCGCACCGCGATGAAGAGTGGCCCCCGCTCGCCGCAACTAGAGAAAGCCCTCGCACAGAAATGAAGACCCAAAACAGCCAAAAATAACTAACTAAATAAATAAATTTTTTAAAAAAATGATGATTATACAGCAAACCTCACAAGAATAATTTCCTTCCAATTCAAAAAAAGCAAGACAATCTGAAATTTCTCATTAAATTTTAAAATTAGTTATTTACACGTAAGGATTAACTATAAATATCAACGAATTACCCCAAAACAATTTTTATTGTATGAAAACTTATTGTATGCATGTGTTATAACACAAACATGTTTCTTCTGATGTATATTTAGAGCACAAGCAAACAAGTACCTAAATGGCTTATGTACGAGCATATGGTATGTGTGTGTCACAGTGTAAATTATATGGCTGGAAATGTTTTCTGATTTTTCTCAAATTAAAGTTAACCAAGGTCAAACATCAAACTTAAACTTTAATCTCACATCCTTTACAAAGATTCTGTGCACACACAAGGACACACACAGAGATCCAGCCCAGGCCTCTTGACCTAAGCTTGAAATCTTGCAGTGATCAAGAGGGCTGGAATATGTGTGTAAATTTGTGCATGCATGCACGTATGTGTTTGTGTGTGTGTGCATGTATGTGTGTGTGTTTATTACTATTTTTCTCTCTGCTCTTCTCTTCGTGCCCACTCATTATGATAAAGGAGAGGCATGTTGAGAGGAAAAGGGCACATCCTACCTCACTGGTGCATTTGTAATCCAGTGTCACTGCTCTGTGGGGCATCAATTTCAAATATTGGCTATTTATCCCCTGTGGGTGCCTTTGAAGGCTCATTGGCAACTTCCCCACTGAGTACTGTCATCGTGCAATTCTCTGAAGCAAGCAATGCCCTTAGCAGCCACAACTTCCAACTCATCCTCCCAGTGTAGCCCCTCACCTGGATTTGCTTGGTCCTGCCCATCATCCTCCTCGAGCTGGTTCATTAGTGAAAGCTCACCCCTGACCACTTCCACACATTCAGTAGCCTATGCCCTGCTTGAATTGAAAGGTCTGTTCAGATGTTACCTGATAAAGCAGGCACTAATCTCTATGGGATCCGTAGGGTTAGTCTCCAAGTCACCCACAGGTCACCATAAGGACCCACAGTCTGTTCTCCAAAGCATCCTCTCACTACAGTCTTCAAAGCATCTTCTCACATGGTCTTCTTACCAGACTTGGATTAGAGAGTAACAAGCATCCATGTCTTTTTTCCCACTTTCTGTTGGGCAGATAATTATTCTCAAGAAAGCAGTATTTACACACTCTTGACAAATCTAGCATATTCTAGTACCTCTGTATAAAGTCCATTTTAATCATAAACATAATTCACACACACACACACACCACACATCACACACAAACACATCATACACACACACTATGTTTTAACACTATGTCAACTAAAGATATTTTTGTCCTAATGACTTGAGGAATGTTTTCTATTATTGAATATTTATGTCACATAACAGGTTTTGATTGCAATTTTTGATTTACCTGCTTTGTTCATAATAAAAAGAATAAATGGAAAGTAGGCTGACATTTGAAAATTGCAGTCTCCTTTTTTCCCTTCCTGCCCTTACCACCCCCAACCATACACATCAGTAAAGAAAAGACAAAGAAAGATAAATCAATTATCTATAAATCAAATCTTAATTGCTTTAAGAATGAGCATTAAGTGGAAAAGAGACAGCTTCATCCTGGCCAAGTCTGAAGTCATTTTGAGTTAATTAAACACAGGCTATTTCTAAAGCAAAGAGGACATGTTTAGTCTTTAAGAACACGAATGCTGAATTATTTTTCTACTTAATATTTCTGTCGCTCATTTCCTCATTAAAGGCTAAAATAGTAAGGCTTATCAAGATATAGAAACACTTGGATAAAGAACCCTAGGACAATTGCTCCTAAGAAGTTGCCATCTTCCCTGGAAGTTTCCAGTTTGCTGAAATATTCTCACTGCAACATGAAGGATACACAGACCTGTGGCATCATTTATTCTGTTTGCCTTTCCATTCTCATTTTCCAGTTGTTTCATACAGCAACTATTCAAACGTTTTTTGGATACTTTCATTAGCTATGGTGTCCAAAAGTTTGGTTAAAATAGTAAGCGAGCTGAGCAAGCAACATTCTGGCCTTTTCGTTTTATTGGGCACATGGGTCATTTACTTCCCCTCCCCCACTTTATTCTCTTAGCACCAGAACGGAGCATTCCCTGGATGGGTATCTGGCTGTCTGGCCTGTGACCATTTTATTGAAGGCCACACATCTGTGCCCTTGGAATGTGAGGCCTCGCCTTTATGTCAGGGCATCAGGGACAGTTCTGCCAAAATTCCAAGAGCTGTTTCTTTCATTTCTGTTCTTTTCTTTCTCCTCTTTTTCCTTTTTCTTTTTTTAATTCCCAAGAACAAGATGAGCTACACCTACAGTCACACTATCTGAAATACAGCAACAAGAGTTGATTTCAAGTTGATTTTAACTCAACTCCTAGCCCAATCACTAACTGACTCTATGAGTTTGGAGAAGTCATTTAAATTCTCTCAGGTCCTGTAAACTTATCTACAAAAGGAGCCCTATTATAGGATTGTGGGAGGAGCAAGTAACTGCTATATGTATTATTATTACTATTAGGTCAGATGGCCCCTGACCTATTGCTGATTCAGGGCCATGAGCTGAAGGGATTCAATTAACTATTTCAAGGCTATCTTTCAGCTAAACTGTCCTCTTCTCTCTTTAAAGCATCAGTTGGTGTCATTACAATGGACGTTTTAAAGGCCAAGTAAGAACAATAATGCCTTTTGAAGACTCCATCCCCATTAGAAAAACAACAACAAAATTATGATATCCCTAACAGTGCTGGGTTAATCTATAAATCAGCATTTCAGAACTCTTTACTCTCTAAGGGATAGAGATTATATATGCTTATCTACAGAGGTTTAGAATTTAATAGCTTCTCATCTGTGCTCACAACCTGGAAAATATTATCGTATTTAAGGCCTACATGGAAAGGTGCTATTAGGAAATACCAGTGATAGTTTATACACAAAAGTCAGTCCCTTTTCAAATGTCATTTCCATTAGTATCTCATATCAGAATTACAAGTGAAATGAACACACTGTAACCTGGTATTTTAAAAGGTTATGTTGAAGGAGTAGGGAGGCTTAAATTAATTCTCCCTGTTCTTATCCAGTAGGCCTTTACCTCAATAGGATTTCCTATAATTCTATCTTAATCCATGTCTCTGCGGATGAACCAAACAGACCACAACATAGAAGAGCCAGCCAAAGTGGCTCCCTGCCAGCAGTCCTTTCTACCCTTTAAGAGAGACTTCAGCTTAATGATTGTACAACGAGCCAAATCAATCAAGAAAGCAGAGAGCCGACGCATATCTTATTATGCTCTGCAAAGATCTATTTGTTTAGCCATGTGCAAACATTGCCCTAAAATGGTCAGAAGGTTAGCACGTTAATCATTTGCTAGATCTATTAAACTCTTAAAATTAATGGCAAGAATAAATCATTTCAAGGAATTTTTCTGTATAAGCAATATTAACGTGATATTTGGGAGGAACTGCACTGCTGATTTTGTTTCTGGAGACTTGATATAGACAGAGAAGTAGAAAATTATTTAGGAGGTCAAATGGAACTTATATTTTTGAGATTATAAAGTAGCCAAAGATAATAAAAGTATTTTCTAGCAATACCAGTTAAATGAAGTATAAAAGTTAAACCAAGGCTAAAAACCCACAATGCCACCTAGCCCTAAGCATTGTTCTAAATTATTGTAAGTACAATACAGAGGCTCAAGAAGTGTTATTTATTGCTTTATTTGAATTATTCCTACTACAATCTTTCTTTCCCTATATGTTGGCTACTCTTGAGAGACTGGGAAAGAATGTATTATTTATTTTGAGGCCAATATAGGATCACATTGGGTAAAAAGTATTAGATGTTGACTAGTCAGACAACTATCACCATAAATATTGTTCATAATCCATATCACTTAGAAAGTTTGAGTCTAACTTTCAGCTTGATGGTGGTAAGAGATTAACTGAGGATATTAAAATTTTTAAGTTTATTTGGGCAAAAATTGATTTGAATCAGGCAGAATGCAATCTAACATATAGAAAGGAACTCCAAGGAGTTATACAAGATGAAAGACTTTTATAGCTGGAAGGGAACAGGAACAAGGAAGTTATATTAGCCAAAAAACTCAGGTTGGTTATTGCAAGGTCGCTTTCCTTTAGGGAATGGCAGGGGTCTGTCAGGCAGATGACCTAACTGGTACTGACCAGGAGATTCCTCTTTGGTCTAAGATTCCATTTCCAGGACTGCTAAAACTATAATTAAGTCTTGGTTTGGTGATGTGGGGCTTAGCACAAGTGACTCCATTGGGGGTCCTGTTGTCTTGTTTTTAGCAATGAAATTTAACATTACTGAATTTAGAATTTTTGTTCACTAAAAAAAAAAAATGATTTTGGCCATAAATATCATGGCTGAAGACATCCAAATGAGACTAGATTTTTATATCAACTAATGAATAAAAGGGTTGAATGAATAAAAAGTTATTTTTACCAGTCTATACAAGACTTAAAAAATGCAAAATGTCTTACTTACATTTGAAGGTTGGTATCCACTCTGGATAGCTCCATATGGACCTTTGTCACAGTTTGAATGGATAAGACGAATGAAAAATGTTTACTCTTTCTTTTTATCTAGAAGTTATTACTAAGGCAGGAATGGATCCTCTTATTTTCAAATAGACGCTTAAGAAGTCATACAATCACTGCACTCCAACACCTAATGAAAAAAAAAAAGTTCTGTACTTTGTGTATTGTGAGAGATTTTAAAAGTGTGGAATATAACCATACTGTAATTTATTTAAGAAAATAAACCTAAAGTACAGAAAAATAAATTAATCAACTTTGTGATATTGTCCTCAGTGAAATGCCTTCTATTCATGAACTACAGTTTCCCTATAGAGAACTCTCTCAACTTCTCAAGAGCTGCCCTACAAATAAAAATATCTCTAGAGTCACCTGTACCTTGTTCCTATTACTTAAAACAACAACAACAACAAGAAAAAAAAAAAACAGTCCCTGGAAATTTCGCTCTGAGTTTAATGTCTGGGCCAATCCTCAGTCCTTATCCTTTCACTCAAACATCAGCAGGTGACACTCCATCCTAATATAATTAAAAGTTAAAAAGTTATCCTAAGTAATTTCCTTGAATATCTCTCCTTGACACCTTTAAATTTCTGCACCTTTATGCATAATGTTCTTTCTATATCTATATATCTATCATTCTATCCACTCATCTATTCATCTATTTGTCTATTGTTTCATTTATCTAATACATGTACATCTTTTTTGTTTGTACCTATATAGTTATATATTTATCTATCTACATATGCATTAATCTATCTAGGTTCAATATGTCAATGGTCTAGCCTCAACCATCAGTTTCAATCTTTGATCCTCTATTTCTACCCTACTATTATCTCAGAACAAACTTATTAAAGGACTTTTAAAATACTGTACACAATTTCTACATTTGCTTTACTTGAACTTCATATGCTAAGTATTTATTCTAAGAATTGTCCATTAAATGCAACATATATTTTAAAAATCCATGGAAATTGACATTTCCTCCCCTTCCTTGATATTGTAACTTTCTCAGAAATCTGTGAATATTATCTATTATGTAATTTTATGTATTCCATTTTGTTTTCTAGTTATCTAATGAATTTGTGTTGTTCTACTAATAAGTGGTACTTTCTTTAAAGGTTGGGTCACTTGCTTCACTCTTTGGCTTTGTATGTCATATAATGTCAAATACAGAATTCTGTGACTAGTGGGCATTTAGCACATGTTGACTGGATAATGTAATTGATGTCTGAAAATTAATTTGGAAAAACTGGCAAATTGGATTGTGTTTCTGGGGTAACCTGGATTGAAGAAAAATTGGGAAGGAACTCTATAGTGACTCAGGAACAAATTGATATAGATTTGACTTAATAATGGAGATGTGAAAATTGAAAGAAAACTGTAAGTTTACAATATTTCCCCTAATAGAAAAGAGGGAGACTGGTTAAATAGTACCACAATGGATAAATCTGAGAATTAGACAAGAGAGCTAATGAGTCAGGGCAGGTAACCATATGCCATCATAGTAACTGGGTCAATGATGGATGGAGTGTGGACTGAAAGGAGACCAGATGGAAGAGGCATAGGAGGAGAAGCACAGGACCCAGGGGAGAAGCTGGCAGAGCCACAAGCGGAGTCCAATTATTATATAAGAACAGTGATATATTTTCAGAAGGAGTAAGTGATCAATAATAAACAAACCAGATTGGAAGAATGATCAAAAATGGTGAACAGCTTGATATTAGCAAGAAGGTGATCACTGCCAAGCCCAAGAAGGACTATTTCAGTTCAATGGTAGCATTGTTATCTTATGCTATTAAAAAATAATAACATATTTTCCTTTGTCCTTTCTTTTTTTTAAATGTGTGACTTCTCACATGAAATATTCTTCTCTAGAGGGCCAATCAGTAAAATGAAGTAGTTTTATATACAAATCTAGATTATATATGGCATAATATGAAAAATAAAACTGGTTGTATTTGGAAAAACTTAATATATTTTAGTCCTCCATTCATGGTCTGAAAAATCCATGTATTAAGCAATATGGGTTCTGCTTTTAATCTCACCTCCGAATTCCGTCTTAATTTAGAGTATCGTTACATGTAATGTGCAGGTGTTCAGTTTAGCCAGTAGGGCTTAAAGAAACCCATTGCAGGGAAGGGGTGGGTGGGAAGAACTAGCACTGGGAGAATTGGCTACCACTTTTGATAACTGACTTAAGAAATCTTCTGACTACGTCTAGTCATATCCTCCAGCTGAATTCTACAACTGTGGAGTACTGGACAGATTTTCACACACAACAGAAACCCACTGACCTTTCAGTGCTGGTCTGTATAGGCCAGTACTGACTCAGCTGAGGGAAAAATTACCCCCTCTGGATTCCAGCCAATGGGAATGAGAACAAGACTATGAGGAAGGCATTAAACCCATTCATTTGTACTACTCATTCAGGTTCATCCTCCTGAGGCCATTTTCTCTAGACCAGATAGTGGATGAGACACTAGAGCTCAATGAATACCAAAGGCAGAGCCATTCGCCAACTGCATCACTGTCACCTGAAGTCATTTTTCCAGGAATAGGTTTGGAGTTTCACCCCTCAGAAATTATAATTCAGTATATCTGGGGTAGAGTCCATGAGACTACACTTTTAAAGGACTCTGCAGTCTTTTTTAAGGCCTGTTGCACAGTCAGGTTTGGGAACTAATGAATATTTTATGTGTCAAATTTATTAAAATCTTGAGACCTTAATATTAGCGTGAAACAAATTGAGAAAACTGAAACTGAGAAAGTAACTAACTTGTCTAATTGCCTAAGTTTATTGAATCAGAATTCATGTCTAGACCTTGGGATTGATACTGCTTTTCATTACACTGCAATTGCCTTTTATGGAAATAGTTCTCTGGTTGATTCTCTGTTTATCACTTTCTCAACATTGTTCTAGACTATGGATTACTACACTAAACCTATCCAACACTTCCATTTTCTCCTGATATTTTGGTCAGGTTTTTATCTGCTTTTTTTTTTTTTTTGGTTAATTCCCCAATGAGGCTCACTTGAACACAGTAGGAAATCTGTCTTGTTTCCTTCTCATCCTCAGTCTGTTACCTGGTTACCAAACTCACAAGAGGTCCTCTTCCTTCTGCTTTGTAGATCCAAATTTTTCTAGCCAATTGGGGTAATTAAACCAACCTTCCTAAAAAACCTCTTGAGTCAAAATATTATGACAGATTGATTTGCGCTAAGCTGATAATGAGTGCAAAGGAATTAGAGTACCATTGTTCTTGCCAAGAGAATATGAAAATTTAGTGCACTTATGAGAGACGGAGAAATTGTGCCCATTGAGTGGTGATAATTTTGTCTAGAAGAGCCATTTAGAACCATTTATATTTATAAAAGAGCTAAACCTTTTGCCTGGTATGTTGTATTAATCAGGGTTCTCCAGAGAAACAGAACCAATAAACTATATATATATGGGAGAGAAAGAAGGAAAGAAGACAGAGAGATTTATTTTAAGGAATTGGCTCACAAAATTGTGGATGCTGGCAAGTCCAAAATCTGCAGGCTAGACTGGCAGGCTCTAACCAGGGGAGAACTGATGCTGCAGTTTGAGTTTGAAAGCACTCTGATGGCAAAGTTCTCTCTTCTTTGAAGGAGGCCTGTCTTTTTCTATTAAGGCCTTCAGCTGATTGGATGGGGTCTACTGACATCATGAAGGGTAAACTGATTCACTCAAAGTTGACTTATTATGTTAATCTTATCTAAAAATACCTTCAAGAAACATCTAAAATAATGCTTGACCAAATATTTTGGTACTGTAGCCTAATTTAACCATCATAACTGGTAATAGGTAAGGGAAAACCATTTTGTAAATCACAAAGTTTATTATTAAGGCAATATATCCTTGAGCTACTTTAACATGGAAAGGGACTCCAATAAAACAGGACTGAAGAGAACATGAAAGCACATAGAATTATGCTAATTTTGGAAAGAGAGAGCATTGCTCCTATCATAATACAACTTCACAATCAAGAAGTCCAGGGGCCTATCATCAAAACATCTACAAACAATAAATGCTGGAGAGGTTGTGGAGGAAAGGGAACCCTCTTGCACTGTTGGTGGGAATGTAAATTGATACAACCACTATGGAGAACAGTATGGAAGTTCCTTAAAACACTAAAACTAGAACTACCATATGACCCAGCAATCCCACTACTGGGCATATACCCTGAGAAAACCATAATTCAAAAAGAGTCATGTACCACAATGTTCATTGCAGTTCTATTTACAATAGCCAGGACATGGAAGCAACCCAAGTGTCCATTGACAGATGAATGGATAAAGAAGATATGGCACATATGTACAATGGAATATTACTCAGCCATAAAAAGAAACAAAATTGAGTTATTTGTCCTGAGGTGGATGGACCTAGAGTCTGTCATACAGAGTTAAGTAAGTCAGAAAGAGAAAAACAAATACCGTGTGCTAACACATATATATGGAATCTTAAAAAAAAAAAAAAAAAAAAAAAAAGGTTTCTGAAGAACATAGGGACAAGACAGGAATAAAGACACAGACATAAAGAATGGACTTGAGGACACGGAGAGGGGGAAGGGTAAGCTGGGACGAAGTGAGAGAGTAGCATGGACATATACACACTACCAAATGTAAAACAGATAGCTAGTGGGAAGCAGCTGCATAGCACAAGGAGATCAGCTCGGTACTTTGTGACCACCTAGAGGGGTGGGGTAGGGAGGGTGGGAGGGAGACGTGATAGGGAGGAGATATGGGGATGTATGTATATGTATAGCTGATTCACTTTGTTATACAACAGAAACTAACACACCATTGTAAAGCAGTTATACTCCAATAAAGATGTTGAAAAAAAAAAAGAAAAGAATCCAGGGGCCTATGGATCAGTAACTCAAGTATATACTGATGGGTTCTGTTTTGTGAAATTTGGAAGGCAACATTATAATTTATTCCTAGTGAACCATAAATCTGAATTTCAGAGGCAAATTTCCAGCATCAGTAAATGTGTGCCTTTGAACTCATTCTAGGTAAGAAATCAGAGTACAATAAAATGTGAGGAAAATTCCAATCAGTACCTGGTCTCTAGTTTCTTAGATGATACCGTAATGCCACTAATGCTCTCTTTCCCCATTTATGATACCTAAGAAAACATTATAGTGCTCGTCCTTCAGTCAGCTCACAACATTATTGAGTCTCCCTTACACAACTTTGTTCTCGTTCTGTTTATGTATTTATTTATTTATTTCTATTTTACAAAAAAGGTGTTTTTGGAAACATTTTATTATTGTATGGGGACCTTGATAGCTTGATTGACTAAGTAAAATCTATGATAGACTTAACTGATATCAAGGAGATTGAAATCTGAGAAAGGGTGTGGGAAGTTTCCAGATAATATTTTTGGCTTAATTTTTCAATTTGTAAAACAATTAGAACTACCTAACTGCTGTTAAGAGTGATAGAATAGAGATAGGGCCTCAGAGAAGTCTCCAGAAAGTATCTATCTTTTAACAAAGTGTAACATTAGTTCTCTGATATTATCTGTAGGAAATCAGTCCTGGCAACTCTGGTACCCTCGCCCGACGGACATGATAAATGAAGCATCACTACTACTGATTATTGTGTCTTACTTCATTCTTATTCTCTCCTCCTTCAGATTTTTTGGTGTGTTGAATAGGAGGAAATGATGTCTAGTAGGTAATGAATTTGAAACCCTGACTATCTGAATCTGTGTCTTGGTAGTGATCTGGGACAATGACTAGAGAATTAAAGAAGCTACATGTATATTCTCTTGAAGCAGCAGCAACAACAAAAAGCAAAAGTGACGCTGGATTTGGATTTGGGGCAGAATATGAATCTTTATTGCCATTATGCTCAGATGCCTCCAATATCATGAAGGAGAGCTGATCACCTAGGTCAGCTGTCCCCAGTCATTAACAACAAGGCTTTCTTTTACCTAACTGTGGTCCCTCAGCTCAAGTTAAGGCCTACAGGTGACAGTGGTGGGCAGGGGTGTCCACGGTGCCCAATGGTGGGTTTATTTTACTGTACCAGATGAGGAAGTGGTTTTATATCCAATGACATTACTGAAGACTTGTTAGAGGAAGACTGGATAACATGTACAACGAATGATTTGAAGGAAAACAAACTGAACCAAAAAAACCCTAACAGCAGTCTAGTATATTTTCTCTTACTGTAAATTTCCAACAGACAGTAATAACTTTAATTCAATGACTCTCCTTATTTTTAAGCCTTTCATACAACTACCACCTAGAACCCCAAGACAAAGTCTCATCAACTTTCCATTTCTCTGGCTTTCTTAAAATATGTGAGAAATCCATTACATAGAAATACATTAAGGTTTTGTCTCCTAGGAATAAATACTCTTTCCCAGAATCCTCTGTCCCTTGGGAAAAATGATGATAAAATCAGTAATAAGGAGGCTAAATAAGGAGGTTAAATTTTCCCATGTTTGCTTTTTGTCACATATTGACTTATTTCAGGGACACCTCAAGATTTGATGTTAGGTAGAAAAGTGGTAATACCCTGCTTTACATGCTAGGAATAAATGTTGATTCAAAAACGCAATGGCGATAATAAAGGTCCCCCAAAATAGTAACATCCAGGAAGTCCAGGAAGAACAAGTATTTTCCCAATAGGTATGCAGGAAATTAGAGGAATAGAGAAAATGGCACTGGTCACAATCCAAACAAGGGGAAAAAATGAAGTCCTGAGTCCAGAAGCAGAGATCTAACCAATTCCACAGCTGGAGGACAGGAGTCAAAACACCAAGTCAGGAATTCAGGCACAGAGGAAACAGGTGGAAGTAGGCACTCTTCTTAAAAATAAGCCTTAGATGTTAAATTGTTTCGAGCAAGACAGAAGCCAGATTACTATGACTGAAGAGTAAGGTCAAATATACATTTACCAGAGTTCAGTTAATTATGCTTTGTATGACTTCTGAAAAAAGAAATGTCCCAGAAGATGGTCGCTAACTAAGCCTGGAGATCTGAGTAAAATAACTCAGCAATCAAGAGACAAGAAACAAGGTGGTAGGAAATATGGTGGCCAGGACTTCAGTTTGAAGTATTCAAGGTTCAGTGACGTCAGTCTGTGATTTCTTGTAAAGGTGACTTGTAGAAAATCTTGGCTTCACATGATGTTTAAAATTTATTTGGAAGATGTTTTCAACTACAAAATAACACTATCGTAAATATTTTATACGGGTAGGAATTGGTTCTCTTCCCCGGATATATTTGCCTTTCATTTGTTTCTTGATTATTTTAAGTTACAATCCTTTAAGAGATTCTGTTATCCTAGACAGGAATAATATTAGTGCAACATATTTTGTGGAAAATAGAAAACAGTGAGTCTTTTTCATTCTTAAGAAAGAAAAGATTATACTTATGAATCTTGGTGGAACTTCTATATATCTGCCACATTTAAGTCTACTTAATGATACTAAAATTTGACACTATGGATGCTATATAATACATTCAGTTATAGACACCCTCCCACATACATTGTTTTCTAGTTATATCTTTCTGCACTGGCTATCCCCTTACATAAAATACACACACAAAAACCAAAACAGAAAAACAACTTAGGAATATATATCTTCACTGCCACAAACAAACAAACAAAGAAAACTTAGGAATATATCTTCACTGCCACAATTTTTCCTATCATTTCAACTTCTATTAAAGATTAAATATATCACAATTTATAAAATTACCAGAATATCAAAACCTATAATAAAGTAGGCTTTGGCCAGTCAGGAGCAATCCAGAGAACTTTATTACATTTCAAATTCAGAGAGCATATAATTTTCTCCATAAAATATAGACAAGACATAACAGAGTACCACAAAATCAAGTCAAGATGTAGAAGGTTGGCAGTTCCTATGCAATACATATTGAGCTATTTCCTTTAACTTCTTACAAGAATATCATAGTTTCTCATTCAAATTAATGTCTCGGTAAAATTAAAATTTAATTAAAATTTAATTAGTGCCTTCACTACTTAAATGGCAAATAAGGAATGTTATAAATCTGCTTTACAGACTTTAAATGGAAATTTAACTTTTACACAATCCTTTCCTTGTTTATGCTATAATTCTTTTAAGCAGTGCCCATTATCTTTATGTAAAAATTATTTTCTCCAATATATTAGAAATATATATTTGGTGCCTAATTTAATAATACTAATATAAGGCAAATAAAATTTTCATTGAACACTAGCATTATGATAAATTGTATTTACTGATAAATTTATTTTTTCACCATCTTTTGAAAGGACAAGTCATATCAGAAGAAACCAAGATGATATAAAATCAAAAGGAGCTAATAAATTAACAATGTTAATATTTATTAACATTCCAAAAATGCATATAAAATTTTACTAGTATGTCCTTTTCCATCATCAGGTTGTATTATGGAAGTAAAAAATATCAGATACCATACAAGTACGAGTTTAAGATTTGTTCTTACCTGTCAGTGCAGATATATTAGCTATTGTCTCCTTTTCCTGTTGTATTGTATTCCAGTTTGATAAGAGCCTGAATTAAGTTTAAACCTCATTAGTATTATTATGGCAACTATAATAATGATAAACCATAGCAATTAGTATTTACAACAAAAATTCCACTGTACTAAGTTACTTACATGATCTACTATATTTTGTTTTTAACAATAACTATTCCAGATCACTGGCCTGCTGGGAATATTGAATATCTGTGACCTTAAAATATTGTTAGTAATCAAAATTGTCCTAATAAATCATTGAGATTGGTCTTCCTTGTGATAATCAGACTTATCATGTATAACACTCATGGCAGAGGTTGTTAATAATTCACCCAAATCCACATTCTTACTCCTGGGCACATGACTTAATCATATTTCTTAGGCTTCTTTGCAGTTAGGGGTATCTACAGGGTTAATTTCTAGCCAGTGGAATGTCAAGCAGAAATGATATTAATCACTTCTGATCCTGGCCCATAAAACCTCCCACTAATACTCCTCTGTGCTTTTTCCCCTTCTCACTTACAGGGTCCAAGATGACAACCAGGATGACTTAGGAAGCTGTCTGTTGAAGTTGGCAGAGTCTTAGTCAGCCTGGAACCCTGTGTGGAGGAAGGTTGTCCAGCCCTTCTAACACTGATCCCTTTGCCCTTGGCATTATTACATGAGCAAGAGATACCTTTCTCTTCATTAAGCTACTATATATGTTTTGGTCTCTTTATTCCAGTATTTAACATTAGAATAAAAGTGGTGACCCTAAGATATACTTAGTGTTCAAATATATCCTAATAAGTCATTATTATTTTGTCTTCTTTAAGATATGAATTATCAAACATAACACAAATATTTTTACATGAATGCTTGTAAAATAATAATATAGATATTTTTCTTAGAATTCTTGAAATGGCTTCTTTAATTTAGGACTACTCAAAACAGATGCAGGCTTATCATGCAAAATGAGAAAGAATTGGAAATTTACTTAGTTTTCACTAAATTATTTCCTTTTTGTGTGACTTGAGCTGAATATCTCTTGAGGTATAGCTGAGACATGCCTACATCTTGCCTTTGTCTTCAAGGCTCTGTGGATGTGAAGTGAGGTTGAGGCAAGAGTAGGGACCACTAATGGCATTGCTTCAGCTTATTCATGAGGGAGGAAAGTACTTCTTCAGTTTCCTCAAGCTGCCTTCTGACAAAGATGAGTCTTAAATCATCTAGGATTTACCTCTTGCTGAGAACGTAGCTAATGCCCCAGGGTTGACTTTAGACTTTCCCTCTGTCCCCTTCCCAAATATAAAGACACACCCAGAAACACACACACACAGACACGACACCCCTAGCCTTAGCCTTTCTTTTCCACTCTCTTTGAGACCTGTGACACAGCTGCATACATTCTTAGATCAATTCCAGTAATCAATCCACATTCGTGTAACCCCTGTAGAATATTCACTTTAGAAGGACCATTGGAGACCTTCAATATTAACTTCTCACTTAAAGCATAAGGAAGCAAATTCCCAACATGTTTCTGCTGAAACATAATAAAGACCCAAGTCCCATGTCTAATTCAATGCTCTTTCCAAATCATTGTAAAATTTTCATACATTCCTGTCCTTAGAACCTAAGTATTTTTGGTTTATCTATTCAATTGAGTTTAGTAGTTAGCTAACCTGAATAAAGAAAATCAAGAGACTGCTGAATATTCCTAGAGATGGCTGGTAAGTGGAGTGAGCAAGACTGACCTACTTTAATGCAGAGATTCAAAATATAAACCTAACAGGAAAACACACACACACACACACACACACACAACCTACCTTAAAACCCTAATTGCATAGAGTAATTCTCATCGTGTTTCTTACTGATTTATATCTTCAATACTGGGGTCAAGAAAAAAGCCACATGTATGAAAAGATGAAATCTGTATTTTATCCAAGTCTCTCTGGCAAGAAGTTCTTGCTTTTAATAACTCCACTACCTGAAACCATAGAAGGAGACAGGAACTTCTTCCTTTGTTTTTTTTTTTTTCCCCCAAAACTATCCACTAATCTTTTAATTAAAAGTGAATGATGGGGAAATGGCAAGTGAGCAGGAGAAGCTGAAGAACACAGCTTCCTTATATATTTGTTCAACGCTAATCAGTCTGCACATCTCACAGAGAGATCTGTATTAATTACATGGAATCTAATCCATTCTACTAAAGCTGATGTTGTCAACCACTATGGTTGGCTCTAGTTCATAGTATTTGTAGACACCGGTTGATAAAATATATAACCTAGAAGAGAAACTTTTAGGAAGGTTTTACATGCTATAGGATGCTAATATTTTAGAGGATGGTTTTATGCAAATTTGACTTTAAATAATAAAAGAACTCTGATTTTTCTGGAAGTCCCTGAATAGTGTATTTAATATTTCCTCTCAATTCAATAAGATACCTTTTGTTTTAGCCATAAAAGTATGATTTTGGTAATAATATATAGAAATATCCAGGCATATATGATGCCAACAAGCATTTTTTAAGCCAAGAAATTAAAGTAAAAATAATGCATATTCCTCTCTATACAACAATAACAGAGAAGTGTAGTGAGTGCTTATTATGTATGAGGCACTGTGCTAAACATTTTTCATAAGTTATTGAAGTGATTCCACCAAATTATATAATGCAACTTTACTTTTGAGGACAAAAGCCTTCAAGAATGATAAGTAGCTCATCCACATTTAAATATCTCCTTTAAGTCGCTGATACTCACAATCCATGAATCCTACCATTATTCATCCTTTCTCTTGAAATCCCCTCCTGCTCTCCTGTGTCCCCCAAATGATATTTCAAGGCATTAGATTTCATTCATTCATTCAACAAACATTATGTTTACACATACTTGGCACTCATCTAGGTGCTTGAAACATGTCAGTGAGCAAAATAAACATGGCCTTTGTCTTCATTAAGCTACACTCATTTCCTAACATTGAATCTTACTTCCCTTGCCTTGCTCTCCCTTTGTCATATATGTCTGGCAAAATCCCCACCCTGGTTAAATCTAACTCTGTGCCTACTTTCATACTTGTCACCCACATATGGTAAAACCCACAACCATGCCACCTGACTTCACTATTAATTGCTAAACAAGAACTTCAAGCAGGCTGTTATCTATCCCCACTAATACTACAGTTACCTTCTCCCTTGATTTTTTATTTCCCTAGATGATTTTCAATCTTTTTCCTATCTCTTCCCCCTACCTACTAGTATCTATCTCATTGAATGACTTGGTTCCTATGTTACAAAGAAAATACTAAAGATCAGACGGGAACTGTACAAATTTCTACCATGAAAACCATCACTCTACTTGTATCTGTCCAAACACTTGGCTTTCCTTCTTGCCACTATGAAAGATTTTTTTATATGCTTCTATCCAAAGAGAACCTCTCCTCACTATATTCCACTTATACTATTCTAGCATCTGCCCTCATATTCTCATGCATCACAAACTTTTTCCTTTTTTTTTTTAAAGAATTTCTATAAATATACAGCTGTATTAACTCACAGCAAAAAAAAAAAAAAAAATTGTCTTGATCCTAGATCCCCTTCCCTTTTCTCCCCCATTAATCTTCTTTTCTTTACCTTAAATCTCCTCAAATTGTATTCTGTTCACAATTCTCTCCTTGATCTGGTCCTAAAAGGCTCTCAACTCCATGGCTTTACCAGAAGATCCCCTGCCAAGACCACCATTGACCCTGAGTTGCTAAATTCAGGCCAGTCCATGGTCCTCGTCTTACTTGATCTCACAGCAGTGTTTGAATTAACTAACACTGTCTCTTTCTTGAAACATGTTTTACAGTTGATTCCTAGGATGCAATTTTCTTGATTCTTCCCCTACTCTCCAGAGATGCTGCTCAGATTTCTTTGTTTGATCTTCTTTAGCTCTCCAGCCTCTGAATTCTGGGGTGTCTAGAACTCAGTTCCTTGATACCTTCTCTTTAAAACACTCACTGCCCTACTGAAATCATCCAGTCTTGTATCACCTATCTTCTGACGGCTTTCCAAGTTATATTTCCAAGATGAAATATCTACTCTAAATATTTACTCTAAATATGTCTAAAAAACATCTCGTGTTCACATTCGGTCTTCCTCATGTCTCCTTCCCTCCAGGTAAATCTTGAAGTCTTCCTCTCAGTTAATGGCAAACACTTTCTCCCACAAGCTGTTGTGGAAAACTGAATGCTCATCCTTGATTTATGCTTTTCTCTCACAGGGCACATCTAATCCCCTCACCAACACCATCTGTTCCAAGCCATCATCACCTTTTACCTGCATTATTGTAATACATTCCTAATAAGCTACTCTGCTTTCACTTCCCCTCACATCATTTCTCAGCAAAAGAGCCAAGACTATCATTTTTAAATGAAAGTTAGACCCTATCTTTCTTATGATATAAATTCTCTTACTCAGAGTAGAAGTCAAATCTGACAATGCCTGTGGGTCTATTTCTGTTTTGTAAAGAAGTTCATTTGTATTTTTTAAGAAACAAACTTAGAGTTACAAAAGTGGTGGGAGCAGGGATAAATTAGGAGTTTGGAATTAACATATATACACTACTCTATATAAAATAGATAAACAACAAGGACCTACTGTATAGCACAGGGAACTATACTCAATATTTTGTAATAACCTATAAGGAAAAAGAATTTGAAAAAGTATATATATATATGAATCACTGTGCTGCACACCTGATACTGACACAGCTGTACGTCAGTAAAAAAAAAAAAAAAAAATCTGACAGTGGCACTACATGAATTCCATTTTATTTCTTACTACTCTCCATTCCAGTTACCCTGGAATCCTTGAACACACCAAACTTGATTCAGCCTCAGGTCCTCCACCTGGAATATTCTATCTGATAGCTACAGAACTAGAATATTGGTCAAAGTCATTAACACTTAGATATACTATGCATCCAAGTAGTTTAACACAATAAAGTTTAGTTTTTTCCTAATGTCACAGTCCAGTGAGAGTTGGGAAGCAGCCTTGGTCAGCTGTTCTCTGAGCAGAGATTTAAGTAATTCCATCATAGAGTCCTTCAGTTTTGGTCACACAGAAAGGCAGAGAGAAAAACTAAGGAGAATTGTGCAGTGCACAATTCGGAAGAATGGAGATAGCCTAGATATTTGGGTGATCTCAAATTTCCACGACAGTAGCTCTGTACTTTCTTTAGGAAGGTCAGCAAAGTTTTCCCTGGAGTACCCTATTTAAAAGAGCAACACCCCCTGAGTCAAATATTGCTAACTGGTTACCGATCCTTTTTTTTTTTTTTTTTCAATGCTCCTGGACACCCAGCTCAACTACGTTTTTTGGCATTTCTTAGACTTAAGTAAGGTCAGGAGATTGAGTTGTAGGCATGGAAGTGTATATAATGTGAGTGGAATTGATCAACCCTTCCAATCCTGTCCCATTAAAACTTCTATGTGCTGCCCTTGACTCCTTTCCTTCAACTACCAACATTATACCAATAATTCTAAAGTTCTCAGGAGGGCAAGATGCCAGGAGCAAGAGATTGGTTTCCTGAATGACTGTATGGAAGGCTTCCCACTGATCAGAAACCTCAGTAGTGAACTTCATGTAAACACTGAGAAACATCTATTTATAAAACCGCTGCTATTTTGTGATTTATCTGTTATAGCAGTTAGCAATGTCCTTCCCATTAGAACTTCCTATTCCTCTGAATATGTTTTACTTTTATCGTTTATCATGATCTGACATACTCTGTATTTACATATTGTTTTTCCCCTGTGTCTTCTGTCTAGAATGACGGTCAGCAAATGACAACCTATTGGAGAAATCTAGCATGCTTTGTCTTTTTATATATACGTTTTTATTTGAATATGCACACACCATTCATTTCTGAATTTGGAGGTTCTTTTCCTGCTTACAATAGCAGAGTTCAGTAGTTCCAACAGAGAGACCTGTGTGGCTGCAAATAATACTTACTATCTGTTCCTTACGGAAAAAATTTGCCAACCCTTGTACTAGTATGCAAACTCCAAGAATGCAAGACTTTGCCTATTTAGTTCGCTGTTATAGCTCCACCATCTGTGCCTGAACCGATGTAGTTACTCATTAAATGCATAAATAAATAAATGAATGAGTGAATCATTGTGTAGGTAGGCCAAAAAATGTCTCACAAAATATCCCATATCCTAATTCCTCAAACTTGTGAATTTTACCTTATATGGCAAAAAAAAGAAAAAGAGAGAAAAGGAAGGAGGGAGGGAGAGAGGAAAGAAGGAAGGAAGGGAGGAAAAGAAAGAGAGAAAGAGATAAAAAATGTGTATCCTATCAATATCAATTCTATATAACTGCTCATAGATTAATGTCACTATGATAAAACTCATGGGGAGAAAAAGTAGTTCGACATTCCTTCACTAACCATTAACTCTTTAATGAGTATTTTATATTTTATAGTTTCTTCACTTCATAGATGAAATTAGACATATTTTTGGAGATTATACTAGCACTTCACAAATTATTTGTTAAAACAGTCTGTTGTGAGATATTAGACATGAAAGCAAGAAATACATCTGCTATTTTTAAACAAAATTTAGTAATTTCCTGAACTTCATAGCTTTATGATCATAAATTTTTGTCAAATCAACAAAATTAATTGCTCCTAAAAAGTAAGAAATGTGAATGTCCTCGGGGTGAAGGCTGAGCATGTAGAAAGATTTTCTGCTTTAATAAAAGCAAACTCAGGGTGAAAATTATCTTCTTCTCCTTCAGAGGGTGTGGTCATGATCACGTGTCCCTGCAGTTCCTGAAAATCCTGTGACCATTTTGGACATATGCACTTGCACAGGGCTGATAGGAGTGCAGCAAAGAGTGGAGGTGGAAAACACCCAGCACATGGATCGTACCACTGAGCTGCTGAACCAACCCTGGAACCACCCTGCATCTGTACTTTGTGTTCTCTAATATAATTAATGTCCACTTTGGGTCGTGTATTCAATAACTTGAAGCTGAAAACCTCTCAATTGAGGGGGTAATCATTATAATCGTGCCATTGGTGTTAATTGGTTCTGAGTAATTTATTCATTCAATGACAAAATGATATAGTAAAACTCTGAGTCATGTTGAACAATGAACCAGGACCTAATTAAATCTACTTTAGGTTCCAGGGAAATAACATGGAAACTACGATATTAAATTGTCCATCAGCAGTGTGGGCTTTTTTTTTTTTCACATAAGGAATCAATTTGTGTTGCCATGATGCTGATTTCAGTTGATGCTTCTATTGAGCACTGGCTGTGCTCTCTAAATGATACACTGAAATGGATAAATGGGCAGCAGATACTTTGCAAAGAGCAAAAGTCCCTGGTTGGCTTAGTCACTTTCATGCTGGTAGCAGAATAAAAACTGTATTTCTTCTTTCACAAGATTCCTCTGAAAGTGGAAGACATCTTAAAATTTTGTCATACATTCAATGAAGTGGCATTGCCACCAAATTTAATGTTAAATTAAGTTTTATAAATGATGGCATCTTTGAATCCATGAAATACATGAGCCCCACCTCAGACCTACTAGACAATGTTGGCTCTATATCCACTAATCTAACAAATATAAAGAGCTTGTTTGGAATTTTACAATAAGCAAATATATAAATATTTCTAATGATTCTTTAAGTAAAGCTAAAATTAAACCTTTTGTACGCTCTTCTTACCTTACAAGAATACATGGGTTCACATAGGAAAATTAAGGAGTCACAAAAAGATGATTTATTAATAAGTTGATGAGTTATCTTAAAGGGTATTTATTGTCTTTTGTTTACAGCACATAATAAAATTTCCAGAGAAACCAGGCATTGTTTTCTTCTGTTTTATGTTGTTTCCAGAGCTCCTTCTATGAAGAAACCATTTAGCCCTAGTTTAGGCACCATATAATTTCTCTCATTATGAAATAGAAACGTTTTAAAATTTACAGTCTGAAACTGAAAATTCAGTCTCAGCTCCACAGCTTACTAGTTACTTAGCCATTCAGGTCTCCACTTTTGCATATGCTTAGGATAATCATGATAATGATGTCTACCCTAAAGAGTTAGCTTGGAGATCAAGTGATGAAAGATGTGTAAAGTTTTTGTAATTATTTAAGTTCTGTAAACACATGTTTTTTTTTACATTCTTTAGTTTTTATGACTATTGCAATAACCATAACAATAAAATAAATGTGGTGAGAGTCGATGTTTTTGTGTAGTGAGAAACTGAATAATCAAACTGTGTTCTGATAACAGCATAACAAAGACCAAATTGGGAAAATAAAAAGATTTATAAATTCACTTATGATCTTTATAAAATGAATAGTTTTTTTCTGGTAAGGATGAAATAAATCAATATATGGATATTCTCAGTCTGAAGTTTCAAAAATAATTAGAAAAGGTCCCTGCCCTTGAAGGGATAATATAGTGAACAGACAGAGAGATAAACTAAGCTGCGAGTTGGGCAGAAGGAATAAGGATAATGACAATAAGAATACAGAGAAAGAATGGCTCATCAGAAAAGGAAGTTTCCTGAAGAAACTTCAGGAAAGGTTTCTATAGTTTTTCATGCCTTGGGCAAAATGGAAGTCTTAAACTCAACTTTTATGTGCAGGCAGGTTGAATTTTGTCCTGTGGTAAGAATAAATTTCTGTGGATTATGATATACAAAATTTCAAAAAAATGAAGACAAGTCACAATCTATACCTCTTTTTTTCATCAGCACTATAAGCATTAGTAAACACTCATATAGCTCCTCAAAGTTGTGTTCTCTTCATTAAGATGGACATGTTTATGTTCTTTAGCAATAATTCACAAGTACCTTTTTATTTATATTATTAAAATACTTAATTCATTTATTCACTCAAATATTTACTGAGCAAATCCTATATGCCAGGCACTATCCAAAGAGAGGAATATATGATGGTGAAGAAGATAAACAATTGTTGCTCTCAAAGAGCTGTAGTTTAGTAAAGCAGGACTTCTCAAATTTTAATGCTCACTCAAATTACTGGGGGACCTTTTTTAAAAATGTAGATTTTAATTCAGTTATTTGGGCTGGAATCTAAGAGTCAATTTTCCAATAAGCTTCCAGGAGATGCTGATGCTACTGGTCCATGAATCCTACTATGAGTAGGAAGGTATTCAAGCATACAGACAATAAAGCAGTAATAATATTTTAGTGCATGGTGGGGAAATTGAATACACAACCTAGAGAGGTCAACGAGAGAGATGGAAAGAAAGATATGTTCTGGAAATAGATCTTTCCATGTAAATACATGTAATAAATAATAAAGGTAGATCTCACATATATGTGGAAAAGTAGGTATATTCACTAAGTATGTTACAATAGCTATATAAATGTATCCTCATTTAAAAACTTTTAACAAAACACATTCTTGATAGATTAGAGAACTAAGCATAATTAGAAGTAATCAGAAACACAGAAAAATTATAAGTGAATACTCAACTAATCCAGAGATGGAAAAGAACTTTGGAGTTATAAAAAGAATTGGGGGAGTTCCCTAGTGGTCTAGTGGTTAGGACTGGTTCTTTCACTGTTGTAGCCTGGGTTCAGTCCCTGGTCGGGGAATGAGACCCCCTCCAGCCGTATAGCCAAAAAAAAAAAAAAAAAAAAGGAAGAAATGGGGCTAAATCAGAAAAGAAAAATACTCAATAATTTGACAATAAAATTTAAACATTTATGTACTAGAAAGAAAGAAGAAAGAAAGAAAGAAAGAAAGAAAGAAAGAAAGAAAGAAAGAAAGAAAGAAAGAAAGAAAGAAAAAGAAAGAAAGAAAAGTCAAGCCTCTGTTTCTTTCACAGGAAATGCAGTGAATGGTGGAAAACAACCCTCACTTCATAGAAACAGTTCCAACCAGACTGTGAATTAATTTATTAATTAATAAAGTTATTTATTTAGCAACCTTCTCCATTGCCAGTAGATTAATCTTTACAAAACCTTTACCTTCCTTTGATCCTCTATACACACTCAAATTCTGCAAAGACTACACTTCCAGTACTAAAAAGTCCAAACTATTTCACAGGCACTCAAGGCTCTTGACAGTTGAACCTAATTCCACCTACTTTTCCAATGTTATATTCTAATATTTCTTTTATGAACTCCTCACTCTAGCTTTTTAATGAACCTAGTTTTTTTTCTTCCATTGTGCCTTTACTATACTGTCTTCCAAATTTATAATGCTCCACCCTCATCTCTGCCTCTCCAAACACAACAATCCATCCAAGTGCAACACAAGTTCCACTTTTCTGCAGTGTTTGGCCAAACCACTACACCAAAAAGTTATCTTAGACTTCATAGATATTTCACTGTACTTGATACCTGTGCTAACTTTAAGAAATTGAACAGAAATTGAACTTTAAGAAATTGAAACTATTTATATTAAAAGTCCTATAGTCCATTGTGAACTTCAGGATTTAAGGCCAGAGTGTCAAAATGCTTAGCATAGCACCTTGCATCTTTGAGCTCTAAATAAATAACCACTAAATTAATGCCTAGCCCTGTGCGTAGGATGCTTGCCAAACAGCTTTAAGTATTAAGAGCTTTGCTTCTGTCTTTTTCTAAACCATCTAAGAGCATTACAGTCGTTATACCGGGTTGGTACATGCAAACAGATTTTTTCTCTAAAAACTAAGATGCTCCAATGAATTTCATTAATGTTCTATATTTCATAAAATAAAGTGATGTTCATATCATGAAACAGTCTTTCTTCAGATAAAAGAATCCCTGCATTTTTAACAAAACTTGAATTATTTTAAAATTTTGTCATATTCCAAAATATGCAGTAGGAAATCTTAACAATTATATTATAGAATATTAAGCTAAAAATTAACAACTATTATTCTTTTTAATATGTTACTTTTTTGCTATTTGATTGTTTAAATTACCTTTTAGAAAATATTTTTCACAATATTTACTCTATTTTTTTATACATGGATTCAATGTTCACCATTCAGTTCTTTTACAATGCTTTCTTCATTTATCTTTCACATAGTTTCATTCTAAGATGGCTGAGGGATAATATACTCTCTGAGTTTTTACATAATTAATTATGCCAGTGTTCCTATTTTGTACTTAGATAATAACTTGCCTGGTTAAAATATTCTCAAGACATAATTTGCCCTTAGAATTTTGTAAATATTGTTCTATTATCTTCTGGCATTTCATTTTTCCATGGATGTATTTGAGCCCAAGCAGATTTATTCCCTTTGTAAGTTCTTGGATACCTAATGAATTCTTTCTTTATCCTTGAAATCCAATCACTTTACCAGAATGTCATGAAACTGTTCTTCTAATGAATTTTTTGAAAACAGTGTGCTTTTGATCTGGGGTATTATTTTTAATTTCAGAAATGTTTTCTACTATTATACAATTATTTTTAAATTCAATCTGATGGGTTTTCACTTTGGTCTCACTATTCATCTTTATTTTGGATCAACATTTCCTATATACCATGGATATTAACATCTTTTTGATTATTTTATCTCTTCTCCTTCATTTTACTGGGACTACTTCATCTCTTTCTTCTTTGCTACTTTTATTTTCCCACACTGTCTAATCTGTTCCCTGTAGTTTCTACTTAATTAGTTCTGTAATGGTGTCACTTTGGTCTTCTATACACTTAATTTACAATCTCTCCTTTCAGCTCATTCACATTTTTAATTATCCCATATTTGATGTCTTCTCTCATTAAAATCATATTCCCTTTAAGTTTTTCTATAGCATGAAACATTTGTGGGAAAATTTCTTCTCTTTTTCTCTTTCACTTGTATTTTCTTCTACAATGAATTCTTCTGTCCTTTCTACACTTTATGCCTGTCTTTATTTTTGCTCTAGTATTTTTGCATACTTTCCATGCTTAGTCCATGTTTAATGTGGTCTTTCTTAAGGCATTTTAGTTGCTCTGAATAGGGTAGACACATTTTTGTTCATACTTTTTCCAACTTATCTGAGACGTTAGACTTTTCCTTAATACGTCATTTAAGGAAGGACAGTGAGTATTTTAGCCACATTCCTGTAGCCAAAAAACCCGTAGAATAAGAGGAAAACCCAACTGGATGTAGTAGTGTCTTCGGTTGAGAAATTTGGACTATGGTCAAGATGAAGAAAAACTTCCTGGATACCTAGTCATTGATGCTATAACAACTGACCTACAAATTATTTTAATTATTGACATTTCTGAGAGATATTTTTTTCCTACTAATTTAAGATCTCTCTCTCTCCACTTCCTTCAGAAATATTTATCAAAATATATACCAAATATATAAAAACACATTTAAAAAAAACTCCTCCCAGTGTAGAACTGCCTGATAAATGAAGTTAGATCAAAAGTCTGCCAAAGAATTATTTATTTTATACTACAGAAAGATATAAACAATAAAAAGCTCCCCCTAAAGTTCATTTTCAAATTACTGAAGTCATTACAACCTGTACTCTAATTGTTTAAATATATTATATCAATGCCAGTTTGGTGCATATTCTGAAACATTTAATTTTTGTTCACTTCCACCATTATAACAACAAAAAGCTGGACAAACTGAAAATAAATTACTTTTTGGGACTCATCAGAGAATATAAGTTACAGGACAAACTGTCACTCTGATATCTAAGGAGAGAGGCAAATGCTGAGATTCAACAGCAGAGATCTACTTATTTGGAGCAGGAGCCAGTGGAGCCATAAACTGGTAGGAATATCTAAATGATAATTTTGATGAATTGTTGGAGTTTGGGTGTGGGATGAATGAGAAGCTCCTGGGGGAGTCAGGTAGATTGATCAAAAGCCTCACTATGGAAGGGTGGGAGGGAGACACGGGAGGGAGACACAAGAGGGAAGAGAAATGAGAATATATGTATATGTATAGCTGATTCACTTTGTTATACAGCAGAAACTAACACACCATTGTAAAGCAATTATACTCCAATAAAGATGCTAAAAAAAAAAAAAAAAAGCCTCACTATGTTCTCACATTGAAGAGTCAAGAAAGAGTCCTTGGTAGCTCTAGTCATTAGTCATGGAGAGAGAAAAGTACTTTACCCACAGACTTATGCCATCTGGGAAAATGACTTTTTCCCATCTCCAACACCTTTTACCCATCCTGTCTCACCTAAGAGGAAAAACAACTAAAAAACACTAGTAAATGTTGCAGCTCAGGAACACAATCTCAACCCACTAAAAGACTAAGATGTAACAAAAGATTATAGAACGTTTCCCCTCTCTTACACCTTATATCCACGAAAATAAAGTTCCAGTGTAATAACAGAGAATTACAGGTAAAAGAGCTAAAAGACATAGACTCTACCTGAGGAAGATTTCTTAGTGGAAACCTAAGGTAATGGATGAGACAAAATAGTCACTAGGTGAATTTGAAACCTCTGGTATCTATAGCCAGAGCAAGCATTAAACAAAGACTAAATCCTAACCATATTACTGTAAAACTTTATACGACATAGTTCTTTTAACTCAGCTCCTATTATCCAAGACATCATCCTGGCTTTAAAAAAAATCACAAGAAATCCTAAATATAAGAAAAATCCCAGTCTGAAGAGAAAAAGCAAGCATCAGGACCAGACTCAGATATTACACAGATTTTAGAATTATTTTACAAGAAATTTTAAATAACTATGATTAATATTTTGAGAGGCCACAGAGAAAGTAAACAGTATGCAGAAAAGATGGATAATGTAAGCAGAATGATGAAAACTATAAGAAGGAATCAAAGGAAAATAAGAGGAATTAAAAACTATATAACATAAATGAAGAGTGTCTTTGGTGAACTCAAGACTAGTCTGGACATGGTGAAAGAACTAGTCAATAAGTTTGAAGATATGTCAATAGAAACTTCAGAAATTAAAATGGAAAATAATTTTTAAAAAACAGAACCTTCAAGAACTATGAGGCAATTTTGAAAAATGTAGCATACACAGAGATAAATACCAGAAAAAGAATAAAGAATGGAGTAGAAGAAATATTTGAAGTAACAATTGCCAAGAATTTTCCAAAATTAATTACAAACATCAAACCACAGATTCAAGAAGCACAGAGAATGCGAAGCAGAGCAAATAACAAAAAATATACATATAAAAGTATTATACTCAAACATCAAAAAAAAAAAAAAAAGAGAGAAAATTTTGAAAAAAAGAGAAAAATAAAACCCTGCCTATAAAGGAACAAGAATATGAATTACAGCTGACTTCTTCTCTGAAACCATGTAGACAAGGGGAGAGTGGAGTAAAATATTTAAAGTATTGAAAGAAAAAAAACCACCCACTTAGAATTTTATGTCCAGTGAAATTATCCTTCAGAAGTAAAGGGGAAATAAGTCTTTTTTCAGACAAATAAAACCTGAAGAAACCCATCACCAGCAGACCTGTCCTTCAAGAGTATTTTTTAAAAATTCTTCACGGAAAAGGAAAATGATATAAGTCAGTGTGCCAAGCAAAATAATGACCCTCTAAAGAGGTCCACATTCTAATCCCCTGAATCAGTGAATATGTTATCTTACACACAAATAAGGACTTTGCACATATGATTAAAATAAGAATTTTGAGATAGAGAAATTTTCCCAGCTTATCCAAGTGGACCCAATGTAATCACAAAGGTCAATATAAGGAAAAGAAGGAGGTGGAGGAGTTGGAAAAGAAGATGTAACAGAGGCAGAGGTCATAGTGATATGGCTATGAGCCAAAGAATGAGAACAGGCTCTAGAAACTGGAAAAGAGAAGAAATAAATTCTCTCCTAGAGCCTTCAGTAGGGATGTAGCTTTGAGATAACCTTGAGTTTAGCCACATAAGATACTTTTCTGACTTCTGTTTGTCAGAGAAGTAAGATAGTATATTTTATATTATCTTACTAAATATATCTTACTACTTTAAAGATAAGAAAGAGCAAGATAATAAATAATCACTAGCCACTAAGCTTGAGATAATTTGTTACAGTAGCAATAGGAAAATAATACAGATTTTTGGTATCTGGAAAGTAAGATAGATAGATAGATAGATAGATGATAGATAGATAGATAGATAGATAGAAAAAGTACTTAACATACTGACTTTGGAATTGAGCAATGGGTAAATGTAGAAAGCATTTTAAGGAGCATAACAGGAAAACCTAGATTGCCTTGAACATTGTTAGTATAAATATGAATGTTAATGATTCTGCTAGTGAGAACTTAGAAGAAAGTGAGAAACATGCTAAAGAAAACATATATTGTCTAAGAGAATATCTATATCAGCATAAATAAGCTGGTGATAGGAATATGGATACTAAGAGCTGCTGGTGAAGGCTCAGGAAGAAGTGAGGAACATTTCAATAGAAGCTGTAGGAAAGGAGATCCTTATTATACAGTGGCAGAAAGCATGAAATAATTACATCCTGAATTATGCAGAAAGTGATGAAATTGAATATTGAGCTGATTATACTTCTAAGAAAGTGTTTAAAGTATGGCCTTATTTCTCCTTACAGCTTATAGTAGATGCAAAAAAGAAAGAGATAAATTGAAGGAAGAATTGATAAACAAAAACAAGCCAGAACTTGATGATTTGAGAAGTTTTTATAGAAGAATAAAAGGTAATATTTAAACATTTCACTGTCAGGAAAGCATGATCTAAAGAAAAAACTGAGAATGTAGCTGTACTGTATTTTTCAAATACCTTAGAAGAACCAAAGGTTCAGAGCACTCTGTCACACAAAAGGTACTTTGGAAAGATTTAACATGTGACTCCTAGATATATTCAGACATCTTCGCAGAAACTAGAAATAGAAATGAGATTATCCAGAAAAGTTCTTTAAAGAAGCTTCTTGTCCAATAAATCCCCATTACATATGCAGGACATCCATAAGGTTCTTGATAATTTTATACCACCAGAAACACTGACACCTTGACCTAAAAGAGACAGAAAAAATATGAAATTAGAGAAGGCTTTGGAATCCCCAAATTCTATATGTAGAAAACGGGTTGATAAGATAATTCTGCACACATGCTTTATTTTCAGAAAAAAATAAAGATGATTATGAGGGTGGAAATCTGAGCCCAGAGGGCAGAGTTTGAGCATAGGGGAAGGAGTCGTGGCTATGATCCCACAGAGGTTTATTCCCAAGTCTTGAAATCTAATGTTACTTTCCCACCTGGATTTTTAAATGTCTTGAGAGCACTGACTTCATTTTCTTTCTATTTTCTCCCTTTTTCAAAGGGGAAGTCTGTACGTGATGGCTGTTCCATCTTTGTCTTTTGGTAGTAAATAACATGTTTTCTGATTTCACAGATGCACCAATGGAGAAAAAATTTGCCCCAAATTGAATCATATTCAGAGTCTAATTCACACATGTTTTAAATGATTTAGATGATGAAATTTGAAAATTTTGAGCTGATGAGATCTAGATGAAATTTTTGAGTCTTAAATTGATTATGTATTTTGTTGAAACTTTGGAAAATATTTGGATGGAGTGACTGTATTTTACATGTGTGATAGATGTGAGTATATGGGGCCCAGAAGAGGGACTATGATAAGAGAATATGTTCTGATTCTCTTAACTAATGAATATGTTATCTTACATGCAAAACAGACTTTGCATGTTGGATTAAGGATCTCTAAATGGGGTCATTATTCTGGATTAACCCTGTGGGATAAATCTAATCGCAAGGGCCCTTATAAGGAAAAGATGTAGACAAGAGTCAGAGAAGGAGCTATGATAAAGGAAATAGCTTGGAATGACATGTCCATGAGCCAAGGAATGTAGACAGCTTCTAGTAGCATGTTTTCACATAAAACTTCTAGAAGAAATTCATCTCTGCTTACACCTTGATTTTAGCCTCATAAGACACATTTTGGACTTTGAAGTTCTAGAACTATAAGACTATAGTTTGTGTTGTTTTAAGCCATTAAGTTGGGGTTAATTTATTGCAATATCAATAGAAAACAAATATAATAAGAAACTCTAATCTACATAAAAAATGGAAGGGTCAGAGAATTAATAAAGGTAAAAAAATATTTAATTTTGTTCATTCTTATTTAATCTGAAAGATACCTATGTTTACAGTGATACTAGTAAGGATATATTTGATGGTTTTAACATGTAGATAAGCAAATGAATGATTGCAGTGTCATAAGGGATGAGAGAAGAATTTGTAATACTCTGTTATAAGGTACTTGCACTACATATGAACCTACAGAGTATTTTTGAAGGTGGACATAGATAGTTAAAAATGCATAATGCAAACTTTAGGGCAACTGATATGCAAAGGGAGATCAAATGGAATCATACAAAATATTCAAGTAAAACCAAAGAAGGAATAATGAGGCAGAAAGAGAAACAAGGAAAAAGTGTAACAAAAAATAGTTACAAAAATAGTAGATATTCATCCAAATATATTAATCACTTTAAATAGGAATGAAGTAAATACACCAACTAAAAGAAAGACTTAGTCATAGTGGATAAAGCAGACCAAACTATATGTTGTCCACAAGAAACCCACTTTAAACATAAAGACTCAGGTTAAATGTAAAAGGATAGAGAAAGATATACCACACCATCAATCAAAAGAAGGCTGGAGTAGCTATATTCATTTCAAACAATGTACACTTTAGAATAAGAGATATTTTTAGGGATGAAGGAGGGCAAAACATAATAATACAATGATCAATTCTCCAAGAAGACATAATAGGGTGTTCTTTCTGTGTATCAACAAGAGTATAAAAAATATTTAGTGCAAAAACTGAAGGACTACAAGGAGTCATAGGCAAATAAACTATTAGAGTCTGAGACTTCAAGACTACTCTTTCAGCAATTTATAAATCAAGCAGTCAGAAAATCAGTAAGAGTATAGTTGAACTGAATACACTATGAATCAACTTAATAACTGACATTTATAGAATGCTCCATCTAACAACAGCATAATACATGTTCTTCTCAAGTTCACATGGGACATTCACCAAGATAGACCACAGTCTGGGCCATAAGACATACCTTAATTTTTTTTTTTTTACACATCTTTATTGGAGTATAATTGTTTCACAATGCTATGCTAGTCTCTGCTGTACAACAAAGTGAGCCAGACATATGCACACATATATCCCTATATCCCCTCCCTCTTGAGCCTCCCTCTCACCCACCCTATCCTTCCCCGCTAGGTCATCGCAAAGCACAAAGCTGATCTCCCTGTGCTATGCTGCTTCTTCCCACTAGCTATCTATTTTACATTTGGTAGTGTATATATGTCAATGTTACTCTCACTTCACCCCAGCTTCCCCCTCCCACCCCCGTGTCTTCAAGTCCATTCTCTATGTCTGCGTCTTTATTCCTGCCCTGCCACTAGGTTCATCAGTACCATTTTTTTTTTTTTTTTTTTTTTTAGTTCCATATATATGCATTAGCATACGGTATTTGTTTTTCTATTTCGGACTTACTTCACTTTGTATGACAGACACCTCACACCAGTCAGAATGACCATTATCAAAAAATCTAGAAACAATAAATGCTGGAGCAGGTGTGGTGAAAAGGGAACCCTCTTGCACTGTTGGTGGGAATGTAAATTGATACAGCCATTATGGAGAACAGTATGGAGGTTCCTTAAAAAACTAAAAATAGAACTACCATATGACCCAGAAATCCCACTACTGGGCCTATACCCTGAAAATTTTAAATATAAATAATAAAAATTATGTTCTCAGACCACCACAGTGAATTCTACCAAACATTTAAAAACAGCAATTGTACCACTTATCCACAATCTCTTTCAAAAAGTAGAAAGAGAAGGAACATTCCTAACTAATTCTATGAAGCATGCATTACCCTAACACTAAAATCAGGTAAAGATATTACAGAAAGGAAAACTGAAAATCAGTACCTCTTACAAGCATAGATGTAAAATTTCTCAACAAAATATTATCAAATGAAATTTGAAAATACATAAAAATAATTCTATACTACAGTCAGGTGGGACTTACTCCAGGTAGGCAAAGCTGTTCTACATTCAAAAATCAATGTAATCCACCACATGACAGATTAAGAAAGAAGAAAGTCATATAATCATATTGATTGACACAGAAAAGGCATATGACCAAATTCAACATCTATTCATAATAAAAAAACTTTCAACAAACTCAAATAGAGGTGAAAGAGCTCCCTAAATCTGATAAAGAACATTCACAAAAATCCTACAGGTGTCATCATACTTAACACTGAGAAACTAGAAGCTTTTCCTCTAAGATTGGGAACAAGTCAAGAACATTCTTTCTCATCATTGCTATTCAACATCATCCTGGAAATCTTAGCTAATGCAATAAGACAAGGAAAATAAATAAAAGATTTATAAATAGAAAAGAAATAAATAAAACTGTTTGTTTTTATCAGACATGATTGTCTATGTAACAAATCCCAGAGAATCAAAAACAGCAACAATAACAAAACCTCCTGGACCTAATAGTAAGTATAGCAAAGTCTCAGGAAACAAAGTTAATACACAAAAGTTAATTTCTTTTATAAATATCAAAAAAGGACAATTGGAGACAATTTAAAATTTTTAAAAGTACTACTTACAATAGTATGAAAAAGAAGAAACACTTGGGTGTAAATCTAACAAAGATGTACAAGGTCAATATGTGGAAAACTACAAAATTCTGAAGAGAGAAATCAAAGAAGATCTAAATAAATGGTAAGATATTCAGTGTTCATATTTTAGAAAGCTCAATATTTTTAAGATATTAATTCTTCCCTATTTGATGTGTAGATTCAATGCAATGTGAATAAAAATTCCAGAAAGCCATTTGTAGATAGTAATAAACACATTCTAACATTTATATGAAAAAACAAAAGACCTTAAAGAGCAGTTAATAATAGAGGAAACTGGGTGGAGATTATGAGAAATCTCTACAGCTATCTTCACAATTTTTCTGTAACTTTAAATGTATTCTAAAAATAAAGTTTATCTTAAAATAATTTATTTTCCTTGAGCAAAGTACATAAACAGAAAAGGAATTGTTATATTTCCTTTCATAATTATCTTCAGGCTCTTAATATGTCCATATTTAGATATTGAATCTGATCAAATGGTCACTTATATTAATACTTAGTATTATGTATCTGTGTTTCATTTCTTAATTAGATTATCAAATTATTCAAATATTTTTCCTACTTAACTAACTCACAAGTGGACAGGAGAATTAATGTCTTATTTAAATATTTCATTAGAAGGTAAAAAAGTGTCTTTATATGAATATATGAGTTTAATTGAATTAATTTTCAGTTAAAAATTATAATTATTGTCAAATTCACTCATACTTGCTTTTATATAGTTTTATCCATTAATTATATATCTAGAGTTGAATATATTAGAACAATCTTCCATCACTTTCAGTGAGAATTTAGGTATGTAAGAGCACCAGCTCTGCAATTAGACAGCTGAGATTCTAAAATTCTAGCTCTGCCAATTACAAGCTATGTGATGGGAAATTGCTACAAACTACTTTTCATAATTTTCTTTATTTCTAAAAAGGAGATAATTATACATCACAGAATCATTGAGCAGTTAAATGAGAAGATAGAAAGAAAGCCCTTAAAACGTCTGACACATAGTAAATTCTTAAAAGTATAATTATTAGAAATTATTACTTGGACTTGTAAAAAGTGTTGACTTGAGATCTTGGGAGTTCCTCAGGTGAAATTCAAAACTGGCCTCCATACACGGAGGGCAAAGACAGACTAAAGGAAAGGCAGACCACTCCAGATTGGTAGATGGCAAGTTTCATAAGCAGTAGATCTCTGTACCCACCTGCTAGAATCTTAAAGTTTATATGGAGGCCTTAACTGGGTTGAGTCAGGTATTCAGTCCAGATGGTTTCAACAACACATTACTCTCTCAAGGCTGTGTCCTTGAAACAGCTACTGGAGCATATTGATATAGTCCAAGGACTAGGGGAGAGAGTGAAGAACCTCTGATTGACTGGCTCCATCTCACGGGTCAGCCAGTGGTCACATCCTCTTGATTACCTCCTCCAACAAAAATAAGCTCCAGATAAATGAGCATTGTTGATATAACTGTTATTGTAGAAAGAGAGAGAGAGAAGAAGAAAGAGAAATACAACAGACACCGCAGAAATACAACGCATCCTAAGAGACTACTAAAAGCAACTCTATGCCAATAAAATGGACAACGTGGAAGAAATGGACCAATTCTTAGAAAGGTATAACCTTCCAAGACTGAACCAGGAAGAAACAGAAAATATGAACAGACCAATCACAAGTAATGAAATTGAAACTGTGATTAAAAATCTTCCAACAAACAAAAGTCCAGGACCAGATGGCTTCACAGGTGAATTCTATCAAACATTTAGAGAAGAGATAACACCCATCCTTCTCAAACTCTTCCAAAAAATTGCAGAGGAAGGAACACTCCCAAACTCATTCTATGAGGCCACCATCACCCTGACACCAAAACCAGACAAAGATACTACAAAAAAATAAAATTACAGGCCAATATCTATATTTGATGAATATAGATGCAAAAATCCTAAACAAAATACTAGCAATCAGAATCCAACAACACATTAAAGGATCATACACCATGACCAAGTGGGATTTATCCCAGGGATGCAAGGATACTTCAATATACGCAAATCAATCAATGTGATACACCATATTAACAGATTGAAGAATAAAAGCCATATGATCATCTCAATAAATGCAGAAAAAACTTTTGACAAAATTCAACACCTATTTATGATAAAAACTTTCCAGAAAGCGGGCATAGAGGGAACCAACCTCAACATAATAAAGGCCATATACGACACAGCCACAGCAAACATCACTCTCGATGGTGAAAAACTGAAAGCATTTCATCTAAGATCACGAACGAGACAAAGATGTCCACTCTCACCACTATTATTCAAAATAGTTTTGGAATTCCTAGCCACGGCATTCAGAGAAGAAAAAGAAATAAAAGGAATACAAATTGGAAAAGAAGAATTAAAACTGTCACTGTTTGCAGATGACATGATACTATACATAGAGAATCATAAAAATGTCACCAGAAAACTACTAGAGCTAATCAATGCATTTGGTAAAGTTGCAGGATACAAAATTAATGCACAGAAATCTCTTGCATTCCTATACACTAATGATGAAAAATCTGAAAGAGAAATTATGGAAACACTCCCATTTACCATTGCAACAAAAGGAATAAAATAACTAGGAATAAACCTACCTAGGGAGACAAAAGACCTGTCTGCAGAAAACTATAAGACACTGATGAAATAAATTAAAGATGATACCAACAGGTGGAGAGATATACCATGTTCTTGGATTGGAAGAATCAATATTGTGAAAATGACTATACTACCCAAAGCAATCTACAGATTCAATGCAATCCCTATCAAATTACCAATGGCATTTTTTACGGAACTGGAACAAATCATCTTAAAATTTGTATGGAGACAAAAAGATCCCGAATAGCTAAAGCAGTCTTGAGGGAAAAAAACGGAGCTGGAGAAATCAGACTCCCTGACTTCAGACTATACTACAAAGCTACAGTAATCAAGACAATATGGCACTGGCACAAAAACAGAAACATAGACCAATGGAACAAGATAGAAAGCCCAGAGATAAACCCACGCACCTATGGTCAATTAATCTATGACAAAGGAGGCAAAGATATACAATGGAGAAAGGACAGTCTCTTCAATAAGTGGTGCTGGGCAACTGGACAGCTACATTTAAAAGAATGAAATTAGAACACCCCCTAACACCATACACAAAAATAAACTCAAAATGGATTCGAGACCTAAATGTAAGACTGGACACTATAAAACTCTTAAAGGAAAACATAGCAAGAACACTCTTTGACATAAATCACAGCAAGATCTTTTTTGATCCACCTCCTAGAGTAATGGAAATTAAAACAAAAATAAACAAATGGGACCTAATGAAACTTCAAAGCTTTTGCACAGCAAAGGAAACCATAAACAAGATGAAAAGACAACCCTCAGAAAGGGGGCTAATATTTGCAAATGAATCAACAGACAAAGGATTAATCTCCAAAATATATAAACAGCTCATGCAGCTCTATATTAAAGAAACAAATAACCCAATCCAAAAATGGGCAGAAGACCTAAATAGACATTTCTCCAAAGAAGACATACAGATGGCCAAGAAGCACATGAAAAGCTGCTCAACATCACTAATTATTAGAGAAATGCAAATCAAACATACAGTGAGGTATCACCTCACACCAGTTAGAATGGACATCATCAGAAAATCTACAAACAACAAATGCTGGAGAGAGTGTAGAGAAAAGGGAACCCTCTTGCACTGTTGGTGGGAATGTAAATTGATACAGTCACTATGGAGAACAGTATGGAGGTTCCTTAAAAAACTAAAAAGAGAATTACCATATGATCCAGCAATCCCACTACTGGGCATATACCCAGAGAAAACCATAATTCAAAAGGACACACGCACCCCAATATTCATTGCAGCACTATTTACAATAGCCAGGTCATGGAAGCAACCTAAATGCCCATCAGCAGACAAATGGATAAAGAAGATGTGGTACATATATACAATGGAATATTACTCAGCCATAAAAAGGAACGAAACTGAGTCATTTGTTGAGACGTGGATGGATCTAGAGACTGTCATACAGAGTGAAGTAAGTCAGAAAGAGAAAAACAAATATCGAAAATTAAAAAATAAAATAAAAAATAAAAATGGAAAAAACAAAAAGAAAGAGAGAGAGAGCCCAGGATTCAGAGGAGGGAAGAGCAAGCTATGTTATAAAGAAGAATTGGAAGAAAATATAAATATCAAAACCATCTTATACCTTTATACCTATTGAAGGGAATGGTACTCCACTTTGTAAATACTTCATTGTTTGTTTTCATAAGGAATAGAATGTTACACAAAAGCTATCATAAGAGCAAAAGCATTAGAGTTCCACAACTTTAGTTTACTTGGAGAAAAGGCATGAAGACAGAGCTTGTCATTACTTTATTGCAGAAAGAAGCAATACTTAGAATGGTTTAAGGCAAATATTTAGAAAATGGATAGGAGCTTTCTAGGTAGCCATCACATCAAGATGACTCAAAAAGTGGTAGAAGAAATAGATTAGAAGAAATACAAAATAAGAAAGGAAAACTAAAAAGGAACAGTCATGAACAGTGTAAACAATCCTAATCAGTTTCAAATATAGATAGATGAGAGATCAATAGATAGATGGATAGATAGATGGATAGATAGATTGATAGATAGATAGATAGGTAGATAGATAGATGATAGATAGATAGATAGATAGATAGATAGATAGATAGATAGATAGATCAATCTGATGGATTTGATCCCCTTTGAAAAAATCAATTGGCTATTAACCAATTTCAAGTAAAACACTCAGTGGGGCAGTCCAAACTTGTTTAGGATTTTCTATTGCTATAGCATTCTTCTATGTCTGTCTTGAAGAAAATCTATCTAACTATCTGTCTATCTATCTATCTATCTATCTATCTATCTATCTATCTATCTATCCATCTAACCATCCATTCCTCTACCTGTCTATTCCCCTCCACGGAGGAGAAAGTAAGCTATCTTACAAAGAGGATTCAGAGGAAGATGGTGAATACATCAAAATATATTATTCTACCCATTGGAGAGAAGGGTAAACTACCTTTATATCTAACGTTCTGGGTTGTCTTCCCCCACAAAATGTGAACAGACTGTTACACAAAAGCTATATTGGTATCAAATAGCATTGAGTTTCATCAGCTTTAATCTAAATGGAGAAGAGGCATGAAGGCAAACACTTGTCCTTACTTTCCTGCAAGCAGAAGTTATACTTAGAGAGTGGTTTATTTTTGTATATGTGTGTGAGTGTGTTCAAGGATTTATACTTACATACAGATAATATAAAATTTAGTTTAACTAGAATGAGTAGAAAATGGATGTTTTGTGTCAACTGAATATTTTGATGAATTCAATGTTTACACATTCTGTGAAATGTTTAAAAGATCAAACCTTTCAAAAAAATCACAGAAATCCCCCAAACTTACTGGCATAACCACACCAGTTTCCTCATCTTACCTCTATATTCACTGCTGTCAGACTGTACATGGATGTGTTCACTAACTCTGGATCTTATTCACAGGCACACTAAAATTTGATGCCTTATTGTACATGGATGGAATATTTTTGTCCTTTCTCTGACTCCTTTTTATACAATTAAGTTTTATTCTGTTGTCCTATTTAAGCTCTCCCTTTCCACTAGCACTGCCATGCACATAGACATCAGTGTGTTCACCTCCTCCCTGAGCTCACAATGAGATCTTTTCTTATATGGCGATGGCTGGAAGCATATCATACTTATTATCATCATTTTAAAAGACTTTGTATGTGAATAATGCACATTCAACCCTAAAAATATGTCAAACAAAAGTGTGTGATTTAGGTGGTAATTCATAGTCATATAGTATCTCAGAATCTTTGTAGTGAAAATAAATTGTTCAAAACTATTGACTTTGGACTTAGGTTGAATCATTATGTAATGACCTACACTAGAAATGACTTTTGCAATAAATCTCAGTAATAAGAACATTTACTTTTTGTGTATCTTTTAAAGAAAAAAGAATAATAAAAAATTATTTTTTGAGCAGTACCATTGCTTAAATTTTAGAATAAATGGGAATCTACTGTTATTGCTTACCTCACATGGACTAGATGCTGGCAAATTTAACAGCAATTTTATTTCTGCAGCCTCAAATTAAATCCTTTATTTTGTCAGATGTGACTGTGGAACAACTTCCAAAAGAAAGAAAAAAAAAGAGACTACAACAGTGAACCTTAAAAAAATCCTATTCATTCTCTAGACTTGGATCCCTACGTACCAGTCAAGGAAAATATCTAATTTCTTCAAGGAAAAATAGTTCATATTTCTTTTGAAACATCTCTGTTGCCATAGTTACCAAAGGCCTCTCTTTTTTTCCCCCTAATAATAACATCACCATCTAGATACACATAGCTCAAGAAAGTGGATGTTTTACTGTGGAAATTTATAAGGACATGGGCTCTGCTTCCAATGACTTTTAAAAACCTGAAATTGAAGGATTTTATTAATAAAAACACCTGAGTTGAACTTAATGCTTTTCTGAGCAAGAGTGCAGGAGAGGATGGGGAATAGAGAAATTGAGAAGAGTCATACAGTTTTAACATTACCAAGGTGAAAGTGATCTAAATTAGAATTTGGACCTTGTTGATCTTCTCCACCGCACTGTATATAAACACTCCTACATGGGTTGCCATGTCTCTAAGACTGATACCCTCATCTGGATAAACCACAAGAAATTAAAACATAGACACACACATACACAAGCACACCTTAGAATAAGAAAAATATAAACCAGCTTATTTTCATTATTGGTCTTGCCAAATATAAACTTTAGAGACAAAATTTTAAATAAAGCAGCAACTATGAAAATAAACAATGAGATCCTTGTGTACAGGATTACGTAGTTGGGGTGTGCATATTTGCAATCAAGCTCTGAGTAGAAATAAAATCAGTTTTCTCTGCCTTCCTTTCCTCTTACTTTTTAAGAAGTGGTCACCAAAATCCTTATTAACAGGAATTTAAGGTGCAGGCATATACTTTTGGGGAAGTAGAGATTGCTAAGAAATGTGTGGTCAATGTGCTTATTGTAAACAGTTCTATCAAATAGTGCAGTTACTTCAATGAATTGCAAAACCCATCAATTGTGTTTATGATTTGGAAAATGTCTTGAAAACCAAGAAAGTTTGAAGACTTAAAAAGTAACTGGCATACCTCAATATCCCCCTTCATTACTAACATTAATTTTCTTCATAGTTTTCCTTTTTATACTTAAAAATTCCTTATCCTACCTCATATGGTATATCATAAATTACAAGTTATTTACATTAAATGAGTTAAAATACAAAATGCATTCAAGTGCTTCATATTTTAGTGCACTATTGAATTACAAGAGTGTGTTATTTAAATACATTCTTAGCATTTAATGTAGTTTTCTAGATCCATTATTTCAATATTATTTTTAAATCAAGAATTCAACATAATTTTAACATAAAAATTACTTTTAATTTTCTTTATAAAAAAAGTTAATCCAACTTTTCAAGTAAACTATGTAGGCAGAGTGGTACAGTGTTTGAGAAAAACTGGTCTTTTCCTCATACATAACTTGACTGCAGGATTTATGGATGTAAGCAAAGAATATATAAAAGGAGAAATTCTTTATGATTTTATTTTTCAAAAAAGTTATATATATCATATTACATATATAATATATATTACATATATGTATATATAATATATTTATATATGTGATATGTTATACATATGTGAGATAGATATAAGTATATACATATATATATCTCTCATGTACTACAGAGACCTTTTTTTTTAAATTATATTTTATTTTAATAAACGAGTGTGAGTACATAGTATAAAAAGGCAATACAGAGAACTTTTTATGTCTAGTATGATTCTTAGTAAGGAAGGCCATGATTTCTATTTTATAAATTTTCTCTTGATTCAAAATTTGTTTTGTAGGTGATGGGTAGGATGTTTTATTTATTTTTTTCCACAAACTTTGTTGGCCTTCCCTACACTTATTTTGGTTTATTATTATTTATATTTTAAATTATATGTTAGGAGGGATCCTTTATCTTGCCAATCAGCCCTGTCTGGGTTTGGATCTCATCTCCTTTCACCTCTTTGAGAATTTTTATTGGTCAATTTCCCCTTTATCCTATCTTCTTACTCTCCCTTCCCACTAATGCGAGCTTTTTCAATTCTAAACAAGCATGAAATAATCTTGAAATTCTCTTTTCGCTTATATACTGTTTTCTTTGCAGATGCTTTCTCCTCCTCTCACTCCTTTATTTCTAAACTGTTCCAGTGCTTAAAGCCAAATGCTATTTTCCATCTAAAGCCATCTTTTTGAGCAAACTAATCTTCTTCCAGTGGCTTCAGCTCTCACTTAATCAGCTGTTCACTCCCAAATCTATAACTCTCCTCTGCGATCCAGACCATATTGACAATTACCTCATGGAGCAAAGATCCCATCCTGCTCACCTTTAAACAGGTAGCTCCTTTCCTTTACCATCTCAGTTAATATTTCTCTCACTTACTCCCAAGCACAAACATTGAACTCCACATCAAATCCTCTTCTTCACTTTCCATAACCTTTGATCCATGTGAATCTTCTGAATTCACTCCATCTCTATCACATTGACACTGCTTCATTGTAGACCTTAAACCATTGCTGTAACCAATTCATGTTAGACCCCTCAAATACAACTTACACACTGAAAACAGGGATATCTTTATTAAACAAACATCTAATGCTGTGACTCATCTTATTTTCAATTCTTCCAAAACACACTGTTGAATATACCAGAAAAAAAAAAAAAAGGAATCTAGATTCCTTCAAATGGCTTACATGAAACTTTATAATTGTTCCTCCTATCTGATTAAAAAAATCCTATTCTCATAGTCATACATACACTACTCACTCACCATCTACTCCCATTTCAGGCATAGCAAACCCCTTGCTATTTACCAAAAGAACCATGCACACTTCTCCTTCTCAAGCAAAGCTTTATCATTCTTATCGCCTGGAAACTCCTTCCTCTTCCCAAGTATCTCCCATCCATCCTCTGAGACTGAATTCACTCCTGACCTCATCTGTGAACCATCTTTGCCTTTCCTCTTCTAAATTATGTTTCCTATATAGGTTTTTACAATTCTATTAAAATGTTTTTACATCATTTTTTAATTTTGAAGATGACACTAAATATAAACTATTGGCAAGATTTATTGAGCACTAACAATATGCCGAGAACTCTTCCAAATGATAGATATACAATATTTTATTAGGTCTTCACAATCACTGCTTGTTAGGTATTATTTTCACTGTACAGACCCGAAAACAGATACTCACAGAAGTTAAGTATTGTACCAGATTTACTCAATTAGCCCATTGCCAAGCTAGTATTTAATCCAAAATCTTCCTGAGTCCAAATCCTTTGATTTTTTTTTTTTTTTTTTCTAGTAGATGATGTTTTCTTTCCAGTTGTTTGAATTCCACGTTTCCCTTACCAGGGTAAAGTACATGACTACTGCTTGAAGAAGGCTGTGGAATCTTTCTCATGAACCCACTTCATTAATCTTCCAGATTCCTAAAAGAATCTTTGCAGTGAATGAGGTAGCACTTTTCATTCTGGATGATTTTGACCTAACGTATGTGCATGCATCCCATGAAAGAAATTTCACTGACCTGCATCTTTAATGCCTGGTGCCTAAATTTTCCCAAACCACCTTAAATTTCAAAGCTTACAAAATTGGTAATGAGTAATGCAGAAAAGTCCAAGATATTCTACTTTGTGGTCTCTGAATGACATCTAGTGGTTGGAATTGGAAATTTTGAGGAAATTATAATTAATGCAGGGGCGGGGGGGGGGGGAACTTATCTTGTTCTGGATTCTTTATTCCTAATATCAAAGGAAGAGTGGTGATACAGAGCTCATTCACTTAGAACTTTTTTTAAAAGCCCTGTCTTTATTTTTGTTTCTCCTTGTACATATCAAGGAAATAGAATCTGCCTCTGTGTTCAGCGATCTGTGCACCCTGGGGCTTATGAAACCTTATTTGCCTGTTATCAGTGCCTACTTTTTATGGATAGTGACTTGAGGAACCATTATTAGATGCAAAAATTAATAAACCCTTTCAATTTTCTTCCTCATACTCTGTGTGCCAATAAACAGTGTATATACACAAGCACTCAACACAAAGTAATGCTATTAAAATATATGACTGTGTTATTCAAAACTATGTTTTAAAAATCTCTTCACCAGTTTTGGTCCTAAGCTTTGAGTCATACGGATGACAGTAGCTTTTGGTCTTTGATGATACAAGATTTGTGATTTGCCTACTACAAGCTCTTATTCCACTGAGATAACTGGTTATGGAAAATGGTACATGATCTGTTTCTAATAAAGGACACAGCTAGTGCCTCGGGGATGCAGCAAAGAATTTGGCATCCAAGAGGTCAGAGAAGGTATCCTGGAGGAAGATGAGTTTGTTGATAGCTGCCCAGCATAAGTCATTGTTAAGAGAACAAGCAGCTGAGCAAGAATCCTGGCTTCCCTTTTTTCCTGTGGTGAGACCTTGGGCAAGCTACCTAACAGCTTTACATTTTGGTTTCTTCATCTGTACAACAGAGTAAAACTTAGCATCTGTTTTATGTGGTGAAGATTAATTAGCACAGTGCCTGTATGTGGTGAATCATCAACCCTTTTATCATACATAAATTTAAAAAGAGAGTCTTCAAATCCAATGTTGTTTCCTGAGAATATACAAAGGAACATAGGCCAAGAGAAAAGTAAGTAGGAATAAATAAATATTATAATCCTGACACCAAGACATGTAATGAGAGAATGTAAAAAGTGACTATAAATATTTTTTGGCAATCTACTTAAAAGGCCCATGACATGGATTCTTAGGATATATGTCATGCAGTTGAAGCAGAAGTCTCTGAAACCCAAGCAATTACTAACAAATACTGCTTTTCCATTTTCTATTGCTGCAGGTTACTCTTTTAGCCACAATAGGAACCAAATTAAACAGTTACACCTCCTGAATCATAGGCTTTTACAAAAATCAACATTTAATACATAACTTGAATCACAATAACTTTCTCTATTTATTTTAAATGAGAGAAGGTCAGCCAGAAAGTGTTTAGGTTTGCAGAGTCTATCGTTGAAGATTATTGTATCAGCAAACCCTGAAATTAACCTCCAGGATGAAGAGTTAAGGAAAAAAAAAAACAACACTCCACATAGGTTCAAAGGAGACTTTTGTTGAAGAGGTAGATTTTCCCGTGGTCTTTGAAGTGGGAGAGGCTGAGGGCTACTTAAATCCTGGGGCCTTGCGATGAGTGAACTGAAAGACAGATTGCTGATGGATCTGGAATCCCACAGTGGTTGTTTTGTGTCTTGCTTTGAGAAGGTTGGTGATAATTAAACTCCTTTTCCAGCATGATCTTTGTTTCTAACTAAAGTATCTTATTTAAGAAGAGCCAAGTAGTATAGGCTTTTTTTTGTTACCACTAAAACTTACTCTCTCATCTACCTCCATGTTTATTTTCCCCAAATATGTGTATTGTTAGTTGAAGCAATTATTTCCTGAGAAGTGAGGGGGGTGTGTGTGTGAACACACATGCACACACATGAGAGAGAGAGAGAGAGAGAGAGAGAGACAGATCTGCTTCCAGAAAACCCAGCCTTTACCTTTTCAGGACCATTTTGTTTAAAAATGTTATCTTTGCCTTTTTGTTATTTATCTGTAGGAGATAGCTGACCAATTTAAGTGTTGACCTTATGCAAGGCTGGCATCTCCACCCTTGATATTTAACAGACCTGAACTAAACAAAAGCTTATTCAGTTTGAGTCATTTTAAATATCTGGTCATTTTTTAACTCCATGTAAACTTTCTGGTTAAACCTCATTTCAAATAGCAAAAGAATTATAGCCTGAATAGAGTGCCTGGCCTATGATAGTTTCTCAATAAATATTTTTGATTGATAAGCCTAAAATGGCTGAGAATGTTTACTTTTTGGGGACTAACAGACTTAAAAGGAATATGTAGTATAATTTCAATTCTGAATCAAATAATAATACTAAAATGCTAAAACTCTGTACTGCTTCTCTTTTTAGCTGCCTTGTCCTGTTAATTTCTGTTAACTGTTTTGTTTTTTTTTTTTTTTCTTCTATTAAAAAACTAGGATCAGATTTATAAATATCCAGTACCTGCCACCTGCTGGATATAAAATCAGCAGTTTGAGCTTCTTGACTCTTTGAAGACAAGCTATAACATATTAGTAAGATTAAATATTTTAGATATATTCAGTACTTTATTAAAATGTGTCATATCTTGATAACATATAAAATGTCTTTTCATTGACAAGTTTTCATATATCTGTTTCCCTTTCTCTATTTACAAAGAAATTTTAATTTTAAAATATTTTATATAAAACAAAAATTTAAATCCCTTACATTTTAGTAACATTTACTTTTAAAATTACCAAAAGTAGTTTTTCATAAAAAACTCCCAGATTTTAATAAATATCCATCTCTCAGTATGTTTGACTTATGGAACCACCTGGTTGCAACATACCTGGACTGAGCTAGCACTTATATTTGGCGTAGATCAATGGATTTGGGATAGATTGATAAGGCCATAAAACTCTGATGGAGAACAAAAATAAGAAATTTCTGCTCCTAGTGTTTATAAATGCCAAGACACATACTGTGAGAGAGGGGTTCATGTGAGTCTGCCTGAAGGCTTGGATATAAAAATAGTATTTCTATAGATACAAATAAAATATTCTAGATTCTTTAGTATGTAAGAGAAATCAATTTTATTCTTTTTCACTCTGCCTTAAATAAAAGTTTACTAAACAAAATCTCCAGCAGAATATACCACTCCGACACGTAGATGGTCAGTAATTAAGACCTATGATTTGGTATAAAGCAAGGTCCAACCCATCAAATAACTATAGTCTAGCCCAGTGTAGAAATCCAAATTTCAAACAACTATCTATTGAATGTTTCTTGCCTCCGCTAACTTGAGCCTATAGCCCTAGGAGCCTGTAGTGTAAGGAGAGAGTCCAATGGCTTCCTTTCCTTCTCTTTACCTTACCTTGCCCTCTGCTGCCTAGGTTGCTGGATAGGGCCCAAGTAAGGTGATACTGAAGTGATGAACATAGGCTTATGTGTAAAGTACAATTGCAGCATGGCGTTGATGTTCCCTGGACTTGGTCAGTGTTGAAAGTGGACTTGTCCTCCAACGGGATGTTGTGATGGTTCCTCAGAGATCCTTTCTGAGATCTTTCAATTACTATTCTTTGAAACAGGTCATTAAAATTCAGATCCTCTCTCCCTATTGTTGAGGTTATGTTTCCTCTCTTGATGCTTATCCTGATCAAAATTCCTGATACAATAACAGGATTGAAGCATATTTTTGCATCTAGTGCTTGGGAAATCCATTCTTGTGCTTTGCCATCATAAAAAAATATACTTCACTTTATCCTTGTAAGCTATAACATTCCCAGTGTCTCCTGAAGTCCAGAGGTCAAATCGAGTTCTCAGAGTTTTGTGTTTTGTTTTGTTTTCCTGAAATTCCCCTTGTCCTTTGAGTTATGTTAAAAGGGAAATGTCCTCTTCCTTTCCCTATGAATGGTGATGGATGAATGGAATGCCAGTCACAATGATATTCCCTCAGAACAAACTCTCACTCTCTTCCTTTCTTTGTCTTATATAATGGGTAAAGCACTAATAACAGCAAAATAGGTTTTCACCATCCTTTGGCAAATCAGAATCAATGGTCTAGCAATTGCTTTTAGAATGATGAGAGTGAGGGTTTGTGTGTGTCTGGGGGTAAGCTTTTCAACTGTAGTTTTGTTCCTTAAAAGGGGAGGGTGGATACTATATAAAATGACATAACTGGAATATATTTTGGAAGTTATAATGTGCTCTATGTTCATTATCATTATCTATGGACATAAATGCATATAGGTATTCAGATCCTGCAACCTTCTTATGATAAACATACGTGGGCCCAGGGATTTTATGTGTTCTCCTCACCTTCCTGGCTTCTGTAGATAATCATTCCTCCTGCAAAGAGATGGAAGTACCCATGATTTAAGGTCTTTCTGAAGAGATCCCCAATAATGACATTTGCATTCTTTTAGCTTGGGAAGATCAAAGCAACGGGGATACAGAACCCTGTACAACCACTGCATATGTTGAAGGATTACGTTCCACAGGCCAGTAACACATCTCTGCAGGTTGAATTATGGGGAAGAGGTGGGGAAGAGAGAACGAAACTGACCATAAGTTGAATAGTGGAAAAAATACAATGAATTCCGTAAAGCAGACAAGGGCTGGAGGGCCTGAGTTTCTTGCATGGGATAGCACTGCAGAAACAGAAGAGAATACATACCTTGTATGGAAAAGTATCTTTATGCTAGGTTTGAGATTCTAATAAAATTTGGATACTTTTCAAAGGAAAAAATCTATATATTCTCAAATACTTTCTCCTTAATATCCAATGTTCTTAGACTTTTAAATACAAGTAGAAAATACTGTCAATTGAAGTGTAAGCACAGTATTTTCAAATTACAATCTATAGTTCTTCCTGATAAAAGATTGCTCTTCAATGACTTCATTTTTTTCTTCTTTTTCTATAAAATCTGTCCCCCTCAATGACTGGCTTATATCTGAGACCCTAAACACAATGATAAGAAAATAATAATTGTTCTACACCTGATTTTCTTTGAAAGTTAGGATGACTTTCAACACAAGCTATTGTAAAATTGACTGATATGTTGGGGATTTTGAAGCATAACTAATATTTTAATATAAACTACTTTTACATTTCACTCATTGGTAATTACTCAAAACTAACATTTTCTTCTCTTAAGTGAAATTGTCAATATGAATTAATTTAGATAGCAGCTAATGTAATTTTCAAAAACAGTTTGTTACTACTCCAAAGTCAATTACTGTATTTGCCTTACACATATAACCAACTATTGAAAGATGAATGCATAATTACTCATGATATTCTAATGGGCTCTAAATTCCCAACTATACTAATGCTAAAACATTTCTCAAAATAGTAATTCCCAATACAATACAGTAATGCTACACATTGTTTTTTCATTTTGCTTTGTTTTGTTTATTTATTTATTTATTTTTGGCTGCGTTGGGTCTTCGTTGCTGCGCATAGGCTTTCTCTAGTTGTGGCAAGCAAGGCTACACTTCATTGCGGTGTGCAGGCTTCTCATTGCAGTGGTTTCTCATGTTGTGGAGCACGGGCTCTAGGCACACAGAGTTGTGGCTCACCGGCTGCAGAGTGCAGGCTCAGTAGTTGTGGCACACAGCCTTAGTTGTGGGATCTTCCCGGACCAGGGCTTGAACTCGTGTCCCCTGCATTGGCAGGCAGATTATTAACCACTGTGCCACCAGGGAAGCCTTACACATTATTTTATTGTGCTTTCTGAATCCTTAAAAGAAAGGTATATTAGCAATAATTTAGGATTTAGGACCTCAGATATTTAGCACTGGAAGCAGTAGTATAATATCAACTAATAGAAATTATTATTTTATACTATGTTCCAGATTCTTACACATTTTAATACATTAAAATATAATTCAAAAGAAGATTGTAAGATATTAAGTTACATGGGTAAGAATAGAAGAAATGAACAAGGATTGATGTGGTCCCCTAGGACTGGGAATAGCAAGAAGCCATTACCACCTATGGGCCTAAGGGAAAAAAGAGGGATACTGATTATTAATACCTATAGAAAATAGTCATGGGTCAGTTCTGCCTAACATGAGCTGTGAACTTCAGAGGATGAATACAATCAATAAGTGGACCTAGCAGAGAAAGTCAGGGGAAGAAGTACTCCCAACCCACTGTACTCCATCCAGATTAGAAAGAAAGAAGTAATACTTTCTCTATTTGCAGAATATGTGGTCTTTTATAAAGGAAAAATATTAAATAATCCACTTAAAAAACTATTAGAACTAAGAAAGTTCACCAAGATTGTCAGACACAAGATTAATATAGAAAAATCAATTGTTTGGGGCTTCCCTGGTGGTGCAGTGGTTAGGAGTCCGCCTGCCAATTCAGGCGACATGGGTTTGAGCCCTGGGCTGGGAAGATCCCACATGCCTCGGAGCAACCAAGCCCCTGCGCCACAACTACTGAGCCTGCGCTCTAGAGCCTGCGAGCTACAATGACTGAGCCCGCATGCCTGTGTTCCGCAACAAGAGAAGCCATGGCAATGAGAAGCCTGTGCACCGCAATGAAGAGTAACCCCTGCTCGCCGCAAATGGAGAAAGACCGCGTGCAGCAACAAAGACCCAACACAGCTAAAAATAAATAAATAAATAAATTTACTAAAAAAAAAAAAAAAAAAAAAATCAGTTGTTTGATATACCCTTGAACAATTCAACAATACAGTTTTAAAAATTCTATTCATTATTGACTCAAAAATTAAAATACTTTTAAATTTAATGAGAGAAGGGCAAAATGTATATTTTAAAAACTACTAAAAGTTGTTGAAGAAAACTATGGAAGATCTAAATAAATGGAAAGACAACCCAGAACCATGAATAAAGTGTTAATATCATTAAGATTGCAATACTTTCCAAATTTATTTACATATTTTCAAAGTAAACCCTCTCAAAATCCCAGATGGCATATTTGCAGAAATTGACAAGTTGATCCAAACATGTATATGGAAGTTCAACAAATCCAGAAAAGCTAAAACAATCTTGAAAAAGAAAAGTTGGAGGATTCATGCTTCCTGATTTCAAAACTTACTACAAAAGTAGAGTGATAGAGTGTAGTACTAATAGAATAGATTATATTTGAGAGTCCAGAAACAAAACCTCACATTTATGGTCAGTTGACTTTAGATAAGGGTACCAAAACAAATAAATGGGGAAATAATAGTCTTTTCAGAAAATGGTTCTGGAACAACTAGAAAGCCACATGCAAATGAATAAAGTTGGACAGTTACCTCATACCATACACAAAAAATAACTCAATATGGTTCAAAAACCTAAATGTAACAGCTCATATGATAAAATTCTTAGAGAATATAGGTGTGAATCTTTGTGATTTTAGATTAGGCAATGTCTTCTTAGATATGACACCAAAAGCATAAGCAGCAGGAAAATAATAGATGAACTGGACTTTCTCAAAATTAAAAGTATGTGCTTTAAATGACACTGTAAAGAAAGTGAAAAGATAGCTCACAGACAGGAGAAGACATTTACAAATCAAGTATCTGATAAGGGACTTGTATCTATAATGTATAAATAACTGATAGTTCATCAATAAAGAAACAAATAACCCAATTAAAAACAGAAAAAGGATCTAAACAGATATTTATTCAAAGAAGATATACCAGTAGTCACTAGGCAAATGAAAAGGTGCTCAACATCATTACGTATCAGGAAAATCCAAGTCAAAACTACAGTGAAATACCACTCTACACCCATTAGAATGGTTATAATTTTAAAAGACAGTAATGAGTTCTGCAAGGATATGGAAAAATTGGAATCCTTTTATACTTCTGGTGAACATGTGAAATAGTGTAGCCACTTTGGAAAGTAGTTTGGCAGTTCCACAGAAGTTTAAACACAGTCACCATATGACCAGCAATTCCACATTTAGGTATATATTCAAGAGAAATGAAAATAGATATCCACAAAAATATTTGTACATAAATATGGTATCATTATTCATAGCGCCCACAAAGTGGAAATAATTCAAATTACTATCAACTGATGGATGTATAAGCAAAATGCCCAGGAGTAGGATTGTTGGATCATATGGTAATTCTCTTTTTAGTTTTCTGAGGAATCATCACACCGTTTTCCATAGTGGCTGTACCAACTTACATTCCTACCAACAGTGTAGGAGAGTTCCATTTTCTCCACACCCTCTCCAGAATTTGTTATTTGTAGACTTTTTAATGATGGCCATTCTGACAAGTGTGATGTGGTACCTCATTATAGTTTTGATTTGCATTTGTCCATCAATGGATGAATGGATAAAGATGTGGTACATATATACAATGGAATACTACTCAGCCACAAAAAAGAATGAAATAATGTCATTTGCAGCAACATGGATGCAACTAGAGATTATCATACTAAGTAAAGTAAGTCAGAAAGAGAAAGAAAAATACCATATGATATCACTTATATGTGGAATCTAAAATATGGCACAAATGAACCTATCTACAAAACAGAAACAGACTCACAGAGTCTGTTCATAGAGAACAGACTTGTGGTTTCCAAGGGGGAGGAGGGTGGGGGAGGGATGAACTGGGAGTTTGGGATTAGCAGATATAAACTATTTATATAGGATGGATAAACAGCAAGGTCCTACGGTATAGCACGGGTAACTATATTTAATATCCTGTGATAAACCATAATGGAAAAAATATTTTAAAAAGAACATCTCTATGTGTAAAACTGAGTCACTTTGCTGTACAGGAGAGATTGGCACAACATTGTAAATCAACTATAATTTAAAAAATTAAATTAAAATAAATAAATAAATAAAATGTAGTATTTTCACTCAATGGAGAATTATTTGTCAATAAGATGTAATGGACTACTGAATGCAACAATAACCTTAAAAACATCATGCTAAGTGAAGGAAGCCAGTCAGAAAAGACTACATATTTTGTGATTCATTTATATGAAATATCTAGAATAGGCAAATCTAAAGGGGCAAAAATATATTGGTGGTATCCTAGGGCTACTGGGAATGAAGAAAAGGGTATAATCAATAAAGTGTACAAGATTTCTTTGGGATTAACGAAAATACTCTAAAACTGATTTTGGTGATGGTTGTACAACCCTGTGAATAAATAAAAATTAATGAATGATATATTTATATGAACTCTATGGCATAGAGTTATATCTCAATAAAACTGTTTCTTAAAAGTCATAATAATTACTATAAAGTGAACAAATGTATTTAAAAGAGCTTATCTCTTTATTAAATTTACAGTCTACTAGGCAAGACAAGCACCTTCCATCCCAACCCCTGACATTGTTCTAGGATCAAGATGCTTCTGAATTCCACAACTCAAGTCCAAATTCATTGCTGAGATAATTAAAAACAATTAGGTAGACAACACTTTTTTATATAGCATTATGATGTGATCAGTAACTCCCACACAGATAACCCTCCACATTTGCTAAGGAATTGTCATGCAGTAATAAGTTTCCTGGTGATGTCAGTCATTCCATGTAACTATGTCTTGTCTTTCCAGCTCATTATTAATACTGTGGATAGCAGGAACTATATATCTGGTAGAATGCTATTCACGTAATATGTGCTTAATAAACAACTGAAGAAAGAACAATAAATAAATAAAAACATAACATGAGTAGTGGACACTGTAAACTATCAGAAGAATCCAACTATTCACTGTGAATACCTTGGTGGCATGTTACCAATGACAAATCTTCTAATTGTCAGTACCTTAGTGGTTTAGCAAAGTCCCTTATTGCCATACATATTACTGATTATTCTATCTCTTGCTAGCCTCATGCTAGAGTAATGTCTACAAATGATTCTAAAGTTTGAGTGCCTTTATCAACAAGAAGCTCTGCTCTTTTTCTATCAATAAATGTCGTTGATGTTAGAAATTTCTGACAATTATTTCTAAATTCAGTAGCAATATATTTTAAAGTTCTAAATTAATAGATTTAGTTATAATGATTCTTAAAACTATTTTAGATAAAATGAGGATAGAGTCATTCATTTCTATTATGTGGTTGACTTCATTCTTGCCTTGTTTTAATAATCACATATGTGAAATCTTTAAAGGAATCTGTCAATGAGACTTATGAACACAAGAATCAAAAGAATGAGAACTTTACCCATCAAAATGGCCCTGTCATCTGCCCAAATTGGGCTACATTCTTCCATTATGAAGGCTCTTTCCTGACTGGTGTCATTTCAAATCCATTCATATTTGTTCTTCCTCCTTTTCAGTGACAGTTGAGTCCCACTTTAAATCGGATCTGCATTTTTTCTGCATTTGCTGCAAAATGGGGATATCCCATCTCAGGTTGTGACTTGCTGAGATCTGAGTATGTGTGTTTCATACTCTTCAAACACATTAGAAGAACTTGCCACTGTTCCATTACCAGCAAACCTACTAGATCCATGGACTTCAGTCTCCGGGGCAGGTGCCCCCTCCCAGACCAAAGGTCGATGGGCAAAGCGAGAGACTTAAAAATGATCATTGACATTGGGAACAGAAGCCTTCCCTTTCTCAAACTGGTTATGTTATTTCTCCTTCTCCCTTCTATCAGTAAAACTTCCTTTATCAGAGGTCATTTCTTCTAGTCCTTTTCTATATACTTGCGTACATACACACATATTTATTGTTTTATTTTCCTCTTAAAAGTCATTTAGGGAACTGCCAAATTTTGCTATCAGTGAATAATTCTTTGATGAAAACACAAGTAATTTCATCTTTCTGCCTATGTGTAAAAATCCTTATAGGATAAAATCCTATGGTATAATTGCTGGGTCAAAGAACAAATGTAGCATTCATCTTAATGTGTAATGCCAAATTTTCCCTTCCTCTACCAAAAATTTGTAACAGTCTACAAACCCACAGTATGTAAGGAGTGTACATTTTTCTACATCCTGTACAATACTTGATATTAGGTCCTTCATGCTGTTGACATAATAGATAAAAATACTTTATTTCTGCATTAAATTTCATATTAATATTTGAAGTTGACCAGTTTCATATATTGGTCATTTACAATAACTTTGTTCATCTATTTATCCATTTATGTTTTCAGTTATTTGTTTGAAAATTATCTTAGTTACTTATACTGATATTTTATCTTATATATTTTATAAACTTTTTCACTATATGTACCTTTCTGACTTTCAGTAAGACTTCCAGAGTTTTATTCATAAAGGCTATTTTTTAGGTTTGCATTAGGGGTTTTATTATTATATCATTAATGTACTTCAATATTTCATTTCTTAATAAGTTATTGTAAAAAGTTTCATAAAATTGTAATTGTATGCTCACTTTGCTGATTTCTCTTACTTGTTCTAACAGTTTTTCAATTTCTTGTGTTTAATTTTCTTGACTTTATTAAATTTATTAAAACTTGGGATTTCTGTATAAGTGGTTATTTAAACTTTAGGACACATTAGAATCCCCAGAGGGCTTGTTAAATTATAAATCGCTAGGCTGATACAGTAGGTCTCTGATGATAAAGCCCAAGAAGATGCATTTCTAATAAGTTCCCAGAACAGGCTGATATTTCTGATCTGGAGACCACAATTTAAAAATCATTGTTTTATATAATAATTACTTAATCTGCAAATAATGAGAGTTTTTTCATAGGAATTATCCAAGACCACAATATATTATTGAAAAGTAAATTTCTAGTAAACTAGGAATAAAGGAGAACTGCTTGAACTTGACAAAGAATACCTGCAAAAAAATTAGTTAACATTATACTTAATCATGAGAAACTAGAAGCTTCCACACTAAGATCAGGAAGAAAGCAAGGATGTCACTCTCACTGCTTTTCAACATCATACTGGAAGTCCTAGCTAATGGAATAACACAAGAAAATGAAGTTAAAAGTATACTGATTGGGAAGGAGAAATAAAACTGCCTCTGTTTGCAGTTGATGTGAGTGTCTATGTAGAAAATCTGAAAGAATCAACAAAAAAATCCCATGGAACTAATAAGCAATTACAGCAAGATTGTGGGGTACAAAGTTAATATACCAAAGTCAATAGCTTTACTCTATATCAGCAATGAACAAGTGGAATTTGAAATTTAAAATGCAATACCATTTACATTAGCACCACCCAAAAATGAAATACTTTGTCATAATTTTTTTTGAATAATAGATCTATACGAGGAAAACTATGCAATTCTTTTTTCAATCTAAAAAAGTCAAGAATATTTTAATTGCTGTTTGTTTAATTTACCACATTAACAGGTTAAAGTGGTAAAACCCTGAAAAACTCTGACAAATAAAATTAAAGAATTAAATAGAGATATTCAATGTTCATGGAATTGAAGGCTCAATATTGTCAAGATGTCAGTTCTTCCCAACCTGATCTACAGATTCAATGTCATCACATCAAAATTAAAATCTTGTGAGTATGAACAAAGTGATTATTAAGTTTACATGCAGAGGCAAAAGACGCATAATAACAAACACACTATTAAAAGAGAAGAACAAAATTGGAGGGCTGAAACTATCTGACATCGACACTCACTATAAAGCTACAGTAATCAAGACAACATGGTTTTGGCAAAAGAATTAACAAATAGATCAATGGAACAGAACAGAGATCCCAGAAATTGGCCCCCATAAATGTAGTCAACTGATTTTGACAGAGGAGCAAAGGCAATGTAATGGAGCAAAGATAGTCTCTTCAACAACTAGTTTTGAACAACTGGATACCCACATGCAAAAAAAAAAAAAGAAAAAAATGAATCTAGGCACAGACCTTACACGCTTCACAAAAATTAACTCAAAATGGATAACAGACATAAATGTAAAAAGCAAAACTCTAAAACTCATAAACGATAACATAGGATAAAATCTAGATGACCTTGGATTTGGCAATGAAAACGCCAATGGTGCAGTCCATGAAAGAAATAATTTACTAGCTGGACTTCATTAAAATTAAACATTTCTGTTCTACAAAAGACCAAGTCCAGAAAATGAAAAGACAAGCCACAGACTGGGAGAAAATATTTTCAAAAGATATATATGGTAAAGGACTGTTATCCAAAATATACAAAGAACACTTAAAACTGAACAATAACAAAGCAAACAACCCAATTAAAATTTAGGTCAAAGACCTTAACAGACACATCACCAATGAAGATATACCAATGGCAAATAAGCATATGAAAATATGTCCTACAGCATATGTCATCAGGGAAATGCAAATCAAAACTATGAGATTCCACTACATACTTATTAGAATGGCCAAAATCTGGAACAGTGACAGCACCAAATGTTGACAAGGATGTGCAATAACAGGAACTCTCATACATTGCTGGTAGGAATGCAAAAATGGTATGACCATTTTGGAAGACAATTTGAAGGTTTCTTACAAAACCAAATATACTATTACCATATAATCCAGCAATTATGCTCTTTGGTATTTACTCAAAGGTACATTATTACACAAAAACCTGCACATGAATGTTTATAGCAGCTTTATTCATACATGACAAAACTTGAAGCAACCAAGATGTCTTTCAGAAGGTGAATAAATCAACAAACTTGGTACATTCAGACAATGGAATATTACTAACACTTAAAAGGAATGAGCTATCAAGCCATGAAAAGACAGGGAGGAACCTTAAATGTACATTACTAAGTGAATGAAGTAGTATCTGAAAAGGCTACATATCATATGATTCCAATCAGATGACATTCTGGAAAAGAAAAAAACTATGGTTACAACAAAAATATCAGTGGTTTCCAGGGGTTAGGATGGGGTAGGGGCCATGAATAGGCAGAGCACAGAAGATTTTGGAGGCAATGAAAATACTCTGTATGATACTATAATGATTGGTACATGTCTTTATACATCTTTTCAAACCCTTAGAATGTACAACTCCAAAATGAACCCTAATTTAAATTATAAACTTTGGATGATAAGGATGTGTCAATGCAAGTTCATCAGTTGCAACCATTGTACGATTCTGGTGGATGTTGATCATGGAGGAGGCTATGTATGTGTGGGATTAGGAGATATATGGGAAATCTCTGTACCTTCCTCTCAGTTTTGCTGTGAACTTAAAACTACTCTAAAAGCAATAGTCATAATAAATAAGTAAATAAATAAATAAGTACATACATACATGCATACATAAATACATAAAAATAAAGTGAATGGTTATAATAGCAGGTATTCATGTTTTATTACTCACTATAATTGAAAGTTGTCTAAGATTCTAATATTTAATAATTATATATGCTTGTAGTAAGGTCCCAGTGGTGTTAATCTTCCTTCTCTCCTTAGTGTACTAAAATGTTTTTCGTCTGTATTAAGCATAATTTTTGTAATGGATTTCTACTAATGGCTTATATTAATAGAGCTAAAATGTCTTATTATTTAAAATTTACTAAAAGGTTTGTTCATTTATTAAGAATAGATGCAAACATTTATCAAATTATTCCAAAATTTACTAAGATGATTACATTAATATATTTAATAATGTTGAGCCATTTTGTATTAATGGAAGCAGTATTGGTCCTGATATTTTTAATATTGTTCTAGTATCTGATTTATGCTTGATTCTGTTCAATCTAAAAATGTGAGGAATCTGAAATGTTACCTTACTTCAACTGAGTTAGTCAGTCACAGTTTTATGTGCATATATGATTTCAAAAATCTGGATTGAGGAAAAGGTTATCTCACAGAGCAGCTTGTGCTGGTTTCCCCATGCTGCTACAGGGACATACTGTGAAACCAGATGTCACCTGTGTAGGCAGTGAGGTTTGCACCACAAGAGAGGGACCCCAAAATTATGAAAATTGTCATTTATGTGGAGGTACTGTCAAAGAAAAAGAAATCTTTGTTCTAGAATGTAAACAAATTCTCTCTGGAAGAGGATAAGAAGGTTCCTACTTTACCACTCTAAAATATAAACAAATGTATCCAGGGAGATAAATCTCTGTAAGCCTCTAGAAGTGTACCTCCTGTAACTGTAACTTTCAAGAGGTTTGGGGTTTGCTTTTTTGTTTGTTTGTTTGGGTTTTGGGGGTTTTTTGGGGTTTTTTTTTTGGGTTTTTTTTGCAGTTCCAATTATTCTTTAATGTATCCTTCAGTTATTGCCAGTGCTCTTTGCTTAGGAAGCTCTGACCATGGAGAAACATAAAATTATTCAAGAATTGCCTCCCAACAGATCCCACTGTAATTGTTTGTATACAATTACAGGAAGTTATTGAATTTCACTCATAGATTCTGGTTTAAAAATTCTTACATCTTACTACAGTAGAAATCTAAAAAAATTAACATGTCATCTATATTTTACTGCACTCAGAGATCTAAAAATACCATTTTCCTCTGTCTTCAGAAGTATTTGCTGTTGTCCTGTGGTCTAGAGACCCCTGTACTGATTCAGATGACTTAATGTGACATCCATGGCCTTCAACAGCACAGCTCCCATTCAACTTTCTAATATAATTTCCCAGTAGATCTGCTTTTCTACCCATTCCAGTTTACCTTTTTCTCTACTTATCTGCTTTTATTCAACCTTCTTTCCTTTCCACTCATACCTATTAAAATTATTTCTAATTTACATGCCAACTCTTACATGAAACCACCTCTAATAGCTCCAATTAGAAAAATGCCATATATTTTTGGCATCTATTGAAACACGTTTGTATCCCTTTTATAAAAATCAATATATTGTCTAAAATTATAGCTATTTTCATGCGTCTCACTTCCAATAAATTGCAATCCTCTTGAAAAAAATGAATCTTAAATGTAGTCATATTTCTTAAAGAGTTTAGAATGGTAACTTGGCCCAGAGATTTATAAATGTTTCTAAGGTATAATAAAAATGTACAACACTATACGAATAATGTGGTACTTATTTTCTCTCAAGATTTACTTTCTATGAAGAAATCAGAATCGTGGATCAGTGTTAAAAGCACACAACATGAGATACTGTGGAAAATAAGAACACATGAATGCTGATGTTTACACAATATCTTTATGATTTGGGAATAATGGGAACTATAGTGGTGTCAGAATAAACAGGGTTGGTGTCAAAGAGCTATCCGTTTCCATTTAAAGGCAATCTGCACCAGGGTAAGAAGGTTTCTATACACATGCTGAGCTTGGGTGCTTTGAAAAACATTAGTTTCAGTGTTTGTTACATGATGCTACATGAAGGGTTTGACATTGGTAACCATCTAGTGGCCCAGTAGTGAATACTAGAGTATGGCAGAACATTGAGGATACTCTAATTACTGCAATCCATGCATTTGCTTTATTTAGAAATTCCAATATTTCCAAAGAGTAAGCCAAATATTTTGGCTTAAGTAAATACAGCTTAAGCTTTACTATTTGCTTTTGTTTCCCCTCTACCAGTTTATTGTGTTTCTTTCTTTTCTCTTTTACAACTTCCTCTTCTACTTCAGACTTGATCCGTTCTACTTCTAGTATTTTGTCTCCTTCTGTTCATTCTCCACATTATTATATCCTCTTACACTAGCATAATCTAACCTCATTCTTTTCTGGCCCACGTGATTTCTCTTGTATGTTCTCTGCAACTTCCCTCTTTTGGTCTCCATGCCTTTCATATTCCCACCACATTTTCCAAGATTGACTTACCTACATATTACATTCCTAGTATACACCACAAATTTAGCTAAGTGGCAAAGAAACAGGAATGAAAAATGAAAGCCACATTACTTGTTACAAAATAGCTGCAGTCTAATAAAGATATCCATTTAATAAGGTTCAAGTAAGAGTTTTGGGAAAGGGAAGAAAAAGTGAGACAAAAAGATGAACCAATCTTGAGAATCAGAGAAAGAAAGGCTCCTTGAGGAAGTGAAGTGACATAATAATTTCATGGTATAATTTCCCTGCAATGACTTGGGGAAAAAAGTAAGATGCAGAAAATGCTAATGATGAAAGTGAAAATATATTCATGTTAATCATATGCATCATCTGCCATGCTAACTCACACAGAAAAGTTCGAGAAAGGATTTCCTTGTGAAAATACTTTAAGGATTTTTCTAGATAATTATGATAGATCAATAGTATTTGTGGCTCAAATTAAGAGCTTTTCTGAGTCCACCCTTTTCTGCTATAACTTTGTAGATTTCCTCTATTCTGAATCCAGTCTTGGTCATGAGACTTACAATAGGATGTTAATTAATGTGATGCAAGAAGAGCCTTGAAAAAACTCTGCAGTTTCTGTTTACTTTCTTAGAATTCTGCTATTGCCATGAGATCAAGCTCAGGCTATCCTGTTGGAAATTGAAAGACCATGAAGAGGATACCCTGGTCATGCTAGCAGAAGTCCTCCCAGACCAGCCAGCTGACCTCTGATGTATGAGGAAACCCAACAGAGATTGGTCAAGACTGGCCCAGAATAGCAGAACCACCCAGCCAACTATAAGTTTGTGAAAGAAGAGAAAAACATATTGTTTCAACCACTAAATATAAGGGCTGTTTGTTGACAGCATTGCTAACTGATGCAGTGATTAGAAAAATCATACAGCCATGTCTACATAAGCATCTATACTGAATAAGATCTGGTAGTGTTTGACCAAGGCATCATTTCCCACATTGGTTATACTTTTAGTTGTCAGTTTTGCTTAATGAGTTCTACAAAGAGCACTTACTTTAGCTTTCCTTTGCAATGTAGAGTATGAATTTTTCTTCAGTTCATATGTCAAATATGACCTTAGCCCTCCTTATTGGAGCTCAGAAGAGAGCCCCTAAATTAATTTTCTGAGTCTTTAGTGAATAGTCTAAGGTTAGGATTGTATTTTCTTTGTGTTTTTAAATGTTGTGTATACAAAATATTAATCACAATTCATTAGTTACTTTATTTTGTTACTAATAACTATTTTAGACTATTCAACATTGAAACTAAAATAACTGCCTTGAAAGTCTTTTACAAGATAATGTGAGCACTAGAAGCCTTTAAAGATCTCACATATGTTACCTTGGATTGAGTCCAGGCCTGGATAAATGAGGCCATTTGCTTATGAGTGAATTTCCTATGAATTTAGTGTTTCCAGTAGTTTTGATTTTGGCTGCAGAAGATTTGATCCAATTTGGTATTATGGGTTATTCTCAGTGGTATTTGGATTCCTGTATGAGATTCACCTACATTGTAAATAAAACCAATCTTGGAGTGGTCATGATGCTGGATTTCACTTAGGGACTACCAAGCTGCTCTTGAACTCGAAAGTTCTAGAGGAAAGTTTTCAGTGCTATGCTAGTAAAGAAAGCAGATCTAAGGAAATGCAGACCCATTACATAAGTATTCCAACATTTCTTTGTCACAAAGAAAATACTGCAGATCTGCTATCTAACTTTCTCTAGTTAAAGAAGGTTTCTCTTCAATTTAGAAAGCGTGACTAACTGATCCTTTCTATTAAAGTGTTTCTTATTGTCAATGCATACACACCTTCTGTTTGCTTGATATATTACAATCTCTTTCTGCCTCTCTCTTGTCTGCTTTTCATACAAAGTTCCTTTCTTGGGGTGAGATGAGAAAAAGAAGAAAATTTAAATTTAAGTAAACAGACTCCAGTGATATCCTGAGGCTATCACATGTTAGATGTCTCTGCTCTAACTCTTTGCTGTAATGTAATTAATAACATTACATTTATATGCACATTGAGTTAAATGGATTCATTTTGCATGCCCTTTTACAGATTGACTTTGGAAGTCTCCCCGTCTTGGGAGACTTTGGCATCCTGTTGGGGAAATTTGAATTTAACAATACTCAATCTATTCAGATAACTGTTTGAGGTGCCATCCCATTGTAAAGATGACCATTGTAAATGAAAGATACAATCATCTTGCTGTACTTAACGTGATTCATATGAAATTCAACCTTTTTGGAGTTGAGTTCTTAACAAAATACCACTTCCTGTTTTTGAGGAAAAAAATGGCATAAAAAGTCATCTAAAAAGACACATAAGGCCCTTGGACATCAAATAGCTCTTACAAAACAGCATTTTAATTAATTAAGTGTAAATGAATCAGAAACATGTGGGTTGAATTTCCCTTGAAATACCCATGGGTTTAAAAATTAAAAAAGAAAAAAAAAAAATAGAATTACTTGGCAAAGACTCATGTGCATTTTATTGAGTTCAAGCCTTTTGAAGAAAAAGAAAAGGAAAGCAGCCTTGATTTGGTTGACTGAATTAAAAAAAACACTGCTGTAGTCTTTATTTTTCTTTTAATTCTACAAAAGTCAGATTGAAAGTATAATTATATTTCTTCTTGGGTGCCAGATTCATTTATATGAGACTATTTTTCAAATATACTAACATGTTGATTAAGCAAACCCTCAAATCATGGTTGTTTTTTTTCAAGGGCAGAAGTTGCAGTCAAAGGAAGAAATAGAAACCATAGTTCAAATAAGGTTCATTAAATCTGAGATAAAGAAAACACGGTGATCATTCAGTTCACTAACCAAGAAGACCCTAAATCCGAAGAAGTAGTGGGCCTGGTTAGCTAACCACTGAACAAAAGGCTAGAAAAACCAAGCCATCCAAAGACCAGAACTCAGAAGATAAGGAAAGCTGAAATAAGTGGAAGAGTCTGTGAGTTGAGAGGAAGACCTGGGTTACAAAGAAATGGCTGAGAGAAGAAAAATAAAAATTGCCAAGAATGAAAAATCTTGAGTGGCAACTAGAAATGGCCAAAATACAGCAGGGACATAGGAATTAGAAAACTTCTAGAGACAGGAAAGGCAGGGCAAATAAGAATACTCAAAGCAGTACTGTAAATACATATTTTTATATAAGGATAAATGTGAGTGATTGGACTTACCAACTTCTACATAGTGGGAGCCCTGTTACTACATTATACCTGTAAACTGCTGACGGAAGGGTGTCTTAAAATACATGTAAATGTACTCAGGATTATTTACTGCATGATTTATTTGCATAGATACATTTATATTTGGATATATTATACTCAGGATCTTGGTGGAGTAAAGAATTTGAATTGAGAGAGCCCCGGAGACTTAGATTCCCAATAGAGTAAAATCTGTAATTTGGAGATTTCTAATCTGTAATTTGAAGAAAGATGCCACATAGTAAAGAGAAGGTTGATGGGGTCTCTAATTGTCCCACTTAGGTTAAAGGAAAACTCATGTTCTCTCGGTAGGTGCTTTAGGTCAACTGAGCTAAACATTTAGGTTTTTTTGGAAACACATTTCCCCGAACTCTTATATTAATAAATAGCTTTCTTTAATGAAGCAGATTTTGTCTGGTAAAAGTAATTATAAACATTATTTTTCTTCCTGGTAAATGCTACTAATTGATAAACATTGTTGATGTAAATATTACCTATTTATGGCACCTATACAATAAGACATTGTTCAAATTATATAGAAAAAATATTTTAGAAAGTTAAACTTATTATTTAAAAATAGTTGCAAAAGCACAGATTTAGTTAAAAGGTAAATGTGAAAATCTTAACAGAAACTGTACATTAATATTGTGCCTGACCCTAGTAATAACCTTTCCTCCCAAAACAATTCTAAAGAAAAAGGACTGGCAAAATAATAATAGTTATAATAATAATAATAGTTAGTAATAGTAGTAGGAGAAGAAGAAAAAGGAGAAGAGGAAGAAGAAGGAGAAAAAGAAGAGGAAGAAGCAGGAATTAGTACAATTTGGGCAATAGTAAACCATATTTTGCCTTTATTAATTGTTAACTGAAAATAAAAATAGCAGGAAAAGACAAAACTCATACAGAAAATGGATTCACATACAGTACAAACTCATAGAAAACTTGAGTGCCCAAGAGAGTTGATGGTATTATGGCATGACAAATGGAACTCAGACATAGTCATTGAGTAATAATTAATAGTCTCAAAGACAGACTTTGAATTTTTCCCAGAAAAGCAGGCATTTTTCTTTCTTTTACATTTATGTTAAAGAGGTAAAAAAGAAAAAACAAGGTCACGTCAGGAATTTTTCAGGACTCTACCAGGTTTTCATAGTGGAGAGCAGCTCAATCTTGTCTACATGAGTGGAGTGATTTGGACTTCAACTAGGTGATTTGATTTTACTTTCCTACAATCACTGTCTTCAAGTATGCTCTGCCAATCATTCTTTCTCTTCCTTTAGTGATATTTGAGCAGATTCCAAAATGTTATTAAAATATATACCCTTTTAAAGTGTAATCTCAAATTCAGAGTAAAAATCAACTTCTCTAAACCAGCCTGGATTTGAGCTGAGACACCTTGGTTTGCAGGAAGTTGTGGTTGAGAGAGGAAAGTTCTGGCTCTGAGTGATCTCTTCCTTGCTCTGTTCAGTGTGCTGGAATGGGGAGAAATGTGAGCCAAAGGGATGTGTCTTTTCTTTAACTGTCTGCTTTTATAATGCTCATTCTTCTTACTATCACTGCTTCTCTTTAATATTGATTGGCCTTTGATACATTCTGGCTCACTATAATGTAGCAGATTTTCACATGTTGATGAAAGAACCCTGCTGGTGATTGAAGCTTAAGAGTTAATTCAGCCACCTTCTAAAGGCTCTGGTGGAAGGTACATGTTGCCAAAACTGTAATATTGGCACTTTATGTAAGAGAGATTACATCCTTGGGATCATAATTTTGCTATAAATTTGATGTATGCCTATATTTTATTTAAGAATACTTTCATGAGGAGATATTTAATAGTTTTTACCTCTCTTTGCTTAAATCTATCATGCTGATATTTTTATCAGCTTTTATAATGTTAAGATAATCTTCCAACTAATTTAAAGAGTCTTGCAACTCAGAATCAGCCCAAGGAACTATTTTACTGTGTTCTTGTGCTCTTCTGGATTCTATTTAATTTATAACTTAAATTGCAATGAATAAATCTGTATGTCATTGCAACAGTTTAGACATGGTTATCAGTGAGTATGTGTGCATTACATGTACATGAATGTGTACAGGTGTCTGTGTGCAAATGTGTGTGTGTGTGCATGTGTGTGCTGGGGGTGGAGATGTGATAAGGGAAAGAAGAGTAGCAAATCAAGCCCAAATGAAATTTTTCTGTGTAGTCATTCCATGTTAGCACACCTTTCACTTTCTTTACCCAAAACTGCTTTCTGAAAAATTGTTAAATCCATTTAAAGACAGGGAAGTGAACCAAATCAGCTATTGTATGCAAATTCCTGATGTTTTTCATCTGTCATCAGAGACAATTCAGCTGTAAAGTGCATCTCAACTTACTCCTAGGGTTGTTTGAGAACTTGATCCTTGGGAACACCTGTTATTATCATGGCTTGAAGTTCTCTGTGTTGCTTTTCCCCATTTTGGACACTGTTTCACCCAGCTGCCGATAATTAGAAAAACAAAGCAAATCCCTCCCATGGATGCTGGTCTCTGCAGAAAGCCAAGGAACAAAAAGCCAAAGAACACCATAAGCCTTTTTGTTTTAAACCAGGAGGCATGCTACACTATATTCTCCTGGACTGCAAAACCACAGGAATGGATTAATATCACTAACCACAAGATACATTTGTGTATGGATATGGGGTGGGGCATGAGAAGAATATTAATCTATAAGGTATGACAATATTTTCTGAAAAAATTTTTTTGTCACATTTATTTGAATCATTGCATTATAAATTTATCAGCCATATAAGATGAATAATATGGCTAAGTACCAAGAGCTGAGTTATTTTCCAGAAGTTACTATTTTTAGCTCAGGAGATTCTTCAATTATTATACAGAGTTGGATATTCTGTAAACAGAGCAGACCGAAAATAAGAATTGAAAAGCAAAGCAAAATTCTGGCACCAGATAAGCTCTTTCAATTAACCATTAACTTATCTTTGAATCGAGCACATATACATATGTGTGTATGTAATATATTCATCAAATATTAATACATATGTGTATATATGTTATATGTATGTATGACTCAATGATAATTAAGAAAAGCATTAAAATTTCTATTATTGTTTAAATACTTGAAAATGAACTATAGAAGCAAAATAAAGACATTTTCTGTGTCCTAGATAATTTCAAAAGATATAAATCAATGTACATTTTAATAATTTAATATTCTTGCAATATTTCCCTTTGTTTCTTGAAATAAGGATTTCTTGAACATCTGAAAAGTGCAAAGCATTTTGCTAGGTACTATTGATACTAAAGAAAAAGGCTCAACATTGTAGATAAAGCATGTTCACTAAAATTTCTCAGTGGTCTAGGATTTAAGATTTTACTCTCAGCTACCTTTCAGATTTTATTATTCTTCTACCTGTATAAACCTCTCTAACTACTATCGTTTAAAGTTCCCAAAATGAGCCATAGATTTTCAAATAAATATGTGTCTTGTACATAATACCTCCTTTTATCTTTAACTGTCAAAGTCTGACAAATTTTCAGATGCAAAAAAACCAGTTGAGATATAATCGTAGTAAGCTAAGCCAGTGCAGTTAGGGTTTGATGTAGGGTAATGGAAATTGAGATAAAAATGAAGGACTAGATTCAAGAGATGTTAGTATATTTTTTTAAGTAAGATATTAAGATAGATATTTTGTGAGAAATGAAGGGAAATAGGTGTTTGTGATGACTGAGTTTTCAAATCTGGATGACTGGGAGAATAATAATGCCAGGAATACAAATAGAAACATGTAATATAAGAGTTGGCTTGTGGGAAAAAATTATATCAGTGTGGTTATTTTAAATTTAAGATGCCTACGAGATATCCTAGAAGTATCATGGAAGTGCATGAAAACTTGGAATGAGAACTTGAGGCAGCACTAAGCTTGAAGGGGCATCTAGTTGGAAAGCAATGGTTGAACTTACAAGTGGAAGTACACAGGAAGAAAACCAGCTGAGGAAAGAACATTGTTAAACATGTCTTTTTAGAGAACAAAAACAGAATGGGAGATAGCTACCAGCTGACACGAAGGAAATAACTTTCTCATGTCAGAGAGATGAGGAAAAGTGAGTACCAAAACCAGGGGAGGTCAGTGAGATTAAATATTGCAGATGTCTACAAATAAAGACTAATGAAAGACCACTACTCAGTGGACGCTAGTCAACTTTAAGAAGGAAAGTCAGTAAAGGAGCAGATGCAAAAATAGTCATAGTTCTTGGAATTGAGTGTAAAAAATAATAAACAAGTGGAGAGCAGTACTCTATTCCTTGGGAAGTTAAAGGTGAAAGAAAATCAACAGAGAATGCGATGGCTTGAAGGAGGGTAAATGAGGTAGAAAGTGCAATCCTTATGATCTATAATCCATTCCTAAAAATTGTATTAGATAGTGAATATTCAGATTCACTACCTGAGCAAGAGCTCAGACTCCGTTCTTTCAGTGGGGGAAAAAAATAACATATTCTAGCCCATACAAGAACCTCAACCAATGTCTCCAAAGATTGCAAAGAGATACTTCAACAGAAATGATAATCTAGCAAAAATACCTGCATAATATAAAATAATTAAGAGCCAATAAATTAGTAACTTAACATGTAATGTACTCATTAGTAGGTATGTTTGAGTGTGGTATACAAAATATTGTACAATATTGGATATTGATTATGTTTTACTTCTACAATGTGAAAAATGTATGATGATGTAAATAAAAATAAAATAATATGTTAAAGATATGTCAAGGTACATGTCAACCATCATTTTTTAGCCTTTATATTATTCAACATGGTTCCCATAAAAAGAGAGAAGGATGAGTAACTCAGAATTATTGATGTTAAAAAGTTGATAATAGCTAATGATTGTTGATTGCTTATTTTTTACCAGGCATTGTCTTGTCTTATATATACTTCTTATAACAAATCCACAGCATAAGTGATGTATTAGACTCATTTTATAGATGAGGAAACTGAGGTTCAGAGAATTTAAGTGGTGAAATTGCCCCAAATCACATAGGTAATACAGAGTAAAACCTGGATTTGAACTCTGGTATTCTGATATATCCTTCCCTTACCCCTGTGGAATTCCTGACTAGTGCAGCAGGGGAGTCTGCTGCTATTTGAGCAAGGCCTGTTTAAGGGAGGGTTAAACTTCATAACACAAACCTGGCTTTACCTAGTTAGAAGACAAACCTTTGATATAAGGACATTAGCCAAGTATGGGTTTGGTTGGCAGAGGTAGTGGGAGATGGTGTTCCCTGAGGATACTTCCTCCTGGTAAGCTGGCAGTCTTGGTGCCATGAAGGGGACGGTTTGTAGGGTTCTGCCTAAGATGGGAAGTTCAGTAAAGTGTATTTTTAAAATGTTTTTAAAGCACTTGCTTAAATACTAGTTCAAGGGAGTAGGAGGAAAGGGCTAGAAGGCAGTGTATTCTGGAATATTTCTAAGGTGATGAAGGCTAAGAAGGGAACTTGAATTTTGTTTTGAGTCCATGTGGTCAGAGAAGACCTTGTAATCTGATTTGCTGTCTACTTCGGATGTGCCAGCTCCCCACAGATGGCAAGGAGGGTGTTTGGATCCTGATAAGTCAGTTGCTGCTGTCTGTAGTACGGACTACCCAAGTCAAAATCAAATCTCATCCATTTCTAAAGCAAATATTGGAGTAAGATGAAAGACCTGATGCACCTATAAAGATCCAGGACATGCAACTGTGACCCTAGAATCAAAGATATCATAAAAGAGGCCTTATACAGTAGGGATAAGATGAATAAAGAGATTATGTGTTTACAATAGTTCTTTGAGGGAGAGAAATGATCCTCCTGTTGGCACTACATGAAACTGTTTTTAATCAGTGTAATAGGGAACATAGATAGATGCTTTGTGAAAGGAAAATTCTACGATAGAACATTTAGGAGGAAAATTATTATTTTTTCTGTGTGACTAGAAGGTCTCATAAAAAGAAAAATCAAGTAATATGGTGAGCGGACTGTGGGTAATTGCTGTTTGATGAAAGAAAAGTCAGGCATGGGGAAAAAGACCATCTAAAGAAGAACTGTACAATCCAACCTGTTTAATTTGCTGCAAAATTGTTTCCCATTATAAAGTACCAAAATTTAAAGAGGATACAGTTTGGTCTAGGGAAATCACACAAAATAAATATCTAAAATTTTTTGAAAATTGCATTAGCCCTGCACCACAATGAAAGCAAAACATTGAGTCAGTATGAAAATAAATCTATTTCTTATATTATTACCCTTACTCTTGAAATTTGGCAAAATATAATGACAACATATTATGACTTCAGAGTATTATGTGGGTTTAAAATGTTTTTCTTTTTAAAAAAAATAAAATTATATTATGTCAAATGAGTGTTAAATAAGAAGTATGAAGAACTATATAAGAATAATCCAAAATTTATTTTCATATCCAGATTCTAAACTTTTGAATATGTATATCATTTTTCTCTAATATGTAAGCAACTAACTTGCTACCTACTACTCTTGCCATCATGCAAATTTACAAAGTATTGGCTGTGATTATTAATAGAACTATATAGCCTGAATCCAGCCCCCCAAAATAAATCCCTATAATGATTAACAAGAAACAAGAAAGGTACAGTTTAAACACAAGTTACCAGGAGGTAGACTATGAAAGAACCAACCTAGAAACAAGCTGAAAAAAGTCTTGATAGCAAACTTATTTTCTTACTAGCGTGTTTACTTAAGAATGAGAATGGAGAAAGGGTCTTGAGAGGGTATTTTGTCTCTTGGGCAGGATTGTCACACATTTATCTCCACAATAAGGACTTAAATGCATGGTAGTAGACATTGAGAATTGATTTTACAGTAATAGCTGTTATACAAATGAAAAAAATAAGATTGCTAAATTATTCTTCTGTAAATCCGCTTATTAAATGTGCACTAAATGGAGTCAATGATTTAGAATTAAAAGTGGAAAGTTTACCTCATATGTGTGATAATACATCAAGAAATATCTTATGCTAGCATTTTACTGAGTGTAATGTGTTGGCACTGCTAGTAAATTCTATGATAAGTTATAAATCAGAGTAACTTTCTGTTTTGGAGTGTTGCGTACCAGGAGCTCTTGGTATTTCCTTTCTTAATGGACTGTCTGTCCCTGAAATATAACTATTAAATAAATAATGGTATAGTCTAAAGGTTTATTGGTGATACCTCTACCCCCTTATTAAGATAAAATTTTAAAATGTTTGTAAAAGTAAAGAGGCATGGATTATCGGGTCTGCTCCCTTTTGGTCTATCAAGACACTTAGTTTAATTAGTATATTTTCTGTGAACTAATTTTACATGAAATCTTGGCATCCCTATGGTTCTAATCATGGTTCCAAAATTTGCTGTATAACCATATTACTAAACAAACAACTGAGCTTTACAAGTAAGTAAAAAGAAAGCTTCATCCATTATTCATGTTGATAGAACTAATTTTGTTTGCTATGATGGCTAAGTATAAATTTTATAAAGGATGCCAAACATAGTTCCTGGTTTCTTTGGATTTAAAACTTAAGAAAAAGTATGCATGTTATTCATTTTAATATTGCTAAGAAAGAAAAATAATTTGTTTTAAAGGAGTTAGGACACAAGACTTTAAAATACACTCATTTTTTTTTTCATGAACTGCAATACATCAGCAAGATATAACTTGTTATGAAGGGAAAAAAACATATTATGAGCCATATCCCTAGATTGTTTTGTGTGTATAATATACACAATTTCATAATACATTTGGGTGAATGACTTTTATTTTGCTGCTACTATTTTAGTTATATTAAATTAAAGCATAAAGGCAGACATGTTTTTTACTCATTATCTGTGTTAACATAGAAGGAGGTATAAATAACCCAAAACAATTGCTAATAGATATATTATAAAATATATCACAACATATGATCTTGTATTCGAGAAAATGCAGAGAGACCACTGGAGCATTTTCTAGTTGGAGAAAACCAGAGTTTTTGTTTTGTTTGTTTGGTTGGTTGGTTTTGTTTTGAATTTACCTTTGGATGTATTCAAATAAGACAGTGTGATACAAGTCTACTAAAAATGTATCAAAAATAATTTAATAGAAACCCAATTTGTACATAAGGAAGTACTTAACCTTAAAAAATACATGTATGAAATAATTATTTTGATGTTATAAACTGAGTTTTCATAGCATTAAAATCATAAAATTTAAGAGCAAGAGTGATACTTAGAGTTCTGCTAAGGACTATTTTATAGTTTTCACCCAGTAAAATGTGTTTAATGTTCCTTAAGTGAAGAGCAATTTGATGAACCTTCTATGGCAGTATAAGCTCACTGAAAGGAAGACCATGTCTCATGCATGTTTGAATGCCTGTCGAGTATGGCAGTGCCTGGCTCCCAGTAGGGGATTTGATTTTCTGAGAACTAAGTCTTAGGTGTTAGACTTAGTAGGAACCAGAAAGAGCACTACAGACACACACACACATACACACACCACCTAACAGTATTTTAATAATTTTTTCCAGATTTCTTGGTGACAAACATGATCAAGGCAAATGCTTCCATCATTTCCATATTTCTATGGTCACCTTTCAATTTCTCCTTACTTTCCTTGCTTCGCTAACTCTATTCATTCTTTAGGGCTCAGCCCAGAGGAAACCTTGCCTGTTTCATCTCGTGTATGTTCATGTTACTCAAAGATTTTCCACCACATAATTTTATCAGGTCTCTTCTCTGCCTGTGCTGTACTTGTCTGTTTTCATATCTCCTCTATCCACACTGGAACTGTTTGATAACAGGACCATATCTGACTAATCTTTTTATCTCCAGTGCTGTACCCTGTGCTAGTAACCTAAACATACTTGTTAAATAAATAAATTAGTGAAGCAGTAAAGAAATATGTAAAGATTAGGTTATATTACTGAGTTAGTTCATTGACTCCCCACTGAGACGGGAGCAGTATTCTTGGGGAAAAAATGTTTGCTTGGTGGGGAGAGGAGCCGTCTGAACACACCCTCACCACCACTCCCAAATTTCTGGCTCTATTTAGAGATGTTAGCTTGAAAAATGCATTGCATGTGTGAATTAGGTATTCATAGAGGGGAAAAAAAACTGTTACATATGACTAACTTAGACATTTAGAAGGAAAACATTGTGGAAAATTATGACTTTAAAGGGTGAAAATTTCATCTTACTAGGTTTTTTTTCCCATGAAAATTGGATTAAACTTATCATTTTAACTTGAACATTTGTTATGAGACTCACTTGTCCTTATCAGCATACCCTTAAGAAATTCCTTATCTTAAAATTATCTTTAATCTCTCTCTCTTTTTAGATTGCAAAACTGGGTTTATTTTTTTAATTCAGGTTTACTCATCTTTCCTTTTACCAACTTCAACTTTGGAGGTGTTGTGCTTGTTTGTTTTGCTTGTTACTAGGCAAAAATAAAATGACTTTTATGGAATGTAGGCTCCATGAGGGCAGGATTTTTATCTGTTTTGGTCATTGCTGTATCCCCATGCCTAGAACAGTTTCTGACACATAGTAGACACTCAATAAATATTTGTTGAATAAACTAATGCATAGAATAGAGCAAAGTCATTACCAGTCATTATTTGCTTCTATTATGTCACTTGTATAACTATGTTTCTGAAGGATTTCTAAGTGTTTTAGATTCTATTATTGAAACTATTTGAAAAAAGAAACTTCAAAACTAACAGTTCTGTACCTTCTGGTTAATTAAAATGTACCTGATCAGTAGTGCTTAACTCTATACAAATTTAGTAGTTACAACTTAATTTAGTAATTATGACTGTTTCTCTTTTTAAAAAGTGAATTATGAAACATTCAAGACATACAAAACATATAAACAATGGCACAGCAAATACTCATCTACCTATTCAGCTAAGTTACTGTAAATACTTTTTTCTAATAGAGTGAAACATTCTGTGTGCTCCTCCCACATCACTTTCCATAACTCATGCACACACACACACACACACACATTATTCTGAATCTGGCAGTTTTCATGCCCTTGCATTTCTTTGTAACTTTAGATCAGATGGTCATATCTCCCTTTGATACGTAGTGCTCTAGCTATGGTTCTCAGCATGTGATCTCCAATCCAAGCATCATCAACACCTGGGAACAAGTTAGAAATACAGATTCTCAGTCCCCATCCCTAAGGTGCCAAGTGAGAAACTGGAGCTGGAGCACAGCATCTGTGTGAGTCCAATGCATGCTGAAGTTCAAGAACCATTGGTCCACTGGTTTACAGCAATAGTTTGAGTCTAATATCAAAGTCTAAATTCTAGCAGAAGTAACATTCATTTGTGGAATTTATTGACCCATTTCCCTCTCGCTATAATTAGAGAAATAAAGAACTTCACAGCATCCTTTTTAATTTTTAAATTGGAGGGCTTGTTAATCAGTTTATTACTGTCTAAGTTAAACTCTCCTTATAAAAATATTCAGTCTACCCTGGCTCCAGTTGTAGTATATCAAGTAAGCACTTATAATATCTCCTAATTTGGTTATTCTACTCTTCATTTTTATAATGATGATGGAAAACACAAGGCCCCTTTTGAATCATATTGTATTACAGTTCCTTTTCAAGTGATAAGAAAATGAATTTCTCTGAAGGACCTATTTGACCAAATTTTCTTATTAGGGAAAAAATAGGATCCATTTTATTTATAATTTTATAATTTCTTATCAAAGAATTGAAGCCATGCAAGTTGCTCAGACATGTCATCATAAGCAAATGTCTGGTCATCTTATAAAGGACAGAAACCACAGAAGTTCCCCAAATCTACCTGTTCTTTTGTTGATCATGTCCTTTTTCATGTCCCTCCTAAACTAGAAATACAGAGGGATGAAAGGATGAAATTTGTTACTTTTTGTTCTTGGAGGAGTCATTTTCATGACTGTCCCTTTGATGTTGGCATTTTCTCTCTGGGCAGAGAACTCTATGAAGCAAAATGAATGTAACTGCCACACTTCTCTTGTAGTGTATTATAGAATACATAGATCCTTTTGAAAGAAAACAAGTAAGGTTTAAATCAATGCACATTGGAGATATTATTGATACTTTACATGAATAGAAATCTTGATGATTAAATGTCACCAAATCAGACATATTTTTAAGGCTGATGTATGCTGCTGTATAGATTAAATCATTTCAAGAGGTTTTACCTAGAATCGACTCTCTCATGGCACAATTCTATAAGGAAAATGGCCACATTCAAATCAAACCAGAGAGGCCATTTATTTACTACACTTGAGTGAGTTTTGAACAGACCTCGCTAGACCAAAGACATCCAGAAGGTACACTGACAACAAATGAATTCTGGAAAGTGACATACATTTACTCTCATGAATGCACAGGACTTCTTTTTGGAGCATGCAAGATCTTCTCTGCTTTGTTTATCACCCTGCCAAACAGCCGACTTAGATGCATAATCCCCACAAGCTACATACTGATCACTCTGAAAGAAAACCCACAGTAAGTGAAGATCACATGCATTGATAACATCTCCAGCATCATCTTGAAACTTAGGTTGGGTTTTCATGACTCAGCATAGGATCAGGATAGACAAAGCAAATTAAGACAACACACACACACACAGAAACATCAACAGGACTGATAGATTGATAGCTATATGAAGGATAGATAGATAGATAGAGCACTGTAGCTCCATATTCTTTCCATACAAATACTTTTGTGAATGAATAAATAAGAGATTTATTCAAATTTATTGTTTTAAAACACATATTGAAATCACATTGACTTTGTATCCTAATTGGTGGTTTAGGTCCACATCACGTTTAAGAGAGAAAAAATAATAAAATGTATTTAGAGTAAACTATTTCATTGTAAATAATTATGACCTGTCTATGAATATGTGCCTCCAATTGTCTTCAGTTTCAGCTTCACTAAAATATTCTCCATGAGTTAGCTGAAATAAGTTTGGTGTAATTGATAAATTGTTTTGCTTAAGACTATTTGATACTGTTCTTTGTATTAAGAATCATGCTGTTAATTAAGAGCTTGTTTAAGTGGGCTGTTTTATATAACTATCTTTTGCAAAGGTCTTTACTGAAGTCATTGTATAAAATTAATTTATACTGACTAAATTTCTTGGCAAAAATGGGATGTAAAATAAGCAGCACAAATGCATGGAGAATGAGAGAAGTTTGATAACTTGACTTAACATTTAATAAATGCATCTTGGGGCTAATTAGTTCTCCTTAAATTCTGCTTGGTCTAGTAGCTCCTGTTGGGCAGAAAATTGTTGGCATGGTGATTCAGACGTTCCATTAGTTGATGATGATAAAATGACTTTCGGTCCTGACAGATTACTTACACTATTCCACTTGTGCATATATTATGCATAATACATTTAAGAAATAAAATATGCAATGAAAAGTATCCTAAATAAGCTAATGGTGAAATGTACTAACAGAAATTTCAAGCACATTTTGTTAAATGTGCATTACTTAGCAGGGACTATAAATTAACATTATGATGTTAAAACAACATTCATCATGTGTCAGAATGATATTTTTAGGAGTATAGCTAAAACTCTTTCAAATATTTTTCTGCAAAGTCATTAAATTATTAAAATCATTACAAAAATCATTATTAAAGTCATTTTCAAACATTTTATCTAATTAGAAATGGTCAATATTATCATCTTGATTACTGTTCTCTAAATCCTGCAGTTCAGAGAGCTGTGAACACGTTCTGGAATTCTTAAAAGAAAGAATAAGTATTGACAAAGATATAACGTAGTCAAAAGCCAATGGCTTATCTTTACATCAGTCATAATATAACATATCCAAAAGCCCTTCAGTAACTTGTGTTCCAGCTAACTCTTGACAGTTACTTCACACAAAAATTTGTGAAGTTGTGCTTTCACATATAAAATATTATGATTTGTTTTGTATGTGAAAATGTAATTTCACAACTTTGTAGCAGATAAACTAAGAAAAATGATGCTGCCACCAAATATCCTCACAGTCAGATTGAAACTTGAGGCTCTTTGGCAAATTAATCAGGGAAGGATATCAAATTAGAAATTATATTTGATTACATGAATTATTGCCATTGTTGTTTTGTTTCTAAATTAACTGCATTAATATGAGACAATTCTGAGGGTACATCCTGTGGTTTGGTGAAAAGAGCAAGGAATTTGGAATCAGAAGACGCAATTCTATTTCTCAGCAATAGTGACATTGAAACTACAGTTATACCTGAAAAATATTAGCTATATTTCTGTGTAATGTGGGAGTGTTGTAAATAATAGTGAAAAAAACTTTAAAACTGCATTTGCAGATCATCCTGATCTTCTCATCAAAAAGTCTTCTAATAATGCTAATTGAAAGGAGAATTTTAGCCAAATAATTCAATATACCATTTGCGTAAGACATTCTTATTCATGATTTTAAAACATTTTCACAAATATCATCTTACACAAAACAAAGTGATGATATATCTTTAGTAAGCCATTCTTTAAATAAATGTTATGGTATGAGTTTATACTTATTAAAATAAATCTTCTATGATAATGAGATCTATTTTTACTTATATGGCTATGATCCTATAGAAGTTGTATTAATGAGAAGAGGTATAGAACAAATTTGTTTGAAAAGAGTGACATCAATTTTGTTACCTTTTCTTAGAAAACTGAGAATAAATATGACATACAACATCTGGTCTGTCCCTAAATTTTGGAACTGAATTTTCATATAAATTGAAGTTGATTTCAGTCGAAGTTTTAAAGTTGATTAGACTAAATTCATAGGCTGAAATATTTTGTAGTAGTCCATTAAGTGATCTTATAAACAGGACTTTTGCCTGCCAAATAAATATACTTGTATTATATATCTCTACAAAAATTTTAAGGTTTTTTTTTTCAATGTAATATAGACCACAAAATATTGATCCACAGCTTTTATGAACTCATTCAGATTACCTTGCTGCAATGGATCTTATACTGAGCTTCACTTGGAAGACCACCCAGAAACTTCATCTGGTCTAAATATAATCCCCATCCTGTTAGTATATATTCTGTGGTCTCCAGCTTATACTAAATACATTCATTCACAAAGCAATTCAATATGTTGCTTTTTATTCAAGTAAAAAAATGAAATATTTGTGCAGCAGTTAGAACTTTCATGCATCAGTATATCCTAATTTCTGACAAATAATAGTGACAGACATCTTTGGTCTCATTGACATAACATTAATCTCAATATTATTATTTCAAAGAAACAGAAGCATATGTGAATGCCAAGCACACAGTCTCTCTCTTTAGAATGCACTGGTTTGCTGGCTGTAGAGCAAGTTAGATTCTCTATTAAAATAGGTAGACAGATAGATGATAGATTGATTGATAGATGATAGAGATAGATAGATAGATAGATAGATAGATAGATAGATAGATAGATAGATAGATATAGATAGATAGATGATAGATAGATAGATAGATAGATGATAGATAGATAAAGGGAGGCACGTTTTTGATTGGGAACTCAATCTAGTTCCCTGTGGGAACTTAATCCATCTTCTTGTATGAACTTAATCTAGCTTCCTGCTGGAGAATTTCTGTGCTTTTTACTAAATACCCCACTTAGAGTCATATTGTCTCAACATTTCCAGCTTCCCAAGAAAATAGTTGACTCAGAGACCAGTTGTTTGAACAGATATGAGCTACAGACTTTTGAGGTAACAGACCAAAATTTGAAAAACATTGTATATTCCTGGAATATTTGATTATGGATAGCCGTATTCTTCCACAGTCTTCAGGACATGGACTTCTGAAATGCAAATGCATTTTTAAACTTTCTATATAAGTTTTGAATAATATAAGAGAAATAAAAGTCCTTATTCTTGACTTTAAGGAACTAAATTCAGATTAGAGGGATATAAATAATTTTTTGAAATTTTTGAGTCAGAAGAAGGTTATCAAGAAACTGACCTCATTTTGCCAGAGTACAGATGAGGAAATTAAGGCTCTAAGAGCATTAAATGATTTGGTTGATTGAAAAGTTGGATCTAGAAACCAGCCTTCTAATTCCTAGGATGGTGTATAATAAATCCAAAATGCAGCATTGGTTTACTCTACCTCCTTGACTAACACGTTGTTAAAATCCAATTTGTGATTAATTAGTAACTTGTAGATAAATTGCTTTAAGATTAATGGTCAAGAAACTAATAAGACTTTTTTGATAAATGTTTTTCAATCTCAAAATATTATAAAAGTTTAAAAATATATAGCAGGGTATATGCCCAGTAGTGGGATTGCTGGGTCGTATGGTAGTTCTATTTTTAGTTTTTTAAGGAACCCGCATACTGTTCTCCATAGTGGCTGTATCAATTTACATTCCCACTAACAGTGCAAGAGGGTTCCCTTTTCTCCACACCCTCTCCAGCATTTATTGTTTGTAGATATTCTACCAAATGTAAAATAGATAGCTAGTACGAAGCAGCTGCATATCACAGGGAGATCAGCTCGGTGCTTTGTGACCACCTAGAGGGGTGGGATAAGGAGAGTGAGAGGGAGGAAGAGGCAAGAGGGAAGAGATATGGGGATATATGTATATGTATAGCTGATTCACTTTGTTATAAAGCAGAAACTAACACACCATTGTAAAGCAATTATATTCCAATAAAGATGTTTAAAAAATAATATATATATATATAGCAGTATTTAGAGGAAGTTTCCTTAAAACTTTCTTAAGAGAGCTTTTATAGAAATAATAATGATATTTGTATTTTTATCTACTTCCAAAATTTTGTGTTGCCTTATATTTTAAAATACTTTGAACATAGGAAATTTATAGTAACAACAGTTGCTATTTACAGAATATCACCATGTGTCTGACAGTTAGTTAAACCCTGAGGAGCATGTATTATCTCATTTAATTCTCAAAGCCCACCATGTCAAATATAGTTTCTTTTACTTTACACATGAGGAATCTGCATAAGTTAAAGAAAAGAAGTGGAAAGACATATAAGTGTTGAAAGATATGTGTACAAGACATTCTGGATGAAGTAATTACTGGGTTTGTAGTACTGAATTAGCTCTAAATTCAAAAACTATAAAATATAGTGTTTCAAGGCACGACATTTATTATCTTCAACAGTGCTCACAGTTTCATAAAAGGAAGTAGAAACCTCATCTATGCAGACTTTTTTTCTAACAGGAAGGTATTTATCTTGAGAAATTATATTTATGCTAGATTGCATAACATTATGGTTGTCATTAGATTAAATCATTTTAACATCTCTCTGTAAAAGCCAAGGACGCAGCCTGTTAATGGAAAATTTAAATCATAAATTTTAACACACAGATTGATATTATGGATTCCCAGTAATGGATATTTAATGGAGCCCTTCAACTTTTTAAATTATAAAGTTTTTCAATTGAGAAAATGAAGTTTGGGAGAAAGTGAGATTTCATTTCATTCCTTGATAAATTAACTAAATATGGGTCTACAAAGACAACATCTTATGCTTTCATTCAAAGCACATTTGTTTTTTAGAATATTAGGTCCACTACTAATATCATCAATGTTGTCATTAAAAAAAAAAATGAGACTTATACAAAGATTACTGTTATCTAAAAGTCATGGCCAAAATATCAATATGTTTTTCTTTAAAAAAAAATGCTTTGCTCTGCTTAGACATGGGAATAATTAAGACACAAAGATATTAAAGTAAAACACATGGAGGAAACCAATAAGCATTGTGAAATGTTTGGAAGCAGGGGGAGAAAATGCTTCTTTGACCATGGAGGAATCTCAACGTGGTCCCTGGGGACCATCTGATTTTTAAATGTCCTCCCCCTCCATGACCCCCTAGGCTTTGAATGTCTAACAGGCTCCCCAGGTGACCCTAATGCTGATGGACCACATCACTCTTTCAGTAGCAAGAGTACAGGCAACATCTAAAATAATAATATACTTAGAATTTTTTCTGATTAAAAGTTCATAAAACCTAGGAAAGAAAGAAAACCCCAAAGAATAGATTTTTAAAAAATAAAACTCCTGTAGTGTTCAAATCCTGAAATAATCATTCATATATGGGCATTTCCTTCCAGTTATTTTTGTTTAGATATAGTTGCCTAAAACATATGGAGTTTTACATCTCACTTTGTTACTTAACGAACTATGAGCATACCCCCATGTAATTATTTTTTTATAAAGTATTGTAACCTGTACAGAATTTTCTGTCATGTAGTTATACCATAACTTATTTGTCCAGTACTATGAAATATTTAGATTCTTTCCAGTGTCATATTAGTATAAATAATATGTGGGTAAATAATTTTTCACACTTCTGATTATTTTCTTATGATAGGTTTTCTATAAATTAAATTACTTCATCAAAGGATATGAACATTTTAAAACTCGATCAAATTGCATACAATATATCTATCCAGGCATTATTATTTTTGAAAATATGTTTACCAATTTCATAAATGAAAGCAAGTATACTTTATTTGCCTTATTTTATTACTAACATGCTTCTAGCCATTTCCATTGCTACTGCTCTGAGAATCTTATTCTGTCCATCAACGTTTTCCCCTTTATCTCAATGATTTCTTAAAGCTTTTTTTATATTAATGATATATTCCTTGCAAATATTTCCAAATTTCATTTGTCTTTTTAATTTTAAGTTTTGCCATGCAGAAAGTTTTCATTTTCTTGCATTGTTTTTCATGTAGAAAGCCACTGCAAATTTCAAGCTTATTTTCTCTTAGATTATTGTGGTTAATTTTTTTGTTGTCTAAAATATTTAATCTAACTGTAATTTATCTTTGTAAGTCTAGGACTTAATTTTATTTTATTTCCTAGGTAGTTTCTCAAGCACATTTTAGGAAGTGAGAAATGTCTGCCTCATGAATTTTGATGATCTTAAAATCATTTGTTAAGAATTTAGAAAGTCAGAAGTTACCTATGGGCTTTCTAATCTCTTTCATAATATATCTGTAAATGAATGAGAAAAATTTAATTTTATCTATAATATCTGAAGGTGCACTTTCTTTTTTCCTCTAAAGTTTCTTCATATTATTTGTAACTTAAAAAAATAAATAAATAAAACCCTTCATTTTACCAGATGAATAGACTTATCATGTTAAGATTAAACATGTTTCCTCTGGACTCTAACTGGGAATATTTAAATGTCACATTAGTTTTCTATTGCTGTGTAATTTATTACCACAAACTTAACAGCTCAAAACTCTGTAAGTCAGAAGGCCAACACACTGTGTAGTTGGGCTGTCTGTTCAAACTGAAGTCAAGGTGACGCAGGCTGTGTTCTCCTCTGGCGCTAGGGATCCTTTCCCAAGTTCATTTCTGTTCTTGGCAGAATCTGTTCCTCACAGCTGTTGTACTAAGGTCCTCATTTCTTCCTGCCTGCCTGCCAGAAAAAGTGTAAATTAATCAAGAGGTAAAACGGGACACTTGACAATACTTAGACTTTCAATAAATAGCTTAAAAAAACATATTTTAATTCATTCAAAATATTATATAAACATACACTCATAATTATTATAATATTCTTTGTACATGTCTTTCATGTGTCCTGTAAAGATATGTTTCTTGTTTGTACCTGATTTGTGTGTAGATATTTTCTCCTAACTCATAATTTATATAGGAAATTTCAGCATTCTCTGTATTTGTTCTTATTCCCCTAACTGGACCTTTGTGTAATTCTATGTGCTTTTATCTAGCTATCTTGAGTTTTCTAGAATTAATCAGAATGTTTGCAAATACTGATTTCTTTCCAATACTTAAATATCTTATTAATGGAGGGATTTCTTCCTTCCTTTTTAGCTAATTTCATTTGGAAAGTCTTACCATTTCATAATTAAATATACTAACAGCTGTTGATTTCATAGTTATTCTTAACCATATTTTTAAAAAATAACTTTCTAGTTTACCTTTATACATGGTTTCTTTTGCTTTGCTTTGCTTTTTAATCAAAATAAGCATTAAAGTTGCTTTTACTTTTGGTGTCAATTGAAATGATCATACGGGTTTTCTTATTAGAATTATTGATGTGGTATAATACTAATTGATTTCCTAATATTTTAAATCAACTTAGATGTGATATATATTATATATAATATATATAATTTATATACATTAAAATGGACTTATATAACTTGTATAATTTGATGCACTTTGACAAATGTATACACTATTATGTCTACTACACAAAATCTTTGCATTCAATGCCTACTCTGTCACCTGCAACACTGATTTACTTTAAAATGTCGTATAAATGGAATCACACTGTATATCCTAATTTGTGAATATCTTCTTTCTGTCAGCATGATGCTTATGAGAGTCATCTATTTTGTTGTATGCATCAGTAGTTGATTCTTTTTCAATATGGAACATTATTTCACCATCTGCTTATTAACTTTTCTGTTGATAAATATTTGGATTATAACCAGCCTTTGGCTATTTTACATAAAGCTGCTATGCATATTCTTGTTCAAGTCTTCCTGTGGACATATACTAGTGTTTCTCTTGGGTAAATACCCAGGAGTAAAATTGCATGGTCATAGGATAAGTGTATGTTTAACTTCATAAGAAATGGACAAATCTTTCAAAAGTAATTATACCACTTTATACACCCACCAGCAGTATACGAAAGTGCCAGTTACTCACATCCTATGCAACACTTGTAATTGTTAACTTTCAATACATTTTTCTAAGAACAATTTGTCTTAATATCATATGCTTATGGAACTTTACCTATAGATTGAGGGTGATTGTTTTCTAACAGTAATCGAGGATCATCAAATCAGACAGAATAGGAAAAATTCTGGTGGTAGAAGAGCTTCTCCTGGATCTTTTTCAGGTATCAGTGGTTTGTGATATAGTTCAGAATCTTAGGGAGAATTCTTGACAATATAAAATGTAGATGGAACTTTCTAAGACTTAAACTCAAGTAAATTATTCTGTCAGTCACTGACACAGAAAAATGCTACTAGAGGGAGGAACCAAGATGGCGGAGTAGGAGGACATGTTCTCACTCCCTCTCTCTTGCGAGAACACCAGAATCACAACTAGCTGCTGGACAATCATCAACAGGAAAACACTGGAACTCACCAAAAAACATACCCCACATCCAAAGACAAAGGAGAAGCCACAATGAGATGGTAGGAGGGGCACAATCAGAGTAAAATCAAATCCCATAACTGGTGGGTGGGTGACTCACAGACTGGTGAACACTTATACCACAGAAGTCCACCCACTGGAGTGAAGGTTCTGAGCCCCACGTCAGGCTTCCCAACCTGGGGGTCCGGCAACGGGAGGAGGAATTCACAAAGAATCAGACTTTGAAGCCTAGTGGGAGTTGATTGCAGGACTTTGACAGGACTGGGGGAAAGAGAGACCCCACTCTTGGAGGGCACACACAAAATAGTGTGTGCATCGGGACCCAGGAGAAGGAGCAGTGACCCCAGGAGAGACTGAACCAGACCTACCTGCTAGTGTTGGAAGGTCTCCTGCAGAGGTGGGGGGTGGCTCTGTTTCACCATGGGGACAAGGATACTGGCAACAGAAGTTCTGGGAAGTACTCCTTGGCATGAGCCCTCCCAGAGTCTGTCATTAGCCCCACCAAAGAGCCCAGGTAGGCTCCAGTGTTGGGTTGCCTCAGGCAAAACAACCAACAGGGAGGGAATCCAGCCCCACCCATCAACAGTAAAGTGGATTAAAGTTTTACTGAGCTCTGACCACCACAGCAACAGTCAGCTCTACCCACCAAAAGAGCCTCCCATCAAGCCTCTTAGATAGCCTCAACCACCAGAGGGCAGACAGCAGAAGCAAGATAAACTACAATCCTGCAGCTTGTGTAACAAAAACCACACTCACAGAAAGATAGACAAGATGAAAAGACAAAGGGCTATATACCAGATGAAGGAACAAGATAAAACCCCAGAAAAACAACTAAATGAAGTGGAGCTAGTCAACCTTCCAGAAAAAGAATTCAGAATAATGATAGTGAAGATGATCCAGGACCTCGGAATAAGAATGGAGGCAAAGATCGAGAAGATGCAAGAAATGTTTAACAAAGACCTAGAAGAATTAAAGAACAAACAAACAGAGATGAACAATACAATAACTGAAATGAAAACTAAACTAGAAGGATTCAATAGCAGAATAACTGAGGCAGAAGAACGGATAAGTGACCTGGAAGACAGAATGGTGGAATTCACTGCTGTGGAACAGACTAAAGAAAAAAGAATGAAAAGAAATGAAGACAGCCTAAGAGACCTCTGGGACAACATTAAACGCATCAACATTCACATTATAGGTGGCCCAGAAGGAGAAGAGAGAGAGAAGGGACCCGAGAAAATAGTTGAAGAGATTATAGTCATAAACTTCCCTAACATGGGAAAGGATATAGCCACCCAAGTCCAGGAAGCGCAGAAAGTCCCATACAGGTTAAACCCAAGGAGAAACATGTCGAGACACATAGTAATCAAATTGGCAAAAATTAAAGACAAAGAACAATTATTGAAAGCAGCAAGGGAAAAATGACAAATAACATACAAGGGAACTCCCATAAGGTTAACAGCTGATTTCTCAGCAGAAACTCTACAAGCCAGAAGGAAGTGGCATGATATACTTAAAGTGATGAAAGGGAAGAACCTACCATCAAGATGACTCTACCCAGCGTGGATCTCATTTAGATTAGATGGAGAAATCAAAAGCTTTACAGACAAGCCAAAGCTAAGAGAATTCAGCACCACCAAACCAGCTCTACAACAAGTGCTAAAGGAACTTCTCTAAGTGGGAAACACAAGAGAAGAAAAGGACCTACAAAAACAAACCCAAAACAATTAAGAAAATGGTCATAGGAACATACATATCGATAATTACCTTAAATGTGAATGGATTAAATGCTCCAACCAAAAGACACAGGCTTGCTGAATGGATACAAAAACAAGACCCAACTATATGCTGCCTCTAAGAGACCCACTTCAGACCTAGGGACACATACAGACTGAAAGTGAGGGGATGGAAAAAGATATTCCATACAAATGGAAATCAAAAGAAAGCTGGAGTAGCTATACTCATAACAGATAAAATAGACTTTAAAATAAAGAATGTTACAAGAGACAAGGAAGGACACTACATAATGATCAAGGGATCAATCCAAGAAGAAGATATAACAATTATAAATATATATGCACCCAACATAGGAGCACCTCAATACATAAGGCAACTGCCAACAGCTACAAAAGAGGAAATCGACAGTAACACAATAATAGTGGGGGACTTTAACACCTCACTTACACCAATGGACAGATCATCCAAAAAGAAAATAAATAAGGAAACAGAAGATTTAAATGACACAATAGACCAGATAGATTTAATTGATATTTAGAGGACATTCCATCCAAAAACAGCAGATTACACTTTCTTCTCAAGTGCACACTGAACATTCTCCAGGATAGATCACATCTTGGGTCACAAATCAAGCCTCAGTAAATTTAAGAAAATTGAAATCATATCCAGCGTCTTTTCTGACCACAACGCTATGAGATTAGAAATGAATTACAGGGAAAAAAACGTAAAAAGCACAAACACATGGAGGCTAAACAATATGTTACTAAATAACCAAGAGATCACTGAAGAAATCAAAGAGGAAATCAAAAAATACCTAGAGACAAATGACAATGAAAACACGACAACCCAAAACCTATGGGATGCAGCAAAAGCAGTTCTAAGAGGGAAGTTTATAGCTATACAAGCCTACTTAAAGAAACAAGAAAAATCTCAAGTAAACAATCTAACCTTTCACCTAAAGGAACTAGAGAAAGAAGAACAAACAAAACCCAAAGTTAGCAGAAGGAAAGAAATCATAAAGATCAGAGCAGAAATAAATGAAATAGAAACAAAGAAAACAATAGCAAAGATCAATAAAACTAAAAGCTGGTTCTTTGACAAGATAAACAAAATTGGTAAGCCATTAGCCAGACTCATCAAGAAAAAGAGGGAGAGGACTCAAATGAATAAAATTAGAAATGAAAAAGGAGAAGTTACAACAGACACTGCAGAAATACAAAACATCCTAAGAGACTACTACAAGCAACTCTATGCCAATAAAATGGACAACTGGGAAGAAATGGACAAATTCTTAGAAAGGTATAACCTTCCAAGACTGAACCAGGAAGAAACAGAAAATATGAACAGACCAATCACAAGTAATGAAATTGAAACTGTGATTAAAAATCTTCCAACAAACAAAAGTCCAAGACCAGATGGCTTCACAGGTGAATTCTATCAAACATTTAGAGAAGAGCTAACACCCATCCTTCTCAAACTCTTCCAAAAAATTTCAGAGGAAGGAACACTCCCAAACTCATTCTATGAGGCCACCATCACCCTGATACCAAAACCAGACAAAGATACTACAAAAAAAGAAAATTAAAAAGCAATATCACTGATGAATATAGATGAAAACATACTCAACAAAATGCTAGCAAACAGAATCCAACAACACATTAAAAGGATCATACACCACTATCAAGTGGGATTTAGCCCAGGGATGCAAGGATTCTTCAATATACGCAAATCAATCAATGTGATACACCATATTAACAAATTGAAGAATAAAAACCACATGATCTTCTCAATAGATGCAGAAAAAGCTTTTGACAAAATTCAACACCCATTTATGATAAAAACTCTCCAGAAAGTGGGCATAGAGGGAACCTACCTCAACATAATAAAGGCCATATATGACAAACCCACAGCAAACATCATTGTCAATGGTGAAAAACTGAAAGCATTTTGCCTAAGATCAGGAACGAGACAAGGATGTCCACTCTCACCACTATTATTCAACATAGTTTTGGAAGTCCTAGCCACGGCAATCAGAGAAGAAAAAGAAATAAAAGGAATACAAATTGGAAAAGAAGAAGTAAAACTGTCACTGTTTGCAGATGACATGATACTATACATAGAGAACCCTAAAGATGCCACCAGAAAACTACTAGAGCTAATCAATGCATTTGGTAAAGTTGCAGGATACAAAATTAATGCACAGAAATCTCTTGCATTCCTATACACTAATGATGAAAAATCTGAAAGAGAAATTATGGAAACACTCCCATTTACCATTGCAACAAAAGGAATAAAATAACTAGGAATAAACCTACCTAGGGAGACAAAAGACCTGTCTGCAGAAAACTATAAGACACTGATGAAATAAATTAAAGATGATACCAACAGGTGGAGAGATATACCATGTTCTTGGATTGGAAGAATCAATATTGTGAAAATGACTATACTACCCAAAGCAATCTACAGATTCAATGCAATCCCTATCAAATTACCAATGGCATTTTTTACGGAACTGGAACAAATCATCTTAAAATTTGTATGGAGACACAAAAGACCCCGAATAGCCAAAGCAGTCTTGAGGCAAAAAAATGGAGCTGGAGGAATCAGACTCCCTGACTTCAGACTAGACTACAAAGTTACAGTAATCAAGACAATATGGTACTGGCACAAAAACAGAAACATAGATCAATGGAACAAGATAGAAAGCCCAGAGATAAACCCACACACCTATGGTCAACTAATCTATGACAAAGGAGGCAAAGATATACAATGGAGAAAAGACAGTCTCTTCAATAATTGGTGCTGGGAAAACTGGACAGCTACATGTAAGAGAATGAAATTAGAACACCCCCTAACACCATACACAGAAATAAACTCAAAATGGATTGGAGACCTAAATGTAAGACTGGACACTATAAAACTCTTAGAAAAAGACTCTTAGAAACTCTTTAAACTCTTAGAAAACTCTTAAAAAAGTAAAAATAGAATTGCCATATGATCCAGCAATCCCACTATTGGGCATATATCCAGAGAAAACTGTAATTGAAAAAGACACATGCACCCCAATGTTCATTGCAGCACTATTTACAATAGCCAGGTCATGGAAGCAGCCTAAATGCCCATTGACAGATGAATGGATAAAGAAGTTGTGGTACATAAATACAATGGAATATTACTCAGCCATAAAAAGAAACGAAATTGAGTCATTTGTTGAGACGTGGATGGATCTAGAGACTGTCATACAGAGTGAAGTAAGTCAAAAAGAGAAAAACAAATATCGTATATTAATGCATGTATGTGGAACCTAGAAAAATGGTACAGATGAGCCAGTTTGCAGGGCAGAAGTTGAGACACAGATGTAGAGAATGGACATATGGACACCAAGGGGGGAAAACTGCGGTGAGGTGGGGATGGTGGTGTGCTGAATTGGGCGATTGGGATTGACATGTATACAGCGATGTGTATAAAATTGATGACTGATTAAAAAAAAAAAGAAAAATGCTTCTATTTACCCTGTTATAGAAGCCATGGCATGTTTTATATCTCCAAACCTGTATCTATTTCAGGTCCTGATAACTCAGCTCAGTTTCCTAAGGAAATCTTTGTGACCCCTTTCTTCCCACTCCCAAAGGATATTGTTAAAATGAGGATAATTTGAACTTAACAGCATTAGAGTGACATCATCTGAGAACATTTTATGGCATTATTTTGCTAATTTTGCCAGGATAAAACTATCATTTTGCTTCTCAGTAAGCAGTCTTCAGTCACTCAGAATATAGGATGGATTATTGCCCAGATATGTGATAGTCAAGGCTAATTTAAACATTTATAAATGTCAATTGTATATAATTAGATAAATGCTTCCTCCACTCCAAAAGGCCATTTTAGTTAAATAGTGTGTCTTCTTTGGCATCAGTAGATTTAGTTCTGCAATTGAAGAGAGTAAATTACTTCTATAATCTCACTCCACCAAATTAAGTGAATACCCAGACTTGTATAGGTCATGGAAGCATCATTTTCAATCTGGTCTAAAGTAACTCTGCTCTAAAACATATTAAGCTTAAGGAAAATAAAGTGACAGTTGACTCTCATTCATTCATTAAAGCTGGTGCATAATTATTGATGTGTCTGAAATTTTCTTGAAGCACATTTTATAAGTTGTTGTTTAAAATTATAAGTGTTGCAATAAAAGACAAAGATTTTTTTCCCTTCATTTAGGCATCTACCCCTAGAGAAATAACCCATAGGAAAGTAATCTCCACAATCCAGATTTTGTCTGGATGAAGATTCAGAAGACTTATCCTCAATCCTGATGCTCAACTCTACTCATTAAATTAGTTTAACTTAAGGAAGCTTTGAATGTATAAATTTCTGAAGTCTACTAAAATCAATTCCAGTTGTCTAAGGTATCTACATACGCATATACAGTAGAGATGAATACGCTAGACAATCCAGCTAAGTGCTAACAGAAAATTCATCAAAATCAAGTAAGTAGTAATAAACATCAGAATGAAACAAATAGTAAACTTATTACAAATGTAAAGTGTCCCAGTAACTGCTTCTTTAACATTTTATCAGATAACTCTGTCCAGTTCACCCTTGCCACTATCAAAAATACTCTGCTAAAAGGCAAAGTAAGATATGGGGCTGGTACCTTCAATACGGAGAATTGCAAATGGGATTAGAGTTCAGAGAGCTTGTGTGGCTTTCCAGGACCATCACAATTAGGCAGTAAACTACCACTCACATTTATTTCCTGGATTCATTTTCTCCTATAGCTCAAATACATCAAATCCAATGACTTATTATAGTCTGAAATTTTATTTCTCACTCTCTTTGCTCAAATTATTGACTTTTTATAAAATGTAAACAATTATGAATTGGCTCTGATTGCAGGGTGAGCAAACAGTAAATAAAATTTAACTTACAAATTCTGAGACACTGGAGGCATCAAGATGTTTTCACAGAAGAGAAACACTGAAACTAACATGTGAAAGATAATAGATTTTTCCTTTTAGGAGCAATAGTTGAAATAATTTCAGGAAGTAAGATATTTTAGGAAGATGAAGAAAGAATAAAGATAATTGAATTAGAAATTGGTAAGGCAAACTTCAGTGAGTAGTGGAGGTATAAGATGGATTTTAAATGATGACAGATGGTTACTAGACTTATTGTGGTGATTAATTCACAATGTACATAAATGTTGAATCACTATGTTGTACACCTGAAAATATGTTATTATTGTAGGTCAACTACATTTTAACTAGAAAAAAGAAAATGATTTAAAAAATAGGTATGTGTTGTTTCGGCACAGGGAAAAAATTAGGAGACTATACAGAAAAATGTTAATGACAGTTGTTTACTTTCAACATTACATATCTCTTTTCTTATCCTTGAGTGTGTATAAATTTTGTAAGCAGGGGAAAACATTGAAAAATTAAATCTGGAGAATGTATCTATTGTGCTAAGTGAGTAGTTTTCCTTTAATCTCCTATATTAGCAATTTGTAAAGAGGTAAACAAAACAAATAGAACTGTATACAAAAAAAAAAAAAAAGGTGGATTTTAAGATTACAATGAACAAATTGTACTCAGAGTGGGGAAAATTATTTTTAAATTGTCAAGAAATAACTAGACCCAGGGAAGACAATTTTCATCTTAGGACTTAATAATGATTATAGACTTAAAAAAAAAAAATAGTGAAGGAGGGAAGCCCTTACAATAGGCAAGAATTTGTGTGACGATGGCATATATTTGTTGCTTAAGGAGAGAGCATTGGGAAAAGAGAGACATTTGTTCCTACTAAGTAGGAAACAAAACAGTAGATGAAGAGAAAGGAAAAAAAAAGAATTAGGAAAGAGAGAAAGAAGAACCACAGGTATAACTTCTAACGTACTAACTCAAAATTACAGTTTATGTGTTTCTCCTTCCAGAAATGGACTTTGTGACAGATGAAAGCTGGCTTAATATCCTTCTATCTCTAGTACTTGGCACAGGGCAGGTTCCTCACTATATGTTTATGGAATGGATAAGTGGAGGTAAAATAATTCTTGTCATATGATTTCATTATTTTTGAGGATGGAGAAAATTGGCTCCTCTGGGAAAAGGGGAATTGGAAGTTAGTTGAGAGTCCATTTGGAACACCTAGTGAAAGGAAAGACTAATGATTTTTTTTTTTTAAGTGAGGAATGATGAGAATAACATTAATTTGAAGTAGATGTGGTCAGTGTGTTTTTGAAGGTTTTCTTTTTGGTTTGTTTGTTTTTATCATCAACTGCAATTTGGAGAGCAGATGTAAAAAACCAGACAGTGGTATCCTAAAAGATTGTCAATGCAGTCACAGTGGTGTGGCCTATGTATTTGTCCTCTTGGAGGCTGTGTGTGGTAAATGACATGGCTGCCTTTGGCATCCTGGCTGGCAGTGAAGGAAAGTGATATCAGAAGCAGGCTTTGGATTTGGAGAATAAAGGAACAGTGCATGTTAGAATTAAGATTTTAAAAGAACAGACTTAATGGGGTTATGGAAGTGAGACAGATAAAGTGTATTAAAAAGAACTATTTTTCTTTCAATTCTTCATTTTCAAGGCAGAGAAATTTCAGCATTCAAAATTGTAGAAAGAGAGGAAACAAAGATGTGACGATTTCAATCAAGGTTACATTTATGTTTGTAGATAACAAAAAAAATGGAGAGAACTTGGTTTGATAGAGATTGAAGCACTCTGAGCCAGCATGCTAGAAGGATCATTTACTTAGACGATGAAGCTAATAAAAGGACTGGAGTGGAGAGAAAAATAGTAGAGCAAGCACTGAAGAAATGAGAATGTTAGGAGGTTGTAGATTGATGACTGTCAGGATATGAAGAGACTGAACGTTATGACAAAAATCACAGAAAAGATTGATGATGAAAGAAGTGTATGAAAATGATGGCCATGAGTAAATAATCTCAGACACCTCTTCCTTACCTAGATGGAAAAAAAGGCCTCCAGCAGAGAGGTAATGAGAATTTTCACCATCAGAGAAGTCACTTTCAGTTACAGAGTAGATGTGGAAGAAATTCTTACACAAAATGTGGCCAAGAAAAGGAATATTAGAACGTATATAATAATACTAATAATGATTATCTAAAAATTCATATTGAACATATAATGTTGAACGTAAATTAATGTATTTTTCTAAAAATCTCAGAGTATAAATGATAAACCAAACTGGCTATGTGAAAGTTGTCGTATGTGTAAAAACTGGAAATATTTCCTCTCAAACAGTTATTAACATTGCAGAATTATTTTGGGCTCCTGGATTCACTGGCTGAAACCAAGATATCAACCTATACACACACAAACATTCAGGTATATGCTGAAACTTTTATTCTAGATGCCTACAAAAGAGACCAGATAAAATAAAAGAGGACACCTGTTTTGCTTTAATTCTGAGATTTCTCAAGCCAGAAGTAGACAACTATTGGATTTAAAAGAGTTGTTGAAAAGGTCATGATAAAGCCAAATCCTTTGTCGGGGAGGGTGTAGTTATTTCTGATAAAAGTTACTATCAAAATAAATTATGTTTACTTTTGAAATGATTATTGATTAGGTCTCAAGGTTTTTGTTTCTTTGATACTTATCATGATTTACTCACCATGTTATTTCAAAAAGCATGACTAGTTTTAGTGGCTGCCCATCTTTACTATCAATGAGTTGAAATATGTTTGAAAAAGAAACAAATTCCTAAAAGTGATCCATAGTGTGTATAAAACTATAATTAAAGTTATTACTTAATTTAATTATTAAAGTAGGACAACATCCCTAACATTAAAATATGTGAATTAATTGGATTCAGAATGCTAAAGGAGTTTCAAACATTAAAGACGAAGGAGTATTTATAACATTTGAGGAAATGAGATTAACAAGAATAAGTAAAACTGGAGTTTTGAACATAAAGGTAATATTTCTTATCAGAAAATAAGAGCAAGTACAAAAAACTGTGGTGATATCAAACTGATTTCTAAAATAAAAGAACTATTTTTCATGTATTAGTTGCCCTGTTAAGCTGGGTCAAATATTGACCAACAAAACCCAAAGTATAGCTTTTTCAGTTGCTATTTGTTGTTTGGACTGCTTAAACTATCTATGGTTTTGTTTTTCTGCTGGGATTCTAGCATATTAAATGTCATGTGATAGCTTTTTCTAGCATTATTTCTGGCCAAATAAGACAAGTGAATAATAAAATTATTATTTTAGTTTTCATAGGCTTGACTATGATATGTCTGGGCATGGAGTTCTTCAGATTTACTCTATTTGGAATTGATGGAGTTTCTTGAATCTGTAGATATGTCTCTCACCAAATTTAGCAAGCTTTTAGTCATTATTTCTTCAAATATATTTTCAGCCCCACATTTTTTATCCTTTCATTCTAGGACTACAATGATGAAACTATTTGATCGTTTGTTATTGCCCCAGAAGTACCTGAGGTTCAGGGTTCTTTTCTGTGTGTTTGCTCTGTATTGTTCTGATTAAATCATTTCTATTAATCCACCTTCATCTTACTGATTCTTTCCTCTGATGTTTCCATTTTGTTATTTAGCCCATAAAGTTAGACATCGTATTTTTTTTTTAATTCCAAAATTTCTATTGGTTCTTACACCTTCTATTTTTTACTGATATTGTCTATATTTTTATTCTTAACTGCATATATTATTACTATTTAGAAAAATGTTATGACATCTTCTTTAGAATTCTTGTCCAATAATTCTAACATTTGTATCATCGCAGTGTTAAATTCTGTTGTCTTTTCTCATTTGAGATTTTCCAACTTTTGGTATGTGAGTAATTTTGGATTATATCTTGGACAATTTGAATATTATGAGACTAAGTTTCCTGTTTATATCCTTTACTTAAGCAGGTGGTCAACCTTTTTTAGATTCAAAATATATGTTCTGGCTCACTTTTGTGGGCTGCTTATCAAATGTCAATTTATTTCATAAATTTCCTGCAGTGAACTGGTCTCCTGCACTTGTGTGTTACTCAGGTGACAGGACTCCATCCCAGTCTCCCCGGCACTGGTTAGGGAGAGGGGGGAAAACACTTCACCACCACAGGGCCATGATAGAACTCAGAGTGCCATCCACCTGTCTATGCACCTTCTCCTTCATGCAGAGCACCACCCACAGGCTTCACCAGGTGGGAGTTCCTCCTCTTCCTGGGCTGGGGAGAATATCAGAGTTTGTCTGTCCAAGGTCTCTGTGTAGGAGGAGTGCCACTTCACCCCTACAGAAGGAGGGTGATGCCAGAGGTCAACCCAGAAGCTCTGTGGGGAACAGGGTGCTGCCCCAGTACTGCAGGGTGAGGGTGGAAGACCAGGTTTTATCATGGGTGTTGCTGCTTTAGCACCAATTGAGTTGGGGAATGGACGTGTATTTTTTTTTTTTTAAGGGCTTCACCTTGAGAATAGACCAGTATGGATAAAAAGTGTTTTGTCCTAAGGATTGGCTTCCTCCCACTACTATGGCTAAAGATAGATAGGTGACAGAGAGAGAGAGAGAAAGAGAGAGAGAGAGAGAGAAAACAACTCAAAATAAATGTGGATAATTCCTGATAATACTGGATGGAATTAATGATCAGGGTCTGCTTTACACATCTATTGCATGGTATAATGAAAGAAAGCCAAATATTATTTCTAATAAAAAACTATCTGCCACTTGTATAATATAGTGTCAATAAATAGGTTGACAATTTAAGGGGTTCTAAAGTAATAATTTTTTTACAAAGAGATGAACCTATTTCCACTAAATATCACCCAACCAACAGAGTACAGCATATTTTGGTAACTAAAGAATAAGTTAAGGGAGGACCTTCAAGATGGCAGAGGAGTAAGATGTGGAGATCGCCTTCCTCCCCACAAATACATCAAAAATACATCTACAAGCGGAACAACTCCTACAGAACACCTACTGAATGCTGGAAGAAGACCTCAGACTTCCCAAAAGCTTTGATTTTACCATTTATCCTAGGGTTCTGTTTGTCCATTTTTGTTTTTTGTTTTTTTAGTATAATTTCAGTGCTTGTTATCATTGGTGGATTTGTTCATTGGTTTCATTGCTCTCTTCTTTCTTTCCTTCTTCCTTTTTTATTACTTTGTTATTTTTAATAATATACATTTTTACTAACTTTATTTTATCTTATTTTATTTGTCTTCCTTTCTATTTTTTTCCCCCATTCCTTCTGAGCAGTGTGGCTGACAGGATCTTGGTGCTCAAGCCGGGATTCAGGCCTGAGCCTCTTACGTGGGAGAGCCGAGTTCAGGACATTGGTCCACCAGAGACCTCCTGGACCCACGTAATATCAAATGGTGAAAACTCTCCCAGAGATCTCTGTCTCAACACTAAGACCCAGCTACACTCAACTATCAGCAAGCTACAGTGCTGGACAGCCCATGACAAACAACTAGCAAGACAGGAATACAATCCCACCCATTAGCAGAGAGGCTGCTTAAAATTGTAATAAGTTCACAGACACGCCAAAACACAAGACCAGATGCTGTCCTGCCCACCAGAAAGACAAGATTCAGCCTCATCCACCAGCACACAGACACCAGTCCACTCAACCTGGAAGCCTACACAACTCTCTGAACCAAACTTACACAGTGGGGAAGACACCGAAAACAATGGGAACTATGAATATGCAGCCTGTGAAAAGGAGACGCAAAATACAGTAATGTTAAAAAAAAGTGAGAATACAAAGAAATACACAGCAGATGTAGGAGCAAGGTAAAAACCCACCAGAGCAAACAAATGAAGAGGAAATAAGCAGTCTACATGAAAAAGAATTCAGAGTAATGATAGTACAGATGATCCAAAATCTTGGAAATAGAATGGAGAAAATAAAAGGAACATTAAACAAGGACCTAGAGGAAGTAAAGAGCAAGCAAACAATGATGAACAACACAATAAACGAAATTAAAAATTCTCTAGAAGGAATCAATAGCAGAATAACTGAGGCAGAAGAACAGATAAGTGACCTGGAAGATAAAATAGTGGAAATAGCTACCTCAGAGCAGAATAAAGAAAAAAGAATGAAAAGAATTGAGGACAGTCCCAGAGACCTCTGGGACAACATTAAACACACCAACATTCGAATTATAGGGGTACCAGAAGAAGAAGAAGAACAAAAAAAAAGGGACTGAGAAAATATTTGAGGAGATTATACTTGAAAATTTCCCTAAAATGGGAAAGGAAATAGTCAATAAAGTCCAGGAAGTGTAGAGCGTCCCATACAGGATAAATCCAAGGAGAAACATGCAAAGACACATATTAATTAAACTACCAAAAATTAAATACAAGGAAAAATATTAAAAGCAGCAAGGGAAAAGCAACAAATAACATACAAGGGACTCCCCATAAGGTTAAAAAATGATCTTTCAGCAGAAACTCTGCATGCCAGAAGGGAGTGGCAAGACATATTTAAAGTGATGAAAGGGAAAATCTACAACCAAGATTACTCTACCAGCAAGGATCACATTCAGATTTGATGGAGAAAATAAAACCTTTACAGACAAGAAAAAGCTAAGAGAACTCAGCACCACCAAACCAGCTTTACAAAAAATGCTAAAGGAACTTCTCTAAGCAGGAAACACAAGAGAAGGAAAAGACTTACATTAACAAACCCAAAACAATTAAGAAAATGGTAATAAGAACATACATATCAATAACTACCTTAAATGTAAATGGATTAAATTATTCAACCAAAAGACACAAACTGGCTGAATGGATACAAAAACAAGACCCGTATATATGCTCTCTACAAGGGATCCACTTCAGACCTAGGGACACATACAGACTGAAAGTGAGGGGATGGAAAAAGATATTCCATACAAATGGAAATCAAAAGAAAGATGGAGTAGCAATTCTCATATCAGACAAAATAGACTTTAAAATAAAGACTATTACAAGACACAAAGAAGGACACTACATAATGATCAAGGGATCAATCCAAGAAGAAGATATAACAATTGTAAATATTTATGCACTCAACATAGGAGCACCTCAATACATAAGGCAAATGCTAACAGCCATAAACCGGAAGATTGACAGTAACAATAATACTAGGGGACTTTAACACCCCACTTTCACCAATGGACAGATCATCCAAAATGAAAATAAATAAGGAAACAGAAGCTTTAAATGATACATTAAACAAGATAGACATAACTGTTATTTATATGACATTCCATCCAAAAACAACAGAATACACTTTCTTCTCAAGTGCTCATGGAACATTGTCCAGGATAGATCATATCTTGTATCTCAAATCAAGCTTTGGTAAATTTAAGAAAATTGAAAATGCATCAAATATCGTTTCTGACCATAATGCTATGAGACTAGATATCAATTAAAGGACAAAAATCTGTAAAAAATAGACACAGATGGAGGCTAAACAATACACTACTAAATAACCAAGAGATCACTGAAGAAATCAAAGAGGAAATCAAAAAATACCTAGAAACAACTGACAGTGAAAACATTACAACCCAAAAACTATGGGGTGCAGCAAAAGCAGTTCTAAGAGGGAAGTTCATAGCAATGCAATCCTACCTCAAGAAACAAGAAACATCTCAAATAAACTAACTAACCATACACCTAAAGCAATTAGAGAAAGAAGAACAAAAAGAACCCAAAGTTAGCAGAAGGAAAGAAATCATAAAGATCAGTTAAGAAAGAAATGAAGGAAATGATACCAAAGATCAATAAAACTAAAAGCTGCTTCTTTGAGAAGATAAACAAAATTGATAAACCATTAACCAGACTCATCAAGAAAAAAACGGAGAAGACTCAATATCAATAGAATTAGAAATGAAACAGGAGAAGTAACAACTAACACTGCAGAAATACAGAGAATCATGAGAGATAACTACAAGCAACTATATGCCAATAAAATGGACAACCTGGAAGAAATGGGCAAATTCTTGGAAAAGCACAATGTTCTGAGACTGAACCAGGAAGAAATAGAAAATATGAACAGACCATTCACAAGCACTGAAATTGAAACTGTGATTAAAAATCTTCCAACAAACAAAAGCCCAGGACCACATGGCTTCACAGGCGAATTCAAGCAAACATTTAAAAAAGAGATAACACCTACCCTTCTCAAACTCTTCCAAAATATAGCAGAAGGAGGAACACTCCCAAACTCATTCTACGAGGCCACTGTCACCCTGAAACCACAACTAGACAAACATGTCACCAAAACAGAATACTACAGGCCAGTATCACTGATGAACATGGATGCAAAAATTCTCAACAAAATACTAACAAACAGAATCCAATGGCACATTAAAAGTATCATAAACCATGATCAAGTGAGGTTTATACTAGGAATTCAAGGATTCTTCAATATATGCAATGTGATATGCCATATTAACAAACTGAAAGAGAAAAATAATATGATCATCTCAATAGATGCAGAAAAAGCTTTCGACAAAATTCAACACCCCCTTATGATAACAACCCTCCAGAAAGTAGGCATAGAGGGAACCAACCTCAACATAATAAAGGCCATATAAGACAAACCCACAGTCAACATCGTTCTCAATGGTGAAAAACTGAAACCACTTCCACTAAGATCAGGAGCAAGACAAAATTGCCCACTCCCACCAATATTATTCAACATAGTTTTGGAAGTTTTAGCTAAAGCAATCAGAGAAGAAAAAGAAATAAAAGGAATCCAAATCAGAAAAGAAGAAGTAAAACTGTCACTGTTTGCAGATGACAAGATACTATACAGGAAGAATCCTAAAGATGCTACCAGAAAACTACTAGAACTAATCAATGAATTAGCAGGATACAAAATTGATGCACAGAAATCTCTTGCATTCTTATACACTAATGATGAAAAATTTGAAAGAGAAGTTAAGGAAACACTCCCATTTATCATTGCAACAGAAATAATAAAACATCTAGGGATAAACCTACCTAAGGAGACAAAAGACCTGTATGCAGAAAACTATAAGACACTGATGAAAGAAATTAAAGATGGTAGAAACAGATGGAGTGATATACCATGTTCTTGCAGTGGAAGAATCAACATTGTGAAAATGACTCTACTACCCAAAGCAATCTACAGATTCAATGCAATCCCTATCAGACTACCAGTGGCATTTTTCATGGAACTAGAACAAATAATTTCACAATTTCTATGGAAACACAAATGACTCCGAATAGCCAAAGCAATCTTGAGAAAGAAAAACGGAGTTGGAGGAATCAGGCTCCAGAATTCAGACTATACTACACAGCTCCAGTAATCAAGACAATATGGTACTGGCACAAAAACAGAAATATAGATCAATGGAAAAGGATAGAAAACCAGAGATAAACCCACACACATATGATCACCTTATTTTATTTATTTTAATTTTTTAAATTTATTTATTTATTATTATTATTATTTTCTGGCTGTGTTGGGTCTTCGTTTCTGTGCGAGGGCTTTCTCTAGTTGTGGCAAGCGGAGGCCACTCTTCATCGCGGTGCACGGGCCTCTCACTGTTGTGGCCTCTCTTGTGGTGGAGCACAGGCTCCAGACGCGCAGGCTCAGTAGTTGTTGCTCACGGGCCCAGTTGCTCCGCGGCATGTGGGATCTTCCCAGACCAGGGCTCGAACCCGTGTCCCTGCATTGGCAGGCAGATTCTCAACCACTGTGCCACCAGGGAAGCCCTATGATCACCTTATTTTTGATAAAGGAGGCAAGAATATACAATGGAGAAAGGACAGCTTCTTCAATAAGTGGTGCTGGGAAAACTGGACAGCTACACGTAAAAGAATGAAATTAGAACACTTCCTAACACCATACACAAAAATAAACTCCAAATGGAATAAAGACCTAAATGTAAGGCCAGACACTATAAAACTCTTAGAGGAAAACATAAGCAGAATACTCTCCGACATAAATCACACAAGGTCCATTTTGACCCACCTCCTAGAGAAATGGAAATAAAAACAAAAATAAACAAATGGGACCGAATGAAACTTGAAACCTTTTGTACGGGAAAGGAAACTCTAAACACGATGAAAAGACAACCCTCAGAATGGGAGAAAATATATGCAAATGAAGCAACTGACAAAGGCTTTATCTCCAAAATATACAAGCAGCTCATGCAGCTCAATATAAAAAAAACAAACAACCCAATCCAAAAATTGGCAGAAGACCCAAATAGACATTTCTCCAAAGATATACAGATTGCCAACAAACACATGAAAGGATGCTGAACATCACTAATTATTTGAGAAAGGCAAATCAAAACTACAATAAGGTATTACCTCATACCAGTCAGAATGGCCATCATCAAAATAATCTACAAACAGTAAATGCTGGAGAGGGTGTGGAGAAAAGGGAACCCTCTTGCACTGTTGGTGGGAATGTAAATTGATACAGCCACTATGGAGAACAGTATGGAGGTTCCTTAAAAAACTAAAAATAGTACTACCATATGACCCTTCAATCCCACTACTGGGCATATACCCTGAGAAAACCATAATTCAAAAAGAGTCATGTACCACAATGTTCACTGCAGCTCTATTTACAATAGCCAGGACATGGAAGCAACCTAAGTGTTGCTTAGTGTCCATTGACAGATGAATGGATAAAGAAGATGTGGCACATATATACAATGGAATATTACTCAGCCTTAAAAAGAAATGAAATTGAGTTTTTTGTAGTGAGGTGGATGCACCTAGAGACTGTCATACAGAGTGAAGTAAGTCAGAAAGAGAAAAAAAATACCGTATGCTAACACATATATATGGAATCGTAAAAAAAAAAAAAAAAAAAAATGGTTTTAAAGAACCTTGGGGAAGGACAGGAATAAAGATGCAAACTTAGGGAATGGACTTTGGGACACGGGGAAGGGGAAGATGGGACAAAGTGAGAGTGTGGCATGGACATATATACACTACCAAATGTAAAATAGATAGCTAGTAGGAAGCAGCTGCATAGCACAGGGAGATCAGTTCGGTGCTTTGTGTCCACCTAGAGGAGTGGGATAGGGACTGTGGGAGGGAGATGCAAAAGAGAGCATATATGGGGATATATGTGTACGTAAGGCTGATTAACTTTGTTATACAGCAGAAACTAACACACCATTGTAAAGCAATTATACTGCAATAAAGATGTTAAAAAAAAGAATAACAAGGTTTTTTTTAAACAAAGGTATATATTTTAATTTATCTTGAGGATGGAGGAAGGAGGGTGGTACTTGGAATATTATTCAGGCACAATTATTGTGCCATATTGGTATAGTGCGTGGATTAGTAGAGAAATTTGAGAAGGCAGGTCAGAATAATTAAAAATATGTTTACCAAAGACAAGTGTTACGTTAGTGTTCAGCTTCATCATTTTGACTAGGATTGCTCATGAAGTCAAAAAATCTGTTCTTCACTGGGTGATCATAAAGGAATGAATAAGTGATTTAAAATGTGACAAACACTAGCTGTGTCTAAATATCCACACTTCTCTTTTCCCATAGTAATAAAAATGTTAGCTCTACAAATAGATACCCAGAATAGAAAATATATATATTTCAAGCCCTCTTGCATCTAGGTGTGGCCATGTGACTAACTTGGTCATGTTGGGATTTGGGTGAAAGTTATGAGTTCACCTTCCAGGTAGTGTCCATACCAGAAAGAGTGTGCCATTCCCTTCAGTCTTTTCCCTTCTCACTAGTCCACAGTAAACCCTGAAGGAAAGTACAGCATCCTAGGAAGTAATAGAATTCCCCCTGATAGAGGGAACTCAGGCTCCTTTTAACTTTTGCTGAGTGGAGCTGCCATAGCTACTTGGAATTTTATAAGAAAAAGATAAACTTCTATCATGTTTAATTCATTTTTGTTTGAGTTCTTGCTTACACTCGAACTCAAACACTTACTAATACAGAAAAAAGAGCATGGTGTGATATAACATTTATTATAGCTTCAGCCTAACCTATCTGTATTATAGTAATCACTAAGTCAATAGTTGGTTGAATCATTTCATAACAAGTCATAGAGGAAAATAGTGGAAAGCATTTTGCAATTGTTAGGTGGGGGGGACCACATTATTGAATAACATTTTTACATATAACTCAGAGACCTGGGGTATTTGTTTATGGGAAAGAAAATGTAACTAATTGAAATCCAATGTATGTATATTCAAGTTAAAAAATGTTAGTAAAACTCTAGTAAACAACTAAATTTAAGAGCCATTTTTTTAAAGTTGAACTTTTGAGTATGAAGTGTTATAATGTCATGGTAATGATTCAATCAGTTTTATTTTTAACTATGAGTGTAAAAAGTTAACATGAGTTAGATACATACTAGAAAGTATGACTTATCTCCAGAGGGCTCATACCGAAAAAAAATTATAATATGGAGATGTTTCTCATTTTTCTCAAAGTATATATTATGAGCATACTTGGTATGTTTTCAACTATTATATTTAGAAGCATAATATTCTTAATGATGAAAGAGCAAGTTTGTTATATACTGTAGTGTATACAAAATACCCCAAAGCTTAGTGGCTTAAGATGACAATCACTTTATTTACTCATGATACATGGATCAGGAATTTCAAAAGTAATGGGCTGGACAATCTGTGCGACATGGTACTGGCATCATTCGTTCTCTCCCTTGGCTATGCTGGAAGATCCAAGAAGTTCACTCACATACTTAGCACCCAGGCGCTCCTTCATGTATTCTCTTCTTCTCCATTTGGGAAGTCTAGGCTTCCTCACAAGATGGTCGTCACCTACACTTCTTACATGGCAGCTGGCTTCCAAGGGGGACATACCAACAGCAGTGGCAAAGGAAAGTATGAGTCTCTTACGGTCCAAGCTTGAAGTTATACCATGTCATTTCTGATGCCTTCTACTGTCAAGATCAGTCACAGAACCCATCCAGATTCAAGAAGAAAGAAAACAGATCCCTCTTCTCAATTAGGAAGGACAAAGAATTTGTGGCTGTCTTTAATCCATCATGATATAAAGCCAGATTTCGGATATGAAGGTAAAAATTGGAAGCTGATGCACATATCCATAAATTAGAAAATGGAAAAGAAATAAAACCTTTCAACTTAAAATTTTTTTCCCCAATTTCTTGACAACATTAAAAAATTCTCCATGAATATTATGAAATTTCAGAAATCTGTAGAATTTGAACAGACTGCTGGATATACACGGTTTAAATGATATATATGTACCGAAATGTCTTCAAAAGTGGCAACAGTGAGGAATTTAATTTATTTTTTAAAAAGTTGTATTTTCCCCAGCTTTACTGAGATAACTGACAGATAGCATCGTGTAAATTTAAGATGTATAACGTGATGGTATGTATCACAAAATGATTACACAATAAGGTTAGTTAACACATCCATCAGTTGAGGAAGTTTATTGAGCTAAGAGAAAAAGAAAAGTCTTCAAATAGACTAACTAGTTTCTTCATTCATACAATTGTTTCTTCATTTATTTATTCGTCCAACAAATATTTCTTGAGGGCTCAACATGAGCCTGAGGATTGTGTCAGGCAAAGTAGCTGTAACAAGGAAGAGACAAATATTGCTTTCTTTCCTTCATGGTGCTTACAACTTAATGTTATAAATGAACTGGAAAGGTAATTCAGCTGGAGCTTTGATAATGTAGCATAACAACAGCCTTTGTGTAATCTATACATGAGGAATTTTGTATGAAGAAGATTAATGTAGTGTAAAATTACAAAATACAAATTCATGGGTGCATTCGGTTATTCAAAGAAGCATAATTGAAGGTTTTGTTATACCCCCAGTTCATCCTAAATATTTAGGCTAATTTCTAAACCATGTCTTAACAAAAACAGATGCTTCCCAGCACACAGGACAATCACATCTGCTTTGTGGCTCCACGTGGGAACATCTTATTGCTAGCAGCCCATCCCCAGTTCCAAGAACACATGAGCCTCTTAAAACAAAGTTGAAAATCTAGTGGCTTGCAAGTCAGCTGGCAGCGTATCTGCATTTTTCAGCAGGCTTGGATATCGGGGGGAGCTTAGAGTTCACTCTGTAACTGACCTCTCTGAGCCAAGTTCAGAGTGGTGTGAGTTATCAAATCTGACAGCTTTTTGGCAAGTCTTTGAAGGCTCTTGTGCCAGACTCCCTTCCAAGCTCAGCTGGGATCAATTAGGATAAATAATAGTTCTTGAAATAGCTAGTTCCTACAATGCTTTTAAAAAGTATTTAGTGTGCAATAATGCAATTGATGGCTTACCTGTACCATGCTCTCCATTCAAAAGAAAATAAGATCCAGTTGAAGGGTTGAAATGCCCTGAGTTTCAGAACAGTACAGTGGAGGAAGAGAAGGGAGAGAAGAATCAAAGAGATCAATATTTTGAAGATTCCTTGTTGTCTAAATTTATCTGACATAATTAAACATATATTCAAAAATACTACATTCCTCCCAAATCTGAATTTCCACCCCAAATGCAGTATTTTGAAATTCAGTTAAAATATTACCCATCCACTCATACACACGCATGCCATCAAGGACTTTTGACCACTGTCAGTAATCAAAGAAACTTGCTGATACATAATGCAGATTTTCACTTCTAGGACAAAAATTGAACCCAAGTACAGGTTACTGGTGAATAATAAATGGTAAATACCCAATGGTACAACAGCAAATAATAATTTTCTATAGTAATTTAATAATACTAATTTTCTGGCTTTGTGTGAACCAAGTTTTGTTTTTATTGGGTGTTTCTCTTTATGTTTCCTGAGGGTGAGGTCCAGCAACTATCTCAAGACTGAATTTCACACCTTGACTCTTTGCCAGAAATTTCCTTTTTTGACCTTATTTGTTGCTACTAGAATCATGAAACTATCATGGCACCTCATTAATGATTGTATAGGTTTGACATTGGTCTCCCACAAAATGTAACTGCTTGTTTAAAACGAATGTAAGTTAAAATGTTGCTCTATATTTGCTTTAGAAGTGTTTTCTGCTTCACTTGGTTTCTCCCCTTTTGTGGCCTCAGCTTTTATATTAAAAAAAAAAAAAAAACAAAAAAATATTTATTGTTAATAAGAAGGTTTGGACTTGGGTAGGTTCTCTTTCCACTCAGAGATAAAAAGTTATTTGAAGTTCTTTCTATGGAAACCTTTTGCATAAGTGACCAGAATGAAGCCTTTTTTTCAGATAGATTTTATCCATTATATTAACAACTTTGCTGAGTTATGACAGTTGTCGAATTATATAAAAACTGTGGAGAAAATGATTCAATAATGTTTACAAATATCCAAGCAGACCCTTTAATGCAATGAATCGTTGGCTCATAAAATTTGCTAGAGTACTCATGCAATACTGTTGCTGCTAACTTCTAAGGATACAGTAATTCTCAGACACACTCCCTGCTCTCCCAAAGCTACCTGTTAAGCCTTGATGACTTAAGTGCTCTCTTCAGCTCAACCTCTAAATTTATGGAGTTTGTGGGTCTGAATGATATAGTGATGCCAAAAGGGATTGAGGTCTTAAGAATTATTAGCAGATGTTATTATTTTAGTGAGTATGAAAACACAGTACCTTTTGTAGAACACAGTTTTAAATGAATACAATATATGGTTTGGTTAAGTGACACATAAAATATTTTATTGTTTTTCAATGTGAAGAGTGCACGATGGCTTGTGTGTGTACATGCATGTGGACACTCTCTTGTATCTGACTATTTCAAGATCAGACTATGAAATGTTCAAATTATTTTGAAAATCATTTTTTGAATTACTGACTTCTGAGAAGTTAGTGAAAATATGTCAATAAACTTCAAAGAAAAACTTAAAACCTTAGATTACATTCTGTATAATTTAACAAATATTTACAGGGTTTTTTTTTAAGTTCATTTTCTCTTTTTTTTAATAAATAAATTTATTTATTTATTTATTTATTTATGGCTGTGTTGGGTCTTCATTGCTGTGTGCGGGCTTTGTCTAGTTGCAGCGAGCGGGGGCTACTCTTCATTGCAGTGTGTGGGCTTCTCATTGAAGTGGCTTCTCTTGCTGAGGACCAGGGGCTCTAGGTGCGTGGATGTCAGTAGTTGTGGCTCACACTCAGGCTCTAGAATGCAGGCTCAGTAGTTGCAGCGCACGGGCTTAGTTGCTCTGCAGCATGTGGGATATTCCTGGACCAGGGATAGAACCCGTGTCCCCTGCATTGGCAAGCAGATTCTTAACCACTACACCACCAGGGAAATCCTGAAATATTTACAGTCTTAAAATGTGCTTTCACTGTTTGAAATATGTGGGAGATACAATGGATACAAGTCTTGGTATTTAGTTACATGGGTATTAAGAACCTCAATGAGAAAATCTCAGTAAAAAAATAACAATGAAATACAAGTAAGAGATGAATAATAATCCAAAGTGAGTGGTTCAACTGCTAGTTACTTGAGTGGGAAGAAAGCAGCGTTGACTACCAACAAATAGACTCAAGGAAGACTTGGCTGGAAAGTTATGACGGGTACTTTAACTGTCCAATTTAGATGTCCAGAGAAGGGAAGAGAAAGCATAATAAATGGAGCATAGAGAGTTTGAACAGCATGAGCAAGGACTAAAAGTGGACTGGAGAACAAGATCCCAGACTGACTAATTCACAATTGGACAATAATTTTTAAATAATCAAGAAATGACTTTAGTTACAACATTTTATAGCAAATTTTACTTCTACAAATACAATGTTTATCAATTATGTTAGCTTGTTTACTGATACAATTTTTGTATTTATTTCAATAGAAATCAGTTATACTCATGGGAAGAATTCCTTTTATGACACACTGTGTCTATTTTGCACAGATTCCCTGAAGGCAAACACCTGCAGAAACCCTCTGCAGTGCAAGGCTAGGTCCAGAGTTTTGCTTTAGAAATATTTGCTTTTCTTTTTTGTCAGTTTGTTTGTTCTTATTTTTGTAAACATAACATTATTTAAAAATTCAGCATTTTTGCTTTCTTATTCATGTTAACAATTGAACATTTTTTGATTCTCCCAGTTTTTCTTTTATTTTTATTAGAGGCTTAGTGTTTATCTTTTATATTCATGTAGGTTTTTGTATAAATTAATTTGATATTTGTTTCAAATAACTTTTTCTAGTAGTTTAGCATTATAGTTTTACCATTTTATGTTAATTTACACAGAATTTAAATTAGTAAAAGTAAGGATCTGTGATTATAAACCTTCTGTAATTTACTTTTAAATACTTCAGAAGAATCAGTGGGATGTACATAAGTAGAAAAGTCAACTGAAATCTACAACCTTGAGTGTTAGATCATATTTAAGAGATGTTATCTGAAATCCATATTACAGAAATAGCTAAGGAAAACACTTAAGCTATTACTAACTAAATGTACAGCAGCATGTTATGGTAACTTCTCTCCAAAGATGGCTCCCAGTGAACCAGCCTCCCATAATTTGAACTGTTGTGTAGTCCATGCCCAGAAAGAACGATGCACCAATTCCTGACCTATACATTAAGAAATCTTTTGGTTTCCAATTTTCAGCTCTTGGGAACCCTGAGCCACCATGCAAGGTTCCAGTTACCCCACTGGAGAGACAATGTGGAAATGCCCTAAGACCATGTATTGAGGGAAAGAGTAACAGTTGTCTAAGCATTCCAACTGAGTCGTCCATTACTTCCACCCCAGATACCATCTTACTGCAACTATATGAGACACCCCAAGTGAAACCAAAAGAAGAACCACATGGAGAAGAATTGGAGACTTTATTAATAAAGAAACAAGTTAAAAGAGAAGCAAAAATATAAAGAATACAAGCTGTTCATGGAGACTGTGTTCATAGTTGATGAGAGATAGAAGGAAATTTTATCAACCTGATAAAGTTTATTAACAGAAAAAATATATATATCCTACAGCTAACATCATACTTAGTAATGAAAGACTGAACTCACCCTGCTTAAGACCACGAACAAGGCAATGATGTCCATTCTTACCATTTTCACTCTGTGCTGAGCTGAAAGACCTGACCAGTGGAATAAGGTAAAAATAAATAAATAGCAACAATAAAGGTTTGTTTACAAGTAATAAATGTGTATGTAGAAAATTCTAAATAATCTACATTCTATTTCCTGTAACTCATAAATAAATTTAGCAAGATTGCAGAGTCACGTAGTTAACATACATATTCTGCCATTTGCCACAATATGGATGTACCCTGAGGACATTATGCTAAGCAAAATAAGCCAGACACAGAAGGATAAATACTGCCTGATACCACTTACATTAGGAATCTAGAATAGTCACACTCATGGAAGCAGAGAGTAGAATGGTGGTTTCAAGGGGCTGGGGCGAGGGGAAATGGGGAATTGTTTTTCTATGGGTATAAAGTTTCTGTGATGCAAGATAAATAAGTTCTAGAGATCAGCTGTTAAATGTAGTCTCTATAATAAACAATACGGTATTGTGCACTTTTTATAAGATGGATTTCATTTAACTGTTCTCACCAAAGGAAAAACAAAGTAGAAGAAAAAACACAAAAGAACACAAGAAAATTTTTGGAAGTGATAGACATGTTACTCAGGAACTTGCTTATAGTGGTGATATCACAGGTGTATGCATATGCCCAAACTCATCAAGACATAGATATTAAATGTGTGCAGTGTTTTGTATATTAATTATACCTCAATAAAGCTAAAAAAAAAAACCTAAATGTCTTCAGTTGCATTTCCTTTTTTTAAAAAAATTATTTGCTTTATTTATTTATTTTTTAAAATTTTATTTATTTATTTATGGCTGTGTTGGGTCTTCATTTCTGTGCAAGGGCTTTCTCTAGTTGCGGCGAGCCGGGGCCACTCTTCATCGCGGTGCGCGGGCCTCTCACTATCGTGGCCTCTCTTGTTGCGGAGCACAGGCTCCAGATGCGCAGGATCAGCAATTGTGGCTCACGGGCCTAGTCGCTCCGCGGCGTGTGGGATCTTCCCAGACCAGGGCTCGAACCCGTGTCCCCTGCATTGGCAGGCAGATTCTCAACCACTGCGCCACCAGGGAAGACCTGCATTTCCTTTTGAACAATGTGTTTTTTTTTTCTTCTCCGTGGTCATTATTTAACAACGAAAAATTTAGAAAAGAAAACAAAGGCATGTTAATCTCACTGTATTATCAATATTTTCTTGCATGTATCACATAGTTTAGTTTTTACTGTAAATCGTACAACCTGAATTTTACTTAGCAATTTAATATGACATATTCCTCATTGTGAAATAACTGAATAAACATTGAAAAATTATTTATAAAGAGCTCTTATAGATTAATAATAAGAAAACAAACAATGCATTTCAAAAATTGGGCAAAAAATTTAAGATATTTCACAAAAGAAAATATGCAGACTTGTGGTTGCCAAGGGTAAGGAAGTGGGAGATGGATGGATTGGGAGTTTGGGATTAGCAGATGCAAAATATTATATATAGAGTGGATAAACAAAAAGGTCCTACTGCATAACACAGAGAATTATATTCAATATCCTGGGATAAACCATAATGGAAAACAATATGAAAAAGAATATATATATGTATAACTGAATCACTTTGCTCTACAGCAGAAATTAAACACAACATTGTAAATCAACTATACTTCAATAAAAATTTTTAAAAAAGAAAAAGAAAATATGCAGTGACAAATAAGGTGCACAATACCACTGGTCATTAGGAAAATGGAAATTACAACTACAGTGAGATATGACTACACAAACACTAAAATAGCTTAAAAAAAAAACACCTAACAATCTCAAGTGTTAGAGACACTCTGGAGCAATGGGAAAATATAAAATGGAACAACTACTATGGAAAAGAAATTGTGTATAATCATGCCATTAACCCTAGTTGGAAATAAAAATGAATGGATTTCTGACACTCAAAATGACATAGAAAATCCTCAGAAGCATTGTGCTGAGCAAAAGGAGCCAGACACAAAAAAGCATATATTATGTGATTCCATTTATATGACATCTACAACAGGCAAAACCAATCTCCAGTGTCAGAAATCAGATCAGTGGTTGCCTGGGTTGAGGAGTGGAGAAGCTTGACTGCAAGAAAGCACAAAGGAATATTTGGGGGAGATAGAAACACCCTATTTCTTGATTGTGGTTATTACATTGATATGTACATTTAGCAAGACTCATCAAACTGTACTCTTTATGTATTCTATTGTATATAAATTATGCTTCAATAAAGTTGAGTTTTTAAAATATTCCTCAAAAACATACCACACACAATGAGTAGAATGGATTAATATTTTAAAATATCAACCATAAGTCAATAGATCATAACTTCTTTCTGTTGGAGAAGGTGTTTAGCAACTGGAAATTTTATATGTTTCTGTTGGAAGTGAAAAATGGTACATTCATTTTGGAAAACAGTTTGACAGTTTTTAATAAAGTTAAAAATACCTGTACTGTATGACTCAGTAAAACCATTCTGAGGCATTTACTTAAGAGAAATAAAAATGTATCCAACAAAAGACCTGTATAAAAATGTTTATAGCTTTTTTATTCTTAATATACCCAAAATGGAAATAATCCAAAAATTCATCAACAGCTGAAGAGATAAACAACTTGTATATGCGTCATATATCCATACAATGGAATATTAACTATAAAAAAAAGAAACTACTGATACATGCAACTGATTCATGAATAGATATCAAAACACTATGCTGAACAAAAGAAACCAGACACACAAGCACATAAAATGATTCCATATATATATGAAATATATATATATAGATATTACTCAAACAGAAAAACTAATATTTAGTATTTTCTCAAGCCATGAAAAACATGGAGGATCCTTAAATGCATATTACTAAATGATAGAGGCCAATATGAAAATGCTATGTACTGTATGATTCTAAATATGATATTCAGGAAAAGGCAAAAGAATGGAGACAGTAAGATGATCAGTTATCTCTAGGGGTTTGGGATAAGGTGTGGGGAGGGGCAGGGGAAGAGGGATAAATAGAGCACAGAGGATGTTTAAGGCAGTGAAACTACTCTTCATGATACCATACAGATGGATACATCTCATATACATTTGTCATAACCTATAGAATGTACAACACTAAGAGTAAACCTTAATGTAAATTATGGGTGATAATAATGTTTCAAGAAATGTTCATCAATTGTAACAAGCATGTCACAATGATGGGTATGTTGATAATGGGGGAGGCTATACCTGTGTGAGGGCAGGGAATATATGGCAACTCTCTGTACTTTCTGCTCAATTTTGCTGTGAACCTAAAACTGCTCTAAAGAACAAAGTCTCTTCAAAAGAAAAAAAAATGTCATATCAAGGTTGCCTGATCCAGAGCATTGGCCTTTTATTGCAAACAGTTGTGAATAAACTTTTTTCAACAATGGAAATGTTCTATCTATAACTTGATGGGGTAGTAGTTACATATGTAAATGAGTGTATGTATTTTTCCAAGTTCAGGCGCTGTACACTCATAATGGATGTATTTTACTGTATGTAAAAATTACTCCAATAAACTCAATCAGAGATAATTTTTATAAAACATTTCAACAGAGGGGGCATTGGGTAGACTCTGTGGTCGGTGACTTAGAGAAAAACGTGTATGTAGAAAGAGTAAGAATATGAAGTACACTGGCTGTTTGTGACATATTGGTTGCATAACAGTCCTAATTAATGACACCCCTTCCCTTATGTATGTTCTTTGGATTAGTATATCTTTCCACTTTGATTCTGGGTCAGTCATTCCTTTGGCCCATTGTAAAATAGTCAATGTGGTGTATACTGGTGTTTATTTCTGCCGTGGCACTCTTTCTGGACTGGGCTTGCTCATTCTTAAATCTCTGCCCTAAACAAGAAAACCTCTTTAGGTCAGATACTGGATGGATGGGAGATGTGTAACAGAGCTATCTTTTCCCAGCCATCCAAGATAAGCTGCTGGTAGATAATCCAGCAGCCAGCCAACACCCTTACATGTGAAGATTCTCCCAGCACAGAACAACCTAAATAGTTGACCCACAGTGAACCCAGTGAATGCTTATTGTTTTGAGTCACTGAGTGTTAGGATGGTCTGGTATGTTCTATGGGGCATTAAAATGTAATGTAAACATCAAAAATAACTAACATTATTTTTAGATGATTCATAATACATTCTTACTTAATATATGTTGACATTATAGTTTAAAGGGTGGGCTCAAGTGTTTAATAATCCAGGATTGTCCTAGATATAATAGAAATTTAAGCTTTAAAAAGACTTTTTTAAGCCTTGAACTTAAATTTCTAAGCAAATTAAAACACTGTAATTCAAATTTGCTGAGTATTTTATTTAAACAGAAGTTGGCAGCAGATATAAGTGAGAGTGAGTCATTGACAATTCTTTTGTTTAAAGTTTTTTTCTTTTTTCTATGGGATTTCAGGTCTTTCAGGATGACATTCACATCTACTATCTCTTTTTTTCCCCTTATTTCAATAATACTGTTATTTCCTCTCTCTCTCTCTCTCTCTCTCTCTCCCTCTCTCTCCCTACCCCTCCCTCCCTCTTTCTCTGTTGGTCAACCTGGAAATTTCAATATAATTTCTGAATGCTAGAACATGAGGATGTATCCAGTTTTGCAAATCTACCTTATTTACATAAGTTATTTTATAATGAACTTCATGAGGTTTACTCAGTTTTTTAAATTGTACTAGAATTCTGTGTCCTGGCCACTCTTTCACCTAGTGAAGCACCAACTGAAGCTTGACAATCTTTTATGAAAAAATGCTATTTGTGATAATGATATTTTCCTTGAAGTTTAAATTCCTAAGTAGGCTGTCCTAGTGTTAACATCTTCTTCCACTGGAATCCTTTAGACTCGGAAGTAATCATACCTGATAAAATAACAATGCCACCAGGTTTACAATGAATAATTTTCTGCAAAATTTTGAAAAGGTCAAAAAAAGATGTTATTGTTAGCCTTCTTTTATCGGGAAAGATGCAAAACATAACAGCTGGCACATTGTATAAAGGCTTTAGAAGATGATTATTCAAAGCACATTGAAGTTGCTAAAAGAATAGATCTTAAAAGTGCTCATCACAAGAAAAAAAAATTGTTAACTATATGTGGTGATGGATGTTAACTAAACTATTGTGGTAATCATTTTGCAATATATACAATATATACAAATCCTTATGTTGTACAACTAAAACTAACACAATACTATATGCCACTTACATCTCAGTAATAATTTTAAAAAGAACATTAACTCAAAGGGTATGTGTAAGGGGAAAAATGACAAGTAAATACAAGCTACATTACATTTCTCTCATACTTAGTTAACATCTATTACACAGAACTAAGGTAACTTTTATTCCTCATGCTGCAAATCAACCTTTTATCATAAACTTGATTTTAATCTTTCAGAACTAGAAGAGAAAAGCTAAGATTATTGTTTTCTGATCACAATAATGAATAAAGGTATTATTATTAATGCAAAAATGGTAATTAAGAATTTTGTAATTTTCTATGATAAACTTCACCTGCGATTACTCAAATATTTTCTACTGATTCATGATATAAATATTTGATTTTATTGTTATCTTTACAATACTCTTTTTTAAAAAGCTTATCACTTCTAGAAATGTTGAAATTCATAATTATCAACTTTAATACTTTCATATTTCACTCAAACTTCGAGTTCTTACCTGGACTACTGTTTCCTCCAAAAATGGAATATGTTGGGAAATGGCTGCTTCTTCTGACTAAAATTGAACATAATAAATAATTAACTATCCATTGTCTACCAGTATAACCAAAACAGAAGCAATCACAAGCTGCTTGAAATTTGGGGTTTATAAATTTTATGTTTATAATAACAAAATCACCTTCCAACCTATACCTCCACATACCCTTTGATTTATACATCCCCTAGGCTCAATAGCAGTAAAGTCCTCCTACTAATCCAATGAATTTTAATGAAGCAACAACTATATACACAGCAGACACTTTAGAGCAGGTGTCATCATACTTTTTCAGTAAAGGACCAGATAGATTTTGTGGGGCACATAATAGTCTCTGGCACATATTTTCCTTTGATATTTTTGTTTGCTTTTTAAACAACCCTTTAAAAATGTTAAAACCATGAGGCATTCAAAAAATTATAGAACAACACTGCTGTTTTAAATACAATGCTTAATTCATTATCAGAAAGTTGTCCCCTTAAGTATGTAATTTTAAAATATTTTAATTTCTATTTTTTAAAAAGTATGACCTTAAGTCTATACATTCTCAGGGAGTTCTACATCTGAAGTTATAACGAGTATGTGTAGTAGTTCAAGTGACTCTGCTGCCATAACAGATATGCCCCAAATTGTGGTGTTTTTACTTTTATGCAGTTTATGTATCGCTAGTGTAAGTTTATATTAGCAGTTGGCAGTGAAAGTCTGTGCCACAGAGATATTTGGAACCATAGGTTGAAGGAAATTCTATCATCTTCAGCATATACTTTATAAATACTGAGAACACCCTGAACACATATTTACATTTGATTAGTAGGCTTGGGTAGAGATGTAGAATTAGGGTACGGGGGAAATTCTTGTGAACCAAGGATGGAGGTCCACATTCTATTGAACAAACTCAGTCATGTGACCACACCTCGCTTCATGGGAGGCAGAATGGTGGAGTCATACCAAGCATCTGAAAGGAAGAAAAAGCAAGAATGATAAATAGCTAGTATCTGACTCAGGTAGAGATAAGCAAATAAGACTCTTTAATAGAAATTAAATTTTAAACAAAATTTGCTACAATTCAAACCTTTTCTTAAACAAGGAGGATCTTTAGATAAATTGATTAAAATTACCTTTTCCTGATTTTATAATCTGGTTTAAAAAAATGAACTTCTCATGTTTGAGTAATAATACTCTTCAGAAATATAAACCAGAAAGCAATAAATAGCCACATTAATAATTCAGTAAAGTAATAAAAAAAAAGACTGAGACTGTATAGGGAGATCATTTACTTGAGAAATCAATGTGTAATTTATAACCTCCACATTCATGTGGAATAGTGGTTATTAGTGTTTGATAGGTAAGGTTTAACCCATCCAAGACTGAGTCCTTCCCCTTAGCCAGTCAGAAAAATATTCGGCATCACACAGAGCTCGGTGTGATCTCACTTCAGCCTTGTGATTAAGGCAGTCAATTCGGGTCATCTGAAAGGCATGGCCCCTAATCCTGATTGTGCCAGGAGATGGACTGGCAAGCTACAACAGGAGCAAAGTTTCTGTCCTATCAAATGGCTGCGGGAGAGGGCAGCCTCTTCTGAAATCTTGCAGCTGAGAAGCACCACAGTCATGAGGTCAGGACTCTTCTCCCAGGGACTAATATTCTGCCCTGCTAGATGTTGTGAAGCTCTACAATAAATGAGTAACTTGTAAGTTTTCTCCAGTGAATTCTGCACGGACAGCAGGGAGGGAGGTGTTACTTAACTGCTGCCCTATTTGCATGAGTCTTCCTCACATATTTTAATTTTTCATTGAGTTTACAGTGTAAAGCTTACCTTAAGATTTATACTTCCTCCAAAAGGGAGGGGATATCTGTGTGTGTATGGCTGATTCACTTTGTTGTATGGTGGAGGCCAACACAAAATTGTAAAGCAACCATACTTCCATAAAAACTAATAAAAAAAAAAGTTTCAGCCATAAAAAAAAAAAAGATTTATACTTCCCCCATTCATTTGTTTCCATTTTTTCTCTTTTTTATATTTTTAATCTTACCTGATATCAAAGTGTGAGGATTTTTTTTTTTCTGGTAGGAAAACTTTCTTTTTTAAATTGAAGTAAAGTTGGTGTAAAATATTATATAAATTACAGGTGTCCAATATAGTGATTCACAATTTTTAAAGGTTATACTTCATTTATAGTTGTTATAAAATATTGGCTATAATCCCAATATTGTACAATATGTTCTTGTAACTTAATTTATACATAAGAATTTGTACTTCTTAATCCCTTACGCATATATTAATCCTCCTCCTTTCCCTCTCAACACTGGTAACTAGTAATTTGTTCTCTATATCTGTGAGTCTGTTTTTTTTTTTTTGTTATACTCAGTAGTTTGTTGTATTTTTTAGATTCCACATGTAAGTGATATCATACAGTATTTGTCTCTCTGTCTGAATCATTTCACTTAGCATAATACCCTCCAAGTCCATCCACATTGTTGAAAATGGCAAAATTCCCTTCGTTTTATGGCTGAGTAGTATTCCACTGTGTGTGTGTGTGTGTATATGTATAAATATATATATGTGTGTGTATATATATATACACATACCATATATATATATATATATATATATCACATCTCCTTTATCCATTCATCCATTCATGGACATTTTGGTTGCTTCCATATCTCGACAATTGTAAACAATGCTGCTCTGAACATTGAGGTGCATGTTAACTTTTTGAATTAGTGTTTTTGTTTCTTTTGGATATATACCCTGGAGTGGAATTGCTGGGTCATATTGTAGTTCTATTTTCAGTTTTATGAGAAACCTCCATACTGTTTTACACATTGGCTGCACAAATTTACATTCCGATGAACAGTGAACAAAGATTCCCTTCTCTCCACATCCTTGCCAACATTTGTTATTTGTGTTCTTTTTTGACAGCCATTTTAACATGTGTGAGGTAATATTTCATTGAAGTTTTGATTTACATTTCCCTGATGATTAGTGATGTTGAGCACATTTTCATGTACCTATTGGTCATCTGCACATCCTCTTTGGGAAACTGTCTATTCAGGTCTTCTGCCCATTTTTTAATCAGGTTGTTTGGTTTTTTTATGTTGAGTTGTATAGGCTGTTTATGTATGTTGGATATTAACACCGTATAGGTCATATCATTTGCAAATGTTTTCTCTCACTCTGTAAGTTGTCTTTTCATTTTGTCGGTGGATTCCTTTGCTGTGCAAAAGCTTTTAAGTTTAATTTGTCCTATTTGCTTATTTTTGCTTTTATTTCCTTTTCTTTAGAAGGTAGATCAAAAAAAATATTGCTGCCATTTCTCTCAAAGAGTGTTCTGCCTATGTTTTCCTCTAGGAGTTTCATGGTTTCTGGTCTTACATTTAGGTCTTTAATTCATTTTGAGTTTATTTTTGTATATGATGTTAGAGAATGTTCTAATTTCCTTCTTTTACATGTAGTGGTCCAGTTTTCCAGCAAAACTTATTGAAAAGACTGTCTTTTCTGTATTGTATATTCTTGCCTCCTTTGTCACAGATTACTTGACGATAAGTGCATGAATTTATTTCTGGGCTTTCTTTTCTGGTCAATTGACCTGTGTGTCTGTTTTTGTGCCAGTACAATACTGTTTTGTTTTTTGGGGGTTTCTGGTTATTTATTTATTTATCAATTTTTAACATCTTTATTGGAGTATAATTGCTTTACAATGGTGTGTTAGTTTCTGTTGTATAACAAAGTGAATCAGCTATACATATACATGTATCCACATATCCCCTCTCTCTTACGTCTCCCTCCCACCCTCCCTATCCCACACCTCTAGGTGGTCACAAAGCGCTGAGCTGATCTCCCTGTGCTATGCGGCAGCTTCTGACTCGCTATCTACTTTACATCTGGTAGTGTATATATGTCCATGCCACTCTCTACTTTGTCCCAGCATACACTTCCCCTTCCCCATGTCCTCAAGTCCATTCTCTATGTCTGCATCTTTATTCCTGTCTTGCCACTACATTCTTCAGAACCTTTTTTTTTTTTTTGTAGATTCCATATACATGTGTTAGCATATGGTATTTTTTTTTCTCTTTCTGACTTACTTCACTCTGTAGGACAGACTCTAGGCCCATCCACCTCACTACAAATAACTCAAGTTCGTTTCTTCTTATGGCTGAGTAATATTCCATTGTATATATGTGCCACATCTTCTTTATCCATTCATCTGTCGATGGACATTTAGGTTGCTTCCATGTCCTGGCTATTGTAAATAGAGCGGCAATGAACATTGTGGTACATGATTCTTTTTGAAATATGGTTTTCTCAGGGTATATGCCCAGTAGTGGAATTGAAGTGTCATATGGTAGTTCTATTTTTAGTTTTTTAAGGAATCTCCATACTGTTCTCCATTATGGCTGTATAAATTTATATTCCCACCAGCAGTGCAAGAGGGTTCCCTTTTCTCCACACCATCTCCAGCATTTATTGTTTGTAGATTGTTTGATGATGGACATTCTGACTGGTGTGAGGTGATACCACATTGTAGTTTTGATTTGCATTTCTCTAGTGATTAGTGATGTTGAGCATCCTTTTATGTGTTTGGTGGCAATCTGTATATCTTCTTTGGAGAAATGTCTATTTAGGTCATCTGCCCATTTTTGGATTGAGTTGTTTGTTTTTTGAGCTGCAGGAGCTGCTTGTATATTTTGGAGATTAATCCTTTGTCAGTTGCTTTGTTAGTAAATATTTTCTCCCATTCTGAGGGTTGTCTTTTCATCTTATTTACGGTTTCCTTTGCTGTGCAAAAGCTTTTAAGTATCATTAGGTCCCATTTGTTTATTTTTGTTTTTATTTCTGTTTCTCTAAGAGGTGGGTCAAAAAGGATCTTGCTGTGATTTATGTCATAGAATATTCTACCTATGTTTTCCTTTAAGAGTTTTATAGTTTCTGGCCTTACATTTAGGTCTTTAATCCATTTTCAGTTTATTTTGGGGTATGCTGTTAGGAAGTGTTCTAATTTCATTCTTTTACATGTAGTTGTCCAGTTTTCCCAAAACCACTTACTGAGGAGGCTGTCTTTTCTCCATCGTATGTTCTTGCCTCCTTTATCAAAGGTAAGGTGACCATATGTGCGTGGGTTTATCTCTGGGCTTTCTATCCTGTGCCATTGATCTATATTTCTGTTGTTGAGCCAGTACCATACTGTCATGATTACTGTAGCTTTGTAGTATAGTGTGAAGTCAGGGAGCCTGATTCCTCCAGCTCCATTTTTCTTTATTAAAATTGTTTTGGCTATTCGGGGTCCTGTCTGTTTCCATAAAAATTGTGAATTTTTTTGTTCTAGTTCTGTGAAAAATGCCATTGGTAGTTTTATAGGAATTGCACTGAATCTGTAGATTGCTTTGGATAGTATAGTCATTTTCACAATGTTGATTCTTCCAATCCAAGAACATGGTATATCTCTCTATCTGTTTGTATCATCTTTAATTTCTTTCATCAGTGTCTTATAGTTTTCTGCATACAGGTCTTTTGTTTCCTTAGGTAGGTTTATTCCTAGGTATTTTATTCTTTCTGTTGCAGTAGTAAATGGGAGTGTTTCCTTAGCTTCTCTTTCAGATTTTTCATCATTAGTTATAGGAATATTTTATCGTTAATTATAGGAATGCAAGAGATTTCTGTGCATTAATTTTGTATCCTGCCACTTTACCAGATTCATTGATTAGCTCTAGTAGATTTCAGGTAGCATCTTTAGGATGTGTAGTATCATGTTATCTATAAACAGTTACAGTTTTACTTCTTTTCCGATTTGAATTCCTTTTATTTCTTTTTTTCTCTGATTGCTGTGACTAAAACTTCCAGAACTATGTTGAATAATAGTGACAAGAGTAGGTAACCTTGTCTTGTTCCTGATCTTAGAGGAAATGGTTTCAGGTTTTCACCATTGAAATCGATGTTGGCTGTGGGTGTGTCATATATGCGCTTTTTTATATTGAGGTAAGTTCCCTCTTTGCCTACTTTCTGGAGGGCTTTTATCATAAATGGGCGTTGAATCTTGTTGAAAGATTTTTCTGCATCTATTGAGATGATTATATGGTTTTTATCCTTCAGTTTGTTCATATTGCTCATCACATTGATTGATTTGCATATATTGAAGAATCCTTGCATTCCTGGGATAAACCCCTCTTGATCATCGTGTAAGATCCTTTTAAAGTGCTGTTTGATTCTGTTTGCTAGTATTCTGTTGAGGATGTTTGCATCTATGTTCATCAGTGTTATTGGCCTGTAGTTTTCTTTTTTTGTGAAACCTTTGTCTGGTTTTAGTATCAAGGTGATGGCAGCCTCATGGAAGGAGTTTGGGAGTGTTCCTCCCTCTGCTATATTTTGGAAGAGTTTGAGAAGGACAGGTGTTAGCTCTTCTCTAAATGTTGGATACAATTCGCCTGTGATGGCATCTGGTCCTCGGCTTTTGTTTTTTGGAAGATTTTTAATCACACTTTCAATTTCAGTGATTGTGATTGGTCTGTTTATATTTTCTATTTCTTCCTGGTTCAGTCTCAGAACATTGTGGTTTTCCAAGAATTTGTTCATTTCCAACAGGTTGTCCATTTTATTGGCATATAGTTGCTTGTAGTAATCTCTCATGATCCTTTGTATTTCTGCAGTGTTAGTTGTTACTTCTGTTTCATTTCTAATTCTATTGATATTGAGTCTTCTCCGTTTTTTTCTTGATGAGTCTGGCTAATGGTTTATCAATTTTGTTTATCTTCTCAAAGTACCAGCTTTTAGTTTTATCGATCTTTGCTATCGTTTCCTTCATTTCTTTTGCATTTATTTCTGATTTGAACTTTATGATTTCTTTCCTTCGGCTAACTTTTGTTTTTTCTTCTTTCTATAATTTCTTAGGTGTAAGTTTATGTTGTTTATTTGAGATTTTTCTTGTTTCTTGAGGTAGGATTGTATTGTTATGTACTTCCCTCTTAGAACTGCTTTTCCTGCATCCGTTGGTTTTGGGTCATCATGTTTTCATGGTCATTTGTTTCTAGGTATTTTTTGATTTCCTTTTTTATTTCTTCAGTGATCTCTTGGTTATTTAGCAGTGTATTATTTAGCCTCCATGTGTTTGTATTTTTTACTGATTTTTACCTGTAATTAATACTGTGTCTCACAGCATTTTCATTGGAAAAGATACTTGATGCAATTTTAATTTTCTTAAATTTACCAGGGCTTGATTTGTAACCCAAGATGTGATCTATACCGGACAATGTTCCATGAGCACTTGAGAAGAAAGCGTATTCTGTTGTTTTTTTTGATAGAATGTCCTATAAATATCAGTTAAGTCCATCTTGTTTAATATATCATTTACAGCTTGTGTTTCCTTATTTATTTTCAGTTTGGATGATCTGTCCATTGGTGAAAGTGGGGTGTTAAAATCCCATACTATTATTGTGTTACTGCCAACTTCCCCATTTATGGCTGTGAGCATTTGCCTTATGTATTGAGGTGCTCCTATGTAGGGTGCATAAATATTTAGAATTGTTATATGTTCTTCTTGTATTGATCCCTTGATCTTTATGTAGTGTCCTTCTTTGTCCTTGTAATAGTCTTTATTTTAAAGGCTATTTTGTCTGAAATGAGAATTGCTACTCCAGGTTTCTTTTGATTTCCATTTGCATGGAATATCTTTTTCCATCCCCTCATTTTCAGTCTGTATGTGTCCCTAGGTCTGAAGTGGGTCTCTTTTAGACAGCATATGTACGGGTCTTGTTTTTGTATCCATTCAGACAGTCTATGTCTTTTGGTTGGAGCATTTAATCCATTTACATTTTAGGTAATTATAGATATGTATGTTTCTATTAACATTTTCTTAATTGTTTTGGTTTTGTTTTCGTAGGTCTTTTCCTTCACTTGTGTTTCCTGCCTAGAGAAGTTCCTTTAGCGTTCGTTGTAAAGCTGGTTTGGTGCTGCTGAATTCTCTTAGCTTTTGCTTGTCTGTAGAGGTTTTAATTTCTCCATCAAATCTGAATGATACCCTTGCTGGGTAGAGTAATCTTTGTTGTAGGTTTTTCTCCTTCATCACTTTAAATATGTCCTGCCACTCCCTTCTGGCTTGCAGAGTTTCTGCCTAAAGATCAACTGTTAACCTTATGGGGATTCCCTTATGTGTTATTTGTTGCTTTTCCCTTGCTGCTTTTAATATTTTTTCTTTGTATTTAATTTTTGATTGTTTGATTAATATGTGTCTTGGTGTGTTTCTCCTTGGATTTATCCTGTATGGGACTCTCTGTGCTTCCTGGACTTGATTGACTATTTCCTTTCCCATATTAGGGAAGTTTTCAACTATAATCTCTTCAAATATTTTCCCATTCCCTTTCTTTCTCTCTTCTTCTTTTGGCACCCCTATAATTTGAATGTTGGTGCCTTTAATGTTGTCCCAGGAGTCTCTAAGACTGTCCTCAATTCTTTTCATTCTTTTTTCTTTATTCTGCTCTGTGGTAGTTATTTCCCCTATTTTACCTTCCAAGTCACTTTTCCGATCTTCTGCCTCACTTATTCTTCTATTGATTCCTTCTAGAGAATTTTAAATTTCATTTATTGTATTGTTCATCATTGTTTGTTTGCTCTTTAGTTCTTCTAGGTCCTTGTTTAACGTTTCTTGTATTTTCTCCATTCTGTTTCCGAGATTTTGGATCATCTTTACTATCATTACTCTGAATTCTTTTAGGTAGACTGCCTATTTCCTCTTCATTTGTTTGGTCTGGTGGGTTTTTACCTTGTTCCGTCATCTGCTGTGTATTTCTCTGTCTTCTCATTTTGTCTAACTTACCGCATTTGGGGGTCTCCTCTTCACAGGCTGCAGGTTTGTTGTTCCTGTTGTTTTCGGTGTCTTCCCCCAGTGGGTAAAGTTGGTTCAGTAGATTGTGTAGGTTTCCTGGTAGAGGGGACTGATGCCTGTTTTCTGGTGGATGAGGCTGAATATTGTCTTTCTGGTGGGCAGGCCTGCTTTCGGTGGTGTGTATTGGTGTGTGTGTGAACTTATTATGATTTTAGGCAGCCTCTCTGCTAATGGTTGGGTTGGTGTCCCTGTCTTGCTAGTTGTTTAGCATGCAGTGTCCAGCACTGTAGCCTGCTGGTCGTTGAGTGGAGCTGTGTCTTAACATTGAGATGGAGACCTCTGGGAGAGCTCTCGCCAACTGACGCTACATGGGGCTGGGAGGTCTCTGGTGGATCAATGTCTTAATCTCAGGTCTTCCACCCCAGAGGCTCAGGTCTGACACTCAGCCGGAGCACCAACACCCTGTCAGCCACACAGCTCAGAAGAAATGAGAGAAAAAAAGAGAAAAAATAAATAAATAAAGTAAAATAAAATATTTAAAGTTATTAAATTAAAAAAAAATTTAATAAAAAGAAGAAGAGAGAAGCCAAACTAATAAACAAATCCACCAATGATAACAAGCTCAAAAAACTATACTAAAAAAATAAATAAAAAAGAAACAAAAAAGAACAGACAGACAGAACCCTAGGACAAATGGTAAAATCAAACCTATACAAACAAAATGACACAAAGAAGCATCCACATACATGCTCATAATAATAGAAAACGGAAAAGAAAACAAAACAAATATATATATATATATATATATATATATATATATATAAAGGAAGAGAGCAACCAAATCAATAAACAAATCTACCAATTATAATAGGTTCTAAATACAAAACTAAGATCAACATAAAGCCAGAAACAAATTAGATACAGAAAGCAAACCCAAGTCTACAGTTGCTCCTAAAGTCCACCACCGCAATTTTGGGATGATTCAGTGTCTATTCGGGTATTCCAGAGCTGCAGGGCACATTAAGTTGATTGTGGGGGTTTAATCTGTTGCTCCTGAAACTGCTGGGAGAGATTTCCCTTTCTCTTCTTTGTTCACACAGCTCCTGGTGTTCAGCTTTGGATTTGGCCCCACCTCTGTATGTAAGTCACCTTCTGGCATTTGTTCTTTGCACAGACAGGAGGCAGTTAAAGGAGCGGCTGATTAGGGGGCTCTGGCTCACTCAAGCTGTGGGGGAGGGAGGGGTTCGGAATGCAGGGTGAGTGTGCAGTGGTAGAGGCCAGCATGACATTGCACCAGCCTAAAGCGTGACATCTGTTCTCCCGGGGAAGTTGTCCCTGGATCACGGGACCCTGGCATTGGCGGACTGCACAGGCTCCTGGGAGGGGAGGTGTGGATAGTGGCCTGTGTTTGCACACAGACTTCTTGGTGGCTGCAGCAGCAGCCTTACTGTTTCATGTCCGTCTCTTGTGTCTGCACTGATACATGTGGCTTGCCCCCGTCTCTGGAGCTGATTTAGGTAGTGCTCTGAATCCCCTCTCCTCGTGCACCCTGAAACAATGGTCTCTTGCCTCTTAGGCAGTTCCAGACTTTTTCCGTGACTCCCTCCTGGATAGCACTAGCCCACTTCAGGCTGTGTTCACGCTGCCAACCCCAGTCCTCTCCCTGGGATCTGACCTCTGAAACCCAAGCTTCAGCTTCCAGCCCCCACCTGCACTGGCTGGTGAGCAGACAAGCCTCTCAGGCTACTGAGTGCTGGTTGGCACCGATCCTCTGTGCAGCAAAGTGATCCTCTCTGCTTTGTGCTCTGCACCCCTGTTGTTGTGCTCACCTCCGTGGCTCCAAAGCTTCCCCTCTGCCCACCCTCTGTCTCTGCCAGTGAAGGGGCTTCCTCGTGTGTGGAAACTTTTCCTCCTTCACAGCTCCCTCTCAAAAGTGCAGGTCCCATCCCTATTCCTTTGTCTCTGTTTTTTTCTTTTTTCTTTTGCCCTACGCAGGTACATGGGGAGTTTCTTGCCTTTTGGGAAGTCTGAGGTCTTCTGCCAGCGTTCAGTAGGTGTTCTGTAGGAGTTATTCCACATGTAGATGTATTTTTATATATTTGTGGGGAGGAAGGTGATCTCCATGTCTTACTCCTCTGCCATCTTAAAGGTCCACCCTGCAATACTATTTTGATTACTGTAGCTTTGTAGAATTGTCTGAAGTTAAATTGTGAACTTTTTAAAGAAAGGATTAAGTAGAGATATGAGGAAAAAGCAAGAAAAAACATTAAACTAAATATACCGTAAGTTTATATTAATAAAAAGATATTTCTCTAGTATCATTTTAGTGTTGTGTTATAGTTGTTTTACATTGATTTAGCTATTTTAATTCAATAGTATCATCCAATAACATCTAAATTTTACCAGGACTATAATGATAGAAAACATAGAACATAGATATGCCAGAGTGCTTAACAAATTACTCTACATGTCCATGTTTGAGTCTAAGTTGTTTTATAGGAAATTACTGTATCACCTATTTACAAGTAATAAGTCATTCCTATAGCTTTTGTTCCATGGCTATACCTTCACAATATAGTGTCATTTCCAATTCATTTATCTCTACAGACAAATATAAATATAGTGATTATATTTACTGGACCCGTTACTGAATGATCAAATATGGGTAACTTACCTGAATATTACAAAAAATAATTCATAAATCCATAATATGTGTAAGTTGTTTTTATAATATACTCAGTAGTTTAAAAATGTATCAAGATTTTCAATGGAAATACACTTACATTAGGTATCTTTTTAAAATAAATAGTTTCAGGCATGTAACATTTATTAAGGGGTACACTCATTCAGCTTTTTTGTCTTTGCCTTTATATTTTTTATAGTTCTGTTTTTCTCTGGGTGGTATAGAGAGAGAACTTGAACATTATTTTCCAAGTGGCAGCACCAATATCTTGGCCTTTGATGTTGACACTGGGCTTGTCACATGGTCACATTGCTCTTGGACTATAAGGTTACACTTAAAGTCTTCTGCAGCATCAGTTTCCATGGCTAAGTCTTAATTAAAATCATATCAAGGTTTTATCTATAATATTGGAGAATTAACTTGTAACTATTTTAATGTAAAATGATTTCTTTTAATGCGAGGGGTGGGTGTTGTTTGAGATGCCTGTGTCTTATCCAACAGACAGTAGAGACCAATCATAAAGAATGTGAGAGACAAGAAAGAGCTCCCCACTCTCCACTATGATTCTTCTTGTCACTATGAAAGACATAATCTGGGAAGGAATTTAACAGAAAATAGGAGGGAATGGCACTAGAGTGTTCTGATTTAATTGTTTTATAATTTTAAAAAGCAAGAAAGAAAAATTTTAATTGAAGGAAAATGCAGAATGAATCATGCCAAGTTTTGTCTAATTTGGGGAGAAGGGAAAGGGACAAGAAAATGAGAATAAATGAAATTTTCTAGTTCTATCTTGATTGGAGGAGATATTTTTTGTAATCCGTGTCTTTATAGGGCTCTACCCATTAGATTAATAAACTCAATACTTAACAAAGATCGTGAAATATTCCATTTAAAATAACTGAGATGGTAATGTTTTCTACTTGTGAAGTTTGGCTAGAACCTACGTTATATTTCACAATAAAATAATGATGGATGAGAAACAAATATCACAAATATCCTATATTGTAGATGCCTAAGTCAAAGAAATATATTTCTATGATGACTTTATGATTGAAAATAAATTTTAGTTATAAATTGTAAAAGGAAAAAACAAGTTTATTTGAATAATAGTTAATTACTATCATGATTCATCTACCTCTAACTGGAGTTAAAAGAAGTGAAATTTGAATTAAATATTAGAATCACTTTAATAAAATATAAGTCAACTATATGCTATACAATGCATTGATTTTAATTATATCAATACATCATTTTCTATCAGAAGTCCCAAGAAATCTTTGCACATTCCCAAATTAAATTTTGTTTTGGAGTGCTAGAAGTTGTATGCAAAATTTGTCCTACTTAGATTTAAAATTCTCCCTGTAGTCTTTTTGTCCCTGAAGATTTTAGGTATGTACAATATGTAATATACATATAATGAAATACCTTGATAATTCAAAATGGACAGTATGAATTTCAACTATTGAAGTGTGTTTCATGTAGTTCCATTTTAAATGTCTATTAAATTATGTTATTTTCCTCTCTGGTAAGTACAGTAAACCTCTATATTTATAGCATTTCTGTTTTCTCTCCTATACAAATTCTTTTTTTTTTTCTTTTCTTTAAGTCCTTTATTTTAATCTCATATCTAATAGAAATATATCCGAGTTATATAGAATTAAATGATGTCACACATATCACACTTAATCCCAAATGATGCTGTTACAATGAAGCATTTTTTCTGTAGAGAGAATATCTGAATCCTTAGTCACTAGGGCAAAGAGTGGAAGCTAGTATTGATTTCATTTGCATAGACTGTTGGAACATGGGCCATGGGAATTGGTGGGCAACAAGAATGGGCCTGTGTGGTACAAGGACAGAAGACCTATTAGGTTCTCTCCACATGTGACCAGGCAGAAAAGATCCTTCAATATTTTTTATAACAGGAAATAATGTGTATTAAAGATAAGTCAATCTAATTTAAATTTAAAGTCAATCTAATTTAAATTTAAATTTTGAAGTATTTTATGAGCCAAACAACACACACCTGTGTGGCTCACATGGCCTCTGGGCCACCAGTATTCCATTTTTTCATATTTTTGTTTCCCTTGATTATTAGTTAGATATTTTTGCTTTGTTTTGTTTTGTTTTAGCAACTCTATTGGAATATAATTGCTTTACAATGTTTTGTTAGTTTCTGCTGTATAACAAAGTGAATCAGTTATCTGTATACATATATTCCCATATTCCCTCCCTCTTGAGACTCCCTCCCACCCTCCCTTTCACACCCCTCTAGGTGGTCACAAAGGACCAAGCTAATCTCCTTGTGCTATGCAGCTGCTTCCCACTAGCTATTTTACATTTCATAGTGTATATATGTAAATGCTATTCTCTCACTTCATTCCAGCTTACCCTTCCCCTCCCTGTGTCCTCAGGTCCATTCTCTAACTCTGTGTCTTTATTCCTGCCCTACTCCTAGGTACACTAGAACTTTTGTTTTTTGGTTTTTTTTTTTGAATTCCATATATATGTGTTAGCATACAGTATTTGTTTCTCTTTTTCTGACTTACTTCACTCTGTATGACAGACTCCAAGTCCATCAACCTCACTACAAAAAACTCAATTTTGTTTCTTTTTATGTCTGAGTAACATTCCATTGTATATATGGGCCACATCTTCTTTATCCATTCATCTGTCAATGGACACTTAGGTTGTGTCCACATCCTGGCTATTGTAAATAGTGCTGCAATGAACATTGTGGTACATGACTCTTTTTGAATTATGATTTTCTCAGGGTATATGCCCATTAGTGGGATTGCTGGGTCATATGGTAATTTGTTTTTAGATTTTAAGGAACCTCCATACTGCTCTCCATAGTGGCTGTATCAATTTACATTCCCACCAACAGTGCAAGAGGGTTCCCTTTTCTCCACACCGTCTCCAGCATTTATTGTTTGTAGATTTTTTTATGATGGATATTCTGACTGATATGAGGTGATACGTCATGTGGCTTTGATTTACATTTCTCTGCTGATTAGTGATGCTGAGCATCCTTTCATGTGTTTGTTGGCAATCTGTATATCTTCTTTGGAGAAAAGACTATTTAGGTCTTCCACCCATTTTTGGATTGGGTTGCTTATTTTTTTATATTGAGCTACATGATCTGCTTGTATACTTTGGAGATTAATCCTTTGTCAGTTGCATCATTTGCAAATATTTCTCCCATTCTGAGGGCTATCTTTCTGTCTTGCTTATGGTTTCCTTTGCTGGGTAAAAGCTTTTAAGTTTCATTAGGTCCCATTTGTTTATTTTTGTCTTTATTTCCATTTCTCTAGAAGGTGGGTCAAAAAGGATCATGCTGTGATTTATGTAATAAGAGTGTTCTGCCCATGTTTTCCTTCAAGAGTTTTATAGTGTCTGGCCTTACATGTAGGTCTTTAATCCATTTTGAGTTTATTTTTGTGTATGGTGTTAGGGAGTGTTCTAATTTCATTCTTTTACATGCAGCTGTCCAGTTTTCACAGCACCACTTTTTGAAGAGGCTGTCTTTTCTCCATTGTTTATTCTTGCCTCCTTTGTCAAAGATAAGATGACCATAGGTGTGTGGGTTTATGTCTGAGTTTTCTATCCTGTTCCATTGATCTATATTTCTGTTTTTATGCCAGTATCATTCTGTCTTGATTACTGTAGCTTTGTAGTATAGTCTGAAGTCAGGGAGCCTGATTCCTCCAGCTCCATTTTTCTTTCTCAAGATTGCTTTGGCTATTCGGGGTCTTTTGTGTTTCCATACAAATTGGGAAATTTTTTGTTCTAGTTCTGTGAAAAATGCCATTGGTAGTTTGATAAGGATTGCATTGAATCTGTAGATTACTTTGGGTAGTATATTCATTTTCACAATGTTGATTCTTCCAATCCAAGAACATGGTATATCTCTCCATCTGTTTGTATCATTTTAATTTCTTTCATCAGTGTCTTATAGTTTTCTGCATACAGGTCTTTTGTCTCCTTAGGTAGGTTTATCCCTAGGTGTTTTATTATTTCTGTTGCAGTGATAAATGGGAGTGTTTCCTTAACTTGTCTTTCAAATTTTTCATCATTAGTGTATAGGAATGCAAGAGAATTCTGTGTATTAACTTTGTATTCTGCTACTTTACCAAATTCATTGATTAGCTCTAATAGTTTTCTGGTAGCAACTTTAGGATTCTCTATGTATAGTATCATGTAATCTGCAAACAGTGACAGCTTTACTTCTTCTTTTTGATTTGGATTACCTTTATTTCTTTTTCTCTCTGATTGCTTTAGCTAAAACTTCCAAAACTATGTGAATAATTGTGGTGAGAGTGGGCAACCTTGTCTTGTTCCTGATCTTAGAGGAAATGGTTTCAGTTTTTCACCATTGAGAATGATGTTGGCTGTGGGTTTGTGACATATGGCCTTTATTATGTTGAGGTAGGTTCCCTCTATGCCTACTTTCTGGACAGTGTGTTTTCATAAATGGGTGTTGAAGCTTGTCAAAAGCTTTTTCTGCATCTATTGAGATGATCATATGGTTTTTCTCCTTCAGTTAGTTAATATGATGTATCGTATTGATTGATTTGCCTATACTGAAGATTCCTTGCATTCCAGGGATTAACCCCACTTGATCATAGTGTATGATCCTTTTAATGTGCTGTTGGATTCTGTTTGCTAGTGTTTTGTTGAGGATTTTTGCATCTATGTTCATCAGTGTTATTGGTCTGTAGTTTTCTTTTTTTGTGACTTCTTTGTTTGGTTTTGGTGTCAGTGTGATGGTGGCCTCGTAGAATGAGTTTTGGAGTGTTCTTCACTCTGCTATATTTTGGAAGAGTTTGAGAAGGATTGGCATTAGTTCTTCTCTAAATGTTTTATAGAATTCACCTTTGAGGCCATCTGGTCCTGGGCTTTTGTTTGTTGGAAGATTTTTAATCACACTTTCAATTTCAGTGTTTGTGATTGGTCTGTTCATATTTTCTATTTCTTCCCTGTTCAGTCTTAGAAGGTTGTGCTTTTCTAAGAATTTTTCCATTTCTTACAGGATGTCCATTTTATAAGCATATAGTTGCTTGTTGTAGTCTCTCATGATCCTTTGTATTTCTGCAGTATCAGTTATTACTTCTCCCTTTTCATTTCTAATTCTGTTGATTTGAGTCTTCTCCCTTTTTTTCTTGATGAGTCTGGTTAATGGTTTATCAGTTTTGTTTATATTTTCAAAGAGCCAGCTTTTAGTTTTATCAATCTTTGCTACTGTTTCCTTCATTTCTTTTCCATTTATTTCTGATCTGATCATTATGATTTCTTTCCTTCTGCTAATTTTGGGGTTTTTTTGTTCTTCCTCCTCTATTGCTTTAGATGTAAGGTTAGGTTGTTTATCTGAGACATTCTTGTTTCTTGAGGTAGGATTGTATTGCTATAAACTTCCCTCTTAGAAGTGCTTTTGCTGCATCCCATTGGTTTTGGGTCATCGTGTTTTCATTGTGATTTATTTCTAGGTATTTTTTTGATTTCCTCAGTGATCTCTTGGTTATTTAGTAGTGTACTGTTTAATCTCCATATGTTTTATTTCCTACAGTTTGTTTCCTGTAATTGATATCTAGTCTCATAGCATTGTGTTCAGAAAAGATACTTGATATGATTTCAATTTTCTTAAATTTACTGAGACTTGATTTGTGACCCAAGATATGATGTATCCTGGAGATGTGCCATGTGTAACTGAGAAGAAAGTGTATTCTGTTGTTTTTGGATGTAATGTCCTAAAAATATAAATTAAGTCTCTCTGGTCTAATTTACCTTTTAAAGCTTGTGTTCCTTATTTATTTTCATTTTGGATGATCTGTCCATTGGTGAAAGTGGAGTGTTAAAGTCCCTCACTAGTACTGTGACACTGTCAATTTCCCTTTTTATGGCTGTTAATATTTGCCTTATATATTGAGGTGCTCCTCTGTTGGGTGCATAAATATTTACAATTGTTATATCTTCTTTTTGGATTGATCCCTTCATCATTATGTAGTGTCTTCCTTTGTCTTGTAATAGTCTTTATTTAATTTATTTATTTTTAAAAATTCATTTATTTATTTATTTATTTTTGGCTGTGTTGGGTCTTCATTTCTGTGCAAAGGCTTTCTCTAGTTGCGGCAAGCGGGGGCCACTCTCCATCACGGTGAGCCGGCTTCTCACTATCGCGGCCTCTGTTGTTGTGGAGCACAGGCTCCAGATGTTCAGGCTCAGTAGTTGTGGCTCACGGGCCTAGTTGCTCTGCAGCATGTGGGATCCTACCAGACCAGGGCTCGAACCCGTGTTCCCTGCATTGGCAGGCAGACTCTCAACCACTGTGTCACCAGGGAAGCCCAATAGTCTTTATTTTAAATCTATTTTGTCTGATATGAGTATTGCTACTCCATCTTTCTTTTGATTTCCATTTGTATTTAATATCTTTTTTCATCCCCTCACTTTCAGTCTGTATGTGTCCGTAGTTCTGAAGTCGGTCTCTTGTAGACAGCATATATTTGGGTCTTGTTTTTGTACCCATTCAGCCAGTCTGTGTCTTTTGGTTGGAGCATTTAATCCATTTACATTTAAGGTAATTATTGATATGTATATTCCTATTACCATTTTCTTAATTGTTTTGGGTGTGTTAATATAAGTCTTTTCCTTCTCTTGTGTTTCCTGCCTAGAGAAGTTCCTTTAACATTTGTTGTAAATCTGGTTTGATAGTGCTGAATTCTCTTAGCTTTTGCTTGTCTGTAAAGGTTTTAACTACTCTGTCAAATCTGAATGAGATCTTTGCTGGGTAGAGTAATCTTGGCTGTAGATTTTTCCCTTTCATCACTTTAAATATGTCCTGCCACACCCTTCTGACTTGTAAAGTTTCTTCTGGGAGATCAACTGCTAACTTTATCTGGATTCCCTTATATCTTATATGTTGCTTTTCCCTCGCTGCTTTTAACTTTTTTTCTTTGTATTTAATTTTTGATAGTTTGATTAACATGTGTCTTGGCGTGTTTCTCCTTGGATTTATCTTGTATGTGATTCTCTGGCTTTCTGGACTTGATTGACTATTTCCTTCCCCATGTTTGGGAAGTTTTCAACTATAATCTCTTCAAATATTTTCTCAGACATTTTCTATTTCTGTTCTTCTTCTGGGACCCATATAATTCCAATGTTGGTGTGTTTAATGTTGTCCCAGAGGTCTCTGAGTCTGTCCTAAATATTTTCATTCTTTTTTTCTTTATTCTGCTCTGTGGCAGTGTTTTCCAATATTTTATCTTCCAGTTCACTTATCCATTGTTCTGTCTCAGTTATTCTCTTATTGATTCCTCCTAGAGTATTTTTAATTTCACTTATTGTGTTGTTCATCATTGTTTGTTTGCTCTTTAGTTCTTCTAGGTCCTTGTTAAACGTTTCTTGTATTTTCTCCATTCTATTTCCAAGATTTTGGATCATCTTTACTATCATTACTCTGAATTCTTTTTCAAGTAGACTGCCTATTTCCTCTTCATTTTTTTGCTCTGGTGGGTTTTTACCTTGCTCCTTCATCTGCTGCATATTTTTCTGTCTTCCCATTTTTTTAAACTTACTGTGTTTGGTGTTTCCTTTTCTCAGGCTGCAGGATCATAGTTCCTGTTGTTTTTGGTGCCTGCCCTCAGTGGGTGAGTTTGGTTCAGTGGCTTGTGTAGGCTTTCTGGTAGAGGTAACTGCTGCCTGTGTTCTGGTGGGTGGGACTGGATCTTTTCCCTCTGGTAGGTGTGGCCACGTCCAGTGGGGTGTTTTAGAGTGTCTGTGAATTTTGTATAAGTTTAGGCAACCTCTCTGCTAATGGGTGGTGTTGTGTTCCTGTTTTGCTTGTTTTTTGGCATGGGGCATCCAGCACTGGACCTTGCTGGCCGTTGGGTGGAGCTGGTTCTTAGTGTGAGATGAAGATGTCTAGGAGAGCTCTTGCCAGTTGATAGTATATGGGGCCAGTACGTCTGGAGGTCCAGTGCATTGGACTTGGACCTTCCACCTCAGAGGTTCTGGCCCAACACCCGGCCTGTGCACCAAGACCCTGCCAGCCACAGGGCTCAGAAGAAAAGGAAGAGACAAAACCTAAAACAAAAAACAAAAATAAAAAAATAAAAACAATAAACCAAATAGACAGAACCCTGGGACAAATGGTAAAAGCTAAACTATGCAGACAAAATCACAGAAAGAAGCATACAGATACACACTCACAAAAAGAGAAAAAGGAAAAATAAAATCTATCTCTCTCTCTCTCTCTCTCTCTCTCTATATATATATATATATAAAAGGAAGAGAGCAAACAAACCAATAAACAAATCCATAATTGATAATAAACACTAAATACTAAACTATTATAAACATAAAACCAGAAACAAATTAGACACTGAAAGCAAACCCCAAGTCTACAGTTGCTCCCAAAGTCCATTGCATCAATTTTGGGAACATTCATTGTCTATTCAGGTATTCTTCAGATGCAGGGTTTATCAAGTTGATTTTGGGGATTTAATCTGCTGATCCTGAAGCTGCACAGAGAAATTTCCCTTTCTCTTCTTCGTTTACACATCTCCTGGTGTTCAGCATTGGTTTTGACCCTGCCTCTGCCTGTAGGCCACCCTCAGGAGTCTGTACCCTCCCAGACAGGAGGGGGTTAAGACAGCGGCTGATTAGGGCTCTCTTGATCTCTCAGGAGGGGGAGATGGAGGAGTACAGTAGTCATAATTGGAATGCGGGTGATCCTGCAGTGGCAGAGGCCGGCACGACATTGCAACAGCCTGAAGAATACAGTGTGTTCTCCCGGGGGACTTGTCCCTGCATCTCGGGACCCTGGCAGTGGTGTGCTGCACAGGCTCCCAGGGTGGGGTGTGGGTAGTGACCTGTGCTTGCACACAGGATTCTTTGTGGCAGTGGCCACAGTATTAGCAGTTTATGCCCATCTCTGGGGTTCAAGCTGATAGCCATGGCTTGTGCCCATCTCTGGAGCTCGTTTAGGCAGTACTCTGCCTTCTGTGGGCACACTGGGAAGGAATCCCCTCTCCTTTTGCACCCCAAAACAAAGGTCTCTTGCCTCTCTGGCAAATCCATACTTTTTCCCGGACTCCCTCCTGGCTAGCTGTGATGCACTAACCGCCTTCAGGCTGTCTTTATGCAGCCAACCCCAGTCCTCTCCCTGGGGTCTGACCTCCAAAGCCTGAGCCTCAGCTCCTAGCCCCCACCCTCCCTGGCAGGTGAGAAGACAAGTGTCTCAGGCTTATGAGTGCTGGTTGGCACCGCTCCTCTGTGAGGGAATCTCTCTGCTTTGGCCTCTGCACCCCTGTTGCTGTGCTCTCCTTCATGGCTTTGAAGCTTCCTCCCTGCCCACCCCCATCTCCGCCAGTGAAGTGACTCCTTAGTGTGTGGAAACTTTTTCTACTTCACAGCTTCCTCCCAGAGGTGCTGGTCCCATCCCTATTCTTTTGTCTCTGTTTTTCCTTTTTTCTTTTGCCCTACCCAAGTATGTGGGGATTTTCTTGCCTTTTGGGAAGTCTGAGGTCTTCTGCCAGCATTCAGTAGGTGTTCTGTAGGACGTGTTCCACATGTAGATGTATTTTTGATGTATTTATGGGGAGGAAGATGATCTCCACGTCTTACTCTCCTGCCAGCTTGAAGGTCTCCTCACCAGTATTTTGACTCCTAGTTTAGGCAACAAAGATGAGAGAAGTGAATCCAGATGGTGTAGAAAACAGTAATTCTTCTGCATGGGGGAAGGGACGTCCATAGGTGAGATTTTGTTGGAAGGCAGTGAGGGGACTTGGCTTTGAGCTTTCTTTGCATACCCAGCACACTATTTACACTTATGTTGTATAATTTGAGCTTAGCTGGGGAGTGAGTCTATGATGGATATTTAGGATATACATAAATTCTTAATAGCTGTCCCTTAGTTTGTCCCTCATTCACTGTCCTGTTCTAAAGAGAAAAGCCATGTTGTTTCAATGACTAGTCTAATTTTATAGACTATGTTAAGACAACAGAGACAGAGGGAGCTTCCGTCTCTCTTTATAGACTAATGCAGTGTAATAAAAGAATCTAGAAACTTGTCATTAATTAGCTCTGTGGTCTTGACAAAGTCATTTATCCCATCTGGTTTTGGTTTCTCTGTTTGTAAAATGAGGAGGTCTTACCAACAATCTCTGTAAAGTCCCCTCTTAAACATAAATTTTTATGATATAAATTTTGATCAGATTTAATACAATATTTTTGAAACAATGAATGCCGAAGTAGTAATTTGGATGGTTTGCTAATTAATGTAAGATGAAAGTGAATCTAAAAAAAATCACACATCTTAAGAGTCCATCTGACAATAGTCACGATCGCAAATGATTTTGCTATTTAGATTACACTATTCACCTATGCCAGTTCCCTCATGCTGCTCTATTTATACTCCCAAATGTAACACTTCCAGCAACAGAAAAATGTTACTCACTTATTGAACTACCCAATACCCATGGAAATTTTTGCCAAAGTAGCATTGCTAAGTGATTGACCCACCCCCATTGAAATTTTTTTTCAAATAATGCCTTCACTTGAATCACAAGCAACAACCAGCCAGTGGAAATTTTTGCAAAACTTTTGGCTTTTTGTACTAACCTAATAGTAGATGGATATTTCCTCATTACAGATGAAACACATGTTTCTCTTTGGATAAGCTTGCCCATTAAACAACTTTTGCCATTGAAATCTGTTTAGATTTGGGTAGTTGGGACATCACCAAGTTAAGTAGTTGCTTGCTGGAATACCTGTTTTATTTTGCTGATTCAGAAACATGTTAATTGTTCTGTGAATTTGATAACAATCATCAAGTATTATTTTAAAATAATTACTTTGTCAAAAGGTGGTACTTCTAATGTTTGATTTTGTTGGCTTGTGAAGTAGACTTCAATCTTTTAAAATTACTTAAACTATCTACTTTTTCCTGAATACAAATGAATCATTTCTTTTGTGTGTGTGTGTGTGACAATCACACTCTGCTCAAAACTTGCTCAGAGAGAAGTCCAAGACCAGCAAAACACATCATTGTTGCTTAACAGAATAGAAAAAAACAGGATTTTTTTGAAAGTTCATACTTATATTTATTTTGAGCAACTATCCCCTTCTTGATCTCAGTGTCCTGTGTGTGAAATGATGAGTTTGCATTAGATGATTTCCAAGGTCTCTCCCCGCCCTAACTTACCAGGACTCTATGACCCCATTTATAAACCTTATGAAGCTAATATGCTGCAGTTGTACTCTGGTCCAATATCAAAGCCAATAAACATCAGCATTGAGAAACAATTAATAAGAAGTTAATGTTTTGGATGGTGCAAACAGATATTAATATAAATGAAAACACAGTTTAGTTTTCATTAGATGTAACTGGATGTCTTCTGTCATTCTTTTTGTTACCTACTATATATAAGGTTGGAATTCCTACCTAACTTCAGTGTATTATCCCCATTCTCTTTTCCATCCTCACTTTATTCATCTTCTATCATATTCTGAAGATTCAGAGGGACTGAGTTGAGAAAAGCACCAGTTTAAGGGGAGTATTAATAAGCTCTTCTCCAAGCCTCAACTTCTTCCTCTACTGACCCAAATGCTCAGATGCCCTGTATATGGTTGTAAGGCATGTTCTGCTTAGGGATCAATGTGGTTACAAATTAAGAATAAAATCACCTGTAGGAAATACTATTTTTTTTTTTGCTTACAATATATCAATTCCTTGCTTTTCCCTTATTAATAAACCACATCAAGCAGCAATATTCCCAGCCTCATAAAATTAATCTAAGTCAATCAACATAATCCTGTGTCCTTCAGAGAACTATTAAATTTGCCAATCTCCCTTGCCCTGTGACCAATCTGAACTATAAGAATTAAAGGTACATCTGCTGGAGGACTTTAACTTTCTAAATACGAGAATCATGATCAGTGGTACCACCCACATTTTCTTTTTCATCTTGATGCCTGGAGTTGGAGTCGGCTTCTTGCGAGAATAAAGAAAGACCAAGAGAAACAGATATACAGAAGTCCTGACATCACTGAATAGGTGAACCTAAACCATAGCAACTATTAATATCTAGTCTTCTTGTCATATGAGAGAAAATCAGGAGGTTTGTTTACAGTGAATGAGGTTATGGGCTGCCTAGATTTCCCCTTCAAGATTGAAGGATTTATTCTTCCAGCTGCTAAAAAGATTATGAGCTGACATCCCTCAGCTGTCAAGGCCTGTTCCAGAATTGAATCAGCTGAAGAACGCCTCCTTGCTGAGGGAGGAATTGTCTGCCCCCTTGCTGGAGAAGCCCCTATCCACTGCCTGGTTGATGTGGGAGTATAAATATCTGGGTGTCTCCCTTCAACACAGGATAACCATCTCTGAAAAGCCATCCATCTTTGGAGTTCCCCACAAGTTCAGCTGATGTCTTGTTATAAATTAACTGCAGCCCAACTCTTCCTCTACTCAGAGTCTTGCTTTCTTCAGATCTCCTAAGGTGATGTTTCTGAGAACACTCCCTCTGAAAACTTCTGACGCTAGTCTCTGTCTCGAATTGACTCCTAACAAAAAACATATTACAGTGTTGTTTAATCCGCTGTTAAACTTTCTGTTACTTGTGGCCAAAATTATGCCTAATTTATACATGGATATATGAGACAGTTAGAAGACTGGTTAAATGCTTCTTATATAGAAACTGTTACCAAATTGAGTCGTTAGGACCCTGCTCAGACCCTAGCCCAGCCCAGTCCCTGCATCCACGGAGGAGGGGTTTTTTTCCATTGTGGTTTGAGTAGATGAAATCAAGGCTGAGATCAACACAACACAAGCTTTATTCAGTGGCCAAAAAATGGAGAAGGGGGAACTAAGTTTACAGATCACCTTCTAGCCCATCTGGGTAGAGGGATTTAATTTTAAAGAGTAAAGACAAAGGGAGGAGGAGTGAGGCTAATGATGGGGAGGCATATGCATTAGCCTACTGGGGAAGAGGCAGTGCTTTTTCCAAGGGAGTGGGGTGCCACCCCCTTTTTTATCCTTTATTGGTCCTTAATGTCCAGCCATGGCCACCAGTAGGTGTGTCATTTAATATGCTAATGTAGTAAAATTAGTGTATAATGAGACTCAGGGTCTGTTGGAGGTCAGATTTATTGCCATTGCCATCTTGGTCCCAGCTGGTTTCAACTGGTTTTTTTGTTTGTAGCTTCCTTTCTTATTTCTGGATCCTTTAATGTAAAGATTTATGTTAACTCCTGCTAAAGGTGAGGGTTGATGGGTTTTGACCAAAGACTTGGAGCAGCTCTGGCAACAAAACCACTGGGTGAAACTAACTGTTTTAGACTCCAACAAAGAGAATACCCACCACTTTTCATGGAGGTAGGGTTCAAATCCAGGCTTGGTCTCTTAACCAGCAAGGTAAATTTAAGCAAAATATTTAAGCCTCTTTGTCCTCAAGTGTTAAGTCTAATAATAATACCGTTCTTATTATTTAACTTTTTGGTGACTAATAAATAGGTAACGCATGTGACACATCCATCATATATAATTGTCCTTGATCATTTTTTGTGAGGATTCAACAAAATAACAACTGAATAATACCTAACATATATAGTCACCCACTCTGTAAACAATAGTTATTACTATTACATTGACTTCAGAATTGTTTTCCTAAAATGACACCAGCCCAAAATTATAATTCCAGATTTGATCACCTCAAAGCTTATCTTGCATATGTAACTCTTTGACATTTATTAGGCTTCTCCTTTCAATTTTATTTTTAGATGTGTGTGTGGTCCAAGGTCTTCACTGGGATTTATGGAAGTAGCATGAGTGGGGAGATTTGAGAATGTGACAATGACAGAGGTACTCATTCATACCTGTCTCTGGAACAGCCTCAGAGGAGGGCCAGAGGTCCAGAGGATCTGTGACACATTCACAGTGGCCTCGGGTCTCAGATGCAAAATGGCTTCAGATAGGGTCTGAAGCTGAATCCAGCCTCTGTACTCCAACACCGAAATAAATCTCAGAGGCAGAGTTTTGGGTGAAGTAGAAAAATATAGCTTTATTCCTTTGCCAGACAAAGGGGACCATAGTGGCTAATGTCCTCAAAACTATATGTCCCAACCTGGAGGGGTTAGTGAGAAGTTCTATAGTAATGGTTCAACGAGGGTGTGATCAGCTCATGGACATTCTTCTGATTGGTTGGTGGTGAGAAAAGTGGGAGTCAGCATCATCAACGTTCTAATTCCAACCTGGTCTGGAGCCTAAGTGCTTGTGGGCATCATACCCTTAACTTCTCCCACCTGGTGGGGGTTTCAGTATCTTCATAACAGCTCAAAGATATTGTTATGTGTATCCCTTGAGAGGGAACCAGGACCCAGCCCCAAGGCTGCACTATTGTCTCTTTTGACTGCTCCTCCCTTGTCTCTGTATTCTCTTCCTTCCCTAATTAGCAACTGTCGGAATCTGCCCGTTGGAACTCAGGAAAGGTCATGGAGGCTGAATGAAGCCTATTTCCTGTAATCAAGAAATAAGGGCCACAAAAGAAGCTTTTGTGTCCAGGAGACCCACAGGGTCCTGCTAGGTAATAGGCCTACATGCCACTTTCACCCGAGAGGATCAGGACCTCAGAATTTTATGTGCCAATCTTGACTTGTTCATTTATGCATGACGGCTTTTGACAGACACTCGCTCCCCACATCACGTGTGGGTGCTTCTGCATCTATAGCTTTGCGGCACTTGGTGGAACCTCGGTTACTATTTCCTGATCTTGAAACAGTTTATCAGTGGGTTCCTGTTCTCCACTATAGTATGCCTTTAACAGTAAAGAATGAATTCCTCCTCTGAGTTCAGGGACTGTTTAGCCAAGAGATCAAATATTATCTCTCACTCTTAACATTAAAAAAAGTCAGTGTTTCAAAGGAGTCATCTCTTAAAATTTGAGGAAAGAAATGTTGGAAACACTATTGTAGAATTGTTGGTAAAGAAAGGCTCATTCATGGCAATTAACCTGCCTCAATTACTGTAAGATTTGTTCATGAACAAAGGCTTGTGAGAAATTTATGGCTTGTGGGAAAGTTGATGGTGAAACTCTATGTAGTGGGACTCCCTAAGGGAGTGTATTAGGCTTGCCACCTTCGGAATCTGGATGGATGAGGGTGGGCGGCCAGGGAAAGTTTATCAAGGTTCTGTTTCTGTTAAGAGCCACAGGTCCTCAGGGAGGAAAATTACTGGGCAGGTTGCTATTGTAGTTGGGCTCAATGTCTTTAGAATAGAGATTTCAAACTGGCAACCTGCAAGCTGAACATGGCTCATGGATATGTTTTATTTGGCTCCTATACTGTTTTAAAAAATGATACCAACATTTAAAACAGGAAATTTCACATAAAAACCCAGATTTCTGGCTTCTGCTGAAAAAATGGAAAGATCTGGCAACATGGGGCTCACATTCCTGTATGACAACAATTGGCTGGATCTATGTAATGGCTCTTCAACAAGAAAAGAATGTGCTCTTCTGTTTACCACAGTCTCCACTACTCCCTAATATTCTCCAACTCTGAACCTGTCAATTATCATCATGCTTGTAGTTTTCCAGTGTAAAGAATTATTTCTTCATAGAGATGTACATCTTTCTCAAAAGAAGGATAAAACAGATAGAATGAGAGGTCCTCAGGTTAAAAAACAATGAGAGAATTTTCCATTAGAGGTGAAGAATAATCATACACATTTAATTCTGTTTAATTTAAAGTTTATACCTGGCCTTAAATTAAGGGAAAATCCTCACTACTCTTTGAGGATTCATAAAAAATATTAATTTGATGAAAAGTTGACTTTGTTCTCACCACATACTATTGACTTTAGGATTGGATTTGACATATCATAAGACTTCAACCACTTAGATAAATGAATACATTTGCATAGAAAAAAAGATCTAGGACCAAGCCATTTCTCATTCCAAGTAAGTCATACAGATTCTGAGAGACTTTCTGTCCCCTAGGATGTGAAAGAAATGTGTATATTTTAAATCCCTGTCTGAGATATTGACACCTCTTCACAAGCTGAGAACACCTACACAAAACTTTATGAATCTGCACTTTCAAAATGCATCCATCAGAGTCTTTCATACTATCATCTGATAGAAACTTTAAAGGATGTGTCCCAGGACTTTATGGTTGACCTCGTCTGTTCATTTTTTTTTTTAATCAAGAGTTGATGAAGACAATGATGATTTGCTTAACATATTTACAGATGACAGTATTGGGGGGAAAGAATGTCTCCAAAATTATTTTCAGGTTCAGTATATTTGAGTGCTACCCCCACTAGAGACATACTTCACAGGTTCAGTTAACATCACAGACTCAGAAAAAGACAACAGTACATGTAAAAAGAGTCATGACTCAACAAGAATACACTTAAGAAAAAAAAAAAAAAGGTGAGGAAAAGCTCACTATGAGTGAATAGTGTTACATGACTTTCAAAAATGTCTAAGTAATCTTAGGGCATTGATAGAAATATAGAATGTTAGCCCCTCCACATTATGCACTTGTCAGACCTTATCCAATATTTATTTTCACTTCTCAGAATCATAAGTGTGTGTGTGTGTGTGTGTGTGTGAGAGAGAGAGAAAGGGGAATGGCAAGGTCAAGAATATGGAGTCAACAGCATGCCATTTGAAGAATGGTTAAACAAACTTGAACTAATTACATCAGAAAATAATACGAACGTCAATAACATATTTTATTTAAAAGAGATGGTTATGTTTAGATTATTTGGGTCTATTTCCTCTGTAGATCAAAGATGTAGAAGTAGTACTAAAAGATAAATAGTCAATACAAGAAATATTTTTCTCACAAAGGGTTTCACACCACCCCACCAAACAAATAAAATGCACTATTTCAGGGAAATTTTTTGTCCTTATTACCCTTTCTGTATTCAGCTGAAGGTTAAAGATGCATCATATTACATGATATTTAAGAGCCCTCTGGTCATTGGGAACTGCTGATTTTATAAACATTTTTTTAAAAATGAAAATTGTTTGGTCTCCCGCCTTTTATACAAATCCAAACAGTTGAGGGTTGCCACACTTTTATAACAGATCTGCCTTGTTTTCATGGACAGTTGTAATTTTTTGTTTGTTTAACATTCAAAGAGACTTCCAACTTTTGAGACATTTACTCTTCTTACCTCTTGCCAGGCTTGGCTGATCAGATGGTACTGTCAAGAATTTGCCTTTGGAATGGGGAAAACAGGGTCCATAAGCAGTTAAGAAATGATTCCTAACAGCAGTGCTGGCAGCATTGAGAATTTTATGATGCCCGTGAGCATCTAAAAGAAGTGTCCTATCTAAATTCCTTTGATCACTTATCATTTTATGATCTGGTTCCCCAGCCCTCATATCACTTCTGTGCATGTCTCCCTGATATTCTAAGAAATAATTTTGCTGCAGAAGTTAACCAGAGATGATTTCTGTTGCTTGTAGGCAATAAGTTGATACAGAAAAAAATTTATGAGAGACTATTTTATAGAAGTCAATGCAAATGCATTAATTTACAAGAAATAAAACTGCAAGGGGTTGGTTTTGGTGACTTATGCCCACCCAGCACATTCTCTTACAAGAGAAGAATATACTGTAATCTACATTCTAGTCAGAAGATTTGGGGGACATAGAACCCATGAGAGAGTTTTATAACTCACCTGATTACAACGGATCACAAGATCAAACAATGGGGCCCTGATATTTATTCTCATTGGCAGGGCTCTTCTGCTATAGAGACAAAAGAAAAAAAAAAAAAAAAAAAAGAAGAGACTTGGAGTTTCTCTAAACCTCTAAAAGTATTTGTATGGTCACTATCAATTTTCTTCTCTGACTCCTAGTTTTCAATATTTCATTATGATGCATTCTGATTGGTACATTTTAATGGCCAAATTTTTCCTTTGTTGCTTCTCAAGTAATAACGAAGCATGTGAACCAAGATTCCTTAATCACCCACTTAATTATTGATTTTCAAAAATTTACTTTTGAATACTATAATTTTTTTCTAAATTTTGGGAATACCTTTGCTATTCATTAGGCACAGCCTACTGTTGATCATGTGCTTTTATAAAAACTTCAAAAAATACTCAATCTAAGGTAAACAAATACTCATCAAAATGTATTGAATGTTTAGAGAAAGGAATTTAAGTGATGAGTGCTCTTTCAGTGTAGTGATTTAATTCAACTGTTTTTGATGTGACTACTTTTCCAATTAGAATAATTGTTCTCTTTGACAAACACAATATTACTGTATTTCCACTGATTTCACCATGAATGAGGTTTCTAAAATTAATTATTCCTTATTGCACCATCCTTATCACCTAAGAAATTTAATGTAATGGTACAAATAGTATGTGCATCAGTTATCAATTTATTCTAAAATCTACATAAAAGGAAAATTATAGTATAGTGGAAAGTACACAGGTTTTAGAATAATATGTCCCAATGTTATTGAAGTATTTTGGCTTTCTAAATGTTTCACTACATAAAACAAACTTCCCTTCTTTAATTCTCCTATTATCTGTCATGCTTTGCATTATCATTCAAAAATGGAATCATAGGGCTATCATATAAAAACACTATAATAAATGCTAGGAATGCCAGAAGTTCTTGTCCTCAGATATCTAATTGTATTCTTAAGATAACTTGACATGTATTATGAAGATAAATAATGACACAGCACAATACAGAATACATAGTGCTGAATACTGCAGTCTATGAGCAAAACTGAATTCTGAAAAGAAAAATCACTACTGATTCTGTTCCTTAGAGGAGGTGAGCATTAGCTGAAACTTAAAGGAACAAAGAGAGCCTTCACTCTATTTAGGGAGCATTGCGAGGAAGAGAGTGCTGCTCACTATAAGATGATATGTTGTGTTTTTAAAAGCCATTCCATATGTGGGAATTTGTTATAGAAAAAATAGAAATTTAAGACAGATTTCAATACCTGAGAGTGAGACACTGCTGTAACAAATATCTAAAAATATGTCAAAATGTCTTGGAATTGAGCAGAGTGAGGCTGATGAATTTTCAGAAGCATGTTCAAAAAAGCTTAGATTGCCTTAAACATTCTGTTAGTAGAAGTATAGTTATTAGTGACTCTGTCAGGGAAGACTCAGAAGTGAAAAGCATGATAGAGAAAATATAGATTGTTTTAAAGAATGCCTAAATCATCACAAACAGACTATTAGTAGAAGTATGAACATAACAAGTTCTGTTGGTGAGGGTTCAAAAGGAAATAAGTAACACATTACTGAACAATGGAGGAAAGGTTCTCCTTCTTGTATAGTGGCAGAAGTCTTAGCAGAATTATCTTCCTGCAGTTATGTGGAAAGCAAAACTTATACGTGATAAATAAATAAAACTTATAAGTAATATTTAGCTGAAGAATAGTTAAACAAAAAGGAACCAAGAGGTGATGATTTGGAAAATCTTCAGCCTATCTAAACTGCCAAAAAAAAAAAAAAAAAAAAAGCTTAAAATTAAGGGATTCATTGTCAGGAATATATGATCTAAAGAAAAAGCTGAGGGTGTGTCTCTAACAAACTTTTGCTAGTATTCCCAGAAGATTAAAAGGTCACAATACTCAGTCACACATAAGACTCTTTGAATAGTTTGAGTGTGCCTCTCAGATCCCCTCAATCACACCAGAGAACATCTTGAAAGTTTAAGGGTGCTGTTCCTCAATTACCTAAGGGAAGCCAAAAATAGAGAACTATCTAAGAAGTATCTGTGCAAGAGTCTATTGTGTAATGGAATGAATCTCTATGACATACATAGTAGATCCACAAAGTTCTTGTGAATTTTATACTACAAGAAACACTGCCAGTTTGGACTAAAAGGTATAAAGTATGAAATGAAAGAAGGCTATTGGATCCTTAAAATTCTACTGGCAGGAAACAAGCTAGTAAAACTACTCAGCTGCAAACACCTGTCATATTTCATGAAAAGGATGATTCAGAGTAGAAAGCCATGAGCTTGAAAAGAGGGACTGAAAAGCATAGAAAATTATTCACAGGGCTTGAAACCTAATGGAGTTTCCTCAGCTGGATTTAGAAATTGTTAGGACCAATATCTCCTTTTTTCCTTTAGTTTTCTCCTTTTTTCTTAACTGGAATGTCTATAAATGTTGTCCTATGCCTGTCCAACATTTTATTTCAGAAGCAGTTAATGTGTTTTTAATTTCACAGATCCACAAATAGAAAGGAATTGTGTGTGCCCAAGGATAGTTCATACTCAGACCCTTATGCATACCTAAATTAGATCATTTAGATGATGACATTTGGGACTTTGAACTGATGAGATTTGGGATTTGGATGAGATTTTAGACACTTGGTTGATACTTCATGAGTTAGACTTTGAGGAATTAGGGGTTCAGTGAATAAATTTTGCATGTGGACAGGTAAATTTTAAGGGAAAAAAAGGCAACTGTACTGGATGGATCCATGTTGCCATGATGTCCATATCCTCATTCCCACAATTTATAAATAGATTCTCTTACAAGACAAAAAGAATTTTACAGATGTATTTAAAGTTAAGAAACTTGAGATAGGGAAAATATTATCCAGATGGGCTCAATCTAACCATGTGCGTCTTCAAAAGCATAAAACTTTCTCAGTTTTCCTGTTGTAGCACAACCAGAAAAATGGTAGAGTGAGGACTTGGTCCACCATTGATGGCTTTGAAGATGGAAGTAGGTGCCTAAACCAAGGAGTATAGGTGGTTACCAGAAACTGGAAAAGGCAAGAAAACAGATTGCCCTCCTATAGCTTCCAAAAAGAAATTCAGTGCTGCCAACAGCCAGCAAATTGGTTAGATATTAGCCCCATGAGACCTGTGTCAGATTTCTTACCTATAGAACAATAAGAACCATGCAGATGTGTGCAGCCTTTCTCACCTCCTGGTGCACTGCCTGGGTTGGAGGGATATTGCCTGAGCCGTGTGGCTGACGAGTGGTCTTGGTGCTCTGGCCGGGTGTCTGGCCTGAGCCTCTGAGGTAGGAAAGCCGAGTCCAGGACACTGGACCACTGGAGACCTCCTGGCCCCAAGTAATATCAATTGGTGAGAGCTATCACAGAGATCTCTGTCTTAACACTAAAGACCCAGTTCCACCCAATGGCCAACAAGCTCCATGGCTGGTCACCCATGCCAAACAACTAGCAAGACAGGAACACAACCCCACTGTGGGGTCATTAGCAGAGAGGCTGCCTAAAATCATACTAAGTTCACAGACACACCAAAAAACACCACCGGATGCAGGCCTGCCCACCAGAAAGAAAAGATCCAGTCCCACCAACCAGGACACAAGCACCAGTCCCGTCCACAAGAAGCCTACACAAGCAACAGAACCAACCTCACCAAATGGGGACAGACATCATAAACAATGGGAACTACAAACCTGCAGACTGTGAAAAGGAGACCCCAAACACAGTAAGTTAAAAAAAATGAGAAGACAGAAAAATATGCAACAGATGAAGGAGCAAGGTAAAAACGCACCAGACCAAACAAATGAAGAGGAAATAGGCTGTCTACCTGAAAAACAATTCAGAGTAATGATAGTAAAGATGATCCCAAAATCTTGAAAATAGAAGGGAGAAAATATAAAAAAACCTTTAAGAAGGACCTAGAAGAACTAAAGAGCAAACAAACAATGATGAACAACACAATAAATGAAATTAAAAATTCTCTAGAAGGAATCAATAGCAGAATAACTGAAGCAGAAGAACGGATAACTGACCTGGAAGGTAAAATAGTGGAAATAACTACCACAGAGCAGAATAAAGAAAAAAGAATGAAAAGAATTGAGGACAGCCTCAGAGACCTATGAGACAACATTAAACGCACCAACATTCAAATTATAGAGGTCGCAGAAGAAGAAAGAGAAAAAGAAAGGATCAGAGAAAATATTTGAAGAGATTACAGTTGAAAACTTCCCTAATATGGGAAAGGGAATAGTCAATCAAGTCCAGAAAGGGCAGAGAATCCCATCCAAGATAAATCAAAGTAGAAACACATGAAGACACATATTAATCAAACTATGAAAAATTAAATACAAAGAAAAAATATTAAAAGCAGCAAGGGAGAAACAACAAATAAAACAAAAGGGAATCCCATAATGTTAACAGCTGATATTGCAACAGAAACTCTGCAAGCCAGAAAGGAGTGGCAGGACATATTTAAAGTGATGAAAGGGAAACCTACAACCAAGATTACTCTACCAGCAAGGATCTCATTCAGATTCAACGGAGAAGTTAAAATCTTTACAGATAGCAAAAGCTAAGAGAATTCAGCACCACCAAACCAGCTTCACAACAAATGCTAAAGGAACTTCTCTAGGCAGGAAACACAAGTGAGGGAAAAGACCTACAAAAACAAACCCAAAACAATTAAGAAAATAGTAATAGAAACATACATATCAATTATTACCTTAAATGTAAATGGATTAAATGCTCCAACCAAAAGATACAGACTGGCTGAATGCATGCAAAAACAAGACCCACTTCAGACCTAGGGACACATACAGACTGAAAGTGAGAGAATGGAAAAAGACATTCCATGCAAATGGAACTCAAAAGAAAGCTGGAGTGGCAATTCTCATGTCAGACAAAATAGACGTTAAAATAAAGACTATTACAAGACACAAAGATGGACAGTACATAATGATGAAGGGATCAATCCAAGAAGAAGATATAACCATTGTAAATATTTATGCACCCAACATAGGAGCACCTCAATACATAAGGCAAAGGCTAACAGCCATAAAAGGGGAAATTGACAGTAACACAATCATAGTATGGGATTTTAACACCCTACTTTCACCAATGGACAGATCATCCAAAATGAAAATAAATAAGGAAACACAAGCTTTAAATGATACATTAAACAAGATGGACTTAATTGATATTTATAGGATATTCCATCCAAAAACAACAAAATACACATTCTTCCCAAGTGCTCATGGAACATTGTCCAGGAGAGATCATATCTTGGGTCAAAAATAAAGCCTTGGTAAATTTAAGAAAATTGAAATCGAACCAAGTATCTTTTCTGATCACAACACTATAAGACTAGATATCAATTACAGGAAAAAAACTGTAAAAAATATAAAAACATAGAGGCTAAACAATATGAGGCTAAACTAAACAAACAAGAGAACACTGCAGAAATCAAAGAGGAAATCAAAATACTTAGAGACAAATGACAATGAAAACACAATGACACAAAACCTATGGGATGCAGCAAAAGCAGTTCTAAGAAGGAATTTTATAGCAGTACAATCCTACCTCAAGAAACAAGAAAAATCTCAAATCAGCAACCTAACCTTACAACTAAAGCAATTAGAGAAAGAAGAACAAAAACCCCAAAGTTAGCAGAAGGAAAGAAATCATAAAGATCAGATCAGATAAAAATGAAAAAGAGGGCTTCCCTGGTGGCGCAGTGGTTGAGAATCTGCCTGCCAATACAGGAGACACGGGTTGGAGCCCTGGTCTGGGAAGATCCCACATGCTGCAGAGCAACTGGGCCCGTGAGCCACAATTACTGAGCCTGCGTGTCTGGAGCCTGTGCTCCGCAACAAGAGAGGCCGCAACAGTGAGAGGTCCGCGCACCGCGATGAAGAGTGGCCCCCGCTCGCCGCAACTAGAGAAAGCCCTGGCACAGAAACGAAGACCCAACACAGCCAAAAATAAATAAATAGTAAATAAATTTAAAAAAAAATGAAAAAGAAATGAAGGAAACAATAGCAAAGATCAATAAAACTAAAAGCTGGTTCTCTGAGAAGATAAACAAAATTGATAAACCATTAGCCAGACTCATGAAGAAAAAAAGGGAGAAGATTAAAATCAACAGAATTAAAAATGAAAAAGAGAAGTAACAACTGACTCTGCAGATATCAAAGGATCATGAAAGATTACTGTAAGAAACTATATGCCAATAAAATGGACCACGTGGAAAAAAGGCACAAATTCTTAGAAAAACACAACCTTCCAAGGCTGAACCAGGAAGAAACAGAAAATATGAAGAGACCAGTCACAAGTACTGAAATTGAGACTGTGATTAAAAATCTTCCAACAAACAAAAGCCCAGGACCACAAGGCTTCACAGGAGAATTCTATCAAACATTTAGAGAAGAGCTAACACCTATCCTTCTCAAACTCTTCCAAAATATAGCAGAGGGAGAAACACTCCTCAACTCATTCTACAAGGCCACCATCACCCTGATACCGAAACCAGAAAAAGGTGTCACAAAGAAAGAAAACTACGGGTCAATATCACTGATGAACATAGATGCAAAAATCCTCAACAGAATACTAGCAAACAGAATCTGACAGAACACTAAAAGGATCATACACCATGATCAATTGGGGTTTATCCCAGGAATGCAAGGATTTTTCAGTATATGCAAATCAATCAGTGATACACCATATTAACAAATTGAAGGATAAAAACCATATGATAATTTCAATAGTTGAAGAAAAAGCTTTTGACAAATTTCAACACCTATTTATGATTAAACACTCTCAGGAAAGTGGGCAGAGAGGGAACTTACCTCAAGAAAATAAAGGCCATATATGACAAACTCACAGCCAACATCATTCTTAATGCTGAAAACTTGAAACCTTTTCTACTAAGATAAGAACAAGACAAGGTTGCCCACTCTCACCGCTATTATTCAACATAGTTTTGGAAGTTTTAGCTACAGCAATCAGAGAAGAAAAAGAAGTAAAAAGAATCCAAATTGGAAAAGAAGAAATAAAATTGTCACTGTTTGCAGATGACATGATACTATATATAGAGAATCCTAAAGTTGCTACCAGAAAACTACTAGAGCTAATCAATGAATTTGGTAAAGTTGCAGGATACAAAATCAGTGCACAGAAATCTCTTGCATCCCTATACACTAACAATGAAAAATCTGAAAGAGAAATTAAGGAAACACTCCCATTTACCATTTCAACAAAAAGAAAAAAATATCTAGGAATAGACCTATGTAAGGAGACAAAAGACCTGTATGCAGAAAACTTTAAGAGACTGATGAAAGAAAGTAAAGATGATACAGACAGATGGAGAGATATACTATGTTCTTGGACTGGAAGAATCAACATTGTGAAAATGACTATACTACCCAAAGCAATCTACAGAATCAATGCAATCCCTATCAAACTACCAATGGCATTTTTCACAAACGTAGAATGAAAAATTTCACAATTTGTTTGGAAACACAAACTACTCCGAAGAGACAAAGCAATCTTAATAAAGAAAAATGGAGCTGGAGGAATCAGGCTCTCTGACTTCATACTATACTACAAAGCTACAGCAATCATCACAGTGTGATACTGGCACAAAAACAGAAATATAGATCAATGGAACAGGATAGAAAGCTCAGGGATAAACCCACACACATATTGTCACCTTACCTTTGATAAAGGAGGCAAGAATATACAGTGGAGGGCTTCCCTGGTGGCGCAGTGGTTGAAAATCTGCCTGCCAACGCAGGGGACACGGGTTCAAGCCCTGGCCTGGGAAGATCCCACAAGCCGCGGAGCAACTGGGCCCGTGAGCCACAACTACTGAGCCTGCGCATCTGGAGCCTGTGCTCCGCAGCAAGAGAGGCCGCGATAGTGAGAGGCCCGCGCATCGCGATGAAGAGTGGCACCCGCTTGTCGCAACTAGAGAAAGCCCTCGCACAGAAATGAAGACCCAACACAGCCAAAAACAAATAATAAATAAATAATAAATAAATTTTAAAAAAAAGCTTAAAAAAGAATATACAGTGGAAAATAGACAGCCTCCTTAGTAAGTGGTGCTGGGAAAACTGGACAACTACATGTAAAAGAATGAAATTAGAACACTTCTTAATAACATACCCAAAAATAAACTCAAAATGGATTAGAGGCCTAAATGCAAAGCCAGACACCATAAAACTCTTAGAGAAAAACAAGGCAGAACACTCTATGACATAAATCACAGCAAGATCCTTTTTGACCCACCTCCTAGAGAAATGGAAATAAAAACAAAAATAAACAAATAGGACCTAATGAAACTTAAAAGCTTTTTCACAGCAAAGGAAACCTTAAATAAGATGAAAAGACAGCCCTTATAATGGGAGAAAATATTTGCAGATGAAGCAACTGACAGAGGATTAATCTCCAAAACATACAAGCAGCTCATGCAGCTCAATATCAAAAATCAAACAACCCAATCCAAAAATGGGTGGAAGGCCTAAATAGACATTTCTCCAAAGAAGTTATACAGATTGCCAACAAACACATGAAAGGATGCCCAATATCACTAATCATTAGAGAAATGCAAATCAAAACTACAATGAGCTATCACCTCACACCAGAAAGAATGGCCATCATCAAAAAATCTACAAACAGTAAATGCTGGAGATGGTGTGGAGAAAAGGGAGCCCTCTTATACTTTTGGTGGGAATGTAAATTGATACAGACACTATGGAGAAAAGTATGGAGGTTCCTTAAAAAACTAAAAATAGAACTACCATATGACCCAGCAATCCCACTCCTGGGCATACATCCTGAGAAAACCATAATTCAAAAAGAGACATGTACCACAATGTTCATTGCAGCTCTATTTACAATAATCAGGACATGGAAGCAACCTAAGTGTCCATCCACAGATGAATGGAGGAAGAAGATGTGCCACATATATACAATGGAATATTACTCAGCCAGAGAAAGAAACGAAATTGAGTTATTTGTAGTGAGGTGGATGGGCCTAGAATCTGTCATACAGAGTGAAGTAAGTCAGAAAGAGTAAAACAAATACCGTATGCTAACACATATATATGGAATCTAAAAAAAAAGTGCTTCTGATGAACCTAGGGGCAGGTCATGTATAAAGACACAAACATAGATAATCCACTTGAGTACACGGGGAGGGGGAAAGGTAAGCTTGGGCAAAGTGAGAGAGTAGCACTGACATATATACACTATGAAATGTAAAATAGATAGCTAGTGGGAAGCAGCCACATAGCATAGGGAGATCAGTTCAGTGTTTTGTGACCACCTAGAGGGGTGGGGTAGGTAGGATGGGAGGGAGGCACAAGAGGGAGGGGATAAGGGGCTGTATGTTTACATATAGCTGATTCAGTTTGTTGTACAGCAGAAAGTAACTCATCATTGTAAAGCAATTATATGCCATTAAGGATGTTAAAAAAAAAACAAAAACAAACAAAAAATCAAACAAGAACCATGCAAAGCAAGGCCTGCTTGTCTCTAAAAAGATAGCTATATGTATTCATGTTCTGGGTTACAAGGTAAAGGGCAATTCTCAGTTTTAAAAGTTTGAAAAACCCAAGTAAAGATGGCATTTGAATCAGCTTATTATCTAGCCTACATTTCCAGTTACATATCACAAGTGCACCTTATATTCTAGTCAATTAAAGTAAATGCACTCTCCTGAGTGCCTTTGGTTCCATAATGCCTTTGGTTCCATAACAAAGTAAATGCACTCTCCTGAGTGCCTTTGGTTCCATAATGCCTTTGGTTCCATAACATTATTCTTATTGTTCTTTCCACCTGGACCCACTGCCCTTATTTATCTGGTGAAACCCTACACTTCCTTGAACATGTCATTCGAGAGTCAGTTCCCATGGAAAGTTTTCCTGATGCCCTCTTCCCATCCTTGTCATTTATGTAAAAAACTAGCAGTCTTTCTCTATCCATGTATCTGCTGTTGTCTGAATGTTTGTGTTCCCTCTTCTCTCAAAATTCACATGCTGGTATCCTAATGCCCACAGTTATGGTGTTAGGAGGTGAGACTTTTGGGAGCTGATTAGTTCATGAGGGTGGAGCCCTCATAAATGGGATTAGTGCTCATATAACAGGGTTCCACCAGAGTTTCCTAACCCTCATCTGACCATGTTGGCACCCTGTTCCCAGATTTCCAGCCTCCAGAACTAAATTTTGGTTGTTTGTAAACTACCCAGTCTGCAATATTTTGTTATAGCAGCCTGAACAGACTCAGACAGAATCCATCTTTTTTTCTTTTTTTAATTAGTAGAAACTTCTATGAGATAGCTCTTGAACTCCTACCAAGAAACCCCATTGAAACTCCAGTAAAGAATTGAAAAAAAAATACTTAAGCAAATATTAATCATTGGCAGATAGTCATGGAAAACTCATGCTAGTCTGTCTATGTATATTTATATATATTTTTTAAGGAGAGCAAAAAGTGTGAACAAAGGAGCGCCAGTGTGTGTGTATGTGCATATGTGCAAGGTGTTCACACACAAGTGTTTTTTACAGAAAAATCACAAGGTTATGAAAAATATTTTGACATGATTATGAAACTGGCTTAAGAAAAATAAACTAAAGAGAGAATTTATCTTTGGATGAAAGAAACATAAACAGGATTCTCCAGGGATAGGTGCTATGGCCAATTTTGTTCCCCATCTTAATTAAATGTACCTTGGTGTCATTCAGAAACAAAACACTTGGTTATACAAGCCATTAATTTGGACCAATATGGAGATTTATCATGAAATCTTCATAAAGGTTGAGCTGCAAACAGCAACTCATACAAATAATTAATCATTGTTTGAGCTAAAACCAGAGGAGTAAGATATTTAGAGAATCTATTATTAAAAACATGTTTATACATAGAAATGGATTTTTAACAATTTAATCATACTAATCTTCTACTTTTTAAGCTTAGGTAGTGAATTATAGTACTTGGTATGGACTCAGCTATCTCATATATGCTATATTTTAATCATTCTTCTCTATTCATCAATTACAGTACTTGTGTTTCAAAGATATTGCTTAAGTTTGAAAAAGTGATATCACATTTTTTACAGTTTTGATTACCTCCATCTTTACTAGCACTGAAATCAAATTAATTTCTACTCTTTAGAAATTCTTATCAGTTTTGGGTTTCTTTCTCACTTTTAGGAGAATGAGAGATTGACAAAATCTCATTTATGTTAAATGGGAGGAAAATTACTTGCCTGAAAATTTCAGTTATCAAATAAATTTATTATTGGGGGAAAGAAGATGATTTTTGTTCTAGTCATTTCTTCCTATAATAAATACAAAAATAAATGTTTTAAGCCATTTTATACCTTGAATATTATATTTGTCAAGATACATCTCCATGTTTTAATTCTCACTGTGAGGTACATTTTGCATAGACATTTCCTAACATTGTGTTCTACAAGAGTTTCCCCCAAAATTAGTAGTTTAGGGGAAAATATTTTAAAATAAATATTTATTCTTTTATACAAGTTCATATTATTAAGCAGCTGGGAACCATCTATTTGTATAAAAACAATGTGTTTAATATGATTATATATTTAGTACTGTAAGCTCAGTGAATATTATATAGTAATAAAATGAGTTGTCATTCATATTCCATGCTTTAGAAAGTATTAAAACATTTCTTTAAAATAATGTGTTAGTTTTTTCTTCAAACTTTCTAAAATTTCTTTAAGTTTGTGAGGATATATAGATAAGTTTTATAATTTTTCCGTAAACAGTTTCACAGATTGTGAATACTAAATGGTAAATCCAAAGGTCAAGGACATATACATGAAACGTATCAAATCATTGGTCAATAATCTATGTTGATACTTCTATGATAAACTGGCAATGTCATTGATACTCAGATCAAAGGCATATACTTAATCAGTAATTAATATGAATAGAACAATAGCAAAACTATATTTTATGATATACTGTAAATATTTCTTCCAAATTCAAGTTCTTTCAACATACAGTGTAGTTAATTGAGAGTGTTAATTCCTCTTTTCTACATTTTATTCATTTCCCATTCTTTCATATCTGTGAGTGGTGCAAGACTTTGTGGTTGTGTTAAATATCAAAGCATTATTTACCGAGTGACAGAGTCAATAGAAGTCTATGCAGGCACTTCTAATGAGTTTTCCCATTATTAGATGATTTTTCTTTTAGGATGATTTTTCCTTTTTTCTATTATTACAAATGAAAAGAAAGAAAACGAATATTTAGGAACCTATTATGAAACAGGTATCTTTCTGACATTGTATATAATTCCTTCCATCACAATGTAAACAGTTATTATAATTCCCATCTTACAGAAGGGAAATATTGCCTATAAACCATTAGCTGTATTCCAAAATGAGACGTCCAGGAAAACAATATGGCTGGAATTTGGTACTCAGATCTATGAGAATTCTAGGTTCCTATGTTTTTAATGCCTTTTAATGCCTTTAGTGGTTTAATAAAATGTTTAAGGGACAGACTTAATGTCGTATCTTTAATTCTGTCCTCGCCAAAGAGATGGGCTATGCCTCTTTTATATTTCATACAATGTAATATGCTTCCAGATCAAAATGATAAAACTGATTCCAGAAAATGAAAGTCTAGATCCATTTAAACAGTTAAATCATAGCATCAGACATTGTGAGGCTACAAATAACTAATTCCAAATAGGATGATAATGCTAATTGTGAGACAAAAACACTGTAGACATAATGTAGCCTTAAACTATGAAGTTAAATGAAGGAGGATAATAGAATCTTGGCATAGAAAGATAATTTTAGAACATTCATTCCAATTTGTGTTAGTCCATCGGTAGAAAGTACTAGAGCCTGCACATTTGGTTTTCAAATCTCTGGCATGGCTCTTTTCCAGGGACAGTTTTGTGTGAGGAGGGATGATGTGAACATCTGGAAGTAAGGTGGCCATCACAGGATGCTGTGGGGACATATCTTTTGGCACCAAATAATTTATATCAGCTCCAGAAGGAACTTTGTTCTGAAGAGTATTATTCAGAAAAACAGTTTACAACAACAACAACAAATCTGTGAACATACAACTACTAAATTTAAAAAAAATCACTTCATATTATATTTAATTATATTATATACTTATCCTAAAGTGGTTAAGTTTTAAGCCAACCCATATTGTTAGAATTTCTTCCTCAAAAAAAAAAAAAAAAAGTAAAAAAACAAAACAAACAAGTGAACAAAAAAGATGTGTTAGTTAACTAGATAGTGGGAATTCTTTATATAAATATGTGTATATTTGATATATATTTGATTTTATGTATATATATATCAAATCACCACAATGTACAACAATATCCTACAGTTTTGTCAATTATACCTCAATGGAGCTAAAAACAAGATACAACAGAATCTCAGAATAAATGGTAATTTATTTGAATGGAAAATAGATTCTAAACACTATGTATGTATGTGTGTGTGTGTCTATGTGTGTGTGTGTGTGTTTCTAAATCATCTCTTAATGGCCTTCTGTCTTTTTCTTTTAGGGAAAATAAAGATAAGGATGCTGTTTTGTTTTACTTGATGAATAATTGTCATTTATTCCATTAATTCTATTAAGGGTAAAGTAAAAGTCAATGTGTTATGATTGATAAAGAAGATCTGGACTTTACTGTTAAGGAGGTAGCAAGAAAGAAGACCACATACCAACCTGACTAATATATGTGGTGAGATTTCTGTGAAAAAAATCTCTTTGATTGTATTGAAGTAATTATACTTTTCACCTGAGGTATTGATGTCTAAGTTTAAAACTCTTGAATAAATGTTTAGATGGATATAGGAAAGAAATACATATTGCTGTTCTATTTATAAATTATTGTTTTGATTAGAATGGATGCTGTAAGATCATTTTATCATATAAATAGTTACAATGAACCATTATTTTTAGATATATTTCTTCTTCTAAAAGACTGAAAGAGAGCATTTAAGGTCAACTGAAACAAAATTATCAGGAGACACATGCACAGAACATCATCAAATAGTAGGATTTCTTATGAGTGAAAACAATCTAGATATACAAAAATATAAGGAGTTTAGATATATGTATTTTATAAGTTCAAATATAAGGGAAATCTAAGTTTGTCTACCTATTTGAGGAGAGAAAGAGAAAGAGGGAGGATGATGACACCTTCCCTAATTGCTTTCATTTGCATATTTGCCATGTAGTAAATATGTGTATGTGTGTCTAGTGGAATATGGTAGTTAAAATTTGTCTTCTCAAAAACAATGCTGCCCATACCTTGATCTTGGACTTGCAGACTTCAGAAAATAAACTTCTGTTATTTAAGCCACTCAAAATAAATTTTGTCTTCTCAGGGTTAATTCTGATGCCCTCTCCATTTTTAAAGGTACAGTGTGTTATGGGTTGAATAGTGTTCCCGTAAAAATAAGATATGTTGTAGTCCTAACCCCTGGTACCTCAGAATGTGGCCTTATTTGAAGTTAGGATCTTTACATAGATGATCAAGTTAAAATAAGTTTATTAGGGTGAGCCCTAATCCAATATGACTGGTGTCCTTATAAAAAGGGAAAAGTTGAACACAGAGACAGATGCACATAGAAGACAGACCATGGGAAGAGACACAGGGAGGAGGTGACCATCCTATAAGCCAAGGAATGAAGCCTGGAACAGATCTTTCCATCAGAGCCCTCAGAAGGTATCAATTCTGCTGACATCTTGATTTCAGACTTCTGCCTGCTGAAACGGTGAAATGATAAACTTTGGCTGTTTAAGCCACCCTGCTGGTGGTACTCTGTTATGGCAGCCCTAGCAACTCATTCATACTGCCTCCTCTTTCCTTAGCAAACCCCTCCCCTTCCCTACACTATTGGAATATCTCCAGCCCACGTAATGTTTTGGTGTTGGAGAGAGGATGTCCATATGGAGAAGATAAGGAGACCAAATTACAAGGAAATGTAGAGACAAGAAAGGCTGATCAATAGTCAGGGAGAGCAGAAGGGTCCCAATTATAGCAGTTGAGCTGCTGCTTCTAACCAGACGTGAAGAGCTACACCTTGACTACTCAAAAATAAATTATTTTTGTTCCTTTCAAGTGAGCTAGTTTGAGCTGGGATTCTAGTCCTTTAAAGAAAAAGGACCTGATAATTCTGGTTAACATCATATGTGTTTGACTAAGTGTCTTCCATTTCCTTGTTTTTAGGAATGCATGCACGTATGTGTATACATATACATATACATACAGCAATGCTATTTTAGGAAGAGAAACTCGGTTTTGCTTGTTTCTATCTATATACCTAGTCAGCATGGTTACATTTCAGAAGATATTATCAGAGTTGAATGTTGGATTTTTTTCATCCACTCTTTTTACCTCCTTATCCATGTAAGATAAACTTACCTTAAAGCTAACTAATACTATTGCTATATTTGCTGCATTGCTGCATTTCTCAGTAAGACAGATGCTGATTATGTGAGGTGCTGCTACCTGAGAAGGTGTGTGCCCTAGAGGCACTTGAGACCAGTATGTAAAGTTGAGTTGGGGAGGAGGGGCTTGTGCTCAGCCATATCTACACTAATGTGATTGATCCAAGGCTTAGTTCAAATCCTGACCAGACCAGGGCTGCAGGATATTTGGCCACCAAAATTATATATACATATATATGTGGCATGTATTATGATCCTGAAATACTTTGTTGAAATACCAAGAGGCAATATCACATTCCAAAGGACATCCTAGACATTATGCAGAATTTACAAAGCTGGTGGCCAAAACCTGATGATAATTTTCCCCCTACTTCTATTTGAGAGAATTAGATTTTGAGAGAAGTTTTCTTTGAAAAGTTCTCCCCAGTGCAGAAAGAGGAACTGCATGGCCATTTTCTTGCCCCAAGACCACTGAAACCTCAAAGATATATTTTTTTAATATGACTACGTTGGAAAGAAGAAAAGGGAAGGAATGGGTGTACCCTCCCGTATCTTGAACTTAAAAAGAGTATCTCAATAGAGCAACTCAGGGACCTTGAGAAGTGTTTCTTTATAATTGGTGGACAGGATCAACTGAGGTTAGCCTCCACCTAAAACAATCTAAAGGGTGAGAGACAAGCAGGACAGCTGTTGACGGATGGACCAAAGGAGTAGTGGCTGATTAGGGAAGTTCACTCCCAGTTTATCAATACTGAAGGAGTGTGTGTTTGTGTGTGTACGTGTGTGTGTGTTTGTGTGTGTGAGTGTGTGCTCATTCAAGAGGGCTGCCTGAAGGGGCAAACAGGCTTGCGTAAAGACAAACCAGAAATGCTGTCAGATGCTCAGAGACTGAGAAAAAAGCAAATGAGGAGCCAGAGAAGGAATCATCTCTCACTTGGAGGGTGAGGAGTGGAAGACAAGAAAGGGTCCACAGGAGAAAAGGGGTCAGCTTTCAACTATTTTCAGGCCCAAAGGAGTACGACATTGGCCCCTCCTCTCACTCCCTGTATACAGACTTTTATGGGGACAGACACCTCTGATGCCATGAATGGAGAAAACCAGTAGAATTATAAGGTAAGGAAAGAAAACAAATCAGCCACTTGGTTTTTGACCCTGACTGCTGGCTTCCTTGTCTGTTGCAGAGCTGAATAAGGAGGGTGGGATAAGCCCTATCCTTATACCAGTTCCTTCTTTACTATTCCAGTGGGATGGGGAATTTTAATAAACAATCAAAGAACTTTTGTATACTTGAGTTATATCACAAAAGAAGCATTCATAACAGGAAAAAAACCTGCATAAATAAAAAGGGACTGTGAGAGACAAAAAAGAAAAATAATTAAACTTAATTTTTCCATCTATAAGGGGAATTGTCTCTATCGAAAATAATACACTGCAACTTCATATGTAGGCTTTATCCAAAAATCAGCAAGACGAGAGATGCCTAATAGACTTCTGTTGAATGGTTGTGAGTTCTCAATTAAATGGTGTTATTTCAATTCTAAGCTTGACAAAATAATTTATGTATACATTTTAAAAATATTTTTTTTACTCATTTTTCTCAATTTTAGGAAGTTATTCTTTCTAAAGCAATGCTAGTATGTTTTATGTCATGATTGCTTAACATACATTAATTACAAAGATTGTCATAAAGAATTGCAGTTACATTTCACAGACTCAAGTGTCCTTGTAATACATGTTCAAAACAGCTTTAGAAAATACAGCATATCAAAGAAAACGGTGGGATTTTATTCAGTTGCATGACCTTCTTCATGGTCAAAAGTGGATAATAATAACTATTTCCTTAGGTTGCCATTAGGATTAAATGTGCTCAGACATGTAAAACATTTAGAATAATGACTGTCACAAAAAAAGTGTTAAAGTGTTAGGAAATACTATTGTCATATCTACCTCATTATGCAGCTATACACACTATACTAGAAAAGTATTTGTAACACTAATGAGTAATTAGTGCTTAAGTGTTGTTATATTTCTACTAACAAGACTTTCATGAAATAAAGATGAAAATGATGATTCAATGACTAACAAATATTTATAATGATGCTATTCTTATTTAGGCAAAGTAAATATTTCCTGAATCACTCATAAATAAAATAGGAATTACAGAAATACTGCTTAACTCTATGAAAGTAGTACAAATGAAAATATAAATGAGATATGTATGTTAATTACCAGTAACAATGATATTGTTTGCCCAGTTTGTTAAAATGGAATGTAATATAAGCGCAGAGGATTAAATTATTTAATATTTTGTAGATAGAATTCTTTTAAAATCTAACAAAAATATCTGAAAACATCCCTTAGATTTTATTTTTAATTACCCATAATTTATTTCTCACTATGAAAAGTGCTCCTTTTTAAATTGTTCAAGAAGTCACAAAACAAATTGAATAGTTAATATATACCCTGATTTTTCTATGATTAAAAAAAAACTCTTTATAATTAAGAGGGTTTTTTTTTCCTCCTTCCTTCCTTCCTTTCTTCCTTCTTCCTTTCAATTTAAATAGCATATTGTGGTTTCTTTTTTCAAGTACATGATTTTGATAATTTGTTTTCAAATAATACCAAGCTTTTAAAACACAACATCCCTTACCCTGATTATAATGGCAATAATTTTGATGGCTTGTCTGGTTATTAGGGATTTGAATTGTACTTCAGTTTTTCATTACCATTCTCTGTGACTTAATTACTGCAGAGTGCATGAAAATACTCAAGACTTAAAAAGCACTTAATTTCCATGATTAGGTATCTCCCTGCTGCAAGTGGAGAACGAATTTAGGAATATCTGTTTTATTAATAATACTCACGGAACAGTGACACTGAAACCAAATCTCATTACCTTTGCCATATATTCTAGCTCTTTCCATGGAGATCTTTTTTTTTTTTTTTTTCCCTTTGTGAAACCACATAGAGAGTAAATTCTATGGCTAATCTTTCTGTCATCAAAGAAGGCACAAATATGATAAGTAAGATCTCAGAATCCTCAACCAGCCCTGTTCTTATTACAAGAGTGGTAGGAGAATATAAACACAGAGGAATGACTTTATCACTAACCAGGGCTGTGTCCAAAAGCCTACGCAGTCAGTTTTTTATCTCATTGCATAGCATGAGCTTCTGCAACTCATTTCACATTTTTTAGCTGTTGATCGGATTTTTTCCTGGGATCCTTTCCCCTGTGCCTGCCTCCATCTGTCTGATCTTGGCTCTTGAATCTTACCACTCTGATAACGAGATTAGCTCAGAAAAGAAACCAAAAAGAGATTTTTCTTTAAGCCTAAGCAGAGCTGGCCTCAGTCACTCTGCCCACATTTTCCTTCTTTGAGACCTCTGCCTGTCTGCCCCAGCCCCAAACCTCTTGTTGCAGGAGACCTGCCATGTGAACCATTTCTCAGGACCAGGTTTCTTACCCCAGCCTTACTGACTGATGGAGAGAGAAAAAGGAAGAAAATCGTAAAGCAATCTTAAAGGAAAACAAAAAGGATCTAAGAAAGAGTTCCCAAAGTCCACTTTTTCTAGGCCTGCTCAATTAAAACACACTAGAGTTTTGAAGGAAAAGGCAATTTACCAAACAGGGAACAGTAAATCGTTCATTTTTGTTATATTAATCCTCTGTCAGTTGCTTCATTGGCAAATACTTTCTCCCATTCTGAGGGTTGTCTTTTCATCTTGTTTATGGTTTCCTTTGCTGTGCAAAAGCTTTTAAGTTTCATTAGGTCCCATTTATTTATTTTTGTTTTTATTTCCGTTTCTCTAGGAGGTGGGTCAAAAAGGTTCTTGCTGTGATTTATGTCATAGAGTGTTCTGCCTATGTTTTCCTCTAAGAGTTTTACAGTGTCTGGCCTTATATTTAGGTCTTTAATCCATTTTGAGTTTATTTTCGTGTATGGTGTTAGGGAGTGTTCTAATTTCATTCTTTTACATGCAGCTGTCCAGTTTTCCCAGCACCACTTATTGAAGAGGCTGTCTTTTCTCCATTGTATATTCTTGCCTCCTTTATCAAAGATAAGGTGACCATATGTTCATGGGTTTATCTCTAGACATTCTATCCTGTTCCATTGATCTATATTTCTGTTCTTGCTGTCAATTCCTTTTATGCTACTTTCTTTTCTGCCATTTGGATGTGAAAATCTGGGAGAGACAATTGTCAAATGACACATTCTATGAGTGTCGCATATTAGCAGCAATTGAACCTAATATTCCATTTGATGAGCAAGCATTTGCACCATTTGAAAAATAATATACTCTTCATGATTTCTCTCCATTCTGAACATAAAATAGCATCACTACTAATACTTATACTTATCAATCATTTCTATATGTCAGGGTTTCTCCTTGGTGTTTTGCACACATCTTTGCTACTCTTCCAAAAAACAGGAAAATTACATCTTGTTATGCACATTTTACAGAGGAAAAAATCAACAGGATCACCCTTTCCACAAGTTCCCACTGGTTAATATTATAAGAATATTGTCTTCAGGAATATTTCACACTGTCCAAACATTTTGGAACTGCTTGATACAAGTAGTATTTCTTAATGGAGAATTAATAGGGATATGTTTATATCACAAAGGAGTATGTATAAGTATATATATAATCTATCTATCTATCTATTGCAGGTTTAGTTCCAGACCATTATAATAAAGCAAATATCACAATAAAGTCACATGAATTTTTTGGTTTCCTAGTACATATAAAAGTTATTATGTTTGCCCTATAATGTAGTTTATTAAGCGTACAATAGCATTATGTCTAAGAAAACAATGTGCATACCTGAATTTAAAAATACATTATTGCTAAAAAATGCTAACCATTATCTGGGTCTTCAGTGAGTTGTAGTCTTTTCACTGGTGGAGGGCTTAAAGTATTGTGAAAATTACCAAAATGTGATACAGAGTACAGAGCTAGGAAGTGAGCAAATGCTGTTGGAAAAAAAAAGGTGCCAATACACTTGCTCAAAGCAGGATTTCCACAAACCTTCAATTTGTAGAAAAGGCAGTATCTGCGAGGCACAATAAAGTGAAATGCAATAAAATGAGGTATACCTGTATATATACTTAATATATACAATATATAGACTAAATATACACCACGTCTACCAATGTTCCAACAATCTTGTAGCGCTGTCACCTAGAAAACAAGTCTCCAAGCACACTGTGGGACTGCAGAATCATATGAAATGTTTTTAAGGTCCAGGCCTGGAACTGGCCTACAGTTTGGTGACCAGAATAATGAACTATTGGAGACGCAGTGTTAGGGTCCCTCCACATCCCGTAGACCAGACTCAGGTATATGATGTGGTGAAAACCTAACACTGCCTCTCCAATAGTTCATTCTCTTTGTCACCAAGCTATTTTATTCTCTCCAAGGACTGAACATACTTGCCAGCTCCCAGCGAAGTCAGTTCTCTCCAGTCCTATCTTGCCAATGCATGTTTCTAAAGACCAGGATCATTGGGATTGTGTAGTAATCTCTCACGGTTCTGGACATGGCCCACGTTTACCCGATGACTTATCACTTAAAATAAGTTGTTTGCTGGCACATACCTGATACAGGGAGAGAATGCCCTCAGTAAACAGAAAGGAGAAAAGTGGAAGATATACAGTAGTCACTGGTTGATAGAAATACTGAAATTTCACAGGGTAGCTATTATGAAAGCACTTTACTCTGGGATTGGAGGAGATTCTTCCTTTCTCTAAGGAGGCAACTATTTTATCCATGTCCTCCTAGGCTCCAGGTTCTGGGAAATTATTCCTTGTCCATGAATTTACTTGTCCACATCAGAAATGAGAATTCTTTAGGAGGTGCCTGCCTTTTGGTAATGGAAACTTATTGTAGATATTAAACAGACAGGTTTCTTGGGCAATATATTTCTGCCCAAAACTTAGTAGGCTTCTGCTCTATTTACTTCCAGTCAGTTCCCTATATCAGAAATCACACCCATGGTTCTTTCTTTGATTAAATCTCAAGAATAATTAATTTCTTATTGTCATCACCATGCTTATCTCTCAACTGAATGGTGTTTACTTAAGATTATCTGGTACAATATGTAAAAAGACAATACCCCTAAGTTCTCTTTTCCTCAATTCCTTTGTTCAGTTGAGTTGTATTCCACGCCACAGCTTCAGTCTGTTCTTTTCTCCATGAGAGTTTATCTAACAACGACCATAACATGATAACATAATAAAGTCCTTGTAAACCCGTCCCTTATTGTTAGAAATCTAATGCTGTAAAGGGTAAAATCTCATGTTGTCCCTACTTCCTTACCTTTATGCCTATAAAGCTACTAATTCTGAATACTAATTATTTTGTTTTTGTAATAATTTATTAAATGCCATCAAATGCATTCATTTTATCCATCCACGCTTTCCTAATTTTGTAGCAATTAGAAGTAATTATGTAAGCAATTGCATATCTTGGTATTACTAATATATTCTTACTGTAAAATAGTGATCACCAGCTTCCAAGCCTCTAATACCTGAGTCTTCACCACTTGCACTTACCTCTTCACTCTTGCCACATATTTTCGTTTTTGTTTTTTATTTTCTGCACTAGCCAGGGCAGGATAGACTATATTGCAAATACAAATATGTTTCAACATCTCACTGGCTTTTTGTAATCGAAGTTTATTTCTGGTTCATGCCATAGTCCAATATGGCGGCGTGGATCTCTGAGTTTTATTCAGCTCATCTTCTTCAAGCAGTGACTCAGGAATCAGCCTGCCTCCATTGTCTAATTATGTCATTTGGTGCATGTAGCCTCCAAAGTCACTATGGGATGGGGAAAGAGAATGAGTGTATCATCTGAATTATTTGTTTAAGGCCGTGCTTGAAAACATCTTCAACATCTCCCACACAAAATTGGTCAGAACTTGGTCACATGACAACAATATATACTCAAGGGAGCCTGAGAATTGTAGTCTTCCTGTGCCCAGGAAGAGGAAGTAGAATGATGAATATATAGTACTCTTTGTCATGTGACTGAGAATGTTTAATTAAAAGCTATGTTTCTTCGTCTGTCTTTATTTGACATTTGAAGGTTAAAATAAGAAACTCTGCTTCACATAAATTTCCCAATGCTGTTTACTGCCCTATTACATTAATCGATTTCCACTTTGAAACAACCACAACCAAAAAGTTCTAAGAAATAATTCTTTTTCTCTTTAAAAATGTTATAAAATTTCCCCTGGCCCTGGGAAATCTGGAGTTGGAGAAAAATGCATTGGCAGAATTCATTTAACTATAACCTCTTTTGCTCCACCTACAGTTTCCAAGTTGTCTCCTCTTCCTCTCTCTTCCCATCTCTTAATGGTAAAAGATACAATGTTTCTGGTTTTAGGAGTCACCATATGGGAAGTATCCAGTGCTTTAAAACTCTTTTTCATGGCATGGCACATATGAAAAATTTTAATATTTTATGATGCACTTAATCATATTATACTGTGTATTGTCCAGGTCGCACCAGATTTATTTTTTTAGACCCTCTTTGACATGCATTCTATAGTGGTCCTGACCTACTGACCATTCAGAGAGTATGGTAGTAAGAAGTGGAGAATAACAAGGATGATTCCCAAATTTCTGCCTTAGATAATTGTTATTTGATATAAACACAGATGAAATGAAAAGTTGTCACTGGAACAAGGTCTGAATGTTTATAAATTCAAAAATGGTTGAACTCATCAGCTTAATAATATAAATAGACCATATGTGACTATATATCTACCTGAGTGTGCTATAAAATGTGAATATTGATACTTAGAGGACAAACTCTTCCTTTTTGTGTGTATTTAGAAATAACTGAGTATCCTTTATCCAAAGTATTAATATAATCTTCCCTTCTCTTCATTGCAACCTTAAAGCTGAAAATGGCATTGATCCCCACTAAAGAGCTATAATTTTTTGGATAATTTATACTAGAAACTGCATTAATTTCAATCCAACTGAATGCAGAGCAGTAGATTAACAAGAAGGTCTTTTAAGATATAAATATTTAAATAAAAACAATTACACAATCAATTTGACATCACAACAAGCATACATATTTCTTCATTCAGACATGGAGGGGAGATTCACTTAGAGGATAAGAATTTATATTAAAATGAAATGATATAGTCTAAAGAATAAAATTAAACAGCTGTATGGAGGATTTATGTTAGATACTGCTGTTTAATATTATTTTAGCTTTGTGTTTCAAGAAAATGAGAAACAGAACATTTTTTTGAATTAATTTGTTATAGGTTTCTTTCTCTCTTCTTCCATTCTTGACCTCTTATTAGAGATATGTTTCTATTATTATAAGCACACTCTAACAGCAGTTGTTTTCTATCTAACCTGGGGTAAATTTGCTTCATATGAATTTAGGTCTCTGAAATTAACCTTCTCTATAAGTCTTGTGATTATTCAATAAATATTAATTTAAAAAAATAGTCGTTTAGAATTCCTAGGAAATGTTTGATTTCAAGGGCCATTGTAAACATTGGAAGAGACCATATACTATAAAGGAAATACCTTAATTTTAACTGGTATGTGTGTGTGTGTGTGTGTGTGTGTGTGTGTTTAAGGAAGAAAACTGCATAATGAGCATCTCACATGGCCTCCCATGGCTGGACTCAATATTATTGGGCCACAAAAATAAGTACTAAAGTGTAAAGAAGGGGTTTAACTCAGAATATAGACTATAAGAATTAATGGTGAGTGGAGATCTTCAAGATGGTGGAGGAGTAAGACGTGGAGAACACCTTCCTCCCCACAAATACATAAGAAATACATCTACATGTGGAACAACTCCTACAGAACACCTACTGAACGCTGACAGAAGACCTCAGACTTCCTAAAAGGCAAGAAACTCCCCACGTACCTGGGTAGGGCAAAAGAAAAAAGAAAAAACAGAGACAAAAGAGTAGGGATGGGACCTGCACCTCTGGGAGGGAGCTTTGAAGGAGGAAAAGTTTCCACACACTAGGAAGCCTCTTTACTGGCAGAGATGGGGGGTGGTGGAGAGGAAGCTTCAGAGCCACAGAGGAGAGCACAGCAACAGGGGTGCAGAGGGCAAAGCAGAGAGATTCCCACACAGAAGATCAGTGTCGACCAGCACTCACCAGCCTAAGAGGCTTGTCTGCTCACCTGCTAGGGTGAGTTGGGGTTGGGAGCTGGGGCTCAGGCTTCGGAGGTCAGATCCCAGAGAGAGGAGTGGGGTTGGCTACGTGAACACAGCCTGAAGGGGGCTAGTGTGCCACAGCTAGCCGGGATGGAGTCCGGGAAAATGTCTGGAACTGCCTAAGAGACAAGAGACCATTGTTTCGGGGTGTGCGAGGAGAGGGGATTCAGAGCACCGCCTAAAAGAGCTCCAGAGATGGGCGTGAGCCGCGGCTACCAGCAACCCCAAAGACCAGCAGACACCAGAGACCGACATGAAAGGCTAAAGCTGCTGCTGCAGCCACCAAGAAGCCTGTGTGCAAGCACAGGTCACTCTCCACACCTCCCCTCATGGGAGCCTGTGCAGCTCGTCACTGCCAGGGTCCCACGATTCAGGGGCAACTTCTCTGGGAGCACACACGGCATGTCTCAGGCTGTTGCAACATCATATAGGCCTCTACTGCCACAGACTCACCCTGCATTCTCTACCCCGCCCTCTCCCTGGCCTGAGTGAGCCAGAGCCCCCTAATCAGCTGCAACTTAACCCCGTCCTATCTGAGCAAAGAATAGACGCCCTCAGGCAACCTAAATGCAGAGGCTGGGCCAAATCCAAAGCTGAACGACAGGAACTGTGCCAACAAAGAAAAGAAAGGGAAATTTCTCCCAGCAGCCTAAGTAGCAGTGTATTAAACCCCACAATCAACTTGATGTACCCTGCACCTCTGGAATACCTGAAGAGACAAAGAATCATCCCAAAATTGAGGGAGTGGACTTTGTGTGATTTTGTCTGTATAGCTTTGCTTTTACCATTTGTCCTAGGATTCCGTCTGTCTATTTATTTATTTATTTATTCATTTTTTTAATATAGTTTTTTAGCACTTGTTATCATTGGTGGATTTGTTTTTGGTTAAGTTGCTCTCTTCTTTCTTTCTTTTTTTTTATTTTTAATTTTTAATAATTTTATTATTTTATTTTAATAACTATATTTTATTTTACTTTCCTTCTTTCTTTCTTTCTTGTTTTCTTCTGAGCTGTGTGGCTGACATGGTCCTGGTGCTCCAGCCAGGTGTCAGGCCAGTGCCTCTGAGGTGGGACAGCCGAGTTGAGGACATTGGTCCACCAGAGACCTCCCAGCTCCACGTTATATCAAACGGTGAAAGTTTTCCCAGAAATCTCCATCTCAACATTAATCCCATGTCCACTCACGATGATAAAGCTACAGTGCTGGACACGCTATGCTAAACAACTAACAAGAAAGGAACACACTACAACCCATTAGCAGAGAGGCTGCCTAAAATCATAATAAGGAAACAGACACCCCAAAACACACCACCGAATGCAGTACTGCCCACCAGAAATACAAGATCCAGGCTCATTAACCAGAAAAAAGGCACCAATCCCCTCCACCAGGAAACCTAAACAACTCACTGAACCAACCTTAGGCACTGGGGACAGGCACTAAAAACAACAGAAACTACGAACCTGCAGCCTGTGAAAAGAAGACCCCAAACACAGTAAGTTAAAAAAAAATGAGAAGACAGAAAAATATGCAACAGATGAAGGAGCAAGGTAAAAACCCACCAGACCAAAAAAAAAAAAAAAAATGAAGAGGAAATAGGCAGTCTACCTGAAAAAGAATTCAGAGTAATGATAGTAAAGATGATCCAAAATCTCAGAAATAGAATGGAGAAAATACAAGAAACATTTAACAAGGACATAGAAGAATTAAAGAGCAAACAAACAATGATGACAAACACAATAAATGAAATTAAAAATTCTCTAGAAGGAATCAATAGCAGAATAACTGAGGAAGAAGAACGGATAAGTGACCTGGAAGATAAAATGGTGAAAATAACTACAAAGGGCAGAATAAAGAAAAAAGAATGAAAAGAATTGAGGACAGTCTCAGAAACCTCTGGGACAACAGTAAACGCACCAACATTCGAATTATAGGGGTGCCAGAAAAAGAAGAGAAAAAGAAACGGACTGCAAAGATATTTGAAGAGATTATAGTTGAAAACTTCCCTAACATGGGAAAGAAAATAGTCAATCAAGTCCAGAAAGCACAGAGAATCCCATACAAGATAAATCCAAGGAGAAACACACCAACACACATATTAATCAAACTATCAAAAATTAAATACAAACAAAAATATTAAAAGCAGCAAGGGAAAAGCAACAAATAACATACAAGGGAATCCCCATTAGAACAGCTGAACTTTCAGCAGAAATTCTGCAAGGCAGAGGAGAGTGGCAGGACATATTTAAAGTGATGAAAGGGAAAAACGTACAACCAATATTACTCTACCCAGCAAGGATCTCATTCAGATTGGAGTAGAAATCAAAACATTTACAGAAAACAAAAAGCTAAAAGAATTCAGCACCACCAAACCAGCTTTACAACAAATGCTAAAGGAACTTCTCTAGGCAGGAAACACAAGAGAAGGAAAGGACTTACATTAACAAACCCCAAACAATTAAGAAAATGATAATAGGAGCACACATATCAATAACTACCTTAAATGTAAATGGATTAAATGCTCCACTCAAAGACGTAGACTGACTGAATGGATACAAAAACAAGACACATATATATGCTGTTTACAAGAGACCAACTGCAGACCTAAGGACACATACAGAGTGAAAGTGAAGGGATGGAAAAAGATATTCCATGCAAATGGAAATCAAAAGAAAGCTGGAGTAGCAATTCTCACATCAGACAAAATAGACTTTTAAAAAAAGACTATTACAAGACACAAATAAGGACACTACATAATGATCAAGGGATCAATCCAAGAAGAATATATAACAATTGTAAATATGTATGCACCCAACATAGAAGCACCTCAGTACATAAGGCAAATGCTAACAGCCATATAAGGAGAAGTCAACAGTAACACAATTATAGTAGGGCATTTTAACACCCCACTTTCACCAATGGACAGATCATGCAAAATGAAAACAAATAAGGAAACACAAGCTTTAAGTGATACATTAAACAAGTTGGACTTCATTGATATTTACAGGACATTCCATCCAAAAAAAAACAGAATACAATTTTTTCTCAAAAGCACATGGGACATTGTCCAGGATAGATCATATCTTTGGTCACATATCAAGCCTTGGTAAATTTAAGAAAATTGAAATCGTATCAAGTATATTTTCTGACCACAACGCTATGAGAATAGATATCAATTACAGGAAAAAAATCTGTAAAAATTACAAACACATGGAGGCTAAACAATACACTACTAAATAACCAAGAGATCAGTGAAGAAATCAAAGAGGAAATCAAAAAATACCTAGAAACAAATGACAGTGAAAACATGATGACCCAAAACCTATGGGATGCAGCAAAAGCAGTTCTAAGAAGGCAGTTTATAGCAATACAATTCTCTCTCAAGAAAAAAGAAACATCTCACATAAACAACCTAAACTTACACCTAAAGAAATTAGAGGAAGAAGAACAGAAAAACCCCAAAGTTAGCCAAAGGAAAGAAATCATAAAGATCAGATCAGGAATAAATGAAAAAGAAATGAAGGAAACAATAGCAAAGAGCAATAAAACTAAAAGCTGGTTCTTTGAGAAGATAAACGAAATTGATAAACCATTAGCCAGACTCATCAAGAAAAAAAGGGAGAAGACTCAAATCAATGGAATTAGAAATGAAAAAGGAGAAGTAACAACTGACACTGCAGAAATACAAAGGATCATGAGAGATTACTACAAGCAAATATATGCCAAGCAAATGGGCAACCTGGAAGAAATGAACAAATTCTTAGAAATGCACAACCTTCCTAGAGTGAACCGGAAGACACAGAAGGTATAAACAGACCAATCACAAGCACTGAAATTGAAACTGTGATTAAAAAGCCCAGGACCAGACAGCTTCAAAGGTGATTTTTCTCAAACATTTAGAGAAGAGCTAACACCTATTCTTCTCAAACTCTTCCAAGATATAGCAGAGGGAAGAATACTCCCAAATTCATTCTACAAGGCCACCATCATCCTGATACCAAAACCAGAAAAAGCTGTCACAAAAAAAGAAAACTACAGGCCAATATCACTGATGAACATATATGCAAAAACTCTCAACAAAATACTAGCAAACAGAATCCAACAGCATATTAAAAGGATCATATACCATGATCAAGTGTGATTTATCCCAGGAATGCAAGGATTCTTCAATATACCCAAATTAATCAATGTGATAAACCGTATTAACAAATTGAAGGAGAAAAACCATATGATCATCTCAATAGATGCAGAAAAAGCTTTTGACAAAATTCAACACCCATTTATGGTAAAAACTCTCCAGAAAGTAGGCATAGAGTGAACTTACCTCAAAATAATACAGGCCATATATGACAAACCCACAGCCAACATTGTTGTCAATGGTGAAAAACTGAAACCATTTCCTCTAAGATCAGGAACAAGACAAGGTTGCCCACTCTTGCCACTATTATTTAACATAGTTTTGGAAGTTTTAGCCATAGCAATCAGAGAAGAAAAAGAAATTAATGAATCTAAATCAGAAAAGAAGAAGTAAAGCTGTCACTCTTTGCAGATGACATGATACTATACATAGAGAATCCTAAAGAGGCTACCAGAAAACTACTAGAGCTAATCAATGAATTTGGTAAAGTAGCAGGATACAAAATTAATGCACAGAAATCTCTTGCATTCCTATATACTAATGATGAAAAATCTGAAAGAGAAGCTAAGGAAACACTCCCATTTACCATTGCAACAAAAAGAATGAAATACCTAGGAATAAGCTTACCTAAGCAGACAAAAGACCTGTATGAAGAAAACTATGAGACATTGATGAAAGAAATTAAAGATGATAGAAACAGATGGAGAGATATACCATGTTCTTGGATTGGAAGAGTCAACATTGTGAAAATGACTATACTACCCGAAGCAATCTACAGATTCAAAGCAGTCCCTATCAAACTACCAATGGCATTTTTCACAGAACTAAAATGAAAAATGTCACAATTTGTATGGAGACACAAAAGACCCCAAATAGCCAAAGCAATCTTGAGAAAGAAAAATGGAGCTGAAGGAATCAGTCTCCCAGACTTCAGACTATACTACAAAGCTACAGTAATGAAGACAGTATGGTACTGGCAAAAAAAAAAAAAACAGAAATATAGATCAATGGAACAGGTTAGAAACCCCAGAGATAAACCCACGCACATATGGTCAACTTATTTTTGATAAAGAATATGCAATGGAGAAAAAAGCCTCTTCAACAAGTGGTTCTGGAAAAACTGGACAGCTACATGTAAAAGAATGAAATTCGAATACTCCCTAACACCACACACAAAAATAAACTCAAAATGGATTAAAGACCTAAATGTAAGGGCAGACACTCTAAAACTCTTAGAGGAAAACATAGGCAGAACACTCTATGACATAAATCACAGCAAGATCCTTTTTGACCCACATCCTAGAGAAATGGAAATAAAAACAAAAATAAACAAATGGGACCTAATGAAACTTAAAACCTTTTGCACGCAAAGGAAACCTTAAACAAGACAAAAAGCCAACCCTCGGAATGGGATAAAATACTTGCAAACAAAGCAACTGACAAAGGATTAATCTCCAAAATTTTCAAGCAGCTCATGCAGCTCAATATCAAAAAATCAAACAACGCTTTCCAAAAATGGGCAGAAGACCTAAATAGACATTTCTCCAAAGAAGATATACAGATTTCCAAGAAACATATGAAAGCATGCTCAACATCACTAATCATTAGAGAAATGCAAATCAAAACTACGATGTGGTATCACCTCACACCAGTCAGAATGACCATCATCCAAAAACCTACAAACAATAAATGCTGGAGAGGGTGTGGAGAAAAGGGAACCCTCTTGCACTTTTGGTGGGAATGTAAATTGATACAGCCACTATGGAGAACAATATGGAGGTTCTTTAAAAAATGAAGAAAGAACTACCATATGACCCAGCAATCCCACTACTGGGCATATACCCTGAGAAAACCATAATTCAAAAAGAGTCATGTACCACAATGTTCATTGCAGCTCTACTTACAATAGCCAGGACATGGAAGCAACTTAAGTGTCCATTGACAGATGAATGGATAAAGAAGATGTGGCACATATATACAATGGAATATTACTCAGCCATAAAGAATACCGAAATTGAGTTATTTGCAGTGAAGTGGATGGACGTAGAGTCTGTCGTACAGAATGAAGTAAGTCAGAAAGAGAAAAATAATTACCATATGTTAACCCATATATATGGAATCTAAAAAAAAAAAAATGGTTCTGAAGAACCTAGGGGCAGGACAGGAATAAAGATGCAGACATAGAGAATGGACTTGAGGACACAGGGTGGGGGATTGGTAAACTGGGCTGAAGTGAGATAGTGGTATGTACATATATGCACTACCAAATGTAAAATAGATAGCTAGTGCAAAGTAGCCACATAGCATGGGGAGATCAGCTCAGTGCTTTGTGACCACCTAGAGAGGAGGGATATGGAGGGTGGGAGGGAGACACAAGAGGGAGTAAACATGGCGATATATGTATATGTATAGCTGATTCACTTTGTTATAAAGCAGAAACTAACCCACCATTGTAAAGCAATTATACTCCAATAAAGATGTTTAAAAAAAAGGAATTAATGGTAATGAGAGAAATCAACGAATACTTTTGATGAATCTAAATAAGTATTAGTTATAAAACAAGGTGAATACAATGGATCCAAAATATATACTTAATTGCTTTAACTATCATGTTATTCAAAAGTAGAATAGAGATTTTTAAATTTATCTTAGAGTTTATTAGTAATGCATGTATTTTTAAAGTAACCTCTGAAAGAATGTATACATGTAACTTGCAAATCAGTAAAAAAAAAAAAAAAATGCTGGAATAAAACTCAATCCTATCAATAGATTGCCATTAAGGAGGTAAGGAAGTATTTATGAAAAGAAGAGAAAAGCAAAATAAGTAAAGACACACTCACAAACACACACAAATGGATGGCAAAGAGATTAAAATACATACATAAGCATGATAAGAGTAAATGAATTAAGCACACTAGTGGGTGAAAAAAAGAAAGTTGTAGAATCCAGTATCTAATATGATATCTTTTGTATAAAACTTTTGAATGCAGTACAAATACTATATTTTTGTTGGATACATATATCTGTAGTACACTTACCAAAACCCAAATGGGTAAGATACCCACCAAATTCAAAAGAGCAATTACACCTAAGAAGGGAAGAAAAAATATATTTATAGTGTTTTATTTAATTTAATAATAAGTTAACTTTTGGTAATTCTGGGTGATACATACATGAATGTTTACTGTATTTTCTCTATGCTTTTCTTTGTGTTTGAATTTTTCACCATTAAAAAAATTGTGTAAGTTAGAATATCTGCTAGCCTTATCTAGCTCTTATAGACACCACTCGGTGTCTCCACATCATCTAAGGATCATAGTTTCTTCATTTTGGTTGTTCTGTCACCCCCTTCATGGGTGGTATTTGTCTACCTCTTCAATGATAGTCTCCCACATCAAGAAAGAGGAAAGAAAAAATAGAGTTAGAAGCTATCTTTTACAGACATGACACTTCAGTTTCACACATTATTTCTGTTTATAAACCATCAGCCAAAATTTAGTCATATAATCATACCAATCATACCAGAGGCTGGTAAATATAGTCTTAAGATGGGTGAACATGTGCCCTGGTTAATGCTTAGGGGTTCTAGTACTAATAGGAAACAGAGAAGTATGAAGATTGCCAAACCACAAGTACACTCTTCTATAGAATCACTAATAATACATTGTTTCTAAAAGTATGGGCCATAGACCACTGATTGTTCAAAATCTTTTTTTTTTCCTTGGGGGAAGTATAATTTTATGCTGCTAGGTCAGTATATTTTAGCAAAACAGCAGTTTAACAGGAGGACTTCTTGCCTATAATACACACACACACACACACCAGTTTTAGGTTTAGTGAGAAAAAATAAAAAACCCTTGAAGTGCTTGAGGGATAGGCATGAATCCTTTAATTTTTTTAAAAATTTTTATTGAAACATAATTGATTTACAATGTTGTGTTAGTTTCAGGTATATGGCAAAGTGATTCAGTTATATATATATACATATATATTCTTTTTTTAAATCCTTTTCCCTTATAGCTTATTACAAAATATTGAGTATAGTTCTCTGTGCTATACAGTAGGCCCTTATGGCATGAATACTTCTATCAAGATATTTCATGAATTAAAACAGAGCAATCAAAAATAAAACAAAAAATAACAGCAACAAAAATAAATAAATAAAACAACAATCATATTATTCCTAAGCACTAAACTGCATGAGGAAGAGTGGGACTAGGGCAGGTGGGTTAAATTCTTCTCCTAAGCAAATATCCTTAGTTTAAATAAAAGCAATGCTCCTTAGTATAAATAGGCATCTGGAAGGAAACAAGGTAGAAAGACCAACTAATATCATTAGGAGGAATGATATTGAAATTGTCAAGATCAGATTATTTTAGTTAACATTATTAAACATGTGAACTGTCTTCCAAAAGTATCTCAGCTGGACAGGATGTTACAACTTATTACATTATTGCCATTATTTAAAAACCTGTCTTGATCTTATAAGAGTGATGGGGGCCATAGCAGTTACTCTGATTTCAGGCATCTAAATACAGGGAAAATTCTTATGTTTTGCTCCTCTAATATCCATTACTTATAAGGAATAAGGTACAATTACAAGATCTTTTGTGGTCCCCGTATCCATAACTTAATGGTAAGATATGACTACCTGCTGAAAGCTATAGGTACCATACTAAAATTTTGATAATATATTTTAAAAATTTAATTCTCTATTGACATGTTCTGTCTTCAAGAAAAACGTCAAAAGCAGAAAATCCACAAAAGACACCAGAGAGCACTGAAGTCTTTCAAAGCAGCCAAGTTCTGCAATTTCTTGTTAAAGTTTTGTGAGGTGAAGTTGGCTGAACACAGATATTTTCCAGAGATGGGGAGTTGGCAGATATGATGCACACTGGCATTTTACTAATGAAAAAATAAACTGGTTCAAGTGATTGGAAAGTATGAAATGTTTGTGTATTATTATCTGTTAATGATGCATGTGGTATAATTGGAAGCTACAAATAACTTTCTTCAATTGCATGTGTTACATTGTAGTAGCTGCTGAGGTTAGAGAGCTTTATCCCACTTTAAGATCAGCATTATAAGAATATGGCATTTAAAGAATAATATGGAAAAGTCAAGGTATGTTAAAGGCTCGAAAAGTTAAAATTCACATAATTATAACACAGCATTTCTTTCCAAGAATTCTGTGGAAGGAAATGAAAAGTCAAAATTATTTTCATTGCTTTTATCCTAAGTATCGCTTCAGGTACAAGTTAAAGCTTCTATGCATTTAGTCAATACCATAGAGTCCTTTGCAGTCATTTCAATACAATTATGCAAAATTGTTATAATAGCTCTGAAAGATATGTATGTGAGAATACAAAAATAAACTTAAATTTTTTTTGAAGAAAAGGCATATTATATGTTGGAAAACTGATGACAACTTCAGGCACATTTTAAAATGTCCTGAAAATGCTAAGATATGTTTCTACATATTTGCCAACTGTAGCAGAACACATATAACAGATTTTCTTCTATTTTGGACAATTTTAATGCTATATATGTGTGTGTGTGTGTTTTATATATACATTATTATCATTTTCATTATTACTCAGGGAATATATTCTCTGAAAAAATACAGTTGACATTTTAGTTCCCATTCACCCTCAAAGTTAGCTAGGCCTGAATATATAAACATTACTTTGTTTTTGGAAAGCATCAATAATAAAGTCCACCCTTTTTTTCCAGTGGATTGGTACTGGCTCTATGAAGCATGAGAATTATCCTTAAATAACATGCTTGTGAGTTTAAATAAATTACAGGACAATGAGACTTAGTTAACCATGATTTTCCTTTCTAGAAAACACAAATCTTCATGGAGGGTGAAAGACTTAGCATTACTCTACAAACGTCTCTCAGTCTGAGGAGAAAAGAAATAATTATACATTCATTAAGTGTGCACTTCATTCCAGTCTTTTAGACAACGAGGGAGAAAACACAATCATCAACTTAGCTGGCCAGCCCGACAAATCCACAGGATTGAAAATGTACCAGAACCATGAAAATTACAAAGCCAGGATGCATAGGAAATCTAATGGGTTCAAGGACTCTCCAAATATTTTCAGAGACCTTATCGCCTAAGCTCATTATACTGATATGAAAAATAGAAGAAAAACGCTTGGCCCTTCTTTTTGGAGCTCATTCCAAAGTCTGAAGGAGAGTATTCTACCAATTACCACAGTTGGAAAATTTCAAGTTTCTTTGTCTCAAAGTTAAGCAGAACTAAAAAGATTAACCTTATTTCCATTTCAGAATTAATATTCTCAGAAGGCAAATGGTCTAGATATATTGATTACTTCTGCTAAGAGGAAATGTAGGGAAAGATAAAGCACGTGAAAAGTTCCAAACAAACTCTGGCTCTAAGCAATAAAAAAAAATTGAAAAGGCTCGTTTTAGGGAGTAAATGTTTGGAGATTAAGGCTCTAAGGGAGCAAGCACATTTCCTATTGTGATATGAACACATAAGAATGTTCTAATATAATTTTAATTAATTTATCATGTGTCTGTCCCTTACCTCAACTTACTTTGTAAATTTATGTGGAAAGAAAAGAAAATAACAGACCTGCCATACCTTACCCTGGCATAGTTACTATTTCTATGAGTTTTGATTTCCCAAATATGTAAATTCAAGCCTAGTTTTCAAACTAATTTAACAGTGATGGCTGGTTGTGTTTCTGTAGCTGTTTAGTAAAGATATTGTGTTTCTTATGTTTAAGTCTCATTTAAAAAGAAACCCAAACTTTTAAATATTTGACCTTATTTTTAGCAATAAGCACACACAGGAACCTTCATGAAGCCAAAAATAATGTGGCAATTTTATTTCTGAGAAGCCATAGAAATATTAGTTTTGATGACAGGATTTAAGCTTTAATTTACCAAGTGCCCATGCAAAGACATGTGACTTGCAAAATTTGCATTTAGGAAACTAAGATTAGCTTTTTCACAACTGCTGCTGTAGTATTAATGTAATAAGAAAGGGAACAAGGTCAGTTAATATGGCAACAACCAAATCAGCTCAATTTGGGTTGCAGAAAATTCTGTTTTCCTTTGGTTTCTTCATGATAAATATTTTACTCAAGATCAAATTTTCAAAATTCTAATTGGTTAAATAAAAGAAGAGATTGATTCTCATTGACTCCATGGTGGTTATAAATAGAAAACACATTAAAAAGATACCACTAGATTCAGATAATTCACATTCCACTATTTTATTTTTATTATTATTACTACTATTATTATTACTAAATTCATGAACAGACATTAATACAAGTTCTTATGAAAGGTAAAGGTTTTATACAAGAATATTTTATCCTTTTTAAATTTACCTCTAGGGTAAAATATTGATAATAGAGAATTTCCTGTATATTTATGGTAGTTTTGACATCACAGCAGTAATGAAAGGTACACTTCCAAAAGGATTTAGTGTCTACACAGACTGGTTCACACCGAGAAATCTTCATTTCCAGAGAATATTTGATGGGAAAATGAAAAGGCAAACATGATAAACAATCATAAGAGCAATTCTAAAAGATGATGTAGTGAAGTTTAGCCAGGGAGTATGATTCAGGTTGGTGGTACCTTGGTGTGATCATCATGTTCCAGGATGTAACACTCGCTTCAATCCTGTGAGTGACTTTTTCTTTGGATGCTGCAAGATTATATCTTGATTTATCCTCTCCTGGATTTCTCTTTCTTTGTCTTCCTTATGGATGACTTTTCCTCTAAGTGTCATTTGGATGTTGGACTTCTTTATTCCTTTCCTGAGCCTAATTTCACATTTCAGATTTCCTACCTGGTATTCAAGCCCATCTAGTCAGCTCCCTACTAGACAACTTCACTTTCTGAAAACAAACTCATCAGTAATTCAAAATTGTAAAAATGAATAGGTCATGGAGAAACAATGATTAGGAGAGATGGAACTCCTTAAGATAGAGTGGTAAAGAAATGTGTCTTTGAGAGGGGCACTGAATCCAAGGGTCAAAGACGGTAAGTTAGACATATGGTTTACACTCATAGGAAAATTAGAAGCAGAGTAAAGAGCATGAGCAAAATCCCTACAGTAAGAGAGTACATGGTACATCTGAACCTAGTGAACAAAGAGTAGCATAAGAAGCTGAAAATGAAGACAGGAGCCACGATCATAACAGACTTGATAGAGCCTAAAAAATCATTTGATTTTCATTCTAACAGCAATAGAAAGACATTGAAGGGGTTAAAGAATCAAGTGTGACGTGCTGGGCTCATTCATTCATTCATTCATTCATTCAAAAGATATTCATTACATGCCCACTATGTGTCTGGCACTGTGCTAAGTGCTGGGAATATGATATGAAGGAAACAAACCATTCTTACTCGCAAGAAACTTACCATTTAATGAAGACTGGGTTATTAATCAAATATGAGTATGCAAACCCAAACTGATATTTGTTCTGAAGGAAAAAATAATGTAACAAACTCATTAATGAAAGAATCCGTAATATGGTAAAGCTGGTTCAACAATCCTTTGAGGAATAGGAACTTAAATTCATTAGTAAGGGCACCTTGAGATAGTTTTGTTTTTTTTTTTCTTTTTTCTTTTTCAAATGAGACATTTGTTTAATGTTTTATAGGACAGTTAAACTTTAGTGTTTGGGAATGTTCACATTTCTGTGGCAGGATGTGGTAAACAGTTAATATTTTCTGTAAGTATAATTTATTGTTTCTGAATTTGAAATGAACATATATTAACATTAATATTTTAATTAAAATATTTTATAAAAGTGATAAACAGATATTTCAAATACTTTGCAAAGGGGAATATGAAGTTACTAGATAAATCAGGCTAATTGTTTTCTTTGTATCGTGCCTAAGAAACACCGAGACTGTAAAAGGAAGCCTGAGAAACCAAGAAGAATCACCAAGAGAACTGAAGAACATAAATACAAAAGCAATAATTCATCTGCCCTTGATGAATAAGAAAATTATTGAAGATGAAAAGTTACAGCAGAATTTTAAAGGCTGATTTTCTCTATGGGTTCTTGATTCATCATAGGAAAAGTAGAACATATGGCATCAGTGTGAATGTTTTGGGGTATATCAGGCTCCACGACTAATATTGCACATTGATTTCATTTAACAATAGCAAAAGAAAGGGAAAAATAAAGTAATATTATAGAGATCAGAATGGGTCCACTGCTAAGCACCTTTTATTATGGGCACACATTTTGTACTTCCAGTGTTTGTTCCTAAAATTCTTATAGAAAGAATCTTCCAGAAACCTAGCCCTCTTTAAATCCAGGTCAGTTGGTGGCTAAGCCAGAATAATCCATAGACACCTCAATAAAATTCCTGCTTCACATCATCCAATAAGAATATATGGTTGACCCAATATTTTATAGAAAATTTAATATCAGTTTGATGTGACAATATATGATCACCCCCAAAATTCCATTATTATCAAATTACCATACCCTCAGGAAATACCAGGTCCTAACAAATTTCATACTAATCATTTAATATGGGTCCACATAAAAAATTTCTACCCACCACTTGGAGGGAGAAGGGACTTTAATTTCCTATAGGTTGCCTCTCTAATAAATGGAAGAGAACAAAATCACTAAAAATAAGTTCCCTTAGCAAACTTGTTTCCATTTTGGGCTATGGAATGAGGTTGAGCCCTAGTTTCAGTATTTTAAATGTTACCCATATTGGATTCCCTTGGTGGTCCAACTATACTCTACAAAAAAAATAATAAATAGAAAAACAAAACAAACAAAACAAAAACAAAAAAAACAAAAAACAACAAAAAACAAACAAAAAAGTGTTATTGGAGGAGTCAGTATAACTGAAGAAATGTCATTTTAATTTATTTTAGAGATTTGTTTTCATTGTAATACTCCTAAACAGGATGGATTTGGAGTTGGTTTCTCTCCAGAAAAATACATATCTGAAATGTAGCCAAGTTTCTGAAGATTTGGACAAGATAGATACTACAAGAAGACAATTTTATTATTGAAAATGGATGATTGTCATGCTTTTCTAGTAAAAAATTTAAATCTGGAAACTTTTGCTACCATGTACTGTACTCGGTAGCCATCACAGCCGCTTGTGTGTGTACAGTTGTGAAGGATGTTGCAGTCATGGCATTATTCTGATTTGGCTCTTGCTGTCTGCTGACTGCCTCATTTTTTAAGAGGGATGGCTTTCATGTGCAATGTACAGTATAATATTTGAATCTGAGCGAATCAAAAAAGCACCAAAATGCTTCCATTACTCAAGAAGCCTTCAAGTTCCTCATGGCACATATGAGAAAAGATGAAAGTTCACTTTCTTGGAAAAACAAACACTTCCTATGCAAATAAACAGCAGTTCATAGCAGTATAAATTTATAGCAGTATAAATGTTTGTGAAAATGATTTTACTTGAAAAGAAACAAAGAAAGGATTAAGTTATTGTCATATTAAACTGTTGCTACTGTGCATATCTTCTTTTTTGAAATCTCTACCAAGAAACTAAGGCTCAAATATTTGATGATTTAAGTATTCTATATTTGAACCATTTTCTTTTTGGTCAAATCTTTTAAAGATTTCTTAGGGAGGACATAAAAAGCACAAACCAGAAAAGAAGACCATAACAAAAACGACAAAGTAGACGTAATCAAAACTAAAGATTTATGTCCTCTGTAATAGGCTGTTACAAAATGAAAAGATAATCCAAAGACTGGGATGAAATATTTTTAATATTTATCAAATATATTTGACAAAGTGCTTGTATCTGTAATATAAAAAGAGTACTTAAAATTCAATGATAAGGGAACACAGTTTTTAAAAAATAGACGAGATTTTAAAAGACAATTCAAGAAAGGTAATATACAAGGAGCAAATAAGCACATGAAAATATGCTCAGCATCATTACTCATCTGAGAAATGCAAATCAAAACCTAAATGAGTTAACAGTAAACACTCTTAAGATGACTAAAATTTGAAAGATTGACAGCACCAAGTGTTAGTAGGGATATGAAACAACTGGATTTTCCATACATTGCTGATGAGAAGGTAAAACAGTGTAACCACTTAGGAAAAACAGTTGGATGGTTTCTTATAAAGTTAAAAATAAAGGTGTACAAAACATATAATCCAATCTGAGCTAATTGGAACCTCTTGGAGTTTGACATGAAAGTAGTGAGGAGCTCAGTTGACAGATGACTTTGTCTTGCAAGGAGGCAGTAACAGTGAAATCAGAATAACAAGATAAATTGGGAATATTGTTTGGCAGCAACTATTATAGTAGTGGCATTTGCTTAGAAAATTGCTTTATGTATTTGTATATAATTCTCTTAGTATACTTTTGCCAAAGACTAATGGGATTTATTTTATTTATTGGAATAAACAACAGCAGTTTTATTCCAAAATCTATAACTAATTTGTTTATGATCTTTTCTGGGTTGTTTAATTCTTTGGCCATGATTCTAAGGTTCTAACATCTTTCTTATCTCTCTCATAGAGTAGTTATAAAAATAAAATGACATAATGGATATGTAAGTGCTTTGGAAATTGTAAAACACTGATTGACTATAAACTATTATATTCAAGCAACTATTAATTTTATCAATTTCATTTTATCATTATTATGGATATTAAAAGGTCTAAAATTATTAAACCTGATTCCTGCCATTTGCTATGATCAATCATTAGGTAATAAAAACCATAATGACTAAATAGCTCAATCTGTAGAAATAAAAGAGGAATAGATACTACTCATACGATTATCAAAATGTTTGCTTTGACTTTATTTCAGTCACCATGAAAAATAATTCCATGTAGGGTAAAATTGCAAAATTATTGAAAATTTGCTTTATTTAAGTGCTTTAGGACCTTTTTTTAAAAACCCTGGCTTTTTATTATGGAAACACCTCCCTTGATTGCAAGAGGTAATAATCATTATAACACTGATTTCAAGTTCTATAATATATACCATATGAAAAAACAGGATGTGTCAAAACCAAAATTCTTCTAATAACTGATTGTTGGATGACTCTTTTTTGAAATCATGCTTCAATATTTATCCATATGCTTCAGAGAAAAAAATTGGCACATTCATCAAAATCAGTGGGAGAAGGTTACTTAATTTTAGACATGCTGAACTAGACTTTGTAGTTTGCCAATTGTATTAAATCATAATTAATAAAAATAACAAGAGCTCTGTTTTCATGTTTTAAGAAATCCAAATACTCACAAATGTTGAAATAACAAAACTGGAGATTGAACATGAAATTGTTCTCAATTTATAACAATGAATTGTAAGTTAAGTGTTCAATTTACACTCAAGTGGAAATTCTTCTATTATATATATATTTAATTGAAGTATAATTGATTTACAATTCATGTTAATTTCAGGTTCACAACACAGTGATTCAGTTATACATACATATACATATATTCTTTTTCAGATTCTTTTCCCTTATAGGTATCACAAAATATTGAGTACAGTCCCCTGTGCTATACAGTAGGTCCTTGTTGGTTATCTATTTTATATATAGTAGTGTGTATCTGTTAATCCTAAGCTACTAATTTATCCCTCCCCCCTCTTTCCCCTTTGGTAATCGCTATGTCTGTGAATCTGTTTCTGTTTTGTAAATAAGTTCATTTGTATCATTTTTTTAGATTCCACATATGTGATATCATATATTTGTCTTTGTCTGGTTTACTTCACTTAGTATGATAATCTCTAGATCCATCCATGCTGCTGCAAATGGCATTATTTCATTCTTTTTATGGCTAAGTAATATTCCACTGTATATATATATACCACATCTTTTTTATCCATTCATCTGTCAATGGACATCTAGGTTGCTTCAAGGAGACTGATTTCTGTAAATTTTACAACTGAAGAGTTTTTTAAAAGCCCAGGGCATATTTACTATTTGCCTATAAATTCAATGCTAAAACATTAATATTTGAGGTAATGGATATATGTAGTATAAAAATCTTTTCTAACTCCAAATACATATTATGTCCTATAAGTATCTCTTTAAATTGCCACCTCTTCTCACTCAGCTATGTACTCCAAAGATGGGAATAGTATTTTATTTATCTTTGTATCACTATACCTAGAAAAAAATCAATAATTTTCATATTCCCAAGTACAAAATATCGAGTCTACACCACTCTGAGCTTGAAGGTTCATCTCTGAATACTTGACATACATTATCTAATTCTACCCTTATATAAATACTACAAAATGTTTATTAGTTCTGTTAATTCATTTACGATGTCAGGTAATCATCACTAGTATAGCATATGTTCTCTAAGTTAAATTTTAATCATAGAGATAATATCTATATTTTAAAGATCAGTACAAGTGACACTGTGGATAATATTGTTAAATGTTTCCTAGAATCAATTTGAGAAATTATTGCCGAAAGTAGAGGAAAAACATGACAAAGATCAAATGATAAAAGATTATCAAAAAGGTAAGGGAAGGGAACAGAGATTGATTTTTGAGAAATGTAAGTGATCCTGATTTAGAAACAAAAGCAAGAAAAAGAGGAAATAATCTGAAATAATTGAAGGAATAAAATTTATGAATTAAAAACTACATATTAATATATAACCATGCATATCATATCAATGGCAATACAACTCAATTTAAAGAATTGACTTCTTTCTGTGCAAATACCTATAAAATATATCCTTTCTGAAATCATTCTTTGGTAAAAATAAAAGATAACTATAAAAAGAATCCTATGACAATCTAGAGAGGAAATATAAATTTTATCCAAAAAACAATATTCTTATCGGTATCAGCCATCTCCCTTCCAACATGACATTTGAGAAGCTATGTGAAAACCTTTAAAAGGTTTTGAGAAGAAATAGTTTTATACATGACTGCTAGAAAAATTCTATGTATTCACTGAACAGTTCCCTCTTTCTGTGTGCCAACTATGTTTCCCAGATTCTCTTACAGTTAGATTTGGGCCATATGACTGAGTTCTGGCCAGCAAGGGGGAGGTGGGGGTAGGGGTGTTGGAAGAAACTTATTCTGGCTCATACAAGCCTCCTATGGAAATGGTCAGTCATCTTCTGCTTTCTGCAGCAAACTAGGAATCTGTTCATAAGACTGAATTACTGATTCAAAGAGATTCAGAATGCCAGGATCACTGCAAGGAGAAAAGCAATCAGAGCTGCAATTATGTTGTGATGTTAATGAGAATAAACTTGCTGTATTCATTTCCTATTGTTACTGTAACAAACCGCCATAAATTTAGTGGTAAAAAAAAAAAAACAAAAAACAAAAAAAAACAGCAAATTATCTAACAGTTCTAGCGGTCAGAAGTCTAAACTGTGCTCACAGAACTGAAGTCAAGATGTTGGCCCATCTGCATTCTTTCTGAAGACTTTAGGGGACAATCCATTCCCTGCTGTTTCAAAAGGCTGCCCACATTTTGTAGCTCACAGCCTCATCACTCCAACCTCTGCTTCATTCCTCATTTCTTTTTGACTCTGACCCTCCTGCCTCCCTCTTATAAGGACTCTCAATTATATTCAGCCTACTAAAATATTCCAGGATAATATCTCCATATCGAGTCTTAACTTATCATATCTGAAAATCACCTTTTGCCATGGTTATATATTCAAGAGGTTTGGGGAATTAGGACGTGGACATCTTGGGGGGCCACTATTCTGCCTGCTAAACTTGGATATGTAAACTGCTAAGATTTGGGGGTATATTTGTTACTGCAGTATAGCTGAGCCTGTCAGGACTAATAAACAAAACAGGTTTTTCTCTAACAAAATGTTAATGTGAAAACCTCCAGAGATATGTAATGTCTCAAATATATCATACATATTCCCTCTCTTTAAACTATTGGAAATAAACTCTTTTATTTGAGAAATAAAGCAAAATTTCCAACTCAAGACTGCAACCATGGTTTAAATGGATTCTATCAGGCATGAACGTCAAATTTAAGAATTTGTGTGCTGTGGCTCCACCAACTGTAATGCTTCTGCTTTTGTTTCATTCCCCAAATCAGGAATGTGCTTGCTAGGATACATCCTTCTGTTCATAGTTTATGCTCAATTTCTTGTTTTGACAGATATTAAAAAACAAACTAAGCTGGTGCTTTCCTGTACCCATTATTGCTAAATCTAGTTCAGCCTTTCACAAGGTTGGGACATACTTCTTAAAGAATTTTTAAATTAATTTTTTTTTGTGGGAATGTATATTGGTGCAACTGCTATGGAATACAATGTGGAGGTTCCTTAAAAAACTAAAAATAAAACTACCATATGATCCAGCAAACCCACTGCTGGACATATATCTGGAAAAGACAAAAACTCTAATTTAAAAAGATATACACATCCCAATGTTCATAGCCACACTATTTACAGTAGCCAAGACATGGAAGCAGCCTAAATGTCCATTGATAGGGGAACAGATAAATAAGATGTGGTGTGTGTGTATATATATATATATATATATATATATATATATATATACACACATATATACGTATGTATATATATATATATATAAATAGTACTCAGCCATAAAAAAGAATGAAATATTGCCATTTGCAGCGACATGGATGGACTTAGAGATTATCATCCTAAATGAAGTAAGTCAGAAAGAGAAAGACAAATATCATATGATATTGCTTATATGTGGAATCTAAAAAAATGATATAAAAGAACTCATTTACAAAACAGAAATAGACTCATAGACATAGAAAACAAACTTATGGTTACTAAAGGGGAAAGCTTGGAGGGGGGCAGAAGGAATAAATTAGGAATATGGGATTAGCAGATACACACTACCATATACAAAATAGATAAACAACAAGGATTTACTGTATAGCACAGGGAACTATATTCAACATCCTGTAATAATTCATAATGGAAAAGAATATATATATATATATATATATATAAAACTGAATCACTTTTCTGTACACCTGAAAATAACACAGTATGGTAAATCAACTATCCTTCAATAAAAAAATAAAATAAGATTTTTCCTCACAGTGTTACATGAAGTAACATAAGGGCTGTCTCCTTTATCAAAGAACCTGAGTAATAATATTCTGCATTTCTAAATCCTGTGGTAGGCACACACTACTATATATAAAATGGATAATCAACAAGGACCTACTGTACAGGCCCTGTATAATCAATATTTTGTAATAACCTGTAAGGGAAAAGAATCTGAAAAAGAATCTATAAGGGAAAAGTTACATATACATATATACACATATATATATCTGAATCACTGTGCTGGACACCTGAAGTTAACCCAACATTGTAAATCAGTTGATATCCTTTGATAAAAAAGAAAGAAAGAATAAATGTCATGGTAAATCTCTTGCTTCCTTGTGTTCTTGGCAGATACCAGGTATCCTGTTACTACTCTTTTTCCACATATTTTCTTCTGTTATCATATTAGTCAGAGAAGATTAGCTGCTTTAGCAAACTATTCCAATTTTTACTGGCTAAAAACAATATAATTTTTGGCCTGTTTATGTCATGATCTAAAGCAGGTTGGCACCACTGGAGGATGTATTAGTCAGCTAAGTTTGCCATAGCAAGTACCATAGATTGCGTGAAATATATTATCTCAAAGTTCTGGAGCTTGAAATTTCAAGGTCAAGGTTGTGGCTGATTTCTTTTCTGGTGACAACTCCCTTCCTGGCTTGCAGATGTCTGCCTTCTTGCTGTGTTGTCATGCAGCAGAAAAACAGAGATCTCTCTCTCTTTTCCTCTTCTTATAAGACCACCAATCCTGTTGGATTGGGACCCACCCTTATGACCTCATTTAATTTTAATTACCTTTTAAAAGCCCTATTTCCAAATACAGTCACATTGGGAATTAAGGCTTCAACATATGAATTTGGGGGGACATAAGTCATTCCATAGCATTCAATCCCTGGCCTCCAAAATTCATGTCCTTATCACATGAAAATTCTATTTTTTCCAAGCTAAAAGCCCCCAAAGTCTTAGCTGATTCCAGCATCAATTCTAAAGTCTAAAATCCAAAGTCTTATCTAAATATTATCTAAATCAGGTATGGGTGAGACTTGAGGTACAATTCATCCTGAGGCAAAATTCATCTCCAGCTGTGAACCTGAGAAACCAGACAAGTTATATGCTTCCCAAATACAATAGTAAGACAGGCATAGGATAGACATTCCAATTTCAAAAGGAAGAAATTGGAAAGAAGAAAGAGCTGCTAGGTCCCAAGCAAGTCCAAAACCTTGCAAGATAAATTCCATTAGATCTTAAGGCTTAAGAACAACACTCCTTTTGAATTATGGTTTTCTCAGGGTATATGCCCAGTAGTGAAATTGATGTGTCATATGGTAGTTCTATATTTAGTTTTTAAGGAACCTCCGTACTGTTCTCCATAGTGGCTGTATCAACTTACATTCCCACCAACAGTGCAAGAGGGTCCCCTTTTCTCCGCACCCTCTCCAGCATTTATTGTTTGTAGATTTTCTGATGCTTTGTGACCACCTAGAGGGGTGGGATAGGGAGGGTGGGAGGAAGGGAGATGCAAGAGGGAAGAGATATGGGGATATATGTATATGTATAGCTGATTCACTTTGTTATAAAGCAGAACCTAACACACCATTGTAAAGCAATTATACTCCAATAAAGATGTTAAAAAAAAAAAAAAGAACAACACTCTTTGATCAATGTTCTGCTCTCCCCACCCACTGAGGCAGTGGGGTCCCACCTTCAGAAACCACTAGGGCAGTAATTCCATACCCCGGAACTCTGCCCTCCAATCCTGTTGGAAAGCCCCACCTGCAAAGCTTTTCAGGGTGGTCCCACCCCCAAGGATTCAGTTGAAGGCCATCTGGCCTGTTGATACTTATGCGATGGTTCACCCTATGAAACCTGGGAGGCAGCTTTGATGATCTCTGAATCTCCTTTGGGGTCATTCTTTCCTTTTCTTGAGGAACAGGACACATTCTCAGCCAAATAACTGTTCCAATCCTGTAAGAGCTAAGAAGTCTAATAGCCTTCTTTGATTTCGTGTCATATTTTCTGTCCATTTTAGCCCCAGCTGGCAGTGACTCTACTGGCATAACTCCATCTCTATTCCTGGCTTCCACAGAGATGGCTGATTTCGTCCATTAGTCACATCTATAATCTCTTTATCAAATGGTTGTTCAGCCACACCCTTAGTGTTCTCTTCAGAACAATCTTTCTCAATTTTTGATATATATATTTTGATAATTTTCCAAATCTCTAAGTTCTGGTGCCTTTTGGCTAACAATTTCCTCCTTAATCCATCTCTCTCCACTCACATTTTACAATGAGCAATAAAGAAGATTCCCAGCTGTATCTTCAATGCTTTGCTTAGAAATCTCCTCTGCTCTGCATCTAATTTCACTGCTTGCAAGTTCCACTTTCCTCAGAACACTAGAACACAATTTAGCCATGTTCTTTGCCAATTATAATAAGGATGACTTTTCCTGTAATTTGTAATAACCTATTCCTCATTTTTCTGAGACCTCACAAGAATGGCCTTTAACATCCATATTTCTATCAACATTCTGTTCACAGCAATCTACACTTTTTCTAGCATGCACCACAAAACTCCTCCAGCATCTACCTTTTACCCAGTTCAAAAACACTTTCACCTTTTTAGGTATTTTTTGCAGTAGCATCCTATTTCTTGGTACCAAACTCAGTATTTGTCACCTTGGGCTGCCATAACAAGTACCATAGACTGTGCAATGGACTAAATGTTTGTGTCATCCCAAAATGCATATGCTGAAATTCCAACCTCCAATGTATTGGTATAGGAGGTGGGGTGATTAGGAAGTAATTAGGTCAGGAGGGTAGAGCCCTCATGAGTGGGATTAGTGCCCTATAAAAGGAACCCCAGCGAGTTCTCTCACCCACTTTCTATCATGTGAGGATACAAGAAGACTGCAACCCAGAAGAAGGCCCTCACCAGAAGCCAACCATGCTAGCAACCTGATCTCAAATTCCCAGTCACCAGAACTGTGAGAAATAAATGTCTGTTGTTTATAAGCCACCCAGTGTAAAGCAGCAGCCCAAACTGACTGAGTGGCTTAAACAAGTGAAATTTATTTTCTCACCGTTCTGGAGGTTAGAAGCCCAAGACCAAGGTTCTGGCTGATTTGGGTTGTGGTGAGAACATGCTTCCTGGTTTACAGATGACCCCATTCTCTCTGTGTTCTCTTGTGACAGAAAGAGAGAGAGATCTTCCTCCCTTCCTCTTCTTATAAGGCCACCAATCCTATTGGATTAGGGACCCATCTTCATGACCTCATTTAATCTTAATTATTGCGTGAAAGTCCTGTCTCCAAATACAGTCACTTTGGGGGTTAGGGCTTCAACATACACATTGCAGAGGAGATACAATTCAGCCCATGGCAAAGTTGAAGGGTCTACTTCATGTAGTTAATCTAGATTCTAGCTTCTTTACACCATCTGCCATTTTCTCAGACCTCAGAGTTCTTTACTGTATCTTCATCATTAGTTGCTGACAAAGGAAGGAGGGGTACTACAGGATGGCTTGGAAAAATTTATATACTATCTGAAAATAGCCGATATCATGTCTACCCACATTCTTTTGGCCAGAACTCAGTCTAATGGCCACACTTAGTGTAAGAGAACTGGGAAATCTAGTTTAGACATGAACCCATGCAGAGAAAAGAAAATAGATATTGACGTACACTAGCAGTCCCTGCCTCCATAACCCTTCTTTAAAAATTTATGTTTAGGAATCCGCTAAAAAAAGCAAAAACAAAAAAAGCTATTAAAACTAAAACATGAGTTCAGCATGTTTTCAGAATTTAAGACCAATAAACAAAAATAAATTGTATTTCCATACTCTATATACTAGTAATGGATAATAAAAATGAAATTAAAGAAAATTCCATCTAAAATGGCATAAAATAAAATACTTAGAAACAAATTTAACAGAAGACATTCAAAATCAATACAGAAAAATCAACTGTATTTCTGTGTTTTTATACAGTAGAAATGAATAATCAGAACGAAATTGCAAAAGATAATTTCAATTACAATATCATCAAAAAGAATAAAATAATGAAAAATAAATGTAACAAAAGAAGTTAAAAATGTACATTGTGAAAACTAGTAAACATTGTTGAAGGAAATTGAGAAAGATCTAAATAATTAGAAACACAACTTACGTTTATGGATTGAAAACATTATTTTTAAAATGGCAATACTTACTAAATTGATCTACAGATTCAACACAATCTCTATCAAAATCCCAAATGATTTATATGTGGAAATTGACAAGTTTATCCTAAATTTTATATGGAAATTCAAGAACAGCCAAAACAATCTTCAAAAAGAAGAACAAAATTCTTGTTCTCTCACTTCCCAATTTTAAAACTTACTGCAAAGCTACAGTAATGAAGACAGAGTGGTACTGGCATAAGGACAGACAAATATATTAATAGGATCTAATTGAGAGTGCAGACATAAACTCTTACATTCATGGTCAATTTATTATAAACAAGGATGCCAACACAATTCAAAGGGAGAAAGAGTAATTGTTTCAACAAATGGTGCTGGAACAACTGGATATCCACATGCAAAAGGATGAAGTTGAACAGCTCCCATACACCATACACAAAAATCAACTCAAAATGGATCATATCAAAATGTAAAATCCAAAACTATAAAATTCTTATAAGAAAATATAGACACAAATCTTCATGACCTTGGGTTATGCAAAGCCTTCTTAGATATAATACTAAGAGCACAAGAATGAAAGAAAAAAAAATGATAATTTGGACTTCATGAAACTTTCACGCTGCAAAAGAATAGTATAAAGAAAATGAAAAAAACAAACCACAAAATGAGATAAATACTTGCAAATAATATATATAATCCAGAATATGTGAAGAAAATATAAACTCAGTTTCCAAGTCTTGCTATGTAGCCAGTATTACCCAGTTATCAAAACCAAAGACATCAGAAGAAAACTACAGCCAATAACTCTTATAAATATTAAGATAAATAGATGCAAAAATCCTTTAAAAATACTAGAAAACTGAATCTCAAAACATGTAAAAAGGAGTATATAACATGACCAAGTGGGATGGCTATAGAAAAAAAACAAAAAACAAAACACGACAGACAATAACAAGTGTTAGCAAGAATGCGGAGAAAATGAAATAATCATTCACTGCTTCTGGGAATGTAACATGATGCAGCCACTTTAGAAAACAGTTTTGTCAGTTTTTCAAAAATGTTAAACTAAGGGTTACCGTATGATCCAGCAATTCTACTCATAGGTATATATCCAAGATGAATAAAAATAGAAATCCAAGCAACAACTTCTGTACTAATGTGCATAGTAGCATTATTCATAATAGTAAAAAAGTGGAAGTAACTTACATGCTCATCAACTGATGAGCATTCAATAAACAAACAGTGATATGTCCATATGATAGAAAATTATTTAGCAATAAGAAGAAATGAAGTATTGACACATGCTACAACTGGATGAACCTTGAAAACCTTATGTCAAGTGAAAGAAGGCAGTCAGGAAAGACCACATATTGTATGATTCTATTTATATGAAATATCTATAATAGACAATGCTATAGAGATAGAAATTAGATTAATCATTGCCTAATTGTCCCTAGGACTCAGGTAATGGGGGGAGTGGTGAATAGGGAATGACTACTAAGAGGTAAGAAGGTTAATTTTTTAGTACAGTTGTCCCTTGGTATCTGTGAATATCAAAATCCAGGGATGCTCGAATCTCATATAAAATGGCATAGTATTTGCATATAACCTACACATATCCTCCCATATACTTTAATTCTTCTCCAGATTACTTACAATATCTAACACGACGTAAATGCTTTGTAAATAGTTGCCAACCAGTAAATTCAAGATTTGCTTTTCGGAACTTTCTGTAATTTTTTGAGGGGGGAATATTTTCGATCTGTAGTTGGTTGAATCCGGGGATGCGAAACCTGTAGATACAGAAGGCTAACTCTAATGAGAATTTTTTAAACTTATATATATACTCGTATAAAAACAGAGTTTTAGGGTATAAGTGGCCTGAGAAACATGTAATCTTCTACTTGGTGATAAGTGGTAACCTTCACTATAATGAAAGTTTGGTCTCCTATTCAGGAAAACCTAGTTAATAGAGGAGTGAGGATTTTAACCCCTCCTTGGGTATTGGTAGGTCAGAGAAAATACTTTGTCAATATTGTGCAGCTTTCTTTTATAAAATTTTAGGGTTTTTTTTTTTTTTTTCTATCTTAGGGAAAACAAGTGTTCTAAAGATTATAGAAAATTTGGGATTTAAAGAAAAGTTTAAAAAGAGAATTTTACCCAACATTTAGAGACAGTCTTAATGGATACTTTGTTCTACTTCCTGCCATTTTTAAGTGCACATATAATTTTAATTACGTAATATATAAAAAGATATATATTACCTTTAAAATTTGCAAGTTTCTCACCTTAGTTAAGTAATGTTTGCTCATTGTAAAAAAAGAAAAGTTTGACAATAAGCCTGGAGAAGGATATAAAAATTACCCTCAAATTCCACTAACCAGAGATAAACACTAGAAACAGTCCACTGTACATACACAGGGTGGATTCATGCAGATATTCGCCTAGTTTAAGTACCTCTGATGGAACTTCCCTCACCATTCAGTAAATTTTTCTTGCTCCTCTCTGAAGGTTTCCTCTCCGTCAACACTATAGTAGATGCTGATACTTCCAGAAGATTCCACCCCCTCCTCAACCTTGCTCATTTCTTTCCCCATTTGTCATTGTTTCAATGTGCAGTATGATTCCCTCTCAATTGCTTGTCTGAGGACCCTTAGCCTTGGCCTCATTTTCTTCTCTGATACCACAGCATCCTTGAACTTATATTTTCTTCTTATTTGGCTCTTCTGCTTACTTGACTTTCCCATCTCTAGGACTTCTCTCCCCACTTACACCCTTCCTGCCAACACAACTCTTTGATGAAACGGTATCCCTTTGGCTTCTACTGGAGTCAACTGCAAAACTGACATTTTGACTCTTCTACGGGAGTCAAGATTTGGGGCTAAGACAGTCATTTTGAGGGCACCGTGAGCTGCTTCTTTGCTTTAAAAGTGTTTTTATATGTTTAAATATATTTAACTATGTTAAAAGAGAAAAGCTGCTTTATGACATTTGATTTTAACTAGTACTTATAATTCATGGTGGATAAAGTTTGCTATTACTAGAAGGTCTTGTGATTCTCATAAAAATACATTTCAAGTTCTCATTACATCCTCAATTGACATTATCAATTTAAGCAACTCAACTTTTTATGCATTTTTGAGTATTGCCTGCATAGTGCCAGTACAAATTGTCCAGAAAGTGTTTTACAGTTATTCATATGTTATCAAACATGGTTTAACTTAATCGAGTTGGGACATCAAAATTTGCATGTCATTTACCAAGAACCTCAATTTCTTCTCCAAAATAGTAATAATTAAATTATTATATTATATTAAATAAAACTTTAACATTTTATTAGGTCTCAAAGTAAAAAATATGTATATATTACATATATTTTATATATTTTTACTTTATTTTCATCATATATATAAAAGTATATATATAAACTTATATATGTTGTACATATAAAAGAATATATATGTGATAAAAGATAAACTGAGGTACTTTAAAATTTTCAAGAGTTTATTTGAGCATACATCGATTCGAATAAGGCAGTGCCAAGCCAAAGGTAGCTAAGAACACTCCACCAACAAGGGCTAGTGGTGAGGTTTTATACAGAAGAAGCTGAAGCACAGGAAGAAAAGTATTTGATTGGCTATAGCATAAGCAATTGTTTTATTTAGGAAAGCTTATTTGGCTGTTTGTGACTATTTTTTCTAAGTTTCATTTTTTCAGATTCAAGTGCATTGACTCTGGCTTTGGTTTTTGTTTGCTTACATAGGATACCAAGGTGTTAGAGTCACCTCAGTCTAATCACCTCCTTGATTAATTACATAGATAGATGGATGATAGATAGATAGATGATTGATAGAGATATAGTTTATATATATATATAATTATATATAAATGTAAATAAATATATATAAAACGTTAAATCCCAGCATTAATCAGAAATAAATTTATCCTTCCACAAGTGCTATGTAATCATCCATAAAACCTTTCCCCAATCAGATGGATTAGAAATTCACCTCTAGGATATATTTACTTTTGTGTTAAAAATCGTTGCAACAACTCATTTACCCATAGAGGAAGAACTTTCATGCTTTGTTGAATATAAATGTAGTCAAAGTTTGTATTTATATTGGGCCTTACCATATAGGTAAAGAATTCATACTCACCACCTAATTTCCTTCTCTCAGTCATCCTGTGAGGCAGTAATAGTGTGTAATATTTTTGTTTTCAAAATTAAAAAAAAAAAAACAGTTTCATAGTAGTTTAATGATTTCTCACAAACTATCTGGTTAAACTTTGGAGGGTCAAGAAGGAGGGAAGATTGTTGGACTGTCTTCTCTGATATCTCTATCCTGTCCTTTAGTTTGCTGCATTTTACAGGAAACCCCCAATCTTTTTTTTTTTTTTTTTTCTTCTTTTTCTTTTTCTGTCTTTATTTTTATTTGGAGCCCTTGCTCTCTAGCTTCCAGGTGGGATCTGCAATGAGTGTCTGGAACCTATGACTGGGGTGCTAGAAGAATGAGAAGCCAGGATCTTTCCCCTTCTCTCTGCTCCTGTGGTGTCTCTGGTTGTAGTTGGTTCCTCCTTGGCCCCCACTCCTGACCACAGCCCATCCATTACGAATCCAGCAGCTGTGAGGCAGCCGTGATTTCTGGACTCTGGTAACGCCACTTGTTCCCATTGCCCTTCTAGTCCTAGGATGATAACAGCTTCCTGCTGTTGCTAATTTCTGGGTGACCTCACTCTCAGCTCTTCTGACCATTTCCTTGTATCCATTAACCTATCATGGGTTTGATTTTTTTGCCTAGATCCCAATTGTTATTTGAGAGATACCATCAATGCTTCCATGTGTAAAAGTACTAATCCCAATACTATTTTCTGTTTCATGAAATAATATTCTTCTATTCTTTGCTTAAAATAAGAAATAACGTGGGGGCTTCCCGTCCCAGGGGCTTCCCGTCCCAGGGGCTTCCCTGGTGGCGCAGTGGTTGAGAGTCTGCCTGCCAATGCAGGGGACACGGGTTCGAGCCCTGGGCTGGGAGGATCCCACATGCCGCGGAGCAACTGGGCCCGTGAGCCACAATTACTGAGCCTGCGCGTCTGGAGCCCGTGCTCCGCAACGGGAGAGGCCGCGACAGTGAGAGGCCCGCGCACCGCGATGAAGAGTGGCCCCCGCTCGCCGCAACTAGAGAAAGCCCTCGCACAGAAACGAAGACCCAACACAGCCAAAAATAAATTAATTAATTAATTAAAAAGGAAAAAGAAATAACTCTATTTTATTGTTCATTATGTATTATTGATGTAAACTATAGGAGCTTATTGCTCTTATATTTGAGTTCCTAAAAACATTTTCCATTGAATGCCTTTGATTAGGATAAGACAGTTAATGTAAAAAAAAAAAAAAAAAAAAAAAAAAAAAGAGCCTGTGTAGTGATTAGGATCAAAGAATTAATGTAATTCTTGCCCAGCCTTTCAGAAGCGTATGACCTCGAGCTACTTTGTCCGTGAACCTGGGTTTAGTAGAAATAAGAATTCATAGGACTTAGGATTCTTGTGAGGAATGAATGAGTTAGTATGTGGGAAGGACACAGTGTATTGCTTGATTCATAAACACTAATAAAAAGTAGCCATTTTAAAGTGCTTTTGAGAATTCAGATTAAGCACAAATTATTGTGATTTATATAATTATAGATTTAAGACTATTTATTTGGGTTGTGAGAACTTTTAAATCATTTATGTATGTGTGTGTGTATATATCTTGTGTGTATATAGCTGTATATAATATATGTGCACATATATACCATTGTATAGATCAATTTAAATATGCTTTTCTAAAATCTTTAGACTTTAAATTTCAGAAACTTAAGAAAAAATAATATTCTAGAATTTTAATGTTTTAAAAAGATATATTTCTTGATTATAACAAAATTAGTATTAAAGTGTTTGCAAAGAAGCATTTTGCAACTGCAAAATGTGTTCCTGAAGAAAATATATATATATATATATATATATATATATATATATTCCAGCAAAAGATTTAACTACCTTGGATCTACATAAGAGAATACTAGGGCTTCCCTGGTGGCACAGTGGTTGAGAATCTGCCTGCCAATGCAGGGGACACGGGTTCGAGCCCTGGTCTGGGAAGATCCCACATGCCGCGAAGCGACTAGGCCCGTGAGCCACAATTGCTGAGCCTGCGCGTCTGGAGCCTGTGCTCCGCAACAAGAGAGGCCGCGATAGTGAGAGGCCCGCGCACCACGATAAAGAGTGGCCCCCACTTGCCGCAACTAGAGAAAGCCGTCGCACAGAAACGAAGACCCAACACAGCCATAAATAAATAAATAAATAAAATTTAAAAAAAAAGAGAATGCTAAGGTCTTCAGATGTGCAGAAAGTCTTTGGGAGATATAACATAAATTAGATAATTTTCTTTTATATAACTACTTTTGGAGATGAGCTAAAGTATTGCATAATAGTCCTGATTTGGTTAACTCTGAAATCCTTATTTATTTATCTGTTCTAGTATCGTGTCTTTATGGATCCTCTTAGGAACACCTGCAGAAGAAAGAAAGGAGAAAGAAAGAAAGAAGGAAGGAAGGAAAGAAAGAAAGAAAGAAAGAAAGAAAGAAGAAAGAAGAAAGAAAGAAAGAAAGAAAGAAAGAAAGAAAGAAAGAAAGAAAGAAAGAAAGAAAGGGAGAGACAGAAAGAAAGAAAGAAAGAAAGAAAGAAAGAAAGAAGAAGAAAGAAAGAAAGAAAGAAAGGAAGGAAGGAAGGAAGGAAGGAAGGAAGGAAGGAAGGAAGGAAGGAAGGAAGGAAGGAAGAAAGGAAGGAAGGAAGGACAGAAGGAAGGAAGGAAGGAAGGAGATGGTACCTGAAGAATAGTACATTTTGTCTAAGGCTGAAGGGGAAGAAAAGTTCCAAAACAAAAAGCAGAGCGAAACAGAAGCTGGGGACAAGTCTACAGATAGAATTGAACAGAAACAAATTCTACTATTCCTACGTCAAACATAAAAGAAAGTAAAAGTGATAAAGACGAGGATCTAGTAACTATAAAAATTCACAGTAATTTCAGGAGCCATTACAAAAAACAAGTTTCAAGTTCTGAATTACAAAAAATTAGCAGTCAGTTGGGACCCTAAATTAATGAAAGATTGATTTATTGCAACTACATCTGACATCCATATTGTAGAATTATACTCTTCTGACTCCATTCCAAATATATGCTATTCTAAAATCAGATTTCAAAATTTGGCCAAAATGGAACTCAAAAGAACATTATGTAAATATCACTTCTTGTTTCAATTCTCTTAAAAATCTCTAGGCTCTGTAGCAGTAAAGTTTACATATGTGGAACATGGTTTTGAATATATATATATATTACAAACATTCACTGCAACAATAGTCATCCTTGATTTGCCCTTTTATAATGTACCCACTACGTGTATGCAGAGCTATAATGGGGCTTTGTAAATCATCCAACAAACTCCAAGCATAGGAGTCTTTCTGTGGAATTCAAGATGTTAATATTTCCTTTCTAACCAAATTAGCTCCACATGTTTTCTGCTGCAACTAATCTCCTTCCTGTGGAATGAGGCATGGGGTGACTCATTCTTTATTTTTTGAACATGACAATTTATTCCAGAGTAACCCTCGTTTCACATAGGCTCAGTCTCCTAGCCATTGCTGTGCACCCAGCATTCTTGCTGACCTTTGGAGCAAAGGTGTGGAATTATGGAAGAAAATCCTTATACCACTCGTGTACAGGCTAAGGAGACTTGGATGGTCATCTCACAAGTGGCAGACTTTAGATAGCTTGTGTGGCAGAAAAATAATTTCTTAGGTGTCTACAGAAAGTTTAGGATGGATAAAGTGCCCCCAAACATACATATCTGAGAATAAGAACAAGAATAAGAATTATATTATTGATAATGTCCTAAATGTCAGGCCTTGATCCCTATTTATAATATTGCTAATACTTACAGAGATAAGGTGGCTAATATAGCCCCATTTTGAACATGAGAAGACAGTCACACTGCTAATAATTAGTAGAGCAGAAATTCAAACCCAACTCTCACGGTTCTAAAACCAATGGCTTTGAAATGCATCCTCTCCATCATTTGCGTCTCAAAGTGGCCTCTGCAGAGGTGGAGTAGAGATCACAATGACTACTTAGATCTGTGAACTAATTAATAATACTCAGAAAGGTGAAGTGACTGTTAAGGCCTCAAGGCTTAGAGATAGAGTCTGAACCATATTCTGGCTCTAAGGATGCCCAATTCTGTGCTACTTTTCTCCCATCACTCAATTCACTTAGAGTATTTAGCTGAAGACCCCTCTAACAGTGTCTCCTTAGGTAGAGGGAAGGAAAAACTGAAGGAGAAGAGAAAGGAGACAGGTAAGAGCTGAAGCGTGAATACTTGGAGGGCAGAATCTATATGCTATTTGTTGTTGCATTCATAACACCTAGCATGGTGTATTGAACATAGTGATATTTGGTATTTGATAATATTTAATAAATGAATAAACAAAGAATAGATAGATGATAGATGATGATACATAGATAGACAGAAAAAATAATATAAAAACCTTTGGTGGGTGGGGTTTGTTTTCTTTTTTTTTGGTTTGTTTGCATAGTAAAAATCTCACTATATTATTATAAAGAATATCTGACTGGGTATCTGGACAGTTTGATTTAGTTCTGTCCCACCTCTCATTTCAGCTGTTATTTTAGGAAATTTTCCTCATCTCACTGGGCTTGATTTCTCTCATGTATGTAATAAAAGTGTTAGGTTAATTAAGTTTTAAAATGTTGTCAAACTAGAGGGCACTATCTATAGATAACCTGTTTTTCAGAAGACGTTCCATTGTAGGACAATGATCTGGTCATAGAATTTTTTGGTCACATGAGGGTATCGATTATATTATGTGTATGATCGCAAAGGTTTCAGTAGCCTGGTGGAAGACAGCAATATGACATTCCTGGTCCTTAATGTTTGCTAAGCACCTATTTGTTCCTCTCTCATTCTTTCAGCAAGGAATTATTAAAGCATCTCTATGTGAAAGTGTTGAATTAGTAAGAAGTTCAAAACAATTATAACTGGCATTCTAAAAGGGTTACACATAAGGAACCAGAAAGAGAAAAAGGAATACCTAACGGTGTTTCTTGGTAAATTGGCAAAGTTAACATTTAAAATTGAAGGGAGATCAGAAGTTCACCGAACGGCAAGAAGAAAGAGCTGCCCCTGCCAAGGAAGCATCATGACACAATGTCTTTGGGGGGGTGCCAACCTTCTTAGCACATCAAACGCAGAGAGAATCAAGGGAGTAGCAACAGATGAAGCTGAGAGTAGGCAGAGCCCATGGCCTAAAGGGCCCAGTAAGCCAATCTAAAGTTTTCTATTATCTTTTAGGTTATAAGCAATCACTTGAAAACTTTTTGAAGAAGAGTGACATGAGTACACAGGCATACCTGGGAGACATTGCAGATTTGGTTCCAGACCATCGCAATAAAGCAAATATTGAAATAAAGTGAGTCACCTGAATTTTTTGGTTTCCCCATGCATACAAAGCTTATATTTACACTATTCTGTAATCTATTAAGTGTGCAATGGCATTATGTCTAATAAACAAGGTACATACCTTAATTTAAAAATACTGGTGTTAGAAAAATGGCGCCAATAGCTTTGCTTGATGCAGGGTTGCCACAAAACTTCAATTTGTAAAAAACACAATATCTGCAAAGTAAAATAAAGTGAAACACAATAAAATGAGGCTTGCCTGTATTTACATTTTGAAAAATCCATATGGCAACCTGTGGAGCGGGGGTGACTGGATGGAAAAGAGCCCAGTTAGTGGAATGGACAAGGCAAGAGATACTGAAGATCCAAACCCAGACTGTGGCTCAGAGATGGAGTACTGCACAACACTGTGCTGCATTTTACAGGGTTCAAGTTTCTTGTCAGTTGCCATTCACAGAATAACTTGTTTTTTTTTATATTGAAAAAAATTTTATGAAACAAAATCAAATGTGAGAAAAGCCAAATATGTGAGTAAGTAACAATGAAGACAATTACACCAACACTTTAAGAAAATATTTTATATAGTACTTCCCCCCTTATCTGCAGGGATACCTTCCAAGACCCCCAGTGGATGCCTGAAACCACAGACAGTACCAAACCCTATATATACTATGATTTTTCCTATATGTTCAAACCTATGATAAAGTTTAATTTATAAATTAGGCACAATAAGAGATTAACAATAATAACCGATAATAAAATAGAACAATTATAACAATATACTGTAATAAAAGTTATGTGAATGTGGTCTCTCTTTTTCAAAATATCTTATAAATTGAATGCCTTTTCCATCTTAACTATGTACTCACCACACACTGTGGCTATAACTTTTGAAGTTTGAATTTCGACAGCAAAATTAGCACAGTTTTTTTCCTCTTTATAATTTCACAGATAGAAGATTCATTCTTACCATAGAGCTTAGCAAACTCAGCACATGACTTTTTTTTTTTCTTTTTTTATTAAGTTGAGAAAGTTCACATTTTCACTTAAAGAAGCACTTTACGGCTTCTCTTTGGCATATCTGAATTGCCAACATCCCTACTCTTGTGCTTTGGAGCAATTATTAAGTAAAATAAGGGTTTCCTGAACACAGGCACTGTGATATCAAGACAGTAGATCTGATAACCTAGGCAACTATTCAGCGACTGAATAGCAGGATATACTGGACAAAGGGATGATTCACATCTTGGGTAGGACGGATCAGGAGAGTGCAAGATTTCATCACACTACTCAGAATGGCATGCAGTTTAAAACATATGAATTGTTTATATAAGGAATTTTTTATTTAGTATTTTCAGACCATGGTTGACCATGAGTAACTGAAACCGAGGAAAGCAAAACTGCAGATAAGGGGGACTACTGTACTGTCTTCTCGATGACCTGGAGTGTGTGATTGCAGATGTCTTAAACTAGAATGAAATGTTATAGAACCCTGTATTGGCAAGGTCCAGTGGAACCTATGGACAAATTCAGTGGAAATATACTTTTCTAAAACTAGGCTTTTGTGTCATCCTTTATTTGTTGGCCCTTTAAAGTACTACAGTTGACCCTTGAACAACGTGGGGGTTAGGGGCACTGACCCCCCACACAGTCAAAAAATTTGCATATAATGTTTGACTCCCCAAAAACCTAAGTACTAATAGCTTACTGTTGATCAGAAGACTTACCAATAACAAAACAATTGATTAATACATATTAAATGTATTATATACTGTATTTGTAAAATACAGTAAGCCAGAGAAAAGAAAACGTTATTAAGAAAATCATAAGAGAAAATAATTTATAGTACTATGCTGTATTTATTGATGCCATAAATTTTCATTGTCTGTTAACAAAGTGTAGTTCTGTCAATACCCACACCAGTAGTGTCCTACATGATACAAAACACTGTAGATTTTATATTTATTACTAACACTAGACATCAAAAATGAAAAGATGATGTAAAAAAAAAAATCATATTTATTTAACCAGTGTAATAATTCATGCATTGACAACAAAGAAGCAGCAATTTGATTGGTTGTGGTAGCGTAGCATAACCAATACAATTGCTTCACAGTATTCTAGCCTATACACTCATGAATGAATCATTATAAATTTTTTGTGGCATTCAGTATTACAGTCATACTCATCACACAATATTGGAGATGTTACATTTTTTAAAAACCACTCACCTGTGATGACAAGCTAATATGCAGTTTCTCCAATTACGAGAGAGAGGCATACTGTATGATAATGTAATTCCTTGAAAGCAAAATTATTAAATAGTAAGAAAACTAATACACTATTTTTTTTCTTTCTTTTTTTTTTTTTTTTTGGCTGCATCGGGTCTTAGTAGCAGCATGCAGGATCTTTCATTGCGGTGTGGGATTTTCGCTGTGGCACGGGCTTCTCTCTAGTTGCGGCGTGCGGGTTTTCTCTCTTTAGTTGTGGCACGCAGGCTCCAGGGCGCGTGGGCTCTGTGGTTTGCAGCGGCATGTGGGCGCTCTCATTGAAGTTCGCGAGCTCAGTAGTTGTGGCATTTGGGCTTAGTTGCCTCGCAGCATGTGGGATCTTAGTTCCCCAACCAGGGATCAAACCCCTGTCCCCTGCATTGGAAGGCAGATTCTTTACCACTGGACCTCCAGGGAAGTCCCAATACACTATTAACTTTATTTTAAATATCACATCCCTTCTCCCTATGTAAAGATAGACTATCTACTTCAATACAAGTCTTATGCACGATGTTCTACACAATGAATACTTAAGCAATAATGATGATTATGACACAAAAAATTCTCATACAGTTCTTGCTGTACAGGTATTAGTTTTTTGCAAGAAGACACATACATATACAAGAGATAAGTTTACCAACTTGATGGCATGGTGATTCTTTACTATTCATTAAGTGGAAGTGGATCAGCATAAAGGTCTTCATTCTCATTGTCTTCATGTTGAGTAGGCTGAGGAGGAGGAGGGAGAGCAAGGGTTGTTCTTGCTGTCTGAGGGGTGGCAGAGGTGGAAGAGGTGGAGGAGGTGGAAGGGGAGATGGGAGAGAGGCAGGCACACTCAGTGCAACTTTACAGAAATACATCGTCCGTTATGTCTGACATTTTTGCTTTATCATTTCTGTATAAGTGTTTCTATATGGTACCAATCCTTCTTCCAGTTTCAGTGCCCATATCATAGAAGGTTCCATGTTGTTAAAGAAGTCAAAAGCAGTCTTGAATAATCAGAACCCTTCTGCCAGACTGTCTGATGCCAATTTGTTTCCTGTACTGTTACTTCTACATCTTCCTCATCATCTGGCACTGGTTCAGAAGCTCTCATCTCCACCAAGTCATCTTCTGTTAATTCTTCTGGTGTGGTGTCTATTAGCTCTTTAATTGCTCCAAGATACTTATCTTGAAACACTTCACCTCTCACTTTTTTTTTTTTTTTTTGCCATCTCCAGGATCTCTCATGATTTCTTTGATTGCCTCTGTCCTAAAACTGGTGAAGTCATGCACAACATCTGGATGTAGTTTTCTCCAGCAGAAATTTGTTGTTTCAGGCTTAATGGCTTTCAAGGCTTTTTCTGTAACAATGATGGCATCTTCAATCGTGTAATCCTTTCATACTTTCATGATTTTCTATCAGGTTTCTTTTCTACTGCAGTGACCATCCTTTCCATAGAGTACCATATGTAATGAGCCATAAAGCTCCTTATGACCCCCTGACATAGATGCTGAATTAGAGATGCTGTGTTTGGGGGCAAGTAGACAAGTTTGACGTCTTCCATGTTGAGCTCGTGGGTTTCTGGGTAGCCAAGGGCATTGTCCAATATCAAAAGAACTTTAATAGGCAATCTCTTACTGGCAAAATAGTTCCTGACTTCAGGGACAAAGCATCAATGAAACCAATCCAGAAAAGGGGTTCTCTTTGTCCAAGCCTTCTTGTTGTACAACAAAAAGACTGGCAGCTGGTGTTTATTTTTCCCTTCAAGGCTAGGGGATTAGTGGCTTTATAGATAAAGGGCAGCCTTAATCATAAATCCAACTGCATGTGTACAAAACAGTGGAGCTAGCCTCTCCTTTAAATCCCGGTGCTCACTTCTCTTCCTTATTACTAAGTGTCCTTTGTGCCATTATTTTTCCAGAATATGGCACATTTGTCTGCCTTAAAAATCTGTTCAGGCAGATATTCTTTCTCCTCAATGATTTTCCTAATGGCATCTGTGAACTCATCTGCTGCTTCTTGGTCAACAGAAGCTGCTTCTCCTGTTATCTTGACATATTTTTCAAGCCAAATCTCTTTCTAAAATTATCAAACCATTCTTTGCCAGCATTTAATTCTCCAGTTTTAGATCCTTCACTTTCCTTTTGTTATAAATTGTGATATGATGACTTCACTTTTTCTCAAATCATATTAGAGTCTATAGGTATGCCTTTCTCATAGCAATCCTACGCCCAAATAAAGCTGTATTTCTGATATAAGATAAAAAAGTATTTTTCAAAAAGTACAAAGTTTTTACAACTGCTGGAGTAGCTGCAGCAACAGCTTCACAGATTTCCTTTTCTTTTTTTACAGTGGTTCTTATGCTGGATTCATTTATCTTTAAATAGTGGGCAACCTCAACTGTGGACCTCAATCTATGGCACATGTCAAGCAATTCAGCTTTTTCTTGTCATGATGAGACTTTTCTCTGCTTCTTGGGAGCACTTCCAACATGACTAGTGGCACTTCATATGGGTCCCAGAGTGTTATTCAAGGTTTACGGTATGACACTAAACATGATGAAAAATACGCAAGAACCACAAAAGATCACTTTTTACTGAGCTATACAATTTACTGGAGAAACAAACTGTACATGCAGATACAATTAGCATCACACGATGTTTTAAGTGGATACTCACAACACCTGAGCTCACTGCAACAGCAACAGGAGTGGCTATAAAATTATTACAGTGGTACAGTAGGAACTACAGTTACTTTTATGTAGTTATGATTTAATAGTGTATCTTTACATTTGTTTACATTTCTCTTGACTGTGAATGGTCCCATGGACTATAAATATTTGTGTGTGTAAAGTTGGATAAACCATAATGTTTTATAATAGATTTGTGTATATTTTACGGTTGTAAATGATAAAATAGACTAGTACCTACACATATTTTATGCATGAATAATATACCTATTTTTTTCTTAATTTTTTCAATATTTCTAGGCTATGAAGTTCATCTGCGAGTTTTTCCAAATTGTTTCAAACCTCCAAACAATTTTCCAATATATTTATTGAAAAAAATTCTGTGTATAAGTGGACCCACACAATTCAAATCCATGTTGTTCAAGGGTCAACTGTACTTGTGCTTGACTTGGAAAAAAACAAATAGATATTCAGCATATCATTACAGAAGTTTGTTTTAAAGTAAATATTTTCCAGTTAAATCTACCAAATTATAAGATAAATTTTGCTCAAAATTAGATGAAAGTTTTTTTTTTTTATCAATACTTCAAATTCAAAATTCTGTTGTTTTCCAATTTGTGCTTAAACATCATCCACTGGAGCTCACTCTCTCTCTCCCTCTCTCTCTCTCTCACACACACACACTCTCTCTTTCTCTTACTCTCTCTCTTTCTTCATCAGGGCCAAGGTTTGTATTTCACTGCTTTTCAGCCCATGGATCAGGATCTCCAAAACAAGTACGTAAATCATAAATCTAGACCCTGCTTTACCTCTGATTTTCCCCACCTCCTAATACCCTTAGTGGTTATACCGGAAGCTGCCATTAGGACTCCAAAGAATCCAAGTCACTTTCCTTTTATGAGCTACCTTATGATCATCCATGTCTCATCAGAAATTTCATCAGAAATACAAGAAAGAATAATACAAAGTGAAAGAAAATGCAGGAAAACAAAATTCAAGAAATGATCACATCTATCATGAAAAAGTAGTTGTGTCAAAAAAACAAAACAAAACAAAACACAATTCTAGTTCTCTAGTTTGCCCACAATGTGAACATTTTCGTAATATTTGTTTTGACATATTTAATTCAACTGTATATAATGGATTAGGAGGAAAATGAGTAGTTTTTTTAAATACAAAGTGGCAACCATGATTTCCCTAAATAGAGAGTACATTTGAAAAAACAAAAAAGTTCTAATACTAAAGTGCTGTGGTGTATAATTAATATGTTATGAAATTTCTCATATTCTAAAATATTTCCAGTTTTAAGAAGTTGAGACAGAGCATGATTTAAAATATGTATATTATACTTTTAAAAGGTATTTTATCAATAATTTTTTTTTATCTAGTTAATTTTCCTCTAGTTTCTTCATAGCCAAATCTCTTACCTATTTTATTCATATCTCTCTTTGACTGGAGTTAACATTTCAGATGTTTTTGATGAATTCTTCCCCAAAATATTCATATTTTTCTACAAGTTTTTCAAGTTCTATATCATCTTTTTGAACCTCTCATAAATGCCCTTTGGTCTACTTTCATACTTTGACTAATGAGATTCACAGACTTTGAAAGACTTTCCAGTTGGTATTAAAACAAACTTAAATAAAGAGATATCCCTTCCATTATTTCTTCATATAATTACTCCAAAATTATATATTTCTCTTTTACTATCATTTTACATGGAAATGCTTAGATGATTTGGGTTTTATTTCCTGTCACAGGTAGACCTCTGATGGTATAACTGTATTTTAGCTTCTACCATCATTTGAAGTTGGTTATTTTCATCAGGCAGTATCAATGTAATAGTTTTGAAGTCAAGGTAATGGATGAGTTTACTGAAAACTCAACTCTTTCTCTCATTCTGCTAGCCAAAGTATACTTCATGATCATAAACACAGAACTTCAGACCTCAACCTGATTCTGGGAAGGCAAAATGAATGTGCCCTTGGGAGTTGGACACTCAGAGACGTGGTAAATTATCTTGTCCAAGCACTGACCCAGTGGTACTGTGGGAAAACTCCTGGAGCATATGAGTTACATGAACTAATTTTTTTTTTTTTAACATCTTTATTGGAGTATAATTGCTTTACAATGGTGTGTTAGTTTCTGCTTTATAACAAAGTGAATCAGTTATACACATACATATGTTCCTATATCTCTTCCCTCTTGCATCTCCCTCCCTCCCACCCTCCCTATCCTACCCCTCTAGGTGGTCACCAAGCACCGAGCTGATCTCCCTGTGCTCTGCAGCTGCTTCCCACTAGCTATCTATTTTATGTTTGGTAGTGTATATGTGTCCATGCCACTCTCTCACTTTGTCTACATGAGCTAATTTTTCTCCCATGGGCTTGTCTATCAATGGCTTAGCTGTGGGCCCACTAAAGGAAAAAAGAAACTTCTGTCAAAATTACACACCATTTGCACTTCTGAAACTTTGTTTTATTTCCAGTAGGTGGTTATCAAAAATTATTAACAAAAGCCAGATGACTGTATTATTTACTGTTAAAGCCTGTGTTTAATTTGTATTTATAATGACATATAATACCATAATTTTCAATATTACACAGGCAACATACACATGATTAAATCTTTGGGTGAAATGTATTTTATGTGTGAACTATCAATAATCAGCCATCTTCCATATTAGATAGAATTTTCATATAATACAGATTGTTATTAAAGAACATGGAAAAGACTTATGGAAGCCTATCCTTATTTTGAGTTTAGAAAAAAGAACATACTATGTATAACTCACTATACTTATTAGATGTCCCTGACCAGAGAGCTAGAAGAAGTCATTTTCAGATCAAGTAAAATGAATGTAACATAACATTATTTTTAAGTTTTTATTTATTTTTTGAGGAAAAGATTTATAGTGTATCTTTTTTAGGAAAGAAACCTTTGACTTAAGGTCAATAATATAGGTAATACACTCCACCATTTATTTCATCGATTGATATCTACATCTAGTTAAAAATAAAAACTAAATAGATTTTTATAAGGACATCTAGAAATGCTTAGGGATGGTCCAAAATTTCCAAATTTGTTTATAAGACAAGGCTTACAAGAGTGCAGGAAGTAATTACAGCAGTTTTCATTATTCATACATCTGACATTGAATTAGATACTAATCTGATCCCTGGCTTAGTTGTCCTATAATTAAGGGTTCAACTCTTATGCAATAAACTGGATTTGAAACCCTCTTTTTCCAGCTTCTTTCCATCCAAAATATATTTAATGTGTCATTTGTTCCTCATTATACCCAAGATATTCCCTGAGCAAGTTCTCTGGCTTGAGAGGAATCTTCAACATAGTCACGCTAAGGTGTTAGCGATTAGAAGACTGATGAGATATCAACTGAATGAAAAGAATTGAACCCTCAGCTATTGAGAAGTATTTTAGAATTGAAAGAATTTAAAGGCAGCTGTGTTGGTGAGGGGGGGGGGGGTTGGTTCCTGATGCCCTGGAATTCCTATAATCTAACGACCCATCTGTAAATAAGGATATCTTTCTCTTTGGCACGTGTTTTCCTCTACTCTTCCTACTCCCCCAGGAAAATGTAGTATATTCTAGGACCAGTTTACTTCCTTTTGCTATGTTTTCTAGCTCTAGAGAGATTTCAAATATGAATGTTCTCTCAAAGGAACAGAAATACCATCACTGCAAAAAGTCATGCATGCATGCATTTGAAGATGAAATTAATAGGTAGGATTTCATCACATTGTAATTCCAGCAAAAAAGGGGGGAGATTATAGCTTATACTTATTTAGAATTCCAGGAGAAAAGGTACAGAACAGAAAGTATGGAGACAAAGAACAATCTTTGTCTGTTCTATTATCACTGGATAAATAGTTTCTGTGGAACATGATCTCAAATGGGACATGGTGACTTTGACCTGTTTGTGCTGTGTTCCTTGGTACCCAGAGGTGTGAACATTTGTTCCAGGGCAAATTTCATAGAAGAGGGAAATAAAGCCCTGGGGGAGACACATGAGTACAACTGGCTGCAGATTACACGTCATAAGCATTCATTGAGAAAACTTTAAGTATCTGCACAAACAATAGGGCTTGGATATGGTTGTCTTGTTAACAACTAGATGAATGTTCTCCCTGAACAACATAACATTTCTTCTTTGGCTGCCAGAAACCTCAGAGCTAAATCTGTAGACCTAATTTCAGTAACTATCTAGGAAATTATGATGTTTATCCTTACACAAACTTTTCCTGATCCATTCTTTGTACTTCTAACTCTATTTTCCATGGTCCTGGATTATGTTTTTAAACTTTTTAATTTTATTGTTTGCAATCAAATAAATTGTTTCAATCTCTTTGTAGACTTGAAACAAAAGTATTCAAACTTATCTCAATGATTAACAAAATAAAAGCATGATAACAACATTCTGCTACTCCCTTGCTTTTCTGCTTCTTTAGAATGACTCCGAGAAGTTAAACTAAGAAGACTTGTTCAAATTAACAGTAAAAACCAATCCTCTATATTTCATTAGTTGGTCTTAACTATAGAGCGGTATATCCTAAAGTTGCTAAATCCATTTGTGATTAAGACTACACAAGAGAAAACATAGGTTAAAACTGGCTTTTATTCTCTTCTTTGAATATTCTAATCAGCCTTCCATAGTCATTCTTTCTAGATACACTCAGCCTTTGTCCTCTCTCATATAGAAATGGCCAGCCTGAGACCAAAGATTTCCTTTTTATTATGTATAATAATATAATACAATATTTTATTATACTTTATAATACATTATATTATAGTATATGTATTTAATATAATGTATTCAATAAGTGTTTAATATAATACATTTAATACATACTTAATATAATATATATTTTAAAATATATTCTTAATAAACAGCTGGAATTCAGTTTTTTCCTCCCAGGTGTTCCTGCCTTGCTTCCTCTGGTTTTCTTAATTTCCTGACAGTGCCCCCGCCCCCCTCATCTTACTCCAAATCTTTTGTAAATAAACAACATGATGAAAGAGACAATTATTATTCATAAGGCTATTTTTTAGTTAACTATGCCTTCATGACAGTCACTGGACCAAAAATATCTCATCACCAAGACTAGCCAAGTTGCTGCCCAGATCCAGGAAAACTGATAGTCACATGAGATAATGTTGTCTGACCAAGGATAAGTGGAACTTTCCCCCTCCCCAACTCCGGACCCTTGAGCCTTCTCAGAGGCAGTGGTGCAGGCCAGGAGCTGGCTCTGGAGTTGCACATACCTTTGTTGGAATCTCAACTCTGCCACTTCTTCAGCATGGACACTTGGACAAACTCCATAACCTCCTGGAACCTCAATTTCCTCATCTTTAAATGAGTATAATGCTTTTTAGGGTATTATAGTTCATGCTCAATTAAATGTTTCCTTAAAAGAAGCTCCAAATATCTGAAAATATGTTTTTGAAATGACACACTTAAAATTCTGTTATCATTCATTGAAAAAAATAACTTCTGTATGTAACATCATACCACCTGCCTGAGAAATTAAATGCATTTTTATCCTCATATAGCAGAAGCTAACATAGACATAGGCCTATAAATAACTGATTACAGAACTTGTCATTAAATATTCTAAGGTATCTTAGAGGTCAGGGATAAATTTTGATGGTATTATAATTATTTTGGAGTCAGGAAGTGTGATGACTAATTTTATGTGTCAACTTGATTGATCACAGAGTATCCAGATTAAACATTATTTCTAGGTGTGTCTGTGAAGGTATTTCCAAAAGAGATTAGCATTTGAATGAGTGAACTCAATAGAGTAGATTACCCTCACCAATGTGAGGAGATATCAATTAATCCACTGGGAATTAAATAGAACAAAAAATGGAGCGAAGAGGAATTTGCCTCCTTCCTTTTTTCCTACCAAACTGATTGAGCTGTGACATCTCGTCTTATCTTCTCCTGCTCTCAGACTGGGATTTATATCAATCAGCTCCCTTGATTCTCAGGCCTTCGGACTCAGATTAAATTACAACACTGGCTTTCTTGGGTCTTCAGCTTGCAGACAAAAGATCATAGGATTTCTCAGCCTCCATAGTTGCAACAGCTAATTTCTCATAATAAATCTACTATGATTGTGTTTCTCTGAAGAACCTTGACAAATACAAGAGGCTAGGAAAGCTTATCCTACATCACAGCCAAGAATCCCTCCCACAGGGTTATTAAGTAGGATATCCAAGGGTCAAAACAGGACAGGAATGACAGGAATAAAAAAGTGTCATTTTGTTGGTTGCTGTATCCTAATACAACTAATAGCCTTGGTCAAAAGATAAATTGAAGCTCCCAGCTTAGGCTTTAGGTCTAAAAGGAACATCCTAAACATTTCTTTCACCCTAAGACCTCCACAGTTTAAATCAGCAGGCATGAAACAGAAAGATACAGGAGTCCATTCACACACCCAGACATAGAATGAGAGTCAGAGGAAGACCACCAAAATTGAAGAGGAATCCCCGACTTTGCTTACCAATTCTGCTACACAATACAAAAAAAGGAAATGACAATGAGAAATCCTGGAGCCTGAACTCCTCACTTTATAGCTATATCCAGTGATCGTACACCCAGTGTCAATGCCCACTAATAATTGTGTGCAATCAGAATCTCTGAATTTGAATAATCAGGTTAATCTCTTTCCTTGGATGGGAGATGGGCGATAAGGAGATAGAGCTGCTAAGAAATAGGCCAGCATAGGCGGAGCATGTATGGGAAAAAGTGGCTAAAAGTCTTTCCTCCAGTAAGATACAATCCTGGCATAATTAATTATCATCCTGCATTATTGCATTGGAATTATAAAACGTTATCAAGGAAGGTATCTACAGAACTCAAAACATTTCATTTGAGTTTCATTACCTGGCAGTATCTTCTTCTTCAACTGAATAATTACTCAAACTAGACTGAACATTTATTATATTGATAGTTCAATGCAGACTTCAGGAAAAGTCCTAGGTGGTATCAGGAGCAGCTGGAGTATTGATGGAACTAATCTTTACTCTCACAGTGATTAAAGTCCTTCCAATATAACTGGAAAATATGTCCACAAGAAACTGTAGAAAACACGGAGTTTCAGTGCTGGAGACTGTGGGGAAAGTACCAGAAGAGGTCTTATCCAAAGCTTTGTTGAAATGAAGGCACACTGTGTCTGTGGCATTTTACTATCAGAATAAGAAATGATATTGGTGCCATTTTATTTTGGAGGCAAAGATGGTGAGAAGGAACAGATTTCAGCAGCAGAGAAACAGTAAGGAACTAGATAACTAAGAATTTGGGGGCTGGGGGAAGGGCCAGAAACCTGAAAGGAGACCAGAAAAACATGAATAAACTTTGGCCAATGGGCATATATCTGGAGAAAACCATAATTCAAAAAGATATATGCACCCCAATGTTCACTGCGGCACTATTTACAATAGCCAAGATATGGAAGCAACCTAAATGTCCATCAACAGAGGAATGGAAAAAGAAGATGTGGTATATATGCACAATGGAATATTACACAGCCATAAAAAAGAATGAAATAATGCCATTTACAGCAACATGGGTGTACCCGGAGATTATCATACTAAGTGAAGTAAGTCAGACAGAGAAAGACAAATAGATGATATCACTTATACGTGGAATCTAAAAAGATGATACAATTGAACTTATTTACAAACAGAAACAGACTCACAGACTCCAAAAGCAAACTTACGTTTACCAAAGGGAAAAGGTGAGGGGAAAGGGATAAATTAGGAGTTTGGGATTAACGTATACACAGTACTATATATAAAATAGATAATCAACAAGGACCTACTGTATAGCACAGGGAACTCTACTCAATATTCTGTAATAACCTATATAGGAAAAGAATCTTAAAAAGAATGGATATACATTCATTATGGTTATGAATTATGGTCATGGTTATTATACATGAACCATTTTGTTGTACCCCAGAAACTAACACAATATTGTAAATCAACTATATCCCAATATAAAATAAAAATTAAATTAAATAAAAAAAGAAATATGAAAAGAGACCAGAAAAACATGAATAAACTTTGACTGATGGACTCACTCCTTCAGCAGGTAGGACCAATTTTCCCCATCCATGAGATCTGAAAGCTGCTTCAGAGCACCCATGAAAGGCGCCCTGTAAGGACCAGTTGACATGCTTCCCCTCTGCCATCAGATCCCTTTGGCCCTGCCTGACCCCTAGGGCCTCCATGGCTTGTTCTGTTTTCCAGCTACGGAGAACTCAGTCATGACAAGTGCTTGTTATGCTGTTATAAATCCCTTGCCTCCACGTCTATCAGTTTATCTGTCAACAGTGCCAGAAGCCCCTCTTCCTGAGGGCTGCCTGTAGACCAGATCTTGATTGTGCCTGAGTAGTATGAGCTCCTTATCTTCTTGGATATTGATTCCTTATCAGTTATATGATTTGCAAATATTTTCTCCCATTCCATAGGTTGCCCTTTCATTTTGTTGATTGCTTCCTTTTTGTGTAGAAATGTTGTGGTTTGATGTGGTCCCATTCATTTACTTTTGCTTTTGTTGCCATACTTTCGTTGTCAAATCCAAAAAATCATTGCCAAGACCAGTGTCAAAGAGACTGTTATTTTTATGAGAATCTATTTATTAGGTTATTGTGGCCAATACTGCTAATATCTTGCCTAATGTCCATTCTCAATTTCTTTTTTTACTCAGAATTTGGCTTTTCTGTGAGATGGCAACATACCCATTTTAAAATACTTAACTTTGTAGAATTTGATGCCACTAGGGCAGCCATATGCCATGCATCTGGCCAGTAAGATTTAGAGGGAAGTCTTTGAGAGTGATTTCCTATAATGCTAGTGAGAAAGGCAGTCAGTTGGCAGTTACTATTTGGACTTTGCCCATTTGCCCTTTTCTCTTCCCGTGGAACATAGTCACAATGTGCTGAAGTAGAGAAGCTTGTGGGTACAGGACACACAAAGTAGGGTTGACCAGAAAACTGGACAGAGCAAAGGTATCTGACAGCATAGGACAGTTCCCTTGCTGGTCCTGGATGCCCCACCTCTGGGCTTTTATTATCTGTGAAAAATAAGTTCTTTCCAGTTCAGTTCCTGCTTATCAAGTTTCCCTTATCACATGTCAAATGTGATCTTGACAGAAAATTTTATATTGGCTTCTTTAGAATAATTTTGTCATTTAGATTTATCAGTAACATTTATATAAACTTTGAAACCAAGTCTTATTACTTGAATTCAACTTTTCAACATTTAAATTTTGCAGATATTCTATTATAATAGTCCCAACAGAATGAATTCAAGCTGAAACAAATTATTTTAAAAGTTCAGTTTGAAAAAAAAGAAGATTGTGTGCTATTGAATATGTAATGATGACTATAAATTGTACAAAGAATTTCTGCTTTTCTGACTCAGTTTATTAACATTGGCATTAGTACCTGATGATGTTTCTTTTGGGGGATGAAGGGGATGGGAGTGGATGACATAAAACTTACTCATTGATCCAGTGATCATTGAGTGATGAGGGCAATGTTGTGAAGAGGCTGAGTGATGAGCAAAGAATTCAGTGAAGCACCGTGGAGATATGAAGAGTGTCATTTCTTAATCTTAAAACTTTCTCTTCCTAAGGGATGGTCTCTGTGACTCAAAGGCTTAAAAACATAAGCCTTGTTTCCTGACAAAAGACAACTTGAAAAATGCTAGCTATCTAGCAGTAATAGTGACTTGGATGTTCTCACTGCCTTAAATGCTTTCTGGAGAGAGATATTGCCCTGTCCTATTATCCTTACCCATGAAATTCTCCATAATACTATAGACAATTAATAATAAGGATCAATATATGTGAAACTGTGTCCTAATAACATGGATTATAAAAAAAAAAGCAGTTAAATTCTGCACTGTACTAACCTAGTAAAAGTCTCAATGATGAGGAGCAGTGTGATGGTGGTGGTATGCCTCCAACTGGGTGAAATGTATTTCTATCCTGGTCCTTAATGAGGAAGATACTCTTCCCTCAGCCAGTTTATAGCAGAAAGCCAGTGCAAAACAGTGCAGGGAATTGTGGGACCACAGATCTTCCAGATTAACAAGAAATACATTTTCTAGGGACAACCCTAGCAAAGAGAGGCTCTTGTGCTTTCCTAGACTAATAATAGCTAGTGTCAGGGTAGGGGTACAGTGAATTTCCCCTTTGCAACATAATGAATACAGACTTTGTTACTTTAAAATGAAACTGACAAATAACCGACAGAGAATGAGAAATAGTTCTGTAATTTTTAATAGCTCTGATGGGAGGAAGCAACAGCTCAGTGTAGACTGATATAACCCTTGAGAAAGCAAGGCAGTCAGGGAAGCAACAGAATGATTCAGCTGAACCAGAATAGAGACCAGGCAATCTCTTAGTTATTCCATGTTTAGGGGGTTCCCAAGAAGAGATAGAAGAAATTCAAAAATACTCAACACCCCATTATACATTATTTTTGCTTTCTTATATACAATCATCAGTCATTTATTATTCTGAATTTAGTAAGCGAAATGTGGTTCTCATTCTGTGAAGCATGTGCAGTCATAACCAAAAAAAATCCTTCCATAGTTTTCTTCGAGTTTTATAGAAAGATCCCTTTCAGATATTGGATGGATCCTGACTAACTCAAAATCAAGATTTTGATGTGCTCAATGGGAAAAAATGAAGTAAGCAATCATACTATCAGTGATTTCCATCATCTAATCTTATTTATCAAAGTGTGCCACTTCTTACCAAAGCTCTTTCCATCCATATACTTTATTCTCATGGTCCACATAAGAATTCTGTGAAATAAGTACTATCAATATAACTTTTATTTTACAATGAAGACCCTGAGGTACAGAAACCAAATATCCTAAGGCATATAGAACTTTCTATTACAGGAATTAGAAGAGGACTAAATGTCTGTAAGACCTGATGCTTTTAGCAAATTGAGATGGGAGAAAAATTTGGCCATCACTTTGATAAGAAAACCAGAACTTCTGAATCCTTGAACTATAGCCAGATTTTCTCTTGCCTTAACCAATGCCAAGGATTTGTTCCTGAAAGCAACTTTAGAAGCCACATCTTTTTGAAGAATCACAGATTTAGCTCAGTCTGTTCCACCCTGAGTAGTTCCAGTGAAAGACCAGTAAGGACATGATAGGTGAAAAGCTCTGAGACAGATAAATTGCCAAATACATTTATCACAAGTGCCTTTCCCTTGACACCTTAAGGCAGTGCAGCATACTGTTATTGTTGGAAATATGCCAAACAAATACTGAAAGAGAAGGGAATTTCCATTTTACTCATGGTTAATGCTGAGTCCAATTAACCAAAACATCATGCCTCATGCTTTCCAGTTAACACAATTTTGCCTGTACACAAGCACATTTTTTTTTAGTTAATACTCTATTTTTTTAGAGCAGTTTAAGGTTCACAGCAAAATTGAGGGGAAGAGACAGAGAGTTCCCATATACCCCCTGCAGCCATACATGCATAGCCTCCCCATGATCAACATCCCCCATTAGAGTGTTACATTTGTTGAACGTACATTGTGGGTTTAATTGATGTACCTACATTGACGCATCATAATCACCCAAAGTCCATAGTTTACATTAGGGTTTGCTCTTTGTGTCTTTGAATTTGACATTGTATAATGTCTTGTATCCAACATTATGGTATCGTACAAGCAGAGTATTTTCAGTGCCCTAAAAATCTTCTGTGCTTCACCTATCCAAGGTAATATAATAATACAATAATCACAACAATCAACACCTAAAACATTTTAATATATAATATAAAATGTAATATTTCTTAAAGTTTGAGCATCACAAAGCTACTGAAGACTTACAAAACAAAAATTTATCTTAAAGTAGAAATTACTTTTTTTTCTGAAACATTTGAAAATAGCCAGTCTGATGTTTCATTACATTCAAACACTTAAATTGTATTTGTGTGTATTTTCTACAAAAAAAAGAAAAGAAGGAAAAGAAAGAAGGAAGGAAGGAAAGAAGGAAGGAAGGAAGGAAAGGAAGGAAGTTCTTTTTTTATGTCCTCCTAATATAACCATAAAAATCAAAACTTTAACATGGATACATTGCTACCAGTGAAACCAAGAAGGACCCTGTGGGGTTCCTGGGCATGGAAGCCTTTCCGTGTCCCCCATTTCTTGTGGGGGACAGACCCCAGTCTCCATGACTTTCCCTGAGCTCCAAAGGGTATATTCAAAAAGTTGCTAATCTGGGAAGGGTAGGGATGCAAATACAAGGGAGGGGCAGCCAAGAAACAATAGTGCAGCCTTGGGGCAGGGTCCTGGTTCCACTTCAAGTGACACACATAAAAATATCTTTAAGCTCTTTATAGAATTAAAACCCAACAATGGAAGATGTAAGCATTCTTTATACCACAGAAGACCATCTGAGATGAGATTAAAGGAACCAGAGAAGCTCATCAAAAAGATTACCTGAGACCAGATTAGAAGAGTGCAGGCCCTGCACACACCCTAATCTTATCAGCAAACCCACCCTTGAAGGCTTGCTATAAAACTCCTCATCAAATCCTCCCAGGTTGGGACACATAGTTTTTTGGGGCAGGAGCCTGCTGTGTCCCCATTTGCCTGGCAAAGCAATAAAGCTATTCTTTTCTACTTGACCCAAAACTCTTGTCTCCAAGATTTAATTCAGCAACAATGCACAGAGGATGAGCTTTCAGCATCACCAGCTCATTCTTATAACCCAACCAAATTTTACCAATTATCTCAATAACATCCCATATAGCAATAAGTCCAATTTAGAGCCACACATTTCATTTTGTTGTCACATCTCTTCATTCCCTTTAGTCTGGGACAGTTTCTCAATCTTTTGTTCACTTTCATGATCTTGAACATTTGAAGATTACAAGCATGTGCTTGTGTAGAATTTCTCTCAGTGTGGGTTTATTTGTTGTCCTCTTGTGATTAAGTTCAGATTACGCATTTCTAGCAGGCATAACACCTAAGTGATGGTGTGTTGTTCTCATTTTATTCTATAAGACTGTGCACAATTTCGGTTTGTCCCATTACTGATGTTCTATTATTTTTACCAATTGCTTAAGGTGATATCCACCAAGCCTTTCCAACATACTCTTCTCCCTTTGTCATTAGTGTTTTTGGAGAAGTGAATGTCCTCCTCCACAAATTTTCTGTTTGTTTACACCTTTAATACCTCATGGTTTCCAATCTTTATTCAATCGGTTATAATTCTTTACAATTATTTTTTACTTTGATCTTTAAATTGTTTCCTTTTGGGTCAATAGTTTCAGCTGACACAAGCTTTCAAACTGCTTTCTTATTCTTTTGATGTATTCCCAACATTCCTGGTCCAAAGAGGTATTCCAAGCTCATCTAATATTTTTCCTGCCCCAGTCCTGGAATCAGTCATTTCTCTAAGGATCCTTGGTTCCTTTTAGTGGAGAATCCAAGATCTGGGTGTAGGATGTTCTCATTGCTGTTGGGGTGTTACTGCTTTAGTTCTAAGTGGACAGAGTTAGAGGAAATGTACACACACACACACACATACATGCATTTACATCTATATTTATTTCTATATTCAGTTATGAATCTTGAAAACTATGAATTCATATCAATAACTAATTTTAATCCAACCTCACTGGGTTCATTCTAGTTTTCTTTCTTTCCATGAATGCAATTCCCTTTACCAATAATGAGAAAACTGGCTCTCATTATGTTTAAGTATTTACTTATTTATAAAATGTCCTGCATTTAACTATTTCCTGCCTTTACCATGATCCTATCTCCATACAGATTTACTTCTCTCCCAGCTCTGGAAGTGTGGGCTGCCTGCCAAATGGAAGTCTATTACCTCCTTGTAGAGTTGCCAGATAAAATACAGAATGCTCAGTTCAATTTAAATTTCTGACAAACAATGAATTGTTTTTTAGTATAAATATGCCCCCAAACATACCTATAACACATATACATCTATATACATACTTATACTAAAAAATGATTCATTGTTTATCTGAAGTTCAAATTTAATGGGGCATCTTGTGTTCTGGCATTAAAAGCCAGGCTTTCTTCATACTGGTTAGATTTTGTGTCCACTCCCTGGCCACTCCTGATGCCAAAAACTCAGTCTCTGTGCACCAGTGCCGAATCGAATCTCAGAGACAGTTTTGGGTGAAATAGAAAAGAATAGTTTTATTGCTTTGCCATTTAAAGGGGGGACACAGACGGCTTGTGCCTTGAAAAACTGTGTGTCCCAACCTAGGAGGATTTGGTGAGGAGTTTTATAACAATGGTTCAAGGGTGGGGTTGTCGATAAGGATCAGGGTGTGTGCAGGCCCTGCATTCCTTTAATCTGGCCTCAGGTGGTCTCCTGATGAGCTTCTCAAAGTTATCAAACTGTGATCTTGTCTAGAATGAAGAATGTTAACATCTTCCATTTGTTGGGAGTTTTAGCTCTGTAAAGAGCTCAAAGATATAGTTATGTGTATCCCTTGAAGTGGAACCAGAACCCTGCCCCAAAAATTCATTATTGTTTCTTGACTGCTCCTCCCTTGTCTCTGCATCCCCTTCCTTCCCTGATTGGCAACTGTTTTAAAGGCTTCTGTGCCCAGGAGTCCCACAAGGTCCTGCTCAGTTTCATTCCCTCTGCATGCCCCTCCATTCCCACTGAGGACTCTGTCTCCCTGGCCAAGCTGACTCTCTGTGGGACAGTAGTTCTCATTCTGTTGCAACACTGGCCCTGAACAGGGCTCTGACACCCACACCAGGCCCATGGTGCAGGGCAGCCCACCCATCAGATCCTCCCACCAGTCAACAATGCCACCATGCTCTGGGCCACTCCATCTCCCCCCAGTTCCCAAGATGATACCCACATTCTTCTGCTCCACCCAGTAGTCTCTAGGATCAAGTGTTCAGAGAGGGAAGAACGGGAAAAAAGAGGGGGAAAGGGGAAAAAAAAGCTCCCAAACCTTTTTGAGTTCAGATTGCAGGATTTAACACCAAGTGCTCATTTCATGATAGCAGTAGATCACCAAGAAATATGTAAGAAAAATGGAAGAAGTTCCTGATAACAGCAAGGATGAATTATAATTTATACTTTCTACCAGAGAATAAAAATTAAAAGGTAAAAAATAAATTGTTTTGGACTGTTTTTCCTAAAAGTCAAAAGTGATAAACCTGCTTGGATAATGGAAAGAAAGAAACAAAGAGAAGCAGTGGGAAAGGAAGAGACCAGAGAAAACAAAAGAGAACTAAGAAAGTAAGAAAAGAAAGAAGGAAGGAAGGACGGAAGAAGGAAGGAAGGAAGGAAGGAAGGAAGGAAGGAAGGAAGGAAGGAAGGAAGGAAGGAAGGAAGGGGAGAGGGAGGGAGGGAGAAAGGGAATGAGGAAGGGAAGTAAGAAGGAAGGAAAAGAGAAGAAGAAAGAAAAGAAAGAAAGAAAGAGAGAAAGAAAGGAAGGAAGAAAGAAAGAAAGAAAGGAAGGAAGAAAGAAAGAAAGAAAGAGAAAGAAAGAAAGAAGAAAGAAAGAAAGAAAGAAAGAAAGAAAGAAAGAAAGAAAGAAAGAAAGAAAGAAAGAAAGAAAGAAAAAGGAAGGAAGAAAGGAAGACAGAAAAAGAAGAAAGTCAATGGTAGAGAGATGAAGGGAGGAGGCTAATTATGCTAAATAGGTAAACTACATGAAATGTTTTAAAATGCTATAACTTCAAATTTTATAACTTGACTTAGAAATCTACAAAATCTGGTGACTATGGTTGATGTGGCAGATAATTTTGCCTCTCCAGTATATATTTCTTTCTTTTTCTTTCCTTCCAAACCCTTGTTTAATTCAAGCCAGCAAAAACCTAAAGATAGATGACAATGTATATAATCTAGTGAGTCTCAAATGGGCCAGTTCCACACTCCTAGGGAGTGGTTAGTCTACTGTGGAGGTATTCTTGGTTTTCAAAATGACTGAGAAGAGCTAGTAACTTTTGATTATGAGGGCCAGAGACAATCTAGCAAACTGAAGAATTATCCCACCCAAAACAACAAAAGCACTTTCTTTAAGGAACACTGGTCTGAGTCTAACACTGCTGTCCCTACCCCATTTCCCCGGCCTCTCTTCTTGCTTACAGGTAGCCATGGTAGCCAGTTCTGACCAATGAAATCCCAGTAGAAATGTATGGAGAACTTCTGGGAAAACTTTTTATTTCTCTCGAGACAGTAGCATGGAAGTGAGCATCACTTCCCACTTGTTTCATCCTTGAAAGTAGCCATCTGTATCCAAGAGAACTCTAGAGGCACTGCCCACGGAATTGATGAAGAGTTGAACTGAAGCCACACATCCCTCTGTCCAGTTATATGAGAAAATGAATCCCTATTTGTTTAAGCCACAGAAGTCATGCTGTTTTGTTACTTTCAGTACAACATATTCCTAACTGAAACTATGCTATATTTATTTCAGGAAAGTTAAATTCAAAGAAATAGCTCAAAAAAGTTGGCTTTGAGGGATCTCCTGTCAGGAAGAGATGACTACAATTTTCTTTTCCAACCCAAACTTCTGACCCACAGAGGATGGAGGTGACAAAGGGAAGATCGACATTCTATGAAATTATGTGGTAATACAATGTCAAACTTTAATGTTTTATAAAAATAATGCGATTAAATTAGATTAGTGTAAAACTCTTACAACCTTTAAAACAAAAGCTTCATAAAATGAAAATGTTGGATAGAGTGATAAAAACTGCAACACAGTGGTTTCCTTAAGTAGGAGATGTGACATAACATACGATTATGAGGATTTAATAAAATAATATAGTTTGAGGACTTTTTAAACATTAAGGAAACATACATCTTTAGTATTTTTATAATTGACAAAAGTCTGTGTTCAATACAGGATCATACTATATGTTTTGAACATTTAATTGGTTGCAATGATATCATTTTGAAATTTTATGCAAAGTAAAATTTATGCAATGTAAAACAGAAACTTGATTTAGGTTATCAAATCCCACTGTTTGTAAACCTGAGGATAAAAGATAAGAACACCCCAGTCATAAACTAGATAATTGTGCAGTAAATATTCATATTTTTCTATGTCTTTCAAAGGATACAATCATAACTGTTATCAAGCAGGTATAAATTCTTTACTGAATCATTCTTTTTTTTAATTAAAAAAAAATTTTTGAAGTATAGTTGGTTTACAATGTTGTGTTAGTTTCTAATGTACAGCAAAGTGAGTCAGTGGTCTATATATATACACTATATATATATATACTATATATATTATATATAAATACTCTTTTCAGATGGTATATACATATATATATATATATATATATATATACTCTTTTTCAGATTCTTTTCCATTATAGATTATTACAAGATATTGAGTCTATTTCCCTGTAGACCTTGTTGTTTATCTGTTTTATATATGGAAGTGTGTATCTGTTAATCCCAAGCTCCTAATTTATCCCTCCCCCTACTTTCCCCTTTGTACTGAATCATTCTTAGTGAAAATATTTTATGTCATTAAGTCTAGATTGCCCAATTTAATTTTCCTACTTATCAATCAATGCATTAACTTTTTATTTTGTTAACCCTTTGGAAATCTTATAACGTAATTTTAATACTAATTTCAGTAATTTTGTGTTCTCCATGAATGTACATGAACGCTTCTAGCATATCATCATTACCAATAAATGTATGTAATTATATAAAAAGAAAGCTGTACTGCCAAGGTAATGTGTAAAATAACATACAATATTCATACAGTAACATAACATAAAAGAAAACTGAAAATATTTATGTGTGTTTTCTCTCTTTTTGAACTAATCCTGCAGCTTACAAAAAAATATGTCATTTGGAAAGGCAAATGACAAGAAAATGTGTTGATTTACAGAGTTTGGACAAACAATGCTCTATTGAACCAAGAACCTTGAGATGGTTTTGTTTGTAGTTTTTCTAATTTAGAGGAAATACAGTATTTCATCCTGTGATAGACCTGTGTTAGTCTGCTCAGGTTGCCAAAACAAAGTACCACAGACAGGGTGGCTTAAACAACAGGAATTTAGTTTTTTACAGTTATGGAGTCTGGAAGTCCAAGATCAAGAAGCCAGCAGAGTTTATGTCTGGTGAGGACTCTCCTTTTGGGTTCTCTCACTCTCTCTGCATGCACAAATAAGAAGCCATTATAGTGGGATTCAATAACCTAGATAAAGTTTGTATTTTACATTGCATAAAATTTACTTTGCATAAAATTTCAATACGATATCATTGCAACCAATTAAATGTTCAATACATATAGTATGATCCTGTATTGAATATAGACTTTTGGCAATTATGAAAATACTGAAAATTCATGGCTCTTTACTGTTTCAAAAGTCCTCAAAGTATATTATTTTATTAAGAGACAGGGAAAATACTATGATAAAAACTTTATTTAGAAAGGATCCTCGATAAGTTTTATAAATCACAAAAAAACTAGGAGATATTATTATAATTACACTTAACATATACAATTTTCAGTGTCCTGCAATAGATTACAGGGAAAAGAAAATGATCAACCAATTCATATCCTAGACAATTATTAGTAAATATTTGAAAATAACTTATCTTACTCATAATAAAGATGAAAAAAATTTAAATGATATACCATTTTCATGTAAAGCTAGGAAAAATGTTAATACACAATATTTCTACAAGAATGTGTTGAAACAGTTTTCTCATGTATAATCCTGGTGGGAGAGAAATTTGATGCAATACTTTAGGAAAGAAATTTGGAAATTTATCTCAGGAGCTTTAAAAGGTGTTGACAAGGAGTCTCATGCTTGTTTCTCAACTAGGCTCTAAGATCAGTGAGTGCAGATATTGTGTCTTCCTTGTCCATTTAGCCCTGAACTCCAAACCCAATGCCTGAAATACAATAGAGAATCAATGAACGCTTGTTGAATTGAATTCAACTGATCCTGATTGTGCTCTCTAGAGACAAGCAGGGAAAATAACAAAAGGTCCTGGTAATCTCTCCTCCACAAAATGAGCCTTCAAGTACATAAAAACAGCTTTCATGATTCTCTAAGAATCTTCTTTTCCTGGCAGGTCATTGGCCCCATGTTTCCAGACTCCATGCCACTGGGACCTCATCTCCAGATGTGGTGCTGTCTGCCAGGGCCATGCATGGAACAAGACTCCACTGTGATTTTCCTAGCCTTCAGCATTGTACTACAATTAATGAAGCTTAAGATCACATTAGCTTTATGATATGATATTAGACAGAAAAACAACGTTTAAATAATGATGCGTGTATTATGATTAAGCTATTTGAATTAGGCTTGTATGTGCTCAACACCTGGAAGAGAATACAAAACAATTAAAATTGTGTAATGCTGATGGAATTACAATAATTTTTACTTACTTTTGTAGTTGCTGAAACATTATAATTAAAGTAAAAACAATTTCTTCACTTTTGGCAACTGCTTCACATTATCGATTCATATGCAGCTTGCAATCAACTAAAAATCATCTACTTTTTGCAAATAAACTGTCTTTAGTCCAGCTCTTTCCACATCCTGGATTTATATAATGGATGTTTTTAATCTATTATGAGATTTTACACTGGAAGATTAATTGTGATATATTCAATCATATTTCAGCCTGTGGATAGCTTTTTGAATCTTGATTCTTAAAAATTAGCTCTCCTTCCCAGTTTTGGGTCACATGAAATGTTATGTCATTTATTTTTAAAAAATCACACACAAAAAGAAAATACTAAGTTAGATAGAGCCAAGTACATATCATTCGAGCATACATTTCAGGATGATAATGTTTAAATCATCACCTCTCTGTCCTTACAGAAGTTACTTAATTTATTGTATACATTACTAGCTGTCTTAGTTTATTTGCTATAACAAATGACCACAGACTGGTTAACTTATAAACAATAGAAATTTAGGTCTCACAGTTCTGGAGGCTGGAAGTCTGAGATCAGAATGCCCAAATGGTTTAGTGAGGGGCCCTCTTGTAGGTCGTAGACTTCTGGTTGTATCTCACTTGAGGAAGGGCCAATGGAGCTCTCTGGAGCCTCTTTTATAAGGGTACAAATCCCATTTATGAAGGCTCTGCTCTCACGACCTACTCACCTCCCAAAATCTCCACCTCCTAATACCGTCACATTGGGCAATAGAATTTTAACATATGAATTTTTGGGGAAAACAAACATGCAGATTATAGCACCTGCTTATCCATCAATGCTTCATGAGATTGTTTTTCAAATTAATTTAGCAGAAATCAAGATACTCTTATCATGGATATTGTTTTACCATTCAAGTGATACTTACAGAAATGGCAACACTGAGATGGTCCAGTTCTATTCATTTCAACAGAAAAGAATTGTACACATGTTCTGAAGTGGTTTTCTAACTTGAATTCATGTAAGAATCCCTTAAACATTGTTTTGTTTTGTTTTTTTTTAATGCACATTCCAGGTATCCAGAATGTACTCAGAACATTTTGATTTAGTAAATCTGGAGTAAGGCTCAGGAATCTTCATTTGTAGTAAAGACTCCTCTCTCCCTAGATTTTTCCTACATAGTTGGTCCTCTGACTGTATTTTTGAAAAACACTGGCAGTTATTTGTTGTAAAGGGAAAAATGTACTAATTTTCAACCCATAGAAATACGATGTGGGCACATAAGAAATGCAATGTCAGCAATGCTTATTGGGAACATATTCTGTACAATGAGATAAGAAAGAACAAGTAATCCAACAGGGAACATACAATTTTATATTACATAGTAAGACAACACACGAATAGAATCAATAAGATGTGACAATAAGTATAAAAATGAAGTGATTTCCACATAAATGTTGGTTCAACAAACGTTTATTGAATGCAATCACAGAAGATAATAAGTAACAGGCAGGAACAATCAAAGTACATAAAAATCACAAATAATACTGAGTTTAAGAGTAATCAAAATTTCTGACCATCTCCTACACATGTGATTTTTATTTTTCTGCACATGTGGATATGTCAACAACTGGAATGTTCATATGTTTTTCTAAGAATTATGAACAAGTTATGTAATGGTTTGGTGGTCCAGAGACATCCTCTCTATATAGGTGGGTCTCTAAAGATCTTATGTGATGCCAGGATGTTTCTATGTGTAGGAAAAAATAAATGAATTGCACATTTCTAAAGAATATTGGTTTTTGTTGCTGCCACTGTCCACATATTTGTTTTTATTCAATCTTATCTTCAAAATACCTTACACAATAAAGTATTTTTCATTTTATAGTACTACATGACTGTATCCCAATATTAAATTTTTCCAAAATGCAAATTTGATAGTATAACTTCTTACTTTAAAGCCCTTCAGATTATACCCATTACTCTTAGGACAAAGTCCAAATTCTGGGCTACAAGGCCATCATGGGCTGAATCCTCAAGCCACCCCTCTCAGAGATCTTCCCATCAACTATCTACAGCCTAGCCACAGTGAATTTGAGCACACGCATCAAAAACTGGTTATGTACCAAATACTGTCCTTGATGCTTTACACACCAATTCACCTTTAATCCTCCCTAAGATTGTTCAAGATAAGTCATATGTCCTTTTCTTTTCAAAAGTTGGTCATTTGAAAAGTGAGGTCATCTTTTCCAAGTCACATAATGTCATATCAATTAGAAAATGATGTTTTTATTTGATCTCAGAAAAGTCTAGATCCAAAACCTAAATTCTCCACCATTGTACTGTGGGCCTTGCTTTCCAGTTTCTTCAGATTTTCAAACATGCCGTAGTTCTCTGTTCTTCAGGGCTTTACCAACTCTGCTTGGAAAACTACCCCCATTCCCAGAGTCGCCTTTACAGGCTAGTCCTACCTACACTTCCTCTGAGCCAGTCTAGGCTCCATGTGTGTGTTACCATTTCACCCAGCACAATAAATCATATTGTAATTGTTAGAGTATCATAGTAGATCTTGGGTTGTATACCTTCTGTTTTTAAAACACAGCGATTAAATTATTCAAAGGCCTAAGTGGGACAAAACCAATATTAGTGTGTTCTTTTTGTTTTGTTTTACCAAGCACTTGTACTGAATTTTCTGTTTTATGTTAACCTTTACTCTGTAGTGAAACTTTGCAGCAGTCATTAAAAACATAAATACTGGAATCAGACAACCTGGTTTGGAATTGCAGCTCTTTAGTTGTGAAACTTGGGAAATTTACATAATATTTCTATGACTAAACTACTCATTGATAAACTATAGTAACAGTCATGCCTACCTCATATTACTGTTGTGATGATTGAATAAATTAATATATATGTTAAATCATCTCAGAAAAAAATAATATATAGTTAAGTTCTATATATTGTTAGTTCTTATTAATTTTTTTATTATATGGACGTTGAAAGTCATATTTAGGCATATAAAACATTAAACAGGTCATTTACTCATTATCAAAAATTTTTAAATATAATAAAATATGTGTATTTGCCTAGATTATAGCTAAAGATAATTGCGATAGTTTCAGGTAAAGAATACTATTCTTTCAAACTTAGACTGATTGTTCTAGAAATTGTAAAAGAAAATAGCTTCGGCTAGTCTCTTAATTAAATTACATTATGTGAAAGATATAAAATGTATGAAAATAGTATACATGATCATCAAATCACAATTTGGTGGCAATACTGATTTTTCAGTGAGCATAAACTCCACTTCTCTTTAATGTCTGTGGTTGCTTTAAAAGTTGGTCTTTTAAAATCAATGCTCAGGGAATTCCCTGGTGGTCCAGTGGTTAGGACTCCACGCTTCCACTGCCCAGGGCCTGGGTTCAATCCCGAGCAGGGGAATTAAGATCCCTCAGGCCACGCTGCACCGCCAAAACAACAACAAAAAAATCAATGCTCAAATGATCTCCGAGGATGCTGGGCTCCAACACACACCAGAATAAGCAAAGGTTTATCGGTTTATCCTAGATGTTGTGGTAGGAGTACACTTATTCCCTACCGCATTTGAAAAGTGAAGTAGGTCTGGAGACTGAATGTGAATGAACACCAATCACTCAGTGCACTAGGGCACGGTTTCATACAATCCCCAGGGCCGGATGCGCAGCCAAGAGATGTGTGACGGCTGAAGTTTGCACAAACAATAAATAATTGACATAAACTCAATTTTAAAATGTTTGCTTGAAAGAGAAAAAAATATTTTATTACATCAGTTTTTCAAAGAACTGCCAGGTGACACTCAAAGTCCTTGCCTCACACTTGGAAGCTGAGAGTACTAAGGTGGAAGTTTCCAGAAGCCAGTGGAGAGCATCCAGACTCCTCTCAATGCTTCCTCACTACTATTTCAGAAGGCAGCAACGTAGGAATGGCAAAGAGTAGCCCTCCTTTCACTATGTTATCTTTCTCTAAAGTGGACCATATACAAAGAGGTGGGACAATACACGCACTCACTCACATACCCACCTAGTCTAGTCCCTCTGTTCCAAGTGCCTGTGAAACTGAGATTAAAGGTTTCAATCACAATTTCCACACTGGCAGCAAATGGACAGACCTGAGAGTCAGCAGACATTTAAAGGGTCCCAGCAGGAATATTGGAAGGTCATTTCTGAGGTCTCTTTTCTTCACCAATCATTGCTATTATTACATTAAGTTACTATTAATAATATTGAAACTACTTGTACTCTATTATTACATTACAATACTATTAAAGATATTGGAAAATATTCGTTTTAGTTTGACATTGTTGTAGTATCCAGAATGTCAAAAGAATTTGAAATGGAAATGTCTTCATTTGATCTTAGCTGTAACTCTCTCAGAAATATTTCTGAAAATTTCTCAGCTAATACGTATGGTTTTTTAATTAATGTTATTTGTGGTTTCATTAAACTGATATATTTCATAATAACTTCTAATTAGAAAAGAAGTTAATTGAGGACTTGAAATTTTAACCAGAAAGAGAACATAATCCAAGAATTTCATTTAAAATTATTTAATAGTATAAATTCCAGGGATGCATAACTTGCATATTAATAGAATATACAAGTATTCATAGACAAAATTACCAATAGAGAATTAATATGCATGCTAACATTAATATTATGTTGCTATCTATTAGATGAGAATATTTTAAATATTTATGTAATACTTTTTCCCAAGGTAAAAATCATAATCAAATATATTCTGAAGAAATCTTCTATTTATTTTTTTTTAAATTTTATTTATTTATTTATTTTTAACATCTTTATTGGAGTATAATTGCTTTATAATGGTGTGTTAGTTTCTGCTTTATAACAAAGTGAATCAGCTATACATATACATATATCCCCATATCTCTTCCCTCTTGCATCTCCCTCCCACCCTCCCTATCCCACCCCTCTAGGTGGTCACAAAGCACCGAGCTGATCTCCCTGTGCTATTAAAATAAATACTTCAACTTATTCTAGAAAGATTCCAGATTGGGTGGCGTGCATGGTATAGAGTGAAAAGGAGAAAATAAATGGTTAAAGAGAAGAGAGCTTAGTAGTAATGAGCTAATGCTACATTGGCTTCCTTGTTAATTTCACTAACGCAAACAAGCTGCAGACATTCGGGGAAAAGAGAGAACAGAAATGGTTTATATAAATTATACGTCCAAATTCTGAAGGTGCTGAATGGACAACTGGTTAGAAAAACATCTCTGTTTCTTGAGAATTATTCCTGATGCTTGTAATTTCATAGTTAAGTTTTTTCCTCCTCCTTTGCTTTTGCTCAGCTACTGAACATTAACTGTATGCAAATCTGTGTGTATGTGTATGTGTGTGTGTGTAAATATGCATACAAGTGCTGGCTATAAAATGTTGCTGAGCTCTATTTGTTCAGCTCTAGCGTAACAGGCAGAGAATAGAAAACTCAATCTGCAGCGCTCAGTCCAGGGTCACGTTTATTTCTTTCTTTCTTTGATAGACTAAAGCCTGCTCTATCTATACGAAATATATTTTCACACATAAGAAATGAAAACGGGCAAAAACGCAACAGTTATATAGGCATATTTTGCCATCAGTGATGCTAAGAAAAAATAAAAATGAAATAATATGCCAGTGGCTAAAACATTTCTGCAACCTTGCCAAGAAAAATTTAGCAATGTGTCATGTATGTACTTGAACTGTTTGTTCTTGAGCTGGCTTTAAGAATGTAAACATGGCTAAATGTCCAAGCTTCAGGCCCTAGAGACTCTGCTCACTCTCTTTTGCAATGAAAACATGAAAAACTTTGGACAATCTTCACGTGTCCCTCCAAAAATGACACATTTTATTTTTGTCTTCAGTGATTGTATTTGAGATAGAAGATAGCTAAAAGTGGGTGGAAATTTTGAAATAATCTAGTGCAATTCTTTAAAACTTAATAAATTAAAGTGTTTCGTGTAAATTGTCAAGAATTCATCTTCTCCATATAACATGATTTTATGTATAGAAGCCATCAAGTATCACTAAATTTAATGATGTATACATTAAAACTAAAGTTTATAATAGGTAAATTATAAGATGAATACAATAGATCTCTAACTATAAACATATTAACTATTGCAAGATTCAGAATTTTATTGCTTATTAGAACAAATAATAAGAGAGAAAATCTATTTGTGGCTTATTCTCATGAATATAGAGTCTAAGAAAGTTCAGATACCAGTCATTTGTACATATTAATGAAAGGAGAAATATAAATAATTTACATCAGCTTCCTCCCCAGCCTTATCTCCTACTTCCTTCCTTCTCACATAATCCATGAGGACCATCCTGAATAACTAGCCTAAATATTTCATACCTCCTTATAATTTCAGTTCCTTCCTTTTTTTTAAGCAGTTTATTTTATTTTTTTAATTTTTATTTTATATTGGGCTATAGTTGATTTACAATGTTGTATTAGTTTCAGGTGTACAGCAAAGTGATTCAGTTATACATATACATATATCTATCTATTCTTTTTCAAATTATTTTCCCATTTATGTTATTACAGAATATTGAGCAGAGTTTCCTGTGCTGTATAGTAGGTTCTTGTTGGTTATCTATTTTATACATACTAGCATGTACATGTCAATCCCATACTCCCAATTTATCCCTCCCCCCAACCTTTCCCCTTTGGTAACCATAAGTTTGTTTTCTAAGTCTGTGAGTCTGTTTCCTTTCATCTCTGCTTGTAATCTTTTTTTTTTCTCTTGCCTATTTATCTATTTTTCAGGGGTCCTCATACAACTGAGCCCATAAAATAGACAAGAAGGTCACTTATCAACCGAAGTGATTGATCTTAATCACCAAGGTGAAATTGAATTCCTGCTAAACAGTTGGAACAAGGAGGACTATTCGTGAAACCCAGGGGGTTGACTGGAGTGCTTCTTGGTACATTCTTTCCCAAGAATCCTGGTCAATGGAAATTGTAGCAACACAATAAAGACAGGACCACCACGGACCCAGATTAGGCAGGATCATCTCATCAGGTAAAGACTTCCATACAGCTGAAATCCTGTCAGATGTAAAAAAAAAAAAAAACAAAGCAAAACACAAAACAAAAAAAAACATGGACCAAATAGTAAAGAAAGGAAGTTAGAATTATCTAGAATCAGCCCTCATGACTAGCATCAGAAATGAGGACTACAGAAATAAAATGTTTTTCACCTTCCCTTCTCCCTCACTTTCCTGCTGTATAGGAGCATACAGGTGATATCTTCTGTTTAAGTTTCAGGTGGGCAGATCACTAAGTTGCCATCATCATAGCTAATAGAAATGTGGGTGGTCCCTGGGTTGGGTACATAACATTTCATCTGGACAAATATAAGAGTGAATGCAAAAGGGTGAGCCCTGCTGTATAATTCCCATTTGTTTGTCCAGACCCACTCTTCATCGTTTTCTACCCTTTGTGACCTAGGAACCTGACCTACATAAAAGACATAAACAAGCTCTCTTCACCTTCTAGCTACCAGTTGGGTTTAGTTCAAGGGAATTACCAACAGATCAGAGGAGAGGGGAAGAGGAGTGAGATGAATTTATTTCCCCATTTCCTTCGGTGGGTTGACTATCCCTCTATCAAAGGCCACAACTCCTACCAGACAACCTTTTCATTAGTTATTCTTCTGAGTTCTAATAACCACTCTTTCCCCTTGCCACTTTAGTGTCCCTTAAGGCTTGGGGAATAAACCTACCCCCCTGACCTTTTCTAGTCCCAGGGCATTACTCCACCTTAAATTGGTTTCCTTGGACTTTGTCCAAACTGTTGGAAGTAACCCCCTCTCTATTAAACTTTCTTTGATTACCATCTCTTTCTGTCAAAAAAATGGACTGACTGCAGTTGTCAACATTCTGAAATCATGTCTACAGCCAAATTATATTTATAAAATAATCCATTTTCTAATACAGTATGCTGAATAATCTTTTTCCAATGTACTATTGAAATGAGAGTAAAGGATATTACAAATAAGTAAATAAACCCCTAAGTATGCTAAAAGTGGAAAAGGCGTCTGCCTTGAGCTAACAAGAAATGTTAATAAAATTTTAGAAGACAGTAAGGAGATAGGGTTGTAGAGAAGTGTAATCCATATCAAAGAAGTCACATCTTAAAATATGCATGGGTGAAGGTTACAAGCTGTTGGAGCCCTTATGGAGTGGTGAAAAAATAAAACTAAGTGGCTCTAACTCTGGAGTTATGAATTACAGAAAGCAGCAGAGAGCTCTACGTGGCCTTGACAGAATTTCAGCAAAGACCCATTTACATAACCTCTGTGTCATTCAGCTGTCACCCCCTCCCCAGTATGTGTGGAGCAGCTGACTGTAGTTTTTTATCTTCCCGGCTGAAGATCTCACCTTCCATCTGAGCAGAAGATCCTCTTGGATAGTCCACAAAGGCAGTCATCGTGGTTGAAAGGAGAGGCAGAAAGCAGCAGGGGATGGCTCTAGATCCGTTCAATGAAGCTGGGTGTTGGGGAGAGGGAAGGAGAAGCAGTTCTACCCATAACAAAATAAATCAGCATACTCCACCCCCAAAGTCAAGTCCTTCACCCTATAGTCATTGTCAGCATGCCTGCTCTCAAGAGCAAATTTAACCTAAAGAGAGGCTTGCCTGGCAACTGGACTGGCTCACAGTCAGCGTTCTGTCCACACAAGAGGAGCCTTTAGGGCAACAGATCTATGAATCTGCAGAGCAAACTCAGCTGGCAAAGAGATTCATCAGCTTAGCAGCTAACTTGTCAGTATTAGTGAGTGATACACTGAGATTCACCAGTTATAAAATCTAAACAGAGAAAACCAGTGATCACAGGAGAAATGGCAAAATAAGAACAATAAAAATATTTTTTTAAAAAATCCATGTTAGTAACCTCAGAGAGATCTGGGAGATGTTGCCTGCCTAAAATAAGAACAAGCTGCCATAAAAAAGAACAATAAATGAGAAAGAATTTTTGGAAATTAAAAGTATGATTGCCAATATTAATTGAAACAAATCAATAAGAATACCTAATAAAATGGGCAATCCTGGATTAACAATCTGGAAGATAAAGACAAGGATATCTTTCAGAATATAAAATTTGAAACACTAAGAAATGGAAAGTATTAAAAAAATTAAATGCCAATCAGTTATATCCAGAATGTTAAAGACCACTGGAGGACCAGAAAGAAAGAGGAGAGGCAGTTGATGGGTACAAATAGCCACAGAGATAATACAAAACAAACCTCTAAGAAAAAGACTCAAATTGAAGGACTCCACAATTACAAGAAAAATGAAAAGAGGTACAAACTGTAAGAGAGAACTGTGAAATTTCAGAATTCCAAGCACAAAAAGAAAATCATAAAATTTCTTCCAGTGGGGGAAAAAAAAATAAACTGCAGAGGAAAGAGTATTAGATGGGCATCAGACTTCCTATTACACCATGCTATGCCAGAAAAAAGCATTAAATATCTCAAAAAATGTACTTAATTAGAATTCTGTATATAGGAAACTTTTCAACCAAATATGAAAGGAATTAAAAAAAAAACATTTTAGGCTGCAAGGTCCTAGTGTCCATGAGTCTTTTCTGAAAAAAAAACAAAAAAAAAAAAATATTTTTTTTAATTTAAATTTAAAATACAGAAAAACAAAATAGGAAGCAAGAAAGAAGTCATGGATCTGAGAGAATGAGCCAAACTGAAGAGTGATATGAAAGGAAATCACAGAATGATTTAAACAGGAAGTAATATGCAAAATTTTACTTTACCAAAATTTTCTTCAGGAAGAAAATGACTCATTACCCAAACTGTACGATTAAGAATAGCCTGTTGGTTTTCAAAAATTAAAGGCATATATCCCTTTTACTCAATAACAACAAAGTCAAATGAAAAGTCCAAGAAAAAAAAAAAAGTTGTGCAAGAATGGCATGGTCCAAATATGAACATTTGTTTTAGGCAACTGATTGAGTGAAAGAAACAAATCCATTTGAAGTTGAACTGCAATATACTGAGCACAAATAATGAGCCCAAAGCTACATTCGAATTTTTCCTATATGTTAAATAATGTAGTTCTTTTAAAAGTCTTGAAGTAAGCATTACAATCATATAATAAATGTACATTTAATGAAAATCACTCTTGAAGCATTTAAATTCCTTGCTTAAGATCTCCCAGAAAATAGCGAAGAGAGAAGAAGATTCTACCCAGAAGCAAAATGAACGAATTGTGGAATGGTAAGATTCCTGACTCTAAATGTAAATATAATTGGGTACTTGTTTGTCAAGATATTGAAAAGATCGCTTATTCCAGTGGAAAGCTGGAATAGAAAATGAATATATTTTCTCATTCAGATATCCAACAAATATTTATCAAGCTAATATTATGGGTTAGGCAACATATTCAGAATACAAAGAAAAATAAAATGTCTCAGTTTTCAAGAGGCATACAGTTTAGAAGATTATTAATCAAAGATATAGGCATGCTGGTAATCAACTGCTTTATCACTGAGATCCCTTCTCTGCCCATTACTGCTTCAGAGATTTTTGGACTTTGATCGTAGTAAGCCCACATCAGCCTTCCAAACTAAAAATTTTATAAACAAATGAAATAATATTTTTTGAATCCTTGAGCATTAATCAACATGGTCGAGAGTATTAAAGTTTCCAGTGCTTTATAATGCTTCTATAATGCTTCTAGATCTTTCTTATTTCATAAAACACTTGAGAAAAGGGACACTTGAAAGAAACAATGGGCCCACAGGAATGAAGAAATTCAGAAGGATAAGAAGCTGGAAAGGGAAAGATGTCTTTGCAAATCACATGCTCAGTTATGATCTTTCAGAAGGAGAAGAAATTGAAAACCATCATTTGTCATGATTCTCACAGACTCAACCTATAACCAACCAAGAGGATTTCACTGTGTAATCTTAGAGAAAAATGGAAGTCCTTGGTTCTATAATACATTATTGAGACATTTAAAACTTAATGGATATTGTATGATTCATCCTTGTCCAGTAATACTAGTCAGTGTAAAAAATGACATAGATATTATTGTAAAGGCATTAATTCCCAGAAGTGACATGTTTGCAAATAGGAACTCTTCCAGTTAATTACTTTCTTTGAATCGTGGGATTTAAGGGATTCAATAAGCGTGAACAGGAAAAACACGTTAAGTCGGTAAAATATTAACCACCGTGTTAGACCAGGAACGACAATTTTAAACAATGTTTTATGCCCCATTAACCTGTTACATTTTCTATCAACACAGGCTTAGTAACCAGTTGAAAACCTTGATCACATTCTGAAAATTCAGATTATAAATACTCAAGATATAATCTTTTGTCTCAGTGGGCAACATATAATCCTTTAAAAAGAATAAATGCAACATAGAAGAAAGTCCACTTAAATGGAGGATTTATAATTTAATTTTTTTCAGAAGTCATTTTCTTATTTCAGTTGGTAGTTACTTCTGTTTTATCTTTACTGTGAAATTTCTCCTTTCATGATTTAATTGCCTTACGTGAATGACTATAACAAAAGTTGAATAACCATAGTCTTTAGAAAATTAGTGTAGCAACATATATATGTTCCCCTAACTTACAAAGGAATTTTCTGTGAAACACCAGTGTGCTTGTTTAACTAAAACATGTAAAAATAGTGGCTCACTAAGTAGCAAATAAGAAAAATTTAATATTCCCTGAACCAAATACTTCATAAGGATCACCCCCATTTAAATCTATAAGCCAGATTTTGCTATTATTCTCATGTTGGCAATGAGGAGTCTAAGGCTTAGGAGACCCTTTGACTTGCCAGGGTCAAGAGATGGAACCAGAAGGTCATCCATCAGGCAGGCAGATTCCAGAAACCTGAGCTTTTAAACACTGTACAGTACTGAAATAGGTTCCCATCCCACACCAAACAATGATAACAGTGATGTAACAAAATTGTCTGCATATGATAATCATGTTTTGCTAACACACACACACACACACACACACACACACACAGATAAATGGCTAAAAGACTATACACCCAAATTGTAATCATTATTATAACTGGATGATGAAATTATAAGTGACCCATTTTATTTTGTTCTTTATGCTTTTCTATGCATTTCCAACTTTCTACAATATTTACTTTTTCTAACAAGGATTTTATTAACTGGCTCAGATATGTTGAAATCATTGTCAATATTTCCTTACAATATTAATAATAATTTGATATAATTGCTAATGATGATAACAATGTATTATTACAACAATAAACAAAATGACTTTTTATTTGATCTAGTAAGCCTACATTTAATGATGATTTTTGGAAATATGAGGGTTACTAAGAAATATTCCTGTTGAAAACATTTTCCCTTGCTCTAGGAAAAAAGTATTATTCAACTACAACTTCAGCTACTGTTTAATTAGGCTTCAAACCAGTATTCCTGAACAGTATCTAGTTGTCTTGATATTTAAGTAAGATAAATTATTTAGGCTACTGCCTAGCAGAATAAACATGTTAACCATCAGCTAAGTATAGCTGTACACATCTGAAAAGAAATATCAAAAATATTACGTATTTATTCTTATAAAATGACATGTTTACTTTCTTCTTATTTTTTAATTCCACAAAAGCTTTTTTAATGGAACTCTCCTTAACCAATTTGCTTCTGTCTCTATTTCTCCTGTAAAACATCCTATGATAGGTGGCTTGCACATTGCCACCCTTGCCGCTTGAGTTTTAGCTTCCAAGTCAATCATGGTTTTCTTAAACCTGCTTCATGCCTGTTATTTTAATTATGTACATTAATTAATTTATCCATGAATAGATTAAGTATAATTATTAAAAAGTCATTTTACTGAAAACAATTGAATAATTAGAGAAAACTAGATTAAAATGAGTTTCTAAAAGAATTGCTGTTGCTTTCAGTGTAGATAAGACAAGTATAAAACCTTGGAGAAAAAATTAAAACCTAGGAGGATTCTACACTTAAATTGCATGGCAATATTCCTAAATTCTTATTCTACTTTGTAAAAATGTCAGACAATTTCTTCTATGAACATGAATGTCTATTATAATGAAGAAAACATATTTTAAATATGTATTAAGACTGTGACCTAAAATAATGGTATTATACTAAAATACTTGATACCTTAAATTTATCTACAAAAATATTTTAAAATATGTGTGTAATGGGTTCCCTTTAGCCTATTTTTGGAAGCAACATGCTCATTTTAAAGCACTAATTTTGGATTATATCACAAAAATAAATATTAACACCTTATGACATGTAAATAAATAGTGAATTACAGTTCATAAGGGTATAGAATTATTACAATGTGATGAAATGTCAACTCAATCTAAAGAACACAATTTAAAATTACCAAATATAAGACTGGTTTATTTATGCAATATCAATTATTTCTGTAACTTTCATAAATTTGATTTCATGTTTTACTCACTTCCAAAATGTCATGAGTTTTACAACTCAATAAACAATGAAAATAATTTCCAATGCATTTATTGTTATAAATATAACTTTAAGAATTCATAAAATTTCATAAAATCATAAAAATATCATAAAATATTATGCAAGGAGTCCTTGTGAACCCACTCATCAAAGAAGCTTTCTCAAACTAGCATGTTGTGCTAAATTTAAATAAATGCCAACGATTCAAATTTAAGAGATATAAAATCCAGTCCACATGAGTTCAATATATTAGAGATAGTTTTAAGGAAAATTACTTTCAATTCAATATGATTTTAATCACTTTAAAACAGTAAAAACCGTCAAAAACCATTAAGCTACATCCATATTGAAATAGCTTTCCTCCTTTAATGACATTTTTAACACCTAATATACTCAATACAGATTGGCATGTACCCTGATTGGTTGCCATATCAAATTCTAAACAGGCTCAATTCAGAAGTAATCTCTAGGTTTTCAATCATTTTATGTTTGGGAGTGCCTTTTAACTGAAATGGTTATCACACATCTTTGTGGTCTCAAAAGTTATTTTTATGTGATTCAATCTATGTTCTTCCATAAGCAGTGTATTCCTTAGTGAAAATTAGTGCAACAGTAAATATTACCCAGGACAAAAACCAAGTAACATACCTGTTTTCCCCACATTCCCAATCCACCCTCCCTCAAAAATAGTTATATTCCGTGTGATGGGGGAAAACATCACAGGTAGGTTAGTAACATATAAGAACTCCTGTTATGAGTAGTGAAATAGGCATAAATACCTTTCCCTGTTCTATTTCAAATGTATATTGGAAGATTAGAATGAGAAGAAAATCCATGAAAAAGTTTTGGGAAAAAAAGCAATACATAGTCCACAAATGGTTAAGAAAGGAATGATCAAAACAAAAGAGCATGTCTGTACAAATGCTGGAGGAAAGTGCTAAGTAAGAAAGATCTGTGGTGCATATGGTAGCCTGCTTTCACACCATAAATCTCAAAGTCCTTCATATAGAGTATGTGTGCTCCGAGATGTCAAAGAGTGCATTAAGATATCTTGGCTCTAATTGGGGCCTCTGTAAATCTCAGCACGTTTATCATGTTGCTCTGGCGCCACACTACTTAAAACCACAGCAAAGGATTTATCTCCTTTTGTTTGTGTTTGGGCCCAAAGCTTCCTCCAAAATGTCTCCCCAAGTTTCAAGTTGCTCTCTATTTTAATTGTCTTAATCAACATAGGTGGCTTTTTGGTTCCTCTCACAAAAATTAATTGAAATGAAATTAATGAATGATTTATGAAATGTGAAGGCAGTTTATTGATGATCCTATCATTAAAGAGTTATTTAGGTCAAAGGACAATGAACAGAATGAAATTTTCCCTGAAGAAAGCATTCAAAATGAGCTACTTTTTAAAGAAAATTCAATATTTTATTAGAAGCAGGACAAAATAAATAAATGAAGATACGGTGATCAGGGCCAAAAAAAAAAACAAAAAATACATGTGTATTTGCCAATTTTATAGGAGAGTCACCAAACAAAGCAAGTGATGAGGGATCTGCACAAAAGACCGTCTATACAACTTATGCCAAATTCAGTAGGTTATTGCTTTGGTTATAAGATAACTCTTCATGGTGGTAAAACCTGTTTCCTTTGGGTATTTAAATAATTGCTGAGGCCATTAAGATAAAAAATAATCAATATGAATCACCATTATATATTAACTCATTTAACAGATGCAATGCAATTTTTCATCTTCTTACTGGGTTCCAGACTGCTCTAAGAGTCCAACTTATAAAGAATGTGTATGGTTCCTTCTGAATACAAGATTAAAGGTGAATAACAAAAGGAAAATCTATCTTTATTATCTATGATTGCGTCTTGTTCTTCTCATAGGAATAATTAGAAGTAAACATTAAGGGATGTATCAATTCCCTTGACAGTTTCTGAGTAAATTTTCAAGCACATTGAAATCTTTCTCAAGGCTTATTCTTTATTCAGTAAAGTAAATACCATAAGTTATTAAAGGAAAGCAAAATAATTTTCAAAATTTTATTTTATTTGTGAGGAAACTCATACATGTGCAACAATGATATCAAAATCATCTATGATAAGGTATAAGTAAGAAAGGAATAATGCGGTACAGTCTATAAGTGTTCTAGAAATTCAAAGAATAAAAAGAATGCTGGTGAGATGCAGAAGCAACATCGCATCCTACATTTCCATGCAGATGGGCAGTTAAATTACACGGAGGCTTATATGAATCAAATTCAACAATGAAGAAACAGGAAAGAGGGAAATGTGTTTATTTATAAACTGACGTACTGAATACCATCACATTGTCAGTTTATGCAGCCCATGCATGCATCTCAGTTCTAAATTTTTTTTCATAAGAGACCTCACAAGCTGTTTTTACAGTGCTTGACAAAGGGTAGACAATAAGTATTTATTGAATAAAATGACTTTTTATAATTGTCTTTGCATGAATACTTTCACTGGGGCAAACTGAGCTCCATAGACAGTCTCTCCATAGAAAACCCAGCTTTTTATCAATTAATCTGCCATAGTACTGGCCTAATCATACTACAAACCCTCTCACGTGTGGTATCTTCTTCCTCTTGCCAAGGAATAATCTGATCACTATTATTGAGAACAGCCTCTTCCATTGTGTGTTTCAGTTCTGGTTTGTCAGACAAAACACAGGGCACCTTGTTAACTTTGGATTTCATATAAACAATGAGTAATTTTTCAGGATAAGTATGTCTCATGCAATACTTGGGATACCATGCAATATTTGGGACATATTTATACTAAAACAATATACTTTGCTAATCAAAATTCAAAGTTAACTGGGCATCCTGTATTTTCATTAGCTAAATCTGGTAACCATATTCGGGTTGCTATTCAGGCCATGTCCCTAAACTTTGTTGAACTTGACAAAACCCATGAAACATTTACTGGCTTTTGATCTGATGAAGAAAGCCTGGCAAGTGGAGTACTGTCCCTGGTTCCACTCTTTTCACTCACTGTAAACATGCTTTAAATACGTTAATATTTTTACGATATTAACGTTAAGTTAATTTTTTAAAGAAAAGAGGTTTTCCATAATGTCGTCTTATCTTTTGCTGTCAAATCATCTCAGTGTGTATTAGAAATGGCAAATGGATGGCATCTTAAATTTCTTAGAGAGACATAAACTATATTTTTAATTGCATGCTCAAACTGAGAAGAAGAAAGATATGGAAACTCCATGTGTGAGAAAGAAGAGAGATGGGGGAGGGGTGGAGCCCAGTTAAACTTGTCAGAGGAATAATTAAATATACTCAGTACATAGTGATATTTTTCAAAACTTCGGAACATTCTTGAGCATAGCTAACTGAGACACAATTCACTGATGACCGGTTCTTCTGTCCCACTGCATGAGTTATTCTTGAATGAGTACAGCCAGAAAACGATTATTCACATGCTAGCAGAGTTGTATCCCACATAATAGTAATTAACAGGGTCCTTTTTATCTCCCAATCTGCAAGCATTTCTAATGCATCTCTGAAGTTTTTATGCAAAGTAAACCTCCAGTGTTATGTAATGTGTGTGTGTCGTTTTTCTATTTTGAAATTCATTTTTGACCTTCCCTAGCACATACTATTCTAAATCCATTGCCTCTGCTCTTCAAATATAATGCAAATGCTCGGAACGATATTCTGCACTTTGCATATTTGTGCTGTATGATGAGTCATTACTATGATTTTGACTTTGCCCACGATGGGCTGTGCTTTGCATTTTCCCGGAAGAGAAGATAGTAGGAAAAAGGAAAAAAACAAAAAAGCTTTAAGTTACCCCCTTTTGCCTCCCATGCTTGTTCCCTTCTTATTATGAACGCGCCACCGCATAATCATTTTCTGGAGTGCTTTCGTTTAGCAGAGTATCGTGCTGTGGACACCCTGACATATTCCAGGGCGCATTTTGTGTCTCTCTTGCCTCTTCGCTTTGGCACGCTCTGCAGATGTGCCTCTGGTGGTTACTGCATGACTAACTTTCAAGTCTACATTTGGTCTTGAACTGTGAAAAACAAGGGCATAGTTTTAACAAGGATGCCTTTGAATAGTAATAACAAGATGAAAATTTCATTTATCTATTAAGGTATATCATGCCCAGAGCCTATAATCTCTTAGATGTGCTAGCCAAAAGGCATGTTAAAATGTTTAAAATTCCCAGGCAAGTCAAATAAATGCTAAATCCTTACTTCAATGGACCTAAACTGGTGACTGGGGTGTGCCTTCCTCAGTGTTCATCCTCACGGCTCCCAGGAATAAACTCAATGATATCTGCAATATAATAAATCCTATGGTTTATAATATTAGCATACAGTATGTCTACATCTGTTCTTTTACTCAACAAATATTTACTAACTACAAGGCCCATTTGTAAATGCTCCGATCAGTGAACAAAACAGACAATAATTTCTGCTTTTAGGAAGTTTAAGTTCACAGATGTGTAATGAACCCAGGAGAGCTGGCTAACTTCCTTACTAGCCTGTCAGCCCCTGCAGGCTGAATCTTTTTATCTCCTTTGCCAAAAATAGGGCCTGAAACAAAAGAAAGTTTCTATGTACATTTGTTGAATTTATTTGAATGTCAAGAAATAATAGGGACTTCCCTGGTGGTCCAGTGGTTAAAACTCCACGCTCCCAATACAGGGGGCCCGGGTTCAATCCCTGTTCAGGGAACTAGATCCTGCATGCCGCAACTAAGAGCCCGCATGCTGCAACTTACAGCCGGCGCAACCAAATTAAAAAAAAAAAAAAAGAAAGAAAGAAAGAATATCATAATGCAAATACAAGTCTCAGCCTATTTTTACCTTCTTTCCACGTGTATCTTGTTGCCTTTGTCAGTTAAATACAAAGATTTAAGATATTAGCAATATCCTCCGAGTCTCACACATCTTGTCTATAAAAAGTTGATCACAAAAATACCTTCTGTCAAAGGCTTTAAATATTATTGTTCATATTCCTGATGACTCACCTCATCCCTCAATTGATATACACAAGAGGGCTTTCATTCTCTGGGAATATTAGACAACAAAATACACACGTATCAGAAGGAGACAAAAAGGGGCGAGGTATCAGTGCCGTTAAACACAATTAACACAATTAAAGTACTTCTTTGATGTAAGACAAAAGCTTGCCTTTCATGTAGTATGATAACAGCAGAATTAACTTGGTAGCAATCACCATTTCTGGAAACACAACTCAGAGCAAATACATAAAAGAATGTAACATCTTTTATAAGAGAGGACAGCACAATTTTAGTCCTAGGATAAATATGAGAAATGACAACTGAAATGATAAAATGAGCGTGGTAACCTCTTCATACTGGAGAGAGTGAATATTTTCATGAGCTTAAACCTGTTTTCGGTTCCCAAAGCAGAATTCATCTAAATGAAAACCATTGTAATGGCTGCTTCCATATAACAAGTGTAATATGTCCTGGCAGGTAGCCTATAGTAACAGTGGTTGCCTGATCTAGTTACTGAGAATTTTAACATATGCTTTCACCAGCCCTGCTATGTAGGGGCAAGTCTCTTAAACAAAGACATTGTTGTTTTAGTATTATCATTCTTGGTTTATTGTATCTGAATATGATATAAGCTGGTCTTAAAATATAATAGGCTTTTACAAAATATTGAATTGAGGTTTGGGGAGTTTCGAAGAGAACAAAGGTCCAAGGAGTTTATAATGGTAGAGACAACATCCTTTAGGGACTAAAGAGCTAATGTTTACAAAAAAGAAGGATTTGTTAGTAAAATCAGAATAAAGAAAATGGAATAGAATGTGTAACTGAAACTGTGCATTTCAGCAAATGCCCTAATTTATAATATAATGTGTCTATTCAGAATGACCACTTCTGAAGAGTAGGTCTTCATTAAAATTATATCTATATGTAAGAAAGCAATTTTGATGCATTCATTAAATTGGGATACTGCCTGTATATACAGAACTTTTATTAGCAATGCAAGTATTGTGAAGATATAAAAAGAAACATGCACTTTCAAAAATACAGGAAGAGAAGGAGAGCTCTGTCAATAACAGTATGAGGAAGGAAGCTGAACCAAACTTCAGAGGCTTTGAAACTGCATAGGAATTAGCCTTTTCAGGTTGGTAGTTTCATTGTTCACTTACTAGACAGCCTTGAGAGCTTAATAATTAACCACAGAGTCTATTTATAGAATTTTCAAAACACGGCCATTCCTGAGAGCTCTGGGCCGTTTATCCTACTGCTCTGAGAGTTGACAAGGTCATGCAGAATTCCCGTGTGAAGAGACACTAACCTCAAGGTCCAAATTCCCCAAGTTGAAGTGAAGCTACACTGGCATGAGAAAGTGATAAAAGAGCAGCCTGGGCATTTTATCTTCCCCAGATCCTCCAAAACCTCCTTTTGAAGGCTTTTTTACCTAGGTGCAATTCCAACCCCCTTCCATTAACACTATGGCTCAATTATCTCAACAGCTTCTAATAGGGTTAAGTGAATTTACCTCAGTGTTCTAAAAGGAAACCAGACTCTTAAAGTTGCTAATATACACTTACTAACTCATGACCAGGTCACACATCAGCTCCCTTATAAATTTTACTGGGATTCTTTGCTTTACGCACAACCCCTCCGCACTCTGAACGTGTTTTCGTTGTGTAATAATGAACATCTGTGACAGCATCTTTGCCAAAATAAATAAAATTAAGCAGATGATTCTGTGGGGTTACGCTAAACAATTTTTTAAACAGGTTCAGATTTCTTTCTAAGGGAGTACAAAATGTCTCCATGTGCTGGTTCTTGTTTATTATTGTGTGTGAAAGAAAGAGAGAAATGCAAAGCTAAGTAAGAGAGAAAGGTCATAATTGTAGAGTCATCAAAAGCTAGTTAACACAGTTGTATATTTTTTAATTAAGAATGTTTTCAAGACAAACCAGGGGCCCTGCTTTCTCGTTAAAAGAGTTTCAATAGATATTGTCTAAAGTGTTATTATATCTGTCACTAAGATGAAAGCCAGCCTGTTTTTGGCGTAAAACCCGCTGGAAGTGTTTTGCTTCTCATTGTTATCAGTTTTGCTCCTGGCTACAGTAAAATCCTGTTATGCCCTCACAGTGCTTCTTTTCTGGATTTACATGTGCAAAACAAACTGAACAAACACACCAAGAAAGGGCAACAAAAGGCCAACTCTTTCCATTGCATCACAGATGTGAGACAATCAAGGTAGACATGTTAACTAATTCATGATGGTTAAGAACTGTTTTGTCTGATCATAGTTACACAAAGTTTCTTTGGTTCCTTTATTCAAGATACATCTTTTCTTTCCTTCTTCACTTTCAAACTGTCCATGTCCTTTGGCTTTAGATGTGTTACTGATTAGCAGCATGTAGTTAGAATTTTACTACCTTATCTAGTCTGTAAAGCATTGCCTTTAATCGGATCATTTGTTCCATTTACCTTTAATGTAATTACTGATTTATTTATACTTAAGTCTCCCATCTTAATTGGTGTTTACTCTGTCTCCTGCCTGTTCTATGTTGATTTTTCTCTCCTCCCATCCTTTCCTTTGTGTTATTCTTGTTACTTTTATTTTTTCCTCTTCTATCAGATCCCTTCTCCATTTCTGATTTATAGATTATTGTTGTCGTTCGCTTTAACTCAATCTTTTTTAACAAGACATTATTTATTATTGTTTTATAAATGAATATTTATTTAAATCAGTTGTTCTCAATAGAGGCTATTTGCCCCCCAGGGAACATTTGATGGTGTCTAGTGACAGTTACTGATTGTCATAACCGAGGCATTGGGGGAGGTAAGAGGTACTACTGTCTGGCATCTAGTGGGTAGAGAATAAGGATAGTGCCAAACATAATGAACTTGGCAGCTCCTCCCAACAAAGAATGTCCAGCTCAAAATGTCAGTAGTGCTGGTGTTGAGAAAACCTGACTCAGATTTACCCACATTTACCATTTTCTTTGCATTTTTCTTGCTTCTCAAACTCTGCATCCGAGCTCACTGTCCTACCTGAAGTGATTTTCCTCTACCTGAAGTAAGGGTCTACTCTTAACAAATTCTCAGTTTTTGTTTTTCTCTCTTTTTCCCTTTCTCTGTTTTTATTTACTCTTTATTCTTTTTTTTTAATGACCATTTTTTAATTGAAGTATAGTTCATTTACAATGTTGTGTTAGTTTCAGGTGGATAACAAAGTGATTCAGTTATATATATATTTTTTTTTTCTTTTCTTTTTCAGATTCTTTTCCATTATAGGCTATTACAAGATACTGAATACAGTTCCCTGTGCTATACAGTATGTCCTTGTTGTTTATTTTACATATAGCAATGTGTATATGTTAATTCCAAATGCCTAATTTATCTCTTCTCCCTTACCCCACTTTCCCTTTTGTTTTCTATGGCTGTGAATCTATTTCTGTTTTGTAAATAAGTTTATTTGTATCATTTTTTTAGATTCCACATATAAGTGATATCACATATTTGTCTTTGTCTGAGTTACCTCACTTCTTTTTTTATATTTATTTTTATTTTTATTTATTTTTGGCTGCATTGGGTCTTCGTTGCTGTGTGCAGGCTTTCTCTAGTTGCGGCAAGCGGGGGCTACTCTTCATTGTGGTGCGCAGGTTTCTCATCGCGGTGGCTTCTCTTGTTGCGGAGCACAGGCTCTAGGCACGTGGGCTTCTGTAGCTGTGGCTCATGGGCTCTAGAGCGCAGGCTCAGTAGTTGTGGTGCACAAGCTTAGTTGCTCCACGGCATGCGGGATCTTCCCGGACCAGGGCTCGAACCCATGTCCCCTACATTGGCAGGTGGATTCTTAACCACTGCGCCACCAGGGAAACCCTTGAGTTACCTCACTTAATACGATAATCTTTAGGTCTACCCATGTTTACTCCTTATTCCTGAAATTTATTTTGCAAAGTCTGGAATTCTAGAATGAAAGTTTTCTTTCAGTTATACTGTGGCTGTTGAAAAATCAGCTGACAACCTAATCGGCTCTCATTTGAAAGAAACCTGCCATTTCATCTCTGGCTGTTTTGAAGAACTCCCTTCTAGTGTTTAATGTCGTGCTGTGCCACCATGTTGTATTTCAGTGTGGATTTCTTATTATTTATCCTCCTGGGAGTTCACTGGGATTTTGAATCTGTGGATGGTATATGTCATCACTTCTGGGAAATTCTCAACTGTAACACCTCAAAATTTTGCACCTATTCCATTTCCTTTCCACTCTTCTTCTTGAACTACAATTAAACATATGTTGGAACTTACTGACCACCACCATATCTCTTAACCTCTTTTCCATATTTTCCATCTTTTTGGCTCCATGTGAACCATTTTGGGTTTTTTTTTACTTAGATCCTAGATTACTAATTATCTCTTCAATTGCACTATTCTGATGTTGTCCACTGCCGGTATATCTGAAACCTGAGTGGGTCTGTTTCTGCTGCTTCTTTTCTTTTCTTTTTCTGTTATGACTTGTCATCATGCTTTATTTTCTTGTGTACTGGTGTTTTTAGAAGGATACACTCATTAAAAAAAAATCATGGGACTCTTTAAGGATTAGATGAAGTTGGTCTCCTCAAGAGGATTTGGCTCTGCTTCTGGGGACACTGTCAGTCTGAAAATTTTTCAATTCAAATTTATAGTTTGAGGATATTGGAAACACTCAATCCCAGAGTGGGATAAAAAATTCACAGATACTATTTTTTCACCTCTCTTTATCCTCTATACTTAATTTAGAATCAAGGGAGACTTCTCTAAAATCCACAAGAAATGGAGGTTTGGTAGGAATTTACTTCAGGTCACCATAACTCTGAGTGTGTAAACCTTTACATACCCAGCTTAATTATGGGAAGGCTGTTAATACATTTCCTACCTTGGTGGGCCTAGGACCTTGACTTTGTCCCCCTCTCTGTTCAAGACCACCAAATATGTAGCCCAAATCTGCTACCCTTGGACGAAAACTTGATTTATTCCTATGTGTCCTTCTCTCATATCTGAATTCCTGCTTTCTCTACAATTATGGCTCAGTAGTTCCTCAATGACTCATCGGCTATCAATACTTTTAAAAACACATTTTAAAAATACTTTTTTCTCTGCATTGTTAATGGCTTTTGCAAAATGATGGACACAAATAACTATCCAATATTAAAGTAATTTTTAAAAACATGATATTTTATGTATAATATTCAGCTAATATCTAAAGGTTGTCTGTGATTAATAATTTCTAGTATTCTTGACATAAAGTCATTGTTTGATGTACTAAGATGTTAGGAGTCTAACGGATGATTTTTTTTTATGACTTGGAGTTATTATGACAGTTAAATGACAAAATGAGGAAATTCCTATCCACATGAATATATTATTACTGTGTCATCACAGCTAAAATTTTAATTTCTCACTTGAGAAATGTTAATTTCAGTTAGATTGTGATGTAATAATAATAGCTATTATAGAGTTGGTGCTTGCCATGTGCCAAGCATGTGCATTATCTCATTTAATCATCACGCCTTGGGAAGTAGATGATTTTAGAGAAGAAAAAAAAGTGGGAGAATAGACAGGTTAAGCAACTTGCCTAAGGTCAGTTAGTCAGTAAGTGATAAAGACAGGATTAGCCTCCAAGATTCTGACTCTTGACCCCATGCTCTTAAGTGTATGAAATGATTTTATTTCCACGTGTTGGCTTCTACAGAAGCAATTTTATTAACTAATGGGAAACTGGTAGACCATGCAGCCAATGACAATAACTTTTCATATTCCTGAAAAGCCTAATAAATATAAATTCATTTTTTCATTTTGTCCTGGAAGAGTACTTTGGGATGGAAAAAGATCACTCTCTTCAAAATTTAATTGTAAGTCTCCAAAGTCTTTATTTATTATATCCATAGTCAGAAAAGTATGTAGTAAGATCTCTAAAGTAGTAAAAAGTTAAATCTTACAGTTTTAATAATATAAATTATTGCTTATCTAGATTTGTGTTTTATGATTGATTGGCAGAGTTTTGTGTTTTATTTAAGATTGTGGTTTATATGAAAACATTCATGACTTCAAAACCATTGTTTTGCAGAGGAACTCTTATCAAGCAGAACTAAACCTCTCCACATAGAGAAATTTTTGAGTCATTAGTTCAATAAATGACAGTTATACAAGGGAAGTATGGATGAATTGTTATTAATCCTAGCCAGGGGGGAAAAAAGTGTGTAGTAGTTGTAACAATGGTTTTATTTCATATATATATATATATATATATATATATATATATATATATATATATATATATATATATATATATATATATATATATATATGGCAATCCCTAGAGGGTTCAAATTGATTAAAAATCATGTGCATGTGTAATAAGAACTGAATTTTTCTTCAAGAATTTGGCATCTATTAAAAAACTTTAGTGCTTTAAAGGATAAGAAAAGTGTAGAGGAAATAGGAAAGTTCAATCAAATTTTCCAAACCTTTTCCCAAATCCTCAAATACCAAGGTATTTGAATTAGTTCCTTCCATTTGGCTGGTAAGTGATTTGGACCTGTTTTGAAATCAACTGTTGTCAACAGACTCATTAATTTCCTAAGAATTGGTCAATAGTTTACTTTTCTTTTTTAAAACACATTAATAATGTTGAATGAAAGAAGTTGGATTGAAGTTGTGTTAATTAAATTAATTACTATTTGTTTTCCTTGAAACTTTACCAGTGTAAATAATCCAGAAAGAGGTAGTCAGTCACTCTATTCCCAGTAGAAATAAATTTAAATATGAATTTTAAACTTTCCTTTTTTGACAACACTCTACCACAGTAGTATCAAAATCTCTGATGCATATATTTGTTTTGCCTTTAGTTATGAAACTTTCTCTTTTAACTTCATCAGTTTCTAGACAGTACATTAATTTTAAAATCAAAACAAACACTGAAGCAAGCAAGACTAGGAATATGAAATCCAGTTTTGTTAAATATTTTAACATAGAGTCATGTTTCATTCTAGAAAATATAATATACAATATTATTGCTTTTCTAGAGAAAAATAAAGCCACAAAGCTGATACATATACTTTGAAAGACCAACAACATCGTTCAATAATTCAAATGATCTCAAAAAGATGGTTTGTGTTGACAGCTTTCTAATAATAAGAACATCTAGGTTTGTTGTTGTTTTCGGGGTTTTTTTGTTTGTTTGTTTCTTTTTTTTTTTTTTTTTTAAAGTTACCAGAAGATTTAGGTCCATTCCCAATGGAGACTTCATTATTTGACGGCAATTGGAAAAGGGATTACTAATGAGTTTCTGTTAGATCTGTTGAAATGTCTGCTGTAGTTTTATGGAGGCAACAGATAATATATAATATCCACGATGTTAAATTTAAAATTAAGAAGAATATCATATGGCTGTACCAATATGGTTTTAGTTGTAAGACCCCATGGAACATGTGAGCTGTACCATATCTGAACCTCTAGGACTCTGATTCTGTAGAATCAGGGTTGGCATATGAGCATCTTTGGCTTTTTCCCTTATATTCACAACCTCATATTTACCTAACATGTTATGAAAAGGAAGATGCAGAGGTATAAATCTTAGGAAAATCACCCACAGAAATAAATTTCTTTTATTCCATGGCTGGAGCAGCTGGTCCAAACTATCCCCTCTCCTCTTTTCAATTGACTTCTCCCTGTTTCTGCTAAGAATCATTTGAGACTTTCTATCATTCTCACATTGACAAATAACCTCAGTATCTTTCACAGCCATCTTTGATAACCTTCTCTCAGCTTTAAATTCAGTCTCTGTCTTTTCAACCCATCACATTTGTAGCTGTAAATCAAACACATTTCTATAACACTGCATAATGAAAGATGAATGAAGATCAATAGTGATTGAAATATTAAATATCCCAGTTCAAAAAAAGATTAAAATGTCAAGCAAAGTTGTTTTAAGGCAGAGAGAGACACAGGTGAAAGTTCTCTTTTAAACTTTCTGGATTTAATGTACTGGCAGGATAAATAGGAAACCACTAGACATTCAGAATGTAAAGTAATCCAAAAGATGGTTAAGGAATAAAAATATGAAATTTTGAATTTATAAAACATGATCAATTACCTTCATTCATGGGCACAGAATGCTGATAATCTTCGTTATTTCATAAAGGACAAATCTCAGAATTCTAACAAAGAGGTACTTATTAAATGCTTGCTTAAGCATTACTTCCTTCATCTAGTTCTTTCAGTATTCTAAGTTGTTACTTACACCAGAGACATACCTACACCTGAAGAATCTCCTTCACTGATTGCTTCTGTCTCACCTTTATCAAGAGACTCTATAGGGTTAGTGTACTTGTTTAAGTGACAAGAGCTCACTACATTATCAAGGCTTTCTGTACAAAGCCAAGAATGGGAAACTGATTTTAGACTGTAGTACTTTTTCAGAAACATGAACCCTTATAAAACTGGACATATTGCCTTTTTCATCAGGAATTCTATAACCAAGTTTAAACCTGCTTTTACCTAGGAAGATGATGACTAATAAAAAGATACAGAGTTTAGGGAACTTTGGAGACCTTCCCAAAAGTAGTTTTGGTGAAATTAGAGGAGTCAGAGAGATTTAACTATTGAAAGAGCAAATACAAAATAAATTTTGAGAAGGTTCATGCTAAAAAAAGACAAGAGGGAAAAAAGAGAGATAGAAAGAATATAGTAGGACTGATAGTACACTAGCACATACTTACATTTTTAGAAGTAACAAAGAGGAAGTCAATGGAAAGACACAAATTGAAAATGCAAGAAAAGAATGTTGTGACTTTTGAGGAGAGTTAACAAATAATATCTCTTTCCCCATCTGCATTCAGAATCAATTGTGGCAATGACATAGGAATCGCAGAGATGAAAGTCAAAATGATGCATTACCTTTATTATTGATAATGCTTAGTGGAAAATATAAATTTAGATCTGAGAGAGGTGTAGCCTTGCTGACACAACTGTTCAACCACAAGTCTTACCCCCAAACACAAGTCCCATAGGGTAGAACAGAGAGCAAAGCATCTGTTGAATGAGCTGTAACCCCCAGTAAAAGGAGCTCATCTAGCATCACAGTTCCTTTTCTTATTTCCCCAGCTGAATATCTCACTCCTCTTTTGAAGAAATGAGGAAGAGGAAGGATGTGAAAAAAGACCATATGGAAATAAGAGGACTGATGACTAAGTGACCCCTGTGTCAAGAAAAAGTAGAGAAAAAGAATAAGCATGAGGGAGACAGACAGTCTAGTTGATTTTGTATACAATTCTAAAATAAACTAGTCCTAGGGATAAAGTTATGGGGTATTGTTACTAGCTTTTTTTCCTACTTCTTAAAGAAATTTTTTACTTTTTTCTAGGCCCATCATTTGCTTTGAGAAATAAATAATTTCCTCAGATTGTTACATATTATTGCAAATGAGTATAATGAGCAAAAATGATGAATCTGTGTCTTGTATTATGTAGATGGAATGACTGATATCTTTATGAAAGGTTGATGTCAATATACCTGATTTGTTATTAATTAACAGTTTAGCTATAGACTAAATGTGAAAACTTAGAAAATGATAGCCAGCAAGATGTCAAGAGGAATAAAGAACATGCTTACCTGACTATGATTTCAAATAAATAAAGTTACATTTAATTCCTAATAAATTTGAAAATGTAGAGCAATGTGAGAAAGATGCTATTACCTCCAGTCAAGTGTAATAGGAGCACCAAAGTAGGGAATTGATGATAAAATTAATCAGCTGTGTAAAGGAAGCCAATACAAGTTTTCAAAGCAGACAATGCATTATTTGATCTCTATTTACATATGCCATGGAAGTGTGATAAAACCTAAAGCATACTCTGTTGTTTGTTTATAGGATCTTTACAGAGCACACTCATAAGGTTAGTAAAAGTAAAACCATCTAGAAATACAATCTGTCTTTCTGCATCATCATGGGGCTGACCCTTTTTGATACTTATAACTGATGAGATTTTCATTGCATGATAAACAGGAAATAGAAGTAGAAATCCTTCTGATAGTTCAAAAACAGATTTTCTTTTTTAAAAATTTGATTTGGGCTGTATATTGAATGAGTCAAGAAATAGTAGATGCTTGAAAGAAAGAGGGATTCCTGGTCTGTATTAGTTTCTGAGGTTGTTCTACTTATGCATTCTAAAACTGCAATTCAGATTTATAATAACACCTTGATCACGTATATAATACAAAATAGACTTAAGTAATTGATAGTGTGTTTATTCCAGTACAATAGTAGAGAGGAAAACTGACTGGGAGCAGACACATAGGAGCCTTCTAGGGTGCTTGAAAAGTTCTAGACCTTGATCTGGGTGGTTCAAGGTTGGTCAAAGTTCTTGACATTGATTACATGGGTATACACAAATATAAAAATTAACCAAGCAGTTCAATAGTGCCTGTAAATGTATGTAAGTCATATCTCAATTAATAAAAACTGTTATGAGGTACTATAGAACATATCATCTTCAAAGGCATTCTGAGAAAGACATAATCATTGAATTTAGATATAAGTTCAAATCCACAGTTTGAATTCACTAACATCTTCAGTGAAAGGCAATAGGTAGTAATGATGTCTCCTAATGTTATATTTAACCATTATATATAGCAGTTCTTAAGACAGCTCAAGCTTTTTTTTTTTTTTTAAACATCTTTATTGAAGTATAATTGCCTTACGATGGTGTGTTAGCTTCTGCTCCACAACAAAGTGAATCAGTTATACATATACAATATGTTCCCATTTCTCTTCCCTCTTGCATCTCCCTCCCTCCCACCCTCCCCATCCCACCCCTCTAGGTGGTCACAAAGCACTGAGCTGATCTCCCTGTGCTATGCGGCTGCTTCCCACTAGTTATCTATTTTACATTTGGTAGTGTATATATGTCCATGACACTCTCTTACCCTGTCACATCTCACCCCACCCCCTCCCCATATCCTCAAGTCCATTCTCTAGTAGGTCTGTGTCTTTATTCCCGTCTTGCCACTGGGTTCTTCATGGCCTTTTTTTTTTTTTTTTTCCTTAGATTCCGTATATATGTGTTAGCATACTGTATTTGTTTTTCTCTTTCTGACTTACTTCACTCTGTATGACAGACTCTAACTCCATCCACCTCATTACAAATACCTCCATTTCATTTCTTTTTATGGCTGAGTAATATTCCATTGTATATATGTGCCACATCTTCTTTATCCATTCATCTGTCGATGGACATTTAGGTTGCTTCCATGTCCTGGCTATTGTAAATAGAGCTGCAATGAACATTTTGGTACATGACTCTTTTTGACCTATGGTTTTCTCAGGGTATATGCCCAGTAGTGGGATTGCTGGGTCGTATGGTAGTTCTATTTGTAGTTTTTTAAGGAACCTCCATACTGTTCTCCATAGTGGCTGTATCAATTTACATTCCCACCAACAGTGCAAGAGTGTTCCCTTTCCTCCACACCCTCTCCAGCATTTATTGTTTCTAGATTTTTTGATGATGGCCATTCTGACCGGTGTGAGATGATATCTCATTGTAGTTTTGATTTGCATTTCTCTAATGATTAATGATGTTGAGCATTCTTTCATGTGTCTGTAGGCCATCTGTATATCTTCTTTGGAGAAATGTCTATTTAGGTCTTCTGCCCATTTTTGGATTGGGTTGTTCGTTTTTTTGTTATTGAGCTGCATGAGCTGCTTGTAAATCTTGGAGATTAATCCTTTGTCAGTTGCTTCATTTGCAAATATTTTCTCCCATTCTGATGGTTGTCTTTTGGTCTTGTTTATCGTTTCCTTTGCTGTGCAAAAGCTTTGAAGTTTCATTAGGTCCCATTTGTTTATTTGTGTTCCATTTCTCTGGGAGCTGGGTCAAAAAGAATCTTGCTGTGATGTATGTCATAGAGTGTTCTGCCTATGTTTTCCTCTAAGAGTTTGATAGTGTCTGCCCTTACACTTAGGTCTTTAATCCATTTTGAGTTTATTTTTGTGCATGGTGTCAGGGAGTGTTCTAATTTCATACTTTTACATGTACCTGTCCAATTTTCCCAGCACCACTTATTGAAGAGGCTGTCTTTTCTCCACTGTATATGCTTGCCTCCTTTATCAAAGATAAGGTGACCATATGAGTGTGGGTTTATCTCTGGGCTTTCTATCCTGTTCCATTGATCTATATTTCTGTTTTTGTGCCAGTACCAAACTGTCTTGATTACTGAAGCTTTGTAATATAGTCTGAAGTCAGGGAGCCTGATTCCCCCAGCTCCATTTTTCGTTCTCAAGATTGCGTTGGCTATTCGGGGTCTTTAGTGTTTCCATACAAATTGTGAAATTTTTTGTTCTAGTTCTGTGAAAAATGCCAGTGGTAGTTTGATAGGGATTGCATTGAATCTGTAGATTGCTTTGGGTAGTAGAGTCATTTTCACAATGTTGATTCTTCCAATCCAGGAACATGGTATATCTCTCCATCTATTTGTACCATCTTTAATTTCTTTCAACAGTGTCTTATAATTTTCTGCATACAGGTCTTTTGTCTCATTAGGTAGGTTTATTCCTAGATATTTTATTCTTTTTGTTGCAATGGTAAACGGGAGTGTTTTCTTAATTTCACTTTCAGATTTTTCCTCATTAGTGTATAGAAATGCAAGAGATTTCTGTGCATTAATTTTGTATCCTGCTACTTTACCAAATTCATTGATTAGCTCTAGGAGTTTTCTGGTAGCATCTTTAGGATTCTCTATGTATAGTATCATGTCATCTGCAAATAGTGACAGCTTTACTTCTTCTTTTCCGATCTGGATTCCTTTTATTTCTTTGTCTTCTCTGATTGCTGTGGCTAACACTTCCAAAACTATGTTGAATAATAGTGGTGAGAGTGGGCAACCTTGTCTTGTTCCTGATCTTAGTGGAAATGGTTTCAGTTTTTCACCATTGAGGACAATGTTGGCTGTGGGTTTGTCATATATGGCCTTTATTATGTTGAGGAAAGTTCCCTCTATGCCTACTTTCTGCAGGGCTTTTATCATAAATGGGTGTTGAATTTTGTCGAAAGCTTTCTCTGCATCTATTGAGATGATCATATGGTTTTTGTCCTTCAATTTGTTAATATGGTGTATCACATTGATTGATTTGCATATGTTGAAGAATCCTTGCATTCCTGGGATAAACCCCACTTGATCATGGTGTATGATCCTTTTAATATGCTGTTGGATTCTGTTTGCTAGTATTTTGTTGAGGATTTTTGCATCTATGTTCATCAGTGATATTGGCCTCTAGTTTTCTTTCTTTGTGACATCTTTGTCTGGTTTTGGTATCAGGGTGATGGTGGCCTCGTAGAATGAGTTTGGGAGTGTTCCTCCCTCTGCAATATTTTGGAAGAGTTTGAGAAGGATAGGTGTTAGCTCTTCTCTAAATGTTTGATAGAATTCGCCTTTGAAGCCATCTGGTCCCAGGCTTTTGTTTGTTGGAAGGTTTTTAATCACAGTTTCAATTTCAGTGCTTGTGATTGGTCTGTTCATATTTTCTATTTCTTCCTGGTTCAGTCTCAGCAGTTTGTGCATTTCTAAGAATCTGTCCATTTCTTCCAGGTTGTCCATTTTATTGGCATAGAGTTGCTTGTAGTAATCTCTCATGATCTTTTGTATTTCTGCAGTGTCAGTGGTTACTTCTCCTTTTTCATTTCTAATTCTATTGATTTGAGTTTTCTCCCTTTTTCTCCTGATGAGTCTGGCTAATGGTTTATCAATTTTGTTTATCTTCTCAAAGAACCAGCTTTTAGTTTCATTGATTTTTGCTATTGTTTCCTTCATTTCTTTTTCATTTATTTCTGACCTGATCTTTATAATTTCTTTCCTTCTGCTGGCTTTGGGGTTTTTTTGTTCTTCTTTCTCTAATTGCTTCAGGTGCAAGGTTAGGTTGTTTATTCGAGATGTTTCCTGTTTCTTGAGGTAGGCTTGTATTGCTATAAACTTCCCTCTTAGCACTGCTTTTGCTGCGTCCCATAGGTTTTGGGTCGTCGTATCTCCATTGTCATTTGTTTCTAGGTATTTTTTGATTTCCCCTTTGATTTCTTCAGTGATCACTTCGTTATTAAGCAGTGAATTGTGTAGCCTCCATGTGTTTGTATTTTTTACAGATCTTTTCCTGTAATTGATATCTAGTCTCATAGCGTAGTGGTCGGAAAAGATACTTGATACGATTTCAATGTTCTTAAATTTACCAGGCTTGATTTGTGACCCAAGATATGATCTATCCTGGAGAATGTTCCATAAGCACTTGAGAAAAATGTGTATTCTGTTGTTTTGGGGTGGAATGTCCTATAAATATCAATTAAGTCCATCTTGTTTAATGTATCATTTAAAACTTGTGTTTCCTTATTTATTTTCATTTTGGATGATCTGTCCATTGGTGAAAGTGGGGTGTTAAAGTCCCCTACCATGGTTGTGTTGCTGTCGATTTCCCCTTTTATGGCTGTTAGTATTTGCCTTATGTATTGAGGTGCTCCTATGTTGGGTGCATAAATATTTACAATTGTTATACCTTCCTCTTGCATCGATCCCTTGATCATTATATAGTGTCCTTCTTTGTCTCTTGTAATAGTCTTTATTTTAAAGTCTATTTTATCTGATATGAGTATAGCTACTCCAGCTTTCTTTTGATTTCCATTTGCATGGAATATCTTTTTCCATCCCCTCACTTTCAGTCTGTATGTGTCTCTAGGTCTGAAGTGGGTCTCTTGTAGACAGCATACATATGGGTCTTGTTTTTGTATCCATTCAGCCAGCCTGTGTCTTTTGGTGGGAGCATTTAATCCATTTACATTCAAGGTAATTATCGATATGTATGTTCCTATTCCCATTTTTTTAAATGTTTTGGGTTTGTTATTGTAGGTGTTTTCCTTCTCTTGTGTTTCTTGCCTAGAGAAGTTCCTTTAGCATTTTTTGTAAAGCTGGTTTGGTGGTGCTGAACTCTCTCAGCTTTTGCTTGTCTGTAAAGGTTTTAATTTCTCCATCACATCTGAATGAGATCCTTGCTGGGTAGAGTAATCTTGGTTGTAGGTTTTTCTCCTTCATCACTTTAAGTATATCCTGCCACTCCCTTCTGGCTTGCAGTTTCTGCTGAAAGATCAGCTGTTAACCTTATGGGGATTCCCTTGTGTGTTATTTGTTGTTTTTCCCTTGCTGCCTTTAATATGTTTTCCTTATATTTAATTTTTGACAGTTTGATTAATATGTGTCTTGGCGTGTTTCTCCTTGGGTTTATCCTGTATGCGACTCTCTGTGCTTCCAGGACTTGATTAACTATTTCCTTTCCCATATTAGGGAAGTTTTCAACTATAATCTCTTCAAATATTTTCTCAGTCCCTTTCTTTTTCTCTTCTTCTTCTGGGACCCCTATAATTCGAATGTTGGTGCGTTTAATGTTGTCCCAGAGGTCTCTGAGACTGTCCTCAGTTCTTTTCATTCTTTTTTCTTTATCCTGCTCTGCAGTAGTTATTTCCACCATTTTATCTTCCAGGTCACTTATCCTTTCTTCTGCCTCAGTTTTTCTGCTATTGATCCCATCTAGAGTATTTTTAATTTCATTTATTGTGTTCTTCATCATTGCTTGATTCCTCTTTAGTTCTTCTACGTCCTTGTTAAATGTTTCTTACATTTTGTCTATTCTATTTCCAAGATTTTGGATCATCCTTACTATCATTATTCTGAATTCTTTTTCAGGTAGACTACCTATTTCCTCTTCATTTGTTAAGTCTGGTGTGTTTTGACCCTGCTCCTTCATCTGCTGTGTGTTTTTCTGTCGTCTCATTTTGCTTATCTTACTGTGTTTGGGGTCTCCTTTTCACAGGCTGCAGGTTCGTAGTTCCCGTTGTTTTTGGTATCTGTCCCCAGTGGCTAAGGTTGGTTCAGTGGGTTGTGTAGGCTTCCTGATGGAGGGAACTAGTGCCTGAGTTCTGGTGGATGAGGCTGGATCTTGTCTTTCTGGTGGGCACGTCAACGTCTGGTGGTGTATTTTGGGGTGTGTGTGGCCTTATTATGATTTTAGGCAGCCTCTCTGCTAATGGATGGGGCTGTGTTCCTGTCTTGCTAGTTGTTTGGCATAGGGTGTTCAGCACTGTAGCTTGCTGGTCATTGAGTGATGCTGGGTCTTGATGTTGAGATGGAGATCTCTGAGAGATTTTCGCCGTTTGGTATTACGTGGAGCTGGGAGGTCTCTTGTGGACCAGTGTCCTGAAGTTGGCTCTCCCACCTCAGAGGTACGGCCCTGATGCCTGGCTGGAGCACCAAGAGCCTTTCGTCCACACGGCTCAGAGTAAAAGGGAGAAAAAATAGAAAGAAAGAAAGAAGGAGGCTATAATATAGTGAAGTAAAATAAAGCTATTATAAAGCAAAGCTATACAGACAAAATCTCACCCAGAAGCATATACATATACACTCACAAAAAAAGGAAAAGGGGAAAAATTAATATATCCTGCTCCCAAAGTCCACCTCCTGAATTTGGGATGATTCGTTGTCTATTCAGGTATTCCACAGATGCATCACATCAAGTTGTTTGTGGAGTTTTAATCCGCTGCTTCTGAGGCTGCTGGGAGAGATTTCCCCTTCTCTTCTCTGTTCGCACAGCTCCTGGGGATCAGCTTTGGATTTGGATCCGCCTCTGCGTGTAGGTCGCCTGAGGGCGTCTGTTCCCTGCCCAGACAGGACGGGGTTAAAGGAGCAGCTGCTTCGGGGGCTCTGGCTCACCCAGGCTGCGGGGAGGGAGGGGTACAGAGGAGGCAGGGCGAGCCTGCGGCGGCAGAGGCCGGCGTGATGTTGCAGCAGCCTGAGGTGCGCCGTGTGTTCTCCCGGGGAACTTGTCCCCGGATCACGGGAGCCTGGCGGTGGCGGGCTGCACAGGCTCCCGGGAGGGGCGGTGTGGAGAGTGACCTGTGCTCGCACACAGGATTTTTGGTGGCGGCAGCAGCAGCCCCAGCGTCTCACGCCCGTCTCTGGGGTCCGCGCTGAGAGCCGCGGCTCGCGCCCGTCTCTGGAGTTCGTTTAGGCGGCGCTCTGAATCCCCTCTCCTCGCGCGCCGTGAAACAAAGAGGCAAGAAAAAGTCTCTTGCCTCTTCGGCAGCTGCAGACTTTTTCCCGGTCTCCCTCCCAGCCAGCTGTGGTGCGCTAACCCCTTCAGGCTGTGTTCACGCCGCCAACCCCAGTCCTCTCCCTGCGATCCGACCCAAGCCCTAGCCTCAGCTCCCAGCCCTGCCCGCCCCGGCGGGTGAGCAGACAAGCCTCTCGGGCTGGTGAGTGCTGGTCGGCACTGATCCTCCGTGCGGGAATCTCTCCGCTTTGCCCTCCGCACCCCTGTGGCTGCGCTCTCCTCCGTGGCTCCGAAGCTTCCCCCCTCTGCCACCCGCAGTCTCTGCCCGCGAAGGGGCTTCCTAGTGCGTGGAAATCTTTCCTCCTTCACAGCTCCCTCCCACTGGTGCAGGTGCCGTCCCTATTCTTTTGTCTCTGTTATTTATTTTTTCTTTTGCCCTACCCAAGTACGTGGGGAGTTTCTTGCCTTTTGGGAGGTCTGAGGTCTTCTGCCAGCGTTCAGTGGGTGTTCTGTAGGAGCAGTTCCACGTGTAGATGTATTTCTACTGTATCTGTGGGAAGGAAGGTGATCTCCGTGTCTTACTCTTCCGCCATCTTCTCCCTTTCTCTCTCAAGCTTTAAATATGAAATTGTAAGAAGATTTACTCTCTCATACTTTATAAGAAATGCACTAAGGAAAGCTCACACTAACAATTCACTGAAGTTAAATACAAAGTTGTAAACACTTTTTTATGAATTATTTTCTAGACATCCACTGACTTGCTGACATATATGAATCTACAGTTACACTTGATATAACTGTAAGATAAGAACTGATTTTAGGTTTATTTTAGAATTTGGGTATGAGGAAAGCAATGTAAACATTACAATTAAGTAAAATGTAGGATAAATGTATTTTATTAAGTATATTCTCATTCCAGATCCTGAGAGACATGAAAAATATATTGTAAATGAAAAGGTATCCTCTTTCTTATTTATTTATTTATTTATTTATTTAGTTAGTTAGTTAGTTAGTTAGTTAGTTAGTATGTGATATGTATTTATATTGGACAGATACGTAAAACACCTATCTTTTATTGAAGAATTTTATTGAGGACTTCGTATTTGCCAAGACATACACGAGGCACCTGGATACAACGAGATGGAAATTATACCCTGAAGAATTCATAGTGGAAAGACAGATACAGAAACAGATCATTATAATACAATAATACAGTGTTAACATTCTATCAGAGTTATATACTTATAGAGAACCCTATACCAAAGTCTATAAAACACAGTTCCAGCCCAAGTAACTTAACAATGGTTCTGGCTGCAAAAGTGAAATTCATATCAACTTTGAAAACAAAATTCAATGTTAATTTCTATAAAATTTGTAATTCATGGTAACTAAAGTTTAAATATTTTATATTTTATTTGGGTATAATCATTCATTGCAGAGTCTCTATGTTTTTGTTTTGTTTCGTTTGCGTGATACAGAACTATCCAAATGAAAGACATAAGAAAGTTCATGTGTTTTTGTTTTCTAATCTCAAAAAGTTCCCAGATAATTGCCTGATAATGATTTCAGCCTCAAAGGGCCTCTTTGCAGAATGCCAGTGGGCATGACGATGACCCACAGTTGTGTGAGGACATTATAGCTCTTGGACACTCACTTACAGACACAAACCAGATACTTCAGCATCTGCTTTGCTTCATGCTGATCACTCACTTTTTAGGTTAGATAACATCCATAGAAACAATAAACAGATCATATATTACACGGTAATTATCCTTCCTTAGAGATAACAAAAAAGAAATCCATTATTTCACTCATTCCAGAAGGTTTGAAATTCAAAGATAAGCAATATTTGTCAAACTAAGAAATAAATTAAAACATACATTTTGAACATTCACTTATGAAATCTGGGAAATATTTGCATACAACAATTTTCCTGAAATTGTTTTTGCTTGTAACACATTATTTAAAAAGTCTAAGGTCAAAAAAAAATAAAAATAAAAATAAAAAAATAAAAAAAAAATAAAAAGTCTAAGGTCAGCAGAGATCAGTAATATATTTTTTTTAAAATGTATTAGACTATCCCACAGACAGATGGTGGAAAAATTCAGAGTACACACCTCACTAGAAGTGGCTCTATTGGGTAATGATATTGAGTCCTGTGATTCCAATATGATATTTTATCTCAAATAGTGATTTTTATAATGAAACTGTTTTTAAAATCCCACCTATTAATAATCTATTTGCCAAAAATAATATTTTAAGAAGAAAGATGTCCTGAATTATATAACTCTAATAGCAAAGATTTGAGGTTTTTGCAGTCTGTCCATTTGGAGACTATTTTGAGATAACCACACTGATCTGGCACCTTGTTTTATATTGTTTTCCTTTTCATTGTCTCTAACTTCAAATGTGTCTTGGACCTTGATCATAAATCACACAATGAAGGGCAATGTTTATAACTATGTTGCTCCTTTTTTTCTTTTCTTAAGATGTCTTCAATTTTCTCTCCCTTACCACTTTTTAGGGGCATTTATACCCAAAATCATACAGGTACAGTGACAAAATTCTGTAACAAAAATGTTAGATAGCAAGTTCACTTGTGTGTGACAATTTTGAGGGCAACAAATATGATTTATTCAACTTCTAGTCTCCCAGCCTAATAGATTTAATAGGACTTAATAGCTTTCTTGACTATAATTATAGACTAATTAATAGGACATAATTAATAATAGGACATAATCAGTTTTATGACCATAACCATAATTAGGAGTTCATGATTCCCTGGAAGGAACACATTCGTAAACATATGATAGTGTTCTCCCACATTAGAAGAGTAAGTAAAAACAATCCTTACATATTCCCCTCATTCTTCTCCAGTTACAACTCTATAGCTCTAACTTTCCCTTTTACAGTCAAATTTCTGGAAGGTTTGTATATAATTTCTGCATGGAGTGTGGTGCCTTGATTTTCCTCCTCTTTGGACACTTTTTATCAGTTTCTTTTAAAAGCATCCTATCTTCCTGATTATTTAACTCATGACCCATATATAAATCCCCTTCCCTTTGCACTCTATATGCTCCCTCTTGTCAAAAGTCAAAATTTTCAATAACCTTGATAGATAACTTATAAATTGATAGCTCCAGCTCTATCCATTCAGCCACCTACATACAAACTACTCACAAACACATAAACAAACTTGATCTCATAAGTTTATTTATCTTTCAATGTTCCAGTGTTATCTAGGTCACCATCACTCATCTAGTAATCAAAACAGAAAACTAAGTTATCCTGTTTAATATATAAAAGGGCAAATCGGTAGCATAAGGTTCCTGTGAAGGTAGATGGGAATAGGATTACAAGGATAAGGTAAAACTGGCCTTAAGTAAGAGATATAGGAAATGCCTTTATTATAGCAAGAGTCATGTTCAGTATCAGAAACATGAGAAAGTCTTCTCTTAATTGCTTTTATTTTCATTAGAAATTACGACATGGAGTCAACTACTAAAAACAGAGAAAAACAGTTTGATTGAAATTTTGAGAGACCAGAAAAATTTGGAATGGCCAAGCAATTTCAAGGGTCCCTTTGAGTATGCTGATGATTAATTTATAATAGAACCAACTTGTGTTTTCAAAACTAGGGCTCAGTTGTTTAGTTATAGTGGTGGGGAGGAGGAAAGGGGACAGGTGTAGGTTCACAATCATTTATTCAAGATTCTAAAGTCCAAAATTTCATGAAAACCATATCTTTTTTCAAATTCTTTTGGCTGAAAACCAGTGAACTGATATGAAGTCACTTGTCGTCTATATTTGTCCAAACTAGTGTGAATATAATACACTTTGCTATATCACTTTATTATATTAGATTGGGAGGTACTACCATAGATCCTGTTAGAAGAGTTACATATTTTTTTAACTGAATTTTGAATTATGTTTAGACTCAATGGATTTTGATAAGAGATGGTAGATTTAGCATAAACATCCATTTAGGTTTGGGATAGGTACAAAAAACTTAATTTTTTATGTTTTGTCAACCCGAATTCAAGAATGATGCCATGTATGTGATGAAAATTAAAAATTAAATTAATGCTTTCAAGATGGCGGAGGAGTAAGACATGGAGATCACCTTCCTCCCCACAAATACATCAAAAATACACCCACAGGTCGAACAACTCCTACAGACCACCTACTGAATGCTGGCAGAAGACCTCAGACTTCCCAAAAGGCAAGAAACTCCCCACATACCTGGGTAGGGCAAAAGAAAAAAGAAAAACAGACACAAAAGAATAGGGAAGGAACCTGCACTTCTGGGATGGAGCTGTGAAGGAGAAAAGGTTCCCACATGCTAGGAAGCCCCTTCACTGGTGGAGACAGGGTGTGGGTGGGGGGATCCTTCGGCACCACAGAAGAAAGCAGAACAACAGGGGTGCAGAGGGCAGAGTGGAGAGATTCCCGCACAGAGGATCGGTGCCAACCAGCATTCACCAGCCTGAGAGGCTTGTCTGCTCACACGCCAGGGCAGGCGGGGGCTGGGAACTGAGGCTCAGGCTTTGGAGGTCAGATTCCAGGGAGAGGACTGTGATTGGCTGCATGAAGAAAGCCTGAAGGGGGCTAGTGTGCCACAGCTAGCCGGGAGGGAGTACGGGAAAAAGTCTGGACCTGCATAAGAGGCAAGAGACCATTGTTTTGGACTGCACGAGGAGAGGGGATTCAGAGCACAGTCTAAACGAGCTCCAGAGACAGGAGTGAGCCATGGGTATCAGCACGGACACCAGAGACGGACATGAAACGCTAAGGCTGCTGCTGCAGCCACCAAGAAACCTGTGTGCAAGCACAGGTCACTATCCACACCTCCCCTCCCAGGAGCTTGTGCAGCCCGCCACTGCCAGGGTCCCATGATCCCGGGACAAATTCCCCAGGAGAACACACAGTGCACCTCAGGCTGTTGCAATATCACACCGGCCTCTGCTGTCGCAGGCTTGCCCCTCATGCCATACCTTTCACTACTCCCGGCCTGAGTGATCCAGAGCCCCCTAATCAGCTGCTCCTTTAATCCCATCCTGTCTGGGCAGGGAACAGACGACCTCAGGTGACCTACACGCAGAGGCAGGGACAAATCCATATCTGAACACCAGGAGCTGTGTGAACAAAGAAGAGAAAGGGAAATTTCTCCCAGCAGCCTCAGGAACAGTGGATTAAATCTTCACAATCAACTTGATGTACGCTGCATCTCTGGAATAACTGGATAGAAAATGAATTATCCATAATTTGAGGAGGTGGACTTTGGGAGTAACTGTAGACTTGGGGTTTGCTTTCTGCATCTAATTTGTGTCTGGTTTTATGTTTAGCTTAGTTTAGTATTTAGAGCTTATTATCATTGGTAGATTTGTTTAATGATTTGGTTTGGTTGCTCTTTTCCTTTTTCCTTTATATTTATAAAATTTTTTCTTTCCTTTTTCTCTTGTTGTGAGTGTGTATGTGTATGTTTCTTTGTGTGATTTTTGTCTGTATAGCTTTGCTTTTACCATTTCTCCTAGGGTTCTGTCTGTCCATTGTTGTTTCTGTTTTATTTTTTATTTTTTCTATAGTATTAGTGATTGTCACCATTGGTGTATTTGTTTTTTGGTTTGATTGCTCTCTTCTTTCTTTCTATTTTTTTTTAAGTAATTTCTTATTATTTTAATTTTTTTATTTTTAATAATATTTTTTAATTTTTTATTTAATACATTTATTTTATTCTTTCTTTCTTTCTTTCCTTACTTTTCTCCATTTTCTTCTGAGCCATGTGGCTGACAGGGTCTTGGTGCTCCAGCTGGTTGTCAGACCTGAGCCTCTGAGGTGGAAGAGCAGAGTTCAGGACATTGGTCCACCAGAGAAACTCCCGCCCCATGTAATATCAAATGGCAAAAGCTATCACCAAAATCTCCATCTCAATGCTAAGACCCAGTTCCTCTCAATGATCCTCAAGCTAGAGTGCTGGACACCCTATGTCAAACAACTAGGAAGACAGGAACACAACCCCACCCACTAGCAGAGATGCTGCCTAAATCATAATAAGTTCACAGACACCCCAAAACACACCACCAGATGTGGTCCTGCCCACCAGAAAGACAAGATCCAGCCTCATCCACGGGAACACAGGCACCAATCCTGTCCACCAGGAAACCTACACAACCCACTGAACCAATCTTACCCACTGAGAGCAGACACCAAACACAATGGGAACTATGGACCTGCAGCCTGCCAAAAGGAGACCCCAAATGCAGTAAGATAAGCAAAATGAGAAGACAGAGAAATACAGAGCAGATGAAGGAGCAAGGTACCAGGCCAAATAAATGAAGAGGAAATAGGTAGTCAGTCTACTTGAAAAAGAATTCAGAGGAATGATAGTAAAGATGATCCAAAATCTAGGAAATAGAATGGAGAAAATAAAAGAAACATTTAACAAGGATCTAGAGGAACTAAAGAGCAAATAAAAATGATGAACAACACAATAAATGAAATTAAAAATTCTCTAGAAGGAATCAATAGAAGAATGAATGAGGCAGAAGAACAGAGGAGTGACCTGGAAGAAAAAATAGTGGAAATAACTATGCAGAGCAGAATAAAGACAAAAGAATGAAAAGAATTGAGGACACTCTCAGAGACCTCTGGGCCAACATTAAACACACCAACATTCGAATTATAGGGGTCCCAGAAGAAGAAGAGAAAAAGAAAGGGACTGAGAAAATATTTGAAGAGATTATAGTTGAAAACATCCCTAATATGGGAAAGGAAATAGTCAAGTCCAGGAAACACAGAGAGTCTCATGCAGGATAATTACAAGGAGAAACACACCAAGACACATATTAATTGAACTATCAAAAATTAAATACAAAGAAAAAATATTAAAAGCAGCAAGGGAAAAGCAGCAAATAACATGCAAGGGAATCCCCATAAGGTTAAGAGTTGATCTTTCAGCAGAAACTCTGCAAGCCAGAAGGGAGGGGCAAGACATATTTAAAGTGATGAAAGGGAAAAACTTACAACCAAGATTACTCTACCTAGCAAGGATCTCATTCAGATTTGACAGAGAAATTAAAACCTTCACAAACAAGCAAAAGCTAGGAGAATTCAGCACCACCAAACCAGCTTTACAACAAATGCTAAAGGAACTTCTCTAAGCAGGAAACACAAGAGAAGGAAAAGACTTACATTAACAAACCCAAAACAATTAAGAAAATGGTAATAGGAACATACATATTGATAACTACCTTAAATGTAAATGGATTAAATACTCCAACCAAAAGACATAGACTGGCTGAATCGATACAAAAACAAGACCTGTATAAATGCTGTCTACAAGGGACCCACTTCAGACCTAGGGACACATACAGACTGAAAGTGAGGGGATGGAAAAAGATACTACATGCAAATGGAAATCAAAAGAAAGCTGGAGTAATAATTCTCATATCAGACAAAAAAGACATTAAAATAAAGACTATTATAAGACAAAAAGAAGGACTCTACTTAATGATCAAGGGATCAATCCAAGAAGAAGATATAACAATTGCAAAGATTTTTGCAGCCAACATAGCATCTCAATACATAAGCCAAAAGCTAACAGCCATAAAGGGGAAATCGACAGTAACACAATAATAGTAGGGGACTTTAACACCCCACTTTCACCAATGGACAGATCATCCAAAATGAAAATAAATAAGGAAACACAAGCTTTAAATGATACTTTAAACAAGATGGACTTAATGGATATTTATAGGACATTCCATCCAAAAACAACAGAGTACACTTTCTTCACAAGTGCTCATGGAACATTCTCCAAGATAGATCATATCTTGGGTTGCAAACTATCCCTTGGTAAATTTAAGAGAACTGAAATCGCATCAGTTATCTTTTCTGATGACAGTGAGACTAGATATCAACTAGAGAAAAAAAAATCTGTAAGAAAAAGAAACACGTGGAGGCTAAACAATACACTACTAAATAACCAAGAGCTCACTGAAGAAAGCAAATAGGAAATCAAAAAATACCTAGAAAAAAATGACAATGAAAACACGATGACCCAAAACCTCTGGGATCAGCAAAAGCAGTTCTAAGAGGGAAGTTTATAGCAATAAAATCCTACCTCAAGAAACAAGAAACATCTCAAATAAACAATCTAACCTTACACCTAAAGCAATTAGAGAAAGAAGAAGAAAAAAACCACAAAGTTAGCAGAAGGAAAGGAGTCATAAAGCTCAGATGAGAAATAAATGAAAAAGAAATGAAGTAAACAATAGCAAAGATCTATAAAACTAAAAGCTTATTCTTTGAGAAGATAAACAAAATTGATAAACCATTAGCCAGACTCATCAAGAAAAAAACGGAGAAGACTCAATAACAATAGAATTAGAAATGAAACAGCAGTAACAACTAACACTGCAGAAATACAGAGAATCATGAGAGATTACCACAAGCAACTATATGCCAATAAAATGGACAACTTGGAAGAAATGGACAAATACTTAGAAAAGCACAATGTTCCGAAACTGAACCAGGAAGAACTAGAAAATATAAACAGACCAATCACAAGCACTGAAATTGAAACTGTGATTAAAAATCTTCCAAAAAACAAAAGCCCAGGACCAGACAGCTTCAAAGACGATTTCTCTGAAACATTTAGAGAAGAGCTAATGCCTATTCTTCTCAAACTCTTCCAAGATATAGCAGAGGGAGGAACACTCCCAAACTCATTCTACAAGGCCACCATCATCCTGATACCAAAACCAGAAAAAGCTGTCACATAAAAAGAAAACTACAGGCCAATATCACTGATGAACATAGATGCAAAAATCCTCAATAAAATACGAGCAAACAGAGTCCAACAACACATTAAAAGGTCATACACCATGATCAATTGGGGTTTATCCCAGGAATGCAAGCAGTCTTCAATATACCCAAATCAAACAATGTGATACACCATATTAACAAATTGAAGGATAAAAACCATATGATCATCTCAATAGACGCAGAAAAAGCTTTTGACAAAATTCAATACCCAGTTATGATAAAAACCCTCCAGAAAGTGGGCATAGAGAAAACCAACCTCAACATCATAAAGGCCATATATGACAAACTCACAGCAAGCATCGCTCTCAATGGTGAAAAATTGAAACCATTTCCACTAAGATCAGGAACAAGGAAAGGTTGCCTACTCTCACCACTATTGTTCAACATAGTTTGGAAGTTTTAGCCACAGGAATCAGAGAAGAAAAAGAAATTAATGAATCTAAATCAGAAAAGAAGAAGAAAAGCTGTCACTCTTTGCAGATGACATGATACTATTCATAGAGAATCCTAAAGAGGCTAGCAGAAAACTACTAGAGCTAATCAATGAATTTGGTAAAGTAGCAGGATACAAAATTAATGCACAGAAATATCTTGCATTCCTATACACTAATGATGAAAACTTTGAAAGAGAAATTAAGGAAACACTCCCATTTACATTGCAACAAAAAAAATAAAATACCTAGGAATAAACCTACCTAAGCAGACAAAAGACCTGTATGCAGAAAACTATAAGACACTGATGAAAGAATTTAGAGATGATACAAACAGATGGAGAGATATACCATGTTCTTGAATTGGAAGAATCAACATTCCAAAAATAACTATACTACCCAAAGCAATCTACAGATTCAATGCAATCTCTATCAAACTACCAATGGCATTTTTCACAGAACTACAGCAAAAATTTTCACAGTTTGTATGGAAACACAACAAACCTCGAATAGCCAAAGCAATCCTGAGAAAGAAAAACAGAGCTGGAGGAATCAGGCTCCCTGACTTCAGACTATACTACAAAGCAACAGTAATCAAGACAGTTTGGTACTGGCATAAAAACAGAAACATTGATCAATGGAACAGGATAGAAAGCCCAGAGATAAACCCATGCACATATGGTCACCTTACTTTTGATAAAGTAGGCAAGAATATACAATGGAGGAAAGACAACCTCTTCAATAAGTGGTGCTGGGACAACTGGACAGCTACATGTAGAAGAATGAAATTAGAACACTCCTTAACACCATACACAAAAATAAACTCAAAATGGATTAAAGACCTAAATGTAAGGCCAGACATAATAAAACTCTTAGAGGAAAACATAGGCAGAACATTCTATGATGTACATCACAGCAAGATCTTTTTTCACCCACATCCTAGAGAAATGGAAATAAAAACAAAAATAAACAAATGGAACCTAATGAAACTTAAAAGCTTTTGCATAGAAAAGGAAATGATAAACAAGACAAAAATACAACCCTCAGAATGGGAGAAAATATTTGCAAATGAAGCAACTGACGAAGGATTACTCTCCAAAGTATACAAGTAGCTCTTGCAGCTCAATATGAAAAAAACAAAAACCCAATCCAAAAATGGGCAGAAGACCTAAATAGACATTTCTTCAAAGAAGACATACAGATTGCCAACCAATACATGAAAGGATGCTCAACATCACTAATCTTCAGAGAAATGCAAATCAAAACTACAGTGATGTATCACCTCATACCAGTCAGAATGGCCATCAACAAAAATTCTACAAACACTAAATGCTGGAGAGGGTTTGGAGAAAAAGGAACCCTCTTGCACTGTTGGTGGGAATGTAAATTGATACAGCCACTATGGAGAACAATATGGAGGTTCCTTAAAATCTAAAAATAGAACTACCACATGACCCAGCAATCCCACTACTGGGCATATACCCTGAGAAAACCATATTTCAAAAAGAGTCATGTACCACATTATTCATTGCAGCTCTGTTTACAATAGCCAGGACATGGAAGCAACCTAAGTGTCCATTAACAGATGAATGGATAAAGAAGATGTGGTCCATGTATAGAATGGAATATTACTCAGCCATACGAAGAAATGAAATTGAGTTATTTGTAGTGAGGTGGATGGCCGTAGAGACTGTCATACAGAGTGAAGTAAACCAGAAAGAGAAAAACAAATACTGTATGCTAACACACATATATGGAATCTAAAAAAAAAAATTGTTCTGTAGAACCTAGGGGCAGGACAGGAATAAAGACCCAGACGTAGAGAATGGACTTGAGGATATGGGAAGAGGGAAGGGTAAGCTGGAACGAAGTGGGAGAGTGACATGTACATATATACACTACCAAATGTAAAATAGATAGCTAGTGGGAAGCAGCGGCATAGCACAGGGAAATCACCTCGGTGCTTTTTGTCCACCTAGGGGTGTGGGATAGGGAGGGTGGGAGGTAGACGCAAGAGGGAGGACATATGGGGGTACATGTATATGTATAGCTGATTCACTTTGTTATACAGCAGAAACAACGACACCATTGTAAAGCAATTATACTCCAATAAAGATGTTAAAAAAATATTAAGTTGTGCATGTAAGTTCTATCTACTGTTAATTTTATGAGAAAATCAAACAACCTTCTGATACATCCCAGAATGAAATGTGACAAAAACTTCGGTATGAAAATTTTTCAAGTATCAATTTGTCTCAGCAAAATTAAATGATTCAATGCGGCTCTGAAATTCTCTTTTTTTTTTCTTATTTTGAACGGATTCATACTATGGGAGCATATTGTCTTTCATCACTTAACTATTTATCTCATGTTTTGATTACTATTCCTGTATGAATTACCAGTGGCTTAATATAGAAACATACTTTATTTTCTCTCCAGCTCTTTCTAGTCAGGAGGAAGGGTTCACCTGGTTGGTTCTGGTTTGGAGTCTCTTATGATATTCAGTCAGCTGGAGTCTGGTTATAAGCCTCTTTCCATGTAGTTACAGGCTTTCTCCTTCTCCATATGGTCTCACTGCATGGAATGTTTGGGCTTCCTCACAGCATAGTGGCTCAAGGCTCTTGCACAAATGTTCCAACAAGCGAAGTGAGAGTAATCTTTTATGAACTGGTTTAGAAGTCACAAAGCATCACATTTTATTTGTTATAAGTAAGTCATAAACCTGAGTTGTTACTAAAGGGAAGGGGATAATACTCAGGGAGATACTCTGTAAAACTTAATTCCTGTTACACATCCTGTTTTATATTTATATGGGTCCTAATATCCTCCATGTAGCTAAATCCAGGATCACTATTTAGAGTCATGTTACTTCATAGTTCAGCAATTTTTGATACAGATGTCAACTCCCTCCCTATGGAAGCATTTTATCCTTTGGCTTTCATGACACCACACTTCTCTTGTTCTGTGCATTTCTTCCTTCTTTGTCAACTTTTCCATTTCTAGAGGATTTTACATGTTGGAGTTTTTCATTCAAACCCAGGCCTGCTTCTCTTCTCACCCTAGGCATTTAATTTCCTGTGGCTGCTGTAACAAATTACCACTAACTTGGTAGTTTAAAATAAGAAATTTGTTCTCTCACAGTTCTGGAAACCAGAAGTCTGCAATCAATATGTTAATGCCACGTCCTCAGGTTAACCCTTCTTAAATTATAAGACTAAGTTTATTATTTCTCCATTTTAGACTTTCATTTCATTCTATACGTCTTTACATCACAGATGCAATTGTGATCATTATTGCCATACTTCATCAAATTGAAATCTATTCCTTTTAAGACACATTATTTAGAAAAAACGTTGCCAATTAAACTATGGCATTTCCATTCTTATCACTTGGAATTTTGATTTTATACTTATTAAAAGACCTCTTTAGCCATATGTACACCTATATTTTTATAATATTCCCCCCTCTTTTGCAAAAGCAGAAAAGAACAAAGACATTGATTAAAGTATTTATAAAACATCTTTATATTCACTCAGAGCCCAACTAATTTGAAATACTTTTCAAGTCAGAATGGTTAGTGTCTATATTACCCACACAATAACTTTTTCTGTGTCATCAGGAATGTTGATGGTGTAGTGTTTCTTAAAAAAGTGTTTCACTCTTGCCTGTTCCTGGATGCTGTCACCCATTCTGGAATTTTTAATGTCTTTGCATAGTCAATTAATTATAACTACTACATCACAATTACTGGAAGGTCATCAGTGATCGTAAGATGCCTTGCAATTTCAGAGATGTTAAAACAGAAGAAAGAGCAATATATGTTTTAGAATCAAGGAGTTTGTTAAATATTTAGATAAGTACTTGTTTAATGCCTATTCCAAGTGCTAGATTTCCAAGTGCTAGACCTGCATAAAGGCAGGTCTCATATGCTTGGAATCCTCATTTCATTCCAATAGTTAGGGCTTTGGGTCAACATTTCTCATCAGCAATATTACAGTAATCTGTATTGGGTAGCCCCTTTTCCAAAGCAAGCTCTTGCTGTAGAGTTTCTGATTATATACCTGCTTGGCCACTAGGTACAAAAAAACAGCTAACACCTCCAAGGGCTTACTGAGAGGTAGAGACCATCAAAGGGAAACTTCTTTCAGTATGTCAAGGAGCTGCCTGAGTCTGTCAATGTACATAGCTGTCAACTGAAAAAAAAAAAAAAAAGCACAACCTAATAGTTGAGAATTATGTTTTATTTAGCAGACTTCCTGAGGACTTAATCCTGGAAGACAACCTCTCAGATAGCTCTGAGGGACTGCTCCAAAGAGGTATGGAAGGAGCCAGAATATATAGAAGTTTTTGCAAAAACAAACAAATAAACAAACCCAAGTAGCCAGAACATCAAAATATTACTGTTAATTAAAGAAAACCAGACATCTCAAGTTAATGAATTTAGCGCTTGTCTATGTATGAGAAGATGCAAGAGTCTGGGCTCACTGAAATCTTTCCTTTGATATGCACCTTAATTATCTAGTGCACCTTAATTATCTACGACCATTATTCTGTTCTTTCCCATCCTAAGTCTCCTCAGAGTGCACAGTTGGGGGTGGTTCCACTGGCTGAGGGCTTGATGGCAGCAAAATCCTTTCTTTACTGATATGGCAGGTGACATTCCTCTCCACACAGCATATAAAGGTCTTCATGAAATTACACAAGCCTGTTGTTTTCACCTCATTTACTGCCATGGCACCAAAAGCAACACCTGTATCTCCCTCAACATACAGCACTCCGTCCACTCTCTGGGTCCCTACATTTGATGCTGCCTGCGATGAATACCCCTACCTTTCTATCCCTCCTTCCAGGTGTTTTCACCTCTCAGACTCCCTTGCTAAATCACCAGTATGTTTAATTCTTTGCATCTCTCTTTATACATATCAAGACAGGAATCCAGCCCAAGAGGTTAAGATAGGACCTAATAATGAGTGCGGGGCTGATGATAGAAGAAGAAATTCTGTTATGAAAACTAAGCCTGAGGCCATACTTAGCCAAGGAACCCGTGTGAGGTGTGGAACAGACACATTCCTCCAGGCAACACAGGGTTCGCAGACTAAGACAGCAAGAACCAAAATCTGGAAAGGAGGGTTGTGATATCAGGAGGGCAATGAAGGACATGAAAAATACCAAGAGAAAAGGAGTAATTTGAGGTAATTTAGCTTTGGAAAAATTAAGAAAATTTGAGCACAGGGCCTTTAGCTGCTGGTACTTACTACGTGTATTAGTCTTCTCAGGCAGTTACAACAAAACACCATAAACTAAGTGGTTTATAAACAACAGAAGTTTATTTATCACAGTCTTGGAGGCTGGAAGTCCAATATCAGAGTGCCAGCCAGGTTGGGTTCTGGTGACAGCCCTCTTCCAGGTTCCTAACATGATAGTGAAAAAAACTAGCTAGCTCCTTGGCTTCTTCTTATAAGAGCACTAATCCCATTTATGTAGGTTCCACCCTCATGATCTAATTACCTCTAAATGGCCCCAACTTTAAATACCATCACCTTGGGGATTTGGGTTTCAAAATATGAATTTAATAGGACATAATCTTTGAGTCCATTGCAATCATTATTTATTGAATAAATAATATGCGGAGTGCTATGATTCAAGGCAATAAGATTTAGATAATAAAAGGAAAACAACAAAGAAAACATTTTGTGTTAAAGACATTGTAGTGAGCTGAATAGTGCCTCCCCCCATACTCATAACCACCTAGAATCTCAAAATGTAACCTTAGATGGAAATAGGATCTTTACAGATGGAATTAGTTAAGGACCTTAAGATGAGATCATCCTGGATTTAGGATGGGTCCTAAATTCAATAACTGATGTCTTTATTAGAAGAGAGGACACAGGAAAGTACACAGAGAAGAAGACGGATGCAGAGACTGGTTATGCTGCCGCAAGCCAAGGAACACCAGAAGCTGGAAGAAGCATTCTCCCCTAGAACATGACCTTATCAGCATCTTGATTTCAGACTTCTGGCCTCCAGAATCATGATAGAGTAAATTTTGTTTTTTCAAACCTTCAAGTTTGTGGTAATTTGTTAACAGCAGCCCTAGGAAACTAATATAGATTTTTTTTTTCCTAATTCAATCCTCCCTAAGGCATAAATGCTACTGTTTGTTTTTCAAGCATGGAAGCAAACTCAGAGGAGTTAAGTAAGTAGCTGAGGGCCACCTAGCTGATAAGTGAGGAAAGAGATTAAACCCATATTTATTTGATTCTAAAGTTTTATCCTCTCTTTACAATGTTATAGACTAAGAGAAATGGTAATATAACTTAGAAAGCTTCCCCTTTTAAAATCATTACAGTACATATATAAACTTAAGAGCTTAAAATATTAAACATATAGAAAGTGTTTATCTGCAGAATACTTTATTCTGAGACAATGTAAGATAAATAAAGCATCACTGCACATACTCTCACACAATAATTCTGTGGAGTTGAGTGTCCTCTATCTGCCAAGTTGTATGTTGAGTTCATTTCAACCCTGTGTGTGAGGGAATGTTTATGGTGCCCATTTTATACATGATGAAAAGGAGACTCGGACAGTCTAGTACACAGAATAATATCTTCCCAAAGATATCCACATAATCACTGGAACTTGTCAATATATTACCTTACATGGCAAAAATATATGTGACTTAAGGGTCTTTAGATCTAAAGATTATTCTGAATTACCTGGGGGGGCCCAGTGTAATTACAAAGGTCCTTATAAAGGAAAGAGGAAGAAGAATTAGAGAAGGAGGTGTGATGACAGCAGAGGTTAAGAGAGAGAAATTTGAAGATGTTGTGTTCCTGGACTTGAAGATGAAGGATGAGGCCATGAGCCAAAGAAGGCAGGTGGTCTCCAGAGACAGGAAAAGGCCAGGGACTAGATCCTTCTCTATGGTCTCCAGAAAGAATGCAGCCCTGCCAATGCTTTGAGTTTAGAACTTCTGACCTCCAGAATTGTAAAAGAATAAATTTGTGTTGTTCTAAATTACTAAGTTTGTAGTAATTTGTTTCAGCAACAAAGAGCACTAATACAGAGGGATTAGGAGTTATCTCATTGACCTTCATCTGGAAGGTACAGCTGGAACCCAGGCCTCTTTGACACCAGGTTTCATGGTGTGTCTCATCTTAGTGGAGGGAAATTCACATCCAGAATAAAGACCAATCCACGCTAGGTAAAAGAAGTGCCTCTGTCTACTCAACTGGAAGTATACATTCTCTACATGCACAATAAAGGTGAAAAAAATGAGCCAAATACATATTTATGGATGATAAACTGCCACTTCTTCCTAAATGCAGGAAGAAAAAAGACATTTATCAAATTTTATTAAGTTTAAATTCTGGCCAGATGTATATCCCTTTGTTGTGGATGCAAATTTGATCACCATCCAAGTCTTTTTCAATGTCTTCCCTTATAGTTGGCTTATTTCCAAAAGCAGATGAAAATTACAGGTGGCCAATTCTGACTTGCTACAAAATATATCTTTTTCTATTTACATAAAAGGGTGAAAGATTACTCAAAATCTGTTAGCTCATGCTTAGCTTCAAATGACACACACTTAAGAACTCTTTTTTCCACTATGTTTTGTTTAACAAGCATTATTTCATGTTTATTGTTGAAAGAAAGAAAGAAAGAAAGTGTTCAATTGATCATTTATTTCTTTCCAAATTAAATACTACATTTTCAAGGAGATATTAAAAACTTCAACAAAAAGACACTTGTATATGTAAGCATATTTTTTGGTTAAAACATATATTCACTTTATTTTGGCTTTCTAATATATACAATAACAAAATGTGTATTACTTTTTTACGGGCAGTGACTTTCCTATAATGTGTGATAGCACATTATGTCTAAAATACAGTTCCATATCTTACAGGGGAAATAAACAGAATCCTTTACCCCAGTCTTCAAGGAGTTTGGTTAGAAAATCAGAATATATACTCAAGATAGGGCTACTAGCCAAATCTCTGAACCTAATAAATCCCTACATACACTCTACTCCCTCTTCCAGCCATTCTCCACATTGCAATTAAAATAAGTGACAGTAATAAGTTGTCACGACAGATATTAGTTGTTTTTTCCCCCTTCTCTTTGTTGGAAAGGTCTGAAGAGGTTTCACTGAGTAATTGGAATTGAATTGCTGGAGAAAAGGATACTTAGCACCTGAGTATGGCAGGTGGGCAGCGGCAGAAAGCATGAGGCCTGGTCAATGAATGAATGGCTTTACTGAACTGGAGTTGTTTAAGGGAAAAGGGACCTGACCTTGACCTGCACAGATGGGTCAAGGTCAAATTACAAAAGACCTTGAATTTTGAGCTCTATGATCCATGTTTGATCCTTAATGTTTAGGACATTATTTTCTTAAAAATGTTTAGTAAAATATAATATTTAGAGTACAGAGTAAAGCCAGTTTTCTTGGGCTCTAATCAATGCTAGTTGTTGCTTTGGGCAAGATGTTTTACCCTTCTTTGCTTTAATTTCCTCATCTTGAAAATGGTCTAATAAATAAGCCATATCTTCACAGTGTCACTGTGAAGATCAAGTGTGTTAATATAGAGAAGTGTTTAAAATGATGCTTTGTCCACAGAAAGTATTGAGAAATGTTTTTTACTATTCCACAGCACACAGGTATTAAAAAGATTTCAGACAAAGATAAATACAATTTTTCTTTACAGATTATTATTTCAACAGCTTTGAGCAATCCAGCAGAGGAAATTAGTTTTTAAAACTTTAATTTTCTTTCACCCAGTGTTTTATGAAATTGGGTGATTTTAATTTTTTAAATTATCTATTTGTTGTATTATTTATTTTATTACAGAATCAACCATTTTTAATAGTACTTATTCTATGATACAGTTTTAGAAATCTGTTTTGCAAAACAGAAAATCCTGCTTTTATCTATAAAACAAATAGAGTCAGTTCTTAATATTTGGGCTTGTATGCTCTAAAAAGTCCCCCCACAAACACTGAGGTAGCAAATACTGAACTATTGCTTCTAGGGGATATGCAAGGTTAGATTCTCCCAAGCCTCTGCTCACAACATTGTCTTCAGCGTTTCCACCACTATCCTAGAACGTTTCTTTCTTAAGCTGAAATGGTGCAAAGTGAAAAAGCAATTACCTTAGGACACACCTTGCTAATGTATGAACAAAATAAATCAAGATAAAACACAGATGCTCAGACACAGTTTAAAGCTATGGCAGCTTGATGCTTAGGTGCTGAGTGTAATTCCAGGGAAGGAGCTTGGCGATGCCAGTCTCACTGCTCTGCTCTGGGTGCACGCTGCCTTTGAAACAGCTTGTTGCAAAACAAAAGTTGAACCCTATTTTCACCTTTTTTTCACAAACGTGAAAATCCTCTTCAGATTTATTTCAGCTAGCCAAAACAGGTACTAATGTAGACCTTTTGTAAAAGCGAAGGGGCATAAAGTGAACTTTGAAAAGGGGGGAAACCTGCATATTATTTGTTTGTCAATATCTTCCTGAAACTAGCCTGTCTCATCAGAGTAGAAGACCTGCTCTTTCACAAAATCCTCTTTCTTCTTAATACAGAGGAGGTTTTCTTTTTAAAAAATTCTTCTTCATCTTCCTGATCTGCAGAATCTGTCCCTCCTGCAAGTTCAATGTTTTCACAACATAAACACCTTTTGAAATGTGCAAGCTTCCCAGTACTAGTCAAGGAGGGTTTACTGTGACCCTGGGAGACATGATGTGGCCAGAAATTTCTTTGGCTTTCAGCCTCACAGCAGACTTGTCCACTACGCTTTTTTCTTGGTGATCAGGTCACAAATCCACAGATTCAGCCACTTTTCCTTTGTTCCTGCGCTTTATCTTGCATCTGGGTGTTAATTTCACTCTTCTCTTGTGGCCTCACAAACAGATCGCAAATTTCCTCTTCCTTTTTCTGGATGTGCCATATTTTTGGTTCTTAACATTGAACTTGTGGCCAACAGCACCATGACCGATGCCTAGTTAGAAAAAGGAAGCTTCTCTCAAACACGTATTTTCTGCATTTAGGAATGCTAGGTAGCACTTCAGTACTACTCTTGGACGCCATTTTAAACAGTTAAATTTAAATAAATAAAATAAATAAAAAGCACAATCATGCAAAAAACACACAAAACATGGCACTAAATAGAACAGGAAAAGGAGAGTTGTTTCCTGAAACAGAGCTAAAACAGGAAGGCAGAACATCACCTTGTTTTCCCTCAGCTGGGAACCTTCGCATCAGGTGACTCAATTCTTTGTCACTCAGCGCACATCGGTGAATGACCACGAAAGATCTGAAGGTATTGATTTGGAGTTACAAATAAATTTGAGTGAGTAGGCAAATTTGTAATAACCAAATCCGAGAATAATGAAGATTAATTGTATAATAATGATGTCACGTGTAAGAAGCTCTTTTTCAATAGGAGGATGAAGATGCGGCTAAAAAGAGGATGGATGAAGGGAACGCTCACCTCCACAGGTGTCGTGATTTTTACAATGATTGCACAATTAATGTTCAACAAGACAGTCCTAGTAGAGTGTGTTTGCTGTGTTATAACTGTAATGGTTACATGATAAGGGAATGGCTTTTAAAGTCATTGAACACTTCGGGAATGATCTAGTAACTGCCAAAAAAAAAGCTGACAGCTGGACTAGTGCAACAGTGGTGTGGCTAGTAGGCTTTGTCAAGGGCTGTGTTCATCAAGAGTTACATCACTAAGACACGTCAGGGAGCATATAGTCTAGTCTTCTGATATTTCATTTGTCTAAAGCAGAAATCCAGCCATTGTTTAGTTTGGTCATAAAATCTATGCACCTAGAAAACAATTGAAAGTTTATTATTAATATTTATGGGTCAAATATGACTGGGAGCTAGTTCTTAAACACTCACTTATAGATCACAAGAGTGTAAATAATATGAAGTGCTACCTCTGGAGCTGATACCCACAGACCACGAGATATTTCCCAAAGAGGATGTGAGCATGTGATGAAAGCTGACCTCTGGTCAGTCCCAAATATTGTTTCCAAAACACTTCTCAAATCTAACTCAGTTCTGCTCCTGTTACCACTTCCCTGGTTTAGACTTTCTTTAGCTCTCTTCTGATCTAGTTCAGTCACTTATTATAAGTTGGCAAAACACCTTCATGACCCAGCAAAGCTGGCAGAAAGAGCTGGCAGCGGAAGGGCCAGCAATAGTCAGCTCTCGCTTGGACAAATGCCAGCCTGCAAGGACAGTCCTATGCCTTCACTTTGTGCTCAGAGAAGGAAGTTTCTGATAGTTAAGGCTATTGGGACACATCTTTATTAAGCTAGATATACTCATAGTCTCCAAAAAACTGAAAACATTAGATAGGTGAACTTGGGCAATATATTTAACCTCATTAAGCCTGAGTTTTCTCATCTGTAGGGTGAATAGAATAACATGGACCCAGCCTGCTCTCTGCACCTCTCTGTGTTTCAGTTTTGTTGTATGTGAAAAGGGAAAAAGTAATTTTAAAAATCAAGTTAATCCACTGAGGTGTGGCAGAAGATTCACTTGTAGGATTTATATCTGCTTTCAAGCTGGTGCTTTGTGTTGTTAATTTAACCATTCAGACACGTTTGGGAACAGTTTAGTCCTCAATTCCAACTCCTGGCAATGCTCAAGACAGGAAAGGTTGTTAGACTTCTGAGCCCCAGATGTGTGTGTTGTTACTAAATTATGCCCTGGTCTGCGTAGAAAAAGAGTTACACTTCAGTGTGTGACATTCAAGGTCCACACTTGATCATGCGTCTCTAGGATCAACTAGAATTAGAACTGAAATATTTTATGTTTAACTTATACAGCAGGGGTGTATTTATTTATCTTTTTTTTTTTAATAGAGCTATAACTGTTAAATCTTCTTAGCAAATTCCTTTGGTTTGTATTCTCCTAAAAGTAAATCATTTTAAGCTTAATTGACATTAGACTAGTTTTACAACAACAAAAGCTTCCTTTTGGTTGGCTTTGAAAGGAAAGGCATCTCTTTATCAGTTATTTCCAATCCAAGTTTCTGCCCCTCATCCCACTTAGCTTTCCTACCCTCTACTGTTTTCTCCAAAGCAGGAAATTTCCTTAACAAAAACAGGAACTATTTAGAAATCAGACAGAATGACCCAGTAGCTGAGAACTTGCAAAATAAATCCTCATTTGAGTTAGTTTTTGAACTTGATTTTTCATCCTTGGGTAGAGAGAGTGTGTACCCCTTAAGAGCCTCCATATCTGTCTTTCTGAGGAAAGATAAACTGTGCTCAGGGCTCAAAGAGGAGATAACAGTGGTTGTGAAAAAAGGGTTAGAAGCTCTGGCAGGTTTGCCACAGAAATCCTTCAATAAATTCAAATGGATTACTTTAGGCTTGCTGTGATAGGCATGAAAGTTCATCAGGCAGAGTGGAATGAACTGATGCTAGCCTCTGCTAGGCATAATGTGTTGACCTTAAACAGCAGGCAATCTGGGAGACAGAAGAAAACTCTTGGCAAATTACCCATAATAACTTATTTAGGGGTATGTCTAATTTTGGATGTGTTTTTTGTTATATTTATTTACTTGGCAAGTCTTTGAATTCCATCCACGCAGAAGTCAGCCAGTCGGCCCCACAACGGACTTGATGGATTGTCTGTCTACTGTACTACACTCTGAACGTCAGCATTTTTTGTGAGGTTAGGCAGAAGATAAAAAGATCTCAGTTTAGGAGTCATTGTTGCATTGTTACATGAACAAGTGGTGCCAGCCTCTAAAGATATAAATAGTGAAGGAATTGAGGTCAGAGAGCCAGGGGTGAAGGGTTGTCTAAGCTGAAGCTATTTACTCACTGGGAAACGGTCAAGGTGAAGTCAGAGTGCTTGAAACAATTGTTTGTACCTTATCAAAAAGAGGTTTTCCTTTTCCATCTATCAGTCAACCTCCACATGAAAACCATTAGATACAAGAAAAACCTCATGCCTGCCAACAGCTTCTGCTAGCTAAGTCTGAGGTTTTCCTAATAGTCTATAATTCTAGAATATCAAATATAAAACAGTGACGCTTGGCTAATGGTATTTTGGCAGGGGTGTACATTTGTTTGAATCTTTCAAGTATTCCTCTTTTTTTGTTCTGTACCTATTTTGGCTTTGCAGGAGATTTTTATGGAAAATGCCATATTTTTGTTAATGTTGTTATAATCCTTTATTTTTTTTAACTTATAGCTGTAATCAGATCTCAATTTGAGGAGGATTCATGCTATAAACAGAGAAAAATTACCTGGATTCTTACATAACATCATATGCAAGTGTGGTCTCTAGATCCACTAAAGACCTAAATAAAAATGGTAAAATAGTAAAGTTTATAGAGAAAAAGTCATAGAATATCTTTGCGGCAAGGTCCTGAAAAGATATCTTTTAAAAAAATACCAAAAACACAAATATAAAGCAAAAAATGTTCATTTTTGCTACATCAAAGTAAAGATTTCTAGTCAATGATTCACAGCATAGACAAGATAAGAGGCAGGTGACCAAAGGGCAGAAGATATGTGAAATTTGTAAAATATTATAGGATAGGTTTCTACAAATCAACAAAGAAATAAATAAAGATGCCCCTGGAGGGAAAAAAAAACAAACAAACTCATGAGCAGAGCAGATTATTTTTAGAAGAAACCAGAAAAGCACATAAAGAGATACTTAAAATCATTAAGTGATGATTAGTGTCATAGTAATGAGACAATGTAAATGAAAACAAGATTTTACTTTGCACCTTTTAGACAAAGACTAGATAATGTCATGTACTGGTAAAAATTCAGGGATATAGGAGCAGTGGTGAATAGTGCCATTCACTATCGAGAGAGCAAATCTCTCGATAGGTATGCAGAATAGAAAGGTTATGGCCTGCATAAACCTAATTTTGATTCTGGGGATGTGGCTCAAAGATATTCCCACATGGGTCCATAGGGGGTAAAGTAAACTATATTAACTATCAAATACTTTAAAAATACAGCGATACACAAAGCATACTAAAACAAATAAACATATCCATACCATCTAGAGTTACCAATGGTAACATTTTCACACAGTGTCAATCAATTTTTTAAGAATTAAAATCCTGTAGATAATACCAAATTTCTCTTTAATCACCTTTCACCTCTCTTCTCCCTCTACATCTAAGTCTGAGACATCAGTACTACAATTTTGCTCTGCATCCTTGAGTTCATTTTCTGTGCTTAGAATTACATAGATATTACACATATTCAATATACATCATTTTCAACAGGTAAGATTTTTTTGAAAATATGCATAAATGTCATCATAATATGGTAGCATTCTAAACATTCCTACTTTCACTCAATTTTTTAACTTTATTAATAATTTGTATAGATATTACATTGTATAAAACTGAACATGTATAAAATGGCATGCAGTAAAATATATATCTTCCTCCTATTTCTGAACCCCTGTCACTCAGTTTTTCCTTGAATCCCTGATTTAACTACCATTATCAGTTTTGGAGACACTCTCCATAGAAACATATATGCAACATGAACTTCCTTTTATGCCAAATGTATGTTAAAGTTTTTTGTTGTTGTTCTTAAAGTTTAAAATCAGTTCATCGACCAGTAATAGTTATTTCTCACCGAAACTGACCTGCTTTTTGCTTTATTTCTTTAATCCTCCTTGTCAAGTTAATTTATTAATATGCATACAGCAATAGCATTGAATTTACTTTTTGATTTTTTTATTTGTTTTAACCTTTCTCAGGCTCAGAAATGTTTTATAAATAATGAATTTTGCATATATGTTCTAAGATACATATCAAGAGAGCTCATACGTGACCCACGCCACCCCTTGTTCTTCCATTCGAAAAAAGATCAACTTTTAAAATTATATTTAAGAGATTTCCTTAGTGGTCTAGTGGTAAAGAATCTGCCTTCCATTGCAGGGGATGCGGGTTCGATCCGTGGTCGGGGAACTAAGACACCACATGCTGCTGGGCAACAAAGACCATGTGCCACAACTACTGAGCTCGCACGCCTCAGTGAGAGAGCCCGCATGCCGCAAACTACAGAGCCCGCGTGCCCTGGAGCCCATGTGCCACAACTAGAGAGAGAAAACCCACATGCCACAACTAGAGAGAAGCCCGCACGCTGCAACAAAGAGCCCGCGCTGCAACGAAAGACTCCAGCACGCCTCAACGAAGACCCCACGTGCCTCAACTGACCCGACGCAGCCAAAAAAATAATACATAAAATAGTTTTAAAAATAAATAAAATAAAATTATATTTGAAGTTAATGTTGCAAATTCTTTTTCCTTGACACAGCTTCTTCTTACATTTATACTTCCTCAATAATTTTCATGTGTTCCATTAATCAAAGAAGGCAGTACATGGCATTTTTTACCTCAGTAAAATCCAGATGTCTACCTATTCTCAACCTCTAAGCCATCTTGCCCAAAGACTTTCCCATATGCTTCATATGGCTGTGAGTTGGAACCATGTTCAGGTAGATGATGAGGCTAATGGGGTGTCAGGGAGTCCTGAGAAGCTGCTAGCTGGAGATTGTAGTATCGGGTGGGAACCTGCACATCAGCTACCCTATACCTCCTTGGGGTTCATTGTATTTTCCTACTATCTTAAGCCTATACTCAAGAAGAGGGAGAGCCACCATCACATCCTGCATACAAAATTAGGCTACTAATTTTAGTGCACTCTTGCCTGGTGGGAATGTGTTCCTTTTTTTCAATTGGGGAGAGAAACTGCTTCTACTCTCTTTGAGAATCCTCATGGATTCATTCAAACTACATTCCCCAACCTCACCCTGACGATGAAGAGTCAACCAGACTGCTCAGGTTAATTGTCAGAATGAAAATTACCACAGCAGTGTGGACTCCACATCCTCATCCTCTTTCCTATCTCCACCTCCAGCAAGCCCTCGAGTACCTTTCCATTGACCTTGTCTTTCCAGCAGGTGAACTCACTGGGCTAGCTCTCATTTGCAGGTTCCAGGATGTAATTGGCTCCTGCCTTTGTAGCTTCTTGCCTGGGATGGCAATAAGTTTTCATTATCTGTGGTCCCCCTTTTGCTCACCTTTTGGACCTATCTGGACTGATGACTGCATTCTTTTTTCACACATCTCATTCTTTAGTGACAGGATAGCTTGTCCAAGTTGTTTACCTCTCACTTCTGTTTTGTCAATCTCTTGACTTTTATCCTGGTTTTTTAATCTTTTGCGACTTTTTATAGGACTTATGTGCCTGTCTGTTGTAATTTCAGAATTTTTCTAAATTCCTATTTTATTTGCCAGCATTGTTTGACTCAATAATGTCCTCAGCACTGAGTGCAATTACTTACTTGGTTCTCATCCCCCAAATTCTACTTTTACAAAAGGTTATTCTTTCAGGCTCATTCATCATAACCATGAGGCCCTTGTGCCTTTGTCTGAAACCTGCATCCTCCCTCCTACCTCCACTCTGGTTCTCCATACTGGCGCCTGGGTTAGCACTGACAATGCTATTTCCCAGGAAGTCTCTGTTGGACTCACTTCATTTCCTTCTAAGGCTTATTCACACCATGCTGTGTCTCAACTCTGTTCACTCTGATACTCATATCTGGGAAGACATATCTTGGAATGAGTAGCAATAATCTCTGCCTCCTATTTTTCCTCAAGAAACCATATTCTATAACTTAATCATCTATAGGAATAAAATACCCTCCATTTTTTTCTCCATGGTATAAGGAGACAAAGATGGAAATTAAGAAGCAAAAACTAAATAAATAAATAAAGTAAAATTACAATTAAGTCCCCAGTGTAAATCCCTGGAAGAGTTGATACCAGTGCCAATCAAACCTTTTGCAATTATGAGTTGAATCACTGCCCATGCCCAAAAAAAGATATGTTGGTGTCCAAATCCCCAGTACTTTAGAATCTGACCTTATTTGGAAATAAGTTTTTGCATTTGCAGTTAAATTAAAATGAAGTCATTCTGGAGTAGGACGGGTTACTAACCCAGTATAACTAGTGTCCTTATAAGGACACTTATAAGGACCATGTGAGGACAGACACAGAGAAAATGTCATGTGGGGATGGGGACACAGTTTGGAGTGGACAAGCCAAGGAATGCCAAATATTGCTGGCTTTCACCAGTAACTAGGAGCAAAGTGTTAAAATTTAAAAAAAAACAGAGACCAAAATTGAGATTTCCCCGAACAGACAAAACCACCTAAGTCATGTAAGGAAAACTAAATCTAGCTTTTTTCATGAACATAAAGGAAACTTAACTTAGATTATTTTTTGTAAATGCCTCTGACAATCATAAGAGAAACTTAAGTCATCTTCCTAAAATTGGTATGAAATAATCATTTTAACCAATCCCCTGCCGTTTAGGAACCCCCTTTGTAATAACCAATTGTTATAAATGTTAATAACTTCCTCATTTTCACTTTACAACCCATCACGTAACTTCATACTTCTGAGCTTCATATTAGTCTTTGAATTTGGAAGCTCCCAGTTCATGAACTGTTTTTCTATGCACAATAAACTCTTATAGATACTATTTATTAATTTGGTGGTTTTAAATTTGCTATTTCTGAATTTCTAACAGAAACATTGAACAGATTCTCCCCCAGAATCGAATCCTCAGAAGGAACCAACCTAGTCTGTGGTACATTGTTATGGCAGCTGTAGGAATCTAATACACCAGTTGTGGTTGATATAAGAAACAAATAAGTAGAGATACTGTTACTGGATTAATGGATTATCTAATTATTTACATGGGGAATGAGACTGTTAACAACATGAAGGTTAAACTCTTATTCGCAACGAAATATATATTGTTTCTGTGGTCCTGTTCCAATAGAATGCCATCATTATGGAAGAATAACTATTTTTCTTTTCTACAAAACCTTTTTTCCACATCATAAAATGTAGCTCATTAAAGAATAAATTTTCCCAATAATTTATCTGGTTTCATATAATAGTAAAATGTGCAGTACAGGAAAGAATGTATTTTATCATGGCTACACGATCAACTTTTTTAATTGAATTTGAAACAGAACTAGTTTACCAGTTGTAAAAATAAAACAAAATGCCGAATCAGTAGTTCAACAGTTTCAGTCTCTTAAATGTACTCAAGGAGATGATAGATAGATAGATAGATAGATGATAGATAGATAGATAGATAGATAGATAGATAGATAGATAGATAGATATAGATAAGAAGACAGAGATAACATATGCACACACATATATAATTTTTTCTTTTGACCTATTTGTTTCAACACACATTCCTAGCTATGATATATGTAAGATACTGTATAATTTGACTTTTGAAAAATGTAGAAATGTAAATAATATTGATTCTGAAATTAATCTGAATTGATCTTCACAACCTTTTTTTTCTCTTCAACATCCTTATTGGAGTACAATTGCTTCACAATGGTGTGTTAGTTTCTGTCCTAAAACAAAGCGAACCAGCTACACATATACACATATCCCCATATATCCTCTCTCTTGAGTCTCCCTCCCATCCCCCTTATCTCTCTCCTCTAGGTGGTCACAAAGCACTGAGCTGATCTCCCTGTGCTATGCAGCTGCTTCCCACAAGCTATTTATTTTACATTTGGTAGTGTATATATGACCATGCCACTCTCTCACTTTGTCCCAGCTTACCCTTCCCCATCCCAATGTCCTCAAGTCCATTTCCTATGTCTGCCTTGTTATTCCCGTCCTGCCCCTAAGTTCTTCATCATTTTTTGTCCTTTAGATTCCATATATATGTGTTAGCATATGGTATTTGTTTTTCTCTTTCTGACTTGCTTTACCCTGTATGACAGTCTCTAGGTCCATCCACCTCACTACAAATAATGCAAATTCATTTCCTTTTATGGCTGAGTAATATTCCATTGTATACATGTGCCACGTCTTCTTTATCCATTCATCTGTCGATGGACACTTACGTTGCTTCCATGTCCTGGCTATTGTAATTAGTGCTGCAATGAACATTGTGGTACATGACTCTTTTTGATTTATGGTTTTCTCAGAATATATGCCCAGGAGTAGGATTGCTGTGTCATATGGTAGCTCTATTTTTAGTTTTTTAAGGAACCTCCATACTATTCTCCATCGTGGCTGTATCGGTTTGCATTCCCACCAACAGTGCAAGAGGGTTCCCTTTTCTCTGCACCCTCTCCAGCATTTATTGTTTGTAGATTTTTTGAGGATGGCCATTCTGACTGGTGAGAGGTGATACCTCATTGTAGTTCTGATTTGCATTTCTCTAATGATTAGTGATGTTGAGCATCTTTTCATGTGTTTGTTGGAAATCTGTATATCTTCTTTGGAGAAATGTCTATTTAGAAATGTCTTCTGGCCATTTTTGGATTGGGTTGTTTGTTTTTTTGATATTGAGCTGAATGAGCTGCTTGCATATTTTGGAGATTAATCGTTTGTCAGTTGCTTCATTTGCAAATATTTTCTTCCATTCTGAGGGTTGTCTTTTGGTCTTGTTTATGGTTTCCTTTGCTGTGCAAAATCTTTTAAGTTTCATTAGGTCCCATTTATTTTTCTTTTTATTTCCATTTCTCTAGGAGGTGGGCCAAAAAGGATCTTGCTGTGATTTATGTCATAGAGTGTTCTACCTATGTTTTCCTCTAAGAGTTTGATGGTGTCTGGCCTTATATATATGTCTTTAATCCATTTTGAGTTTATTTTTGTGTATGGTGGTAGGGAGTGTTCTAATTTCATTCTTTTACATGTAGCTGTCCAGTTTTCCCAGCACCACTTATTGAAGAGGCTGTCTTTTCTCCACTGTATATTGTCGCCTCCTTTGTCAAAGATAAGGTGACCATATGTGCATGGGTTTATCTTTGGGCTTTCTATCCTGTTCCATTGATCTATATTTCTGTTTTTGTGTGAGAACTATACTGTCTTGATTACTACAACTTTGTAGTATAGTCTGAAGCCCAGGAGCCTGATTCCTAAAGCTCCATTTTTCTTTCTCAAGATTGCTTTGGCTATTTGGAGCCTTTATGTTTCTATACAATTTGTGAAATTTTTTGTTCTATTTCTGTGAAAATGAGATTGGTAGTTTGATAGGGATTGCATTGAATCTGTAGATTGCTTTGTGTAGTACAGTCATTTTCACAATGTTGATTCTTCCAATCCAAGAAAATGGTATATCTCTCCATCTGTTTGTATCATCTTTAATTTCTTTCATCAGTGTCTTATAGTTTTCTGCATACAGGTCTTTTGTCTCCTTGGGTAGGTTTATTCCTAGGTATTTTATTCTTTTTGTTTCAGTGGTAAATGGGAGTGTTTCCTTAATTTCTCTTTCAGATTTTTCATCATTAGTGTATAGGAATGCAAGAGATTTCTGTGCATTAATTTTGTATCCTGCTACTTTATCAAATTCACTGATTAACTCTAGTAGTTTTCTGGTAACATCTTTAGGATTGTCTATGTGTAATATTTCATCTGCAAACAATAACAGTTTTACTTCTTTTCCAATTTGGATTCCATTTATTTCATTTTCATCTCTGATTGCTGTGGCTAAGACTTCCAAAACTATGTTGAATAATAGTGTTGAGAGTGGGCACCTGTGTCTTGTTCCTGACCTTAGAGGAAATGGTTTCAGTTTTTCACCATTGAGAATGATGTTGCCTGTGGGTTTGTCATATATGGCCTTTATTATGTTGAGGTAAGTTCCATCTATGCCTACTTTCTGGAGAGTTTTTATCATAAATGGGTGTTGATTTTTGTTGAAAGCTTTTTCTGCATCTATTGAAATTATCATATGGTTTTTATACTTCAGTTTGTAAATATGGTGTTTCAAGTTGATTGATTTGCGTATATTGAAGAATCCTTGCATTCCTGGGATAAACCACACTTGATCATGGTGTATGATCTTTTTAATGTGCTGTTGGATTCTGTTTGCTAGTATTTTGTGGAGGATTTCTGCATTTATATTCATCAGTGCTACTGGCCTGTAGTTTTCTTCTTTAGGGACATCTTTCTCTGGTTTTAGTATCAGGCTGATGGTGACCTCTTAGAATGAGTTTAGAAGTGTTCCTCTTTCTGCTATATTTTGGAAGAGTTTGAGAAGGATAACTGTTAGCTCTTCTCTAAATGTTTGATAGAATTCACCTGTGAAGCCATCTGGTCCTATGCTTTTGTTTGTTGGAAGATTTTTGATCACAGTATCAATTTCAGTGCTTGTGATTGGTCTGTTTATATTGTCTATTTCTTCCTGGTTCAGCCTTGGAAAGATGTGCTTTTCTAAGAATTTGTCCTTTTCTTCCAGGTCGTCCATTTTATTGGCATATATTTGCTTGTAGTAATCTCTTATGATCTTTGGAATTCCTGCAGTGTCAGTTGTTACTTCCCCTTTTTCATTTCTAATTCTATTGACTTGCGCCTTCTCTCTTTTTTTCTTCTTGAGTCTGGCTAATGGTTTATCAATTTTGTTTATTTTCTCAAAGAACCAACTTTTAGTTTTATTGATCCTTGCTATTGTTTTCTTCATTTCTCTTTCATTTATTTCTGATCTGATCTTTATGATTTCTTTCCTTCTGCTAACTTTGTGGGTTTTTTCTTCTTCTTTCTCTAATTGCTTTAGATGTAAGTTTAGGTTGTTTATTTTAGTTTTTTCTTGTTTCTTGAGGTAGGATTTTATTGCTATAAACTTTCCTCTTATAACCGCTTTTGCTGCATTGCATAGGTTTTGGGTCGTCATGTTTTCATTGTCATCACTTCTAAGTATTTTTTATTTCCTCTTTGATTTCTTCAGTGATCTCTTGGTTATTTAGTAGTGTATTTTTTTAGCCTCCATGTGTTTGTATTTTTTACAGATTTTTTAATGTAATTGATATCTAGTCTCATAGCATTGTGGTCGGAAAAGATACTTGATATGATTTCAATTTTCTTAAATTTACCAAGGCTTGATTTGTGACCCAAGATATGATCTATCCTGGAGAATGTTCCATGAGCACTTGAGAAGAAAGTGTATTCTGTTGTTTTTGGATGGAATGTCCTATAAATATCAATTAAATCCATCTTGTTTAGTGTATCATTTAAAGCTTGTGTTTCTTTATTTATTTTCATTTTGGATGATCTGTCCATTGGTGAAAGTGGGGTGTTAAAGTCCCCTACTATGATTGTGTTACTGTCGATTTCCCCTTTTATGGCTGGTAGTATTTGCCTTATGTATTGAGGTGCTCCTATGTTGGGTGCATAAATATTTACAATTGTTATATCTTCTTCTTGGATTGGTACCTTGATAATTATGTAGTGTCCTTCTTTGTGTCTTGTAATAGTCTTTATTTAAAGTCTATTTTGTCTGATAGGAGAATTGCTACTCCAGCTTTCTTCTGATTTCCATTTGCATGGAATATCTTTTTCCTTCCCCTCACTTTCAGTCTGTATGTGTCCCTAGGTATGAAGGCAGTCTCTTGTAGACAGCATATATACAGGTCTTGTTGTTTTATCCATTCAGTCAGTCTATGTCTTTTCGTTGGAACATTTAATCCATTTACATTTAAGGTAGTTATCGATATGTATGTTCCTATTACCATTTTCTTAATTGTTTTAGGTTTGTTAATGTAAGTCTTTTCCTTTTCTTGTGTCTCCTGCCTAGAGAAGTTCCATTAGCATTTGTTGTAAAGCTGGTTTGTTGGTGCTGAATTCTCTTAGCTTTTGCTTGTCTGTAAAGTTTTTAATTTCTCTGTCGACTCTGAATGAGATCCTTGCTTCATAGAGTAATGTTGGTTGTAGGTTTTTCCCTTTCATCACTTTAAATATGTCCTGCCACTCCATTCTGTCTCGCAGAGTTTTTGCTGAAAGAGCAGCTGTTAATCTTATGGGGATTCCCTTGTATGTTATTTGTCGTTTTTCCCTTGCTGCTTTTAATATTTTTTCTTTGTATTTAATTTTTGATAGTTTGATTAATATGTGTCTTGACGTGTTTCTCCGTGGATTTATCCTGTATGAGACTCTCTGAGCTTCCTGGAGTTGACTGATTATTTCCTGTCCCATATTAGGGAAGTTTTCAATTATAATCTCTTCAAATATTTTCTCAGTCCCTTTTTTTTTCTCTTCTTCTTCTGGGACCCCTATAATTCAAATGTTGTTGCATTTAATTTTGTCCCAGAAGTCTCTGAGACTGTCCTCAATTCTTTTCATTCTTTTTTCTTTATTCTGCTCTGCGGTAGTTATTTCCACTATTTTATCTTCCATGTCACTTATCCATTTTTCTGCCTCAGTTATTCTGCTATTTATTCCTTCTAGAGAATTTTTAATTTCCTTTAGTGGGTTGTTCATCATTGTTTGTTTACTCTTTAGTTCTTTTAGGTGTTTGTTAAACAGTTCTTGTATTTTCTCCATTCTATTTCCAAGATTTTGGGTCATCTTTACTATGATTACTCTGAATTCTTCTTCAGGTAGACGGCCTATTTCCACTTCATTGTTTGGTCTGCTGGGTTTTTACCTTGCTCCTTCATCTGCTGTGTGTGTCTCTGTCTTCTCATTTTGCTTAACTTACTGTGTTTGGTTTCTCCTTTTCACAGGCTGCAGGTCCGTAGTTCCTGTTGTTTTGGTGTTTTTCCCCCCTGTGGCTAACGTTGGTTCAGTGGGTTGTGTAGGCTTCTGGTTGGAGGGGACTGGTGCCTGTGTTCTGGTGGGTGAGCCTCGATCTTGTTTTTCTTGTGGACAAGAACGTGTCTGGTGGTGTGTTTTGGGGTTTCTGTGACCTTATTATGATTTTAGGCAGGTTCTCTGCTGATGGGTTAGATTGTGTTCCTGTCTTGCTAGTTCTTTGGCATAGGGTGTCCAGCACTGTAGCTTCTTGGTCGTTGAGTGAAGCTGGGTTTTAGCATTGAGATGGAAATCTCTGGGAGATCTTTCGCTGGTTGATATCATGTGTAGCTCAGAGGTCTCTGGTGGACCAATGTCTGAACTTGGCTCTCCCACCTCAGAGGCACAGGCCTGAAACCCAGCTGTAGCACAAAGACCTTGTCAGCCCCACAGCTCAGAAGAAAAGGTAGAAAAAATGAAAAAAAGAAAAAATAATAAAATAAAATTAAAAGTTATTAAAATAAAAATATTCATATAAAAAAGTTTAATAACTTTTTAAAGAACTCTTAAATAATAAAATAAAATAATATATGGTAATTAAAATAATTTTTTAATTTTATTTTGGAAAATAAAATAAAGTTATTAAAATAAAAATATTACTAAAAATAAAAAAATTTTAAAGTAATAAAAAAAGAAAAAAAAAGAAGAGGAAAGAAGGTAGCACTCATACCAAAAAACAAATCCACCAATGATAACAAGTGCTAAAAACTACAGTAAAAATAAAAAAACAAAAACAAAATAATGGACAGAGAGAACCCTAGGACAAATCGTGTAAGCAAAGCTACACAGACAAAATCACACAAAGAAGCATACACATACACACTCAGAAAAAAAGAAAAAGGGAAAAAAGATATATCTATATATAAGAAAAGAAAAAAGGATAGAACAACCAAATCCATAAACAAATCTACCAATGATAGTAAACTCTAAATACTAAACTAAGATAAACGTAAAACCAGAAACAAATTAGATGCAGGAAGCAAACCCCAAGTCTACAGTTGCTCCCAAATCCACAGCCTCAATTTTGGGATGATTCATTGTCTATTCAGTTATTCCAGAGATGCAGGATTCATCAAGTTGATTGTGGAGATTTAATCCACTACTCCTGAGGCTGTTGGTAGAGATTTCCCTTTCTCTTCTTTGTTCACACAGCTCCTGGGGTTCAGCTTTGGATTTGGCCCTGCCTCCGCATGTAGGTCGCCTGAGGGCATCTGTTCCCCACCCAGACAGGATGGGGTTAAAGGAGCAGCTGATTAGGGGGTTCTGGCTCACTCTCATGGTGGGGAGGGTGGGGTACAGAATGCGGGGCAAGTCTGTGGTGGCAGAGACCAGTGTGATGTTGCAACAGCCTGAGGTGCACCGTGTGTTCTCCCAGGGAAGTTGTCCCTGGATCACAGGACCCTGGCCGTGGCGGGCTGCACAGGCTCCGGGTAGTGGAGGTGTGAATAGTGATCTGTGCTTGTACACAGGCTCCTTGGTAGCTGCAGCAGCAGCCTTAGCATTTCATGCCCGTCTCTGGTGTCGGTGCTGATAGGCATGGCTTACACCTCTCTCTGGAGATCGTTTAGACTGTGCCCTGAATCCCCTCTCCTCACACACTCTGAAACAATGGTCTCTTGCCTCTTAGGCAGTTCCAGTCTTCTTCCCGGATTCCCTCCCAGCTAGCTGTGGTGCACTAACCTCCTTCAGGCTGTGTTCACACAGCTCACCCCAGTCCTCTCCTTGAGATCAGACTTCAGAACCCAGAGCCTCAGCTCCCAACTCACAGCCACCCCAGTGGGTGAGCAGACAACTTTTCAGGCTGGTGAGTGCTGTTCGGCACCAATCCTCTGTGCGGAAATCTCTCCACTTTGCCCTCTACACCCCTATTGCTGTGCTCTCCTCCGTGGCTCCAAAGCTTCCTCCCTGCCACCCCCTATCTTTCCCAGTGAAGGGGCTTCCTAGTGTGTGGAAACTTCCTCCTTCACAGCTCCCTTCCAGAGGTGCAGGTCCTGTCCCTATTCTTTTGTCTCTGTTTTTCTTTTTTCTTTTGCCTTACCCAGGTACGTGGGGAATTTCTTGCCTTTTGGGAAGTCTGAGGTATTCTGCCAGTGTTCTGTAGGAGTTGTTCCACATGTAGGTGTATTTCTGATGTATTTGTGGGGAGGAAGGTGATCTCCACGTCTTACTCCTCCGCCATCTTGAAGGTCTCTATCCACAACCTTTTTTTTTAACTATGGATTAAAAATAAATCTGTGACTTCTCTACTTGCATGTAGAATTGTGTGATAATAGCTCATTTCTCCTTTCCTGCATGCTGTTCTGAGACTGGGTCCTTAGTGAAAGTAGTGCAATAGCTGACGTTCCTTGAAGACTTACTATGTGCCAGTCACATGTGCTAAGGCTTTAATCATTGTTGCATGAAACAGCAGACTCAAAAGGTTTGTTTTACACTGGTATCAACTCTTCCATGGATTTACACATAGTAACCAGATCTCCATTTCCCTTCACTATTGAATTGGAGACGACTTCAAACAATATGACTGATACCAGATTAATTTTTTTTAATATTCCAATGTGTTTTTAAGGTGGTAGAGAATACCAGACTGTTAGGTATTCTCAGGTAATGTTTGTCTTGTCTTGCTTTACAGACATAGCCTGAATTTAGTCCTCCAACTGTGAGGCTTGGGATCCTCCTTCTGCCCACTAAACTCATTTTGCAATGAGCAATTGACAATAGCTGGCAGTCATATAGTTTTGAATTGATATTCAAAAACATTTGTCAACTTGGGCCAAAATCATTAAATTTAAGAAACATGTTTACTCCTTTTCCCTTTTTACAGAACTTGAAGAATTCTTCATGTGATGACAACAGGAAATTAAATAAAGTCCAAATCACATTTTTGTTTTCTATTTTTTTTAATATTTGGAAATGTTCACTTATATTATTCTTCAGATTCATTTCCTTATTCTGAAATTGACACAAATTCTAAGGAACAAAATATCCTACAGTTCACTTTGCAAGTACTTGCCAATACACAGCAACAACAACAACAACAAAAATCACCTATATTAATTTGGCCATAAATGAATTCTATCTATTGGAACTAGACAGATATTGATGGCCAGATTTGGGTCTAGGTGGTTTAAAGTTCATAGAGTTATAAAACATATTTCAGTAATTTCTTTATGGTTAGATCAGCATTTTCTGAGTTTAATTGCCTCCCGTTGCCCATTTGTTTCATCTATATTAATACTGCCTTTCCATATCACCAAGATGGCAACATAAGAGGGTCCTAAATTTCCCTCCTCCAACTGCTCGTAGAATATATGGTCCCACACTGAGGAATTCCCTCTGAAAGAAATCCAGGAACTAGTTGAGTGACTCTGACACATTGGGTGATGAGAAAATATCTGCATTGAAATGGAGAGGAAAACTTGAAACACTCTCACCATAAACCCTACCCTTGGCACAGTGCCATACAATCAGGAGGGAACCTTCAACTCCCAGCTTTTCTCTAAGAAGTAAAGGGTCGTACCAAACATCTTCCACCCCAACTTTTAAGACTGACACCTATGAGACACTTCTCCAAATCACCTAGCTCAGAAAGCCCACAGGGCTTGTGTTGATGAGTCTCAGGAGACTATAGCAAATAAGGAATCAGTTGTTAATAGGCACATGAGCACTTACCATGGCTATACCCCCAAGGCCCAGTGCAGCGGGAGCAGGTAAAACACCCATCTTCCACTCTTTCCCTGGAAAGGGTTTGACTGCATGCTTTATAAGCTGATGCCTGAGGGTCCGGCTTCTAATTAGCACACATCTAAGTGCTGGCTGTGATCCTCGCTGGAGCCCAAAGAGTCATTGGGCACTTTCCCCCACTTCTGCCTGTGGCTCCCTCCAGTAAAACCAAGTTGCCAGCATATCCCTGGAAGGAGTTTGTCTACACATCTGGCACATCAACGGCTATGGAGACCACCCAAGGGACTGGCTCCAAAATCACCTACCTCTGGGAGCTAATGGAGCTCAGCATTCATGAGCCCCCAGGGGCCACACAAACAAAGAGGTCCTTCTTAGGCGCACAAACACTCCCAGTGACTATTCCCTCTGACTCAGCACAGAGTGAGTGAGCAAAAATGCCCATCTTCAGTTTCTCTTCTGATAGGGGCTAATCTAACATCCTGATATTCCCAGCTACTGCTTTAAAGATACACATAGAATGAAAATGAAGGGATGGGAAGAGGTAATCCATGCACATAGGAATCAAAAGAAAGCAGGGGTATTTATACTTATATCAAACAAAATAGGCATTAAACCAAAGACTGTAACAAGAGACAAGATCATTATATGATGAAAACAGTGTCACTTAATCAAGAGGATATGACAATTATAAATATTTATTGCACCTAACACTGAAGCACCTGAATATATGAAGCAAATATTAACAGATCTGAAGAGAGAAATAAATAGTAATCAACATAATAAAGCACTTTAATACTCCACTTAAAATGGTTTATCATCCACACAGAATATTAATAAGGAAACATTGGACTTAAATGACATGTTAGACCAGATGAGCCTAACTGAAAAATATAGAACATTTCATCCAGCAGCAGCAGGATAAGCAGTTTTCTAAAGCACATGTGAAATACTCTCCAGGATAGATCAAGTGTTAGGCTACAAAACAAGTCTTGATAAATTTAAGAAGATGGAATTCATATTAAGCCTCTTTCCCAACGAAAATGTTATGAAAGTAGAAATCAAAAAGAAAACTGGGACTGAGCTCTGACCGCCACAGCAACAGTCAGCTCTACCCACCACCAGAGCCTCCCATCAAGCCTCTCAGATAGCCTCAACCACCAGAGGGCAGACAACAGAAGCAAGAAAAACTACAATCCTGCAGCCTGTGGACCAAAAACCACAGTTACAGAAAGATAGACAAGATGAAAAGGCAGAGGGCTATGTACCAGATGAAGGAACAAGAAAAAAACCCAGAAAAACAACTAAATGAAGTGGAGATAGGCAACCTTCCAGAAAAAGAATTCAGAATAATGATAGTGAAGATGATCCAGGACCTCGGAATAAGAATGGAGGCAAAGATTGAGAAGATGCAAGAAATGATTAACAAAGACCTAGAAGAATTAAAGAACAAACAAACAGAGATGACCAATACAATAACTGAAATGAAAACTACACTAGAAGGAATCAATAGCAGAATAACTGAAGCAGAAGAACGGATAAGTGACCTGGAAGACAGAATGGTGGAATTCACTGCTGCGGAACAGACTAAAGAAAAAAGAATGAAAAGAAATGAAGACAGCCTAAGAGACCTCTGGGATAACATTAAACGCAACAACATTCGCATTATAGGGGTCCAAGAAGGAGAAGAGAGAGAGAAAGGACCAGAGAAAATATTTGAAGAGATTATAGCCGAAAACTTCCCTAACATGGGAAAGGAAATAGCCACCCAAGTCCAGGAAGCGCAGAGAGTCCCATACAGAATAAACCCAAGGAGAAACACACCGAGACACATAGTAATCAAAGTGGCAAAAATTAAAGACAAAGAAAAATTATTGAAAGCAGCAAGGGAAAAACGACAAATAACATACAAGGGAACTCCCATAAGGTTAACAGCTGATTTCTCAGCAGAAACTCTGCAAGCCAGAAGGGAGTGGCATGATATACTTAAAGTGATGAAAGGGAAGAACCTATAACCAAGATTACTCTACCCGGCAAGGATCTCATTTAGATTTGATGGAGAAATCAAAAGCTTTACAGACAAGCAAAAGCTAAGAGAATTCAGCACCACCAAACCAGCTCTACAACAAATGCTAAAGGAACTTCTCTAAGTGGGAAACACAAGAGAAGAAAAGGACCTACAAAAACAAACCCAAAACAATTAAGAAAATGGTCATAGGAACATACATATCGATAATTACCTTAAACGTGAATGGATTAAATGCCCCAACCAAAAGACATAGTCTGGCTGAATGGATACAAAAACAAGACCCATATATATGCTGTCTACAAGAGACCCACTTTAGACCTAGGGACACATACAGACTGAAAGTGAGGGGATGGAAAAAGATATTCCATGCAAATGGAAATCAAAAGAAAGCTGGAGTAGCTATACTCATATCAGATAAAATAGACTTTAAAATAAAGAATGTTACAAGAGACAAGGAAGGACACTACATAATGATCCAGGGATCAATCCAAGAAGAAGATATAACAATTATAAATATATATGCACCCAACATAGGAGCACCTCAATACATAAGGCACCTGCTAACAGCTATAAAAGAGGAAATCGACAGTAACACAATAATAGTGGCGGAATTTAACACTTCACTTACACCAATGGACAGATCATCCAAAATGAAAATAAATAAGGAAACAGAAGCTTTAAATGACACAATAGACCAGTTAGATTTAATTGATATATATAGGACATTCCATCCAAAAACAGCAGATTACACGTTCTTCTCAAGTGCGCACGGAACATTCTGCAGGATAGATCACATCTTGGGTCACAAATCAAGCCTCAGTAAATTTAAGAAAATTGAAATCATATCAAGCATCTTTTCTGACCACAACGCGATGAGATTAGAAATGAATTACAGGGAAAAAAACGTAAAAAAGACAAACACATGGAGGCTAAACAATACATTACTAAATAACCAAGAGATCACTGAAGAAATCAAAGAGGAAATAAAAAAATACCTAGAGACAAATGACAATGAAAACACGACGACCCAAAACCTATGGGATGCAGCAAAAGCGGTTCTAAGAGGGAAGTTTATAGCTATACAAGCCTACCTAAAGAAACAAGAAAAATCTCAAGTAAACAATCTAACCTTACACCTAAAGAAACTAGAGAAAGAAGAACAAACAAAACCCAAAGTTAGCAGAAGGAAAGAAATCATAAAGATCAGAGCAGAAATAAATGAAATAGAAACAAAGAAAACAATAGCAAAGATCAATAAAACTAAAAGTTGGTTCTTTGAGAAGATAAACAAAATTGATAAGCCATTAGCCAGACTCATCAAGAAAAAGAGGGAGAGGACTCAAATCAATAAAATCAGAAATGAAAAAGGAGAAGTTACAACAGACACCGCAGAAATACAAAGCATCCTAAGAGACTACTACAAGCAACTTTATGCCAATAAAATGGACAACCTGGAAGAAATGGACAAATTCTTAGAAAGGTAAAACCTTCCAAGACTGAATCAGGAAGAAACAGAAAATATGAACAGACCAATCACAAGTAATGAAATTGAAACTGTGATTAAAAATCTTCCAACAAACAAAAGTCCAGGACCAGATGGCTTCACAGGTGAATTCTATCAAACATTTAGAGAAGAGCTAACACCCATCCTTCTCAAACTCTTCCAAAAAATTGCAGAGGAAGGAACACTCCCAAACTCATTCTATGAGGCCACCATCACCCTGATACCAAAACCAGACAAAGACACTACAAAAAAAGAAAATTACAGACCAATATCACTGATGAATATAGATGCAAAAATCCTCAACAAAATACTAGCAAACAGAATCCAACAACACATTAAAAGGATCATACACCACGATCAAGTGGGATTTATCCCAGGGATGCAAGGATTCTTCAATATACGCAAATCAATCAATGTGATACACCATATTAACAAATTGAAGAATAAAAACCATATGATCATCTCAATAGATGCAGAAAAAGCTTTCGACAAAATTCAACACCCATTTCTGATAAAAACTCTCCAGAAAGTGGGCATAGAGGGAACCTACATCAACATAATAAAGGCCATATATGACAAACCCACAGCAAACATCATTCTCAATGGTGAAAAACTGAAAGCATTTCCTCTAAGATCAGGAACGAGACAAGGATGTCCACTCTCACCACTATTATTCAACATAGTTCTGGAATTCCTAGCCACGGCAATCAGAGAAGAAAAGAAATAAAAGGAATACAAATTGGAAAAGAAGAAGTAAAACTGTCACTGTTTGCGGATGACATGATACTATACATAGAGAATCCTAAAACTGCCACCAGAAAACTGCTAGAGCTAATTAATGAATATGGTAAAGTTGCAGGATACAAAATTAATGCACAGAAATCTCTTGCATTCCTATACACTAATGACGAAAAATCTGAAAGAGAAATTATGGTAACACTCCCATTTACCATTGCAACAAAAAGAATAAAATACCTAGGAATAAACCTACCTAGGGAGACAAAAGACCTGTATGCAGAAAACTATAAGACACTGATGAAAGAAATAAAAGATGATACCAACAGATGGAGAGATATACCATGTTCTTGGATTGGAAGAATCAACATTGTGAAAATGAGTATACTACCCAAAGCAATCTACAGATTCAATGCAATCCCTATCAAATTACCAATGGCATTTTTTACAGAGCTAGAACAAATCATCTTAAAATTTGTATGGAGACACAAAAGACCCCGAATAGCCAAAGCAGTCTTGAGGCAAAAAAATGGAGCTGGAGAAATCAGACTCCCTGACTTCAGACTCTACTACAAAGCTACAGTAATCAAGACAATATGGTACTGGCACAAAAACAGAAACATAGATCAATGGAACAAGATAGAAAGCCCAGAGATTAACCCACGCACCTATAGTCAACTAATCTATGACAAAGGAGGCAAAGATATACAATGGAGAAAAGACAGTCTCTTCAATAAGTGGTGCTGGGAAAACTGGGCAGCTACATGTAAAAGAATGAAATTAGAATACTCCCTAACACCATACACAAAAATAAACTCAAAATGGATTAGAGACCTAAATATAAGACTGGACACTATAAAACTCTTAGAGGAAAACATAGGAAGAACACTCTTTGACATAAATCACAGCAAGATCTTTTTTGATCCACCTCCTAGAGTAATGGAAATAAAAACAAAAATAAACAAGTGGGACCTAATGAATCTTCAAAGCTTTTGCACAGCAAAGGAAACCATAAACAAGACGAAAAGACAACCCTCAGAATGGGAGAAAATATTTGCAAATGAATCAACGGACAAAGGATTAATCTCCAAAATATATAAACAGCTCATTCACCTCAATATCAAAGAAACAAACACCCCAATCTAAAAATCGGCAGAAGACCTAAATAGACATTTCTCCAAAGAAGACATACAGACGGCCACAAAGCACATGAAAAGATGCTCAACATCACTAATTATTAGAGAAATGCAAATCAAAACTACAATGAGGTATCACCTCACTCCTGTTAGAATGGGCATCATCAGAAAATCTACAAACAACAAATGCTGTTTGGGTGTGGAGAAAAGGGAACCCTCTTGCACTGTTGGTGGGAATGTAAATTGATACAGCCACTATGGAGAACAATATGGAGGTTCCTTAAAAAACTAAAAATAGAATTACCATATGACCCAGCAATCCCACTACTGGGCATATACCCAGAGAAAACCGTAATTCAAAAAGACACATGCACCCGAATGTTCATTGCAGCACTATTTACAATAGCCAGGTCATGGAAGCAACCTAAATGCCCATCAGCAGACGAATGGATAAAGAAGATGTGGTACATATATACAATGGAATATTACTCAGCCATAAAAAGGAACGAAATTGAGTCATTTGTTGAGACGTGGATGGTTCTAGAGACTGTCATACAGAGTGAAGTAAGTCAGAAAGAGAAAAACAAATATCGTATATTAATGCATGTATGTGGAACCTAGAAAAATGGTACAGATGAGCCAGTTTGCAGGGCAGAAGTTGAGACACAGATGTAGAGAATGGACATATGGACACCAAGGGGGGAAAACTGCGGTGAGGTGGGGATGGTGGTGTGCTGAATTGGGCGATTGGGATTGACATGTATACACTGATGTGTATAAAATTGATGCCTAATAAGAACCTGCAGTATAAAAAAACAAACAAAACAACTAATACTAAACTTTCATTGGGTTATTTGTATGGAAATATGTTAATATAAATGTTTCAGACATTACATGAAATTTCTAAAAATCTTATATTTGTATTTGTATGGAAATATGTATGGAAATATGTTAATATAAATGTTTCAGACATTACATGAAATTTCTAAAAATCTTATATGTTCTGGTATAATGTTATAAGTAATAATCCTAGTTATTACTTTAAAATGTATATCTCAGAAATAACTAATTTTCTTGTCAACTGCATTATTATGAACTTTCATCAAATCTTTAACCGTGGTCATTTTTAAGTCTTTTGTCATTTACAGACAGTTCTGGGTGTACTCTGATGATTTTGCAAATATGTTCCTATAAAAGGGTTTCATCTTCAAGAAATAAAAAAAAAAAAAAAAAAACTGGAAAATTCTCAAATACATGGAGATTAGACAGCATGCTCCTGAACAACCAATAGTTTAAAGAAGAAATCAAAAAGATTTTTTTTTAAATTCTTGAGACAATTGAAAAAGGAAACACAACAAACAAAAGCTTATGAGATGCAGCAAAAGCAGTCCTAAGAGGAAAGTTTATAGCAATAATAGCCTACATTAAGGGAAAAAAAAGAAAGAATTCAACCTAACTTTGCATCTCAAGGAACAAGAATATGAAGAACAAACTAAATCCACAGTTAGTAGAAGGAAGGAAATAACAAAAACCAGAGAAGAAACAAATGAAATAAAGATTATAAGCACAATAGAAAAGATCAATAAAACTAAGAACTATTTTTTTAAAAGATAAACAAACTTGAGAAACCTTTACTAGACTAACTCAGAAAAAAGAAAGTAGTCTCAAATAAAATCAGAAATGAAAGAGGAGACATTACAACTGATAGCACAGAAATACTACAGATCATAAGAAACTGCTATGAACAATTATATGCCACCAAATTTGATAACATAGAAGGAATAGATAAATCTAGAAACATTACAACTTACCAAGACTGAATCTTGAAGAAATAGAAAATTTGTACAGACCAACTACTAGTAAGGAGATTGAATCAGTAATCAGAAACCTCCTAACAAAGAAAAGCCCAAGACCAGATGGTTTCATTGGTGAATTCCACCAAATATTTAAAGAAAACCTAATACCAACCCTTCCCAAACTCTTCAAATAATTTGAATAGGAGTGAACATTTTCAAATTAATTTTACAATGGCAACATTACCCTAATACCAAAGCCAGACAAGGACACTACAAAAAAAGGAAATTACAGGTCAATATCCCTGATAAACATAGATGAAACAATCCTCAAGAAAATACTAGCAAACTTAATTAAGAGTACATTAAAAGAATCATACACCATGATCAAATGGATTTATTCCAGGGATACGTATGATTTCAACGTACGCAAATCAATCAATGTGATACAGCACATTAACAAAATGAAGGATAAAAATCACTTGATCATCTCAATAGACACAGAAAAAACACTTGAAAAAATTCAACATCTGTTTATGGTAAAAACTCTCAACAAAATGGGTATATAAGATATGTACCTCAGTGTAATAAAGGTCATACATGACAAACCCACAGCTAACAACATAGTGGTGAAAAGTGAAAACTTTTCACTAAGATCAGGAGCAAGACAAGGATGCCCATTCTCACCAATCTTATTCAATACAGTACTGGCAGTCCTCACCATAGTAGTCAGGCAAGAAAAATACATAAAAGACAGCCAAATCAGAAAGAAAGAAGAAAAACTGTCTCTGCAGATAATGTGATTTTATATATAGCAAACCCTAGACTCCACACACACACACACATACACAAACAAAATTGTTACAACTAGTAAACAAATTGAAGAAAGTTGCAGGATACAAAATCAATACACAAAAAACAGTTGTGTTTCTATACAATAACAACAAGCTATCAGAAAGGCATTAAGAAAACAATCATATTTATGATAGCATCAAAAGGAATAAAATACCTAGAAATAAATTTAACAAAAGAGGTGAAAGATCTATACACTAATTCTATAAAACATTGATGAAAGAAATTGAAGAAGACACAAATAAATGGAAAGATATTCTGTGTTCATTGATTGGAAATATTAATATTGTTAAAATGTCCATATTACCCAAAGTGATGTACAGATTCAATGCAATCCCTATCAAAATTCCAATGGCATTTTTCACAGAGATAGAACAAAAAAAATCCTGAATTTTTTAAGGAACCACAAAAGATCTTGAATAGTCAAAGCAATCTTGGGAAAGAAGAACAAAGCTGGAGGCATCACACTTCCATTTCAAACTATATTACAAAGCTGCAGTAATCAAAACAGTATGGTATTGGCATAAAAACAGACATAATAGATCAGTAGAACAGAATAGAGTGCAGAAATACAACCACATATATATGGTCAATTAATTTTTAACAAAAGAGCTAAGAATGTACAAGGAGTTAATATCTAATATATTCAACAAACTCATCATCTTAATAACAAAATAAATAAATAAATAACCCAATTATAAAATGTGTAAAGTTTCTGAACAGATTTTTTTTTTTTCCAAAGAAGACATACAAATGGCCAACAAGTTCATGAAAAGGTGCTCAACATCACTAATCAACAGAGAAATGCAAATCAAAACCACCGTGTGATAGCACCTTACATCTGTTAGAATAACTATCATCAAAAAGACAAGAGAAAGCAAATGCTGGCAAGGATGTTGAGAAAAAGGAACCCTACTGTACTGTTGGTGGGAATGTAAATTGGTGCAGCCACTATGGAAACAGTATGGAGGTTACTCAAGAAATTAAAAATATAACTACCATATGACCCAGTAAGTCCTCTTTTGGTTATATATTCAAAGGAAATGAAATCACTGTCTTACAGTTATATTTCTATCTACATGCTCCTTGCAATATTATTCACAATAGCCAGCATATGGAAACAACCTAAGTGTCCATAAAAGGATGAATGGGTAACAAAAACAGGGCATGTATATTATACATATATATATATATATATAAGAAGTACATGTGTACATATATGTATACATATTATATATGTGACTGAACAATATTCCATTGTGTATATGTATATTTACATACATTTATGCATACACACACAATGGAATATTATTCATATTCAGTCTTAAAAAACAAGGAAACCCTGACATTTGCAACAACATTGATGAGACTGGAGGGCATTATGCTAAGTGAAAAAAACAAGAAAGAAAAAGACAAATACTGCATGGTGTCACTTATATGTGGAATCTAAAAAATAAAAGTCAAGCTGGGAGTTGGGGGAAACAAGGAGAGGTTGATAAAATGGTACAAACATTCAGTTATAAGATAAAAAGTTATGAGGATCTAATGTATAATCGTGACTATAGGTGATAATATTGTATTGTATAATTAAAATTTGCTAACAGAGTAGAATGTAAGTGGTCTCAACCAAAAAATAAATATACAAAGTAATGGATGTATTAATTAACTCAAGAGTGGGAATCCTTTCACAATATATATGTATATCAAATCAACATGTTGTATACTTTATAATTTTGTTTGTCAATTATACCTAAGTAAACTTTAAAAAAGAAAAAAAAGTCCTTCCAATTGTTTTAAAGGCTTCATGTGGTCAGTTATCTTAAGCACTGTTGGAATTCGGACATTTGTAGAATATTTTCTAGTTCAAATAATGATTTTAGAGGCAATTATATTTAGTTCTCACACAACGCTGTCTCTACTTAACCAATGAAGAAACTGAGAAATGTTGAATTTTTTGTAATAGTCACAGAGCTAATAAATGACAGAATTCGAGCATGGATTCAACTTTTTATTCTATATGCCATACTCTGCATCAGCTTATATTGCTGCTCTCTTGTCTGTTACTCACGCCCACATTAGCCATAAAATCTAGCACAGTGATTTTCCTACAGTTTATGAAAAATATTTGGGAATGAAAGAGACTTTATAATCAGCTCTTTCTTCTAGCAGGTAAAATGTTCTTCTACATTTTACAAAGGAGAAAACAAAAGCTCACTGAAATTGTGATTTGTCTTAAATTAGTATGCCATGGAATGTGAAATATATTAAAGTTTTCTGTCGTTTGGCCAAGCTGTGCACTGTCATTGTTTGAATCAGAATCTCTTCCTGTTTCAGGCTCATTAGCCACAGAGAAGATGCTTGTCCAGCTTCAAAAAAATAAAAATTTCACCAAATAAGGCTTTGTTTCAAAAGTAAAAATTATACATGGCACTTCAAATTCTTTTCACTGGCAGGCAATATATAAGAAAATATTAAACCAAGAGCCAAACTGAAGTGTCAAGTTCTTGTTATCAAGACAACAAAACATTATGGAAACAAATTTTTGGTTTTGAAATTTTTATGGATAGGTTCTCATGATTACAAACCCAAACTTTTAAGACAAGACTAACTTGTCCCCCAAAATCAAACAAAATTGCTTTGTTACAAAGTATTTCTTTTCTTTCATTTTCTTCTGTGCTTTGTGAAGCCTCCTGAAATGATAGTAATCCTAAAAGTGAATTACAAATATTCAGCAAAAAGTAGAAAGTCAAATTGGCATTTATTTTAAATATTGCATGACAGTTAACATCCTGGTTTTTTTCTTCCTTCTGATTTTTTGTTCCTTGGAATATGAAAAACTTTCTCCATGACTAAAGAAATTTGGAACAAAAGTCAGTGAAGAAAAAGAAATAAGAATCACCAGATTTAGGGAACTGAGTCATCTAAAATAGCTATGAACACCACCTACATTTCAGCTGCAAATGTGGATTAAGTCATAGGGAAGGAGTAGGAATTCTGGTTTTATGTTCAGATTAAAAAGGAGCAAAAGTAAACAATTTACGTACTTATTCTTCTCTATTTCTATAACTCTGTGTTTCAATTTTAATGTGATTTGAAATATTACTCAGATTGTAGTGAGAATTGTCTTCTTTTCTCTTTTAAGTGGTGTCATTGAAATGGATTGGAGTAAAGGTCTTGTGGTGATGAACCAAAAACCCAGAAATTATGCTGCTACTTGGTATGAGATGTTCACTTTTTGAAATCCCTGAAGATATTGGCAGAAGCTGGAATGAAGAGCAAGTTTGTAAGAAACCATTTGCCAAATACCCATGGATTTGAGGAGAAGTGACCAGAAAGTTAGTAGATGACAGTAGTGAGGAAGGGCAGAGGTTGGTAAAAGATCTCAATGTGAAGGAATGATATTCTGGAAGAAGCAGTAGGGAGCCAGGAGAATGCTGACAATCTCACCTGTCTCCTCAGTTTGTCGGGTGTATAAGAATGATCAACCACCCAGAGCAGGATCTTTCTGGTGTCCTTGGAGAATTCTCAGGTTTCATTTAGCATAAGGAGAGAGAAGAGCATTCTTGGAAAAGCTAAGGATTTTCAAGAGTATCCATACTCAATATAAAGGCATAGAAGATAGCATAAAAGATGGGGAAGAAGGTCGGAGTTGAAGAATTACAGAGCAAGTACAGATGAAGTAAGAGGGTACAAGTGATGTCCATCAACAGAAGAATGGATAAAGAAGATGTGGTACATATATACAATGGAATATTAGTCAGCCATAAAAAGGAACAAAACTGTGCAATTTGCAGAGACATGGATGGACCTAGAGACTGTCAAAAAGAGTGAAGTAAGTCAGAAAGAGAAAAACAAATATGTATAATATTGCTTATATGTGGAATCTAGAAAAATGATACAGCTGAACTTATTTGCAAAGCAGAAATAGACACAGATGTAGAGAATGGACATATGGATACCAGGGGGGAAGGGGAGGTGGGATGAATTGGGAGATTGGAATTGACATATATACACTACTATGTATAAAATAGATAACTAATGAGAACCTACTGTATAGCACAGGGAACTCTACGCAATGCTCTTTTGTGACCTAAATGGGAAGGAAATCCAAAAAACAGGGGATATATGTATACGTATAGCTGATTCACTTTGCTGTACAGCAGAAACTAACACAACATTGTAAAGCAACTATACTCCAATAAAAATTAATTTAAAAAAAAGAGTGTACAGGTGAGATGAGAATATCTCTTATGTTTGGTGAACAGGGAGTGAATTAATTAGACAAGGATAGTGATTGTCTTTCAATGTCCCAAGTCATTGATTGTGTACAAGACAGTGTCTGTTCTCGAAATAGAACATTGAGGGCTGCTGTGAGGTTTGAAGAAAAGCAACGAGAGCAGGGCTGGTTTGTGTTGCTCAGGGATAGAGGGAAACCCCTGAAGAGAGAGAGGGTTTGTTCTAGAGAGGCTATATTGCAGTGCATAGAGCAGGAGAATGGGCAATGAGGGAGCAGTTCAGAGTCCTGGAGTAGCAGCTTGAAAGCCCTGTTGAGTGAAAGGGTTGTGACTGATTCCTGTACCAGGCCAGCACTGTGACAGGTTTAAAGAGGAACAAAGAGATCTCTGGTTACAAGGTATTTCTTCCAAAACCAGAGACTCAATCACAGTTTGTAGAAGAGGTACCATTTCAAAAGAAAAGATGAGAAAAGGTAGACGTTTTAATGACATAGGGACCCCACAAATAAAATAAAAGCTGAGACTCTCCAGGAATAGCTCATTTCCAAATGTGATTGTGAGTAATCTCATAACTTTGTGGCATTACATTTATTAAGATAAAATCGAGTAACAAACCAGGTAAAAAAAAAAGTAAATATTTATATAGTAAAGCAGATATGTATTTGTAACTATTTCTACTATGAGGGGCTCTTTTACATAAGCAAGAAAATTCCCTGTTAAGTGGCTATAAAACAAATCAGTTTGTCAAAGTTACAGAAAATTAATTTAAGCTCAATATGCAGACACAACCTCCAAATAGAGGAGATTTTAAACAATGGAGTAAGTAGACTTGTTAGAAAATAGGCTTCCTATCAATGAAATCATTGTACCAAAGACTTTATTTTCAATGATGTTGGAAAAGGAATTCTCATATTGGTGGGAGGTTAAATCAGGTTAGAAATGAGGAAGGAAGAAGGGAAAGAAGCTCAAGTTATGTGGTGCCTACCATGTGTCAGGCATTTTACATTTCCTGTAAGATGTTATTTTTCCAATTTTATCAATATTAACTAAGTCTCAGAAAATGGAAGTAAATGGCCACAGTCACTGTTGTAGAGACTGCCAGCCACCTACAAATTCCTTTCTCTCCTTTCTTAGTTATAAAATGTCTCAATTTTTTTAGCTGATTACATGGCAGCCTATTTGGCTAACTTGCCAAATTACTATTGATTAAGATCTCAGACTTTTCATCTTGACACTAGGGACTGCAAGTGTGGTAGTAAACAAAATAGACAATAACCTCTGAGCTCTTGAACTATATTATAGCATAGATATTTTATACATACATTTGTTTATGTGTATATATAGACTATACACTTCTATTTCCTCACTTCTAATTTACTCTGCATCAGATTTCTGCTCACCACGGCTCTAATGAAATCATTCTTTCAATGGTCACCAATGGCTTCCAAATTGCCAAACCTAACAAGCTATGTTAAATCTCATCCTTGTTGACCTCACTACAGTTTTTCGTGCATTGTCCATTTCTGTATCTTGAAATCTCAGCTGATCCTGGAAATGGTCTTATGAGATCCACTGAAATTAGTATTGTACTTTCATCTTTCAATAATTACATAATAATCCACAAGATATATCCTTAATAAAAATACATATATATACTGGATTTTATTATGTCAATTTAGCTGAGACTGGGATCTATGTACCTTAGAATCCCTTTCCCCATGTGGTTCTGGATTTGAGTTAGATAAAAGAGGAGCTTGTTTGAGTGAAGAAACCAATACTTCTGGAAGGTTGTGATTGTGGAGAACAAGGTGACAGAAAGTTGCAGAGTGTTGACTGGGCTCCAATTTTAACTCATCATTTTAATGTTTTCATCAACCAACAGTGGCTCAAGCCAACTTCTGAGCTACACCAAGGTGGTAGCTTCCACAGACATCTCCTCAAACACCTGGCCTTTATATAAAATCCCAATTCAGTAGCCAGACATGTGCATTTTCTGGAACTTTTCTGCAACTTCTGATCAGTCCACCCACAACAGGCTCTCTTGGTTAGTGACTTTTGCTGAATTTCATTTCCCTGTTCCAGACCTTCACATGCCCACATCCTTCTACATGTTTGTAAGCTTTAATTTCCATAATAAAACCCTTCCACCCATAATACCTTTAGTGTTCCTGTTTTTAGGATGAATTCTAAAGGACACATGTGTTAGATTAAAAATGAAGTGATTATTCTTAGAAAATGAACCACATTTCACATTCTGTGGGTAAAACCTGGTTATTCCTCTCAATAGTTCTCAGAATGAAAGACAAGGGGCTTACTCATGGATATTTATGAACCTTTGAAACCTCTAGAAATAAGGTATATCATTAGACTATGACAGGGTTATATGCATACTGAGCACACGTAGACTCAAGGGTGGTCTATTTCAGTCACAGATTTAGTCTTCTGCTATGGACTGACTTGTACCCCTCTGCCAAATTCATATGTTGCAGCCTTAACCCCCAATGTGACTGTATTTGGAGATAGTGTCTTTAAGAGGTAATTAAGGTTAAATAAGGTCATAAGTGGAGGGCCCTATTCTGACAAGACTACAGCCTTATAAGGAAGACATAAAGGAGAGGAACACAAAAGATCTCTTTCTCTCTCTCTGCCTTATGAAGACAGTGTGAAAGCGACTCTCTGCTAGACAGAAAGTCTCACCACAACAATCCTTGTCCCCTAATCTTGGACTTCCAGGCTCCAGAACTGTAAGAAAGTTAAGCCACCCAGTCTATGACTTTTATTGTGGCAGCCTGAGCTAAGACACCTTTTATATGACCTCAGGTTCAGTTTGTCTATAGAATCCACTTCAGAAGTCCTGCCTTACATAGCATTCTTGGGTAGGATTGTGTAGGATAGGAAATTATAGAGGCACTAAAAATTCAATCTGTACACATATTTTCATCTAAGTCTTCTATAATAAGCATCCCACCTGACCCACCTGATAAGGTCTGCTAAGTATGTGATGCTTCCATGTCCTGCTCTCTGTGGTGTGAACCATCTCACTTTCTATTGATCTCACCTGGGTAGGCATTTATCAACATCTCACTTGCAGTGATGGCTCCTTTCCTATTCCCTCTGACCACATGGGTTTTATCCTTCTTATTGCTTCCAGTAGAAATCAGAAGGAAAAGGTAAATGTGATAATATCTTGCTTCATCAGCAGTTCTAATTTGATTGACAAAAGTCATTTTAAATTATTCTTTGGTTGAATAGCAAGAACTGGCATATTTTATCAAAATATTGGGTATAAAAATATACTGCTTCAGGAGTTACATGACTTTGATTGGTTTATTAGTATTAACTATTTGGGGAGAAAATTATGTAACTTTGGAAGCCATACCTTTCAATATATGACCTCTTTATCATCTTAGTGACCTGTAACAATTAATTTGATTACCAAGATGGCCAAGCTAGCTTTGAGGCTATGACCAACACACTGGAAGAATCTGACTCATTGTGTACTGGGCTTTTCACTTTGGTGTTTAACAAACAGGAAAGAAGCATACACAGTCTAGTGCTTGCAGTCGAGCAGTTGGTGTTCAGTGTTCTGAGCAGACTTCGGTCTTCTGGGTTGTATCCAAGCAGCACAAACTCATAGCTAGATCATGGAATCAGAACACCAGAATTCTGTTTCTATATGTCCAACATTTTAGTGCAATCATATGGAATGCAACCTTGAAATATGAAATGTAATGTTTCAGACAAATCAGTGTTCAAGTTGTCAACTTACATTTGCCTGTTCAGAATTGAGTAATTTGCTATTGTCTAGACCACGTTTTAGACAGTGAGCCACAAGTCCCAATATAAAGGCTATTCTGTTGTTGCATAACTTGAATAAATTTATTTTCCCCAAATCACTGAAGAAAAATGCAAGAATAATAAATCTCTAATAAAGTGGGAATGCATGTCAAATAAAACGTATCTAACATCCTATATGGAGACAGATGGCCAAATTCAAAGCATCCTTGACATTAAAAATCTAAGATCAATCTTACTATGCACAGGAAATTGTCAGGCTAACAAAGATACTATTACATAGCACTTGTTAATTAACTATTTGCCTAATCCAGTATGTTCAATTAGACAAACCCACAATATCTAAGTAAAGTTGTGTTAGCCTACAGAAACCATAGTTACTCACTGAAGAATTTTAATTTTTACAAATAGCGAGTTTTAGTCTAAAAGCAGGGAATTTATGATAGTAATTGCAAATGTCATTATGTCAATAAGATTGTGCGAAGAAAGGACTAGCATTTTCATCTTCCTTTCTTTTTAGTCAGAGTAACTATTGAGACATGATAACACCACCCAAAATGGTGTCCCTGTGCAGCTCATTAAATATATTTGCTCTTAAATTCAAAAACATTACTTCCACATGGTTAAAGGCTATATCAGATCATTTGCAATAATAAAAACTAAGAAAAATCATAGAATTCATAAAACCTTTCCCACAAAAATGAAAAGCCAGTTTTAATAGCCTTGTCCAATGGAGGGGCAGACCATCAGAACTTTCCTTGCCCCGCCAAGAAAGTTAGAAAGTTATCATTAAAAATAATTTGGCTGAGGTAATAAACTCAAATTGCATAATCTATGAAAGAAAAAGTCTGTATGCTATAAGTTAATTTCTTTAAACTATATTAAGATTATTATAACTACATTAAATTCTACTGAAGTTGAATGAGAGATTGGGATAGATGATCTCAAAGCTCTTTTCCAATTTAAAATTTTAAGATTCTATGAATGTGTAATAGATTTAAAGTAGAAAAAGATAAGGCAGAAAGAAAACAAATAAAATTCCCTCCATGATGCTGACTGTATTTACTTGATTTTTTAAAAGCACAAAAAAAAAGATGGAAATGTATCTTCATTGAACTTTCTTTTCATGTCTTTTCAATATTGGAAGAGTTGGTACAGAGCCTCCTTTCAAGCAGTTATTTCTCAATGACTTTAAAAAAAGAGAGAGGAATAAATGATTGTCTAATAAGAAACAATTTCCTAATATACATTGCACATTAGAAAAATTGGTTTTGAAGTCTTAAATAAACCGCTAAATGTATCTATTATTCAGAGATTGGCAAATATGAACTGTGATTTCCCATTCACAAAAAAATCATTTTATTCTGTTTTCTTAAAAGAAAAAGAGTTATATTTGAAGACGCTGGTTAATTTTGAAGTTATGAAAGAAAAAATACACCCATGCTAAATTCACTAATAGGATTAGATTCTATAATTTTATTATTGTCAGAAAAATATAATATTAAATGGTCTCAGATTTGTGGCCATGTGATACTGATCAAAAATTCATTAGATATTTATTAAACGATTTGTAGGTATTAATTTCAAATTTTGTATCATGTTGAATAGTCATTTCTTTTTCTTTCTTTTTTTTTTTTTTTTTTCTAACTAGTTTCTCAAAAGAGAATTACTGGGTTCATATCCAGACTTTGACTTTTACTAACTGTATGATCTTGGGCAAATTACTAATTTCTCTGCAGATATTTTTTCTTGTATTACAGAATTGCTAGGATATTCACATTATACAGTGAGAGGTGCTTTGTAATCTATACAGACAAATAAAGATGTTAATTAGATGAAGACGCTAAGGCAGCTAGCTGTCCATCAAAACTGCCTCTCCACTTCTGTGTATACTGCTGTAGCTGCTTAATGGAGCTATAGGAGCTCCATTACCAAGACCACCTTGCAGCCAGTTATGGCCTTGTGACTAGTTCATATCAACAAAATGAAAATTAGGTGTGCCACTTTCTGACCAAGGTCATAACCTTATGCATTCTCCATGCTCTCTTTCTCCTTCCATAAACTAGATAAAAATGATTATGGTCCCAGGAACTGACAGAAGATGGGAGAAGCTTGGGTCCTTGAATCGTGATATAGAAAAGAACTGCCCAATAATCAGAAATACATACCTGGAAGTGTTACTATGGGGGTGAAAATATAATAATCTCTTGTGTTGAGTCATTACACATTTAGCATATTTTTTATCACAGCTTATAAATTGGCACCTTGAAATGAAATACTCCTATATAGAAAAAAACAAAAAACTAAAACAGACAGCATGGGCTTAGGAGTTGGGTAGTGAGAAAAAAAGATGATGTAGGCTAGGAAGTTGGGGACCTATGCTATGCAGTGTCAGAATATTTAGTTAAACTCTTGTCAGAGATAAGTTGGAAATCAGAAGAGTTCTTAGAACTGTGTTTCCAATTAAAGGCATTGCTTTCCCACGCCAGCTTGTTGTAGATGGTTTTAAGATAGCACCTATTAAGTTTGGAGAAACAGGCATGAGGGAGAGAAAGCAAAATTGTAAGACAGACTTAAGAACCATGTCTGGGAAAGAATTTTGAATGTGATTATAGGCACAAAGAACTAACAAGGAGCAAATATTTCTGAAGCCTATTAATATTTTGAAAGAGTTGTATTGACAAAGAAACATGAGCCTGGACTCCAAAAGCCAGTGACTAATGCACAACCTTAACCCTTGGATTCCTAGCTGTAATGAACAAGGAGTCAGCTATGAAAGCTGGTCAGCCCTCACCAGAATCCCCAATATTCACTTCCAGTGATGCCATGGAGGAAATGGGTGAGGAAAGAAACTCTAGAAATGAAACCAGGAGCCCTGGAGAACAATGGACATGAGAGTCTTCTCAAGGAGAAATAGAGGCTTAATCCATAATATTTCATAGGGAATGTTTTAATGTATGCTCTGCAAAATATGACCAAGAAGTAGTAACTACTATGAGATCATTGACGTAATAGCCTATCCTTCTTCCTCCACTGTATATTTGGTGTGGGGACAAGCAGAGGCATTTAGCTTATATTTTCAGTTGACAGGCCAATAAACAGGAGAAAAGAAAAAAAAAAAAAAAGCCCCATTTGGTGCATGGAGGAGACTCTACATCACCCAGAGATCCTGGATTTTGAGCTGGATGCAGTAACTTAATCAGAAGTTGGGTGTATGCTTTGGGTGGGAAGAAAGGTGCACGTTTCCCACCCAAGGAAATAAGGGTAAATTTGGTGGTTAGAAAAAAAGGACTGTAGGAGTAGCTCTTTCCTCACTAATCTCACTATGTACTTGTAGCTAGGAAGCAGCTACCCAGTTAAGAAGTACATTTACTTTCCCTGCTTATGACCATATGTGGATATGTGATTAGTTTTCACTAAACTAGTATGAACAAAAAATGATATGAATCCCTTCCAGGCAAATGTTTATTGTAAAAGCCTCTCTGTCTATTGAATTTTTGTTATAGCAGCCTGAATGGACTAAGATATATTATCATGGTTACATATGACTTTTCCCTTTCTATTATTTTATTTTATATTTTTTGTATCTTTATTGGAGTATAATTGCTTTACAATGTTGCATTAGTTTGTGCTGTAAAACAAAGTGAATCAGCTCTATGCATACATATATCCCCATATCCCCTCCCTCTTGAGCCTCTCTCTGACACTCCCTATCCCACCCCTCTAAGTTGTCACAAAGCATCGAGCTGATTTCCCTGTGCTATGCAACAGCTTGCCACTAGTCATCCATTTTACATTTGACAGTGTATATATGCCAATGCTACCCTGTCACTTCGACCCAGCTTCCCCTTGTCCCGCTGTTTCCTCAAGTCAGTTCTCTACATCTGCATCTTTATTCTTGCCTTGCCACTAGGTTCATCAGTACCATTTTTTTAGATTCCATATATATGCATTAGCATATGGTATTTGTTTTACTCTTTCTGACTTACTCCACTGTATGACAGAATCTAGGTCCAACGACCTCACTACAAATAACTCAATTTCGTTCCGTTTTATGGCTGAGTAATATTCCATTGTATATATGTGCCACATCTTCTTTATCCATTCATCTGTCGATGGACATTTAGGTTGCTTCCATATTCCTGACTATAGTAAAGAGTGCTGCAATGAATATTACGGTACATGTCTCTTTTTCAATTATGGTTTTCTCAGGGTATATGCCTAGTAGTGGGATTACTGGGTCATATGGTAGTTTTATTTTTAGTTTTTTAAGGAACTTTCATACTATTCTCCATAGTGGCTGTATCAATTTACGTTTCCACCAACAGTGCAGGAGGATTCCCTTTTCTCCACACCCTCTCCAGCATTTACTGTTTGTAGATTTTTTGATGATGGCCATTCTGACCAGTGTGAGGTGATACCTCATTGTGGTTTTGATTTGCATTTCTCTAATGATTAATGATGTTAAGCATCTTTTCATGTGTTGGTTCACCATCTGTATGTCTTCTTTGGATAAATGTCTATTTAGGTCTTCTGCTCATTTTTGGATTGGGTTGTTTGTTTTTTTTGATATTGAGCTGCATGAGCTGCCTGTACATTTTGGAGATTAATCCTTCATCAGTTGCTTCACTTGCAAATATTTTCTCCCATTCTGTGGGTTGTCTTTTCGTCTTGTTTATGGTTTCCTATGCTGTGCAAAAGATTTTAAGTTTCAGTAGGTCCCATTTTTCTATTTTGTTTTTATTTCCATTTCTCTAGGAGGTGGGTCAAAAAGAACCTTGCTGTGATTTATGTCATAGAGTGTTCTGCCTATGTTTTCCTCTAACAGTTGTATAGTGTCTGGCCTTATATTTAGGTCTTTAATCCATTTTGAGTTTATTTTTGTGTATGGTGTTAGGGACTGTTCTAATTTCATTCTTTTATATGCTGCTGTCCAGTTATACTAGCACCACTTATTGAAGAGGCTGTCTTTTCTCCATTGTATATCCTTGTCAATTTTGTCAAAGATGAGGTGGCCGTGTATGTATAGATTTATTTCTGGGCTTTCTATCCTGTTCCGTTGATCTATATTTATGTTATTATGCCAGTACCATACTGTCTTGATTACTGTGGCTCTGTAGCATTGTCTGAAGTCAGGGAGCCTGATTCCTCCAGCTCCATTTTTCTTTCTCAAGATTGCTTTGGCTATTCTATTGTGTTTCCACACAAGATGTGAACTTGTTTGTTCTAGTTCTGTGAAAAATGCCATTGGTAGTTTGATAGGGATTGCATTGAATCTGTAGATTGCTTTGGGTAGTATAGTCATTTTCACAATGTTGATTCTTCCAATCCAAGAACATGGTATATCTCTCCATCTGTTTGTATCACCTTTAATTTCTTTCATCAGTGTCTTATAGTTTTCTGCATACAGGTTTTTTGCCTCCTTAGGTAGGCTTATTCTTAGGTTATTTTATTCTTTTTGTTGCAATATTAAATGGGAGTGTTTCCTTAATTTCTCTTTCAGATTTTTTGTTGTTAGTGTATAGGAATGCAAGAGATTTCTGTGCATTAATTTTGTATCCTGCTACTTTACCAAATACATTGATTAGCTCATACATAGATTAGTTTTCTGGTGACATCTTTAGAATTTTCTATGTATACTATCATGTCTTCTGCAAACAGTGACCGTTTTACTTCTTCTTTTCCAACTTAGATTCCTTTTATTTATATTTCTTCTCTGATTGTCATGGCTAAAACGTCCAAAACTATGTTGAATAATAATGGTGAGAGTGGGCACCCTTGTCTTGTTTCTGATCTTAGTGGAAATGGTTTCAGTTTTTCACCATTGAGAATGATGTTGGCTTTGGGTTTGTCATATATAGCTTTTATTATGTTGAGATAGATTCCCTCTTTGCCCACTTTCTGGAGAGTTTTTATCATAAATGGGTATTGAATTTTGTCAAAATCTTTTTCTGCATCTATTGAGATGATCATATGGTTTTTATTCTTCAGTTTGTTTATATGGTGCATCACATTGATTGATTTGCATATATTGAAGAATCCTTGCATTACAGGGATAAACCCTACTTGATCATGGTGTATGCTCCTTTAATGTGCTTTTAGATTCTGTTTGCTAGTATTCTGTTGAGGATTTTTGCATCTATGATCATCAGTGTATCTGGCCTGTAATTTTCTTTTTTTGTGACATCTTTGTTTGGTTTTTGTATCAGGTGATGGCCTCGTAGAATGAGTTTGGGAGTGTTCCTCCTTCTGCTGTAATTTGGAAGAGTTTGAGAAGGATAGATGTTAGCTCTTCTCTAAATGTTTGATATAATTCGCCTGTGAAGCCATCTGGTCCTGGGCTTTTGTTTGTTGGAAGATTTTTAATCACAGTTTCAATTTCAGTGCTTGTGATTGGTCTGTTCATATTTTCTATTTCTCCCTGGTTCAGTCTTGGAAGGTTGTGCTTTTCTAAGAACTTGTCCATTTCTTCAAGGATGTCCATTTTATTAGCATATAGCTGCTTGTAGTAGTCTCTCATGATCCTTTGTATTTCTGCAGTGTCAATTGTTACTTCTCCATTTTCATTTCTAATTCTGTTGTTTTGAGTCTTCTCCCTTTTTTTCCTGATGAGTTTCAGTAATGGTTTATCAATTTACTTTATGTTCTCAAAGAACCAGGTTTTAGTTTTATTGATCTTCGCTATTGTTTCCCTTCATTTCTTTTTCATTTATTTCTGATCTGATCTTTATGATTTCTTTCCTTCTGCTAACTTTGGGGGTTTTGTTGTTCTTCTTCTTCTTTCTCTAATTGCTTTAGGTGTAAAGTTAGGTTTTTTTATATGATATTTTTCTTGTTTCTTGAAGTAGGATTGTATTGCTATAACCTTCCCTCTTAGAACTGCTTTTGCTGCATCCCTTAGGTTTTGGGCTTTCTTGTTTTCACTGTCATTTATTTCTAGGTATTTTTTTATTTCCCCTTTGATTTCTTCAATGATCTCTTGGTTATTTACTAGAATGTTGTTTAGCCACTATGTGTGTGTATTTTTTACAGTTGTTTTCCTCTAATTGATATCTAGTCTCATAGCATTGTGGTTGGAAAAGATGCTTGATACAATTTCAATTTTCTTAACTTTACTGAGGCTTGACTTGTGATCCAAAATGTGATCTACCCAGGAGACTGTTCCATGCACACCTGAGAAGAAAGCGTATTCTATTGTTTTTTGGATGGAACGTCCTATAAATATCAATTAAGTCCATCTGGTCTAATGTGTCATTTAAAGCTTCTGTTTCCTTATTTTATTTCTGTTTGTATGATCTGTCCATTGGTGTAAGTGGGGTATTAAAGTAGCCTACTATTATTGTGTTACAGTCTATTCCTCCTTTTATGGCTGTTAGCATTTCCCTTATGTATTGAGGTGCTCCTATGTTGGGTGCATAGATATTTATGATTGTTATATGTTCTTCTTGGATTGATCCTTTGATCATTATATAGTGTCCTTCCTTGTCTCTTGTAGTAGTCTTTACTTTAAAGTCTGTTTTGTCTGATATGAGTATTGCTACTCCAGCTTTCTTTTGCTTTCTATTTGCATGGAATATCTTTTTCCACCCTCTCACTTTCAGTCTGTATGTGTCCCTAGGTCTGAAGTGGGTCTTGTTTTTGTATCCATTCAACCAGTCTATGTCTCTTGGTTGGGGCATTTAATCCATTTACATTTAAGGTAATTATTGATATGTATGTTCCTTTTACCATTTTTTTAATTGTTTTGGGGTTTTTTTTGGAGGTTTTTTCCTTTTCCTCTGTTTCCTGCCTAGAGAAGTTCCTTTAGAATTTGTTGTAAAGCTCGTTTTGTGGTGCTGAATTCTCTTAACTTTTGCTTGTCTGAAAAGCTTTTGATTTCTCTGTCGAATCTGAATGAGATCCTTGCTGGGTAGAGTAATCTTGGTTGTACGTTTTTTGCTGTCATCAGTTTAAATATACCTTGTGACTCCCTTCTTCCCTGTAGTGTTTCTGCTGAAAGATCAGCTGTTAACCTTATGGGGATTCCCTTGTATGTTATTTGCTGCTTTTCCCTTGCTGCTTTTAATATTTTTCCTTTGTGTTTAATTATTTTTACTTTGATTAAAATGTGTCTGGGCATATTTCTCCTTGGGTTTATCCTGTATGGGACTCTGAGCTTCCTGGACTTGATTGACTATTTCCTTTCCCGTGTTGGGGAAGTTTTTGACTATAATCTCTTCCAATATTTTCTCAGACCTTTTCTTTTCTTCTTCTTCTTCTTCTGGGATGCCTATAATTTGAATGTTCATGCACTTAATGTTGTCCCAGAGGTCTCTGAGACTCTCCTTCATTGTTTTCATTCTTTTTTTTTTTTTTTGCCATCTGCAGCAGTTATTCCCACCATTCTATCTTCCACCTCACTCCTCTGTTCTTCTGCCTCAATTATTCTGCTATTGATTCCTTCTAGAGTATTTTTAATTTCAGTTATTGTGTTGTTCATTACTGTTTGTTTGCTCTTTAGGTCTTCTAGGTCCTTGTTAAACGTTTCTTGTATTTTCTCTATTCTATTTCCAAGATTTTGGACCATCTTTACTATCATTACTCTGAATTCTTTTTCAGGTGGTTTGCCTGTTTCCTCTTTATTTATTTGGTCTTGTGGATTTTTATCTTGCTCCTTTGCCTGCAAGATATTTCTCTGTCTCCTCATTTTGTCTAATTTATTGTATTTGAGGTCACCTTCCCCAGGCTGCAGGGTTGTAGTTCCTCTTGCTTCTATCCTCTGCCCTCAGTGGTGAGGCTGGTCCTGTGTCTTGCATAAGCTTCCTGATGGGAGGGACTGGTGCCTGCTTTCTGGTGGGTGAAGCTGAGTCATTTCCCTCTGATGAGCAGGGCCATGTCAGGTGGTGTGTTTTGGGGTGTCTGTGAGCTTAGTAGTGTGACTTTAGGTAGTCTGTGTACTGATGGGTGGGTTTGTGTTCCTCTCTTATTTGTTGTTTGGTGTGAGGCGTCCATCGCTGGGAGCTGCTGACAGTTGGGTGGAGCCGGGTCTTGTATTCAGATAGAGGCCTCTGTGAGAGCTCTCAGAGATTAATGTTTCCTGAGGCTTGGAATTCTCTAGTCGTCTAGCATCCTGGACTTGGTGCTTCCACCCCAGAGCCTCAGGCCCGACTTCCAGACAAAGAACCAAGAACCCGCAAGTCAATCATCCCAACAAAAAAGGGGATTTAAAAAAAAAAAAAAAAGACTAACACAACCTCAGACAAATGGTAAAAAGTAAAGTCAAACAAACAAAGACAGAAACAAAGAAACATGCACACACACAAAAGAAACAGAAACAGAACCAAATAAATCAAAAAGCATGAGAACTACCAGACAAACAAAAGAACCCAAGAATGAAATTAAACAATTAAAAAGAAAACTGACAAAAACAAAAAACAAAACAAAGCAGAGTGCCAAGTGAAGAATGAAGCAAAGAAACAAAAAAAAAAACAACAAAAATGATTTAAAAAAAAAGAAAAAGGGAAAAGAAGATAGAACAACAGAAAAGCTATGTAGAAATAGAAATATAAAAAAAGCAAACATATTAAAGAAAAAAAAAAAGACAAACAGAACCCCAGAGAAATGGTAAAAACAAAATCAAACAGAAACAAGGAAACAGACATACACATAAAAGAAACAAAAACAGAACCAAATAAAACAAAAGGCAAGAGAACAACCAGAGAAAGAAAAAAACTCAAAAACGAAACCAAACAATTAGGATTAAAACTAACAGAAACATCTAACCTAAAAACAAAACCAAAGCAGTGTGCGAACTGAAGAATAAAGCAAGGAAACAGAACAAACCAATAAAAGGAATTTTAAAAAATAATCAAATAAAAAGGGGAAAAAAGGGACAACCATAAAGCAAAGTAGAAAAGGAAATATTAAAATAAAAATTAAATTAAAGAAAAAGAAGATGAAAAAAAATAAGGGATAAGAATTCAGAACAACAGAAAAGCAAAGTAAAAATAGAAGTATATAAAAAAGCTAAAACTAAAAAGTATGTGATAATACAGAGATCCCAAAAGAATAAATAAAATAATAATAATAATAATAAATACTAAAGCAACACCAAACAAATTTAAAAAAGAAAGAAAAAAAAAAAAGAACAAAAAAAGCCAAAACCAACAACAGAATGAATCAAAACATAATAAAATTAATAGTAATAATTATGTTATTCCCTGGGGTCTCCACTGTAAATGTCCTCACACATTCTGTGAGAAACATCTCACCTCTGCCTTCCTAAGGCCTTTCTATTATTTTAAAAGTTTTTTCAGGTATTTTGGTTTCTTGATCAATTTCCAGACACAAGTAAAATTGTAGTACTCTGGTAATTATATCTCATCTAAAATTAAGTTTCATTTCCATTTTGTAGTTCATTCTTTGAAAACTCTGATTTGATGTAAAACCTGCATGTCCTTAAATACACTTGCAAAGAGTGTTTACAAATTCATGGCTCCTCAAAGCAGATTAACATGAAAACAGATGATTTATTACACAAGGGGGGAAGCTCCAGAGCCATGGAGGAGACCGCAGCAACAGGGGTGCGGAGGGCAAAGTGGAGAGATTCCTGCACAGAGGATCAGTGCTGACCAGCACTCACCAGCTTGAGAGGCTTGTCTGCTCACCACCAGGACTAGAGGGGGCTGGGAGCTGAGGCTCCAGATTCAGAGGGCGGATCCCAGGGAAAGGACTGGGGTTAGCTGCATGAACACAGTCTGAAGGGGGCTAGTCAGCCACAGCTATCTGTGAGGGAGTCCGGGAAAATGTCTGGAACTGCCTAAGAGGCAAGAGACCATTATTTCAGGGTGTGCAAGGAGAGGAGATACAGAGCACCGCCTAAATGAGCTCCAGATATGGGCGCAAGCCACAGCTATCAGCGCACACAACAGAGACGGGCATGAAATATTAATGCTGCTGCTGCAGCCACCAAGAAGCCTGTATGCAAGCACAGGTCACCATCCACACCTCCCCTCCTGGGAGCCTGTACAGCCCTCCACTGCCAGGGTCCCATGATCCAGGGACAACTTCCCAGGGAGAACACACGGACGCGCCTCAGGTTGTTGCATTGTTATGCTGGCCTCTGCTGCCTCAGGCTTGACCTGCATTCCATACCCCTCCCTCCACCCGGCCTGAGTGAGCCAGAGCCACCTAATCAGTTGCTCCTTTAACCCCGTCCTCTCTGAGCAAAGAACAGATACCCTCAGGAGACCAACACACAGAGGCAGGGCCAAATCCGAAGCTGAACCCCAAGAGCTGTGCAAGCAAAGAAGAGAAAGGGAAATTTCACCCAGCAGCCTCAGGAGCAGCAGATTAAATCTCTACAATCAACTTGATGTACCCTGCATCAGTAGAATACCAGAATAGACAACGAATCATCCCAAAATTGAAGCAGTGGATTTTGGGAACAATGATATATATATATTTTTTCATTTTGTTCTTTTTGTGAGTGTGTTAGGTGTATGCTCCTTTGTGAGATTTTGTCTATATAGGTTTGTTTTACCATTTGTCCTAAGGATCTGCCTGCCCGTTTTTTGTTGTTGTTGTATTTTTTTTTTTTTTTTTGGTATAGATTTTAACGTTTGTTATCATGGGTGGAATTGTTTTTTGGTTTGGTTGCTCTCTTCTTTCTTTCTTTACTCCTTTTTTTATTACTTTTTAATTTTTTTCTTTTTAATAATTATTTTTGATTTTAATAACTTTATTTTATTTATTTTATTTTTTAATTTTTTCCTTTCTTTCTTTTTTTCTCCCTTTTCTTCTGAGCCATGCGGCTGACAGGGTCTTGGTGCTCCAACCAGGTGTCAGGCCTGTGCCTCTGAGGTGGGAGAGCTGAGTTCAGGACATTGGTCCACCAGAGGCCTCCCAGCTCCATGTAATATCAAACAGTGAAAGTTCTCCCAGATATCTCCATCTCAACGCTAAGACCCAGCTCCACTCAACATCCAGCAAGCTACAGTGCTGGACACCCTATGCCAAACAACTAGAAAGACAAGAACACAATCCCACCTATTAGCAGAGAACCTCCTTAAAATCAAAATAAGGTCACAGACACCACAAAACATACCACCGGACATGGTCCTGCCCACCAGAAAGGAAAGATCCAGGCTCATCCACCAGAACACAGGCACTAGTCCCCTCCACCAAGAAGCCTACACAACCCACTGAACCAACCTTAGCCACTGGGGGCAGACAAAAAAAAACAACCGGAACTATGAACCAGCAGCCTGTGAAAAGGAGATCCCAAACACAGTAAGTTAAGCAAAATGAGAATACATAGAAACACACAGCAGATGAAGGAGCAAGGCAAAAACCCAACAGACCTAACAAACGAAGAAGAAATAGGCAGTCTACCTGAAAAATAATTCAGAGGAATGATAGTAAAGATGATCCAAATCTTGGAAATAGAATGGAGAAATTGCAAGAAACGTTTAACAAGGACCTAGAAGAACTAAAGAACAAGCAAACAATGATGAACAGCACAATAAATGAAATTAAGGATTCTCTAGAAGGAATCAATAGCGGAATAACTGAGGCAGAAGAACGGATAAGTGACCTGGAAGATAAAATAGTGGAAATAACTACCACAGAGCAGAATAAAGACAAAAGAATGAAAAGAATTGAGGACAATCTCAGAGCCCTCTGGGACAACATTTAATGCACCAACATGCAAATTATAGGGGTCCCAGAAGAAGAGTAAAAGAGAGGGAGAGAAAATATTTGAAGAGATTATAGTTGAAAACTTCCCTAATATGGGATAGGAAATAGTCAGTCAAGTCCAGGCAGCACAGAGAGTCCCATCCAGGATAAATACAAGGAGAAACAGGCCAAGACACATATTAATCAGACTATCAAAAATTAAATACAAAGGAAAATATTAAAAGCAGCAAGGGAAAAACAACAAATAACATACAAGTGATTCCCCATAAGGTTAACAGCTGCTCTTTCAGCAAAAACACTGCAATCCAGAAGGGAGTGGCAGGACATATTTAAACTGAGGAAAGGGAAAAAGCTACAACCAAGATTACTCGACCCAGCAAGGATCTCATTCAGATTCGATGGAGAAATTAAAATTGTTACAGACGAGCAAAAGCTAAGAGAACTCAGCACAACTAAACCAGCTTTACAACAAATGCTAATGGAAGTTCTCTAGGTAGGAAACACAAGAGAAGGAAAAGACCTAAGATAAGAAGCCCAAAACAATTAAGAAAATGGGAATAGGAACATACATATCTATAATTACCATAAATGTAAATGGATTAAATGTTCCAACCAAAAGACACAGACTGGCTGAATGGATGAAAAAACAAGAACCGTATATATACTGTCTACAATAGACCCATTTCAGACCTAGGAACACATACAGACTGAGTGAGGAGATGGAAAAAGATATTCTGTGCAAATGGAAATCAAAAGAAAGCTGGAATAGCAATTCTCATATCAGAAAAAATAGACTTTAAAATAAAGACTATTAGAAGAGACAAAGAAGGACACTACATAATGATCAAGGGATCAATCCAAGAAGAAGATATAACAATTGTTAATATTTATGCACCCAATGTAGGAGCACCTCAATACATAAGGCAAAAGCTAACAGCCATAAAAGGGGAAATTGACAGTAACAGAATCATAGTAGTGGTCTTTAACACCCCACTTTCACCAATGGGCAGATCATCGAAAATGAAAATAAATAAGGAAACACTGGTCAGAATGGCCATCCTCAAAAAATCTACAAACTATAAATGTTGGAGAGCGTGTGGAGAAAAGGGAACCCTCTTGCACTGTTGGTGGGAATGTAAATTGATACAGTCACCATGGAGAACAGTATGGAGTTTCCTTAAAAAACTAAAAATAGAACTATCATATGACACAGCAATCCCACTACTGGGCATATACCCTGAGAAAAGCATAATTCAAAAAGATTTATGTACCACAGTGTTCATTGCAGCTCTATTTACAATAGCCAGGTAATGGAAGAAACCTAAGTGTCCATTGACAGATGAATGGATAAAGAAAATGTGGCACACATATACAATGGAATATTACTCAGCCATAAAAAGATACAAAATTGAGTTAGTTGTAGTGAGGTGGATGGACCTAGAATCCATCATACAGAATGAAGTAAGTCAGAAAGAGTAAAACAAATACCATATGCTAACACATATATATGGAATCTAAAAAAAATTAAAAATAAGAGATGTCAATTGACTAGAAGTCAGAGAGTATAAAGAAATGAGTAGCCCAATTAAACAGGCAGAGATAACCAGAGTCCCGAATCTGAGCACTACACAGACGTTGGGGGTCTCTCTAATTGAATTTCTGTGACACTAGGCTAGCAGTTGACAAGACGTGAAGGAAAAGACTGAGTAGTTACAGATAAAACCGGTATTTAACATATGTTCTGCAAATATCTGTTTGAATACATTTTGCTTGTTAGAATATCTCTATATCTTCCAGAATGTTTGAAATAGTCCAAAATTATTTTTTAATTTGATGCCAAGCATTTGAAAAAGAGAGAAGATGAGAAGTTAATGAGAGTGAACCAAGTAGTTTATATCAGCAATCAATAACTATTTTTCACTTTTCTAAAGGGAACAATCAAGTATTATTAGTATTTCCATAGGAAGGGAGACACTTAATATGGGTTTAGAAGGCAAATTAACTTTTCTGGCGTACTAATTGAGTTTTTACTGTGTGTAACTTTTATATCCTTGGGGATGAGCTTGGCAAATGACCTTCAAAGGAAAGAATAGACCAAAAAATGGAACATATAATTTTTTAAAGGAGGGGTTCCTATCATCTTTATGATTTTGTGTGTGACCTAATTCTCCTTTCTTAAAATACCTAGTTCTGATGGGTATGTTTGCTATTCCTGCACTTTCTCACCCCAGGTCTCTAGACATCTCAGCATCTTTAAGCATGTTGCAATACAGACACTGATAACTCCAAAACTCATAGAAGAAATAAAGCTTAAGACCAATTACTAATGAATTATTACTGATACCAACTTGCAATTATGGCATCAGGTCTTCCCACATATTCCATTACTATTCTAATATTTGCAAACAAAACCCTTTTATAAGGTGAATTCACTTATATAATGTAAAATTGATATGTACTTTTATGTCCGTGTAGGGAAACAGGAATTAATTTTAATGAGTAATTAAAATTTAAAAGGCAGAAACCCTTTCAGCAGCATAAAGACCTCTGAAAATCCATTTCTCTGTAAAAGCTATGAGAATACTGGCAGAAATTTTCTGAATCAACATTTTCACAACTTTTTGAAATTAATGAAAGGTTTTCAATCATCTATAGCCTGCTCATGAAAAAAAGGTGAATCCCAATGAGAACAGTTGAAATGTGTAATGTTCCTAACTTGCCCTATTTCCATCCACCCATACTCCTGTAACTCTGCAGTAGCCTTGAGAACCAGCAGCCTCAAAACCATGGTAGATGTGAAAATCAGGACTCCAACAGCCACTATGGATTGGTCTTTGTGTCTAACCAATACCAAATGATCTTGATGACTATATTTCAAAGTTTTGAAATCAGGTAGACTGATTCTTCTCACTTTATTCTGTTTTAAAATTATTTTAGCTATTTCAGTTATTTTGCTTTCTATGAAAATTTTAGAATAGTCTTGTCTATACCTACATAGAAGTCTCACTGGGATTTTGATAGAAATTGCATTAAACCTGTATATCAGTTTGGGGAAAATCGACATGTTTATCTTGTTGAGTCTTCCAATCCGTGAACACATGAATCTATGAATCCATTAAGTGTAATATGTCTCTCCATTTATTTAGATCTTCATTGCTTGCTCTCATCAGTGTTTTATAGCTCTCATCATACAAGTCCTATAGGTGTTCTGTTCAATTTGCAACTTAGTATTTCATTTCATTTTTTTGAGCAATTGTAAACAGCACTGCATTTTTAATTCATGTGCTCATTACTAGTGTACTGAAATAGAACTGACATTTTTATGTTTATTTTGTATTCTGTGACCTTTCTGAACTCATTTATTACTTCTAGGAGTTTTATTTGGGTGTGGGGAGAGTTGATTGTAGATTCTTTGGCATTTTTTTATGTAGATCGTCATGTTGTTTACAAATAGGGACTGTTTTACTTCTTCCTTTCCTTTCTATTGAAACACATGCTTTTTATTTCCTTTGTTTGCCTTATCTTGTTCTGTCTAGACCTTCTTGCACTGCATTGAATAGTGGTGGTGAAAGTGAATGTCCTTGCTTCGTTTCTGATCTTAGGAGCAAAGCATTCAGCCTTTACCATTAAGTGTGATGGTAGATGGAAGTGATTTATAGATGTTCTTTAGCATGTTTACAGAGTTTCCTTCATTCCTATTTTTTCTGAAAGTTATTATCACGATTGGGTGTTGAATTTTGCCAAGTGCTTTTGCTGTATTAATGATATAATCTTGTGATTTTTCTTCTTTAGCCTGTTAATATACTGAATTACATCGATTAGTTTTCAAATATTAAATGAGCCTCCCGTTACAGGAATAAATCCCACTTAGTCATGGTGCAGAATTCTTCTCCTATATTGCTGAATTCTATTTAATAATATTTTGATAAAGAGTTTTACATCCTTATTCATGAGATATATTGGTCTGCTGTAGTTTTGTTAGTGTTATTCTCTTTGTTTTTGGTATCAAGGAATACAAATGTCATAAAAATAATGAGAAATGTTCACTTCTCTCTCCTGGAAGAGACTGTGTAGAATTGGTGTTAATTCCTTTAAAATTTAGTAGAATTCTCTGGAAACTATCTGTGCTTGGAGATTTCTTTTTTTTTTTAGGAGTTTAGTTACAAATTTGATCTAGTTACAATTAACTTTCCTTTATAGTTACAGGGCTACCCAAATTATTTACTATGGATTGGAGTGTTGTGACATTTTGTGCTCTTTGAGAAATTTGTCCATTTCACCTCAGTTGACAAATTTTTGTAAATACAATTCTTGGTAGTTTTCTTTTTGGTTTCTGTAGGCTTTGTACTGATATCCTCATTTCATTCCTGATAATTGGCAACTTATGTCTTCTCTCTTTTTTTTTGTTCATCTTGCTAGAGGTTTGTCAATTTTTTGATTTTTCAGAGAACCAGCTTTTGTTTCATTAATTTTCTCTATTAATTTTCTGTTTTTAATTCTATCAGTTTATACTTTTACCTTTATTATTTTCTTCCTTATGCTTGTTTCAGGTTTATTTTGCTCTCCTTTTTCTAGATTTGTGAGGTGAGAGCAAGATTTGAGATTTTCCTCTTTTATAATGTGTGTATGTAGTGTTATAAATTTTCTTTCCAGTATTAATTTAGCTATGTCCCACAAACGTGATATATTTTTATTTTCATTTCATTTTGTGTTTTTTAAAATTTTTCTTGAGACTTCCCCTTTAACCCGTTGATTACATAGAAATGCACTGTTTAGTTTCCAAGTATTTGGAGATTCTCCTTTTTATATTTATCATATTGGTTTCTAGTTTGATCCCATTGTGATCAGAGAACACACTTTGTATTTTAATTCTTTTAAATTTGTCTAGGTTTGCTTAGATCAGCATATGATTTGTCTTGATACATGTTCCAGGGACATTAATAAAAATTTTTCTTCTCTTGTTGTGTAGAAATGTTCTATAAACATCAGCCAGATCTTAAAAGTTGATGTTGTTGAATTTTTCTAGACCCTTGTTGATGTTCTGTCTAGTTGGTCTATCAATTGTTGAGAGAAGGGTGCTGAAGTCTCCAACAAAACTGTGAATTTGTCTACTTATCTTTTCTGTTCAATAATCTTTTGTTTCACATATTTTGCTCTTCTATTGTTTGAAGCATACACATTTAGGATTGCTATAACTTTTTTGGAGTATTCACTCTTTTGTCATTATATAATACCCTTCTCTGTCCCTGGCAATTTCCTTTGTTCTGAAATCTACTTTATGTGATAATAATATAGCTAGTCTTGCTTTTTTTTTTTATTATTATTAATGTTTCATGACATATATTTTCCATGTTTGTACTTTTAACCTACCTATATTGTTATATTTAAAGTGAGTTTTTTATGGACAGAATGTAGCTTGGTCATGTTTTCTAATCTACCTTATGAATCTTTGTATTTTAATTGGTAAATTTAATGTAATTATTAATATTTTGGGTCTTCTTAAGTCTGTCATCTAGGTCTTGTTTTATTTTCTGTCTGTTTTCTTTTACCTGTCTTCCCATAGGTAATGTGACAATTTTTAAGAATTTCCTTTTTATTTATCTATCAAGATTTTTAGTATATATCTTGATATAGCTTTTTAGTGGTTGCTCTAGGTATTACAGTATATATCTGTATAACATCATTTCTACTAATGTTGAATGTTTACCAGTTCAAGCGAAGTGTTGAAGCTTACCTCCCTTTACATCACTTTTCCCTCTCCTGTTTATAATATAATTGCTTTAAATATTTCCTATACATTTAGAACAACTGAATCAGTCAGTGTTACAATTTTTGCCTCAACCATCAATCATGACTTAGAAAGCTCAAGAGGAGACGTAAAATGTATTTTATTTACCCATATATTTGCTTGTAACATGCTCTATCTTCCTTCCTGATATTCCAAGTTTGCTTCTTTTATCAGTTTCTTTTTGTTTAGGGAATGCTATGGACTGAAATGTGTCTTTCCAAAATTCATACGCTGAGGACCTAACCCATAGTGTGGCTATATCTGGAGATAGGGCCTCTAAGTAGGTAATTAAGGTTAAGTGAGATCCTATGGGTGGGGCCCTGATATGACAGGATTAGTGACCTTATAAGAAGTGACACCAAAGAACTAGCAATCACTTTCTAGCTTGCTCTCTGTATCTCTGTCTCTCTCCACTGAAAAGAGGTCATGTGAACATGCACAATGAGATGGCAGCCACCTTCTTTAGACAGGAAGAGAGACCTCACCAGAAATTGACAATACTGGCTCTCTGATATCACACTTCAAGCCCCAGAACTATGAGAAAATAAATGTTGTTTAAGTCAGTCAGTCTGTAGTACTTTGTTATGGTAACCCAAACTAATACAGTGAGCTTTATTGAGCCATTCTTTTAGGATAGGTCTGCTGCTGATAAAGTATGTATCTTAATTTTCCTTCCTTGGAAAATGTCATAATTTTTTCTGCATTTCTGATGGGAATGATCTCTGTATATAGAATTCTGGGTTGACAATTCTTTTCTTTCAGCATGTAAAAAAAGATGCTGTGCCACTGATTTCTGCTAAGAAATCTAAAGTTGTTCAAATTGTTTTTCTCCTATAGGTTAGATTTCAATTCTCACTAGCTGCTTTTAAGATTTGTATTTACTTTCAGTTTTCAGAAATTTAGCTATGAAATGTCTTGGTGTGAATGTTTCTGAGTTTATCATGTTTGGATAACCTGTTTCTTAGTTTCTTGAATCTGATTTATGTTTTTGCCAAATTTGGGAAGTTTTTAGTTATTGTTTCTTTGGATTTTTTTTTTTTTTAGCTCCACCTTCTTTCTCCTCACCTTCTGGAACTCTGATGACATGAATATTTAATATTTTTTATAATACCAGATTGGGTAATTTCTATTGCTCTGTCTTCCAGTTTACTGATTCTTTTCCCTGAACTCATCATTCTGCTATAAAGCCCATTCATTGAGGTTTTTGAGGGTTTTGTTTTTCTTTTTAGGTGGGGGTGGCTATTATATTATTCAGTTTAAAATTTTTCATTTTGCTCTACTTTATAGCTTCTGTTTCTTTGCTGGTACTTTTTACTTTCTATTTTCAATGTGTTTGTAATTGCTTGTTGAAGAATTTTTTTGAAGGCTATATTGAAATTTTTGTCAGATAATTGTAATATCTTCATTGTCTTGGTATTGGCATCTATGGATTGTCTTT